>NW_027286897.1:2960347-4291382 GCF_022747635.1 Hetaerina americana
GCTAAAAGCAAAGTCGAAACGGAGACGTAGATGAGGGTAGTAAAATCGCTCATTGCCTTTCCCTGGTTGCTTGAATGAGGGAATGCGGGTAGGACGGGGAGAGTTGAATGACAGAAAAGTAAGAACATATGCCATCGGAGACAGAGGGAGTGCGGAAGTGGGAGTGTGGTGAGTGGGGTGCGGAACGCAGGGCTTGCAGAGGGGTACGGGTGAGAATAGAGGGCGTCATTGGGAAATGGTCGAGGGGCGCTGAAGTGAAATCGGTAAGAGAAGGTGGAGAAAAGTAGAGTACTGGGTAGTAACGACAGATATTAATTAGATACTCTCATGCAGGTCATCTCCGCTTTGGAATTAAATTCGTCAGCAATTGCTGGGATGTGCTTAGGATGTTCACCTGAGAGATAGGCCTCTAACACTGCCAAAGTATTTGCGGAGCCATAGAATATTGCATGAGTCCATGGGACAGGGGAAATCAGCTCCCTTCGATTATTTAAAATGCCACATTTTCAAGTAACAAACAGTCGGAGAAAGAGTTTCCAAAAGTATGTATGCTCTTGTTTGCCTATCGTTAAGGTTTTCTATTCGCGCGAATAGGGAAATTAACTTATGAAGCACAGTTTTTGACTGTTGACAAATGACCGAATTATTACTCATAAGTCCTTCAAACTAATCCAATTAGGAGACTTTAAAGAGATCTTAAATTTGGCGTGATATAATTTATTGGGGAAGAAGAGAAATTTGCTGCAAAAGAGTCCAGAAAATAATTTTATCGATTACCCACTCCAAAACTAAGAGACATGGAATCAAATAGTTCATTACATATGCCATGATACCGATCTCAAGTACTATTACAATAAATAAGAAAAACAATTGCAACCTTTAAAATTGTATCGATGATAATATCGTATTTTCCATACTTTTTTCTGTGGAGTAGCCAGAGTGTAATCCTGGTTCATAAGTATTTCTCGGTCGCCAGATACCCATGCATCGTCCTACTACTAGTAAACAAAGTAAAGCAAATAAGTAGCTGCTCATATTTAATTCCGGAAACATTTTCAATTCCTACTTTTGAATAATTTATTCCGAGTGTTGATACCAGGAATGATTTAGAAAAATCGGAGAACACTCGAGGGAAGACCTGGAATTGGTAATAAAACGAATTCGCGAGAAGTTTTCAGGGAAATCTTGGATTTCGTGCTCAACGGCCTACTAAATCAAGGAATGATGCGGAAGAAAAGATGTCAGTACACTCACTCTCTAACATCACTAGGTGCCCTTCCAAAGGTCAAGTAGCAAGACGGCCTGCCCACCCAAAAGAACCACAACTTTCACCTTCGCACGGGCAATAAAATGCCTTCTGTTACCTCATCCTCGCCGTAGGAATGGCGGTGAGGAGGAAGGAGTCAGCGCTTCTGAACACTCAGTTTTCCCTTCACTTCATCACAACGTAACAAGGTATGTGCGTCTATGTGGCTGGTAGCTGGGAACGCCCCCTGAAGCCAATGTATCGCATTGGGACGGCAATCGACTACCAGACGGAATGATCTATGTGTGTATATTCCGTGACATATTCTTTGTCGGTGTTTTGTATGATTTATCAAGCCTGAAGAGATGCGATGCCAACCCCGCCGGGGTTTGGCGTTGCGTGCTCACGAAGTTTATGGAACCAGTGAGATGTATGTGAGGTTTTTCAAAGAATTAAAAGAGGAAATATTTGTTAAATACATCTACACAATACTCCGCAAGGTACGTCAAGTTCGAGGGGCGCGGGGGGTTGGGTACCAGCCATAAATACACAAGTTTTGGTTCATGCACGCATTTGAATAAATATTAGCTCATATAAAAACACTTAAACACATACACACACATACATTCCAATATATATCATGAAAAATTGACTAAATGATTTAAATCTACATCCACACAATACCCCGCAAGCTGCCGCAAGAATCAAATGCAAATCTACGCCCACAAAGACGAATGCGATTTTCATGCGAAAACATTTTTAACTTGCATGCAAATATATATGCTATCAACAAGCATATAGATGCACCTCCGAATATACCTTATGTCTACGCAACGTTTACTCTGGTCCTGACTTGTAAATCGACTGTCTTAAATATTTACATTGTGACTTTGGTTTCTTACTATTATGACTCCTGATTTCCCGGGGTAAGCACTAGTAAATGTTTGCATTTAGGTCAATTTTGCTGGCCCCGATAGTAGCGGAGTAACGTTCTCGCCTGCCAGCCCAAAGGTCGCGGGTTCGATTCTCACCTACGTTGTTTTTTCTCCGCCCAGTTGGTTGTTTGTTATTGTAAAATGTACTACGTAGGGTTTAGGTGGAAGATGGGACTAAAATTTCCCAATCTCGCCCTAAAAGAGAGTGGTTAAACAAATAAATATGTTTGGGTTCGATATTGTCATGATTAAGTATCGTGCAAGAGAAGAATAATTAAAATAAGGTAAAATAGAGTCAAAAATCGTCAAATAAAGGGAATATCCAAGGCATTACTACTTGCAGTAGCAGAGTGTTGAGGGTATCTAAAGCATATCCTTTGGGATCTTCCGTCGGCTTCGAATGAGCTTAGCTACTTATGCCTTGACAAATTCGACCCATTGCAAAGTGAGATATAAGATGAGTAAAAATTTAAAATAATATTGCTTGAGCGATGAATATCCATTTTGCGATCATCATCAGTTAAATAATTGAGGAAAGATAAACAATTTAGTAAATTCCATCAGTTTCGTAGCATTGCCTCGTACTTTATGCATTACAAAATAGGCATTATATTCATTACAAAAATCATATCATTTTGGTATTCATTGCAAGAAATAATGAACAGTTGATTTCTTATATTTCTGAGGAATCCTCGGATGTAAAAGCCTAAAGAATCAAAGGTTTGAACAATATTTCCCCAATTCGGCATGACAAAGATAGTAGGAGCCTATTCTTTCCGCCATGACTAGCGTGGAAGACCAACAAGATGATCTTTGACGGACATCAAGTGTAGACGCCAGTGTGACGCGAGCCCCGCGGATGGATAGAGAGCACGTGAAGAGCCACGGGATCTTCCTGGGAACCTCTAGCCAGCGGCCGATCGGCAGATTGGGCTTCGCCCTTACAAGAGAACACACACGCACAATAGCTTTCCATCAGACTCCCCGAAACTAAGAGGGGCATCGTCTCCACGGACCTCGAGGCGGGAGGACGGAAAACAAGGAGGGTGGATGGAGGAGTGGAGAGCAGTAGGAGGTGGAGAAGGAAGAGGATTGAGAGTCTGAGGGAGAAAAGAAGGCTGGTCGCATTGAGAAGGGTGGACGGAGTGGCCTAGGTTGGGATCAGGAAGGATTGCTGAAGAGAAGTCGTGAAAGGCAGAGGAGGGGAGGGCGCGGGGTGGAACAGGTTGGGATGGGGCGGTGAGGGGAGACTTGCACAAGGCAGCGTGGTTGGCTGAGGAGAAGGAGGTTGAGGCGACGAAGGGAGGCGATAGAGAAAGGGGGGAAGGGGGCAATTCGGTGGCGGATGGATGGACGTGGGATTGTTTTTCTATTTATTTTTTTTATTTTGGAGAGAGAAGGGAGTGGGAGGAAGTTGTTCCGCGGAGTTGGGTGGGCCAAGGGAGAGCGAGGGGCGGGAGGAAGGGCGGGGATGGGTGTGAGATATGAAGGGGGAGGGTTACGGGGATGGGGAGATAGATGCAGGGAGGAACAGGAAGGAAGAAGAAGGGGAGCGAGAAGAGGGAGGAGGAGAGGAATTGTGGGAAGAGAGTGCGAGAGGGGGGGTAGGTGGGCCGGCAGGGGAGAGGGAAGAGGGGAGGGATGGTCGGGGTGGGGGATCGTTCGAGCCATGCCAGAAGGTAGGGGCTCGGTGAGTTTCCCCGGTCGTTGACCCCCGCAGGGAAGGCACATAGTCGGTTCCGAAGGTGGTGTTGGTGTAGTTGGTTGAGGGAGGAGGGGGACGCCGCGAGGAGAGGGGAGAGCAAGAGGGAGCAGGAGGGGAGGGAATCGGGAGGTGGTGGGGAAAATGTGGGGAGGGAAAGGTCGCGAGGGGCGCTAAAGGAAAGCAGGAAGGAGTTATGGGACTCGTCGGGCGATGCCGGAAATCAATGCGAGGGATTCATTTCCACGGAGGAATTTTTGAGGGAATGGAATGAAATGTGGGAGATGAGGACCGATCGTTTCCAATTAGCCCGGTCGAGGGTTTATTTCTTGATGCGGGGAACGAGTTCCGCGGGGCAAAAAAGATTGTGTGTAGTGGGGACGCGGCTGCTTGAAAAAAAAATAATTGTACGCAGCGATCAGCTGCTGTTGAGCACCAATTAACTGCTCTAAATATTTTAACAAGTTTTCGAATGACATTCTTAGTTTTATGCCTGATATTATATATCAACTAGGTATCTTTGATGAACGCATAAAAGTACATGAAAAAGTAGTGCTCCATACCATTTAGACTGACAACAATATGCAATCATAAGTATACGCACAAACTTCCACCACGCGCCAATTAGGATGATTAAATACCCACAGCTGCATTCACGAATGGAGATTATTAATATTTTTGTATAATACAACGCACAAAATTATTATGACAAGTATATACTTCTCTCTAAATAGTAAAATTTTGTAAAGTAATACAATAAGAAGAGGGCAATTAAATAAAGGTGGTGTGTTTAGATGTGCATAATAAATATTCATTCAGCATTACATGTGTACATATATATGCATATAAATACGTAAAAATATGTATATATAGATATTAATATATATATATATATATATATATATATATATATATATATATATATATATATATATATATATATATATATATATATATATATATATATATATATATATAATATATATAATAAAGCCGTAGAAAACATCCGAGTTGTCTTCCCTCCGTTGAGAAAGGTGGTTGGGCCACGGAAATATTAAAATGCCATAACCATGAGTGCCTCTTTATTTTGTGAATGTGTGTATATATACTAATATAGCACTAATTTACAAAAACACTGAAACACACAAAAGAAACTATTTCGTCTCCCGAATGTTCAGTGGCAATGCCAACTTTCCTTATGGAGAGAAGAAATTATTTTGGTGCACATTATTATACACCAGCATGAGAATTTCTATTAAGTTTTATTTCCATATATACACCCAACATATGTGATTTTTAGGGTAGCAGATCTTCCTGGGAAACCATAACCGGCACAGGGAAAGGAACTGGCCCCCCTACCCTGATGTGGGAATTTCACACGTCGTCGGGCTTAGTACTGGGTGAGATCTGCCGTCACCTACCAAACCGACCCTCGGGTTAATTAGTGTGTTTATGGTTTTTTTAATACGCATACGTATACACACACATACATATACATATATATATATATTTATTTATTTATTTATTTATTTATAAACCATACATACAGTAATCAACCCGAAGTTCGGTTTGATAGGTGATGGTAGAGTTCACTAAATACTTAGCCCGACGGCGTGTGAGATTCACACATAAGTTAGGGGGGCCATATCTTTCCTTGTGCTAGTTAGAATTTCCCAGAAAGATCTGGTACCCAAAAAATCACAAAGGTGGTGTGGAGATGTAGGAACTCAGAGTATCTTGCCCGGGAATCGAACCCGGGCTCTCCGGTCAGTAGTCCAACGCACTACCCTCTGGACTACTGCGACCTAGATATATATATATATATATATATATATATCAATATATATATATATATATATATATATATGTATATATATATATATACACATATATATACATATGTATATATATACATTTATGTATATATATATATACACATATATATATACATATGTATATATATACATTTATGTATATATATATATATATATATATATATATAAATAGGCTATAGAAAGGAACGGGCCCCCCCTACCCTAATGTGTGATTTTCACGCGCCGTCGGGTTTAGTACTGGGTGAACTCTATCATTACCTACCTAACCACCCTTCGGGCTGACTACATTGTTTATGGTTTATATACATGCATATATATATATATATAAACATATGTTTATTTTATATAAAAATATATAACACTTTTTGAAAGTCTCACGGACATGAATAATAATGTATAACACTTAGTCGATGGTCGATGAAGGTGGCTGCTGCCACCGAAAATTCGAAAGTTAGTGAGTCTCCTTTTTGTGTTTCTGTGTTTTTGTCTGTGTCCACTAGTGCCAATTGTTATACATTATATATATATAAATAAATAAATAAATAAATATATATATATATAAATAAATATATATATATATATTTATTTATATATAATATATATGTGTATATATATATATATATATATATATATATATATATATATATACACGAGGATCATCCGGAAAGTAGTACCCGTTCGTGAAATAAAGACACAAAAGTAAATATTAACAAACATAAAAAATTTTATTTGAAAGAGGATACTTTGAACTACTTCTCAACATAATCTCCAAGCAAATTAAGGCATTTGTCATAACGTGTGACAAGTTTCTGTATTCCTGCTGCATAGTCCTTCGCCGCCAGCTCATTGAGATACGCGAGGGACCCATCTTGCACAAATTTTTGCATAATGCAGATGGTGTTTAACAATTTCATGAACAATTGTTCGAGAAACATTGGGAAAATGCTCACAGATGTCATCAATTGTGACGCGCCGATCGTTCCTCACGAATTCGTCAACTGAGCTCACCAGTTGGTCTGTAATGACAGACGGTCTCCCCGAACGCTCATCGTCGTGTGTGTTCCCCCTCCCCATGTTGAAGTTGCGACACCACCGCCGAACAGACGACTCGTCCATTACATTGTCTCCATACACCTCCTTTAATTGGCGATGAATATCACATGGGCGAACGTTTCTTGCATTGAGGAATTTAATCACTGCCCTCACTTCACAACTGGCGGCGTTCTCAATTTTTTTAAACATTGTAAACAATCACAGAAACAACACAGGCAATGCTAGCGTCACGCAACTTGGCTCAGAGAAGGCAGACAAGCCACTGAAGCTATCTGACCTCGTCCAGCGGCTACTTGCGTCGTCAGCACTTCATGCGGCACGAACGGGTACTACTTTCCGGATGACCCTCGTATATATATATATAACGATTGTGCGGAAAAACTCACAAGAGCGGCACAATAGACCACAAAAGAATAGCAACATTTAAAAGGACACTCACACGGTAAATAGTTAAATAGTTCGAGCTTTCGGCCCTCTCAAAGGCCTTCTTCAAGTCTTCTTCAAGTCAAGACTTGAAGAAGGCCTCTGAGAGGGCCGAAAGCTCGGACTATTTACCGTGTGAGTGTCCTTTTAAATGTTGCTGTTGTATTTGTGTCCTATTGTGCCGTCTCATGATATATATATATATCTTCGAAATGGAACGCTCTTCGGCGACGCACAAATATATAAAAATACAAATGAAGATTTTTAGAATATAGAGACACAAAGGAAAAGAACAGGAAAAGAACAGTGCGTTTCGTGGCACGCATAGCCAGAAGAAAGAGATGAGCCACATTGGCCAAATACACATTCAAACACGAAATCCCGCCAAACGGCGAATAAATACTCATATACAGAAACATATATAAGGAAAAGGGATAGGAACACGTATAAAGGACGAACACAATAGAGGTGGGGAAGGCGGAATCGAACGGATCACAAGAGTAAAAATATTTCCTCAACCGGGACTCGAACACCGGATCTTTCCACTTGCCGGGCGGATGCTCTTAACCACTTGAGCTATCAAGGAAACGCACTGTTCTTTTCCTTTATGATGTTGTATGAATTCTAACCACTTGCCTTCCCTCTTGTGTATTGTCTATTTCTCCTTTGGTGGGTGAAACAGCCCCCTGACGCCATCTCTTGGCTAAAGAATCGGGGCGCTTGGCGAAATATAAGACCCACGGATCTCAGGGTAAATTACATATCCTCGATAGCTCAAGTGGTTAAGAGCATCCGCCCGGCAAGTGGAAAGATCCGGTGTTCGAGTCCCGGTTGAGGAAATATTTTTACTCTTGTGATCCGTTCGATTCCGCCTTCCCCACCTCTATTGTGTTCGTCCTTTATACGTGTTCCTATCCCTTTTCCTTATATATGTTTCTGTATATGAGTATTTATTCGCCGTTTGGCGGGATTTCGTGTTTGAATGTATATATATATATATATATATATATATATATATATATGCTTTCGTAGACGTAACACGGAAGTGCCGAATGGCACAATACACAGTAACACACAATATAGAAACACAAAAAAAAGAAGAACACTCACGTATTTTCTTGATATTTCGACGGAAACAATCCGTCTTCATCTGAAGATATATAGATATATAAGAAGATATATAGATATATATATATATATATATATATATATATATGTATATATATATATATATATATATATATATATATATATATGTATATATATATATATATATATATATATATATATATATATAGTGAAAGTCTCAAGGACGTGAATAGTAATGAATATGGAATTAGCACTAGTAGACAGTGGAAAAACACAGGAATACACTAAAAACACAAAAAAGACACAAAAAAAGGGAAACTCACCTGGTATCATAGTGAGATGGAAGAGTGAGTTTCTCTTTTTTTGTGTGTTTCTGTGTTTTTGTCTTTGTCTACTGGTGCTACTGGTGCACACATTACCCTCAGTTGGACAACTAATGAAGAAGGTTCATTTACATCTACATGATGCATTGCAAGCCACCGGCAAAGGGATGCTTAGTGCGTAAAGAGTTATGGCCTGATACCGGGTACAAAAGACCGGTGGTAACAAAAAAACGTCTAATTTTACTCATGAAAATATTGATTTTTTGAAATTCTTGCGTAATTTTCTGATGGCTGAGGCCGTTTTACAGCGCAGCAAGAAATTTACATAATACCCAGTATATAGTAAAATGCTGTTTCTTCCTCTAGGTAGACTTACAAGTGAATCGACAATTTCGAAAATGAGGATTTTATCTCATATTTAATTGAAAGCATTCAACCATTAAATTTGTCAGTAGGTCGTGTTAATACGAAATTTTTCTCATTTTTGTTCGTTTAATTTTCGCTCCCTCTAGTTTTCCTCAACGATTGGCTATAATCCCAAAAAATTACCTCACCATAGCTTGGTGATGATAGTATATTCTTCCTTACCACCGATTCAAAATCCACCCCAAACCCACCTCGCGACGTTTTTATAATCAAATCAAACCTTCCACAGGAGCACAAGATCCAAAACATAGCTTTATAACAAACATAGCTAACGATATCACAAGCTCTGTAATAAATTCCCATGGTCTAACATTCCGGTAGTGTTCACGGACTCATGCCTCTCCTTTGACATAACATCTCCGAGGCGAAGCATCGATGGTCCGGCATCCTCACGGAAATGTAAAAATAGTTGGAATTGAAAATTCTTCGTGAATGTTGTCAGTGGAGTTTGGTATCCTAAAAATACTCTGCCGACGTGGTAAAAACGTCTTCCGCCGGGAAACACTCGGAAGAGGCTTTCGGGAAGGGGGTGTGGGAGTTGTGGTAGGGGAGGGGTCTTTGAATGGTGCGGGCCTCGTTGCTTCCGACGCGGGGCGTGGGGAAGGGTCCGCCTCGGAAAAGCCGCGATCGGTGGGAAGGAAGGGGTTGAAGAGGGGTGGTGGGAGGGAGGGGGGAATGGGGGCGGGAGAGCACGGAGCAGGGGGGATCTTATGTAAATGCCATTCCTGCATCCCCCCCTTTCCCCCATCTCACCCCCGCCTTCCGTCCCTCGTCCCTCCTCCACTCTCGTAACCTGCCCCCTTCATCTCCCACCCCCCTTGGGGACCTTTTTTTTTCATTTTTTATGTACACATACGCACGCCCACACGCCCGCTTCCTGACTCGCTCCAAACCTGTGAGCTCTATCAATTCTTTTCGTCCCTCTCCCACAGTTTTGAACGCTCTTACGAATGATCGCATTGTTCTGTTCACTTTTCGGTCGCGTCATGAACGGTGTTCCCCTGGTGACTCTTGCTCCCATTCGGTGGCATTGGAGAGAAATCTCCGTTTAGAAATTAATCGCTTCTTGCTCTCGAAGGATATCGGATTTTGAAGAAATTTAATGGTTGGTATGCCAGTAAATGCTATCGGGGACATTCATGTGTCGATAGTAGTTGGGGTCATCCCGTCCGCCGTAATTTGATAAAACTAAAACGGCCGACCGCACGTTCCTTGCGAAGAATATGATCGCTCAATCGGGGAACTGGAAAGCATTCAGCCGCTGATAAGGCGAGGTAACTATTTCCGATCGTGCATTTTATTTACTATGTTTAGAAAAGTAGGTTCCATTAGGATTTTTAGGGGACATTCAGTTAAAATGGGGATACTTAACCACAGTTTTGCCCTTCCCAAACAATGACTAACAGTAGAAACCAAGATTCTTCTTCCCGAGTTGACTTCAATCATCCGCAGTCTGTATTCGTTCTGGTATTAATTGCTTTTGAAAAATAATAGGTACTTCATGGAAGTTTATTGCTTTTCTCGCATAGATATGAAGTTTGCCATGTGGAAGTTCATTTGCGTGTAAACAGTCTTCCTATGTGTGCTGAGTTAGAAAAATACCTACCTGACCTTCAAATGAATCGATTAAGCGTATTTTTGTAAGAGACGGCTAAGAATGTAAATATGAATTAAATTATATAAAGAATTATACGTAGAGAATACATTTCTGATATGGAGGCACCACCATACGCGTTTTAGTAGTGGCTTCCAGGGTACCATGTGCATGTAGGAACAATTTTTATAGTGCACCTGAGCGTGTATTTCGGAAATGTTTGACTCATAGGTTTTGAGTAGAAAGGTACCCGCGACTTTTGGATTGAGGAATCGCTCAGTGTTTACGGCGGAAAGAGAGATTGGCATTTCCTTCGCTACTAATCCAATAAAACGCTCATTAATAGAACTTCGAATCTACTGCTATAGAGTGTTCCATCATAAATCTACCGTAATCTAATTCCAGAAAACATCAACAACTACAAGGGTGAGTATCTATTCAAAATCAGGGTATATTACTTGTAGCTACGTTCGTATTTAGCTATCCGAGAAATAAAGAAAAACATAAGCATAATTTTTAAACTAGTGATTAAATATTATGATAAAATTGTAATAAATGTTATAAGAAAAAAAATTATACGTACATAAAAATAAAATTAATGGGACCGAATTATTCATATCAGAAAAGGTCGAATAATTCGTTGTTACACCGACATCAATCCTTTCACGGAGTATACGCATGAAAAAATATGGGAGTCAGCCTTGAAGAAGCTAGGTTTCATTGGGTATCACCTCACTCTTCCCCAGTGACAGTACTTAATGTTGACAAAGAGCGAATAATTTAACTTCTGCATCATTTTGGAAGACAAAACGAAAACAAGGAAAATCGGACATGCCGATCGAATTCGTATTATTCGTGATCACTTCAGTAAAAATTATCACTTACGTTAATTTGAATTCCTATTCGAAAGTCATATACTATTTACGGTCAAAACTCACCCATTATCATAATGGGTGGTTAACTAACAAGCCTAGTCGCTGCTTGCATTTTGATACTTTCTTGTTTTCAGATTATCCCCAGAAAGCCACATATCCTTATCAATGCTATTCTCATTATTTAGGGTATTTGTTCAGGAACTAGTATATTGCATTTCAAACGGACAACCAAGAATTGAATTTACCTATTCCCATACAATATTTCATTTATTTTTGATGAATTCTACCGTAATTATATGCCTAATTTACAGGTGAAAAACCATTACATCTTGACTCGTTTCTGGGAAGAGTACTAATATCTGAACTAGTCTGGGCCATCAGAGTTAGATTATTAAGATGAGGTCTGCTAGGAATCAATATTGTGAAGCAAATATGAAAAGGAAACTTATCACCGCCATCAAAAACGAAATACGCTATTGGTATTTTATGAAGGGAGAGTTGTGATCTTCTGGCTTTCTCCACGCTACATATAAGAAAACACTACACCAACTAGTATTGTAAAATATCCTCCCTCTTGTATATGAAGCTGGGAACTTATTATAGAAAGCTGTACATAGAGCATGTGAATCTGATCTCAACATATGTTTCAACCTAATAATTAATCAGCAATCCTCAATATTCACGACTGGGTTCAGCTGGGAAAATCTGAAATTTATGTCACAATTTCAAATTGTATCTCTATACCCTCAGGGCTTTCGAATACTGCATGCAATATGCTTCTTGTGCAAATATTAGAAAGAAGCACAGGTCAAAGTAAAGGAACGTTTTAAAAAATATAAATATACGCACATAGGCATCATAGCCACGCCGCCTTATTGTCAGGCTAGACCTTTAAATCTGCTTAACAAATACTTTCACAGGGAAAAAATGAAAGAAATAGGAAAAAAAGAAATTGCAATTTATTAGCATGAGTTGGTCCGTAAGTTACGGGGAACGGCGACGTAGGGCCTTTATCTTCTCCGGCATTCCTTTGGTCCGGAATAATGCTGGTGGATGCTGCGGACTAGGGCTGGGGGAAGTATGAAAGGAAGGAGTGCTTAAAGATCAATATCGATGAAAGTTGAGGAGAGTAGAAGAGGAAGGGTAGTCGGGCGGGATGGAAGATGTGATATCGTGTTGGCAGTAATGCCAATGAAAATGTTCGCTGTATTGCATGAGAGATGGGATATGATATTGTGCGGAAGAGGAGGATGAGAAGAGTAGGATGAGAAAGCTCTTAAGGAAAAGAGTGAATCATAAACATGTATTGAGCAAAGGCTTTTCGTGAGCGTGTCCCATATCTCCTAGCGCTTTCGTAACTTCCTTCCTCTACTTCCCACAATCACTATACATGTATATCGTCAACATGAGGAAGTAAGCACTTGAGTTTCTTTTTGGCTGCCAGGTGTAATTGAAACTTATGCTAAGAAGCAATACCATTCACCAAAGCAGGATGGCATAAAGTTTTAGGCTGAAGAAAATAACTGAATGAGTAAAACAAAGAGAGAGACAAAAAGACGATGGCATATTAGTATATCCCAAAGAATAAATATTGCATGAGATAAATTAGTAAAAAAAATATAGACATATTTTAATGGAATAAAATCTTTATAAAAATTTTAAGCTTCCATACAATATGTTTGGAAATAGTTCCATTTGTTAAAGGAATGATTAGAGATGTACTTTGATGTAGAAAGATGTTTCCGTTCTCAATTTTACTAGTCACCTAATAGCTCTCGTAATTTATATTATTGATAAAGATATAAAAATATTGACGTTTACTCTATGCATATACTTTGTCTTATCTTTTAAATGTTTAATTTTTAACTCATTGTAAAATGTTAATTATCCTCTGTACATTTATCCCTTCTCAAAATATTACCAGAAATTAATGTGCTATGAAAATACGTATCATTGAAATGGAATACTTATTCATGGAAGAAGGGACTGCCACAGTCTCAATCTCGCCCGAGTAAAGCTGAATAATTATTATTCATCACGAAATCCATGCAGTCAACCCTTTCGATAATTACGACGCATGGATAAAAAATTGAAGAAAACTTTGATTAGGTAAACTTAAATTAACGGGGATATGAGCACGAAATAGTGAGTATTGTGATTCAAGAAATCACCAATGCATTCAGTTTTTTGTTTTATGACTAATATTTTATCATCAGCATCATACATCTAAATCCAACCCCGCAAGTCACCACTAGGTTGTGTGTCAGGGTGTGATTCCACAAGGGATATGCAATATTAATATAAATTTTTACTTAAATATTTTTTCCAGTGCTACTCTAGAGCTTCCTTGAGTTCTTCGCCTAGTTTAATCAATAAAAATGAAGTAATTATTAAATCATTCGACAGAATAATAGGTTACGTACATAGGATACAATTTATCCTATACATATAAAATAAACTAGCCTATGTAATAGCCTAAAATGACGTACTGCATATGAGAAACTCGTGAATTTTTTAAATAATTTATTTTCAATTTTGGCGATGATAAAAATGAATTAACGAAAAGTCTCGAGCTCAAAACAGAAAATTGCGGTCAAGAATTATTCTGAACTTGATTAAACATGAATTAGTTTGTAATTTAATTTTCCTTCTTTACGAGCAGCAGAGTGGTTGCTAACATAAGTACAGATTAAGGTAAAGGACATTCTCTAAAAAGTCATTAAAATTATTATTCCCTTAAATATGATAAATTCACCTGTTTTATTATAATTTTAATCTTTTCCTAAGCATGAGAGGAAACGGATTTGGGTATGATTTCCTTAAAACCATTTTGGTACATAAAGTATTGCCGTTATACACTTTACATAAGAAATCTATAAATGAAAATACAATAACCCAAGTAAATCTGGTGCTTTGTAATGCATTTACGAAATTGTATTGCACGTATTTATTACAAGTGCAGTAAATTACTAGTGTGCAAGTAAATTGTATTGCGTGCATAGGTACAGTCTCTTTCAGGAGCAATCTTAGGTCTTTCATCAGGTGAGTCTCCATTCTGGCCAACGTTTCGATGCTATACTTGGGCATCGTCTTCAGGGCAAGAATGAGTCCTCTTGCCATGAAGATGAGCCCGAATCGAGCATCAAAACGTTGGCCTGAAGGAAGACTCTCATCTGGAGAAAGACTCGGGAGGACTTCCTTCATACAATGACTCACATTTCTATTTTGGGTTTATAGCCTATTGCTGAAGTTAGCATGGTTTTATAGAATTTGAAAGGGGAAAAGCGTTCTGGTAAAACAGAAGAAATGATTAAATAAAATTGATGTAGGGATTCAATATTGAAGAGTCATGACAAAATTATATGGTTAGGATAATAAGTTGAACTTTTTGATTTGCAGTGCAATGATGGCGACCGAATATATTAGGCTACTAAAATATCTGTTTATTTGCAAATACCCTTCTATGGACAACAATCTTGGCGTTATGGATGTGCTTGCGTGTTCTGATGGCCCTCAGAGCCAGCAATAGCAAGATTAAACATTGATAATTTCTACTAGTAATATGATCCATGCCAGTAGGGTCAAAGAGAGAATGCAGATGAAAGACAATCCACGCAGCGTCGGTTCCTCTGTTAGGCGGTTGGAATAAGATCATGGAACACATAATTTTTACTTCAATTGTGAGGTATATTCAGGGTTTCTTGATTAAAAAAAACAGCATGGTTCCGTAATGGTAGATCCTGCCATACACAATATTTCCCTTTGTTCATTACGTTTTGGATTCGGGAGATAAAGTTCTAGTTTACGCGGTTTTTCTAAAGCGATAAAGGTTTCGACATTGATAAAAACATCCTATGCTAGAGTTAATATTTTTTATAAGGTCACAAAAAAGAGCAGTCATAAATGGTGCCGCGTTAGCTTAAATCCAGTAGGTCACTTCAGTTGTTCCCCAGAGAAATGTTATCGGACCTCCTTTATTCCTTCTCTACGTTGACGATATTAATTCCGAGGTAAAATAGAAAAATTCGTGCATTTTCCAAATACGTAGTAGTTTACAGAGGTATCCGTAATCCTGAGAATAAAGTAGCATTAGTAGACTATACAATGCTTTTACCACACTTGGTAATCAGAATTAAATGTAAAAAGTGTTACATTTTCGGAATAGGAGAAGTTCTCTCCCGAATGCCTACTGCATTAGAGATACCAAACAAGCAAGGGTAGACTCGATTAAATACTTAAGCGTTACCCTTACTCAAGACTTCTCTTGGTTGACACGTTGGGGAATTTTTGGAAAATCTAGCAAAAACTAAGGATTAATCTGCATCTACTATTAATTAGATGAGTATTGAAGAATTGTGACGAGAGGGTTTAAGAGCAATTCTGTATTCCAATAGTGGGGACTCATTTGGAATATACTGCTAGTATCTGGAATCCTCATGAAATTGGACTGATAGCCGAACCACAAGACTCGTAGATGGCGTGCAGTGTAGAGGAACTGAATTTGTAAAACGTTGTTATGATAGACTGAGTAGCGTATCAAGATTATTAGAGGAACTAGGTGGGCTTCACTCACGGAACGAAGATTAACTTCCAGAATAAAACTAAATAAGAATAAATATATCTTGCGTAAATTGGAAGCGATGATGTTGAAAATGAATTCATAGCCCCGTCGTATTATGACGGAATAGGTAATGAAGGTAAGATTAGAGAGATTAATTATAGAACCGACCTTTAAGAGGTAACTTTTCCCGTGAAAGACAAAGGAAGAGAAGAACTACTAACGACCGCGCTAAGTTAAGCAATTATTTTTAAACCCGAAAGTAGCTTAGAATTCTTTATATTGTTTTATCTAACAATATTTTACTTTTTTACTTGTTACTTACAGTTCGCCTTAGTGTTCGTGACAGTGCGTAGTAAAGTATTTTACTCGCTAATTGGGATGCTGTAGTGCATGTAGCAGTCATCAGATCATCATGTAGATCATAACCACCATTATTGGAATATTTTGTATTTTTACAGGTAACTCATACTTAAGCATCAATTAATTATTATTCTGTATGCCTTACACAGAATCTTGCTCTACCATACACCCTTGTAGTGATCTATTTTGTACCATATAGGTGTATATGGATATAGAGGAGGTGAGCGATAGTAAATTATTGGTTTTAATATAAGCAGAAATAAACTGAATGAATAGGTGACTTTTTCGTAAATTGTACATGAATCAGACACCAAAATTAAAAAAAGTAAAAGATGAGATATCGGGCTGGGCAGGGGAGCGAGAAAGGATGGTACGTTAACGCCGGTACAGTTCAACACACACTGAGGATGTGAAGTGTGGCACATAAAGGGCTTGAGTTTGGTATAAATTTGGAAGGCGAGATTATTAAGTCAGTTAGGTTTCTATATGATCAAGTAATAGTGAGTCATACAGCCGAAGAATTGCATTTATTACTAATTACTACACAGGAAAAAGGCAAGAGGTATATGATGAGTGCAAAAAAGGAAAATTAATGATATTCTTGGGAGATAGGAAGGCTAAGTAAGGCATTAAAGTGGGAGGGTATGAACTAGAGCAAATGGAGCAGGTAAGGCATTTTGGCATAGTATTAATATAGCATACTTCAAGATAATAATTGCTTTAGTGAAGAAAGCATTAACCATATAGAAAGAAGAGAATCGATGACAAGTGCATTAAGTAAAAATGTGAAGTTAATTCTATGGGTTTCGGCTAAACTTGATGGAACTTCATGATGGGAAGTGTAAAATAATAACTTTGTAATTTCCAATATTTTTTTTTTAAACGACCGGTTTCGTCGAGTAGTCGACATCATCAGGTGGACCTGATCATAAGACCTGTTGATGTCGACTATTTGACGAAACCGGTCGTTTTTAAAATAAAAATCATTGGAACTCACAAAGTTGTTATTATTCACTTTTCATGTGAAGTTAAGAATAAAAATGCTTAAAAATGGAGCGTAGCACTGCATGGATGTAAAAACTGGTCTTTGAGGCAAGTGGATGAGCGTAAATCGGGGGTATTCGAGATGTGGGTGTGGCATGTCGCAAAAATTGGAGAAAGCAATTTTGAATAGAGAGAAAGACATACGTTGAAGATTTAAATGTGGAAGACGAAAAACGGACGATGCTAGGGAAAATCCGAATAAGACAGAAGGAGTGGAGGAAATATTGAAAGATATTGGAATTCCGAAAGGCCGTGATAGAAAACAGAATGATGTGTTAGCGGGTTAGACGAAGAAAGAGAACATTTTGCATAGATTGCATGAAGGCAGGTAGAAGTTACAAAGTAATGGATGGCATTGTGTAGGGCAAACATGACAAAGTTCTTGTTGTACATAAATAATAAATCTTCCGGGATCGTCAAAAGCCTACCTTATTGAGTATAATATATTGAAATAATGATTTTTGAGTAATTTGAATTAATTAACTTAATAGTATAAAACCAGGCGCGTTTTAGCTATAAATAAAAATAGATTTGTAGCGAACGAGAAAACGGAAATCTAAGTCATAAAGCTAAAATGGGTAGGAGAGGTAAACATACATTTTACTGAATCCAAGTATATGCATTAAATCAGAAAACGCAATCCAGTCTTCAACAAGGAGAATAAAATGCATCAAAATCCCGTGCAATTATTCCAAGTCTACTCACCATTGTCCATCAACTTGTTCCATCAGATTTACTTCCTCCTGACCATATTTACACCCATCCACGGTTTTCAGCTGAGGCAAGTAGTTCCGGGGTCATGAAAAGAGTTATATTCAAATGGTGGCAGCGTTTTAATGAGAAATCCAATGCGGCCAAGAGTGACGACCCGATAGTAAACCTATGGATGAGAAAAAATTGCCATATTAGAAAGACAAAATAAATTTTTGAAAACCTTTTGAGGTTGAATTTAAAAGGGTACCTTTCAATAGAAACTACCAACGCACAGATATTATGAGCAGATGAGAGAAAGGATATGCCACGGGGTTTGGGAACCGTTATGAAACTAGTAGGAATGGAGGTTTTATACCAACAATGCGAAATAAAAACGAACAGCAGCAACCAAAATTTGGATTGGAAAACGACAGACTGAAGCAATAGTTCGTTGGCCGGAAAAGTTTAAATGGGTGAAGTTTGAATGAAAGCAAAATAAGAGGGATGGTGGAAAAAGGATCTCAAGAGAGCTAGGAAGTGAGAAGGAAGTAAGTCTCTCACAAGATGAGTCTCATGAAAAGTCATATTTTTAAACTCAGCAAAATGAACATCCCGAACAGAACGCCGTCTCAATCTCCGTCTCTCCGACTCGCCATCTCTTTATTCTTGTTTATTGGCCATCAATTCAATCAAACACACAGTACATATAATCGCTGTACTGATATCCCATCAAATCAACGTGCACATCCATATTCTATTTGCTCGATAAAATGCTCTGACTCGCCATGGTCGCAGCTCTCTTCGTAGGGTCACTAATGCCTTCAAGGCCGTGACCTCGTGACTGAATATGGTTGTGACAGGAATTTGATTGACTGCTGACCTTTGGATTGAAATTTCCAGTTTCCTTATTGATAGCGTCATTTAAAACGAATGCCATGATTTCAAGAGGCATGCCGAGGAAATATTTTTATTCATGAGCATCTTTTCGCTATAATATTTCTTTACTTTCCATTTCTAACCTCACACTTTACTTTCCGATTTTTGCCTTTTAATTATTTTCTAAATATTTTTTATCAATATTCTAAACTTCCAAACAACATTTAATTGAGCAGCAGTCCCCGCAAATACGCGAGAAAATACAGCAATAATACTTATATAAACCTCGAAAGATATAATCAATGTCTTGAAGGCATTAAAATAACATGATACATTTCTTTTAAATTAAACACAAGCAAAAATTAATGCAAAACTGATTCCAAACTCCGAAGGCCGTTCATTTGTTTCTTATATCCAACGGCATATCATTGCCATTTTCACCTTCAAATTTCATACATTTCACCGTCATATATTTATTCACTCACGATCCCCGCAAGCGTTTAAAAACCCAGAGCCATTACCGCTGTCATAACCTTTCTTCCTTCCCTTGACCTTCTTCAGTCTCTCCATTTAACTTTCTCCTTTCGGCATTCCCGGAAATTCTTCTCCTCATTCCGTCGATTCCTTTCCGATATAATGCTCGATACTTGCTTATGTGGAAGGGGAGGAGCCTTTCGAGACCGGAGGGCATGGAGGAATGGAAAATCGACGCGTAAGGTCATAAGTGCAACACAGACTGTTTCGGTTCGATGCGCCGTCAACGCGTCGAAAGACATGTGGGAAATAAGTCACGAAGATGACTACCCTCGGAGACAACGCAGCGCCGGAAGTTGGTACCGCTCGTTCCCTTTCGATTCGAACGGGTAAAAGTCATCCTTGGTTTTCTTCCTGAATAAATACTCCATTCGTGACCTTTATAGATAATTTTTCCCGAAGACATTGAGTTATATCACATTACTCCATAATGCTGGGCCAAATGAGTACATATCACCGGTGCCAGCAACTGTGATCTGCCCGTCAATGGATTGGTAAACTATTGAAAAAGAAAACCGGGAAAAATATGCGAGTCATGTAGAAAAAATCCGAATACATTCTACAAGTGCTCATTGAAACTAGGAGTTAAATTACCTTTATCAGGAAACAGCATACAGGTACTCAGCATATTTTTGACTTATACGCAGGAGATTACCATAAACCTGGATATCACTGAGGACATAATTATAATAATAAAATATCTTTATTTGGGCGAGATTGAGACTAGATAGTCCTTTCTTCTTCTTAAATCCTCGTCATTTGCATTCATAAATAAGTCATCAGTCATTGCATCAAAGAATGTGAAATTTTGTACAGATTATAGGAAAATACGATATGAAATAAATTTTAAAATAATTATTAAAATAAACAAAATAAATGCCTCAATGGGGAAAATTTTGCTCTTGCATGAAATACACATACATTTGTGGGAAGAGTGTAAGGGTTTTGAGCTTATATCCTTGGCGAAAAAACCCACTGCAGGAAAACAACCACGCAGGAAAGAGGTATGAAAAACCGGCGAAACCTACTGAGAAATGACTAATGTGCGGATACCTAATAATAGTGATAAGATGATACATATCAAGAGAACACCAGTAAAAATTATATTACGTTCGATGATTAGGTATCACAAGATTTTGAATCCCTCCAGTATTCTTTTCGTGTACCTTATCAAGACTTAGGAAATTGAGTGTAAGGTATTGAGGCTTTAGGTTTCCAGAACTTGGTGCAGAAGGGTTCAAGTATGCACTAGGCGCCAAAGGTCAATTTTTAGTCAAGAGAGTTTGTTTAGAGTGTTTGCTATAAGCGGATATGTGATCAGATGTCAGTAAGTTAAAGGTAAACCTAATGCATGCATTGAGAGAACGTAGGAGTTTTATGGAAAGCTCTTGAGAGATATCTTGGTAAAATACATATGTCAGCGTAGTCCAAGTGCCGTAGAATTAAGCTGGAAACAATTTCTTTTCTTTAAAGATGTGGAAATGACGTGCTTAAGTTTAAGAATAGGATATAGTGACTAATTGATGGCTTGGCATATTTTAATTACAAGCGGTGTCCAAGAGATAGTCTCATCTATCATTAAACCTAAAATTTCTAATGACATCGCAATATGGTGTATGGACATCTGCAATACGTAATATCGGTAGGTTCTCTTTTATTATCGATGCTAACAATCGGGATTACCCTGTAGTAATGTTTGTGACTTTATAGAAATTATGGTGAGAAAATTAGATTGCCTCTATGTGCTAACATTTTATAAATCATTATTAATATGCCCGGTACTATTATGGAAGTTATTGAGTGCACTGTGTCAATATTTGTGCAGTCCGTCCGCGTATATGTGATGTTTGCACTTTATGAAAGAGATGGACAATCCCTCATGTACAGAGAAAATAAGAACCAACCGATGGTTGAACCTTGGGGTGTACCTCTTGAAAACTTTCCCCATGATAAGTATACTTTATTATCGAACGCTTTCTGGTGTCGACTTTACAGGTATGAATTAATCCATTTCGTAAACGAAGCAGATAAGGTCATGCACCTTAATTTTGAGAAAAAGATAGCAATAGCTAGTGATCTGAATGCCTTCCTGAGATTTAGCGAGAACAAGTAATATTGATACTCCCTTTTTTCCGTTGCACTTCGCATACCAATAGCAACTTTGGATAGAGCAGTAGCAGCACTGTGTCCACGACGAAATCCAGATTTAGATAGGCCAAAAGGTATGGTTATTCTTTAAAAAATGGGTAATCGGATCGTGGAGATTTTTTTACAGGACTTTGTATAAGATTGGAAGGAAGGAAATAGGGTGAAATTTTTCCTACTCAAGAATTTCACTTTTTTGGAATTGGCCTGACTGAGACTATCTTCCATTGACTGATGGAAATGGTGCTGTCATAATGACGAATTGAAAATATGTATTTCCAATGTAAGGCAAGATTAGTGGGATTAATATTTTGATGGGGCATCAGCGACTACAAAGGTGTATTTTAATAAATAAAAACTATGTTCAAATTGAGTAGTTTCAGGTGTGATGTGGTGGAAATCGAAAGTAATGAATAACTGATATTAGCACTATTCCACTGGAGAAAATTTATTTTACGACCAGGTTTGGATTTATTACATCATCATCATTTGTGAAACAGGCAGCTATGCGATGTTATGGACAGTGTTCCCTCATCTATTGTCCCTGTCATTTCTGGTTTTCCCTAAAAAAGTGGCCTTAGTCCTTTGTTATTTGCGTAGCACATAGATGACTTGGATGAAACAGTTACTACTGCATCCTTGTGCAGAAAAATCTTATAATTATTATAAACTGAATTAAATTTGACTAATGCTACAGGAATACAAATAAATGAATTTCAATCTCAAAGATGCAACAGTAAATCTGGCCTTTTAAAAAACGTTACGCTGAATTCGAAAAGATTATTCTCATTGTAACGATATCAAAACATGTAAGCTTCATCGAATTTCTATACGAATGCATGAATTCCTAATATCTAAAACTGTACTTAGTAAGAACCTTAATATAAGTCGAAAGATGCCCATCGTCCAACTTCATTATACTACTTTTTAAAATTCGCTTTAAGAATTACCACTCAATTTAACCTAATGCATCATCGTTTTTGTAGCTATTTTTTCAAATTAAGTCAATTTTAATTTAAAATATCAATAGAGTTTAACTTTCAGACCATAGGCCATAGATAGCTGGGCGGTGCTTTAAAACACCATTAATTCAGACCTAAATTAATATTCCTATCCACTAATTAAGGCAACATACGGATTGATAAATGTGGATTACAACAATTCATACCATTTAAATTAGGTGCAGTTCTTTTATTCATAACAATAGTTGTATCTAAATGCTCTATATTTTCTAGACGACCCTCATATACACCTACACGTTAAGACCACTTGACTCCTTAGCTATAATATTCGTCCACATGCTCGTGGGCCATCCTTCAGGATAAAAGAATGTGGAAGAAGAGAGCACAATTAAGTGATCTAAAGGTGACGATGGAATGAGGGTCATCCTATGACATTTTTGGGAGATATCGTATGCTAAGGATAAACGAAGGATCTCGGAAGGGAGAAAGAGAGAGCAATAGGATTATGAATGTTCCGCCACGGAAAGGGTGGGTTACGTCGGAGGTGGTTGTGAGCGGGATGATTGGAAGTGGGGTGGACGAAAGTCAGGAAGTGGATGGAAAGGAGAGGGGAACGAAAGAAGGATAAATGGACAAAAAAAAGGGGGTTGAGGAGAGCGTTTAGGTTTTTGAAGTGGGCAACGGAAGGGCGAGAAGGGGAGGGTGGGAGGTGCGAGGGTTGAGAGGAACGCGAAGGTGGGTTTGGGGCTAGGTGGGGGCGGGAGAAAGAGATGGGTTTTCGAGGGACGAGGGGTGTGGGGGGACAACGGAGAAGGGAGGGTGGGGCCAGGGGTGGGGCGTGGTCAAGAGGTGAGCCGTGGGGTAGATGAGGGGAAGTGGAAGGAGCAGAGGGGAGGGGAGTTTAGACGAAGAGGAGGAGGTGGACTCTTGTCTTTGAGGAGAGAGAGAGAGGGGTCATCGAACTCGTTCTCCGGTTCCTCCCGCTGGATGCAGTCAGTCCCCCACGCGGGATAATACCGCCGGACCCCGCCACACTCTCTTTCTCCACGCTCAATAGATGCCCCAGTACTCATCCGCGTGGACCGAAGTGCTGCACCCCTTTCCCACCTCCGCCCTCCTCTCAACACGCCCCCACCCCGAGTCGAGGGACCTTCTCGCGGGAAGTCATGCCCACGGGATTATGAACGAGATGGCCCTCGCAGGAATACCGAGAAGAGGAGCATTGTTGAGGACTGGTTCGGGGGAAGGAGAAGAGGGAGAGAGATAAGCGCCGGGGGAGAGTGACCAAGGGGTTAGGGTGAAGGTGGGACTCTCCCTCCCTCCTCTCCAGAAAGAACCCACACAATTGGGTCGCCACTGCACGGGGGCGACCGCAACGCATTAGTCCCCCTTCTCACTAACCTCCGTATCCCCTTTCTCTCTTCCCTCCGTGAACTAAAAATAACGACGGACCCATGAGGAAGTCGCCGGATCATTGTCTTGTTTTTTCCTCGGACATCCTTCTCGGTGACAACAAATCATGCCCGAGAGCTTACGCCTGCGTGATCGATGTCAGGGCCCAGGATATACAGAGACTGCCCGGGAGAATTTTGTAAATTAATATCGGAATGCAGACACGATCAGCTTCAGTTCCCGGTGCATACGTATTTCATGGTTATTACGAATTTCACGCGTAATTTTTAATTGCGTCATGTGATAGGAGTTTTTTCTAGCTACCAATTTTTCATGTACCCTATGCGACCGCTAGTCTTCGCGTACTTTACATGCTTAGGGTAAATCTCCTGCCACAAACATTTCGGTTGATTGCATGGTATCATATAGTTGGCACTAGAAATAAAATATAAACATACGAGCTATGGCAACCTATTGGGTTGAGTTCAACTTCTATTCTGAAGTTATAACCTGGCAAAACCTGAGAAATCTCAAGCGGAACAGTGATACAACCTGGATTTTCATTATCAGTGCGCTTTAATTTCACACGGGCGCACTATGCCGTCCGATACAACGTCAATAACTACATCTACACAATACCCCGCAAGCCGCCGCAAGAGCAATGTGGCGAGGGGCGTTGGGACACCACCCGTAAAAGGAAATAAAACCACATGCAAAACTAACAAAAGTTCGCCAATTCACACCCGAAGGAACGTACATGTTCACGCAAACTCATTTTGACTTACACACTTGCAAATACATGTACTAGCCACTACCTTACTAAAGCAAAATAACACCTCTCTTTAGCTTTCTCATTACATTTTCCCACCACCCGTTTCATGGAGCCGAGTTCCTTTGAGGCGGATACGCGTATTCTCCTAATATGTGTTCCTCATGAAATGCGTGGTGCTAGAACTTTATTTAAACTTTATTTAACTTGATTGGCCGTAGTTAAAACAGAACAATCTATTTCAAAATGTATATACTGCACGCCAATTCCTTTGCTCCAAAACTTCAGAACTGCGCATTTACTTGTGTTCAATACGAATTCCCATTCCATGCACCGATCCGATACTGCATCTAAATCTCTAGTGAGTAGCCCGCAAATTGCTGGGGTCCTTATTTCCCTATACACCACCGCATGAAATTGGGTTGGAAATCCCTTGTTTCTATAACAGAGAAGTCAAGGTTAAGGATTTAGAAAGATGTATGTAAATTTACACCATAACCCTCATACCGCCGAGAAGGCGCGTTACAAGGGTTGTTAAGTCACCATCTACCAATCAGCAACAAAATGGATAATTTTTGGAAGTTAGGTGGTTCGCAGCGAGTTTCATCGGTCTTTTTTGTTCCATTTTTTAACTTAATTTGTTGTCATTGCCAATCGTACAGGGGTATAAAATGTCCCTGAATCTGTTAGAGCTGTGGTCTATCTCCCTTATTTTATCCGAATCGTCCTATCTGCCAATATAATAACCTTGTCACTAGTAGTAGTTTAATAGTAGCCTTAGCCTGGACTTCTTCCTCCGTGCTTGGAGGGGCCATCCTTGTTCCTTTGCTAACCGTGTTCCACACGCTTTCATGGTAATATGCCTTCACAAACCAAGCAGGGCTTCTTTGAATCTTTTCTACTTCTCTACCAGCCCTTTCACCGACGGGTCCCAAATATTTTCCGCGTATTCCAAGACCAGCCTGAGTCGTGTAAATTACCACCTCTCCGTTACATCTTCATTACATGTTACAACGACTTAGTTTCCTCAGAATGACTTCACAAATCTTCCTTATGTGATCATTCTATAAAAACATTTGGTGAGTGTTACGCTGAAGTAAATCACTTGTTCTAAACATTGAATATTACATTGTGACCTCATTAATTGTAATATATATGCAGATTTAAGGTCAATTTAAATTCCTATTAGTCGAATCAACGGCGTATTTCATTACGGTCACACAGAGCGTCTGCTAATGCTACCTTTTCCTATTTATCTGTACATACAGGTATATATACTATATCTGTGTACTTGCGCACAGAAAAACCTATAAACATGTAGAAGCATGTTAACTGATGTCCTACTTAAGGTTAAATAACGGCTTTATTCAGCGAAAACTGAAAAACAATCTGGCAATTAACTATTTGGTTGATTAAAAAATAACGACGAGGATGGGATTCGAACCCACGCGTGCAGAGCACATTGGATTAGCAGTCCAACGCCTTAACCACTCGGCCACCTCGTCCATACGAACACTAATTAACGTATGACAAAAACAAAGTAATGTGGGGTGAGCTGCATCTATGTCCTTCGGGGCTGAAATTTTGCCTCCGAAATTTAATGGACTTGCTCATTTTCCCAATGCATCCTAGATTTTTCAAATTAATTTCAGGCCGAAATATATGTCCTACATACGTACTTAACCATCAGTAGAACCAAATTCACTTCGCAACTCAGTAACCAAAGTTATGAATGCGACGAAAATGAGATAGAAAGCTTTTGGGCCTGCATAAATGATTACAATGACAGAGGCCTAGTCATGTGCTCATTTAGCAGACCCCCAGATTCCAATAAACATGTTCTACATAGGCTCAGGCGTCAAATATCTACTCTCAGTCATAAACATAGCAAAATTATAACCATAATTGGGGGTGATATAAATCTACCGTCAATTGATTGGAACTCATACTGCACAGGAAAATCTGCTCAAAACAGAGTACCATGCCAAAAACGCCTCCATATTTCCCTTAAAACACTCTTTAGAACAAATTGTAATATCACCGAAAAGGGGCCATAGCATATGTGGTATCTTTGCAACTTCTACGCCCGAAATCATTAAAAATATTGAATTAATGGACGGCATTAATGTCTGAATAGAGCCATTCTTGTAGAATTAAAAACTAAATTTGTGATAGTAAATCAAGAAAAGCGTTAAATACACTAATTCAACAAGGCAAATTTTAACCGACTTCGAGAATATTTTAAAAACGAATTACCAGAATTCAAGACAAAAATCCTGTCAACCGATATAGAGAACACTTGGAAATATTTCTGAAATATAACACTCGAAGGAATCTACATCTACTTAATACCCCACAAGCCGCCGCAAAGGCGTGTGGCGGGAGTTTTTAGGGCACCATCCACAATTAAGGGAAAAACGCATGCAAAAGCCACAAATTTATACGAGGGTAGCCTTAAAAGAAACGCACTCATGTTTATAAACCGTGAACAAAAACAAATAGCAATATCGAACGAAAAGTACATTAAAGTACAATTCTTAAGTTTCAAAATCATATACATATTTATTTTTCAACATAGTCACCGTTGAGGCTGACACATTTCTCCCAATGTGTAACAAGTTTTTTCATTCCGTCACTGAAAGACTCTTCCAACTTTTCTCGAATCCAGATCTTGACAGCTGCCTTCACCTCATCGTCCAAGGTGTAATGATTACCCTTGAGGTGTCTCTTGAGTTGAGGAAAAAAATTCGGTGAAATAAGGAGGGTGTGGAATCGGTTCAAATTTCAGGTTTCGCAGAGCCTCCCCAGTTGCGCGCGAGGTGTTTGGATGAGCGTTGTCATTTTGCAAGATTATTGGCGTCAGGCTGCCTTAAACACGACAAACTTCTTCCTTGGGTATTCCAATATGATTTGAATTACACTTTTGAGTGATTTGCCGGTCATTTTGAATCAAATCTTTGACGAGTTTGCTATGTGTATCGTTTGTGGCAGTGATCGGATATCCGCGGCGTGTTTCATCAACAATTATGAATTTTCCAGGCTCGCAACCACAAAATTTTACTACCCATCGATTTAAGGTAGACCTATTAACAGCATCGTCACCATAAACAGCCTTTAAATGACGATGAATGTCAGTAGGAGTCACTTTTTCAGCAGTTAAAAATTCGATAACAGCACGCTGTTTAACCCGCGTTGACATAACGCGAGAACACGTCCCCATACTTCCGCTTCTTGAAATACACTGGATGGATAAAACTGGATGTTGAGTTGAAATGTTACTTTCACATGCCACCAAGAGTGCTCCTGAAAGTCAATTTTGTCTGTGGTCTACAAGCATGTGTGCATTAGTTTTCAGCCTAACCTCGTAAAATCCACAAACAAAACATGGCATGCATTCATGCAAAAACTCTTACAACCCATACACGTGCAAACACTAAAACTACCACCTGACATACACATGCACCTACAGACGTACCTGATGTCTTTATAATGTTTAATTCTCTTCCGACTGGTAAATTAAATGTTTTCAATTTTTCTAAAATGACTTCGGTTTTTTACCATTATGATTCCTGATTCTTATGGGAAAGAGCGAGTATTTGTATCTATCTGTACTGGAATACACTGTATATCTCCATTATTTTATCTTTGTGGCCTTATCTACATTAGTAGTGTGGAACCATTAAAATTCCTTAATTGTCATCGCTGCTACCACATTATTCTCCCTAGAATATGTAGCCTTGTCTTGCATTCAAATATAGTAGAATGGAAAGCTATGCGCTGCAGTAAATCAATCCTAGGATTGAGATACTTAAAAAAAGTGTCATCGTTAAACTCGCTTATTCTGAACCTTCCTAAAAGTCTAAGTCCCACTTGTTCTCTTTGTATTTCAAATGGCTCCCAGTTCAAAGCCCCTAAGATACATGTCACACCTGTGTTCTTATCAGATCAATTTTTAACGAATCTGGCGGATTTTCTTTGGACTTAACCTAATTATTTTTGCCAAAATTTCTCCCAAGGATCCCAAATGCTTGCGACAATTTCCAAATTAGGTCTAACTAGAGAAAAACAACACCTCTCTTTACCTTTCTCATTACATTTCCCCACCACCCGTTTAATGAAGCCGAGTTTCTTTAAAGCGGATCCGCATATTGTCCTGATTTGTGCTCCCTATGAAATATGTGGTGTTAGAACTACCCCCAAATATTTAACGTAATTGGCTATAGTTAGCACTGAACCCTCTATTTCACAGTTTATGTCCTGTTCGCCACTTCCTTTGTTCCAAAATTTCAAAACTGCGCATTTGTCTACATTAAGTATAAATCCCCATTCCTTGCACCAATCCGAGATTGTGTAAGTCTCTAGAGAGTAGCTTTCTAGTAGATCTAGTTGGTTCCTTATTTCCCTGTATACCACCGTGTCGTCAGCAAATAACCTCAGATTGCTTCTCACGTGTGCGCTTAAGAAATTAATGTATATCAAGAACAGAAGAGGCATATCATAGCATTTAAGTTTGTGTAACAATTTATCGTTTTGAACTTTATCAAAGACCTTTTTGAAATCTAGGTATACTGCATCGATTTGTGTGTTATTTTCTCCCGATCTAAGTATATCGTGAATGTAAAGACCGAGCTGTGTTTCGCAAGATCTGCTCTTCCCAAATCCGTGCTGGTTGTAGCTTAGTGTTTTCCTTCTATTAAGAAATCTCATAATGTTAATGATATTAAAGTGTTTAAACAATTTACAAGAGATCGATGTTAAAGAAATGGGTCAGTAATTTGTTGGTTTATTCCTATCACCACCTTTATAGATGGGAGTAAAATGGACTGTTTTCCAGTCGTGAGGTATTGAGCCTTCTTTTATCGACTTTATAAAAACAATTGCTAAAAATGGGGCAATGTCTACAGCTAATTCCTGTAATATTCTAGCAGGTATTTCTTCCGGACCAGGTGATTTGTTTGCTATGATACTACAGAGCAGATGTTCTATTCTCTTCTTGGTCAGTGTTTTATCGCTCATTATTGCCCGGGTGGGTGTGGAGGATCGTTTGGTTCGTTTTTGTCTTTATTGTAGACGCTCTGGAAAAACATGCTTAAAATATTTGCCTTTTTCACGCTGTCTGTAATAATTTCTTTTATACCGTCTTCAAAGAATGTACAGTTATACGTTTACCCTGTATTTCCTTAACAAAGGACCAGATTGATTTGGGATTATGCTCAAGATATTCGATTAGCATTTTATCTTTTAAAGAGTGTAGTACTGTGCGCATGATACTTGTCGTTTTACTATGACATTCTTTGATATTCTGTTTGGATGTATTCACATAAACTATATCGTCACTTTTTTAACTCTTTTTAAAATCGGACCCTAGCCTTTTTTACCTTCTCAATGCCGATCTGACTTCCCCGCGGAATGAAAACATACGTTTCATTCAAACTTAAATGCGACAGCAAGGAACCTAGATGGTACAACAGATAGAGTCAGATCGGCATTAAGAAAGCAAAGAAGGCTACAATCAGAATTTAAAAAGAGTTTAAAAAGTAGTGAAGTAGTTTATATGAATACATTCAAACAGAAACTAAAAGAATGTCGTGGTCAAAGAAAAAGTATCAGAAGCAAATGCGCACTCCAAATATAAAATACTATGCAAATATCTGAAGGAAAATCCAAAGTCATTCTGGTCCTATGTTAGAAAAATACAAGATTAACGTGAATTCTTCGTTCAAACTGTACATTCTTTGATGACGAAAAACGGCGAACTTATCTCAGACAGCGTAAGAAAGACAAATACTTGAAACAATTTTTTCCAGACTGTCAAAAATAAAGATACAAACGCACCAAACGAGCGTCCACACCCACCCGGAGAAAACATGGGCGACATTATACAGACCAATAAAGGAAAGGAACATAATCTCCGGAGTATCAAAGCCAAAAAAGCACGTACATTCATATTACAAGAGCGGTCATGCTACGCAACTCGTAAGCTTCCTTCTTAAAATTGATTATATATAGTTTCAGTGGAATTATCGGGCTCCATTTATATGATTGACAAACATCCTTACGTTAGCAGATGACAAATCAAACTACCACAAATACCTAGGTAAATTTATGCAAGAACTGTTCCATACCTCTTTCATTGCATAAATACAACCACAAGTCCGGCCAGCCGCTTAAAGGTCATATGGCGGGAGGTAATACGGCACCAGACATACAAGCAATATCATTCACACAAGTCTTTGATTATATATTAACTCATGTACAAAAACTCTTATACATACCTAACACAATAATTGATTATGCAGGGATGAACAAATAAATAAAACTGATATAGTTGGTTTAAGGTAAATGTATTCGGGTGCTTGGGTGGATTTTGTTCATCTATATATACACTATATGTAGAGCCGCCGCAAGGAGGTGTGGCCGGGAGTGCTAGGTCACCAGCCATTAGATGCTAGGTTTGCATTTGTTAAGTAAAAAATATGGTACGAAGAAAGAGCGAGTACTTGAATCTCTTTATAATGATGTCTCTTTTATTAGTCCTGGGTGTCTAATCTGCATAATTGGCTGCAATAATAATTCGGTGTCTCAAGAAACCCTGGTTTCCTGCACCGTATAAAAATCTGTCTTGCCTGCTCTGATCGTGAATTAAGGAACTCCCAACCTAATTCATCCAACCCGCTTACTCTCATCTCGCAGCAATTTTTCAAAAATATGGTGAATATTTTCTGAACATTTCCAATTGCTAAATTAATGTTCTCCTATTGATCCCATAGATTATTCTAAACGTGGTCTTACTAAAGTAAAGTAACATCTCTCTTTCATTTTTTCATTATACTCGTATTTTTCTGCAACGTGTCTAATAAAACCCAGCTTCTTTAAGGATAACCCACATATATTGTGAGTGTATGTGTGTAATCCATGAAAGTTTTGATGTCAGTTTAACACCCAAGTATTAGACCTCTTCCTTAGATGCTTAATTCGGTCCCATCTATTTCATGATTTACGCCTTGTTCTTATTGTCTTCTATTACAAAGCATTCAATGCTATTTAATGACATATAATAATGACCTCCATTTCATACCATATGCAGATATCTACTCCAAATCACTAGAGAGTATAGCATTGACTATACGGTGTTTTTTTTTAGTTTTTGACACCCACAGAAAAAAAAGGAAAAAACATAAATCCAATATCCATAAATTCTAAATATAACTTTTTGAAAAATAAAGTAAATTGCAAAATAAAACACTTAGAATCAATGTACATGTCACACAATAGAGAAAGGCATCTATGTAATTAAAACGGCTATGTGCAAAAAAGTTCGTTATTACCCGTACATGGAATTATAATATAAATTCCTGTGAATGGAAGAGACAAGATTTTTTTCGAAGTTAGAGGGGGGATGAGGTCAGTGCCTTCATGGAGGTAAGCTTATGTCATCACTATTTTCTTTTTTTTTTACATGTTATCCTGCAAGTTACCTAACCACTACAGTGTGTAGCAAGAGGCAGTTCAACACCAGGCATGCAACATCAAAAATAAAGTTTTCTAAATTTTTAGTCACTGTTTACTGCGAAATAATTCAGATCACGATTAACTACAGGTAGGTTCCCTATCTTATTCCAGTGGGGTATACATCTCTGCGCATACGAGAGCAGCCGTTAGTAACAAAAGGAACAATAACTACGGCTAGATGATATAATTACAGCACACAAATCTAGTTAACTTGAAAAAAGAAAAATACTCTCCCCCCCAATACGGTCGCATTCTGATCCTGGATACTCTGATCCATTATCGTTCACGAGAATAAATACCTCACAAGCCCATCAGTTCTACACTTAATCTATCTAATTTTATTGACATGAGCTCTCCGACTATAGTTCGAGGGACTAATAATTCATCTTCAATATCGTTAGTAAAGAGACACACTTACTTGGCATTAACACAGAGATAAAATGTAATTTAATCTTCGCTCCGTGAGTGTTTCCCTACCAAGTCTTTAGCTATAATTGGAAGAATATTAGTACCGGCACGCTCCCTTAAGTGAAAAATGAATTACCGTGATCATTAACAAAGGTAAAAAATATGGTCGCAAGAACATCTCTTGAAAAAATTGGAGATATGAGCATTTAAAATTTTCCACTGGTCTGTCAGCATCACCACGCTCAACAACAGCGCACTTGAGAAAGTCAAAAATTTGGATAAAAGAAAAATGGAGCCGTCAGTTCATGTAGAATAATTCATGCGCGGATTCTAATACCATGTAAAAAGAAATTACTTTCGTCCTCCGAGACATACTTTTCTTTGAAAAGGGTATCATTCCATCGGTTGAAGGAATACTTCAGTTGTTCAGGCTCCATCCCTTCACATCTAAACAGCTTGAGCAAGATGAACACCGATGAGTCGGTACGACGAAGTACGACTGTATTTATGCATTTATGTAATTTTTGTGCGCAGGGCGTTTCCGCCGCCCTTGTCTGAGCGAACTATTTTTCTAGTTAAACGAAATATATCAGCTCGTACCATGCGTAATAAAAATGGGATGGAGGATGGTGGTGTGGAGGAAGTGGAGAGGAACGTCTGCGTCGGAACCTCAACAAAAACAAAACGGGCGAGTTAGACATGCTGAGGTCAGGATAGAATGTTTTAAGCCGCCAATGAAGATGCGGTGATATCACGGAACGAAAGAAAGGATGAATGGGATGATACTCCGGCGACGGCGGAAAGGGCGGAAGAAATGAGAGGAGGGGTGGGGGAAGATTACACATCGTATGGGAAGATGGGAGGGGAAGATAGAAGGGGGGAGGTGAGCGGCAGGGGGTCGCATGGCCGAAGGAGGGGGCCGGACAAAGAGTGAGTGTGGGGGGAGGGCATAAGGCTGGGGATGAGCAGAGAGGCTGGATGGAGTGCTCCCGACGTGAATACGTTCGCCGCCGACTTGTGCGTGAATAGCGTCACGTTCGCGTGCGGGAGATGTCCGACCACCTGCGAGCGTTGAGATGACTAGGAGGATGAAATAAACTTAAAGGCCGACGCCGCGTCCGAATGAGCAAAATGGACATACAAACTCGCCGTAAATGAACTTTCCATCCGGTAAAATAGCCATCAGAAGTGGTGGGCGGCCAACTTAGAAATTCTTTGGGGCATATGCCGCGAGACCCGGCCACATTTGTTACATAAAGGCAAAGGAACAAATTTGGGGCATGCGATAGACATTATTTCTCCAAACATATAAACTGTTATTTCATAATAATGATAAAACAGTTTTAAAAAATGAGAAAAAAATAAAGCGGAAATCAACCCAGCTAGAATAATGAAGGAAAATGCTGAAGTAACTTTACTTAATAACTGCTTTCGAAAATCAAAAGAAGGTTAAGTCTATCGTGACTGAAAATCGGTTCATTACCAATGCCAAAAAAATAATTTAACTGCAGACTAATTTACTAGCCATCAACATTCTGAGAAATCTTAGAAATCATCACTGTCAGTAATACAATACCATTTTATTTTATCAATGATGCTCAGTATTTGGGGGAAGAGAATATTGGTGAATCCTGTATTTTTGGATTTCAAGAAAGCGTTCGAAAAGGTCTCTCAAGAGATTTTGATTAAAAAATTAAGATATTACGGTTTCAAGAAGAAAGTGACCAACTGGATTTGGAACTTCTTATCTAACCGTAAAAAAATGTTGCCGTCAATAGGCTGAGTTCATTAGAGTCAGACGTAACTTCAGGAATGCCACAGGAAAGTTTTATAGGCTATTTACTCTTTAGAATATACATTAACGACTTAAGTGCCTACGATAGCAGCAACTTTAGATAAGTTTCAGACGACAAAGTGATTTACATGGAAATAAGGACACCAGCAGATGGCTACTCTCTAGCGATTCAGAGACATCGGAGTAGTGTTGGTATTGGGTGTTATGATTAAAAATAAGAAAATTTAGATTAATGAAGTTGAATGGAATAAAAGCATAATTAACATAAAGCAGAAAATCGAGTCCTTATAATTAAGAAAACTGGACCAGCACAAATACTTGTGTATTGCGTCGGCATCGAACCTTTCATGGGACCTACATATCAGGTCATTCCAAAAGTGGCTAGGTTTCATTAGACGGGTTGCAGGAAAATATAATGATAGTGTAAAAGAGAGTTATTTCTTCGCATCATTTCGGTCGTATTTGAACGGAAAGTATTCTTGATCATTGAGAGAATATATTATTTAATGGGATTGAAAAAAATCAGAGAAAATAAGCTCGATTTGTCAAAAATTGCCACAAGAAGAGAGTAAGCGTGGCGGGTAAGGTGGAGAGCTTAGGATGGGTGCCCCTAGAGTTCTGAATCCAACTACCAATCAAGTATTGGAGATCAAGAATCAGTTCCTTCATAACTTTTTAAACTATATTTTTAAATTTGAAAAAAAATGTCATGTCTTTTAAAGGCCGCTCTGACTAATATTTTATTTTACTGCGTAGTGCTATAGTTTATCAAAAATGTAGCCTCACCAAGAGCTAATAATAGTTAGGAAAAAGAACGAAGAATTTTCGAAGTATTTGAGGAATATTATTTTTCATGGTCCGCAAAATATCACAGAATCTACAAATTTTTACATTCAAGTTGTGACAGATTTCATGGTTATATTTCGATAGAGATGTAACTAATTGAGTAATTGGTGATCACATTTCTGAAAAAGTATCATTATAAACCGTTCGATTACGTATTTTTTTGGATTTGAAAACCACAATATTCTTGACTTTCCTTTATTCTTATTTATCAGATGAAAAAAAGTTGAACGCGCCTTCTTTTATTTTGTGATTTTATCAAAAATTTTACGGTAGGTACGGAGAAAACAGGAATAGAGACACATATGATATCACCATCATAATTCTTTCCATAATCCTTGATATTAAAAGAGTAGAAGACCAAAAACAATTTTAACGCAGAATCCAATTGAAGGAACATGTGCCTTCGTACATATACACTTCTTCCCATTTAGAGCAATTAAGTTGAGCTCGGCGGCTTTAAAAGCCGTTACTTTGGCAACGATGGGCATGACCTAGGATCGCTTTGCGGTTGTCTTTTGCAAGTTGATTTATCAGCGCAGTGAACATAGCTCAGCAAACTGACTACAGGGGAAACTGTTCTCATGCCTGATTAACATCTGCGTGTACAAACTACCACGCTAGTCGCCGCATGAGCTTGTTTTGGGGGAGGGGGGACACGTCAGTAAGGGCACGTCCAAAGTTCTGACGAGGGAACGGATATCGTATTACGGGAATTGTTGATTACCCTAAGTGCTCTATCCTGAAAATGAAAAAGAGAGACACTAAGCAAAGGAGGATATATTAGATCGATACGGGAGCTTGAACGACGCTGCGTAATGAACTGCTAAATGCTGCTGTTTTCTGATACAGAAGCTACTCTGGCATTACAAAAAAACTCACGGTGCTTATTTTCTTCGATTAATCTTCGCGAGGCTTCTCTCTCTCATCCATGAGAAACTTTTTTCGATGAAATAAAGAAAATGGGTTCCTGCAAAACAATGCAGATTCCAGCGTCACAAACGAAAGTCTCTTGAAACTCAGTTCCTTCTCTCCCTGGAGAAAGGAGATTTGGCCACCGAAAATTTGGAATACGCGTGTTTCATTGGTGAGTATTTCTCTGTGTTTTTGTTCGCTAGCGCTATCTCGCTTCTTCGTTTGCATTTTAGATACATGACCCGGCGAACTTCGTACCACCCAGCAATCAATGAACAGTTTAGTTACACCGTTTATAAATCAAGAACGGCTGAACCAATTTTAATCATATTTGACTTGCTATAATAATGTAAGGAAAAATTTCACTTAAACTACAAAAAGTCAATAAGTATTACAATGGCTTGTCAGAAAGAAATTTTATTTATTCAATTTATAGATACATTCGGGTTTATTCTCTTGAGTCAAGCACCTTCTGATATACAGCATTTTTTGCTTTGTTATCAGGCGCAAGAACAAATGAAGCGGATGGTTTACCAACACGTGAGCAAGCCACATATTATTGACCATGAGAAAAACATGGGTTTTCTAGATTGAGACCACAAACTTTCAACGATTGGCTATATGATTTGTTAATCGTCATCACGAATTCAGCACGAATTGGAAACTGAATTCGTTTAAACTCAAAGGGCATATCGGTTGGGATCATGGGAATCCTCGGAATTAGAACTTCTTCATCTTTGAATTTTCCTTTGAGTAAAGTCGCATGAATTACATTGATCATCAGTTTTTTTATCGCCAAACGCCCATTCCATTGCATGGCTTTGGTTGGTTTAGGTTTCGAAGCATCATGACCACCGAGCTAACTTTCAGCTGTAAATTGTGCGATGGCAAAGCCAGGCCCATCCAAGGAGTTTAAAAAGTCAGATGGAAAGTTGATGATTTAGTCTTCGTTTGTTACACAGTCAATAGATTTGAATGATTTCAAAGTACCAACGATTTGATTCTGAATTACGAAGTTAAAGTCATCCACATATTTGTTCTTAGCCGCCAAAATTGCTCCGTCACTCAACCATTTGTGATTTTTTTAATTATTAGTGAGGTTTGGGAATATTTTGCTGATGAGCTTCTTTTGATGAAACGAAAAGGCAAAAATTCCTAGGAAATGAAATCAATCCCCTCGATTCGTCGACAGGAATACGGCCATTGCCGATAGTCAGCAATTACTTGGAGAAATCTTCAGCAGATGGATCGTTAAGTAATGCAGCTCTAATGTTGGTTGTCAGTGGAAGTTTCCTCTCATAGCGCCTCAGATTTGATGATTTGAGACAAACGTTTATTTCATCGGCAGCAGTCGATCACGAAATGACTGGCAGTGTTTGGCGTAAATCGCCAGACAGTAAAATTATTGCGCCATCAAAGCATCTCAAGTCATTGTGCAGATCTTTCAATGTCCGGTCAAGTGCTTCCAATGCGCATTTGTGTGCCATCGTATATTCATCCCATATGATTATATTAGATGCTACTAAAATGTTGGCCATTGTGGACTGTTTCCAAATGTTACATGTCACTTTTTCAGAAGTTTGTAGGTTTAACGGAAACTTTAACGCTGAATGATCCGTACGGCATCCTTCCCGCAATGTAGCTTCTATGCCAGAAGAAGCAACTGCTACCACATTGCCCGATTTCGCACGAACAGAGGCCAAAGCAATGCTATGAGAAATGTCTTCCTAATTCCACCAAGGGCATCCAGGAAAAATAAGCCACCATTTCCATCATCAATTGCCTTCATTAATGTACCATACACTTCCTTCTGTTGGGGGTTCAGCAGGGATACATTAGTTTAAACTGATTGGTATAATTCATGTCGATCATATTCACGGTCACGTTGCTATTGTGTTTGAAAAGCTGGAAGCCGGCCCTATAAAACGCGGCGCTATTCGCGTGCGTTTTCTCGTTCTTCTTTGGTTGAACGATTCTCAATGTTACGAAGCCTAATTGCATTACGGGTTTATTGGGAAATATTACATCTTCAGCGTCGCGGCATAGTAATATAAAACAAACTAAATTAAATGGTAATCTAAATGCTTGTTTTTTGTCTGTGATTTGTGTACAAACACGGTAGTGACGTGTCAACTCGAGCTGGGCTTAGCTCGAATTTACTCGAGTTGAATTCTTAATCCATTAAAATTTTTTTAACATTGTTACGAAGCTCAGTCACTAAATTGGTAAAATAAAATCATTTAGTTAGTTGTTTTGACCTACTTGACATTTGTTGTAATACCCCTAAGATCGAGATTAATTTTTTTCCGTGAACTTTTACGATATTTTAATGGTTGTTCTGCTATTATCGGCTGAGATGAATCGAAAAAACAAGTATTATTAAAATCGGTACAGCCGTTCTTGAGTTCTATATGGTGTAACTAACACGATTTACGACTTTGTTATATGCATGTATGTATATATATATATATATATATATATATATATAATTATATTTATATACCTGGGAAACCATAACCGGCACAAGGAAAGGAACTGATCTTCCCACCCTGATATGCGAATTTCACACGCCGTCGGGCTTAGTACTGGGTGAACTCTACTATCACCTACCAAACCGAACTTAGGGTTGATTACTGTATTTATAGTTATATATATATATATATATATATATATATATATATATATATATATATATACATATATATATACATACATGCATATTATTAAATACATATTTATATGCATACATGAATTCATATTTTGTCATCTGCCAATTGTGTACTTGCCGCCCTCCACCTCATCGCGAATGCGTTTGAAGTAGTTAGCAAATATCGAAATATCGATGATCATCAGAGATTGTCTCCATGGATGGTAGCGGGTATATGCACACCCATAGAAACATTTTTTTCTGAACCACATCGCAGGTGATCACTCATTAAAAAGAATTAGGAATAACTAATTATTTTCCAAATATATTTGTTTTTTCCCCAGATCCAATCCTAAATTTGGTTTCACAGGAAACGAAAATATCCAAAGAGCCCAACCGCATGGGAATTTTACAAATTCAGGATATAAGAGACAGTTTAATACATATTTGATTTGAGTAGCCTGGTTTTGGTCTTTATAAAGCTCTTTGGTAAAGAATGAATGTTTATTATTTCAACGCTGAAATCATTGATTTCAATAATTGTATATACTTATTGAAGCATCAATTGGCGTTTCCGATAGTGCGTGAGGTTTTATATCTTATAAATGTGAAACACATTTTTATAGATCACATCGGGTAACTATGCATTCTGGAGCGGTAATGAGTGATATACAGGGTCGCACCCAAAAGTGGTAGGACTGATTTTCTCTGGCGCGAACAGAGCGGTGGAGGGGAGTCTGTCTGGCAGGGTAAGGTGTACGGGGCTCTTAGCAACAGACCGACACCAACCTCAGTCGCCTGTGGGCTGTCGTTGAGTGAGGACACCGTTTTTAGTGAAGCAAGTTTTTTGTCCGCGTCGAAAAACACAATGAATCTGAATTTAGAGCAACGTTATTCCGTGAAGTTTTGTGCGAAACTCGGGAAAACGGCAACTGAGACCCTCGATATGATCAAGCAGGCTTATGGGGACACTGCCTTAAGCCGTTCCACAGTATTTGAGTGGCACAAGTTGTTTAAAGAGGGTAGGGAGCTCGTTGAAGACGACCATCGCTCCGGACGGCCGTCGACGGCAAGAACCGACACGAATGTGGACAGAGTGAGGACACTGCTGAACACAGACCGACGCTTAAGCAGTGAAGAAATTGCAGACCAGTTGGGTCTGTCTGTATCCAAATTCCAACGCATTATTTCACAGGATTTGGCCATGCGCAAGGTGTGCACCAAGATGGTGCCGAAAATTCTGCCATGGCGCGCTCGTCGTCAGACAGCTCCTGGCCAAATACGGCGTTGCCACGTTGCCGCACCCGCCCTATTCTCCCGATCTGGCACCACCGGACTTCTTCTTCTTCCCCCTGATGAAAAGACAGCTCAAGGGACGACGTTTTGACTCGATAAAGGCCGTTCAAGAGGCTTCGACGAGGGTCATCAACGGCATCCCCAAAGAAAATTTCCAGCGGGCGTACGGGGAATGGGAGCAACGTTATACTAAGTGTGTAGTAGCTCAAGGAGTATACTTTGAAGATTATTAAGTCGATATAAGTATATCGTCAATAAAATTCTTGTAAAAAAATCAGTCCTACCACTTTTGGGTGCGACCCTGTATGATCGAGAAAGGGGATTCAGAAAAATATGGTGTTTCCTTTGAGGGATTTAAACAATCTCTTGAGCCGAGAGGGTTGGGGGGGGGTGCAATCCATTCGCCCGGAGGATATTTCCGGACCTTGTCTTTCGGGTCCATATTTATCGATCTGAATTCATTCGAAATTATTCGCAACATTTTATCTTAATGTGGAAATAGTTATACGTCCATTTGCTCATATTAGGTACATTCCTAACTTGTATATTGGCCCGAAAGTATATTTTTTCTACAGTATCCTTTTCTTACATTTCAGTTTTGAATTTTAGTAACTGCTCTTTATTAATAACAGAACTCACTCCACTTTGTTTAAAATGTTTTTGACAGAAGAATAATATGTAAAAATCCCTTCATAGTACAGAGTTCCTGTTTGATGTGTCATATTTATAACGAGCTTGTGGATGCCATTTGATTTGATGAATGTGAACTTAATTGTTCTTGATGCTAAAAGCGTGTCGCGCATGATTGAAGGAGGACTGTACACTTAGGAATCGCAGGGTATGCAAAAGTCGTGAACGTTATTTTCAATTTATATGACCTTTTTTAACAAGCAATCAAGTAACCTATTACTTTAATTTTGCATGCCCGGTATGGAATCACCAGATGCATCACACAGCCTAGCTAAGGTTACTATGTACCATGCAGACCTTATGCATAAATTGATATAATTAATTAAATATATTATATGCCTACTGATATTATTTATATGAAATTTAACTAGTTTTAATGCTGTAAAATCAAATAACCGTATTATTGATGATATAAGGCTGAGATCTTCAAAGGTTTCGATTTCCAACACGCCTCTGACTCTAGAGAGAGGGACATTAAATTCCTCGTACTTGATAAAGCTTCAGGAGTGAGTGTAACGCGGGTGTGCTTATGTTTTCATGAGTGTTTGAGCAGAACCGCAATCTGGATGATATGAGTGGGCGACCCTCGGCAAGGAGATGGGGTGATCTTAAGATGAGGACGGTAAGTAGCGTGGATAGAGTGGCTGGCAGGCGGGCGGACGGGTGGGAGGGAAGTGGCTGACTTGATGGTGACTTGGTCCGCCCCCGCCTTATTGTCTGGCCAATTAACTAAATCAGTACTTACGAAAATGTCTTGTTACTGCTCATTTGACCCCGCCATCTACCCTGCGACGGATTTAGTGTATCACACACATCTTTTCCCCAGAGTTCGTCACTAGCTCATTGTTGAGTAACGCTCTTTGGGACGGCATTCGTCATGGTACTAAAGATTCATCTAAGGTCCATATTTGATTAGAAAACCTTCACCAATGCAAACTTTCATTCGGTATTGTAATAGTTTTTTCACCTGAGGGTCATTAACATCACACGTAAACTTCATAGGTTGATTTGTAAATGTATGTTAGCAAATATGAGCCGCTGTTTTGTGGAGCAATAAGACATTATATAAAAAAATATGTCAATTCTCCAAAGTTTGCATTTTCAATGAGGTTCAATCGTACTTTTAAGAAATAATTGCCAACTGACTGCATAATGTGAAGTTAAATAGAACAATAAAAACATTCTTTACCTCATCAAGAACCCATTATTGCAGCTAAAGGCGCCCTTTCAAAAGAAAAGAATGAGCCAAATGCGTACTCGGTCTCCACAAAACCAACGCAAGGTGTGGTCATTAAGAACAATGGGCCACAGGCTACATTTTCTCCATTTCCGCGCACACCATTAACTTCGGAGACAGTCCGATCTCCTTCCTGAGGCAAAAACCCAAAATCAGGGAGACGCTGGCGGGACCACACCGCTGTGCAGCCGCGCCTCTATTCATCCTCCTTCAACCCTTCCCCCTCTTTCTTTCTCTCTCCCGAAGCGCATGCCCCCAATATCCCGACGACGCGACGGAGAGGTCTCGGGTTCCCCACTAGGCCCCGGCGGCGACGGCGGAGGAGGCAGGGTCGACGCCCCACCGACGCGCGCGCCTCGATCCCCGCTCGTGGGGAAGGTCGCGCCTCGCGTCACTCAATCGACTGAGGGAAAGGGTAGAGGGAGGGGGAGGACTGAAAAAACACAATCCCGTCCCATCGTCCGCCCCCGCCTCGTAGTATCTCCTCCTTCCCCAGACGCGCGCTCCCCAGGTCGGTCTCGTCCGGTGGCCGCCACCGCCGTGTGACTGCTTCCCTCGGACGTTGAAGTCTCCGAGCAGTTCAAAAACAGTGGGTCGAGCTGGATGGAGGGAGAATGCTGCCGCGCGGACATCTCTATCAGCTCTGCCGCCGAGGGAACTCGAGAGTGAGGAGGGGGAGATGGTGTGGGGAGGTCGAGGGTATTGTTTCCGCGGGCAAGGAGGGCATTGACGATCCAAGGTCGGTACACTTTTTACGCGTCCTCGCACCACAACAAGAGGAGAAAGAGTGGCTAGCCGCGAGCACTCCTGTCCCCTCATTGTGATTATACCACCATTCAGAGGGTCTGCTGAATTATGGTGGGAATAATTCTCCATTTAAGTCGCCATTTCCCCGGTGCTGGACTTGTCTGAAATTATTTATGCATATTCTGCAACACGCGGTTTGACTTTGCTTTAACGGAATCTTCTGTTTGCACTCTCAAAGAGTGAATATTCGATCATAACCAATATTCTGAAAAGCTAATTCTCACCTATCAAGTTAAGGTTAACAAATAACTTTATTTTGCATTTTAAAATAAAAAGAAATGATGTTAGCGAATATAAGAATGATAATCTCTGACCCCATCAAGAGATAATTAGTAAGCGGTTTTTGACGGGTATCGAATGCATTCTGCTGTATCACCAGTGCCTATGGTGGTCGGATTCCTACATAAAATTGAAGGAAATAGTGTATTATAAAAACATTTAATTAGAATTAAGTAACATTTATTCATAAAAAGGAGAATATTGAATTCCTGAGGATTTGATTCCTTAAGAAAATTTTAATTAAAATTTTAAATCAAGTTTTCAGCTAGAAATGATCAATTAAACGAGGTCTGTCCAAAAAGTGGCGCGAATTTTGATTTTCCGCGGGTTACCTATATTTGATTTTGGATTTTTTGTAACGTTACGTATGGTCTTATGACTCTACCTTATGCCGATAAGTTCGGCCATTGCGAATGTCCCTTCAATTTTTGACAGCTGTTTTGCTTGGACGTGTTTTGGCTTATCTTCGATTTTTACCGATTCCAAAAAATGAAACAAAGAATCTGTATAAAATTTTGCGTGAAAAACAAAATTAAGTGCGCAGACGCATTCCAAATGTTGACTATGGCATATGGAGAAGCTAACTTGGACCGAAGTAACGTTTCTCGGTGGTACAAAATGTTCTCAGAGGGCCGAGAAGATGTGAACGACGGAGAGCGTGCCGGACGCCCGAGCACGTCAACAACGGACGAAAACATTGATGAAGTGAAGAAAATAGGATTAGCCAATCATCAAATCGTCATTAGAGAAGTTGCTGAGGACCTAAATACATCGATTGGCTCGTGCTATTGGATTTCTACCAGTGATTTGGGTATGACACGGGTCGTCGCGAAATTCGTACCGCAATTCGTGCCCAATTTCGACCAAAAACAGCAACGCATTAACATTAATAATGAGGTGTTGGACTCTGTCCGCGACGAATCAAATTTGCTCCAGAGGGTCATAACTGGCGATGAATCATAGGTTTATTGTTATGACGTGTAAACTAAAGCTCAATCATCCCAATGGAAGCTGCAGCACGAACCAAGACCGAAAAAAACGCCACAAGATCGCTCGAATGTGAAAATTTTGCTCACAACTTTCTTTGATTATAGAGCCGTGGTGTGTCATGAATTCTTACCACAGGGTAGAACGGTAAATAAGGAATATTACCGCCAAGTTATGCACTAGTTGCGCCATCCGCCACAAGCGTCCAGATTTGTGGAAGAACAAAAATATGATTTTGCACCATGACAGAGCCCATGCTCAAACATCGTTACTTGTGCGCGAATATTGGCCAAAAACGACACACCAATGTTGCCGTAGCCACCGTATTCCCCATATCTGGCCTCCACTGTCATTTTCTTGTTCGCGAAACTGAGGAGGCCCACGAAAGGACGACGACGCTGCGCTACGATAGACGAGATAAAAACTGCATCGAAGGAGGAGCTGAACAAGATCACAAAAATGATTTTTTTAAGGGCTTCAAGGATTGGAAAAAGCGTTGGTACAAGTGTATAATATCTTTCTTCGACAAAATAGATATTCATGAATAAATAAATAATTTTTGAAAAAACACAAAAGTCGTGATACTTTTTGAACAGACCTCGTATACAGAACAATATACTTTGACTTAATGCCATAGCTTTCCCTCACTCTGTAATGCGAAACTTCAAGAAAAAATAAACACACGATGCATGAGATGTCAATTTTCTCAAGTTTGAGAATAAATAACGTATTAACGAATAACTTATACGAATACAGTATCAACGCATAATTTAAAGTTTTAGTGGAGCCAATCTCCTAAAGAAGAGTAGATATTAATAAATAACAATCATATGACTAATAATAAACTAATTAAAACAATGTTGCTTTATGCATACGGAAAAAATTAAGTACTTATGGGAAAGTATTTATTGAGAAATTAGACAAAGCTTAAAGAAGATGTAATGGATTTTTGAAAAATATCTTTTGAAAAAAGGAAGGAAAACGGAATAATAGGAGGACCTATATTCGGAGTACCTCCAAATACAAAAATAACTCACAAAACTAAGACTACGTAAAGGATATATGAAAGTACTTATGGCACTGAGAAAATTATTCAGGCGAAAAGGGGAAATTATCAAGGAAAATATAGGACAAAAACCTGTAGCGTTGACACCCTTTGACATCTTTTTTTCATACTAAAATTCTTATTCAAATCCTGACAAATTTATTCGAAATATACGTCAATCTTTTCATTTTATCGCTACATTAACGTTTATTTGCAAAAAGCATATTTTTTCCTAACAAGCCCTTAAATACAACCACATTTCGGCTACTTCTACTATCACATAGGACACTGCAATCCAAGTCTAGGATACACCTGTATGGCCGGGTGTGATACAACAACAGGCATGAAATAATTAAATTATTATTTTCTTAGTTGTTAAATAAATATACAAAATATTTCAAATAATGAGGACAATGCGAACTGCAGCTATATTAACAATGGTATCTTGTAGTAAAATACTTATCTACGTATGATACATAAGCCGCTATTAAAAGAAAGAACAATATAGTTTAGCAGGGAATAATGTATATGCTGTCATCATTTCTCTACCATAAGGTTTAATTTTATTAATAACAGATGCATATTTGCTCTCTTATCCATATTGTAATTCAAAGGTAATGTTAAGATAGGCCACAAAAAATTATTTTTACGAGATAAAGTAAATAAAACAAAATTTGATCTCATGACTTACGATATTCTCCAGATATAGCTCAAACTCTAATATGAGTTTTTATTAAAAAGTTATATGTGAATTAACTGATAAATGAACGCTAAAATCCTCCATTGAACATCCTCCAACGTCATAAACCAAGTCCAATTAATGTCAAAATCCCACTTCATTATTCACTTCTGCAATAATTCTTGCTATCGTATTGAAATTCGGTCAGAAAATGATCTCGAGAGTGCACGATAACAGGTTCCCTGCATGAGGTTGAGGAAAGACATATCACAAACCACTTTTTCTCATTGATAAAGATCACATTCAAATAGTAATTTTTTCTATTGGTAAATCATGGATTCTTTTCTCGATGATGATCTTAATTGACGATTTCCTGTGCTTTCTCATGCGCAGTAATGTGCGCATGACCCTGAGTATGAACGAGTTTAACAGCTCAGACAGCACCTTGAAATGGTATGGTAAGAGGACAATCAAACAGTAATGGACGAAGTCAGGCAATGAAAAATTACTTTTATCAACTTTTATCAAATATAAAAATCTGACGAGAACATAATTATATATTCTACCTATTTCCTCAATTATGACAACTTTCCTTAGTAAAATTATGCATAAATTCGGTACCAGCGCTGAGGAAAAAATTGACAATGTAGCATTTTAAATGATTTTTTTAGAGCAAAGGATGGGACACTGTATTTCGTGTTAAAATACAAGGAAGTAGCCCTTTGAGACTTCATAACCTTTTCCGCATCGTCAACACGGTCAAATCCTCTAAGACCCTTCCCCACGCAACATTCGGCATTTACTCTCTCTCTCTCTCTCTCACGCTCGAATGGTTTGTTTGCCTCCTTGAAGACTCAGTCACTCTTCGGGATCTTGCGTTCATATTTTTTCTTCTAGTTTCACAGTCAATCAGACTTCCTTTACTACCGGTCGGGGTCTTCCGGGTGTGTGTGCGCTTGTATGTACACATACGCACAGGCATATGAATGCACCATTCCAGCTGAAGTTGGCGTGAAAAGGGTGAGGGGGGAGGGAGTGGAGGTCGGGATGGGCTGCAATTGGCAGCGCGTGCCCCCTGCCTCCCAACGCGTGCAACTATTCCGTCTTGGCTTGAGAGTGGAGCGGCCTCCTATGCTCCTCTCCTTGCCTTGCTCGTGTTTAAGGCTGCATGGTAAGACAGTAATCGACAAGCAGGCAAATTTTAGGGTCCTATCTTTCATCGACATTAACCCTTAATTTACTGATACCTTATTGGTTAATTTAAAAGTAGTCATAATTCTCCAGAGGCAAATAATTGAAATAGAAAATTATGGGAAGGGCTATAGCAAAGGAAGATTAAAAATACTCTACGGCAAGCCGAGAGGTATAAGGGAGATGTACCTAGAGTTACAATTTATATAATGTATATTTCTTTTATATGATGAAGCGAAGCATATATATACATACATATATGTATATATATGCATATATATATACATATATACACACACACACACACACATATATATATATATATATATATATATATATATATATATATATATATATATATATATATATATATATATATATTTACATACGCAAGTATACATGTATATACACACACACGGACATACATTAGTGTAGCAAATCATTGATTACAATAAACGATGTATTTTCAAAATACATTTTACAAATGCTTTTTATTGGAATAAAATCTCAATACAAATAAATGTATACCCAACGAATCTAAAGGCCTCTCCATGGAAGAAAAGAGTATGAAAACATAAAACTAGGGAAGGGCACACCTAAACAAATGGAACAACTTTGCTACTAATGGAGCAGAAACACCAACGATGGAAGAGAGTGGCAAGTGGAACATGATATTGAGCTGAGCGGTCCAACCGGAGATGGCTTTCATAAGAAAAACCTACAAGCAGCAAATGAAACAAGCTTGAGCATTAGGGACACTATTCATATAGACTTCTATTCTACTGTGAAACGTCAGCGCAGAGAAAAAGGGAAAAGATTAGACAAGTCTACTACAAAGACCGTGTTTAATAAATTTAATAGACTGAGTAACAAATATTGAGGTCCTTCAAAGAGTGGATGAATATTGAATTCTATGGAAGACATTGACAGGTTGATGGAGAAAACTAATTGGGTACATTCTGATGCATATCAATTTATTAAACACCAAAATGGTACGAACCATAGAAGGAAAGAGAAACAGAGGGATGTCAAGGATGAATAACAAGAAACAAGCGGTGAAAAAAAGTTTATGGAGGATCAATGAAGTAATAATGACGCACATGCATTAAAATATCTAGGAGGCTGCTTGTAGCAATGGGGACGAATGATGGTGATACTATTGATCAATAGATTCAGTACAAAACATCGTGGGCTCGATTTTTTCAATAAATCGATCGTCGATACTGGCATTGGAATACCACACAGCCTGATGGCTCTGTTGCTCTTGAGCCCACAAGCGTAGCAACAGCGGCAAACCTACCACTGATGACTGCTGGAGAGGTGCCGCCGTCCTCCCCCGAGCACGGGCCACTCAGCTAAGGGCATTTATAGGACACGCGGAGGGCATGGAAAGGTGAGCTCCAGAATTCCTCCGCCCAAAATGGAATGTGTAATGGACTAGGGGAGGGATATGCTTCTCTCAATACACCTACAGTAGACGGTGAAGCGGGTAACATTTCGTCGAGGTTTTTTCGCGGTCCCCTCATGAATTATTCCGTTTCACTATGTCACCGCTCGCTTCAGTTACCCCGATCGCATTCTTAACTCTCTTTTTCGAGTTCGCATGAATAGAATACACCTCTACCTACATTTCAATATTTCTCAAAATGCTTTAAATGGATTACACATTATGCGTAATAATAGCATACAATTATACGGATAAAAGGTTTTCATATGATCCCAAAGTTTTTTCTAATCAATATTTTTATTTACATCACTGATCATCATTTTATAACGTCATCATTTATCCGTGTGGCCATGTTGATTTTGCAAACTCCTAAATAATTGCTATTCATTTAAGTAAACTGATATCACCTGAGAGCAATTTAACCATATGCATACTTTGAAGTTCGTTCAGTACACGTTTCTCGCACAATTGATAAGCTCTTCTTAGGAAATTTTAAAAATTAAAAACACATCTACCTAGTACCACATCCCAAATAGTAGGGTGTTTGACAGGGGATGATTTCAGAACAGGCACGCAATGTCAGAATTAATTTTTGTTTGAATATGGTTTCCAATAAATAAGCAAAATATATCAAATAATGGAGGCTATTAACTACAGATATATGCACCACGGTATTTAAGAGGTAAATACATGCCCCGAGTAACGAGAAGAACAATCAAATAAGGATTTAAAAATATCATAAAATAAAGCATCGATTGTGATGTCCAAACTTGTTTAAAGCAGTCCATTGCAAAAATAAATGGAAACATTCATATGAAATGCAGCTTTTAAGGCAATAGTAATATGGAATATACACATATCTAACCACAGATGAATATCAATATTCGAGGATGCCACTGGCGACGAATGATGGATGCATAATGTACTGGTACAATGTGATTGAGGAAGTAGGTGTATATTGAGAAGTAGAAGATGATAATAATATATTATGCTCTGTACATACAGAAAAAGAGCATATGGTTCGGGGAATCAATTTTTTATTTATTATATGGTAATGTACTGCTTAAGATAGGTTTTGGATGGACACAACTATTTTGTGACTCCTAACAAAACACAATCAAGCAACCTACTCTATAACAAGTCCTTCTTCATATCTGTGTACTTCCTTCCTCCCTTCATCCCGTCCAACATTCCTATCCAGCTCCTCCCATTTCCTCGTTTGTCAAACATACTCCCCTCTACGAGATATATTACAGTTTTCAGCATCCCACTGCCGATCAATACGACCTTCATTCATTTTTCTTGCCCCCATAGGATTTCTCCCAGCAAACCCCTCTCCTCACCCACCATACTTAGTTCTTCCTCATTTGTTTTCCTTATGGTCCATTTCACCTTCTCCACTCCTCTCCACACCCACATTTCAAAATCCTCTAATCTACTTCTATCATCCTGCTTCAGTGACCACGTTCCCGCGCCGTACATAGCTACGCTCCATATCAAAGTTTTTATGAGTCTTTTATTAACATCCACACTCAACGTCCCTGTCATCAACTCCCTCCTCCTTGTGAAAGCCTCTTTGCCTAGCACAATTCTTCTACTTACTTCCCTACTACTTTGACCGTGTAACCCTAATATACGAGGGTCATCCGGAAAGTAGTACCCGTTCGTGAAATAAAGACACAAAAGTAAATATTAACAAACATAAAAAATTTTATTTGAAAGAGGATACTTTAAACTACTTCTCAACATAATCTCCAAGCAAATTAAGGCATTTGTCATAACGTGTGACAAGTTTCTGTATTCCTGCTGCATAGTCCTTCGCCGCCAGCTCATTGAGATACGCGAGGGACCCATCTTGCACAAATTTTTGCATAATGCAGATGGTGTTTAACAATTTCATGAACAATTGTTCGAGAAACATTGGGAAAATGCTCACAGATGTCATCAATTGTGACGCGCCGATCGTTCCTCACGAATTCGTCAACTGAGCTCACCAGTTGGTCTGTAATGACAGACGGTCTCTCCGAACGCTCATCGTCGTGTGTGTTCCCCCTCCCCATGTTGAAGTTGCGACACCACCGCCGAACAGACGACTCGTCCATTACATTGTCTCCATACACCTCCTTTAATTGGCGATGAATATCACATGGGCGAACGTTTCTTGCATTGAGGAATTTAATCACTGCCCTCACTTCACAACTGGCGGCGTTCTCAATTTTTTTAAACATTGTAAACAATCACAGAAACAACACAGGCAATGCTAGCGTCACGCAACTTGGCTCAGAGAAGGCAGACAAGCCACTGAAGCTATCTGACCTCGTCCAGCGGCTACTCGCGTCGTCAGCACTTCATGCGGCACGAACGGGTACTACTTTCCGGATGACCCTCGTAATTTAACTGTACTGCTCCATTCTTTCCTGTCCATTACTTATTCCCACATACAATAATTGCTCCTTATAATGATGCCCTTACAAAGTATTATTAAAGATGACAATTACAGTCTTTGAAAATAAGTAATGGACAGGAAAAAATGCAGCAGTATAGTTAAATTATATTAGGATTGAAGGGATAGGCAATAATATTCTTGAGCGAGTTCAACTGCATTATATTTTTGGAAGGCCTAATCTCTTAACGCTAATTACATATATTTTGAACTAAACTCCAAACCCATATGAGAAACCCCGAATAAAGTCCACCGAAATAGTCACGCGATATTATGTTGTCCCAACATGAAGCAGCATACTGTCTTTTTAAAATATAAATGCATCAAACAAATATAAATGACCAAGTTCATCTCTTGCCTCTCAATAAAAATGTAGCCAAGCTACGTATAGTGTACCGGAGTCCAAAATGCTTCCATCACTCACGAGTTCCTCATAGTAACAAACCCGGAAACGCCGTTAAGCAGGCCACTTAAATCCCATAAACAACTGAAAACGGGCGGTGCCCGCAGTCTGGATATGAGGATCCGAAGTGAGGGTGGGAGCGAGGCGGCGGAAGAGGATGAAAATGCGATACGGGATTGGGGAAAGGGAGTGAGTGTGGGAGACACCATCCTTGATTTTTTTCCCTTAATTCTTTTCCTCAATTGAATGGAGTCGGGGGAGGGAGAGAGGGAGGGAGGGATGGGCGAAGAGGGTGGCCTTTTGCATGCAGAGGGGGAGGAACGGGGGAATGCGATGCGTGGGAAGTGGAGGCGAGGGCGGAGGGAAAGAGAGAGAGGTGGGCGGGAAAGGTGGGTGCCATGCGTGGGAGGGAGGGTGAGAGATGAACGGGGTATCAAAGTAGGGTGAAGTCACGGCTTGCTCGGAGGGAGAGATAGGGTTGATGAACGGGACGAGTTCAGCATATCCCGACCATGGGCGATTCTGGTGGTGGTGAAGGCGTGCGAGAAGTTTTTTTGTGAGCCTCCCCGTGGATTTTTGAACGCGACTTCTCAAATGAAACGAGCTAAGAGCTTTCTCAGTTCAGGTGGGAATTCTTCTCTTACTTCCCTACCACTAACCAGCGTGACACGCTGATACGATCTATACCTAACATACGATCTATACCTAACATTATCACGCAAGTAACTGGACTCATTTTCTTCCATTTGACACCGCACACACAAGTTATGACAAGGGGTGAAAAATACCTAAATATACCTCATGACGAATATGAATCAGGATTATCTAAGGAAAATCAATAAATATTTTTATGGATTACATATTGTATTATTCTTAGGGAATAAAAAAGCGTAAATTCATGATAAAATAACTAATACACATTAGATTGAATTCCAAAGGCAAGGTATTATGAAAACGTAACAGGAAAAAAAAACAAAATTAAACCCCTGGCGTAAATTGGTAAGTAATATAGTGCATAACGTAAACGGAGTGGAAATTTTGTGCCAGAAAAATTAATTTTTTTGCGGAGGTGTTAGAATTTGATATTCAGTATAAAAACATGCGCAAAAAAATCCACGTCAATTGTAATCAGATTAAACTATTGGAAAAATAGATTCCTATGTGAAAAAATCTGGCAAAACACGTTTAATGGAGAAAGTTCGCTTAAAAAATTGTGTTTGGCATAGTTATTCAATAAATTTTTTATACCTTTCCTGAAACCTGCTGGTGTTAATTTTTATGGATTTAGTCTTTCCTACTGAAATAACGAAATATCCAGCCTGAATGTGTTTCATACGGATAAAGCATCCGCAAATGTAGCAACGCTTAAAACATTTCCCAAAAATAGAATAGTGTACGAATACAATGAGGCAGCAATATGAATTGCACGTCAGTTCATATTCCTTCATCTTTTTCAATGCTCATCATCTCAAAATGGTCCATCTGAATTATAGGTTGGTTTTCCGTGGTATTTTTACCCACAATATTTGAAACCTACCATTTAGCGTCGCTCTCAATAATTTAATTTCCATTCTACCTCATTAAGAAATGTTTAGAAAATAATTGAATCTAGAGCGCTTTTAAGAAAATACTTGGTATGAAGTAAATGATCGCTTTTAATTAGTATTAAAATATCGAAGGTTAGACAACTTTTGGAAATATTTGGACAATAAGCTATAATTTTTGATTCCTGAAAATTTTCTTGCACATAAAATTCAATGTTTTCATACTCAATTGCAATATTTCCCATGCTGTGCAGCATGAAGAGCTGAATTTAAATAAGGATATTTGATGAAAATAAAAGTGGTACCATAAATGTCAAGTGGGTGAAGAATTTATCCAAGTTAACTTTAATGAAAGTAAAATTATTAGCTTTGAAGTAGGGCCAGGCTTTTAGCTTTTATCAACGATTTCAAGAACTAATAAACAAGACTATACATAATATCGCTGCTGTCTGCTCCATGATTACAGGTAACCTTAATTTATTAACCATGAACCCCTTTACTTTATTTATCTCAATACAATTTCACTTCCACATGCAGCCATTTTAACCTCCAGAATACAGTAGACACATAATCCATTCAAGTTATATAGTGGTAGTATTTCCTTGCAATTTTATGAATGCATGGGAATTATATTCCCATTTAGTCTGATGGAAACATCAACGTGTCTGGCTTTAACTCATGTACCCTTCTTAATTGACTCTCAATTTGCACTTAGGAATATTGATAAATGCAAGGAAAAATGCTAACTTAAAAACCATTAAGCCTTTCAAAGAACGGGCAGATAGTTTGAGGTCTTTCATATCTCCATTACGACTTCCCCTCGTTAATTTCAGTGACATAATGTTAGATCAAGCGTTATCTATTTTTACTTGTAGAAATTCATTTCACACTTTATATTCCGGTTTTAGTTATTAACTGCTCTCAGTACATATATATACACGCAATTCAGTTATGCACCATCAATATTAAAATAAAATTTCAAAAGCGAGAGAGCATTTTCTTGCGAAATGTAACTTCAGCAGCATTCAAAACTATAAAATGTGTCCCATCAAACTTTGCACTAATATTATCATTATATATAGGAATAACAATAAAATTATACCGTTAATGAAGGAATAAACTGTTCCAATGATTTCTATTAAGTCCCACTACACAGCGAAGCAGTTAATTTTAGACACGATAGTAACGAATCCAATTGTACATTGCATTCCATCTAGCACGATTCTTTGAATTTTTTTTCATTTTAAATAGCCCAATATTTTTTCAAAATATAAATCAACCTTAAAGTAACATTATACTTTAAATATATCGAACGAGAACACTCCGCATTTTGCTGAAATGATAAATAACAGAAAATCAATTTTAACTAGATCGGGATAGCTGAGGAAGAATCGCCGAGTTGCGATTCCAGCAGCTCAAACTGAGCAATTAATAAATTACTCAGAAGAAAAAAATAAATTGGGCTTAGGTACTAGAGTGGGAGCGTAATTTCAATTTTTATAATGAATATCAAAATTTAATGTATTAGTAAAAACGATGTGAGACTTACAGTTCATGAAAATAAAACTTATATCAATGGAATTCTTCCCTGGAATTATCAGGATTCCCTATATTGGTAGTCCTGAATCGTAAACTTTTCTTTGGAGCCCAGTATATCGAGTCAGTAAAAAAGGATAGCGTATTTGAAATAGATAAAAGAGGAATGTAAAAAAATGTATTTCTATAAATTTATATCTCTGTATAGGTTAATCAGAAATTTTCCATATTTTTAGTAAGTGTATCTAATTCAAATAAAAGTATAAGACATATATAGTCTGATTTGTAAATGGTTACTCTAAAATATGTGGAAATTGATTACATATAACTTAAACAAATGATTGAGAAAGTAAATGCTCATAGTATCATTATCAAAAAATAGTTCCTGTGTGAGATGAAATATTGTTACACAAGAAGATATAATGCGCAGCGTCTTTCTTCCCTAGATTTTTTTACAATTAACCTTCTTCTCTCTCTTTGTTCCTGATTCTTAGGATTAAGAATATAAGATATTTAGAATTATTTAAATAGTTTTACCTAATGTACATTTGCGTATTTTGAGATAAATTAATTCACTAGTCATCCGGTTTACTCCTTTATAGGATTGTCTACGCATTCAATATACGCGCTTAAAAAATGAAATATATATCCGTTATTCCTTTCAATATAAAGACTGAATGGAGATATTGCACAATGCATTTTAGTGTGCCCAATGGCCCTAAAAATATTTCACTCGGTCATGGTTAAAGTTTGAACGGAAATATTATTTCGTCAGAAAATATATAATTTGTAAATAATTTTAAATATTTTCTCACTATTTATTTAATTAAGCTTCCGCGGTAACTAAGTCTGAGGAAAACAAGTACGCCAAATGGTATCATGATACAAAATACTGATTCAAACTATCGATTCCAACGAGTAACTCAGTTACAAGAAGAGCAATCTTGCCAATTTATTCTACCAAAAAGGAGGATTTTCTCTCGTTTAGTTACCAAGATCATGCATATAATTCCGCTGTGCCAGCGGAAAGGTTGACATAAGACCACGACCAAGAGATTTGTCACGGATCGGAGATTTGAAGATCCAGACAAGACGATGATGCGCATTGAAGGGGCATAAGGCCCCCTGTTGGCACTTGAAACGCGGGGAAAAATTATATATCCGCGAGTCGAGGGTACATGTTCCATTGGGAGAGCTATTGGAAGTCTCCTCCGGCGGAAGGAATTGTATTCTGATTGAGATGTGCAAGATGATTCCTAAGTCAGTGGGGAGACGGGGAGGGGAGAAGGCTGGGGCTGTGAGCTAAGGAAGAAGGATTGGTTGTGGTAGGGAGCGGAACCGGGGGGATGGGAGGGGGGAATGGGGTAGAAAAAGAGGGAGGGTTGTGAGGGGGGTGGGGAGGGGTAGGCGGCACGGCCTCCCACAACACCACTCGCGGTGCGAGGTCAATGATCTCCGAGGAGTGGCACTCAAATCCCCTTCATACCATTTCCCCCCACCTCCTCCACCGCCCCTCCCTCTCCCTCCCAGCCCTCCCTCCTCCCTCATCCCATCGCCTTCCCTTAGATGCATTTGTTCTCCATTCTACATCCCCTCTTCCCCCTCCTCCTATCCGCTCTTACATATTACCTCCACTACCCGACCTCTCTCTCTCTCACCCTTCCTCTCTCCATTTCATGCCCCCCTCCTCTTCGATGTCCCCACCCCGTCTACCCCCTAGTCTCTTTCTCCCTCTCCCTTTCCTATGTTTTCCTCTTCTAGTCATGTTCGCCTTTGCCCCGCCTATTCCCATTTATTTCTTCCCTTCTCATCTCTGATCGTCTCCTCAAGGTTCTTCCCCCATTTCTCCATCCACATCATTCTCGCCTCTCACGTCCCCTCCCGCCGTTCCCCAATACCTCAACACTATCTTCTCCCATTCACCTCGAATTCTCCATTCCCGCCATTTCGCCCGCGTTCGCTTCCTTCCACCAACACATCTGTTTTTGCCGCCCTTATCGTCATGGTCTGTGGGGATCGGGCTTTAATTTTACTGGCGGCTCCTTGCTTTCCGTACGGGTGATATCCCATTCATTGCCCATCTTAGTCAAGGTAGGTCCTGAACCGATTGATTTTTTTTACTATAACTCTTTAAAAACCATAAGAGTAGGGACATTTTTGAGTGCCCGACTCTCCTCTCGCCATCCGTGAGGGTGAACGCACGAGGGATCTCCTTAGGGAAGACCTTGCTCTTTCTTCCGTCTCTTCATTTTATGAAAACTTAATCCATCAGTTACATGGTTCAATGCAATTGCATAATGGCTCAACACCCGTTCACATTCTGGATTTCAGGGAATTACATAGATGTCAGCAAAGGCATATCACATTCGTGATATTTATGGGCTTCCCGTCCTGAAGCATTAGGATGTGATACTTGATCTATTAACTGCCCATTCTTTTTTAATTATCCCTTCAATTCCACCCCGGAGATATTTACTATGAAGATTAATGTGTATCATAATGAGTACAATTTAAATGTAAATTACTTATTCGTGCGGAATGGAAATTTTCATTGGTTTCATAAACCAGACAATGCTCCAAAGCACAATATTATTCTACATTTAAGCCTTTAAAAATATGAAATTGCACCAGCGTTAAGTCGTAATGTCCATACGAGAGAATTCAGGAATTCTCTCGCCAATTAAACCTCAAACTCAACCTTGAGTTAGAAGGGATTTTTCTATTCAAATGTTAAGAGGCTTGAAAATTAGGAATGTTGGATTTTCTCTAGAGACCTGCTTGTCAACTATGGATGTGAAACTAGAAAAATGTTCTCTATAACTAATAGTACACATTATATTAGGTTCTATTACAATTTATCCCATTAGCTCTTCTTAATTGTCCAAACAATTATTCTCTTTCCGTATTTTTAGGAGGAATACATTGAATAACACTATTAAAAAGATAAGTAGCTTTATCTAATATCAATTCCTAAATCCTGATTCTCTGAAACTTCTCATTTTTTTCCATTGATACTTCTTAATATCTACAGTATTTTTTTTATTTTCCGTTTCTCATATTTTATGAGAATTCACAGCTAATTTGCTAAGGTAATCTCAAGTAAATGCAAAAATGATATAATTAGCAATGAATTTACTGTGACGTCACTATAAATTACGTTATGATTTACAACGCCTATGATAAATATTCCTTTAAATGATACAGTTTTGCCTTCTTAACTGATTACAATAATACAACAAGCAACTCCACAATTTTCACACACAGCTATGAATGCATGGTCTTTAAACTGTAATACATGAACTTCATAAATATTTCTGCGGCACTGTCACCGACATTACTCATTTTCTCCCCAGAAGCACGTGACCCTATTTGAGAACCACTGATGCGGAATTTTCGAAATATTTCAGAAGCAGTTAAAAATGAATTCTTCAAGAAATTGTTTAAATAACTTTTTCAATAAATTACATTTGACTATATTTGAATGTAGAATCATAGCCATATTAGGGGGATAATAAAACTTGATTTCTTCTCTCTAATCTTGATTAAAAACTTGGTTTCTCATCTTACTCCTTTAAACTGTCCTTACATAAACGGTTCAGCTAGGAATCACCTCTGCCAGCCGTGCGACCATATAATGTAAGTTAAACTACCCAATTTTGTACAGTATTTACTACATTTCACTGTTATAACAATGTTAAAATCCACGGTCCCTCTTATTTACAGGCAATCATTATGCATCATGATGGAAGAGCATGTGGAGATGTCATCTTTGTAACTACTTGGGACGCACAACTCTTTGAGGGCCAATGATTCGAACCTAGAGAGAACTTTGCTCATGATTAAAGAAAATAAATACATGAAATGAGAATCTAAATCCAAATTTTTAGTGCATTAAATGCTTAATGTGGTTGACCGAATAACATACTACTGTATACGCGAAGTTCGATGATGGTTCGTAGTAGAGAATATGAATGCATGCTGAGGAAGGTAAGGTGACTATGTATTACTCCAAGGAGGTTGCTATTTTCCTCCGAGGTCTTTATTATTGCATTGAACAGTCTTTATATCGTATTATGTAGTTATCACTCGCTGAAAATAATTTAACATATTTTCAGAATATTAACTATGGTGTTCCTTACAAATAAAAAACTTCTAATCAATATATTACATTTGGCTGTTCGAAGAGTCCATGTTTTCTCTCTCGCAATATTTCCTAGGAGGTAAAAATTTGGATATTCTCCAATTTCTTACACCTATACTTCTCTTCACGACATTGTTTGTTGCCTTGATTCCCTTTACTAATGTAAAGTATCATTGATCTGTAGGAAAACTGAGTTCACCGAGGGATAGCAAAGGGAAGGAATCATGGTAATCAGATTTTTTATTTTAATTCGGAGATAAAATAGAATGATCAATGGCTAATACCACTATTAGTGATCTCGATCGATAGTGATTAATATCATTATTTCTGATATTTTTATGTTTTATCACCGAGTTATAGTTGTCGTTGCAAATTAAGGATTCATTATATATATCATATATAATGAATCCATAATTATATAATTACTATAAAGCGTTAAAAATATTGTGATGGGAGTATTTTATCACCCCACACCTCCTTCCACTGCATGTTTCATTGCCATTTGAGAGCCACTCACTACATAGCCTAAGGGACCACCACCAATACCCAAATTGGAGATGGTGAACAGACGAAGATGACCTTCTGTTCGTCTACCTCTACTTACCCGTCCCCATCCTTTCCTTTCCGAGTCAACTGCATTTCCCAGTTGCTCATCAAGACCAACATTATCGCCCCAAAGTTGTCCTTCAATTATTGCCCCATGCAAAACCCACGCGCCGGCTTGAACGTCGGAAGTGTAAGGTTTCCAAATTATGCCAAACGATCATCGCGGAGTTAAGTGACTTGTCATTGTAATTAATTTCTCGACATGATTTCACCCTCGCATATTTCAACAAAGGTCTCCGCGTGGGACGGTGATGTCAGGTTGTTCAAAGCTATTCGAGTTATAGTCTCATGAATGGAACGCAAGAGAAAATTAGACGTGCATCAAAATGGAGAGCACTTACACCCGACAATTGCATGCAAAGGAATCCTAGAGTTCGGCTTGCTATTCAACTATCGGGAGACAAAGAGAATATAATGTTCGAGGAAGAATATCGTGCATACATCAGATGATAACGCATTTGAAACTCGCGAAAACACCTGAAATTCTCTCTCGGCGGAGGAGATAACATAGTTTATTGCGGATCAGATTAAAACTATGATAAAAACGATGAATTGCTATAAAATATGAGTACTCTTTAAATTCATAATCATAATTTTAATAAATGCCGTGCACTGAAAAAAAGGAACTGTTTTCCTTAAAGAAGTTACCATCAATTTAGTTATGGGACAACTGAGTTCAAAACTATATCGTAATGAGAGAAAATAATGACAAACATTCCCGCGAGCAAAACGTTTATGCCAAGGAAATAATTCAGTAAAAAGTCTTAAATCGTAAATTCTATTGGTAATTTTGAATCCCGCGAGATATGATCAAGGGACATCACAAAAAGCTAGAAAGGAATGAAGGGCTCCAAGGATATCAAGTGAAGGGTATACGAGTATTTAAAGATGCTAATGCAGGGATTGGCGGGAGAGTGGATTTTCCTACCACTGGCGTACCGATGAACTAATTTACAAAGCGTTATTTGCCTCGCTCTATTCAACGACAGCAAATTGTTCCAGTTTGCATGCCATATTATATAGCGGTGCGTCATACGATTCATAGACAAGTTCATGCGACTCCTTTTTTATCCAGTCAATGCTCGCCCACCTGTAGTTAATTATTCATCATCCGATATGGTTACCTCAGGTCCTCGTGTGGGCTATTTCGGCTACGACATTCATCCCACGCTCATAAAAATCAAACAGATGACATATTTAGCAAGACAATAATCCGGTTTCATTATTGATTATCTTTCCCAAAAGTCACAGTTTTTTATTGACTTTTAATGATTATAGTGCATTTGAATCTTTATTGAAGTTGAAACGAATTTTTGTGATCTAATATCTTATCATATCATCACTGAAAACATTTTCTGAGAAGCCCATCGCGATGATAATGAATATTTTAAATAAAGAACACACGTCAAGGGATAAATTTATGTAATTAAGATATAAATTAATGGCGTCGCCAATGTCTTTATCTTCGAATAAATATAAAATGACCACATATACATATATGGCGCGGAAGGATCGGTAAATAGCGTATCAAATAGACCTTTATTTAACTGCGATAATGATCGCAAAAGGTCAACCGTGCATGTTGTGGGTTTATAAGCCGTCGTGCATATATTTTTAAAGAATAACGTATACTTATAATTTGAACGAAACGGCCACTTAGTCATATATCTTCCGACCAAATAGTTGGAACTGTCTCTGTATAGTAACAACACTCCGTTTCGCCATACATTACCTTCTAGTTACCACCACAAGAATCGAATCTTATAGCTGCAAGGACATCTACTGATTTAAGATGTGTCAGTGTATATATCTGCTCTGTAAAATCATAAAATATATAGGTTCCATATATTTTATTTATGTTATCTCACCGTCAGCAACATTTTTTATTCTAAGGTTTCTTGCTTTAAAGAGACCTGAGGATAAACACAAAAAACTTTCCAGACAACATAAGTTTTATTCCAATAAGACATGCAGAAGGTATGTCCTATAATGCATGTTTTACGCAGTTTTCAGATAATATAAATGCACGCTCGAGAGAGATACTGTTGATTCATATTATAAATTAACTTATGAAACTAGTTTTAATATTCTGGCAGAGAAAAATTGCAAAAAAAACGATTGCATGAAAATACTTTTTCGGACTAAACTCATTAATTGAAAAACTAATCTTTGCAATAACTCAAGAATAAACTAAAACCATTTGTGACCTTTTAAACGGATCGAAAATCAAATTCATTAATTTAATTCATGATAAATTTTCAGGGAGAATTTTGAATTCCAGAGAGCCTTAAACACAACATCAGTAAGTTCAAATATTTCCAGCTCAACGCATATTCCTTTGCCGGAAACTCCTCGTCATATTTATATAATATACGAGGTACCTTCCATATCCTCAGGCAAAAAAGGGTTTTCTAAAGTGTAACTGAATAAAAACGGAATTTCCTCTGCTTTAGTAGACGTTTTCTGGCCAGTCAAATATTGATTTTAAAAAATCATCCACATAAGTTTGATTTTGGGGAGTGTTTTAGATAATTTTATTCGAAGCCAATTATATAACCACGGAAAAGAAGTTACCACTATTTTAAAATAAACATTCTCCTAAATGATTTATGCATTTATTTCTTGTGTAATATGAAGCATTCAATTTTTCGAATCGAATAAAACAGAAAAACTAAATATTTTTATTTATGACTGAAACTTTTAAACAGAGACAGCAATGAAATGAGATAGGTTGCACACTGTTATGAGGTGAGAGACTGGATGACTTCTGCCTTGCAGATACCTCTCGCTCTTATCATCACCTCTGTAAGATGTAGAGAGAGAGAAAAATGGAGAGAATGAGAGAGAAGGGAGGTTGGAGTGGAGAAGGGGCGAGAGGATGAGGAGGTTAGGTGGTCCGACTTTGGAACGTTCCCTCCAATTGGTGTCGGTTGCCGGGCGGAAGCAAAACCGTTCTCCGTGCGCCGCACTGCGACCAAACCGTGAGTATCCTCCAGAGCCGACAACCCGCGAGGCTCTTGGGCCGCGAGGAGCGTAGGCAAACTGCAAAGTGCGCCAAATAGTCTTCTTCCCCCCCCCCCCCGCCATCCGCTCCCCCACTTCACCCGCTCAAGCCGCCACGAGGAGAGCCCACACCAATTCCCCCTTTCCTCCGTCGCCTTCTCCTCCCCACTGCCCCGTCCCCATCCTGCCACCCACCCCTCTCCCTTGTCCCCCCACCCACGAGTCTCCTCCGCCCTCTCCCACCGGGATGTCCACCCCCACTTGACCCCCCTCCCCCCCATCCGCTCCCCCTCCCTCCCTCACTCCACCCGGCTCCGCGTTCTTTCCCTCGCGAAATCTCCTCTCTCTCTCTCTCCCCTCTCTCGACGGCCTGACGGTCCCTCCATCACACTCGGGCCGGGGGTGATGGGAAGAGGGGGGGCGGAGGGAGATTTCGACCCTCGTATCGCAAAACGCGGCCTCGTCGTCTTCGTCGCGTGGACTTCCGAACCGTATGGCCACTTATAGGCCAACTCCGATCTCCTTTGATCGATACCCTCGATTGTCCGCCCTTTTTGTTTCAGAAATTTCAGGGATTTTCATTCGGGAATTTTTTCGGCGATGATCTTCACTGGAGTGGCTCGGGCCGTGAGTCATTTTGAGCGGTCGGAATTCCAGAACCGCGCGTTTCTTCGCGCATCTCGCCAGCTGAGTAGTCGTGGTATCTCAAGAGCTATGATATGCATTTACTTGGCAACATTTTGTGTTTTTTTAATCATTATCAAGTAGTGGGGTCTCGCTACACGCTGCTTCCGCGTGAACATATTTATTCCCCGCTGCATTTTATACGCAAAATATACATCATGCACTGCATTAAATTGCTCTTACAAAGTTGTTTGGGTGGTTGTTGTATTTCATCTATCGAAATTGCTCTCCCTGCTAGTCGAAGTTTTAAATTTGCGCTAAAAACGCAATCCATGCTGCAGAGAAAAAACTTGTTTTCAAGCTGCCTCTTTGAATTAATGTTTACGTTTATTTTGGTATGAAATAAATATACCTCATTCTGTACTATTGGCATTTAATTTTCTAAATTTGGCCATAGGTCATCGTAGTTAGAATGAATTATTTTAAGATCCCTCAGATTAGAAGAAACTTATAGTCAAATTAGGAGTTTGAAATTTATGGAGAAAATATTATCGAGGAAACATTCGGCATTTTAAGGCAATGGATAGCGTTACTCCAAAGAAATATTCAGTTACAATTTTCAAGATGCATTTTCATTTAAATTATGCAATTAAAAAATAATCTACGAGTAAAAGAAACCTAGGGCATCTACCCACCATTAACAATACACTTTCCTTATGTTCTATGATTACTTAAAAATATACTATAAGATTTCAACTTCGAATAATAAGCTGGTAAGCCTGTCTCTGGGGTGGCATCGTGGTTGATAACCTTCCATTACCCATGAAAAAAGCTGATTATCTTTTCAACTCAGGTTTGATGATGCAAGATATGATACTTATGAACCCGCTTCACCATTATAGAAGGGTAACTTTATCTGAGACATCAAATCTATTACTGTAATTTAACTTTCGTTCCCGTTTTTCATCAAATAGTTCTCAGAATCTTGAATAAGAAATCTAATGCATCCTGTTTTTCGTCCGTACAACTTCACGTGAATAAAGGATGGTTGGCTATGCTCTTCAAGATTTACATGCTCCTGAGCACGTATTACAACAGTAATTAATGGGAACAACTGAAGTATCAAGCGATATTATTACAAACTTGGGCTACTGCCATTGATGTCATGAATATATCATATTTCCGGTTACCACAACTTAGGCGATATCACCAGTAAACCGATAATGAAGAACAAATTATAGCGCTTATTATTATTTCAGCCCCACTTATATGTTTAGTCAAACAATGTTTTGTGATATTACTTTACAAAAATGAGTCTACATATCATTTTAAGAAAATTACTCAAAACTAATCCTGATATAAATTCAAAGAAGTGCCGGAAATACCGCGATAGTTACTTCAAATGAGCCATCAACAGATGAGAATTGACATGCGGAAATTTCATAGGGTAAAAACCATTCGCCTTGACCAGGTCTTGAACCCAGATCCCCTAATTTGACAGCCTAGAGCTTCTTTACAGCCTAAGGCGTCCTATTAACCTCTAACTTCCCACTGTAAGAGGATCCACTCATAAATCGAGGGGACCTGGGTTCGAGTCCCGGTCTAGGCAAATGATATCTACCCAGTGAAATTTCTGCGTTTCAATCTAAATAAAGTCTCTCATCATATTAATTGGGAAATTGTTTGTTTATCAACGTGTAGACTGGTTTCACGTAGTTCTTAGCTGTTTTATTCTCAACAGGAGAAAATTAAGCCGTAGAAAATCAATTTGATATTAAATTTGACATATAACAAAAACATGGAGCCTATTTCTCACAAAGGGTACACGATGAACGTTGTACGTTAGACCTATCGTCAGCTCTAATGTGAATGAGAAAACGTCATGCGGCATGTGTGGTGGAAAGGTGTTTGATAATTGACGGCTGGTGAGAGAAAGTAACAACTAGTAAATGAATCGTACTTACAGAGAAGAAGGACGTGGCAAAAATCAATTCCAGTCGAAGCAAAAAAATACGATCAGTCAGACGGGTCAGTGAATTTTGTATTTTCCTAGTTAAATGCCTCTAAAGTGTTGATGAATAAGGCCAAAGGATTTAAAAATGTATTTTGTACAGTATGTGATATAACCTTTTCGCCAGACCCATCTAAGAATGCTTCAGCAAATCCAATTACACTGAAATACATGGAAATCAAAATGGTACTCTTAAGCGCACTCTTAAAGAGATTTTCACTGTTTGACCAAGAGTATAGGTAGGTTTAACATACTTAAGTCCCAGGATTCTTCTGCTGGTATATGTAAGCAGAAGTTGAAATAGGGAGAAGTGCCACGTTGCCCGCGTCATCAACTATAAATATATCTACTTTTCATGGCTATTTCTTCGCCAATGATGAAACAAGTTAGGCGAAGCATGCGTTAACGCACCTCGAAAAACTTTATTGCGCTGCATGCTGATTTCATATGCAAAATACCCGGCCTTGTAGAAGTTGCCAATAAAACGTAATTACACATATTAACTACACTATCAACTGTTAGATTTCACAATCTCTACGAATTCCTAAGATCGGTAAAAGCATAAGAAAAATAAGAGCAGTTAGAAATTAATTATATATGCAAGTAACACTTAACAGTTGCGTAATTAAACTAATCTTTTCATTTTGTCCTTATATTTCACCAAACGAACTGTGAAAATGATTAATTTATCCTGGCAGAATTCTCTATTTACATTCACAGAGTGATCTATAATCACGGGACAATCATTTCAAAGTGACTGTAATTTAAATTTACATAAATTTGGGTACATGATTCCCAAATGTGCCTTCTCCGAGATTAAAATTACAATTTAATTTTGGTAGACAATCGAGGCTTTATATGAGAAAGGTCAATGAAATTAACGGCCAGAACCTTTCAACACATTAATGAGAAATGCTGTTAGAACCTTATTCTCCAGTTTTACGGCAATATTATGCCCCCGAAATTCAAAGAAAGCTGGAGCTAGTCGTAATGATGACTTTTACGATGCAATTACATTTCTATGCCCGCTTGAACTCCGTTACTGTAACCCGATGCTCCAGAAGTGACCTGGAGTAGACTGAAACGTAAGGAAACCGTTACTCAATCTAAGGAGGAAAAAAAAGAATGAACGATCTTCTCTCGTCATTGTTACTGGGAATGTCAATAGAAATGGTATTTTCGTCGCAAAATTTTTTGACTAAGAAATACTACTCACATAGTACTATCAGTTATAATCTATTGGAGGGATTTAAGCATTGCAAAATTGAGCTTAAACTAAATTAAAACCTTTTTTTTCAAACAAGAGAACGTTAGGAATAACTAATTTTAATTTTTCTGTTTGTCGTCACATGTAATAAAATGTTTGCGCATCAATTTGGTGATCAAGAAAAAGAAATGTATAAGAAAACAAGAACAAAAATTCCTACCGTTTTGTCATAAGTTTAAAAGCATAAAGTTATCATTTCTCTTGCCAAGGCGTTAGATTAGTAAAAATAAAAATCAGAATGTCACTGTTAATAAACTATGCAATAATTTACTTCTCACATAACAGAATTCCGAGAACCAATATTTTCCCTCTATTACATCATCTCCGATAAGTCGAGTGTTGCTTGGGCTTATAAAATGTTACGCGAATGCAACAGCACTGTATTAGATTTGCGTATAAAACACCCGAGGGTGAAGAGAGAGGATGTTTTCCCTCCACAGGATCCCCGTAATTACGCAACCGTTTCTCGAAATCCGACCACCTTTTCTACGGTTTGGACAGTGCTCCACTCTCGCTCCTCAACGTCGCCCATTCACTCCCCGTACCAAGAATTTACTCTCGCCTTACTGGGAATATTGATGAAAATGAATCTTTTAGCGGCCCCGGGTTGAGCAGACGAGAGCGGGGAAAGGGGGAAGGAAGGGATATTGTATTTCAGTTCCTAACTCCATCGGGCCAAGGGAATCTAAAAAAAATATGCGTGGAAGAGACATCTTGAACTCCGACCGGTGATAAAGCAGGCTGTTTGGAGTCTCCCAACAAAACTTGCCGCCTCACTCCTATCCCATGCTCTCCCACCCCATTGCCTCCCCACTATCCTCCCTACCCGCTCGTGCCCCAACCACCTCCACCTCCTCACGTGCCCTCCCCTCCTTCCTCTGCGCCCACCTCCCTCTCTCCTTCCTCTCTCTCTGTGACCAAAAATATGGGCCACAAGAGGTCTTTCACCTTTCCTCGGCTGAGAAGAGGAACGAGGGAGAGTAACAAGGGAGCGGTGTTGGTGTGGTGTCGGTGATGCAGGGGTTAGGAGTGACGGTGGTGGGAGGTGAGGGGGAGGGGATGTTCGAGTGGGATGGGGCGGTCGTGGTGGGAGAAGGGAAGTGGGAGGAGGAGGCAGGGCGGGAAGAAGAGAAGGCGGTAATACTGGACTAGAAGAGGTGGATCGAAAAGGGGAATTGATGACGAGAGAGAGAGGGAGGGATAAGTTAAGCACAGTGAGGGTTTGGACGATGTTGATGAAAAAGAAGAGGAAGTAGGGATTATGAGGCATTAAAATGAAGGCTGGCGTGTTCATTGGGTGCCAAGAAAGTATTTTTTTATCCCCCCCTGCGTTATATAAGTCACATATTGCGCCCGCAAGACTTTGACGATTTGCCCTCCGGGGTTGTTGAAGGTTGGTTTTGGATTCGCCTCTAACACTCACGAAGGGACACCAGGAACCTTCGTGCGCATTTCAAAATTTAAGTGCCACATAAATAAGCTGATTGACAGGCATGAAGTGCTTTAATAAAATCTAATAACCTCCAGGAAAGCAGTTCCCACGCCTCCAGGTGCCCAGGAGTAGTACACATTGATATCAATGCATAAGCATGATAAGTGCAGACGCATGCAAATACGAGAAATGAATTATGAATTTTACTTGCCGTAGGAAATGAATAAGCCGGGCAATGGATGCACATATAGTACAGATGCGGAAAATATCATAATATTTTCATGCATAGTGGTCAATGGCAACATGGGAACCATATTTTTTTTAACCCAAAGTCGAATTTCAGTCTTGAAATTCTTATTTTTTTTCCTTGGTTTCATACAAAAACCAAGGTTTGCTTCTCTAAGATGATAGTGTCTCTCGTCACGAGCTGCTGGTAAAAGCGCTCGTTTCAAGGAATTCCAGCCGACCTTAAGACCGTGACTTCTTCGCGCTTGCTTGTTGAACGTCGGGGAGTTGTGACCAAGGCACGGCGCGATTACCTATTGCGGTACACGCTAGCGTCAAGTAAATTTAATTATATAAAATTATTCGCGCCTTTTAAATGTATACGATAAATTGATTAGATTTGCCAATTACTGGTCTTTAAATTCTCAGCAATAATTAAATATTAACAGTTGTTCGACATGCGATGGGGATGTTTTGCGTGATTATTTCACTCATTCAATTTAGGGCAATGATGGACGAAATTTAACCCCATAATGTTTGTCAGAGCATAAGTAGCTTAAGTTTCAATAATTCTATGAAATAATTTAGCCGTATGACTTTCATTCTCTGAAACAAAAACTCGGAGGTAAATGCGATTTCGAGCGATTTTCTCTTAAGCCCTATCTTGAATAAAATCAGACAATGCGAATCAAATAGGTGTCACCATTTCCCTTCAAAAACAATTCCTTTTAGTACTTGGATCGAAATTTATTTAATCATCAGAATATGTTTCCCATGCACTAAGATTTATTTTTTCTGTGGTGCATCCATGCCTGTGTATTACTAAAATAATTGCATCAGATATTCAATGAGGAATCGATTATTTTACCCGCGAGAACATTTACAAATAGAGTACCACAGGTGATGAAGGGGCGCTTTATCCAGAGATCGAATACTCTAATAATTAACATAAATAATTAATCTACATTTATATCAGCTTAGTTCATATGAGATTATATTTAAATCCATGTAAAATTGAATAGTCTTTTGGTAAGATATCTGACCGTAGCGTTGAGATATGTTACGAGTACGCATAAGTTTCATTGAGATTAATTTTGATAAAAGTAAAGACGAAGCTCCGGTGGAATAACTTGATAAAAAATAAAAGTTGTAGAGGGTATCTGCGTTGTTGCCCCTGCGTCAATAAAAGGACAATAGTGAACGTGATTGGAAGGCCAGCTGCATGACCAAAAACATGACCATTATTACCTCGGGATACACATTTATATGAAAACAATAATAACCAACAAAATATACGTCCTCCGGGTAGGATTCGAGCCAACTGTATTCTGGTTAGTCACCGAATATAGTATCAACATGTAAACTAGAACTATTTGTAAGAGACTAATAAAGAGATAAATATCACACTAGGCGTTAGATGACGTGAACTGGTGTTTAAATACTCTAACGGCTATTGGTCCTAAGTCACATTCCGATGTACTCCTGACGTTTTTATTAATTCAAAGGCTTCGGCCAAGATAAACGTGAAACGAATTGAAATTAAACGCGAAGAAAATTCATTTAGGTATGAAATATATCGAGACATGAGAAGTTTTTTTACTTAGTTTATTTGTTATAAACTATTAAACAAGCCTCAGGAGAGTTAGAAAATCGAAGCTATTGGTATCTGCTCCACGAAGGAAATAAACCCAAGGATAATTACATAACAAATGTACCTGATAATAGATAACAAATAACTTTGTACAAATAAATAAAAAATTAACTAAAAATAACGGAATTCCACAAAATTACTACGAAAAAAGTTTGTCATCTACGTAAAGTATTCCCTAAGTTAATATTTTTTATCGAGGCAGTAGAATCAATAACATATAGTATATCACCGTGTCAAAGTTGCTTCTAGATTTTCAATCAGATGATTGCAAATCTAGAAGCTTAGTAAAATTTACGAAGAAAGATCTTGTTATTAGGATTTTTTCAAGTCATAATAAAAAAATCAATTTTAACGAACGTTAATTGAAGGAAATGCGGACATATTGTGTTTATGGGACGATAAACCATTGTTACAACGACTGATATCTTCTTATCTCGGGACAATGTTTTGTCGACAATTTATTCAATGAACACTAAGAATGAAAACTTTGAAACTCGGATTTCATATAAACATTTTAGCCCTAGATAGTTGTTAAATTTAGCTATCCTGTAAAATAAGAAATTATCCAGGAAATTTCAATTTGAAAACCTCCAGTTCGGGAAAAATCTGGTATCTTATTTCAAACATAATTGCTTTTCCTTCCCAAGAGAATCCCCAAATTTTTTCAATCTTCTTACATATATATGCCTCTTTTGAAATATAATAAAACAATTTTAAATCTACGTTTACTTACATTTAAAATGTACATATTTTTCCTTTACTGAGAAAGGTTATATCACGACCATTTAAATCTCTCTGAATCTTGAGAACAAACGAGGAGTCAAAATCAAACTCGCGGCGGAAACTCAACGGGTAATCATAGCGGGTCACAAGGAAGAGTTCAACAACCGCATTCCAAAATGGACAAAACAACGCGCTGTGCTAATAATTTAACGCCCTCTTCGCTCAGCAAAATGATTCAGTTCCATTCAAAATAGAGATTTTTCTTATGCAATTTGAGTAAATCTATAAGAAATTATTTGTATATACATTAGTACAATAAAATGTACTTTTAAAATATAATTTTTAATAAAATGGGTGACTATTGTTTATAATTACTTTATTTTAGTTTTGGCAAAATATGTGCAAGAAAAATTTTGACTGGAAGTGACTTGGATTATTCCTAGAATTATTTCCATTTTTTTCTGTCTCAAATTTGCATAACCCTTGACGTACTTTAGGAACGAATCAATTTGTAAAGCATTTCTTCTGGAATAATGATTAATGGTACACTAAACCATCTTCAATTCATAGTTCAACGAAAGAAATTTCAGTTGGTATCCTTAAGTTTCTCCACTATAGCTTGCAGATGAACAGTTTAGCGACAAAAAGGAGAATACTAGTAGTCATTTACATGAGAGAGTGTTTATTTTTGGTAGCGATGGAGAAAAGAATACTTAATGAAAAAGGCCTTAAACTTAAAATACAGTTGTTAGGAAAGGTTTAAAATATTAATATTTTGATTTTTCCAATGCGTGTTAGAAAATTGACAGTTACTGATGGAATATCGATTGGCAAGTGTTACGTTTTACGCAGTTACCTTCAAGAAGCGACGACCTTCACGTCAGTGTTTTTTTGCATGCTCAATGCCATATCATATGATTTCGCAAGAACTTATTAAATTGGTGCTCATAAAAGAATTTCTCAACTTTTTTGTTCCACAGAAGTCTCAATTGAACAATTTGTTGCGAGAACAACGAAAAGATTACTCCTAAGATTAAAAAAAGACGAGAGATACGCTTCGATTTATTCATCATGCCAATCAAATGTCACAGCCATATTTCCATTGGAAATCAGCGGGAGACCGAGGCAGGTGAGATAGAATCAAGCAAACGCATAGATAAGAGGGTGGGAGAGTCACCTTGTTTGTTTGTCACGTCAATCACCGCTTAAAGAGTCGTAGGTTTTACCCTCGGGATAAACCGAGGACAATCAATTTCCCCATTTGCCGATCCTAGGCGAAGATGGCCCCAGTGCAGAGCCGCGGCTCGGAATCGGTTGGAGTTTTTTGCCAAGACCAAAAAAGGCGAGGGAACTGCTGAAAAGCGTGTGAAAATACTTGCCTCGGCCTTGGTGGGGGAAGACGGGGTGTCGGGTCGGGGGGTCATCGACCGCGGGAGAGATCCAGGGAAGAAGAGGAGGACTCCTCTGTCTCTCTCTGCGGCAAATCCGATTTTGGAGGGCGGGAAACGAAAGGGGGACCGCGCGGGTGGGAGGACACCCACGTACGTCTGCCACCGCCGTCCTCGGGCACGACACCGCCCGCGATTAAAGATCCAATGCACGGGGGACGCGGCGGTACGAGTTATTGAATCCCCAGGTCTCCCCTTGCCATTTAAGAGCGATCACGACATCGAGGAGAGCATGAGAGGCAGGCAGAGACCCGTCCGCCGCATGAAATCGCGAATCGGTCGGCAACGGCGCGAATGCACGCTGACTTAAGGGAATGTCTAACTGAGCTATAAAAATGTTCGTGCCATCTTCGGCCCTCAACTAGGAGTAGTATATAGTTATTAAGGTAGGAGACTCACTGCTGGAGCCAATTGCGTCATTAGGGATGGATTGATAATTCAGTGGGGAAAGGGCAGGCTAGGGAGAAAAGGAAGGCTGGAGAAAAACACGACGACAGCATCAGTCTACCATTAACTAGAGGCAGCAAGGGGTCCACAGTTTAGCGACCGTTTTGACAGAAGAAGTTCTCCGATATCGATGCGCTCTCCACAAGGAAAACAAATGGGCATTGGAATACCGACGACGTTGTGGCCACAACTGCGTCGTAATCGAACACATACTCTCTTAGTAAGAAGTTAATACATTAGTCGCGCACTAAGTTGATCCCCCATCACTTCATAAGGATAAATTTTTTTTAGATGCAAAGTCACCCGTCCGTACAATTACGTTTTATTCTGCTACTAAACCGGAATATCTGTTGAATTTCCCTATGAAATGATGAATTCACCAATTTAAGCGAAAAAATTGGAGGACAATTGAGTAATTTTATGTATTGTTATAAAACACAGTAACACTAATAGTAAACTTGCTGGTCTAACCTGACCTCCCTTGAATAACTACTACATTGAATGTTGTTATATCTCCTATTTTTAATCCATTGAGCGCTTCAATAAGTTAGCACTCCATGGCTTCAAAATAAACAGTGCCTATTCAAAATACGGTACGAGGGGAATACGGTTTGAGTCCTATCAAGTACCAACAAATCTTGTATATATGAATATTTATTATTAAGAGAGTTCAATTACAAGTGGGTGTTCAAAACTAAAGACCCTTTAATTAATAACAGTAAATAGTATTAATAACGATGACTTCAGAACTTTAAGTGGACAAAAGATAAACATTTAATGCTTAAAACAGTTAGGGAAGAATAAATAGATTGAAATCCATTGTGCCATTAGTCTGAAATTATTTTGGGTGTGCCCAAGGCTGTGACGAGAAGCGATGGTATTGAATATTTTAATATTAAACAATATTTTATGGATGGCATATCAATTCATGGAGGAAGAGCGCGGAGGAAGTTCACAATGGGCGCGCGCGGTCACGCGCGGAATTAGAGAGATAATTAGCGAAAGAGGATTTCGCATGCAAGCCGATCGGAATACCTCGCCGGGAGACGACACGATGGCATTCCTTCCTTCTTTTTTTCTCCTCCTTCCCCTGAGCGGGGATTGACAGCGATGTCGTTACGATCGCGGAAATCAATTCCGGAGCCGGTCGAGAGAGTGCGCCTTCTTCTTCACTTCCGCGCTAACTGCTTCGCAAAGGGCCAGTTCACAGGGGGGCCTGGAGGAGGGTGACCACGCATGCGCAATGCCCCAGTGCCCCACGGCCAAGCGCAGGCGGAAACTGGTAAGGCAGAACCGGACCAGCTGCACGTCTCCCCGCAAGACACTCCGAAGGAATGATAATGCTCCATCTATGGTCAACTATCCCGCACTCGATGAATTCAAGCAATCGCGCAAATTTCTCTGCCTAAGGTCCACTGTTCTACGAATTATTTTTAGGGTTTGGAGATAAAGTATCTATGCACCCTGCCCGTCCTGGCACCAAGTATATTTATCCCCTCAGTTCATTCCAACATGCTTTCTTTTCATTGAAAAAAATGGATGTAATAGCAAAGGCTTGTTTAACCATCATCTACAGCCTACAAATATATTTCCATCGATAGTTGATAATTGAATTTGAACGATGAATTGAATTAAATAATATTTTACGGGTGGTGTCCAAACACCTCCCACCACACGACCTTGTGGCGGCTTTCACGGTATTGTGTAGAAGTAAATGATTACTATTTTCATTTGTACATATGATCCTTTTACAAAACCTTGTAAAAACGATAATAATAGCTCTTTATTTTTAATAAAATATTAATCGGCATGTATCAAAAAACCAATTGATGAAAACTGCTCTCGAACTTGTAACAATGGAATTCCCTGAATATAATCTGCCAGGATGCTCTTTGCAAGTTTAATTTTTCGATGGGAAAGAAAACTATTTTGGTTATCTCAATGAAGTATAGTGTATAATTCTGAACTAAACGCTCCTGAAAGTTACCAACTTCTATAAATGGTGAAATAATTTTTCTCAGATTTTTAGCAAATACTCAGCACTAATATCACATACGGAGAACTAAATCTACTTTAGAGTATTTTCATTAGATTTTGTCGGGAGAATTTAAAAAAACTCAAACTTTATTGGCTACACTCACGGATTAATATACGTACGTCCATCTTCACGCACGTTCATACGTAAAGTCATTTCAAACTTGATTAACCTTGCTGCTTGAATAATATCTCCTAAACAAAGTAACATTAAAAATGGAGACTGAAAATAACCTTAATTATAACATTACTTTCCTATTCTATGTCATATCTTTTAATCTTATAATGAAACCATGCAAACAATTATCAACCGGTTTAGTAGATGAGGGTAGGACTCACGTAGTGCTAAGGCCAATGGAGAGTGAAATTCAAACATTAGGGTAGGGGGACCAGTACCTTTTCCTGTACCGCCTATGGTTTCCCAGAAAAATCACACAGATTACGTGATGCTAAGGGTTTTTAGAGGCGTGTGAATGGAATTCAGGCCCTTCGGTCAGTAGTCCAGTGTAGTCCCAGTATTCAAACCTCTGAACTATCACGTCTCATTCTTTATCTTATATCAATCTAAGAAATCAGGCGTGAAAAAATTAGCAGAGCTATACGCGTGTGAATAGAGCAAGTTACGAAGCGTATATTTTTATTCTTCACTTGGAGGCGAGATAACCTAATGCATGCAACTAACACTCATTTGTTAAATGGAAGATCTGAGTTCAAAGCCGTGAGACGCACCGCGGTCCATCCTAATGAGCTAAAATTCAATATTTTCTTCCCGTCAGATTTTTCAAGAAAAATGCTTGTAGCGTGGAGAATCAAGCACTCTCCGTCTATGATGTGTGAATTTCAAGTGCCATATGGCCTAGCTCCTGGTAGTCTCTACCCTTAGTTAGGATCAAAATTTTCCGCGACTATATCTAAGAGAATGGTCGTAAAACCGAGAGGTTAACTGCTCCAATTACCTTATCCGTTTACACCCTCTAATTTTGGTGGTGATTGCCGAATTCAAACGTCATGACGACAAGATGGAACTTTTAATAAAAACATAAACCAGTGGTGTGAGATTCCTCCATAAGAATAATTATTACAAATTTTATATTTATTTAGAAAGCAGTAATACTATTTTTAGCTACAAAAAATATAATGGGAACATTGAATTATTTACACTCCACTCCATGAAAACAAAAGGCCAACATGTGAGGTGTAGGTATTCGAATATTACCACGACCCCACTCAGTGGAAAGCAACCTGGAGTTTCCCCCGCTATACTCATTCCCGGAAAAGACTGATGAGAGGAAACCTCATCACGGAGCACCAAAAAAGGGGACCCTAATTCGATGACTCGGTTGTCTTTTCCTTCATTGTCCCCCAGAGCGGAGGGGAGGTCGTTTAGAACGTTCGGATGAGCTTTCGGGTGGGCCCGTGCGTTTTCAGTGGAGATACCGCAAAAACTACGTTCTCCTCCCCCCCACCCACACTCTCCCTGTCTCATACTCCCCTCCCCTCCTCTCCTGAATGGCTCTCCCCCGCCTGCGTGGGCATCCCGTAGCGGGAGGTTGCGATCCCGATTCACGCGTTGAGATTTCGCACGCTTCGCGAAACGGGTGGATGGGCGGCCTCCCCCCGGCTATGTGTGTGTGTGTGTGTGTGCCTGTGTGTGGCCGGCCGTGCGTACGGCGAGTGTTTCCACGGGATGCCACGGCCGCGCGGAGGGGCGGAGGCGCTTGTCCTTTCGGGTGTCGTTAACCTCACTCGACACACATATCGCGGCGGCTCCTCGAACGCTAGGCCACCCTCACGGCTCTTCGCTCCTTCGGAGGCGGCCGCCCGCCTGGCAGCCGGGAGCTGCTCCGGCGGAGCCGCCTCGAATGCACCATCGTGCGTGGTATTCATTTCTCGATGCACGCAGCCCCCTGTATCTAAATAAAAACATCTAGGTCATGACGACAGGTCTCGCCGATAGCTAACTATGCAATAATGTCAACGTTGACAATTATTGTAATAATCATCATTATTAAAATGTGTTAAAAATAGGCCATGCATTGCATAATTAATATTCACTTGCTCATAGCAACCTGGATATGCATCCTTGTTATGGTCACTCTCTAATACGATAGAATTGTAATGCTACTGCTGGTATGATCAAAAAACAGTCGTAAAAACGCAATGCTATGGAGAGTTGGGGTTTTTACATATGTATGTACATATGTATACGTAAGGTATATTTGGTTTGACAATTTAAAACATGTATTGTTTCAAGAAATTACAAGAAAGAAGGGAGGTTGAAAAATTTTACACGATTGCCTTATGAGGAAAATACCTAACTTTCTGCCTCCATGAGACAGAAGATCTCAAGAAATATTTTGCGCCAAAATTTAATAATATTTAGCCTTATTTCTCCGTGGTCAAAATTTGCAGCCATTAAAAAAAGGTTAGCGCGTGTGTTTATCGAGTAGTAAATAACTATAACCCCTTACATTTTTCGCATTTCGTTATACACTAAAATATTATCATATCCTAATTTAGTGCTTCACTTAAATATATTATACCATACTTTGCTGTTATTAAAATACAGCAGAACGTTTTCGAGGCTCAAGTACAGGAATCCCGTGAAATTTTAAAAACATAATCAGCTTGAACTTGATAAGCTTCTCTCTGATAAGTATTCTGTAGTTTCAAATACAGATTTTTTAATGCAATATTAATATTATTCAAAGTACTCGCCGTTCACATCTCTCAGATTCGGTCTTTCCGAAAGATTTATTGAGTTTAAAATGCTCATCATACATTTTGCTCGCAGTATTTTAAGATTTGAACATGCACATGTGTATACTCTATATATGTATATATATATATATATATATATATATATATATATATATATATATATATATATATATATATATATATATATATATATATATACACTCTCTAAATATTTTGTCGTAGACAGTTCTTTCTCTACATCGTACATCAATTGCTTACCGATACCCTGTCCCTCCATTTTAATGAGGAAACCTTTCCAGAATAGCTAAGAATCTTATGCCTATGAAAACAAGCATGTAAACGGATTCAAGTTTATTTACCGTGGAAGACTTCTCTGCTGAAGTTTTGCATTTTCCGCATAAGTTATGATTATTTTTCACTCTAACTTTCCCGTAGAATTCTTATCCTAAACGAAGACAAAAATCATATCTAACTCTTTATACATTCCTCCTCTTATATTCTATATTTTACGACCTAGACTTGAATTGACTTGAAAATTTGACTTTATTTTATTCCCTTTTCAAGTAATACTACAACGGTATAAAAACCGTCGCACAGCCAAATAAATCGACGCAAGCAACACGACATTCTCTTAGTATATTCACCACATCTCTGTAAATACCTGTTATAGTTCAAGTACTGCTATATCAAAGAGAACGTTCAGTTTAAAATATGTATTTTGCGAGACACACTTAGTATTTGCGTTTTAAAATTCCGATTTTGACCAATATTAGTCTACAAATGAAGAATTTTTCCCCTACTAAATATAAATCTATTTTTAAAATAACTCTCGTTCACCCTAAGCTAAATGATGTAACCATGTATGTCAAAAACGTTTCTAAGCATGCGAAAACAAAAGTATTTACAAAATTGGTCATTAACCTTTGATAAGAATAACATGAGATTATGGACGAGATAGAGTGGGAGCGAGGTTTATTTTTAAACATAAAAAACGGAGGAATCCATTAATTTGATGAAAACCGGTAGAGGCCAGCAGGAATGGCAAGCTTGTCCCTACGGTAGCATAACGGATTTCAGGACGGAGCAAAAAAATATGAATGTAAACTAAGTTCATTTTTTGCAGCGAGTTTGTTTATTGACTTAAAAGCGTTAAAAATAATGAAAGAATTTCTTCGCCAAAGGAAATTAAAGTAGCGAAGAACAATATAAGTAATCATGGGGGCAACTCATCCGACTTAGATCTATTTTGTGCCATAGCCTTCAGTCAACTACCTCATAGGATTTTTCAAAAGCATTACCTCAGTGAACCTCGCCAGTAATCGAAATAATAGTCTAGTGATGTAAAAATCACTAGAACAGTGGTATTTTTACACGAAGGTTCAAGGCTTGAAGGTCTGTAATGTGAGACTGAAGATCATATTGACCTCAAGAAAATGGCTTTCATGTTATTGTATCGTATAACTGTTGCCCTATTAACCCCCACCACTCGCCTTTTAGGTGGTGTGTGGATTATTGTATTGATCTAGGAGCCAAACTTGAGTATTTCGACCAATAGCTAGTGGTGATCGGCTCAGGAAAGTGGTAGAACTGAAAGAGACCAACTTGTAGTGAAACTATTGTTCAATACAGCAAAAGAATATTCTATCAAATACAATCCTACCCTTCAAGTAAATTAAAAAGATGAAATGTTATAGCACTCATAAAGTAAATTTTTCTGGAAACTTATTTGATAAACTCAATGACGCAAGTGACGTTTTGAAGTGTATTTAAAAATCAGTGAAACTCTTGTTAAATGAGAACACTTTTTTCATTCATGGCCTTGCAGTCTCGTTTTGAAAATGGATCTTCTAATTAAAATTGTTTTGTATAAAGTGAATGATTAAATAAAAAAGGATTAACTACTGAGCCAGCCATCATGAAGATAAGCGACAAATCTTCTATGTAAGCAATACACTCGGCGCCTTTGTAGGTGGTTGTCTGAGTGTAGGCGTAGGTTTCGACAAAGATAGAAGAGGACATTAACTTTCTCTAATTGGAAAGTAAATTGAAGATTATTATGACACAATATTTAATTTGGACTGAAATGAACTTACTCCATTCCAGTTTAGCTGATTTTCTCATCGTAAATTGGAAAAGATCAAAGTAAAACTTTGGTGACCGTGTAGAAAAAACAGTCAGTTAAAGCCGAGTAGATATCAGGTCCAGACTTTGGGAACCTCCACATTATGACATTCCCAGGCAGAGGATGTAGTGGCTCCCTGGGAAATCTATCCATCAAGGCCGTGAGGATAAACTCGCTGTACTAACAGAATGACCTTACGCCCCTCGGTGTTTAATGCGGGGCTTCGGCCATCCTTTCGCCTTGGTTCTTCAGGTGTACTCGTATGAATCGGTTTTCGGTTAGTCTCCTGTCCATTATACGCGAGGATGGTTGAAAGTACCAGAGCCCTGGTGGTGTTTCCAGGAAAAAAAGAAAGCAGGAGTGAGGGCGGCGTCGAGCGCAGAAGTAGGTATTTCGTGGCGGGAACGGAGCGAAGGTCGAGAGCGGGAGACGAGACTTAAAAAAATAAATAAGCGCGAGAGAGACAACTTGATGGCCGAGGGAAGAGAGAGCGGAAGGAAAAAGGAGTCCGGAAGAGACTCGAGGAGCGAGCAATTAGGAAAGTCAGTCACACCATCTTCGTGTGTGTTTTGTTTATGTTGTGTGGGTGCGTGCGGTTCGAGCTGTTTGCACCACGTGAGTGAGAGCCGGGGCACGTCACGTCGTTTGAGTTACGACACCCTCGGAATGGGAGACGGGAAGGTTTTCGCCAAATGCCGGCGGGGTTCATTCGCTTTCCCGAGTTTTTCCCATGCTTCCTTGGAGGAAGAGAAATCGAGGGAGGTGACTGTCGGTGAAAAGAGGAGCAGGTAGAACGGTACCGTGCGAAATTCCGTGTCTCACGGAGTGCGTAAAACCTTTGTAAACCTGCCCTGTTGCTAAATTAGAAAAATGCATGCTATACTTTCAAATACATGGGATGCAATGCCTTTTAGTCTGCGCATGTGCCATGATTATATCACTGAAAATTTTGCAAAACAACTAATAGACGAGAATGTATTAATAAAACGAGAAAATTATTAAGGTAAAGAAAAAAATACTATGATAAACTATCAGGAATCCGAATTATTAGGTGGTTATTAATTTGAGATAGGTTTTGATGGTCACCAAAACCATGTACAATTATAAACTTTTTCGGAATAAATTATTGTGAATATGCCAAAAAAATAAGTATATCTATATATATATATATATATATATATATATATATAATATAAATTTATTTATTTATATGCATATATTTTAAACATTTCAATGAACATTTACTGTTTCTTTTTTAATCGAACAGAACGTGTATTTTTACAGTTCAGAAGGAAAAAGCAACCAAAGATGCACCCACAACACTGAGAGCCGGGAAAATATCGATATCGGCAAATGATTCCGTATATCTTTTTATAGATTTTCATTTAAATTATGTTCATAATTTTCAAAAGAAATGAAACAATTATTTTTGAATTAATTCTGTTAAATACACAAAATTGTCACCAAAATTACCCTCAAAGTGAAGATACGCAAGAAAATACCCACTCATGGTGTTAAGAGAGAGTGTATTGAATGCATCGTAATGATCTCTAAGCTCCTAAAAATTGGGATGGGATAAAAGCACCCCCTCGATGGAACTGAACCTTTACCGATCGGTATCTATTTACCCTTAATTCTGTTCATTTATTACGTACCTATAAGTAAGGAAAGCTAAGGAAAATTAATCTAATTTACTATTGTTAGAGAGTACTTACAACTGGCAGATATTTGAAGCTAATGCTTAGTGGAATGCCATGATAATTAAGAGAATAATTTCAATATATTGAAGGAACGAAAAGTATAGTCAGCTGCTTTCTTTCATTGTAATTTATCAGTTTGCAGACTGAAAAGGGCTGACGTTGATTACGATGTTTTGATTCTAGGAGGAAAGAGTTAAAAATAGGTGACAGACATAAAACCGGGAATTTAAAAAATCACTTAACACCATTCCTGATAAAAGTACACCAAATGATAGGATTAAGCGGCACTGAACATTAAAGTTCCTAAAAGGCTCCGTCACGTGCACTTATTACATTCATTTTTCGGAGGAACACGCAAAATCAACTAATTTTTACCACTTACAGGGCCTCATTACATTTGGGAGAAGCCAAAATATCTATTTCCAGTGACCTTTCAGATTTTACCGTTAAACCAGTACATGGCGGATAGTCTAAGCTGAAATCTTATCTTTGAAACAGAATACGAAACCTCAAGCACTAGCGCTCTGCGTGAATAAGGACTGGCTGACTTCCGTAAACAAAGGAAAGAAAGCCAAAGACTAGGCCGAGAACCTCAAACGTAGTATTAAAATGAGGGAGGGACACCCGTGAAAGCAATCCCCTCTCCATGAGGAGGAGAAATAGGAAATTAAGGAGGGGATATGGAAATAGCGGTATTTGATGTGGGGCCAGGGAAGGCGTAAAAGAGAAAGGGTGAAGAGAGAGGAAAGAGGGCAACCAAGCTGGGTCCCACCGTGGAGGGCCCCTCAAAGCGTTGGTGACATTGGGTCGAGCTTTTGTTCGCGACACCTTTTCACCTTGTGGTCGCGATGCCGCACTGAGCGAACTCCAGTTCGCCGTTTGATTATCAGTGCGTCCCGCTTTCACCGGGGAGTGCTAAGTCGCTAATGGATCCGCCGGTCGCGACCCTGACTTTGAAAAACGTTGGTCTTTGTTGGGCTACGCCATCGGGGTGCAGGTGTTTGTTTTCCTGGTATTGAATGGCGAAGGAGAACTTAAGAAAACAATGGTGTGGAAGGAAAAACCTGGCTAAGAAACGCTGGAGCCACTCAATGATTCGCGTCTTTAGGATCACTTCGTTAAATATTTTACGAAAAGGTACGTGGCCATGGGTGGCATAAAGAAGGCAATTACCCAATTAATTAACAATCCAATCTTCTGGGATTTCCGAACATATGCCTTAGTCAAGAAATAGTATTTTTAACATCACTGATGATTTTCTTCAAAACGACTCTGAGACTTGAATGTGCTCGTAACTACTTAACTATTGAATTTTAAGGATGTCCGGTATCTTGCTTCCTTTAAGGACATCTACAGATTTTATCTTGAGAGCTCAGCAATATTACTTCTGAGCTTAATGAGTTGGAAAGTTTTAATTAAAGAGGTAAAACATGAGCAGTAATGGAAATGTGGAAACAGAAATAATTATACACTTACCCCCACAGATTTGGAGAGTAAGTGAGATTGGGCGGAAAGTAAAATACGTAGAACAAATACTTAACAACAGAGCTGACTAGGAGAACAACTGGTTATATATATGCGGAGGAAATTTAAGGAAATTGGGGTCCATCAAACAAATAGCGACAAAATAAATGAAAGAATATGTTCAGCAGAGTTAATATTTTGTGTTGATTATACTCCGTCTTGAATACGCGTCTAGGGGTTCAGACCCTTCAGGATAGGAGTTAATTTAGGATCAAGCAAGATACAAATAAAATCTGTCATTTCGTAAATAATCATCATAATCAAACGGAAAATATTGCATTATTACTGAATGTCCTGGGCAGAGAATGCGCGGAGAATGAATATTCACGCGATTTAAAAAATTAGAATTATACAAAATAATTTGCGTTTTACGCTGACGCAAGAGGAATGATCCTAGTTATTACACACGCACCATATTGGCATGCGAGACCATAGAGATTAGATGAAGGAAAATGACTGTAGAAACGATTGCTGCATGGGAGTCGTTTTCCCTTACACCGTTCCAGACCACAATATTAGCAAATACATTTAATAACGAATGATAAGGGATCACAAATACTGTGTCCGAATGCGCTTGGGGAAAAATATTCGGGTTAAAATTAGTCTGGTGTGTATAAACCCCCTACCACACACCCTAGCGGTGGCTTGGAGGGTACTAAAAAATACTAAATATAATTTAAGAAAAATCAATCACCAGTTAATCCAATGGCAAGTGATCTAACTTCCCTGCCACACTCTCTCGTGGAGCCTTGCAGGGTATGACTAAGATGAATCTATACAATCAAATCGATGCGGTCGCCTATGTAACATCGTCTATCATGGGGTCATTTGATCCATGGCCACCCTTACGGTTAGAGTGTATTACTTTTCGAACAGGGTCAACAACCGTTTTTTATTCAGAACCTCAGTTGAGCTAATGGTAACATTCTTTCAGAAAATCAACAAGAGGACGTCACGAGTGACTTGAACCAGGAATTATTTGTCACGCAAGTCTCGTGGTCTTCGCTTTGCGCCGAAAAGAGGACAATACTTAAGGAGAGAGGTTCGGCGTTTGCTTCCTTAGTGCTGATATAACCAGTACGTGATACGCTTCATTATTCCAGTCACGCAGCGTTCTTTAAGGATAGCTTTTTTTTGCTCGAGTGAGTGGAAATAGTCCGACTGGAGTGTAGACTCTCCAAACACACCGCGGAATTTTTCACTCGGTAAGTAGGTACATCTCTGGTCATACATTCGAGATTCGTTTTATTGGTCATTTAGAGTGCCCATTTGGGAATATAAACTATGGGGTGAGTCGTAATGGAGGGATGAATTATGGTCAGATTGGAAAAAATCCCTATGGAATTTTATGGATAATAAAAAGAGTGGTTGTATATGCCATAAATATATGAGTCCACAGTTGCAGGTTCTGCAGCCGCACTTGATGCTTATGTAAATCTCTCGTTCAACTAAATGGGGTGCATTTTGTAAAAGAAATCGCATTCGCCACAGAAATATGTCGAACGCTTTAAGGTTTTTTTTTCCGAGCCGATGGCTGATTCCACTTTGCATAGTGAACATAATTTCAAATAAAACCCAAGACAAAAAAACAGCAGAAAACTCACAAAATCCTCGATAGTTATTTGAATGTGCAACCGTAGGTATAATTAGAGCGCAAAAGTTCGACGAAATAATCTGGTGAGCTGAAACTTTGAACCTTTCTTCGTAAAATATTTCTAATAACCACACGGCACGCCTGGGGCAATTAATGCTCCCCTTCGGAAAGCTATAATAATGATAATTTAAATACACTCAAAATATGTTAAGTCATTACAGAAAAGTTATCACCGGACAGTATCATACATCTAATCTCTTTTCAAATTTTCTAAGTAACAAATAATTGTAAGTTTTAGAAGAATGGAAAATCCTGTACTTTTGGGACCATTGTGGTGGTAATGTTAAAAAAAGAGAGATAAACAACTTGATTCTGATGTACATTAACTAATTTACCGTTTTTCATTGTTGAAATATACACCACACGCTTAAAACTACAAGAGTTAATATCTGGTACGTTAATAGATTAGAATATAAACCTTGAATGTGACGCTCCATAACCTATATAAGGAAATAATTTAAGTTTACCTACTTGTGGAAATTCTCAGCTTAAGAAAGATGGAGAAGTTTAGTCTATTTCTGTTATTACTAAAACAAGAGAAACAGTGCGAAGTTATTATTTTTTTATTCGCTCTAACAAAATGAAGGAATATAGTTTTACACCACGATTTATTTCCGCAAATTAAAGAAGAGTCATTACTTGTACCATTTCTTTAGGAAAATGTGTACTGTCCAAACGGCAGAGTAAAACAGTAAACCCATAGCACGAAGTTCATATGATAGTTAGCTTTGGTTCACCTGGAATTCATACAGTATCACAATTAAAATAATTTATCTTTACAAAAACTATCAGAAAAATTATTTACTCAAAGCACATTACAGAACAAGTCAATCGGAGGGAAAAACCATGTAACTCTAGTAATTATCAACATTTTATGAATTTAATTAATTATTTTTGTAGCACAATCGTAAGCCGATGTAAGTAACACCTCCTTTCCTGTTAATTTGGCTCGATTCTATACCCTGGGTAGGTTTAACTTGATTTGAATGAAAATGGTGAAATTAGGCATACCATCCTTTGGCAATAACACTCAAACAATTAATACAATGCAAGGTATCAATTGGTGTGAATTAAATGGTAATTATGCTACCTTGAGTTCATCACCAAAGGGCTAGGTGAAGGTCCATCGGAAGTTAAAATTTTCACTGACAAAAACTAAAAAGGGGCTTTCAACTTACCCCTGTTCAAGTGATATTATCTTGGTGATTCTAACATGAGAAGGGGAGTGGTGGAAATATTCTTTCGAAATTTGAATGGAAAACTGTTTTCATGCTCCCTGTATGCATCAACGAAGTTGCAGTCAAATAATCATAGTAAAGGGAAAGCAATGAACATTATACTATTTACACGGCAAATCGCGCATCTTCGGAAAACCTTAAGCATCCTGGCACCTTTCGCCTCTCAAGACTTCGGCTTCCTCTTCGCCTCCCAGCTGACCGTCTCCGTCAACAAACCTGAAACCCTTCCAAGGAGAGCGAGAGAGAGAAAATGAGAGGGGGTGAGAAGTAAAGGACGCCGAGAGACCCTTTTTTGAAGGTTAAGGTCGAAAGGATGCAGGAAATGAACGTAACGGGCATGGCAGAGAGAGAGACTGAACTTAGAATCGGGAGGGAAGTGAGGAAGTGGAGGCTTTGGGGAGCTTGGTGGGGGTGTCGGTGTGAGTAGGCCGCCACGACACACCCCGCACGGGCCGGTATGTGACTAAGAGAGGAAGGAAGGAGGGGCTGAGGGAGGAGGGGCCCTCGGGACGGTGCCCTCAAAGAGGATTTTTATTTCGGAAGTGGAAGTGAATGTGTGTGTGTGGAGGGTCTCAGAGGAGCGGGGTGAAAGGCGCGGTGGTTCCACTCACGGTGCGGGGCCGGGGAAGGCTCTCCGAGGGGGGCGCGTAGGGTGGGAGGCGGAGGGCGTGAAGAGGGTTAGGAAGAGGGCCGGGGAGGGTGGGGGATCGAGGGGTCTCCGGGAGATGTGGGGCGGAATGGGTGCGTGCAAGAGCGAGTGGAAAGGGGGGGGTGGAAGTTCCGTTATCCCGGGGGTGGAGGATGTTTGTGTGTGCGTGGGTGAGCGTCTGTGGGGGAGGTAGGTGCTCGTGTTGGAGCGGGGGAGGAAGGGGAGACGCGTTTGCGGGGAAGGCGGCGACCCTCCGAGGGGTGAATTGAGCGCGCGTGTGGCGGGGGGCAGGTGAGTGGAGGAAGGACGCGCGCTTCCTCGAAAGGACGCCCCGCGCACGTGGGTCGGGGCTGGGGGGCGGGCACACTCGAGTCCAAGGATCCCTCGGGAAGGCGGGGAAGAGAAAAGAGCACACTGTCTGGTGGTGGCGTAAAATCTTTTCAAAACATAAGTAATACTGATATTTTCCACGAGTTGCATAAATGTATATGATTGTCTGTATGAAGGTATATCATTTCCTGATGTCTCTTATTTTATCCCAGAGAGTGAAATGTTCAGGATTCCAATCCAGCAAATGACCATGATCACCCCAAGATGGGTATATTTATGAGTTTTAAACGCTTGCGACAACCGTATACACCTGGAAATAAATCAGGCCAATTACCATGAATGTGCAAATTTCACGCACCGTAGAGGTAAGTAGGGCAATATACCTAACTAAATGACCTTGGGGTTACAGATATGGTTTGAATTAATCAGACAAAAATAAATATACGCATGTCGTTATTGCCGCATTTGCAATATTTTACTCATAGCGGATGGAGAGGCGGGATGGACTGTATTAGATAAGACAGGAATGTCTTGTATCGCCCGTTCTTTTCAACACATACATGGAGGAAATGGTAAGAGAGACATGAAAAGAACTGGAGATAGGAATGAATGACGGCGGGAAATTCATAAAATCAGCAAAGGTTTGCGGATGATCAAGCTTATGTTTGCCAGTCAGCCGACAGATCACAATCATACAGAGCACATTAGAAAATCAGTGTGATAGATAATGTAAACAAAACAAAAGTGATTAGGTCCTCAAAAAATAAAAATGATAAGTTCAACGTTAAAATGGCAGGGCAATAAATAGAACAGATGTAGTCGTTTTCTCACCTTACAAGTGTTTTGAATCAAGCCGGTAAAAATAGTAGGAGCATAAGGAGAAGAATTCCGTTAGGTAAAGGAGCCTTCACAAGGAAGAGGGAATTTATGACAGTGACGTTGAGCAAGGTTGTTTAGAAAAGGCTCGTTAAAACATTGATATGGAGTGCAGTTAGGTACCGCGCGGAAACATGGTCATTGAAGTAAGACGATAAGTGTCTTTAAAAGATTGGAGTCTTAAAAAAATGCAGCTGTGGAGAAGATTGGAAGAGGTGAAATGGTCGTAAAAAAACGAATGGGGAAAAGCCATGAATGGTGAGGGTGGAAAATTATCTTTTGGAATAATTCAAAGGGTGGATACAGAGCATTATGCATGTTGAAGACAGTGATAGGAGGGAGAACGCTAGGGCAGGTGAGGCAGAGGGAAGAAAAGAACGGGGGTGCTGGACAGATTAGGAAAGGAAATTAGAAAGATGTAGGTATAGAGAGAAAGTATGAGGAAATAAAGAAAAGTTTAACGTATTTTGGGATATTGGTCCGTGCCGTGTTAAACCAAGGTAATAAATGCAGCGATATTCAGTCTGCTCCCACCCAAAACCTAGCTTGAACAGTAGAATACCAATTAGAAAATTGCAACTTTTTAAATGGAGTTTAGTCTTATCTATTTCGAAAAATGATTGTAAATTAGAGGTATTTAAAGTGTGGGTAAATAAACGGGTTATATAATAGAATACATGAAAATACAAGTGTTGCAGAAGCATGGTAGAAGAAGAGAAAAAGTTGTGGTATAAATCTTGAAGAAACCAGAAAAAGTGGGCGGAGGAGATACTGAGAGGTAATGGGATGTTAGAGGTCATGATGGGAGGTACAATACTGAGGGAAAATGTAGATTTTAGGCAGTATAAAAGTATGTAGAAATGTTTACAAGCATGTGAAAGCTGAAGGATGTTTTGATGAAAGAAGACGCTTTGCTTTTCCCTATAGAATTTTTTTTATTACGGCCTAGGTTTCGTTACAGCGTAACACCTTCAGGTCCTCAGGATGATTTGGTGCACTGTAAAAACTTCAATTAAGTCCTATTCTTAAAAAGGCTGGGTTTTCGAAAGCCATGACATAGTGTAGTTATTAATTTTCAGGTTCCGTCTAAATACTAAGTTTGATCGATAGAATTTTTAATAGCCTCAATTCTCATCACCTTTTCAGCGGACATTTATAATGCTTCATCTTTTCATCGCAAGTGTTAATAAAGAATCTAACGCGAGTATTTTTCTTTTAACACGATTATTTTATTTTCTATAAATTTTCTATCGTGTCCAATTTTCCCTCACTGTGCATCTGTTTGTCAGTTTTATTCTATCTCTTCTGTGCTGGCGTATGAAAGCATCGGTGACGATTATAGTGAACCCAAATCTGAATACAAATTATTTAGATCCGTCCTATAATTACAAATATATATATATATATATATATATATATATATATATATATATATATATATATATATATATATATATATATATATATATATAGTACAATACACAGTAACACATAATATCGAAACACAAACAAAAAAGAGAACACTCACATTTATTTTCTTGATATTTCGACGGAAACAATCCGTCTTCCTCTGAAGATGTAGAAGTAATGACTGAGTCAGTCATTACTTCTACATCTTCAGAGGAAGACGGATTGTTTCCGTCGAAATATCAAGAAAATACGTGTGAGTGTTCTCTTTTTTGTTTGTGTTTCGATATTATGTGTTACTGTGTATTGTACTATTCGGCACTTCCGTGTTACGTCTATGAAAAGCATATATATATATACATAAACCATAAACACAGTAATCAACCCGAAGGTCGGTTTGGTAGGTGACGGCAGAGTTCACCCAGTACTAAGCCTGACGGCGTGTGAAATTCACACATCAGGGTAGGGGGGCCGGTTCCTTTCCCTGTGCCGGTTATGGTTTCCCAGGAAGATCTGGTACCCGAAAAATCACATAGTTTGGGTGGAGCTTTATAATTTTATTATGACGCATCTATCTATGGCACCGCGGGAAAAGTGGCCGGGAAATGTGGTGGGGAATCGGCCTGCCCTTCCAACGCAACTGGTCGCTATTTTGCTCGAAACAGTCTAAGCGGAAAGACAATCCTCCACGTGAAGTGTATTTTTCGACTTTGTAACACGTCACGATGGAGCGTTCGCTTGAACAGCGACACGCCATCAAGTTTTGCGTACAGCTCGGAGAGAATGCAAGCGAAACATTCCAGATGCTTCAAGAGACCTTCAAGGACGACTAAATTTCAAGGTCACAGTCCGAGAGGTGGCACTAGGCGTTCAAGGAGGGCCGGGAGAAGGTCGCCGACGAACCCCGTTCTGGACGCCCAACAACGGCTAGAACCGACGAAAACGTGAATGGTGTGCACGAAGTTTGGCGTTTCGATCGTCGATTGAGCATCCAGCAAATTACTGACACCCTTCACATGTCCACATTTGGGGTATATGAGATAGTGACTGAGAATATGGGAATGCGCAAGGTCTGCGCGAAGCTTGTACCAAACTTGTTGACCGAAGACTAGAAAGAGCTTCCGAGGTTTGCGCTGCAGAGGCTATGAAGCGACTGGCACACAAAATCATCCCCCTGCGCCAAGAAAGCGCAAAAGAGCGAATCTCGCCTCAAAATGATGCTTATTGCTTTCTTTGACATCCGTGGAATCGCCCATTCTGAATTTGTACCGCTGGGATAAACTGTCAACTTAGCCTTTTACCTGGAAGCTCCTAAGAGATTGAAACGCCGGGTCCCACGCGTGAGGGCTGATATCGAAGACACAGTCAAGCTCAATCATGACATTGCCTTCCCACACACCCTTCATCGTTACCAACGTCCTCATCCGGAACACCACCCCCCCGGTTGTCCCCCAGCCCGCTTAGAGTCCGTACTTGGCTCAGTGTGACTTTTTTTTTGTTTCCCCGACTGAAGAAAGAGCTGAAAGGATAACATCGGGAGACCGTGGAAAGCATCCAAAAGTTTGCTACAGCGTTCCTGAAAGACATTCCCATCGAGAAGTTTCAGGGTGCCTTCCAGGCGAGGCAGACACGTCTTGGCAAGTGAATTCATGCAGGGGGAAAGTATTTGGAAGAATGCTAAGCATTTGTACAAGTACGATAAATAAATCTATTTTTCCAAGAGAATGCGCATTAATTTCATAGTTGGTCTTCTATAGGAAGACCTTGACCCTTCTCGTCTATTATATATATATATATATATGATTATATATATATATATGATTATATTATATATATATATGATTATATATATATGATTATATATATATATGATTATATATATATATGATTATATATATATATATGATTATATATATATATTTTTGTATATATATAGATATAGATAATTTCGTCGAAGTAACAAGGAAGTATTGAATAAAAAACTTGCACTCAGAAGAAATAGAAGTACTCAGTACTTCTGTTTCTTCCGAGGAAGACGGAGCTAAATTCCGTCGAAATTATGAAGAAATAACACGTGAGTGTTCTTTTTATGTGTTCTTATATTGTTTGTTGCGGTCAATGTTATATATATATATATATATATATACATATACACATACATACAGCGTAATCTACCATAGTAAACATGAAATTAGAGATCTATCTTCCATCATATACGATACAAATGAAAATCGGTTGCAAAGATCTTTGGTGATGGCGCCAGTGCAGAGGAGTGTTCGATACCAAGGTCCCTTCAAGTAGAGGGACCTTGCACGATACCGATACCGGACGGAAGAAATATGAACTAGGAACTAGCCTGGATGGGATTTTAACCCAGTGCGCGAAAGGCACAATGGACGCTGAGCGAGCGTAAAGAATCGGCCAGACTCCGCCCGCTGCGTGAGTACTCACCCATTGCAACACAATGGCAAACCGGAACTAACTCCGCGCGCCCAGCCCACCGCACGTTTACGCAACGTTAGGAGTCGAGCGATGGAGGGAATTCCCTCGGCTGAAAATATGTTTTGTGGATACATTTTGTAATTAAGGAGAATAAGTGAATTCAATAACGACCAGTTTTTGGAACTTTTATGCATCGAGTTTTAAGATTATGGAATTTTGGGGAAAAAATTCTAAAATTTTTACAACATGAACAACTATATTCTGCGCTTAGCTACAACGGTAATTAACTTAGTTAGCAATGTTCTCACAATAAACAACATCACACAAGACATCTTATTGCGAAATCATGTGAGTATTGAGTGTGGATTATGTAATGTTCATTTCTATGCCTGTTAGTTTTTCATGTGTATTACATTATATCATTAATTTAAAATTGGGATTGCCCAAACGCAACCTGTTTTCGATTATTGTGGCTCTTGGGATGTAGACAAGCACATCCATCTTACTTCTTAACGAAAAAAATATTTGTTAACCTTGGTATATGTAACCTCCAAGAAACACTTGTTCTGGTCACCTAAGTTGCCCTCAAATATCATACTACACACGGTCCTCTCCCCTAGGCTGTATTGTAAATAATCCGAGAGAAAAAGATCAATTACATTTTCTTAGACTGGCATTTATTTTAAAATATTTGGACTTGAACATGTAATAAATAAATTTATCACACAATTGAATAATCTCAGATTCATTAACCATGTTTAATTTATTACAGTTACATAAATATATTTTAACTAGGATTGTGGTTGGTGGATCTTTAATGGTAATAAATGAATGGCTATCGAAAATCAGACAACCATATCGTATTCCCGATTTACGTTAAATTCATGTCGAATTCACATATTTTTACTAACCAAGTAGTAACAAGGATTAGGGGTGAAATGGACAAAATTTCAAAGTTGGAAAAAAATTAAGTTACTTTCAAATTTTTAATCGCGAAAACAATGTTTGTCTGACAAGGAGACATGAGATATAATATGTGCTAAAGCTAAGATATATATTACTTACTATTTTCTAAATTTATATGTTCCCCTCTTTTGAAGACTATTCTTGGAAACGAAATCCTCAATGCTTTCTCAAAGTGTGACTCCATCTAATCTTATACTCAGCTGGCTATAAGAAAATTATTTAGCAACTCTATTACTATTGTCTACGTTTTCCCTTGAAATACATATGCATAAATAAATAAATAAATAAATATATATATATATATATATATATATATATATATATATATATATATATATATATGCATATATTGCAAGGGAAAACCAGCAGCAGCAGGACAGAAGACGCAGGAGAAGAAGACCAAATTAGTTAGAATAGGAACGTGGAATGTTAGGACAATGATGAGGACAGGGAAATTGGAGAATGTTAAGCGAGAGATGGAAAGGGGAAATATAAATATTTTAGGTCTATGCGAGGTGAGATGGAAAGATAGCGGGGATTACTGGAGTGATAAGTATAGAATAATATACAGCGGTGGGGACGAGAGCCAACGAGGGGTTGCCATAGTATTAAATGAAGAGGTAGGAAGAAGCGTAGTCAACATAGAGCAGGTAACGGATAGAATACTACTAGTGGAGATAAAAGCAGAACCGACGAACTTGGTTATTATTCAGGTATACATGCCACCGAGCAACCATAAGGAAGAAGAGGTCGGTAGGATATACGATCAGTTAGAGGACATGATCGCGTGTGTTCCTGCAGGGGAACATTTGATAGTGATGGGGGATTGGAATGCGACAGTAGGCGAAGGAAGAGATGGTGATGAGGTGGGGGACTACGGTTTGGGCACGAGGAATGACCGCGGGGAGAAAGCAGTTGAGTTCTGCAGGAGACAGGGGTAAGTTATCACCAATACTTGGTTTAGACACCACAAAAGACGCAGGTATACATGGAAAATGCCAGGTGACTCAGGAAGATATCAGCTAGATTATATCCTGGTTAGACACAGGTTTAGGAACAGTGTGATAAATTCCCACAGCTTCCCGGGAGCGGATGCGGACTCAGACCACAATTTAGTTGTTATGAAATGTAGCGTACGTTTCAAAAGGATAAGGCAGGGGCGGCGAGTTAGAAAATGGAATGTAGAAGCATTAAATGGGTTGAAAAGGAAGGAATACAAACAGGCGGTAGAGAAAATCATGGAGGATGGCAAAGGGCTTAGTACTATCGAAGAAAAATGGGAAATGATCAAGAAAGGGTTGTCTAGAGCCGCAAAAGAAACTATTGGAACCGTTAACGCTAAAAGGACTAGGAAACCATGGATCACGGATGGGATGATTACAAAGATGGATGAACGGCGAAAATGGAAGAATATAAATACAGGATTAGGCAAAATGAAGTACAAAGAATTGAACAATAAATTGAGGCAGGCAACACATAAAGCAAAAGAAGCATGGTGGAAGACGCAGTGCGAGGATATGGAAAGTCTACAGAGGAAGGGTGAAATCGGTGCGCTGTACAGCAAAGTTAAATCGTTATCGGGAAGTAAGAAAGGAAGAGCTATGTCACCAGTTAGAGATAAGGCGGGTAAGGTAATAGTTGACGCAGGAAAGATCCAAGAGAGATGGAAGGAGTACATAGAAGAACTGTATAGTAAAGAACTCAGACCAACAAAGTTAGACATTGAAAAAGAAAATGACGTAGAGGAAGACAGCTTAGGTCCAGGCATACTAGACAATGAGATAGAAAGGGCATTAAGGGAGATGAAACTAAATAAGGCCGTGGGGGTAGTTAACATTCCCGTGGGACTTTTAAAATGCTTAGGAAAATGTGGGAGAAAGAGGCTATATGGGCTGATCCGTAGCATTTATGAGGAGGGAATCTGGCCGGAAGACTTTGTGAGATCAGTTTTAGTTCCTATTCCGAAAAAGGTAAAGGCCACGTCATGTGAGGACTATAGGACAATTAGTTTGATATCCCACGCAGCTAATGTTGTTCTCAGGATCATAAACAAAAGGATAGAGAGTAGGGCAAATGATTACTTAGGGGATGATCAGTTTGGGTTTAGGAAGGGGAGAGGTACGCGTGATGCCATTGCAGTAATGAGATTATTAATCGAGAGGAATATAGAACACAACCAGGAGCTATTTGCCTGTTTCGTAGATTTCGAAAAAGCGTTTGATAGAGTGAATTGGGAAAAACTAATGAGTATTCTGCAGAAAATAGGAATAGATTGGAGGGAAAGGAGGCTAATCCGCAACCTGTACATGTCTCAGACTGCTCATGTGCGGGTGGGAAACGGGAAGTCAGGATGGGCAGTGTTAGGAAGGGGTGTAAGGCAGGGTTGCCCATTATCACCGTTGCTGTTCAACCTGTATGCAGAGGAAATGATCAAAGAGGCATGGGAAGAACTCGAGGTAGGAATGAAAGTGGGCGGGGAACTCGTAAAATCAGTTAGGTTTGCTGATGACCAAGCTTTAGTTTGTCAGTCAGCCAAGGGGCTGCGAGCATTGCTGAGTGAATTGGAAATTCAGTGCGACAGGTATGGGATGAGAATCAATATTAATAAAACAAAGGTTATGCGATTTTCTAGAAAGAAAAAGGCCAAGCTTAACATTAAAATAGGAGGGCAAAAACAAGAGCAGGTAGAACAGTTTACGTATCCCGGCAGTGTTTTGGACCAACACGGTCAAATTAGTAGGGACGTAAGGAGAAGAATTGCGCTAGGCAAAGAGGCTTTTACAAGGAGGAGGGAGTTGATGACAGGGACTTTGAGTAAGGATGTTAAGAAAAGACTCGTAAAAACTTTGATATGGAGCATAGCTATGTACGGTGCGGAAACGTGGTCATTGAAGCAGGAGGATAGACGTAGACTGGAGGCTTTTGAAATGTGGGTGTGGAGAAGAATGGAGAAGGTGAAATGGACAGAGAAGAAAACAAATGAGGAAGTACTTGGTATGGTGGGCGAAGAGAGGGGTTTGTTGGGAGCAATCCTATGGAGGCAGGAAAAGTGGATGAAGGGGGTGTTGACCGGCAGTGGGATGTTGAAGACTGTGATAGAGGGTAGAATGTTGGGCAAAAGAGGAAAGGGAAGGAACAGGATAGGGATGTTGGACGAGATGAAGAGAGGAAGAAAGTACTCAGATGAAGAGGGACCTGATATAGAGTAGGATGATGGATTTTGTGTTTTGTTAGGAGTAATAAAATATTTCTTTGGTAGTTGTGTCCATCCAAAAACCTACCTTAACCGGTAGATTACCCAAAAAAAAAAAAAATATATATATATATATATATACATATATATAGACATATATATCCACATTCACATATATAAATCCATATATATATAGAGCATTCTAGCATTCGGTTAAATATGGTCATGGCCTTACCATGCGCTGACTTGAATAGAAACTACCTTCGCATGATATTTAATCTTGAACGACTTCTTTGCAATTTGAAAAAATATCACAGGAATAAAAGCTTTAAATCAGATTTGTCACTCAAGGGAACAAATTATTCAGCTAAATTATTTTAAATTCTCGATAAAAATCAATTTAATCCTACTCACCAATACATTACGGAACTGAAAATTAATGATTAAAATACATATACAGGTCGTATTTCTTAAGAAATAACCTACGATCGATCTGATTCTCCAGATTATTGAATATATGCAGAAATTCGCATTTTTAAGTTGGTTCTGGCTACTGTTCTCTGAATTCATAATCAAAATATCAGCACTAAATAACTACATCTCGATAAAATGCACTTTATCTGACACACAAAGACTATATCTCATCCTTACCATAATGTATACCTACATAAAGAACTCTCCTATAGCATTATTCTGGGGCAAGCGAAGGTCGGACGCCTTTATCATAGAAATTATCCCTCCAGAGAATATCCTTCTTCACACTCGGAATAATATCTCAATATTTACCATCAAGGATCCTTGTGGAATATGAAACATAAGTTCAAAATTTCAATATCCCACCACACCTTTTGTTTTATAGCAGAGTTAATCTAACACTGTACTAATTTCTTTGCCTGAAACTTGACTCAAACTTCCCCATCTAATTCATCATGGCCTGAAAAATACAGTAAGTTATTTTTCGAGTGGCTCTAAATTACTATTAATGATCTTGTGAAACTCATACTAAACAATGTACTTCACAAAATAAAGAGAACATTTGATTAAAATGCCTCTAATAGTTTTCATTTATTTAGTACTAAAATTTGTGCATTATTCTCTGTTGTGAAATCATAGATTACAAATTCGTATGTCATTATTATTCATCTGGATAACATCCTATAAGCCAGCGGCAAGGTGCACAGGAAGAGTGTATCTACACGAAGCATACTTGAAAGGCCGATGGTCGCAAAGCTTGGCAATGAAAAACGTCATAATCATGAATCATTCATTATCTCTCTCATTAAATCATATAGAAAATAGACCACCATTATTAGTAGAGATATCATGTAAACAACGAAAAGCTAGCTATCCTTAGAAAATGTTCCTAGCTTATTATGCAAGAATTAAAATAATATTAAATAGATAAGGGTCAAAAAAGAATAGAAAAAATACCGTCACTCTACGTAAAAAAGAAACCTAATACATATTATCACAGATAGCCGTAACTACAAAACTCCTATCTCATGAGGTTCCCAAATGTTAGCCATGGACTCCAATAGGTCTAGCAAGCTATAAGTAACAACGCTGTTTCATTTTCTCATCCGCAATACCTTCTTGGTGAAATCTAATGAAAGGTTTCGTGTCAGAGTAACGTCCAAGTATTTGGTATATTGCGAAATGCCTAATTCCATCCCATCATTTTTATAACATACGTCTTGTTAATTTTTTTCCAAAATTTCAGTACCGTTCATTTTCTGATATTCAATAAAACCCATTTCTTACGCAACACCGATATTTGATGTACAACGTTCAAGATTAGCAAATGAACTGGCGTTATCCTTATTTCTCTGAAAATCAGGGTCGAAAGCGTCAAGGGTACCAAGGAGGCGTAAAAACCTCTTGAACAAAAAGGGCTAGCTGATTCTCACAAGTGCCACCCTTCCGTAATCAATAATATTTTTTATAAAAAAATCCTGTTTATTGACATAACCAAAAATAGAAATAAATTATGATTTTTAATACCTCACGTATATTGTAAATTAGAAAGCTAGATCTGATGTTGCTGTGTTCTTGCCTATCGTCGCTCTTAAAAATAGGTTTAATGATTAAGTTCTGTAATTATTAAGGGCTGCTATCCTTATGGTTGAGGTACATGCAATAGTTTTACCAAACCAATGTGACATTATCGTAACCGAATTCAAAATATCCGTCTTCCCTATAATTTTTTTTCAAATGAGTTTTCTTCTACGCATTACCAGATAGATTGATTTATTAACCACGGTGAATTCAGCTATATATTCACAATCAATGATTCATTTTAAGCAAAGATAGAAAGTTATGCGTACTCTTATGTTGAAGATGAAAGTAATATGATATAATTTATATTTAATTACCACTTTGCATCATCGCAAAAAAACCTAAATGCATTTTTGTAAACGCCTAAACTATATCTAAATTCGAAAGATACCGGAAGTGAAAATACGGAAGTTGGTAATACGTCACTGATCTGATTTTTTGCATTGTGTTACAGTTCCCCGATATTTTCAACGAACTCTCGAGCAAGGCATGTATCTAGCCGTTTGGTTCTTGCAACAGTATCGGTTAATTATGGAAATTGAATACATGCATTCAAATTCCATACGTCAAGAGTCTTTGTTAAAAAAGTCAAGTTATGGAATAAGATTTAATTTGATGTATTATAATATTAACTATATAATATTATATGTTATATAATATTCTGGATGTGATATTATTTTTTAATTTCATTAAGAAAATATTCATTACAGAACTTTGGTTCTATTGAAAATATTTTGATTTTATTTTCAACGCCATTATTATTTGATGTTTTCATTGTTATCTTCTCATTCTCGTGATAACTCTTCCAGTTGTAACTTTTTGGATCTCTTCCATGGTAGTGTGAAAACTAAATCAAACTGGAACAATAATATATTTTGATTTTCATAATGCCATACATGAAATGCGAGCTCTAAGGCGATAATTTGGACGTGTGTCAAGTCGCTTCTTTGTCAATTGCCCCATGCCGGAACCAAAAATGAAGGCATTTAGATATTGTTTTTATTCAAAATGCAATACAGCAGTCATTCACTGTAATACACATAACTTTTCGGGTAGATAAAATATGCTTCCTGATATAGAGTTCATCCTGAAAATCAACTGTCATAATATTTAAATCACTCTCAAGTGACAATTCGCCTTTGTGAAGGACCAAAATGCCCAAATAAGCCTACAGGAAGGTATCACCCTATATCCTACACAGTACTCTATTTCTAGCTTTTTAAGGTAATAGAGTGTGAAGTGAAGCGATCATGACATTCCTTGAGACCATGTGACAAGAAAATGAGGATGAAGATCTAGCTGAAAAATCAGTTTCTACCAGGTCTCGGACTCAGATATCCTGTTCACCGAACATTAGTTCGATCCAAGTCGTCCATTCTACATGGGCACACCCACATGAAATCGTTAAATACAGTTCGCTAGTTCACGTTTCCTCGTTCACTGGCAAGCTACTTTGCCAGAAAAATTTTTATAGCTCCTCTTCACGAGAGTTGGCACATTGCGTCCAATTAGAACGATATATGCAAATCACTACTGACGAAAAATAAAATTTTAATTTTTTCATGCCACAGTTAAATTTCTGCAATGTCAATATCATCAAGGAAAAATTTCCGTTAGGCAAAAATCCTGTCTTCGTTTAACGGAAGGTGTTCATGGGAAATATTTACAGGTTCTTACCAAATTAAATCATTTCGCATGATGAGTCACCACAAGTAATTCAATTTACAGTTTGGTTCTTATTATTCTGTAAAGAATAAAAATATATACACATATATATACATATACATATACATATACATATACATATACATATACATATACATATATATATATATATATATATATATATATATATAATGGGCTGACACAATATAACACAAATAGAATAGAATAGCAACATTTAAAAGGACACTCACACGGTAAATTGTTCGAGCTTTCGGCCCTCTCAGAAATTTGTCACGGGGGGGGCGCCAAAGGGTTGGTGGATCTCAGAAGGTTTTTGAGATTGGCGGGTCGATATTTCCCAAAATTTCCCCAACTTGCAACCACCCCCGATGTAAAACCTGTCCTCTTATTATGCCTACTCCCCTCTCCCTACATCCCCTCATTGCCCCCTCACCTCGTTCCCACGCTAATTGCCTCTCAAAAAATATTAATTATCTTTTATCATGCAAACATTGCACTTCCTTTAACATAGGCGAATGCATTACCCCCTTATCCATCCGAATGAATAATCACCGGTACTCTTGCAATTCTGCCTCACTCACTTCTCTTCCTATCCCCTCACACGCCAATTCCCACAACCTTTCATTCGACCAGTGTTTTGCTCTCAGCATCCTAGAATCCCTACCTAAGAGGTGAGAACTCGTGAATCCGCCTACATATTAGCTTTTCGTTCTTTCAAAATTCCCACCCTTAACCGCCATATTTAATTTCCCTCCCAGCATTCCCTCCACACCTCCCCTCCCCGCCCATAACTCTTTCCCCTCTCCAGAGCAACAGCATATTTTCAGTCTCTCTTGAAGAAGGCTTCTGAGAGGGCCGAAAGCTCGAACAAATTACCGTGTGAGTGTCCTTTTAAATGTTGCTATTCTATTCTATTTGTGTAATATTGTGTCAGCCCATTATTGTGCCGCTCGTGTGAGTTTTTCCGTACAATTGTTATATATATATATATATATATATATATATATATATATATATATATATATATATATATATATATATATATATATTACTAGTACTATTCCCATCACTCCATCGCAAATCACCACATGGTGATTTCATGAGGTAATAAAGGTAGGTAGATGCAGTTTTACTTTTTCCTTGCTCATCTCTTTCGCCCTTTTTATATATAATGAAAAAGGGCGAAAGAGATGAGGAAGGAAAAAGTAAAACTGTATCTACCTACCTGTATTACCTCATGAAATCACCATGCGGTGATTTGCGATGGAGTGATGGGAATAGTACTGCCGTATTTATTAGCGAAGTGATAGTAAAAGTAGCTGTGGTAAGAGTTTTAGAAGAGGCTGCCAGCTCTTTTAGTGGCCAATAGGGCAATAGGTGCTGCCACTAGGTGCACGCGGGGTTCGGTGTCAGGTATAATTCCTATTGAACGGAGAAAACGTGGGAAGAGAATTGGCGTATTTGAGTGGTCCATTTAATGAACGACGGTATGGAATTCAAAACTTGATTTAGCAATCAGACAAGCACAATGCATTTGGAAGAGCCTGCAATACTGCATTCAAACAATCATAGGATAACAGTGAAAAATTGTAAAATCCTAATCCGAAACCGGATCCTTGACTCGGGAAACCACTTAACTAGTCCGCGTATCAGTCCAATCCTCATTTCATGACGAAATTTTAAACTTATCTGAGGCTCATAAATATTTCTAAAAAAAACACCCTTCAGGTCTGAACTCTTTCATCCTCGACACTGAAATTTGGATTTCCAAGTGAATGCGTTCCCCAACAGTTACTCATCTAACACGAGCTGAAGGAAGGAAAGGTCCGGAGTGCCAATTACCGAATATATAAATCTGAAATGTGAACATTAGAATCTAATAATAGAAACGCATGCACATACTATACATCGCCTTAAATAGTGACTGTGACGATTTGAGAACAAGAGTTAACAAGGTCAACTATTAGGGCGCATCTACAGGACCTGTAGAACAATTTGATAATTCAGAGCTAAAATTGAGAAGACAATATTTACCGTGGGAAAGAACGTCGGCATGCTACGGTAACCAATTATGTATTTCAAAAGAACAAATAATAACTAATGGCCGTCGGGTGACTGTCAATTTTCTGCTTGGTAGTGCCTTCTCCCTTTAGGCTTAAGGTTCGAGGTTCGAGTACCACCTCGGGCAGTAATGTAATGGGATATTCAGGGCGGCAATCGTGGTAGGAAATGACGGTGGCCTTCGTAGAGCCATAAAAATCCAATTAACACCGCTTGAATTTTCAATATCGTCCATCCCTATCCGTGTCCCCGCACCTACTGTATCCGTGGGTAATTACATCCGCGTGCTTCTGGATAGCATTGTCCGGCTGGACACACGCAATTTTCTCTACAGCACCTCGTCAGGTCTTTCCCGACCTCCCATCCTCCAACGCCCTGCCCTCTCTCCGCTGTCCCCTCCCTTTCCCACAAATGAGCCAGAGCTCCCCGCCCTGCCCTCAAGGGCCATGCCCTCACATCCATCCCCCTGGAGGCATCGGGCAGGGAAAAACGCGCACTGTCACGCACGCCCTTCGACAAGCTCACGCGTACGCAGGCACACGGCCCTCCTCCCGGCCGCTCTGGCTCCCCCACGCACCTCTAAGCGTCTCCCGGCGATCGCTCTCCTCTCTCTCTCTGTCCTTCCCCGTTCCCTGGGTCTTCCGGGATGGAGTAAGGTGGGACGGATGGGGGGGGGTGAGAAGCCCTTCCTACGCCCCCTTCTCCATCTGGAGATGACGCCCAGGATTTGAATGATCTGGATATTATTTCTATCGAGAATTCCTAGAGGCGAGGTGAAGGGTGGCGAGTTGATTCCCTAGTATCATTGTCAGTGTTATATGCCACTTTAATCCGTCAATGTTTCATTAAATCGTTTAGGAAATCGGAACGAATTAATGTTCATATCCAAGAATAGTTATAAAATAATCTCAATGGGCAATAGTTCCGGGAGTTCTTTAGAAGTGGTCAGCCGCCAACCCAGAGATAACATGGGGTATGTATGCATAAATAACGTCGGAGGAAATAACCAAACGAAATGTTGTGGCTAAACCGGTGCTTTTGCACCAAGGGCATGGGATTCTTAGAACGCGGTAGTTGTTGCCCATATCCCAAAATGTACCTTGATATGATGGAAAATTATATGATTGATCCTAAAAAAATATGGAATGGTAAATATTTACTAATGCAAAAAAATAAATATGAAATGAATGCATAAATTTGAAATAATAAAGAAAGACTTCCCGCTAACATAAGTATATGACATTTAGCACCTTCAACATCATCTAAATTTAGCCCGGAACAATATTGGGGTAATCATAATGCGCCAAACTGTTTAAATTGGAAAAATTATTTTCTATGAGAAAAATTAAAACGTATGATAATTTTGGTTTAAGTTTAACCAATTGTATTTCGTTTCTGATCCTTAACAGTTTTAAACAATTACAGTGAACGTATTCCACTCCAAATGCACTCCTGTATTCGATTTATAACTTTTTATCTGGACACCATTCTGTGGATATATTCATTATCGGTCGTTTGCAAATACTTATTCATTCATTGGATATTTAAGGGTATTTAAGGAGAAACTTTGCGGGAGCGTTTAGTTAAGGAAAGTCGTAGGATTCGGATTTCAGCGATGGCTATCGACAGATAAACCATAGAAAAACTTTGAACTTATTATTGCAAGAGCATATAACTGAGATCTTATTAGATCGGATCACGAATTACATTAGAGTAATCCGAATCAAATCTTCCCGGATTCCGATGATGACATCTGAAATTGAATACCACCACCATTTCGTCCAGGTTTCTGCAATGATTTATTTTATTTCTAGAACTTAGGTTCGATACTGGTAATTCCACAGTGGAAAGGTAACTTCTACCCACTCCCCAATGCTTTTTTTCACGGTATGCATTTTACCATAAGGTAATGTCTTCAGTATCAGGTTATCCTCTCCGGCATGCCGGACAGGACATATTAAGCGCCTACTAGTTAACTGACCTACTGAATGAAAACTTGTTGGATTTGGTTTCGATAGCCAATTAAGTAATGTGACTTCCTGTAGTGTGCCAGGGTTCCATGACAGAAGATTGGCTGAGATTATTTTGCCATTCCAGGTCCTAGTCCTCTTCTTGGTTTGGACCATCATGTGAATGGGTAGTGGGAATGCGAAAAGGATTTTTGGGACGGGAAAGGGAGATGCGGTGTTGAGAGAAGCAAATGGGGTCGGGGTAAATCATTCCCGAGTTGACCAAGTAGCGTCCGATTGGGTGGACTGAAATATCTCCCTTTTGTTTTCCAAATCCACTCCCGGCCGGCCGTCAACAAAATTCCCCACTCGGACCGCGGCGAAAAATTTGCCCCATGGGAATTCCTGGCCAGGGAAAATATGTTGTTTCCAGGTTGTCAGAGGTTTTGTTTTGCCGTATATCAACTTTTTTTAGCGAGTTTGCGTCGTCGTCGTACCCAACGCTAACGTTTTTTCGCCCCGTTCGGCAATAGCCACCGGACGACGAGAAAGTCCTAACAGGCATGTAAGCCGGATTGCACAACGTGTTGCGACCATTGTTTTCCCCAGGAGTGCAACGGGACGGCCACCAACTCCCGATGGAAGTGCCCTGAGTAGAAATGAATGAGATTTTACTGCCGCCTCGAGGTGAGACTGCCAGATGAAATTATTATGGTTTTTCAACTTGAAAATTTCCGGCAAATATAGCCACACACGTGGCAATTATGCTTCATTACCCAGAGCTAATACGCCTAACTCTTCGATTTTGAAATATCGATTTAGCACAGTTACTAAATTTAAGCACCCCACTATAGCCACTGGACTCAAACCTTCATGTTTGAGTACGCATTAAGACCATGTTCAACTTTAACTCGATGGGTTAAACCTTTAATGCTGTTTCAAGTTTTCATGCCCTGATTTTAGAGATTTATTATGAGTCAACAAGTCACAATGAAGAGACAAGAGTACATAATTAAAATTTTCGCTGAAAAGTAAAATACGTAAATTTCTTTTAAGTCGGCTATGATTATCAAGCTAAATAGAACTGGTGCATATTTATCATATAGTAGGAAATTTTCCGAATGGTATGAATTAATAGCCTTTATTTATGCACATAAATTAGGGCTCACCGATCCATAAATGCGTGTATTCCGTTTTCGCTTCCACTAAATTAATTACAAAATAGACGTAGTAGTAAAGTTAACCGAAAGAAATAACCAAGGATAAATACCCTATACCGACACAATCCGCACTGCCGAACGGAAAACGACCAAAATGGGTGTTTGCATTCAGTGAGGGAAGAACACAAACAGCGAGATGCTCACGGCATGAGGTAAGTGTTTTATTTTCTGCTCAAGTTCTGTCGAACCTAATTATAGCAGAAATATTCTTCAAATTGTTATGGAAAACGCATAGCACATGTCATTTTTGAAATATTTAACGCTCTCTCCTACCTAGAAAATTAACAACGGAATGTAAAAAATTAAGCCCACCACAGATTTGTTCCTTCATCTACACTTTAACTGAAAAACAACGTATCCCTTTCTTGGAATGGCCTCTTTCAGATAAGAGTGGCTTAATAGCAGGTCAGCTTTGTAAAGCCACCGGCCTTCCTTCTTCTACTCCCAAATCTTCCTCCCGTCTTCCTGTATCCGAGTGTTTTTATTTACCTGTTACGGCAGAAAACGTGAATAACAGAAATATCTAACTCTTAGAAAGGAAACACCTTCCCTGTTGATATAATGAGGGCAGTGTTTCGGATGGAATCGAAAAAAATATGAAACTGAAGTACTTCGACAAAGTTCCGCACGACTCAATGATAGGTAAACTTAGATATTTCGGTAAAAATGAGAATATACTGGATTAGATAATTCCTTTAGCATCATAAACAAAAGATAGCAGTAGATGGCATGATCTTGGAAGAGGGAGCTGTGACACCAAGCGTGCCGCAGGGAAGTGTTTTAGGTCCCCCTACTCTTCCTAATCTTTATCACAGATATATAACTTCCCACGTAAATAGCAGCAAGAGGTTATTCGCAGACGACACGGTGATCTGTCGAGAGATAAAGTCGCCAGTGGATAAAAGTATCCCACAGTTTAGTCAATTGTTCGGCATGGTTTAAGAAACGGGGCTTAGAACTAAATCTATAGAAATGTACAATAATGACATTTCGGGGAACCATACATGAGACAAAATTGGCGAGGACAACATACAACATTGGGAAAAAGTAAGATAGAAAGGTAATTATGATTTTTTTATTTTTACGCTAATACGATTTCTTCTCTGAAAATAGATAATGCTTACGTAATGAGAAATATTTTTAAAAATTCATTGACGAATATTCAGTGATAAATATATCAAAAAATATAATTGTGTAATTCACCTCCACACAGGACGAAATAATATCCAAGAAAGAATAATGTAACAATTTTATTATTCCTATCAATTTTTGCTGGAATCGACATAGATGGTTCAGTGTTCATTCACATACTAATTACTCGCAAATATATTTGAAGGAATAATAGTATCAGCGAAAGGTTTTAGGCAATAAGAGTTCACGTTCCTGCATGCATCACGCGCGGCAATATTAAATTGTTTTTCAGTATTATACCGGGATGCAAAACCACTTCCTAATTTTTTTACGTTATCAATTGTCCATGCATGTTAACTCGAATTGTCCTTCTCTTATTTATACTCGATAACCCAGGGAATAAACAAATTGGCAATCTTCTGTCACTTCTCACGCGCTAGTGGACAAAGTGGTAATGCCTCTCATCAAAGATTCATTGCCAATGTGACGGCTGCGTCACAGTCATAATTCAAGTCGTGGAAGTTGGCTCGCCTTGTGCATATAAGCTTGTGCTAAAGATTCCCTGTTCAATATTTCTTGTCCGTTCTGGTGATTTTTAAATGTTATATGCGACTAACTCCACCGTTTCCGAAGTTAGAGTGTTGAGAAGAATGAAGGTAATATGGACGACCGAAAGCGAGAGAAAAGAGAGAGAGAAGGAGAGCGGGGGAAGCGGACGGGCATAAAGTCGAAGACGATCCCGAGATAGCTCGTTACGTCACGTAGATTGGGTTAAGCAGTCATGAGTAGCACCGTTAAAATGCACGCAACACGGCTCACAACCCTCCCCATTCCTCCTCCCGCCCCCCTTATCCCCACCCTCATTCCCTCCCACTCTCCAAACACCGCGACTCACAACCATCCTTCCGACTCCCTCCAGCGCCTCCCCCACACTCCACTCCCCCGACTACAAATCCTACGGTCACGTCACGTTAAATGGTTACAAACGGACCTCCAGAACGAACCTCCAGTTCCGTTGCCGAAGTTGACACTTATATTTCTGTCGCAATGACTGGATACGCGGAAATGCCTTTTTTCCAGACCGACATGAAAAAAAAGCAAAACAAGGTAATAAAACTGCTTGTGAGACGGTCTAAATGAAAAAAAAATAAGAGAGAGACATTCCAACTGCTCTTGTAACGGGAACGTATTCTTCTTGCTCGAGCTAGACTGAAACTGTAGTAATTCCGCTTCGGTTATGCGTTAGGGGAATGTATTTTCCAATGATACTAAGGTACTCCATGCAATAAAAACATTTTGTTTTGCATTTTGTGTTTACAAGTACTGGTTCAGAGCCTAAATTCATAAGTGAGTAACTGGAATATCATAGTATTCTTGGGTTCAAGTGCACATGCAACTAAAGGTCTGTAAATTAAATTATTATATGATTTATTGAATATTGATTTTCCATTTGAAAATTGAATATATCTCAGCAGTTTCCCAAAGGATTATCAACGAAAGATCATATTAGCATTATAGAGATCCGATAAAATTACATAATGACGCGAAAATTAATAATAATCTGGTGCAGGGATTAAAAATATTAAAATTGTAATTGCTAGAATGCATGACCAACGTGCGATGGGCATATAACTGAGGCATAATGAACTGTCGCTGACAGATTTAATTAATGGGTATAAAAATTGGAATCTTTGATTGATATAATGAAGCGGAAGTATTAATGTGATGACTAGCTCTCAGAGAAAACTATTTGTCATAGGTTATTGTGTATGGTGCGAAAATATGTAAATACATTTCATGATGTAATCCTTCCTTCCTTTTAACCAAAACGGAATTCCCAGAAACTTAGATGTTTATTCTTTCAAGTGAGACAAAAATATTTACTTATTGACCAACCAATGAAAACTTTTTAGCATTCATCTCACCATGATATTTCACTTTATACCTCTAAGAACGAAATCGCTAGTTCTTGTGATTCAAAGAGGAGTTATCTTTTTGTAAATGGATACTTCTCGAGAGTAATCCACACAAAGACCCTTTCTCGGAAACGCCTTAACTCTCGAAAATATTCTTTCAATGTAAAACCCTTTTTTCTCACATAATCATCTTATGAATGCTATCAAAGGACAAAATACTATTGGATTGCGTTTTTACGCGCGCTGCGAGGTCTCCTTGACTCGCGGCTTGGAATTGATATATTGTGACTCTTAACTTTAAAAATAAGGAATTTCAGTCTTTTGCTAGGCAGTATGTTCACATTTCTATATATTTGACATTGAAATATGATTTCTTTATATTTTTTGTTTTTTCAATAATAGTATTTATTCCAAACATATATAGGTCCCGCCACCCTACCACACGCCCTTACGTCGAGTGGCGAGATATTATGTAGGTGCAGATATATCTTTGTATCTATTTACATTCCGGCCAGTCTTCGCAGTATCGTGAGACAAGATTGCTAAGTCACCAGCAGTTAAGGCACGTCAGATTTCACCAAATTACTTAGAACAATATCATAAGAAATATTCACTGTTGAGTAGAAAAGCCATAAACCTTGATAGTGTTGAAATATCCTAAAATTAAATATATTAACAATATATTAAAAGGAGAATATAATGTCTATTCCATGCCTTTGATTTTACTTTTTCCCTTCAATCTTTATTCATAGCGTCAACCAATTGAGATTGGATTTTAATGTATCATTTCGGTTTTTTTTCCATGGGTACGGATAATTAGCCAGGTTTTCAGGTGCATAAAGGTGATCTTTATTTCCCATTATTTTTATCAAAGTTGCTCTTATAAAAAAATGATCTCTTTTTTTTAAGTATGTACAAAGAAGAATATGCTGATACTTATGAAATCTGTTTTGCCAGTTTTCCTTAAAATCTACGTACGAGTTCATTGAACTGTTGGGGTAAACCATTTAACAATAGGCATTCCTAAATTTGCTTCAAGTGCTCCTCAATAACTTCTTAGTTGCAAAAGTTATCTTAGAAAAAAATTATTAGTCAACCGAGCTAGGAAAACATTTCAGTAATATGTTCTCATGGCCTTAGTTTTTCACCTAATAGTATCTCCTTCAGGTGTTCGTGTGGTGCTCCTGGTTGGTAGATAAGAGTTTTCTCAGAAGGAAAAATGTACAAAATGACTGGGCAATTAAGATGTCACAGTTTCGCAAAACTTGTTTTGGATAAAAATATCTCTGTTCTTCCAATATCATATTAAAAAAGAAAATACTATTCCTCCACCGTTAAACAAAATTTCATTTTAGCCCCGAATCAGCCTCCACTGGACCGACCATGCACTACGGTGATAAAGAATGCACAACTCTGTCGACCTGTTCAAGGAGCAGATTTTAACGCCCGTGAATACGCATTCGCGACCGTGTAACGGGACATAGACCTCACCCTGATCAACAGAAGTTAAAGATAGGCGCGAGCTTCGCAAAAGAAAGAGTGATAGAGAAAAAAGAAGGAAAGAATCCGAACGTAATATAAACAAAACCCTCAAATTTTGTTTCCTCACCGGATAAAAACAGTATGACGCATCCCCGACATCCTTGGCCGCTAAAAACTTACCCTACATCCTTCCTGCGGTGCGAAGCCGACGACTCCTCCGATTCCCCTCCCCTTCCTCCACGATAACTTTGCCCCCCCTCCCTCCCGCCCCTCCCCCTCGGCTCCTCCTCCCCCTTCCCCGCCAATCTTCCACCTCCACCTCTTACCCATCCCCCTCTCCACACCCCTCAACCCTTCACCGCTTCGTCTCGTCCCGCATTGGCCCAGTGATCCAAAAGTACAGTTATTCCCGAGGCGGCCGGGGAGAGAATGGACGAAGGGTGAGTGGGCGTTTGCGTAGGGGGGGAGAAAGGGAGAGGGAATAGGGGGTGTAGGGAAGGTGAGACGGGATGGGTAGGAAAGGGGTGATGGGGAGGGCGAAGATGGAAGGGGTCCGGATGGGATGCCCTGCGGGAACAAGGGGTCTCCGGCACGCATTGTCCCGGCAACGGTTAGGAGAGGATGGAGGAGGATGGGGTTGGTGGTTTAAGAAATGCGGAAGGACTGTGAAGAGAGAGAGAGAGACCGCTCTGGCCGAGGGCAGCAACGGGAGGCGGGGGAGCGTGGAAAGCCGGAGTAGGGGGTGGGCGTAGTTGTTCGGTCCCCGGTGACCCATAAACAAAAGAGGCATGCGGAGGGTAATCGGCTTCCCTGGTCGCTCTCGCCTCTCCACTTCCCGAGTGAGCGGATGCCCGTTCGGCGGATCGCTCGCTCCCCGGGTGTAATTGGCGACGCAAAAAGACACCGCCGATGGCTGTCGCGCTATTGGACACGTACGTAAGCGCGCAGTGGAAAGAGGCGCACGAATTTCGGTGCACGGCATCCGGAGAAAAAACTATCACGGCGGACGGCCAAGGTTCCCGTCGAGTTAAGGAAAATGTTTTTGAATGTGCGTCAATTCCATCTTTTTCTCCGTCCAGGAAATATATTATTCTAAGAGAAAGAATGAGATCCGAGAAAGCATTTACTGGTCGCCTTTAGGAAGAAAACGCATAAGTGAATGAACCGCATAGCTAAGAAAATAAAAACACGAAGCCAAGATGAATGGAAAGATTCGATAATGCTAGAGACATTTCTGTAGATCCTCCAATCGATGGTATTGGCGGCACGCTCATAGCTTGCGAATCAGTTGAACACGATTAACAAGTTTCCTTGTTTTATGAGGCCAATAATAAGTCGCATGCTTCCTCTATTGAATTGACTAACTCACTTAAGAAAATAGTTTCCTAGGTATGGGTTTAATAGTCACAAATAAATAATGCGTTTATTTCATTTTTCTTAATAGGGGAGGCTATCAAAATTCGCAACTCATACTTGTGAATTTCTTTCCCGAGAAAATGTGAATACACTCGATGCAGTAATATTACTGCAACGAGATCTTAAATACACAATTTTTCCTGCACATAGCTGACGAAAATGGTAAAACTAAAGATTTATTTTTACCCTAAAACTAATACCATTTATCACCAAGACTTTTCGATGAGTAGGATAAAGTCAGTAGAGACGTAATTAATTTGCAATAGGTGGTATCACGCGTTATTGGTGGAGATATTTTATACTCATCATGATAAATTAAAAGCTAGGTAAATTTTCTTTGTAATTTATCTAACTATGGTTTCGACACCATGCGTAATTTTCAAGGGCCTTTTTCCAGATCGGTAAATAAAAGAAGTGCGGACATGACCAAGGTGCGTAGTTTCAACTTATCATATTCAACGTGACTCGTTTATATTATTATTTTAATTTATCATGAATTTTGAATCATAAGACGGCGAACTCTTTTTTCATATAGATCGTGGATCGAATTGGTGCGGTGGCTAGCGTGCTAGCTTTCCACTCAGCGGGCCCGGGTTTGAAACCTCGGGGCAACAGATCTTTGCCAGCGGTGTCCTATTCCCTACTTGAGGTGATTTGTGGAGAACACTTTGAGTGAGGCCGTCGTACATTAGAATATTTCAATACATATGTATTTAAGTTCAATTAGATAATTGTAAATAAGCAAATAATAACTGAAATTGCGCATGAAGAACCTGGCATTCTTGAAACAACTTTACCTGAATGGCGTCTAAATATTCAATCGGACTTCACAAATCCAGCTTAAATAGTGAGTCATCCAAGTTACCTATATTTGCCCACCAATACATTTGTAGCCCAACTTAATTGAATAAGCATCAACCCTTTCATTGCTTAATTAAAACATCAATTGTTTCAATTGATTACGCACTGATTAATTCAAGAGTTCTCAACTTGAATCCACGTAAAACCGTACAAAGTATCCCATCTGCCCTGATTACCTCTTAAATGGCGGGTGAAGTTCAAATAAGGATATGTTAAAATAGAACTCAGAGCGCGAAATACGAACCCGCGACCGTTGGCTTAGCGGGCTAGCACGTTACCTACCACCACCTCCTCGGCCGGAAAGTGTTGAAATTTTGATTTCCATTTAATTTCCGGTCAGGTGTTAAATCGGTCTCGTAATGATTCAGGATTTGCAAAATAAATGGCTCGCGGGAGTCACTGTGTAAAATGTGGAGAAGAATGTCGTAAGCGCATGTCAAAAAAAATATTCTTTCGTTTTTTATTCTAATAAATGGACGGGGCAAAACGAGCAGACTGTGACAAAAAAGTTTATTCTTATTGATATCCAGATATTGCATCCGGTGTACTTGCGAATTTTAGCACTCCCATTTGGAGGAGGTTTTGATGTATGGGGACCTGCAGTTGGTAAACCGATCCTTAAACGATTGTACTTCAACTCGCCATCGAAGGGAAGAAATCACCCCCGCCCCTTAATCCCCCTCCATCGCACAGGTGCATGAATAAGATGAATTACGATATCGAAATACAAACCGAGAAGTTGATCCGAGCTGATTTGCCCAAAAACACACATTTAATTAATACTCAAGTTTTTGATACAATTTTTCTTCATTTTTGAAATATTAATCCCTCTTCGGCACACAAAAACCAAAATAATAAACAAGACTGCCGGATTGATACGTGAGGAGAGAGCTCACCTAGAACTAAGCCATACGGCGTGTGAACTCCACACATCAGGGTAGGAGGGTTAGTACCTCATTCCTTGTGCCGCCTGGGCCTACTCTGAAGGAAGATCTGGTACTCGAAAAATTATACATTTACGTTAAGCTGAGAGTGCCTAGAGGGATTATCCGAAATAATATCCGGTCCCATGTCAGTAGCCCAGAACTCTACCCACTTCACTATCACGTCCCCTACATGAACTTGAGTCGTTCGATAAGTCCTTAGGAAAATATAGAAAAAAGATTTATTTTTGGTAGATATTTAAAATGTCTCAATATAACCTCCTTTTAGCTCACCGCACTTTTCCCATCGTTTCTCTTACTTTTTAAAACCGTCCAAAAATTATAATTTCTGAAGTTTCTCAAAATATGCATCTTAATTGGCATTGACCTCAACGTTCTACGTGAACCATTTTCTGCCTTGCCATTTTTACAAGTTTTAAAATAAAACCAAGTTACCGGCGGTCAAATATTGTGACTACGGCCGATGTTCTAATAATTCGGACTTTAATTCCATTATTTTGACCTTTGAAAGTAAGCAGGTGTACCCGAGTCCATTTTCTTGAAGGAAGAGAATTTTTCCTCAGCAGCAAATGATGATTCTAAGAAATTTATCAGAGAGCTCTACACGCTGGACTACCAAACCACGCCGCCAACCAATTAGCAGGCAAGACGATTTGAAATGTAGTTTCTTGTGTGAATTGTAAACTGCAACCCCCACCCCGCGGCGCCCATCTTTCGGATCACACGCAATAAGTCAGACAACTTCCGTCCACGGTATTAAAAGTGACGCGAGGGACGTGAAAGATATTCCTACCTCCGATTGGACATGGGGCGCGCGGGGTCGCGTCGCGCACCTGCTCTCTTGGTCCACGCGTGCGCGACAGACGGACTCCCTTCGCTTTGAAGGATAGAGAAGGAGACAGGGGGGGCTCGTGCTCATCGCCCACCCCACTCCCCGCCTTGGCAACCGCCTCGTGTCCACTCCCCAACGGCGTGACCATCTCGGGGGAGGGGGGGGAATACCGCGGCCGCCGCGCGCGGTGCCATTTATGAGCGTCCGCAAACAAACGCCCGCGCGCACCCACTGGAATCACCTGGTATTCCTCCACGCCACCGTCGTTCCCACACCCCTTACACTCCACCCACCTCCTCCAACTCATACCCAAGCTAAGGCACACGCCAAGTCAAGAAGAATTGAACCAAACAAAGAGAAAAGTCATTGGGTTCGTGAAAAACAGCTGCTTTGACCCTGATGATTCGAAAGCCAACTCTTTTTACAAAGCAGTCGCGATATTTTATTTTTGTTTAACCCGTTACCTTCTATTGAATCAACCGTAATTGATGCATATTTCTATGAGCGTAATGAGACGCATAACCAATAACTGTCAACCACAAGATCGGTTTGACTAGGCTTCATTTGTTCTCCTATCCGCTTCCTGCGCCACTACCTAGAGCCGTAATTGTGTGTAACAATGTGGTACAGCCTAAAAAAATAAGTTATAACCTGCGTGGAGCTCTCATTTTTATGTTGATATACATGAAACTGTTCGAATTACGATTTTAATTGAAATTTAATAGGAAATTTCAATCATAATCTACGGTTTTGTCGAGTCGTACCGATGAAGAGCCTGTCCCTTTCTGATAACACCACATTGTATTCATAATGGGCCACATGAGCAATGTTCTACTGGTAATTAATGCCATATAATATTAAATCCAACCCGTTTCTAAAGTCATATTATTACGAAGGAAATTTTAAATATCAGGGGTGATAATTTCAGCTTGAACCCTATTTTTTTTTCTTTTGCCATTAAGCTAACGCCGACAAAAGGATTCTTTCTTGTGCAGACCGAATTTTTAATTACTTTAACTTTTTCTTTTACTCGAGTATGAGGATTGATACCTGTTCATACTCTGATAAAAGTAGCTGGGACCACCGAAGTATTAGTGTGTGCTCTTTCATGCATATACATGTGCGTGTTTTGTCCATGTGTAACGGCACAGTTTCTTCGGATAACAATATATATATATATATATATATATATATATTTTTTTTTTTTTAATCTACCGGTTAAGGTAGGTTTTTGGATGGACACAACTACCAAACAAATATTTTATTACTCCTAACGAAACACAAAATCCATCATCCTACTCTATATCAGGTCCCTCTTCATCTCTGTGTACTTTCTTCCTCCCTTCATCCCGTCCAACATCCCTATCCTGTTCCTTCCCTTTCCTCTTTTGCCCAACATTCTACCCTCTATCACAGTCTTCAACATCCCACTGCCGGTCAACACCCCCTTCATCCACTTTTCCTGCCTCCATAGGATTGCTCCCAACAAACCCCTCTCTTCGCCCACCATACCAAGTACTTCCTCATTTGTTTTCTTCTCTGTCCATTTCACCTTCTCCATTCTTCTCCACACCCACATTTCAAAAGCCTCCAGTCTACGTCTATCCTCCTGCTTCAATGACCACGTTTCCGCACCGTACATAGCTATGCTCCATATCAAAGTTTTTACGAGTCTTTTCTTAACATCCTTACTCAAAGTCCCTGTCATCAACTCCCTCCTCCTTGTAAAAGCCTCTTTGCCTAGCGCAATTCTTCTCCTTACGTCCCTACTACTTTGACCGTGTTGGTCCAAAACACTGCCGAGATACGTAAACTGTTCTACCTGCTCTAGTTTTTGCCCTCCTATTTTAATGTTAAGCTTGGCCTTTTTCTTTCTAGAAAATCGCATAACCTTTGTTTTATTAATATTGATTCTCATCCCATACCTGTCGCACTGAATTTCCAATTCACTCAGCAATGCTTGCAGCCCCTTGGCTGACTGACAAACCAAAGCTTGGTCATCAGCAAACCTAACTGATTTTACGAATTCCCCGCCCACTTTCATTCCTACCTCGAGTTCTTCCCATGCCTCTTTGATCATTTCCTCTGCATACAGGTTGAACAGCAACGGTGATAATGGGCAACCCTGCCTTACACCCCTTCCTAACACTGCCCATCCTGACTCCCCGTTTCCCACCCGCACCTGAGCAGTCTGAGACATGTACAGGTTGCGGATTAGCCTCCTTTCCCTCCAATCTATTCCTATTTTCTGCAGAATACTCATTAGTTTTTCCCAATTCACTCTATCAAACGCTTTTTCAAACGCTTTTAGTTATATATATATATATATATATATATATATATATATATATATATATATATATATATATATATATATATATATATATATATATATATGTATGTAAGCATAAACACGGTAATCAATCCGAAGGTCGTATTGGTAGTAATGGTATAGTTCACCCAGTCCTAAGTCCGACGGCGTGTGAAATTCACACATCGGGTTATGGGGTCAGGTCCTTTCCCTGATATATATATATATATATATATATATATATATATGTGTGTGTGTGTGTGTGTGTGTGTGTGTGTGTGTGTGTGTGTGTGTGTGTGTGTGTGTGTGTGTATCATATTCCGACGTGAACAAGTCACCATTTACTGAATTCCTTCTCTATGTCACAGGGTGAGCGTCGGAGTGGATAACCCGTATCACTACCGGAAGGATAAATAATGAGGGTATTCATACTCTCACTGACGACAAAGAGTTGGGAGTGTCGTAGGACTTTCTCTCTGTTTTCGCTCAAAATTGTGCATTAAAATCGCTTTAAGTATAATGCGTAAATACAAGAAACACAATTAGTAGCGAGTGAAACATCGGTCATTTGAATGTGCCAGGTTGGATGAGTTGGAAAATAGAAACTATGACAGTGGGGCTCAGTCATTCCATCCACAGAAATTACGCTACAGAAAAGAAAAATGAGTAATTTATTGTAATTTGAAAGTGGTAGCATTTCATCACTTTTGGTTATTGATTGACGAAATAATTACGTACATATACCCTTTCCTATAATTTATTTGAGCATGAATATGAATAACGCACAAATATCGCAATTCGAGGTGAATCATGCACGACGTAATGATTTAATTCACCTCAATATAAGCGATTAGCAATCAGCTGCCCACAGCTGACTCGATAAAATCGACTATTGGAGATACCTTCGAGGAACTAAACGGAATCTTGATTTATTTTCTTTTTTCGGCTTCCATTATGATTTGGAATTAAGACCGCAGTAGCGGTTAAACCTGTACCCATTGACCTGGAAGCCTAAATCATTGTCTGTTTAGGAAAAATACATGAGAATCACCTTCGTTTCAAAGAAAAGGAGCCAGTTCGGTTCCCTACCCGCTTACCGATTCCATCCCCTCCCCCTCGCGACTCCCCCACCCCTCTTTTCATCATGCAACATCCTTTCCTCCTTTTTTCGTTCACCCTTTAGGTTTTTTGCTGTTTATGCCGCGTATTGTGTTCTTATTATGCCCGTCTCAATGGGTTTCGCAAGGCAATTCGCGCGCTATTTTCATCTTGGGTCTGTCTTCTTTGTACGCTTTTACGGATAATGATTTCTTGAGATGGCCTGATTTACCCCTCGTTCGCAAAAACTTCCTCCATTCATTGGCTGTACTTTTGTCATGATAACTGCTACAATGTGCTTCAGAATAGGGTCATGAGGATAGGGGCGCAAGCCAGGCGTCACTTCAATGGTTCCTATAGAGAACATGAACGAATCTACTTCCCTGAATTGGAGGGATTTCATAGCGGTATTTTACTTCACCATAATCGTATGTATACACCAAATAAATTGTTACTAAGATACGGTATTCTTCAACCAATTATATAGATGTGTCATTTCTGTAAATTCCGATAACGGTCAGGAACATCTGGATAATATATGCTATGTGTAATTTTCAACCTGAGCCAGTCCAGGTGATGATTCATTCCATAAGGCATTCCGGATAATCTCTTTCTTAGGTATAATTATGATACTGCTGAGTGCTTAAAAAAGTAAGATAACTAAGAATGAAAAATATACACCGCAGTGTTATGATGAAACAATAAAGAAAAGCAATCAAATTAATGCAGAAAAATTACCAGAACCTAAATGTCGTGTTTTTAATTCCCGCTTCTTACCTGCTTGGGTGCTTTGTAGGGAGTACTTTAAGTTATTAAGTATGCCGTCCGTCGTATGTGATATTGAATAATGGACCCCTTGGTGCCTTTCGCTAAAGGTAGGCAAATGCCGATGCCGGGTTTCTCTCCACCCTTCCTCCATTCCCTGAAACATCCTTCCCTACCAGACTACCCACCTATCTCTTCTGACGCAAAAGACTTCTGCTGTCAGTCGTCTCCCCTAAAACTACTACTTCACTATTATTCCGACCCTCTTCAATTCGATTGAGTGATATACCTTAAAATGAGTAGGGACATACTCGTACTAGCTTTTGAACCTGAGTTGGATGACTTCCAAATTAATTGTTTAAAGAGGATATAAATTGCTCCGGATATTTTTTAAACGTAAGATAACTGATTCTTCTGAAGCCAAATTTCATAATATGCCTCCGGAATCAATTTTAAATTAAATGAAAATATGCTAGAACATTTAAATCTATTGCTATGGAGCCACGTAAGGAGCAATACATATATATATATATATATATATATATATATATATATATATATATATATATATATATATATATATATATATATATATATATGCCCATCAGACGAGGATAATGAATAAATGTTACTTCCGTCAATAAGCATTAATGAAATAATAAACTGTATACAAAAGTCCTTCCCTTTTACGAAGGGCACAGCAAGTGCCTCAAAAATCGTGGTTAATGTTCAATTAACAATACATATTTATTACTGTAATTCAGGCAACAGGTTGGAGATAGCCAGGGTGATGCAATGAGTTCTGTGGGAAATCCCAGATTCTATTTCACCGCCATGGAGTCGAGAACAAAATTAAACAGGAAATATTTACCCGTTATTCTAATACCAAAAATAAACCTCATCCCATGGAACCTATAATTTCTCGATAGGGAAATAAAAGGCATTAATTTGTATTATAAATTCCCAGAATAACAGGAGGAAAGATTTTAGTAGGTTCTATTGACACAAAATCTAAACGAAAACGTTTCCTTTAGTCAGGCATTCATTTTTGTAAGCTTCTAAATGATATTAGGTATGTGTAATATTTATGTATCACGTGAAGTTCTTTTATAGCGGTAATTCTGGAATGAGTTATCGGAAATCTGTCCAAATTCAACCTCCTACTGAAGGTTGCTCACAGCTGTCGTAGACCCACCCACGCGGAGACCTGTGATCTGCCTTCCCATTCTCTATCCTTCCGGAACTTTCCTCACTCCTAGGCAACCCTACCCTACTTCCTCTCCCCGCCATCAGCCCTCTCCCGTCAGCTCCCCTGCTCGACCCTTCTCCACTCGTATGCACTTACTCCCATCCTCTCTCCCTTCCGATAGCATTTATGCCTAGTGCTCTTCCTAAAGGTGCCCTACGCGCATCCTACTCACCTGTCGCCCGCTAATATTCTCCCCTCCTGACCGCGACCCTCTTCCTGCTCCCCAGTAAAAAACCCCTCTCTCTCTCCCTCGATAGACCAAGTATCTTTTCCTCTCACCTTCACAGCTTACCCGCCGGCATGGCCTGGCTCGGATTCACCTAACCACAGTTCTTGATGCGTATGTGCAACATAGTAGGCTACTGAATGAATACAACTCACATTATTAATCAACTAGAAGTAACACTTTTCCAGCAGATATTGATTTAAATCACGACTGGGTTCGATGCACTACATCAACTTCAGCTGGTATATCGAAAGCGATCGTGGATTAAATAAATATATAGCGGAAAAGTGCGACTATTTTTTCATTATAATGTTCAAATTCCACATCATCACGCCTGAAACTACGCAATTCGATAGCTCAAATTTATATTAACTAATGATAAAGTATAAATTGGATTCATATTCAGTAATGAAACAGCATTTTGGTATTGAACATCCAATTCGAATTGTGAAATCTGTAGTAAGTTGGCGCTCACCGATATGTATCGCCTGATTACTCAATATGATTTATGACGAAATGCAAGACTGACGACGACTAAATAGTCGATTTTCATTAATAAATACGATCTTTATCATTCTCGCCTCGTTGTTTTGACTATGCTAGTAGTGCTGAAATAGTAACTGAGTTGCATCTACGCCATACACTTCAAGCCGCCCAGGAGGCCTTTGTTAGGGGGTTTAAGGTTATCAGCCTTCAGTAACTACATACATAAGAGTATATCCGCATGGGACCCTGCAAGCTACTACTTGGTTTTTGGCCGAGAGCTACTACACACCAGGCATGAAACATCAATATTAAGTCCCGCTCAAACGTGAGTTACCAATAAAAATGCAAAACATATAAATAATGGAGTCAATGTTAAATACAGCCACATACTCGATGGTATTCATGTGCAAAACAATTATGCATGCATGCGTGACCAAACGCTTGTAAAAAAACAAAATATAAATGCTAGTCTAAACGCTGACAACATTCTTGTCCATTTAGAACTGAAAATCTCTGTGGATTTAATATTTAAAACGCTCGCGGGAAATATTAAATCTCAAGTCTGCCGGTTCAACACGTGATGGTCTTCCCAATCTCACTTTCACGAACCCACCAATCGTAGTAAGATCGTAGATGGGATTCAATGATGTATGATTTAATATTTTCTTTACAGAAATAGTCAGGATAGTACAAATGAAATATCGTTCATCCCAAGTTTTATTCAATGTGACTACTCATTTGAGTGGCTCTGAGATGCCAAACATTGTTTGGCAACCGTAGATCGCGGCGCAATATCCAACGAAAATCGCGTGTCGGAATCGATGCATCGTAATATCGCACGTAGTCCTAGTGATGTGGGGAGTCATCAGCAGTGAGTGGGCCGAGGTCGCCTTCGCACCCACCGACCCACAGACTCACATTGAGAGAGTGAGGGGGCTAGAGAAAGAGAGAGGGGGAGAGAAGTAGAGAGAGAGAGAAAGAGGAAGACGTTCCCCCGCCAATTCCCTTCTCGTCCCTGCCCCACACCTCACCTTTCCACCCTCTTTTATCTCCCTCGCCTGCCATTAAAGGATCTGACGAGTGTAATATACCAACACACGTACACACATACATACAAACGGGCATACACACACGCGGAGGATACTACACAGCATACACGCACAGACAAACACACACCCTCACTCGCGGACGGCTCTCTAACGGTTTGCTTCCTTCGTCCCATCCTCCTCCTCCCCCGTTCGCAATCCCCGGGATGAGGAGTGGGAGATGTCGGAGTGACGAGGCGGGCGGGGGAAAGAAAGTGGGGAGGGCCGGTGGAAGGGTTGCGGACGGGGGAGGGGAGTGAAAGGAGAAATGCAAAAAGAAGAGCGGGAGGAAGGGGTAGGGCAATAAAAAGGTGGAGGAGACGAGAATTAGAATAACGGAGAGCGGGCAGGCGAGGAGGTAATCGGGAGGCGAAAGAGGAAGCGATGGGGCGAATTAAAAAGATCCCACACAATGCACGGAGAACTGGTCGGAGGTGCGGGGGGAGGAGAAAAGACGCGTCTGGGCTATCACTCTGGGGCCGAGCGAGAGTCCCAAGCTTTACGACGCCGCCCACCTACGCATTTAACATTCCCTTCCTCTTCGCTCGCCCCAAAGGATGGAAAATTTCCTCTCTCTCCCTTGATTATCTAGGTCAGTGTACGAATGCGAGGGCGTTGTTCCGTTGAACCGTCGCCGTTTTAAAAGTAAACGGGAAGCGGTCGCTCTCCAATGTGAGTCACTCCGTCGCCCACATAATGGCACGAAGTTGAGGAGATGACCAGGTGAAAATTTTATGGCTCCAAAGAGATTGATACTACTCGCCTCTAAGCATTTTCGGACACCACTATATCTTTGCGCGATGAAATTCACCGGACTCATCACAGAAATCCCAGCATTGTAACGGCGGTTGGAATTCATTTTGGCAGCTAATGGAATCGGTCATAAGAACGGTTATTTGTTGCACCCACTGTCGGTAGTCCTTGTAGGCGGTGAATAAAGTGGCTCTTAGTAAAAAAATGTAAATCAAAGTGTTATAAACGATCATCTCGTTTGACGCGTACCGTAAAACGACTCATCGGCGTATCGCAGTACGGTTGAATGACCCTGGTGAGTGTGTATCGTATAAGATTATGCCAATTACAGGAATAAACTGTAACGATCATTTGCTTTGGAGATACAGTAGGAAACAAAAAAGAATCTCCATAGTGATTAATATTTGTAATATTTACGGTTCTTAAAATACAAAGTGAACAGATTAACCAAAAAGTCATATCACAATTAAGTTCAAAATAAAACAATGATAAATAGATCCTCCGTTATCTCATTTCTCTTAATTTCTCAAGATCTCTCTAATTCTCCCATCACTCTTCAATTAAATGAAGCAGTTTCCCACGAGCTACCTGCTATCTCATTTTTGCAGTAAGATCCTCCTTGATGTATTTGGCATTGTGGAATGTCCACTCAATGTCTTTTAATTAAATGTCTTCAAATCATCAACTGTTTTTTTCCAATTGACTTCGATACCTCAAAATAAAAAATTAACTGCGCAATTAATAATGTAACGCAATGAATGTTACTTCAAATTTAAACAGTGAGAGCATTAATGAAATGTTTAGAATTCAGAAATGCACTGTATAATCATTGCGTTGGAATAAAACTTCCACCTTCACAATATTCCCACTGTGGCGCTTGACGCGCCATGAGTGCGCACAAAAGTGCGCACAAAAATCTCATTATTTACATTTTTATTACTAACTTGATGAAGTGAATAATAAAAAACTTATGATCAACATTCTAGAAGAAGATAACTGGCGTTCATGAGGACGTTGAAGGCAGAGATTACTTAGAGAATTAGCTCAGTAGAAAACGAATTGGCGATTTGCAGATAATCAATCAGCGGAGGTTTAGCCACTGATTCCATTAGGTCCTACGCATTCTCATACTCATTAGTTCATACTCATATCGTATTTCTATCAGTATTAGTAGTAGTCTATCCGATTAGATTTGGTTTTTGATGGACCAAGGCAGTACACACCATTTTACTCATAAGCCCTCATTAACATAGCAAAATATTTCCCCATATCCCATGTGTTATATGCTGGAATAACTCGTTCTTCATCTCTGCATACTTTATATCTCCCGTAATTCTATCCAAAATTCTCGTTATTTTCCTCCATACACCTCGCTTTCTGAACATTCTTCCCTCTTCATCGCCTCAAAGCCACACGCCCCCTCAGTATTTCCTTCCTTCTTCGTGTTTCTCTCTACAACCTTCTCTTGTACTCTACCATTCCCAGAAGGTCTTCGGTTGTGTTCCTTTCCGTTCGAATAAAATAATGTGCATTCAAAAAAGAATTCGAGAAGACGTTCAATTTCGTGGAATCAGGCGTGATGTTATGGAAGGCGAACAAGATGACCGATTCGAAGCAAATAATAATGCACAATTCCACTGTAAATTACTAATTTAACTAAAATTCGGAAAGTTTCATGATCAAGTGCATTATTTAAATATTAATAGTTGAATAATGCATTATTATTTGCAACGAAGTGATCTTGAGAATTGAAGGAAAAACCTCACTTTCGCATCCTTACAACAGTGATCCAACATCATCAGTATAAACGCATCGCAGTATTAATCCTGCATTTCTCATGGACGCGGGTATTAATCGCCGAATGACGTATTATCCTTGAGAGGGGAATTAAACAGCTTGAAAAGTCGACTCAGACAAAGGATAAACCTTTATTGTCGGAATAACGTTCTTCATGACATATTTACCTATCAGAAAACGCGTTCCCACGCAAAAAATGCTATGATGGCTTGAGCTCCACTTTCAGTCTTGTTTCTCTCCTCCACGGAAAATAAACTCTGCCATTTGAAGCAGGATACGATGAAAATTGGCCGCTTTAGCTGAAAATCGTGCATCCGGCATCAAACTATAAGTGCGGCGCGAGAAATGCAGAGTGTTCAAACAAGATAAAGAAATTGACGACGGTAATGAAAATATAATCCCTTCATAAATCACACCTTAACTTGAAATTTACCTCATTTTTCCTGCTTGTGTGTAGGTGCCTGTAAGAGACCGTGATTACGGTCGGCTGTGCAATTTGAGACAGGTTAAAAGGGAGAATGCTCCAAGAGAAAGAGAGATAGTTCACTGCGAACACTTTGATTTCTGAGAGTGCGTCGATGACAATGAGTGCTCCTCGTTTACTTACAGTGGGCACGCACGTACAATCATAGGTCACTCTGGAAATATTTCTTCCCTTTGGAATGCTATATTTTTGAAAGCTCACCGTAATCTAGATGAAGTCATCGCGATGGCAGGGGAGCGTAAAATTCCAGCGTTTCCGCGAAAAAGCGGGAAGGGGTCAAAAACGTTGCGTCATGTCTCCAAGGCCACGGTTTATTTGTGGAAATTGCGCGCGGAGCAAAAACGGTTGTGTGCGTCGCTTCGGAAACGTGATACGCCTATTGCTGTCTCGATAGTGCATGGTACTAATTCAGTTTTTCCACTCAATCGATCATAAAACACTCTGCTGTAGCCCACAGGCATGCCTTACTTGTAATGAGACTTAGAAAGTAGACTTCAATGCATTGAATGGAGTATACTCTTCCAGTTTCGCTCGATAATTTATTATTTTGGCAATACATTTGAGTAAGAGCCTGAATATTTGATTCTGCTATATAATACTGACTCAGCCATAAAGAACCTCCTGCGTTTGCCAACTTTGCATCAATTCGTACGGCAAACCTGGCATTTTGCGGTAGGAGTATTTGCCAATGCAAACTTGCTTTTTGGTGGGCACCAGCCTACTACTTTGACCATTTTGGTCCAAAATACTTCCGAGATACGTAAACTGTTCGACCTGCTCTAGTTTTTGCCCTCCTATTTTAATGTTTAGCTTAGCCTTTATCCTTCTAGAAAATCGCATAACCTTTGTTTTATTAATATTGATTTTCATCCCATGCCTGTCGCACTGAATTTCCAATTAACTCAGCAATGCTTGCAGCCCCTTGGCTGACTGAAAAACTAAAGCTTGGTCAGTTGCAAACCTAACTGATCTAATGAATTCCCCGCCGACTTTCATACCTATCTCCAGTTTCTCCCAATTCCCTTTAATCATTTCCTCCACATAGACTGAACCGCACCGGTGATAATGGACAACCCTGTAACCGTCTTCCTAACACTGCCCATCCAGACTCTCCCCACTCGTACCTGAGCAGTTTGAGACATGTAAAGGTTGCAGATTATCCTCCTGTCCCTCCAACCTATTCCTAATTTCCGCAATATACTTAAGGGTTTTTCCCTAATTCCTTTTCAAAATCTACGAAACAAGCAAATGCGTCCTGATTGTATCATATATTCCTCTCGGTTAGTGATCTCATTACTGCAATGGCATCGCGTGCACCTCTCATTCCTAAACCCAATCTGATCATCCCCTTCGTAATCACTTGCTCTACTCTCAATCCTTTTGCTGATGATTCTGAGAATAACTTTAGCTGCATGGGAAATCAAACTTATTTTTCTGAAGTCCTCACAAGATGTAGCCTTAATCTTTTTTGGAATAGGAATTAACACTGATCTCACGACGTCTTCCGGCCAGATTCCTTCCTCATAGATACTACGAATCAGCCCATATAGCCTCTTCCTCCTATATTTTCCTAAACCATTTAGTAGTTCCGCGGGAATGTCTCCACCCCCACTGCCTTTAATGCCCTTTCTATCTCATCGTCGAGTATGCCTGGACATAGTCGACATGCCTTTATCTACGTCATGTTCCTTTTCTATGTCTAACCTTGTTGTCCTAAGTTCTTTGCCATAGAGTTTTTCCATATATTCTTTCCATCCCTCCTGGATCTTTTCTGTGTGCATTATTATCTTACCCCACTTATCTCTAACTGTTAGCTCAGATCTTTCCTTCTTACTTCCCGATAGTGCCTTGACCTTCTTGCATAGAGCACCAATTTCATCCTTCCTCTGCAAACTTTCCATATCCTCGCACTACATCTTCCACCATACTTCTTTTTCTTTATTTGCTACCCGTCTCAATACATTATTTGACTATTTATGCTTCACTCTGGCTAACTCAGGTCAAATTCTTCCATTTACTTCTCTCATCTATCTTTCTAATCATCTCTTCCGTAATCCAAGGTTTCCATGTCCTTTTCCCATTTACGGTTCCTATATTTTTTTGCGGCTTTCGATATCCATTATTTGATGTATTCCCATTTTTCCTCGATAGTACTCCGCTCTTCACCGTCATTCATGACTTTCTCCAGAGCCTGCTGATACTCCTTCCTTGTCAATCCATTTAATGCTTCTACATTCCATTTTCTAACCCTCCGCCCCTGCTTGATTTTTTTGAAACCGACGCTACCATTCAAAACCACTAAATTGTGGTCAGAGTCTGCATCCGCTCCCGGGATATTGTGCGAATTGATCACACTGGTCCTAAACCTGTGCCTAACCATAATATAATCTAACGGATACCTTTCTGAATCACCTGGCATATTCCATGTATATCTACGCCTTTTTATGTGCCTCGACCAAGTATTGGTGATGACTAACCCCTGTCTTCTGCAGAATTCCATTGCTTTTCCCCGCAGTCATTCCTTTTTCTTAAACTGTTGTCTCCCACAATATCACCAATTCTTCCTTCACCTATCGTCGCATTCCAATCCGCCATCACTATCAAATGCTTCCCAGCACGAACACACGCGAATATGTCCTCTAACTGATTGTATATCCTATCGACCTCTTCTTCCTTATGGTTGCTCGGTGGCATGTATACCTGAATAATAACCAAGTCTGCTTTTATCTCTACTAGTAGTATTCTATCCGTTACCTGCTCTATGTTGACTACGCTTCTTCCTACCTCTTCATTTAATACTATGGCAACCCCTCGTTGGCTCTCGTCCCCGCCACTGTATATTATTCTATACTGATCACTCCAGTAATCCCCGCTATCCTTCCATCTCACCTCGCATAGACCTAAAATATCTATATTTCCCCTTTCCATCTCTCGCTTAAAATTCTCCAATTTCCCTGTCCTCATCATTGTCCTAACATTCCACGTTCCTATTTTAACTAATTTGGTCTTCTTCTTCTGCGTCTTCTGTCCTACTGCTGTCGGTTTTCCTTCGCAAGGGTTTCGTGAGATGACGACCGCGGAAGCCTGCGTCTCCCGCTGCCGGGCACGACTAACTGCCGATTGGGCCGAGTCCCGTTGTTGCCAGGACTCACATTCATTACACTGGCCATCATATAAATCTTGGGAATAATAATTGAGGTGGCTTCTCGTTTCTTTCCTCAATAGTATCGGATAGAGATGGACAGAGATGTAACTCGTCCCTCGGGGAAGTGTTATAAGACCCCTCCTATTCTTAATATACATTAATTATTTAAGCGCACACGTAGCAAGCTCAGATTATATACCAACAACACGGTTGTATACAGGGAAATGATGAGCCAACTAGATCACCAGCTTCTCTCTGGAGACTTAGATACAATCTCGGATTGATGCAAAGATTAATGCTTAATATAAGCAAATGCGCAGTTTTGAAATTTTGGAACAAAGGAAGTGGCGAACAGGACATAAACTATCAAATAAAGGGTTCAGTGCTAACTACGGCCAATCAAGTTAAATATTTGGGGGTAGTTCTAACACCACGCCTTTCCTGGGGAGCACATATCAGGACAATATGTTGATCCACTTTACAGAAACTCGGCTTCATTAAACGGGTGATGGGGAAATGTAATGAGAAAGTTAAAGAGAGAGGTGTTGTTTTGCTCTAGTTGGACCTAATTTGAAAATTGCCGCAAGTATTTGGGATCCTTGGGAGAAAATTTGGCAAAAAGAAGTAGATAAAGTTTAGGGAAAATCCACCAGGTTCGTTAAAAATTGTAATAATAACCAGTCTGACAGGTCTCTTAGTGGATTTAGGCTGGGAGTCACTTAAAATACGAAGAGAAAAAGCGAGCCAAACCCTTAGAAAGGTTCAGAACAAACGAGTTTAACGATGGCACAAAAGGAATTATATTGGCCCCACACTGCGTAGGTTGATCAGACCACAAAGATAAAATATGGGAGATAGATTCCAGTAGAGATAATTCCAGAACTCATTCTTTCCCCGAACAATTGGGAATCATAATATTAAGAAACCGACAACATTTTAGGAATGTTAAAAACATTTAATTTTCAAGTCGGACCAAAAACATTGCAAAGACATCAGGCATATTTGTAAGTGCATGTGTATGCTGTTGGTAGTTTGAGTGTTTGCATTTGTGTGGGTTGCAGGGGTTTTTCATGAATGCATATCATGTTTTGTTGATGGATTGCATAAATTTGTGGCTTTTGCATGCGATTGTTTTTTCCTAATTACGGGTGGTGCCACACGCCCTTTCGGCGACTTGCGGGGTATTAAGTAGATGTAGATGGGGAGTAGTGTTTTTAATGTGACACCATCACTCAATGACCGCCCCACTGAGGTCAGACGCCTTTACATTTCTATGAAATACAGAAATGATCATCTTAGGCAATGGATATGAACAAGTCAGAGAATTACAAAATAGATTCCAAGCTTCATTTACGTAAGACTAAAGCACTGCTTGACCAAGATTTGAGCGTTCTGATTACGCCTAGAGCTGTGCTTATGAGAGAAATGATAATTCCTATTGAAATTGGTAGGGTAACCTATGCCATGTAGATCGAAGGGCAGAAGCCAGATGAACGGTAGTTCGTGTAGCAATGAAATAGTCATGAGTCAGCGTACCCCTGGATACGCGCCCTCTTCAACTACACACCGATTGTTTGAGGAAATGGAATAGTTTTTAATTAATGGACTTATTTCTGCTCCCTAAACATATTTATTATTATTTTTTAAACTAGTACACACTTGGATTAATTATGATTATTACAGAGATTATTCGTGATTAAAACGTGCGTACTAAATATAAGCCCTGATGGAATACGAAAGTTAGAATCGGTTGTTAGGGTTTACGAATTAACTCTATAAACGATTTGTTAGACGTTATCATCGCTTCGTCCCACGCTTTGTATTGCAATTTAATATTTCTTTTCAATAGAATCAATTAAATCACCGATATCTATAATAAGTTATAATTGATGAAATGAAAAATAACTTAAAATATTCCGAAAATATAGTGACTCATATTTAGGCGGTAAACACGAAAAACAATGTTTGCTTGTATTGACACGAATCTAGCAACTAAATCTTTATCGTGGATTACTAAAAAAATACTTTAAACATTTACGGCTATTTTTCAACTGCTTGTCCAAGAGGAATTAAGGAATAGAGTATACGAGTTGATTTTTCCCCGCTTACTTTTCTTCGCTCAGCTTTTGAGGCGAAAAAAATATAAGGGGGCCAAGAATTTTCACGCGTCACTGAATGTTATTTTGTCAAAAAGAGTGGGGTAGAATTACAGGTAATATTACGCAGTAATTTCCAATAGAGATTGGCATTGACATTCATCTGGAATGACGGGTAAACATCGACGGGCTTCCTGAATTATTTTTGATATATTGCCCCTTCTGCGGTTACCAAGCGAAGCGAGTTAGTCCCCAAGAATGATCAGGTTAGTACTGAAAAAAAATTCGCCCCCTCCCCCTCCCTCCCTTAGTCTCCACCAGCGCCACCGGTGTCTCCTTCCCTCGGACGCCTTTCTTCTCTCTCCATCGCCCACCAACTCCGAGTGAAATAAGTATTATTACCTCCGTTTGTCTGCACCCACTCATGTAACATTCTCCATGTATCTAGGCTGAGTCAAGAAAAGTAGGCACATTTCTCTTACTTTTTATGACTGATTAAATTCTGCCGCCATTCTGTAAGTCCACCCATATTCCCAAATAAAAATGTTGTGCTGTACGTACTACAGAATTTACCTACACTATGCACTTAAGAAGCGATATGTTCCGTTAATACCAATGTTTAAAACTTTTTGACAACTACAGAAAATTTTCTAGAAATTTCACATTTACACATACAACCAGGAAAATAAAAATTATGGTGATATTCATGACGATCATTATCTCCTCTAACGAGCGTGCATTTTTACTTATCGCGTTTCAACTCTAAAGTCAAAGCCAAACCGTGGATATCCTCCTAAAAACGCTCTGTGAAATTGTTTCTTCTTCCATTTAAAAGTATTTTAAAAAGCTCTCCCAAGCAGGCGGTAATTTTGCACAACATATGATGCGTTGATAACTAACCTATTTGCTGAATAAATGCGAATCAGCTGTAGAATTCTACTACTGCTGCCGTACTCTGTTTTCGTCTAGATCATTCCAGTTTTGTCACCATATGGAGGTCGCGTCCTGACCAGAAGTTCCTAACGCAATACTGAGCTAATAGTTACCAACTCGAAGGTCAGTTTGAGTGGTGAGGGTAGAGCTCAACTAGCCTTAAGCCCTACGGCGCCTGAAATTCACACATCAGGCTAGGGGTCCGTTCCTTTTCCTTAGCCGCCTATGGTTTCTCAGGAAAATTGGGAAGCCGAAAAATAACAAAGCTTAGGTTAAGTTGAAGGTGATCAAAGGAATCACCGGGAGTCAAACCTGGACCCTCCAGTCAGTAACCAGCCGCTCTACGCCCTAGACAATCATATCCTATTAACAAGATAATAGTTACCATTAAAACATTACGTAAATGATTATTAACTGTCTGTCAGAAGTGGCTCTCGAAGAAAACAATGCATAAAGGTATTGCATTTTTATCATAGGAAAATTAACCAGTGCATATGAGAAAAAAAGGTGGGTCCTAAAGCATTTGCCATTTCACTGTACGGCATAACGATCCATGACACGAAAACGCATTGCAGATACCACCCTACGAGAAGCTTCATGACTTGAATCGTCGTCTAATCCTGAGATTGTGTCCAACCCACTAATATCTTGAGACTGCGGGATCGAACGCTTAAGAAAATAACCTGCCTTGCTGGATAAGAAGACAACTAACTCCCGCCTGTTCTCGGTGCCCTCCATAAAAATACTTAACAGCCTTCCAACACCAGGATTGGAATTAACTTATCGACGAGTTGTAATTTTTATGTTTAAGATTACGTGACCTCTGATCTACGGACACCCATTTGAAAATAAATCATTTTACTAGGCTCTAAGTGAGAAAGGAAAACGATATTGTTCTTTCGCTTTCATAGCATTAGACATTGGAATTACCCCAGATAGGAGCATCGTTTCAGGAGTGCTTGCAGCATAATAGATCTAAGTAACGGAAGTTTAAATACCTCTTAATGCAAAACAAACCTTGGCGCTCCCAAACCGCAAATACCAATCGATTAATATGACGCTAAACTGGAGTTGAAGAAAAACATCCGGCCCGAGCATGGAGAAGTCCAAACACAAGAAGAGGAATTTTTATGTAACCAAAACAATCGGGTGAACAAAATATTACAGAATATCGGAAGTTAAGCGCGAGGATTGTAATAATCCATTGAGCCACAACCTAATAATTATTCAGGTCGCAATGACCATTTCTGAGAGACTTGGGGGGGGGGGGGGATCATCATGATCCACTTCCAATTACCAAAGGGGCTACTGTAATAACAAAGATACATCATTTGAAATATATAACTAAAATCAACAATTACTTAGAAGCATATGACAATTCAAATGTTCCAAATTAATTATAAACCTTATTTTAATGATGATTTGTGCTATTTTCGACTAAACCTAGTATAGCGAGCAAAATATACGGAAATAATTTTTAAAACGATAAAAATTTTTCCCGCGCATCAATAAATCACATGGGTCAAATTGAGTTGAAAAGAGAAAAATAGCAGCTGAAAATAATAAACTGCAGGTTTAAAAATGAATAAGTTTTTTAGGGTCAGGAACTTATTTGAACCGATGCCGTGATCCTAAGCTCAAGACTCAACTGGTTAACACAAGGATTCAACCAGCAGGATTTGGGGGCTTGGAAGGTTGACGGTGTGGAAGGAACTCACCTCCGTTTTGAAAACTCATACTTGTTTTAATCTTTAGCGCCTCATCCTCTTCCCTCTCTCCCGCCATCCACTCGAGGAGTCCCCCACAGCCATCCCTCCCCAACATTCTCTCCTCCCCCAACACCACCACCTCAACCGCACCCTCAAAAAGTCCTTTTTCATCCCCACCATCAATAAAACCCGAGGAGTGAGGCGGTCGTTCAACCCACAAAACCATTGTTTAGAGAATGGGAAGAAATATTGGGGCGCGCGCTTTGCCGCAGCCGCCACCGCCTCTCTCTCTCCTCCACATTCCCTCCTCGCCCCGACTCTCCCCATCAACTCCCTTAAAAACCTCTACCCTCTCATCCTTCCTCTCTCTCTCTCTCTCCCTTCTTCCCACCAACACCTTTCCCATTTCACTCCTCTCTTCTTCCCTTCGCCAATTTGTCCGGTTCCCGTTAGATGGTCGGCGGGGGAGTTTTAGACCCCTCCCGTGTTTCGCGGAATGGCACCGTGACGTTTTCGGTCAAAGGTACCGCAGAAAAAAACAATAAAAAGAGGAAGGTCGGTGGGAGTATTTCGTGGGGGTAAGGGATTCCTCTTTTTAAGAAAAAATCCCAAATTCTCCCGCCTCCAACCTGAAAGGCCCCTTTTATTCTTAGGAAACTTCACTCAAGCCCTGTCGCCAAACCCAGACCTTCCCCTACCTCTTCCCCAACCTCAATCCATTCTTTTATTTATGTTTTCTTTTTTTGCTCAGACGCACACCTTATCCTTCCCTCCTCGCACTACCACCTCCATCCTTCCTGGTTACCCCCCGAACCTAATGGGTAAGCAATATTCTTCCACCTCTCCTCGGCCTCCCCCCCCTCTTCCGATAAGGAGCCATATAACGTCCCCTCAGATGTGGAGTGGAAGTTTGGAAGTGCGAGAGCAAGGAAGGTTCCCGCCCTGGAGAAGAGAGCAGTTGCCTTCCGGTTGCGACTCTTCCCCTCACTCTCTTGAACACCTTGACGAACGCGCGCGAAGGAAACACGGGCACGTTCCCGCCGTAGTTGAAACGCGCGTCCCCAATAACCTTTACAGTTGTCATGGAGGGATACGCATCTGCCTCAACACTGAACCTTTTGAGAATGGATGTTACCCGCCATCGTGGTCAATGAGCGTTGAGAGAACGAAACATGCAAAAGATGCGGCAAAAATATCTCGACATCTCATGTCACACTATGATCGTTGTTATGTTAAAACAATTTTGGAAACATGAAGAGAAAATCCCTTTAATTTTTCTACACAGAAAATTACTATGATATTGAAACTTGCTGAAAATTATTCTAGACGACCAATACTCATTAAGGGGAACTTCCTTTGACTTATCTCTGCCTCGCCCTGGGTGTTAATTACAAATTATTATATAGTTGCTCAGTTATGACCTAAGTTGAAACAGTATTACATTCAGGAAGATGAAGAAATGAAAATGTATACACATCTCCTGTTTCATGAGTGATTTGCGCCCACTATTGCACCTTTTCACTATTAATTACTAAAAGTCCCCAGGTAGTCAAAGCCATACAGCAAAATCCATTCCTATTTGTACAACTTGATTTGTGAAGATTCTTTTTATAGGCATCGTAATGCTGAGACATACTTGAACTTATTATACAATGTGTGATTGGATAGCCGTGTGGATTAAGTTAATAAGAATTTAATTCAACTGAGGAAGGTCAAGGAAATGTACATATCAATTGAAATAATCAGATCAAACAAATCAGACCCTTAGAAAAGATTCGCTTGCCGCACCCTTGCAAACATTCTTTTTAGAAAATAATGAAGGGATAGTAGACGGAAAGAAAACTAAGAATGGATGCAAATGTTTAGATAATACCTAAACGTGATAAATTAATACTTAAGCAGTTAATTAAAATTTAACTGGAGATTTTCATCAAAATATCCCCGTAAATATTTTACACTAAACCTATAGTTTATAATTCAAATTTGATGGGTGTAATTTGGTGATATGCAATTCAAACCAACTCTCAGGTCTATTACTTTGGTTTCCATACCAGTCACGCAGATTCTGATCAAGTGCTTTTTGGAATCATGCATCATTTTTTTGGATTACTCTATAATGCTATTTTTTTCAATTCACCCCACACACCACAGAATACCGACTCAGAAACAATTATTCCTTTCAAATGCCACAAAAAAACAAATAAACTGATTCTCCACGCAACACCGTTTCACGAGTGTCATCGGAAGCACACAGCCTCCACATATGCCCGTTAAATAAATCAATTCATGGCTATTTTTGAACACCGAGTAAAAAAGGCACTTCCTCTTCCGCCTTCCTGCGCGACGCACCCTCAAACACCTCATAGAGTTTTTTTGCAAACCACCACTCGCCCCCACTAGCTTCACCCCCCTCCCCTCCATGCGGATGTGACACAAAGCCATGTCCACGTCTCGAGCCCGAATTTTACGGCAGCCGCCTGCCAGCACCGAACTCAGAGGCGTCGCCCCCGCCAACCCTGAGTTCCCCGTTATGTTCACTTTTACAACCAAATCTCCTTCGCCCACCCTCCACCCGAACGCAGCCGACACCTTCTTCCTCGTGTGCGGTGCCCACTTCCGCATCCCGCACCTGCCTCCATCTGCTCATTTTTTTACTCCGGCAAAATACGTGAATTGTCAAAATGATTCCCTTCTCGTCCGCCCTTTTCTCCCCGTATCTCCCTTGGGCGTAGATCCACGTGGCGCAGGAATTGGTCGCGGGTTCGCTGCGAAGGCGAAACTTTGCCTGAGACCACGTCCAGGTGGCTTTTTCTCTAATACGGTCCCGCATGAAGATTAACACTTTTCTGTGGAAACTCAAAAAATGTTCACCCATATCAACCTCCTCTTGTCACGCTGTAATGACAATATAAGCCAACCCATGATCTTCGTATTTTTATTTTTTTTTGTTTTGATGCCCTGCAAGCCACCACTAGGGTGCATGGCAGGGGATGAATAATTAACTCAAGACTAATTTAGACCCAAGTATGACCCTACCGTGGTCGGGCAATGATATTCTGATCCCTTATCGTACGTGGAAAACATGACATCTTAAATCTATCTGTTCTACACTTAATCTCCCTATTTTTTTTGACATGATCTCTCCTACCGTTGTAAGATGGGGATAATAATACATTTCCGGCATCACTGTTAAAGAGACGTCCTTCCAATTGATGCAAGAGCTTCAATCTGAAATTTAACCTTCGCTGCAGGATTGATTCTAAGCCTAACGTCTCTAATATTTTGGATAACTACTAAGTTTATCATAACAACTTTTTACAAATCTAGCTCCTCTACGCTGCACGTGATCCAATTAAGCAAAAAATCAAACTTCATGAGGTGCCCATATACAAGCAGCACATCCTAAATGAGGCCTAACTAGCAAAAGATAACATTTCTCTTAAACATTTTCATCACATTTACCCAGTACTCTTCTAATAAATCCTAAGTTTTTCTAGCTTGCTCACATATTCTAAGTATGTGTTTCACCCAGGAGAGTGAGAGTAACACCCAGGTATTTAATTGAGTGTACACATTTCATTTCGGTGTTCCCAATGCAGGAGACGTTCGGGAGGCAATTACTCTTTTTCAAGAAATTTAGCACTATCCACTTATTCAAGCTTAATACTAATTGCCAAGTGTCACACCAGCGTTTTATAGTATTAAGGTCATTGATAAATTTGCTATGCCCTCAGGACTACAGATATTACAGTAAACCACTGTTTCGTCGGCAAATAAACGCATCTTCCTAATTTCTACGGAGTCAAAGTTGTTAGCGTAAAGTAGGAATAAAAGAGGTCCGATAACACTTCCCTAGAGAAAGCCTGAAGTAACTTCTACTGCATCTAATTACCTAAAAGGTCCCGCCATGAGGGTAAAAATGTATAGCTACGATGGGAAAAACTACTCGTTGCTCCCGACCATTCAAAAATCTTTTAATCCAACCCTGGATATTTTTATCCATACCATATGCTTCTAGTTTTGCGAGTAGTTTACTATGAGATACTTTGTCAAAGGCTTTCTTAAAATCTAGAGAAACCACGCCACTGGAACATCACTCTCTCCTGAAATATAAGAATAGAATAATAATATAGAATGTCATGAACAAAAAGCGCAAGTTGTGTCTCGCAGGATCTACCTTTTCAAAAAACGTGCTGATTTTTCATTAATAACTCCTGATTATCGAAGTGTCTCACGATCAAACTAGCCACTATATTTTCCATAACGTTACACAAAATGGATGTTAGGGAGATAGGTCTTTAAATTGCTCGGTTCCTCCTTGTCTCCGTTTTCAAATATTGGTGTTACGTAAGCCGTTTTCCAATCTCTGGGAACCTTGTGATCCACCAGTGATTTCTTAAATATTATTTCTAGATACGGCGCAATTTCCAAAGCTATATCTTTCAATATACGAGCGGGTATTTGATTGCGCCCGGAGGATTTACGAGGCTTAATATTTTTTAGTAAACGTTCTATTACATTATATGAGATTTTAATTTTGGGCTCGCGAAACTAGAGATAATTTTCCCTTCTGTTTTGCAGTTAAATTATTTATTTTAATTAATGTATGCCAATTATTCCATGAAAATAAAAAAAATGTAATGCAAATGCTCACTCATGTGGTTACATTAACGGTCAACGCTGGCCGGATCAGAACAAATCCTATTTTGAATACCATGCTCAATCCAGTTACAAGATTTTGGATGTCGTTCAACCGTACAATGAGCAGATAACTCACCAGGGAGAGCTGAAGTGAGATGTTAATTAAAGACTTTGTTGTCGTTAGAATGCTCTCATGATTATCTTGCAAACGTTCCAGTGTTAAAATGTTGAAATTTAATCCCTATCCCATCTATTTAAAAGTCTTCTGGACCAACCTTGCTTTTAAAGTAGAAGTCAATCTGTCGCACCGAAGGATAAAATATCTTCTTATACTTGGAACGCAGCCTGAAGGTCTGACGTTTCAACACATTTTAATCAATCACCGGCTCTTTTCTTAGATGTTTTTATCTCCATATTCTCCCAGACATTCAGTTATATATGATCACGTCTATTCCAAGCCCCCTAGTCAGCATTGCTAAGTCTGTCCTTGGCATTCGTACTTAAGAGGAGATGAGCTGAGCCTCACAAGGATAAGAGCTAAACTATGAAAAGAGCATTTGCCACAAGGTTGGTAAAGGTATTGCAATCTTATGTTTTATGAAGGTTGCTAATTGACTGTGAATGGCATTATAATTTAATTTGATATTTTGAAAATGATATTCCCGAGGTGTCTTGCAGAATGTATTACTTAACACGTAGTGTATTGTCATGTTGGCTCATTAAAAGGCGTAAGGAATTCAAGTTTCTTCTTAGTATGGACATTTTAAACTGATGAGATCCAATTGTCCCAGGCTCAACTTTGTGGAAGTTCATGTTCATCAAATGAAGAACACAATGTTTATCATTTATAATAAAGAACAGTGGATGTATATATTGTGTTCTTCATTTAATGAACTGATGAGATATTTAGTCAGACATTTTATTTAATAATAGTAATAGGAATACTTGAAACTATGATAGATGCACATACAAAGGAAGCACACCTAGAAGAAGGAAAACGTAATAATTCAAAGAGTTGGCGGAAAAAGGAATCCTTAAGGTGTTAAATATATGAATTAAAAGAAGGTTTATAGCGGAACAATATGGAGGATGCTGAAAATTACATATTTTAATGGCCATATACTCTAAATAGCAGGAGATACAACTTAATGCCATTGTGAAACAATTTTAATATCTTCTCTCTCGTCTCCGACAGTAATATCGCTAAGAATTTTTAGAAGTTGTCAGTAGAAAGATGCAAGAGACGTGTTAGAAAGTTGCAGTAAATTGATGTTAAAATATCACACACATTTATTAAGGTGAATTATCGCACATCATAAAGAATTATACAATGTAAACTGTTGAGTGATTGATGTGCATGGATAGAAACTCTTTTCATTATAATCGAGTCGTTTGTATAAATGAACACCCAGGGATTTCCGCACGTGCCTGGAAAAAGATTCCCAGGAAAATGGAATTAATGTCCTGGACTGTTAAGATCCAACGACAAACACTGGCGAGTTCTGAAATCAAATCGCAATCGCCGACCAGTAAAGTCGTCACGTCAGTACATCGGCTACTGCATCCTTCCCACAGCGTTTTACGAAGTGATTCAGGTCAGCAATACGATTCATAAATCCCTACACAACCAGCCGTAAGGTATATCAAAGGAAAATATATGAATCAAGAAAACCCTTTTGTAATTTCATTCAATTGCTTAGTTATTCGTTGCTAAATTGAGAGCAAGAAATCATAAAAGGAACACAAAGCCATTCGCGTTAATCACGTGCTCGTTGAGGAAAGTGGGAGAGCGCATCGCCAACATTGAAATTCTTTCGCAGGACACAAAAAGAGAAATATTCACTCCAACAATGCACAATCATGGGTAGGTCATCATTTCTCACCACGATAAAGGATTATTTCGAGATTGCTATTCATACTTTAGCACGACTGAGATTATGTTGATACGAACAACCAAGTCTTCTCCGTGTTTGACTTTTTTTTCAAGCTAGTGAAGGATAAAGGTAAACCTAGCGGTGATTTCACCGAAGGAGATTTATTTTAACGGAACGATAGAAAATGATGATAACTTATGTGTACAAATTAGTGTGGACCTCAATCGTGACTTTAAATGTTAAAGAATGGGTTTCAGAGAGCCAGCATTAAATGTCACGGGATTACTACTCCAGGATATTCGCATTCTCGAATAGTCACTAAACCCGAGGAAGAGCTCAATTTCTTTAAGGGAATCCATGTGCAATATTAGTTATGATTATTATGAGTTTTCTTTCGGTATATAATTATGCCAATCGGAATAGTACATTTTTACAGATCAAAATGTAATTATTCCAATTTTTTAACTTTATTGGCAAATGACCGATTTCAGGTAGTTTCTGGGAGGTTCTTGAAAAAATAAAGATTTCTCTGAGTATCTGTAGTTCTGTATTACATTCGCCTCATATAACTTTCTTCTCCAGCCTAAAACTTTCTAAATCATTTCATGAAATATTAGAATGCCTTTTAATATCGTTGCTTTTACCTTTTCCTCTATTACCTATCCCTTTTATCTAGCACTTTCCCCTTCACTAATGTCTTCAACGTTACAATACTTTTCCAAGTTTTCTCCATTCACTTTTTCTGCCTTCTCTGAATTTCCCTCTCTTGCTCTACCAGCGGCTATATTCCGAGAAACTGCGGGAGACGCCGCGGCAGTAACTTTTGACGGAGTCATCCGCTAATATGCATTACAATGCACCAAATTCAGAGTATAAAAATCATTCGCCTTGACCTGGATTCGAGCGCGGATCCCTCGAAGTCCGGACGAGTGCTTTAGCCAGTTAAGCTATCGAGGCGCCCTCGTAATCTAATTAAATTTAAATTAAATCAAATTAAGAGGACGGAATTAAATTTAATTTCTTTTTAACTTTCGAAGTGTTAGAGGACACCTAGATAGCTAAACTGGCTAACGTTCTCGGCCGGTCATAGAGGGATCCGGGTTCGAATCCCGGTCAAAGAGAGTAATTTTGACACTCTGAAATGTTTACATTACTGCTGCTCTACATTTATTCTCCTTCCTCAAAGACCTAACTTCAGAGCCATAGGATAAAAATAACTATTTCAAAATTTTAGGTAAACCTTGCTAATACCTCTTTACCTAGAATTCGATCATAAATTCTTTTCTCGCCATCATTACTCTTGCAATTGTGATTATTTTCCTCATTTCAATATTACTATACCAATTTCAGTCAAAAAAGTTAACTATCTCGCGAGCATTTCAACTATTTTGATGTGTGCCCTTATGCACAAATTTACCTAATGTGGTCGTCTATTTTTATATCTGTCACCATTCTCTTTCATGCCACTGGAGGGATTTTGGTTTCTTTGACTTCCTTGTCCATTATCCATCTTCTTCCCTTGTCTCCTGGTTTATTTTAATAATATTTAATTAGTCTGAACCAGTCAAACTTATTCAGATAATCATTCAGGCAAACAAGTATACATCCTGATATATTTTTACAGGATATACTATTCTGATACATTGTTCCTATTTACATTCCTGTTATGGTGTCACGTATTCTTCTCCTTTATCTCAACAATTTAATTTTTATAGTACGTCCATTTTCACTTTTCTCCCAGCTTTTCTTCGTGATCCTTTATGCTGCCTATGAAAGATTTTAAATTAAAATTAAAATTCTGCAGACTTCAACTTATGCTGTTCCATACTTTTTAGTAAGAGGCTTGAATAATTTTCTTTGCTAATTTCTTCTTCATAAACGCTAAACAACAGCCCTCCCATTGTCCTACATGCCTATGAACATTTTTGTGGAGATATAATCTTTTCAATCTTACTCACTTTCATTATCTTAATGCTTTTTCTATCAAGATTTACAGTAATTCCTAAGTTAACCTACTTTCATCCAATTTAGTCCCAGTATGTATCGGAGCGTTTTTACTTTATTCTGTGTTTAAAAAGCATTTCCAGTCTGTACCTAAGCGTTTGGCTAATGTCTATTCCATAATGTACAATATCTTTCCGCTCAATGGCGTTTTAAAATCTCCATTCTTTTATGATTGATATCGTTTTACCTTTTATTGTTCTCTCTTAAAAATTACTTACGCATCCATTTATTACATTCTAATTTATTTCCACGTTATCCTATTGCTCAATAAGTTATCATTCAGCTAAGCTATAGCTATTGAAAACATTTGAGTCGCGGACCCAACACCACAACCAGATAGCAGCGTCTCTTTAAACTGCTCATTACGTCACTTCACCTCATTTTATTTCTTTTCCTCATACTTTATTGCGGTATCCCAACTCATCTATAGTAACCAGATATATATACGTATTAGAAAGAAAAATAGAATCTAATGCTAAATTAAACAGTCAATGAATATATGAAACTGTTTCTCGAGAACCATTAAAATAGTTTTTATTTTACTTTGTAGCTATGCGTTTATGCCTACGAAGCATTCGTTGACTAAAGTTTAGTCTAGATGAATTTAGGGGGTTAAATAGGGATGTCGACCGATTTTTTGCGAGAGTACGCGTGTATGCAAACGAAAACGGCTACAAGAAATTTCGTCAAACTTAGTATATTTAGTTTTCTAATACACTTAAAGAAATTCTTTAAGTTGCCACTCATTTTTTTGGAAAAATTTCTCGTAGGACAAATTTTTCCCAAACTGCATCGTAATCATTCATACGTAACTTCGGTTCACGTCATCATGTGCGCTTCAAATATTCCTTTGAAGAATATCCTTTTCTTTTCGAGTTATACTGCATTAGTATTTAGATAGAAGTTATCTCGGTTTATTATTATAAAGAGTATTTTATTACATAAAAGCAAAATAAATTATGCCATGCAGTGAATCAAAAGTTATCCCATGAAGTAAGTCCCTAATCCTTTCCATTTTATCCCGAAAATCGACACTGAGGTTTTGATTACATGGAATGAAAATACCGTTTTCAAATGCCGGAAAACTATTAAGCTATGTTAAAAATATTTATAATTAAAACAATTATAATTTTTTCTGAAATAAAAAAAGAGAAAGGTCTTCTTTTAGGATAATACACGAAGAAATCCTCGTAAAGGGAAAGTTAGGAATAATACGTATCAAAAAGGAGTAAGTATGCTCATGCATTTGGCTAAAAGAAATTTGGTAATTTGGAATGAATCTATTTTTGCTGGATTGGAAAAGGCATTTAAGAGTGGTGTTAGAAATTCACTAAAGTTATCGTTAATTTACGTTTTTGTTGATTTAATGCCAAGAAAAGAGATAGAAATGCCATTGTTGAGTACTGAGCGGCGTTACGAAAGTTACGATAGCAAAAAAAGTGTTCTTCATATTATTTGCTCTTTAAGGATTCTAATGAGCAATTTATTAAAGTTATATTTGAGAATAAAATGTTTCAGAAGCAGTTACTCTGTTGTAAGCAAAATAAAAATGATTTATAACCTTTTTTCAGTTTTAATTCCTTCCATTAAATCTCGAAGTCGTTTTGCATTATTAGTTTATAAAAGTTTCCTTAATTAGCAGCTTCTTTGGAAATTATAAAACAATATTAATTTTGTAAAGAACAGCAACTTCAGCAGGCACATCCCCGTCTAAGGTTAGCCCTAATTAGAAATGTGACCAGTAAAAACCATCTATTTTTTAAATATGTTCTCATTGTTCTTGCATTTATAAATATGAGCATTGGAATAGTTAATTTTTCACCTGAGGGAAAATACTAAATGAAATTGTGGAGAAAATTTGAGAACTTAAGCACATTTATCCATCTTTATATTTTTTCCTTCAAGAGAAAAACTGGAAATTATATTGATGATCCCTTATTATATTCGGTAAAACAATGACCATTTATCTCATTATAAAAAAACCACGATATGTCCTACATAATTTAAGTATCAATAGGTGCAATCCACTAACATCATGAATATCCTTGTTTCCAAAGGTTGACTATACTCAGAGATCGACTTGGCTGTTCAATATTATCTACTGTGATCGTTTTAATAACAAAGTCTGCCTTGCTGATTAGAAAAAATAAATATATTTAATATATTCTAATTTTTACATAGAAAGCTATCATACTCTAGTCTCCCTAATGCTTTAATAGCTAGTAGCCGCCATCTGAGTTACAACGATGACATTTCAGAAAGGGAATAGAACTGGTAGGATAATATACCTGCATGTCCCAATGCTTTCGAGAATTATTAAGCCAGGAATATACAGGGTTCGTCCGGAAAATAAGTGTACTGAGATCAGGAAAAAAAATTTATTACACTTTTACATATCTTAAGCTAATATTCCTCAAAATAGGACCCTTGTGAGTCGATACACTTGTTCCAGCGGCGTTCCCATTCCTGGAACGCTCCCGCGAAGGCATCATCGGGAACCTCTCGAAGACACGTCGTCACGGCCTCTTTGAAGGCGTCCAAAGTCCCGTATCGCGTTCCTTTCAAACTCCTCTTTATCTTCGGGAACAGAAAGAAGTCCGGTGGTGCCAAGTCCAGGCTGTAGGGCGGGTGCGGCAGCGTTGCCACGCCGTGCTTGGCCAAGAAGTCCGACACGACAAGCGCGGTGTGAGACGGCGCATTGTCGTGATGCAGCCGCCAGATGTTTTTGATCGCTCGCCAGATGTTTTTAATCTCGTGCACTATTGTTTTTGGCACATTACACTGCTCTGCTATCATCCGAACACTAAGACGACGGTCAGAGTTCAGTACATCGCGAACTTTTCGCACATTTTCGTCGGTGAGTGTCGTTGATGGGCGTCCAGGCCGTGGTTCGTCGTCGACCTCTTCTCTGCCCTCCACGAACATCTTGTGCCACCGAAAGATCATGTTTCTGGACATGGCTGACTCCCCGTAAGCCTGGTTAATCATACCGACAGTTTCAGTAGACGATTTCCCAAGCTTTACCGCAAATTTGATGGAATAACGCTGCTCCAAAAACTTCGGCATCGCGTTCCGTGACGTGGGTCGAGCGTGGAGGTTCGCGTTAACAGAGCTCCTCACTACACCACAGCTCAGAGCCGACTGCCTTTTTCAGCGTCGCTTGCCAACATACCCCCCTCCAGTCGCAGCCCGTCAGAGCGGTGCTGGGCGCGCCTGGAGCGGCGGGAAAAAATCAGTACACTTATTTTCCGGACGAACCCTGTATGTATACACCACAAAACGAATCTAAATTTTTATGTTCGTTGCATAGGTTGGGCTTTTGGTCTCCCAGTGTGCGATGCCGGTAGCTCATCCATTAAATTTCCTATTATTCAGTCGAAGGAGAATATCTAGCATATACATATAATGCTTACCCTCCTCTTTTTGACTTTTCATTATTTCTGGGAGTAATTCTTTATATTGGAGCAAGAGCGTCTGTAAAATGCTCTTAAACATGCACCTCTAAGTACCAAATTCGTAGAGGTTCATTAATATAGCAATCATATTATCTCTCCATCCCCCCGTTACAACTATGCATATGATAACTAAAAACAATAGGTCGCCCAAATACAATATCTAGCATCCAATATGCTTTGAAAAGCGCAACTGTAGTTCATACTCCTGGATTAGCTCAAGGCAAACAAATAAATGTCCTTATTATTATTACGCCAGAACTGTCTAGCTTGGCAGAACCAGAAGGAATGTATTCAATATGCACTTCTCTCAATTTATACCACTGTTGTACTATGATCAAGATTGTCTGCCAAATGCCTTTTGTGTTTAAATTTTCTATTGTACATGAAAAACAATATTTTTTATTGTTAAAAATTATCAATGAGCCTAAGCGCTAAACATTGACGTCAGTTTCGTGGAATACGAGATTAATAGAAAAATTTGAAATTAAGTTTGTGGTGAATTTTATCATTGCTTAACAGTAAATGAGGAAAAACAGACAACTGGAAATTTTGTCGCCCGATAAGAAAAGGATAGATCGGCATCAGACGCATTTTCTGTACCGCAGGTATCTCACCTTACGGGAACAATACATATGTTTTATAATACTATTTCATATTGATTGTACGATTACATCGCTATTTATTGATTATATATTTAAGTTAGTTGAGAGAAAATCAAACAAAAATGAAGTCTGTATGAGATTTTCTGTAATTCAATACTGGATCATGATTCCCCTATAGACGTTTCGATGTCCAAATTGAACTATCATACTTAGGAATGCTGAATACTGACCAAACAGCAGATTCAAACATCAGGGCTTGTTTCGATCATAATTAGGCTGGACCCCCAGCTTCCCGTGATATAGGAAGGCTTTCAATCCTATGCGATCAAAACCCTGACCTTGCGGCAAACCCGAAAAAACTTCAAGCAAATGCTTGGAAACACCATCGCCTCCTTCAAGATTTTTGTCTGGATCATCAGTTCCTGATTTGACAAGCAGAGAAACTTGCTGTCACGTCGCCAACCAGGACTCAATTCCCCCATTAGGTACATTGCCCCGAAAAAATCACCTCGATGAAACTAAGCGACAAAAGGAACCGAGCTGAGAACGGAGGGAAAACTGCTGGAGATGGAGACGGTGCCGTACTCACTGAAATTGACGTTGACGACGCTGAAGGGGTCCTCGGTGGCAGCAGCACGGGAAAACGAGAGCATTTTTATGATCCTCACTTTGTTAGGCACCTAAATTTACGACGTGAACAGGGCAGCTAGGGGGAGATGGAAAAAAATCAAGGGGGGATGGGAGCGAGATGACCGAGCCGTGGCTCGAGCGGGACGATTTGAAGTCCCCCTCGGGTGGGAGGGAGGAGAGCGGAGAGAGGAAGGAGTAGGGTAGGGGGTGCGACACACGGCAGATGGGTCAGGCAAAGGGGAGGCCAACGAAAGGATTACGTGGAGGGTGCGTGAGGTGAGGGGGATGGAGGGGGGGAGGTGTGGCCGAGTAAGTAAGTGAGAGAGGGACCGGGAAGAAGATGAAGGAGCAGAGGGGCCGGGAACATCTCTCCTAGCAACGAAAGCGGAGGAGAGAGCCAGAGGATGAGGTCGTTCAACTCACAACACAGCATCTCTCCCTTCCTTTTATTTTTTTCCACCTTTTTCGACACTTTTTTTCCTCCCTCCTCCGCACTCCCCCTTTTTCAACCCCTCCGCGATCTCCCCTCACCCAAACCCCAACTCACTCACAGCCCCAACCCTCCTCCGCCGTGGCCCCTCCCCCTTCCTCGCCCACCCAACTCCTTTCGAGACCACCCTCGCTTACTCACCTCCCGCCCCTCGCGCGGCGTCGTATTTTTATTTTCCACTTTGCCCGGCGCGGCTTCAGTGTGGTCGGGGGTGGGAGCTCCTTGCTGGAGATGAAGAAGTTTGCCGGGATGGGGGAGGGGTCCGAGAGAAGGAACGGGAGGTGTGTTACGGGTGGGGAATGAGGCGAGGATGAGATTGGGAGGGAGGGGGTGAATAGGGGCAGATCTGGTAACGAGAGGAATGGGGAAGCAGGAATCCCGCGTTACGTTTCAAGGATAAAGGGAGATAAAAAAGCGATAATTCGGGACGTAGGTAGGGCAATATAATAATTCGATACTTAGGAAGCACGGATAATGGTAATAGTATTCATTTTTATACATACTCCTTGCAGATTGGATTTGGCTATAAAAGGGTGCCTGCAACCATTTCCCTCCGTTGATATGCATATCATTCTTCAGTAATGACATGTAAACCTAATACTGCAGTCTGAAATATCTTCCTCCTCTGATACCTAATTTCCTAGAATGTGCCCATAAATCACTTTGACCGAGAAATTTTCATATGTGCAGTATTAACGCATAGACAATAGAATTGTACGGTGATTTAATAATATTATCCATCCGACGGCTGAAATTGCTTTGCCTTTATAACGCAATAAAATTCAACAAATTTCTACTTTTCAATCGTTTTAGAATTGAACGGCAAACTTTGGTACATGTAGTAATAATTTGAGGGTTTGAAGAAATCGAGGCATAAAAATCTCTGCTAGGTAGTGTAAAACTGTTATCGTAAAAGCTTTTTGTAATTGCTCTAGAAATACATGCATCGATTTTGAATTATCTTACATGAGCTTAGAAGCCCCAATAAAACCTTTTATTTTATTGTGGAAACTTTCACCTCCAAATCAAAAATAATATCTCAAAAGTGAACGATTATATCTTATCTCAAATGAACCACAAAAATAGATATTAAACTATAGTAATTATTTCAATCAAATGATATAATTGGTGTAGCATGGTAATCATTGCCTAGTTCTCAGACTTTATAAATTCTCTAATTAGGAATCCTGATTCGTAAAGGTATCGCTTTTAAGAAATTATTGCTAAGAAATAACTGAGATATCTGGATAAAATTAATTTTGCATTTTAATTCATCCATACATACGTAATTTCGTAAATCACAGCCATGTATTTATGCCATACATACGAAATTTCGTAAATTACAGCCATGTATTTTGATTTGTTTTATTTCAGGAAGCCGTATATTGAAGTAACTCGCAGTATGGAGAAGATAGAGGCTTGCAGTGTGATTAAGTTCCTTTATTTGAAAGATTGCAGTACCTGGCAAATCCACGATCAAATGATAGCTGTTTATGGAAATGATAGCCAGTCATATGACACAGTTTTGAGGTGGAAAAGGAATTGCCAAACTGGCCACATGTCCCTTACAGATGTTCAAGATTTGGAATACCATCACTCACGGAAGATGCTGCCACAGTGAACGAAGTGGAGGATTTTTTCCTTTTAGACCGAAGACCAACCGTCCAAAAGATCATGAATGAGACCAATGTTAGCTGCGGTAGTATGTGGAAAATCATTTACAAAGAATTCCACGTGTCAAAGGTGTCATTCCACTGGGCTCTACGCCTACTGACTCCTTTTCAGAAGCAAACAGAGCGCGGCCTGCAATCGCGACCACGGCGCGACCGGCAGTCAAAGAGATGTGGCTTTGAAATTTTGACACATCCGCCCTAGTCCCTCATACCACTTTTTCTTATTATCAAAACTCGCAAAATTATTGCGGGGTTGGTGATTTGACTACAAAAATGATGTCACTCAAGAGGTGGAACAATGGTTTTCGACGCAATCTGCTGAGATATACATTGATGGTCTTCGAAAAATCAAGAAACACTGGGAGAAATATTTAACTGAGTTGCTCTGAGCTCTGTTAAACTCTATGCAGAGAAGTCTTCAGAATTAATAATAAAAATTAGGTTTCTATCTCGATTATTTTTTATTAATTTTTAAAACTTCCATACCCCCACGGCATAGTCTTATATGAAACCTCTCAATTAAAAATCCCTTTTGGTTCCTATTCATACGAAATACTTGTCCCCGAAGATGAGGCCGTGGTGCAATAGAAAATTATGCCGAACATTGAATTCTCGTGCTTATTTATTGCTAAAAGAATTTCGTGGGCACCGACTTACTCCCGTCAAATAAGGCACCCATGTATTCAACGACGGGTAAGACTCACGTGGCCAAGTGCCGGAGTCTCTAGGGAGAGACGAGAACGGACGAGCGGAACGGGGTGGAAGCTTGGAAGGGAGGAATTACGTATGTGGTGGGAGACGGAGGGCAGATGGCGTGGCATTTCGGTGGAAGAGTGGATACTGCATCCACGTAGGGTTGGGTCCTCGGGTTAGCCACGGAAGGGGTTGGGAAGGAGAGGTCGGGAGGGCAAGGGTAAGAAAGCCGATAAAAGGGGGTTGATTTGAGATGCGGATGGGCTGAAGGGAGGGTTGAGTTCCAAAGGAAGTGTGGTGATCAACTGAGGGAGTGTGAGAAAGATTAAAGAGGCTTTAAGCAAGGGGAAATCATATTTTCCGGTGGAACGCGTTCGTCTGGAGTTAGAAGGATACCAAATGAAAAGAGTGGGGTGAATGGGCAAAAGCATGATAATGGTAGTGGACATGTGTTTGACTGTGAACCGTATGTTAGACGTGTGAGGTACCAACCTTTAAAGCAAAATCAATAAAAACATACGGGCGACTTCCTTACAGGTTAGGTGGATAGAAGGAATACCTATATACTTGTAGATCCACACAGAAAGATATCGCTCAAACGCGGTGGAGCTTCGAGTAATACAAATGCACCATCGTCCATTTTACGGGGATCGGATTTACGAGAGCCAACGTGCCGACGATAACGTTAATAAAAATATGAAGAGGTATTATGAGAACTCTACTACGAGAAACAGGCATAATAATTATTAAATGATAGCGCTGTGCATCACCCCCATATATTTTTTATCCATTTCTCATATTTGGGTCACAAAAGACGAGTCAGCTACGAATACAAATGCGCCATATGTTTAATATTGATTCTAGTGAATTTACTGTGTCTTATTATGAATAAAAAAGAATGTAGAGGAAAGACATTTGTTAAATTTCAGAAAGTAAATTAAATCAATTTTTTATTTGGTTATCGCCGCATCGCTATTTTCGTATAGGCATCGCGTTCTCGAAAGCGTTGTTTGGTAAGGCATACCGTTATAGGTACGTAAATACATCATTTTTCCCTTCATTTTATGTGAATCCCCACCTTTGGTATAACTTAATTAACGTATTATTGAATTAATACTAAATGAAAACTGCATGAGAAAACATGCAAAAAATATTGTAACATTTCATTTTTGCAGTGGAATCGAACTTCTCTGCTAAATGATATTTCGCAACATATACGAAGATTGATGGTCTACCTCCAGGTGGCTGGTCAAAATAAATATAAATGCAGAGTAAATTTAATTTCAAGTTCATTAATTCTTCAGTTTAGATCAATATAGCGACACACTAGTAAAACGAGGACGTCCATTTAAAATGCTTTTAATGGTATATAATTTCTCAATATCCTTTGCAAGGAGAGCCCTTTACTGCACGAATTTAATGGATATTAAATGATGTCAGATGCATTTTATCTGCAGCGTGGGAGACTTTTTTATGAAATAAGATAGCTTGGCTTCTCGCTATTATTAATCATCTCCAACATTATTTCCCTTCCTATTTATACTGCAGTCGATAAATTCTTATCCTTATACCCTTCTCATTCTCTCTTTTTAAAAAATACGATCTCTCACCGAAGATGGCATCCTCCACGTTCATGATGGCAAGAGACCTTGAAGTGCTCACACGATTATTTGCTCGCGGAGGCAAAGGGCAAACGTCAGCGCGGGGGCAAAAGGAAGAGCGAGAGGTCTGAGGAGTGGCGAGAGAGAAAATGCGGGAAGGGAGAGCGCCTGGCGGTGAGTTGGTGGGGTACCCGGGCTCTCAGGGGCGGCGGAGGCAGGCACTAGGGCAAGAGAGCTAGGCCCGGCGATTGCGAAAAATGAGCAGCAGCAACTAAGGAAGCCCGTCAAGATGGGAAATCTCAATCCAAACCGTTGAAATTGTCTGCGCTGAGTCAGAGTAATAAGACAGATCTCGTACCAAGTCTATTCTCATTAAATATTTGCGTCAACGTTTAAAATTCAAATACGGATTAATGTCTCAAAGAATGAATAATTTAGGCACGAATTGTAAGGTCCTGGTTCGCCCTACCCTGGAATACTTGCCATATATCCATATTAAAAAGTTAGAAAAAACGCAAGGAAAGTTAGCCCGATATATACTCGGTAGATATGAAAGAACAGAGAGCGTAATGAATACGCTAGGAATGCTGAAGTGGGAGTGCTTGCAAAATAGAAAAAAAGGGAGTAGATTAGATGCGATGTATGAAATAGTTCAAATTGATGACGGGAATATTTAAAGCTGTGTCGAGACTCGTTAGGCATTAGGGTACATGCTTTTAGGTGCCTAAATGTTAGGCGCCTTGAATTTGGACACCCTACGCAATAGTACTGGCATCTATGTAGCTAAGAATTAGGAACAAACAGATGATGTCCGAATGTAAATATTTTGATATTTGAGATAGTTTCCGCAAACATTTCTGTGCAGTTGCAAAACCGTATCATGATTCTTGCGTAATTCTGAGTTCACTTTACAATTCATGCAGCAGCTTTTAATCACAGTTTTTTCTTTTAATTTAGTAATTTGGTCGATTTTTATCTCTAGTTTCGTATTAATTTTCTCTTATCGGACTATATTTAATTCTATTGATTACGGGTGTTTTATATTTTGCTTTAATTATTAGGTCAGGTAGTATTACATTGCAGTAATTTTATTTTAATTTTATCTTATTGTATGTTATTTTACTCCAGGGTTATTTGTCGGCCATTAATCCTTATCAGTAATTGTTTTATGATATGATTTGTTTTGTGTGTGGTTCATTTATATTCATGCGCACTTTTTCGCTAAATGTTTCATATTTATAAGTTAAGCTTTGTACCAATTAAATTTTCGTCCTACAATTATTATTTGCGGACGCTTTTTCATTTTTGCTAGTTTTATTACTTTTTCGGCTTACATAGTGAAACGGTGACTCCTTTGCAAAGGTTTGGTGAACGGCCTATGATTACCCAGTTGGATGCATATATTTTTTATACCACCATATATACTAAAGCCATTACTGAATGCTTATACTCTCCAAACACAACATTACGCTTGAAAATTATTTTACGTAATGTTTATATACCAAAATAAGATTTAACAAGCTCTCAACTGAGGCATGGATACTAACACGATGGCAAAGACGATGTTCTCAGACATTAAATGAACCACCATGCAAAGAAATATTGTCTTACCTCAACATTTTAAATATCTGTATCCAATAACTTGATGGAATAAATTAATTATAAACATTAAACTACATTCATGCGGAAGGCGGCAAATTTCTCTCACTTATGGAAAACTCCGCCTTTTCCCCCCTCGCGTAAATAAAGCCTTCATTTTTTCAATTAGTAAAAGTGTACTCTCGAAAAAATGGCAAATGTTATTGTGATCAACATACATAAAACACTCCCGTCATGGCGATTATTCTTCTGCTAGTTATCTCGCTTCTAGCACTTGAAATTATGGGGTTGCAGTGTGGTGTGTTTAGGATACACTTATTTTGTCCTAAATCCCAGGGCCAAAATAGGCGCCTAAATCTGCGCCCTCTCGCTGCCTAACGAGTTTTGACACCCTTCAAGATAGCCTCCACCCTAAATCGAGCAATCTGGGTGCCTAAATGACGAGTATGTACTCAGCTTAAGGAAGGAAGTTTACAAAAAGTGAATTTTAGGTGAAAAAATATCACAGTTTTAAAATAAAAATATGAACACAAAAAACCAAAGAGAAAACTGTAATAATTTTTAAATAAAAGTACTGCTGAATGGAACCAGCTACCTATTGAGTTTTTTGAGCCCTTCCCATCAAATGCCTGTTGTAGAAAAATTAAATAGTCAAGGCCATCGACGGGCTATTTCGTTTTGTCATTGTTTCACGGCCGTAGGAACGTTCGTTTTACGTTACGTTTTACAAATGTTAGTAAATTAAAGAAATGGTAGTGAGGTAGAGGTGAAAAAGGACTGGATAATAAATTTTACAATGACTGTAAGCGATGTGGATGGCGTGAGAAGTTGGTACCTGTGTGTGATGTTGGTCGGTACGTGATTTTGGTATGGTGTGATTTTGAGCTGCGCGCAATAAAAACTTACTTTTTATTTTCTGTTTGTCTTTGTATTTAGCATCTGAATTTTGATTGTTCGTCAACTGAGAATCTATTGTTAACGTGATGAGATTTTTTGTGACTGACTTTGGAGCTGAGATGTTACACGTTATTTTATTACTTTTTTATTTTTGGCAATGTCCTTTTGTGATAGAAATTGGGGGTTTAGTTGTTTCGTAATTCTATTTCAGAAAGACAAGTTTAATTGTGATATTAGCAATTTATGTACCACCTGACGCTGTCTATCTACACATATATATTGTAATAATAATTGTAATTATATATCTCTCAGCCTGAGAACATACATACATCTGAGAACTATTTTATAGATGGTAAAACTGTGCATTTTATGAGAGGAGTTACACAAATTTCGAACATAAAATCACACTGAATACACCCAATGGTTTCAAAACTGCACTCCACATGTAGATAGGAATTTAGTATGTTAGTTATGTATGGTAACAAAAGAGGTAAATAGCAGGTTCCTTGATAGAAATCTCATGTGAAGACATATTTGAACTCACTGCATGAGGTCAGAGAGTAAACCTCCTCTGCCGCTTCAACATATATTTTCTCTCCGGCCATAATATGGCCCTAATATCACTGGTAATAATGACTACCCAGTTGAACTCGGGGTCTAGTTGAAAATGTGGGTAAAAAGACGATCCAAGTATCTTTCCTTTTACAGAATATGTCACAATTTCACCCAAGTTCTTTTTATGCATTACAAATATCACGAGATCTTTTCATTCTTCACAGGTCACGCTTTTATCAAACGTGTATGAACTCCTTTTAAACTTTCGAAGAGGCACGAGCGTAAATGAGGGATCGAAAGTGCTTGGGAGAGCGTGCAGGACATGGACAACATTTGGAGATAAAACTCTTCATATTACATTCATCATCCACTCAATCAGAAAAAATCATCTCGAGTGAACATTTACATTTGAGAGAGCATGAGCACGTGCAGTCGACGTGATAATCACCGAAGGGAAGAAGGCGGTTGCGTGGACGGCGTTCCGTTGACGGAAGGGAAATCACTTTTACCGTCGCTCTCACGCACCGGAGCAAGTTAACGCTACCAAACCGTTGATGGCGGCTTAGATAACGTGAGCACCTCCTTACAACACTTGGAACGATGTTTTGACGCGACAGACCGTTACGCGATGGTGATATCGTGTATTGTTCCACTACCTTAGCGAGTCGTAAAACCTCGGCTCGTAAAATTAAAATAACCCTACCATTCCTGAAGTTCGTGAAGGACAATCTCGACGGGACCGGGTCAAAATTACGCCCACTTCTCCCTCAATCATATCTCCCCTGAATAAAGCGCCCGTAATTATTTCTGGGAGATGTCCCTCATACCGATTTATTTATCTTTGAAGAGTTACCGCGGGCTCAGATTTCCGAAATGCCAGTCGTCGCCATGGGTGAGAGGCGTCCGCGGATCCACATTTAGAAATTTGTATAGGCGTGCGCCGATGTTTGCGAAACGGCTCTCTCAAGGCATGAAAGTGAAGAGATTGCCATCAAACCTCTTCCGGGGACGTTCCGCAAGGAATAAGTAACGGATCGAGGGCAGAGAGAACGGCATGGAAAGTTCCGAAAATCAGTGACACGTTTCCAAAGTCATATTTCAATTTTTTTTAAATGGAACTAATTAACTTTTGCATCGTTTATCCATAAGCAACCGACAAATATTTAGCATCTTATAATTTATGCATGAAAAAAATCTAAGTGAATGATTCTTATGCTTTGAAATTGCATTTTAATCTACTAGCGTATTTGAATACGAAAGGTTTTTGAAATCTGATGGAGAAGAAAACAACTCATTGTGGTAGGAATACTCCAAACATATTTTCATCAGCCAGTTGGCTAGGTTGACAATGAAAGCCAATCAGCATTAATCATTGTTTCATATATATTCGAATATTTCAGGAACACTGGTATCATTTGTCTCAATTTGAACTCGTGGCGTCAATAAAAAATAACGAGATGACATCAATTAACTTGTCAAGTGTGCAGCTAATTTGAATTTACCATTGCCGAAGGCTTTCAACTCATTGCGCTGGAGGCTCAAGGGGATCGAGATGGTGCGGGAGCTAACGTACTGGCTTCCCACCCTGAGGGCGCGGGTTCAAATCCCGGCGGTGTTGAATATTTTTCAGAGGTATCTCGATCCCTACTTGAGGTGCTTTGTGGAGGGCACTTTGAGTGAGTACGGCGTCCGTCGGATGGGACGTTAAGCTGCGGACCCCTTGGCGCCTTTCGTAAAGAGTAGGCTAATGCCGACGCCGGGTTTCTCTCCACACTTCATCCTTTCCTGTCCATCCCCTATGGCGCAAATGACCTTAGCTGTCGGTCGCCTCCCCTAAAAACTACTACTACTGGAGGCTCAATTTGACTGACAACGTATCCCAAGCAAGCAGTGTGGCAAAGGTAATTTGCAATATTTTCCGTCAGAACAATTGCCAATAGAAATAACGACTATACGAAAGTAACAGTTTGGAGAAGAATACCTGTGGAGTAAACGTGGCGTTTGTCTTCTCTAAATGAAAGGATAAAAGCGAAACACAGTTGAAGTCACAACATCCAATATGAAATACAAGGTATTTAAAATATAAATCCTGAATATGTACTATTTTTGCCTACAGTCTGCAATCATAAAAATCCTCGGTCGTAAATACAAGTACTTGGAGCCTGCTTGGTTTTAATCTAGACAGGGGTTTTCAAACTTTCCAACCAATACTTGTCTGCTTTGTGATCCTCGAATAAAATTCAGGACTGAAGTCCTCGAAATGGATCCTCTAGAGGACCGAAGTTCTCGACATATAATGTTAATCCTTAATGGACTCCAAGAAAAATTATAAAAACAGTTTTTGTAGATTATAATAACATGAAATTGATAAAAAATGACAAGCAAAAATGTTAGTTGGCATCATCGTTTTGACTATTGTCAGACTTTTACTACCAGCATTTCTACCAAACTCCCAAGGGGAAACTTTCAAGCCATGCCAAACGTCGTATCTTTGAATCCCATTCAAAGAAGCGACCGACGAATAATCGATTCACTGGAATTCACCCTAGCAGTCGCTTCAGGAGATGTAGGTTCAGTCATGTTAATTTTTTAGACAATTTGATATTTTTAGGGCAAATCTGTTAAAGGTTGTCGGCACTCCATGCGGTATTCACACCACTGAACGTGTATTCTAGACAACCTCTCGTTAAAAAAATAATTGCGTTATACAGGTAGTTACGCATAACTAAGTATCCCTTTACACATACCCAAGGTGTGAAAAGTTAAAAAAAATTCTCAGTTCAAAAAAGCTATTACAGCTAGAATATTGTGGAAAATAAATTTTCTGCCTGCGTATTCAAACAATTGCGGCGGAAAAAAAACAAATAATTTCTTACTGATAAAAATCTCCCTATCACCTATCATCTCTGGAGGAGAAGGCTCAGACGCATAGTGCTGCTCTACATGCCAATCTCGCTGCCCCCGACACATTCAATCCTGGCTACGTGCACTCCGGTGAAGACGATTTTCTCCTGTCACCCCGTAGGGGAATGGGGCATCTGGGGAGCGGAAGTCGATGGGGTGATGTGGGGCGACCCAACGGGATTAGTAAAGGGAGGAAGGAGAGTAGTGGCAGGTCCATCCAACCACGAGCAGATTCCCAAATGCCCCTTTTCCCACACCAACCCATCTATCTCCCTCCTCCACCCCCCTTTGCCTCCCTCTCTTTCCCATCTCGACCCTTTCTCTCCTTCTCTTCCCCATCCTTCCCCCCCCCAACCCTTCTTCATTCTCTTGCTTACCCCACCACTCCGGGAGAGGAGCTTCCTGGGGTCAACCCGAATGAGGGAGAGGAATATAACGGTCGAGACCGCGGTAGAAACACGGGAAAAGGCGCCTTTGGCCATCTTTGAGGGAAACTTGGGGCTTGGAGGCAGGCGGTCGTGAAGACGGCGGCCGTGGTGGAAGGCCGCTGCCACCTCCGTCACCGGTGGCGGTGAGGACTTAACTGTTTAAGGCCGCGGTTCGAACGCGCCACGGTCACTATCATCGGCGAGACCACTTCAGTTGCGGCCACGGGAGGACGTGGGCTATACATCCCCCCGCGCGTCTAGCTCCGCGGGGCACGACGAGTGGCGAGGGGGAGTAGCGGGGACGGTCCCGCGGGGTTTGAGAGAAGTTGTCGTGCGCGTGCATGAGAATGTGGGGGATTTATTTCGATCAGGTTTGGGACAGGGTGCGATGAAGACCCTCCCGTCCCGGGTGGGGGGAGTAAGCGGATTCCCTAATGAGGTGGGCGGGGTCTGGCGAGACCTACTTATCAGAAGCGGTGGCGAATTCAAATTATCCATCATCGCCATCGGTTCCCACAACGGTGCCGTCCAGCCCTCAGGGTTAAAGAGTCCGATTCTTCGATTATGAAATATAACGGCCCTCGCGGGATTCGGTTATACGGTTAGAAATTCTGGATAATGAGATGGAATTTTCGACTTTTAATGCGACCTCAAGGTGCGTGATTTCGGGTGTAATCATTAATTTCTCTGGGCTCCGTTATCGGAACATAACGATTTTCCCATCATTAATTCATGAAGTCCTGATAATTGTTCCGCTCTAAATCATATTATTGCTTCATTTGGTTTTTTCATTTTGATTTTTAGTAGAGGATAATGAAATATACTGATTATATTTTATACATCTAATAAGAGAGAACTCAATAAGTATTGGGAGAATAACGGTTTTCAATTTGGAAAAAATACAAATTTATTTGATTAATATAAGATTTAATTAGCATAGGCTGATGCATGCCACCCCAGCAAAGCAATAATTGACGGTTGAAACTATTAAAACCGACCTGAATTTTGATTTTGAGGGATGAGAATAGGACTCGCCCTGGCTATATCCAAAAGAAGGGGAACATCCACATATTCGTGCATATGGGGGAAGACTGGCCAGATCCTTTCCCCGAAGTGAACTTGAAAATAACTATCATTAGCCCATTGAGGAATGATTTATCGGAAGTGATATTTCTATCCATTGAAGTGACATATAAATACATAAAATTCCCGGTATGCAATTGTTAATAGTGGCACAGTTTCATATTCTATGTGATTTCCAATGCTATTGGTAATTTACGTTGTCGTCTGCTTTTCTTAGAAGCCTATCGTTTCCACCCCAAATTACAATTCGATGGGCCCGCACAAAAGGGTCGCGACGCCAGCGATATGCCCACGGGCGACTGATCTGTAAGAGCGACCCGCCTATCCAATCGGAGCAGGACCCAAGAGTCATCACCTTTCCACCGGCCACACTCCCCATGGGCTCCGGAGCGCTCCAGAAGGCACCAGCGGGCGTCCGAAGGCATGACTCCGCACATTCAACTGTGGGGATATTCTCACAAAAGACACGCAGGGCCTATATCATTATGTACGTTGAGTGGCTGGTAGGGGTGGGAAGAGGGCGGCGCCGGTGGGCGAGTCCTTAGGAGAACTCTGACACCACCTTGCCGGAGTCCCACGCCTGGTCACTCCCCCTCCCCCGCTTGGCGTCGTCCTTCGGCCCTGCGTTCCACCAGTGGGCGTTGAGGTAAATCGTGGCGGGAAACGCATCCCTGCACTGGTAACTACACATCCACGAGTTCTCTTCGGCGCTGCTTGTATTATTCGGTGATTTCTACATTCCATTTTCATCTACACGATACCCCGCAAGCCGCCCCAAGGGCGTGTGACGGGGGATGTTAGTATAGGTTAGATGCTGGGCCATGCATGTGCAACTCCGATCGTGTTACCTTTACCCAAATGTTAGTTAGATTGTGCAATCGAAAAATGTTAATAACCCGAAATAAAGCACTTACATGCAACAATATTCAATAAAAGGATACGTATATTCAAACTATACCGTAGAACTGTTTAAATATGGGTCTATCACATTTAAAAAAAAACAGGAAATAACACGCAGGACATCGAAAATATACACATTACTAATTCTAATTATCTCCTACTCGATTACTGTCACATCTGAGGAAAAAACGACATTTTAAATCTATCCGTTCTGCTATAAATCTCCCTGATTTTACTTTGGTAGTCGGATCTTTTAAAGTATTCCATAAGGGTAAGTTAAAAGGTTTTTTTATGAATATATACGCCATTGTGGGTGTAGGTTTACATATATATGTTGGTTTTGTATGCAATCTTATTCTTCTCCACGGGTGGTGAATTAACACTCCCCGCAAAACGCCCTTGCTGCGACATTGTGTAGATGTAGTAAGTGGGGACCTGTAATATGACTTTAACATCTTTACATAAGTAACCTGCCTCAAATTTACGCAGTAAAATTAACCAGTATTTAAGCCTACGGTCAACTAGTGACTCCCATCCTAATTTTTCCAATAGTGTTGCGACACTGCTACCTTATTCGTAGCAACTTTTCACGTACCCAACTGCTCTATGTTGCACTAGATTTAGCTCCAAAATTAAGCCTAGTTCATGAAGGTCCCATACACTTGTAGCATACTCAAGGTGGTACCTAACAAACGTGATATAGCAAGGCTCCTTGACCCTGTCATTACATTGCCAAGTATTCTTTTTATGAATCCTAACTTTTATCAGCTACATATTCCGAAAATTTCGTGAATGTGTTTTCCCCAGGGCATATCCGTAGTAACCATTAAGCTCAAGTATTTTACCGATTCTACGTGTGTTGTGTTGGTTCCCTGTAGAGTGTGTTTTCGGGTGAAAAAACTTTCATTCAAAAACACATTTATTCAAATTTAATTGTAGTTTTCATGTCTCACACCATTATTGGATAGCATTTTTGTCGTTAGCTAATGATACTCTATCTTCATGACTGTATATTATCCTATATATCATGGCATCGTCAGTAAATTGACGAAGTTTACTGGAAACTTGAGACCCGATATCACACTCCCCTCGTGCTCCGTAGCGCTCCAGAAGGCACCAGCGGGCGTCCGAGGGCATTTCAGAACGCCTCTGGACCTCGGACGGAAATATCCCGATGGATGCTTCGGTAAATATCGTGAAGGATCTTTTTAGGGAGTCCAGACGGGTTGATTTCAGAGGTCTGGACGGTCATTCTTTCTCAAGACAGAACCGGTCGTCGAAAAAACCTGCCTCGGGAAGGAATGTGTGAACTAGCGGTCATTGATGGTTTCACGCAACGATTATGTTGTTTGTGTCGGTTTCTCTTAAAAATTAACGCTATTTTAGGCAGTCACATGGTCGGTCGCCTACTCATCCGCTCCAGTGCAAATCCAACGACATACAAGCGGAGCGAGAACCAAACTAGGCACCCTTAGCTTAAGGGGTGGCTAAAGATGGACATCTAAAAACAAAAAACACAGTGATAAAACCCAAGGATTATTTGATAGGCGAGGGTAGAGCTCACCGCTTACTAGTCCAACTAAGCGCATCTACTTTTTAATTTACCCGACGACCAGCATACAATTTAATATTATTTGGCAAAAAGGATATTTTTAAATGTTTTCTATATTTAAGATATTTGTTCATGTGCGAAAAGAAGGAGAATTCCTGCTCCATAATACCAGCCACGCGCCCTTGCGGCGGCTGGCGGAGTATTATGTAGATGTAGATAAATATCCAGTTTGTTTACAGGTATGAACGGTTTCGATATAATCTACCATCTTCAGATATAGAATATCTTTATCCCTATCAAAGAGTCAACTCGAAAGTCGGTTTGATAGGTAATGACAGAGATTACCCAATTCTCAGTCCAGCAGCGTGTGATATTCACACACCAGGGTAGGGGGCGAGTTCCTTCCCCTGTGCCGCCGGTGGTTTCCCAGGAAGATCTGGCACCCGAAAAGTCGCACAGTTTGGGTGAAGACAGGAGTGTCCCAAGTCATCAGCAATTAAAACCGAGCCCTTCGAACATTAGCCAAATGCTCAATACAGAGTTTTGTTATTTTAGTAAATTATTAAACAGGTAGGATCGAATTAAGCCTCTCAGAATAAATCAAGTACCTGGATGTCACACTACACATCATCAGACGAATAAACGGATATGCCTTAAAGAAGCTAGGTTTCATTGGGTGGGTTGTAGGAAAATAGAATGAAACGGAAAGAGAGATGTGTGACTCCTCTTTAATTAGGTCATATTTGGAATTTGGTAACTTGTAGTTTTAATCATTTAATGTCAAATATTTGGAATCCACGGGAGAGACTATTATTGAAATAATTGGAATACTACCTTGATCAAAAATTTCCCGGAATTTATTCATCTATATTGTCCCCTTCAAAGTAATCCCCATCGACTGCAACACACTTATGCCAGCGCTTGATCCAATCCTCGAAACATTTTTTATATTCGGTTTTCGGTATGTCCATCAGTGCTTCCTGCGATTTTTCCATTACTTCCTCTCGGCTGCTAAAACGCGTTCCCCGTAATGGTTTTTTAACTCGATTGAACAGAAAGAAGTCACAGGGAGCCAAATCAGGTGAATTCGGTGGCTGTTGGATGGTATTTGTTGCATTTTTCGTCAAAAAATTACGAATAATGATAGCACTGTGCGACGGTGCGTTATCATGGTGCAAAATCCACGAGTTTTCTGCCCACATTTCTGGTCTCTTTCGGCGAATTGCTTCACGCAAACGTCTCATAACGCCCAAATAATACTCTTTGTTTACTGTCTGGCCTTCTGGCAAAAATTCATGATGCACTACACCGTTGTAATCCATGAAAACCGTCAGCATTGCCTTCTTTTTTGACTGAAAACGACGTGGTTTTTTTGGTCTCGGCTCATTTGGTGAACGCCATTCACTTGCCTGATGTCTGGATTGCGTGTCGTACTCATAAACCCACGTCTCGTCTCCAGTAATGATCCTTTTGATGAATGTGGGATCGGATTCAGCCTCGCAAATCATGTCTTTTGCGACGTCAACACGGTCTCTTTTTTGCATGAAATTGAGGTCTTTTGGCACCAACTTTGCTGCTACACGACGGAAACCCAAATCATTAACCACAATGTCTTGGGCGGATCCATAGGCAATGTTCAAGTCCTCCGCTATTTCTCTGATGGTTAATTTGCGGTTATTGACCAACATTTCTTTTACTTTATCAATTTTTTCACCGACTTTCGATGTCGATGGTCTGCCACTGCGTTCATCATCTTCGATTGACTCACGACCACTTCTGAACCGCTCGTGCCACTGGTAAACGACCGTTTTTTTTAGAGAATCGTTGCCGAAACACTTTTCCAACATTTCCAACGTCCGTGCGCCACTAAATCCGTTTTTTACGCAAAATTTAATACAAGTTCGTTGTTGCAAATTTAAATCCATTTCTGAAATTGTAAAAAATCGCCAACACACACAGAGATAGATGTACTCTTGGCTACGTAACTTTTGCAAATGTCAAGTTATGACACTAAGATTTAAAGGGAATATCAACAACAGATGTACCAATTTAACAAAAAAAAACAGAACTCAAATCGGAACGATGGGAGCGCCACACGGTGGTTATTCCGGGAACTTTTTGATCAAGGTAGTATGTTCTCAAAAAACTTGCTAGGTTTGCTAAAAATTGTTACAAGAAGATAGTAAGCGTTATGGAAACGTTGGGTGTGTCAGAGGAAGTAGATAGGAAGCCTCACGAGAGATCCACGAGGAGAGAAGTCTTAGACTTTTAAAAAAGTACAGAACACCTGAGCTTCCTTGGGACACCGAGGGAATTATGATTTAAGAATCATTAGGGTAGATTCCACCACCACAATTCAAAGAGAGACATCGACACCGACAGATGCAAGTACTCGTTCTTCATCGTACGATAGGCAGTCATAACAAAGTCAAACCCAAGCGGTGAACATTTTTATTTACGCCAGAACAAAAAATTATATGTTTGGTAATTACATGTAAATTACTGCATGTATTATATGGGCATGCATGAGTGTATGTGTACGAATTTTTGAGTCATTGAGGTAATTTAGATCCAAATCATGTATCAACCAACATTTGTGTATGCACTAGTATGGCTGGTGCCCTTAATTCCTCCAGCATACACCCTTGCGTAACCTTGGTGGGCATCGTGAAGATGTAGATGAGCGGGGTGAAGCCAAGGAATGTTTAGCTGGTCTGGATGTAAAGCTGAGTAATATCGCATATGTCCATGGAAAAATTAATCCAAATTATGGAACATACCCTGGTACAACGAATTTTTTATTGAGGTACAACTCATACTCAATTTAAATTTGCTCCAAATAGAGCTCCTTCTATTTCTATGGGACATTCCCATGAATGATTAATTGACTGCAATTCTCATCGTTCATTTCAGTAGAATTGATGGTTTCCGGGAATCACAAGTTACTATTTTTTTCATTTCATATACAGGGTTCGTCCGGAAAATAAGTGTACTGAGCCCAGGAAAAAAAATTTATTACACTTTTACATATCTTAAGCTAATATTCCTCAAAATAGGACCCTTGTGAGTCGATACACTTGTTCCAGCGGCGTTCCCATTCCTGGAACGCTCCCGCGAAGGCATCATCGGGAACCTCTCGAAGACACGTCGTCACGGCCTCTTTGAAGGCGTCCAAAGTCCCGTATCGCGTTCCTTTCAAACTCCTCTTTATCTTCGGGAACAGAAAGAAGTCCGGTGGTGCCAAGTCCAGGCTGTAGGGTGGGTGCGGCAGCGTTGCCACGCCGTGCTTGGCCAAGAAGTCCGACACGACAAGCGCGGTGTGAGACGGCGCATTGTCGTGATGCAGCCGCCAGATGTTTTTGATCGCTCGCCAGATGTTTTTAATCTCGTGCACTATTGTTTTTGGCACATTACACTGCTCTGCTATCATCCGAACACTAAGACGACGGTCAGAGTTCAGTACATCGCGAACTTTTCGCACATTTTCGTCGGTGAGTGTCGTTGATGGGCGTCCAGGCCGTGGTTCGTCGTCGACCTCTTCTCTGCCCTCCACGAACATCTTGTGCCACCGAAAGATCATGTTTCTGGACATGGCTGACTCCCCGTAAGCCTGGTTAATCATACCGACAGTTTCAGTAGACGATTTCCCAAGCTTTACCGCAAATTTGATGGAATAACGCTGCTCCAAAAACTTCGGCATCGCGTTCCGTGACGTGGGTCGAGCGTGGAGGTTCGCGTTAACAGAGCTCCTCACTACACCACAGCTCAGAGCCGACTGCCTTTTTCAGCGTCGCTTGCCAACATACCCCCCTCCAGTCGCAGCCCGTCAGAGCGGTGCTGGGCGCGCCTGGAGCGGCGGGAAAAAATCAGTAGTCAGTACACACTTATTTTCCGGACGAACCCTGTAGGTTTTTATAGAGTAATCAATTTTTCCTTTCTATATTTTATAACCTAACTTTGAGGTGATATGGCGATATATAATGCATCGAAATGTTCTATTTTAGTACTAAAAATAAAACTAGTTTTGTTTTGGTTTAGATAGTTTTCCTCCAGTCAGATAATCTTAAATTTCTGAAGGAAAAACGTATACTGTTGCTTTCATTATTTGTGTGGTATTTGAACGTAGTCAACTGGTGCTATATAATAAAATACAGGATTGACTCTTATTTTTAAACTCGTAAATCCCCATTTTTATCAACGCTTGATCAATGCATATGATAACGAGCAGTATATGCTAGAACCCTTACGTTCCTAACGAACCAGTTCAGTTGAGCGAAATATTGACACACGCCCCCTGGGCGGCTTGCCGGCTACGAGATAGTTAGGTGTATGTATATTCAAAAAAACAAATTAATGACTTCAATAACGTCAGCATTTAATAATTGACAAGTTAATTAATAGTTTATCATGATATCATTGTCCATAATTTCAGCGAACACAATATCGACTCCATTCATGGTTTAGCATAATTTTCTTCAAACTTTATTTATATCTACATTGAACCTTGCAAGCCTGGTGGTGCATTGAACCTTGCATGGCTAAGTGGTGTGGTAGGAGTAATTCCACAACATTCATACAAATTGAAATTAAATTCTACTTAAAGTCAGTTACCAATAGATATGTTAGTAATATGACATGTCTTGGTATGACATGGTATGGTGGAGGCCTGTCACATAAATGGTTTCGGTTCATTTTTATTTTTCGCTCCTTTTTCGTATAACAAAGAAATATTTTTTGGGTCAAATTAATAATTGATTGTTTTGAATCAAGTCTTCCGTCGGCATGCATATACAATTGTACATTATTTTAGGTTTTTTAGGGAGTATTTTTCCCCTTCTACCAAATCTTCCCTTATCTCTTTCCCATCCCACCTGGTACTTGAACCCCTGCCACAAATCCTTTTTTGTGGATCGCTGTGTATTTATATAGATGTAGAAATAGTTATATTAAACAATTCAAATAATAGAAATAATATATACATCCGCTAAATGCAGTTATGTTTATTTACGGTGAATATTTCTCTGCGCATACGAGACGAGCTATCATGAAGAAGATCAATGAAGTAAAGATTGCATAAAATAATACAACTTCCTAAGCTATTTAAATATTTTTCACAGGAGTTATTCTTATCCTTTATGGTAAGCGATGGAAATGCAATTTTAAATCTTCCGATTCCACTCAATATCACTTAGTCTTATTTTTAGGATCTCTGCAAATGTAGCCCGACCAGGTTATTCATACATTTTTAGCATACTCGTCAAGTAGACCCACTTCCAAGTAATGCAAGGCATATAATCTGAAATTTAGTCATCACTCCGTTAATGATTACCAAGCTATTTCACCTAGTGATATTATGCACACGAATCATCCAGTAAATTAACTCCAAGGTAAAAGGTCGCCAAAAATTCAAAAATCTCCTTCCGCTCTTAATAAGAAGGTACACAGTAGACATCTTAATTTACAGCGGTAGTTTTGAAACCCGAAATAAACAGCTTAATATTTACTTAAAATAAGTGATTCCTTTGAATTTTGTATCAATATCCAATCGTAGACAAGCATTAGCAGTATGGGAAGAGAGTTTGTCATTAGAAAATTGTAATTCAACATACGAGTGCTCTTTTTAAATTAGTAATCTCTTGTTTTAAGGGTTCAAATTTTTAAGAAAAGTTATGTAAAAAAGGGGGAGAGAATCCATGTAATTCAAGCTTCATGCAAAACCTCCAGATGCGTTGCGTTCTAATGCGTTGACGGCGAGGCCACACTTCGAATTGCGTCCGAGTCCCATTTCAAAAATATTCCCAGTAACCCCAAAAATGAAGGAAAAAAATTAACACCCCCACCCTTCCTCCCTCTCACAAGTTTTCGACCCGTCGTCTAGGAGTACCTGCGTATTAACTGATAGTCATGCCACAACGTGGCGCCAGTGCCTTCCCAAAATTGACGCCCTCCTGTATTTGTAGCAATGGAGTCCAAAAGGCCAACGACACCACATTTCTTCCACGAGTGAAACGTGACTGATCTTACCGACCCGCGGAACGGCTGTGGATCCCATTCTTTCTCCCTCGGTGTTGAATCGAAAAATCAAGGTAGGCGCTGTCACCAAATGTTTTGGTAAACTTAGCGTCCCAGATGAGTAGTTTTACCCTAACTGTCCTACCATTTTAAGACTAATAGGCATTTGCCCCTTTTAAAGCTCATTGCGCTGTGAAATTCCAAATCGACGAGAGACAATGAGGGAAACGGTGGGAGGAAATATTAAAGATGGAGGAGCAGGCCTTAAATAAGGCAATGGAAACTAAACTAGCGCTGTTCAAGAGTGCAAGATCAGTAGAAAAATGGCGTGATTATGAAAAAAACATTAAGAAAGTCACAAAAAAACCAATATTGACGGCGTGAGTAGCAGAGAATTCTGTAGAGCACTCAGGAGATACGTGATTTTTTTTACGTATCGTTTGGCAAACATTGGGGAATTTGGTCTAAGACATTTTCCTGAAATTATATAATGATGCTCCAACACAAAAGGAATTCAGTAATCTGAACATTTTTTGCTAATGTCTTCAGGTTTATCACTTGCCTATCTTATTCATAAAATATTCAAATCTGTGAAAATATTTGGAGAATGGTCCGTGAATAAATTCTTATCTCTTACGGCTACCTCATAAATATTTTTTAAGTTTTCATTTAAATCCGATGATGTAACTCTTTAAGAAATTCATGGACGCTCGCACTTTAACATCAAATCGTAGATAAGCATTAAAATTGCATATCTATGTATGCAATACTGTGCCCATCCAAAAGTCACCTTAAATAGTAGACTACCAATAATGAGAATATATGGATTATTTCTTATTACGTGTATTGTCTAGAGCATTTTTTTCAAGAATTTAGTACCGCCGCCTGCACCAACTTTTCTATTTGTCCATTTCAGATGCTCTCTTTTTAACTAATATATAGCTTTTATTCCAAATTACTCAAGTTTTTTGCGTAAATAAATCATTTTCAACCTTTCAAATAAATTCATAGCCATTTTAATGAAAATATTATCCAGTATCGTGTATAACCACTCCTTGCATTTTAGTTCGGGACATGGCGTTAGAGAAAAGATTGACGTAATGCTCTTCCCTCTAAGTTCATTATGAAGATACAAGGTCCCAGATAATCAGTATTGGGTAATATTGCGATGGACGGTACGGTGTTCCTCTCGAACATAATGCCAGTGTTGCGTTAATAATTAGGAAACAACAACCTAGGTCCATTATATTGAGATTCGACCACTAGTTTCAATTTCAATTTGGAGTAACGCAAATTCAATAACTTAAGCACTTGTTTAATAATGATATCGTAAATCGCTAAGTAGTTTATTAGCATCTAGTTTCATATATTCAATTTCAATGCTATTTCATTGATTACCCGGCCTGAGACCGGATTGAATCCTTAGTGTGTATCACCAACAGGCCTAATTGCCAAAGTAGAACCTCTGCTCGAATTTTTAACATTTATATTAATTACATTTATCATTTTTTAAATGTTGACCTCCTGGATGTCAGCAGATTGGTAATCCTCTCGACGCAAAACATGTTAATATTCAAGACGTTCTTGCATACTGGAATCCTATTTTTATCCTATATTGACAGTCACCCATTTAGCTGGTGATAAGGTTGACACAAAAAATTCCCCCCTTAACTCGAGCAGAAGGAACTTCTCACGTGAAAAACCTTGATTTTGCGTTGGTAGAGGATTCAATCGCGAACCCTGACGCGGCATGACATCGCGAACTCATTTTTCCGAAATGAGGTGGTTGACCTTACGCTGATCTATATCTCGCGTGATCACGTAAGACGGCGCCCGGAAGAGAAGAGAAAGAGATTTTAGGTGTCATTAACCTCTCTCTCTCCCACTGCCCTTTCCTTCGCGGATTAGCCACAGGAATAAGGAACGCGATACTTATATCTCTTTACCCAAGTTAGCGGTATTATATCAACCATTACGACAGTTGTAAACATATCGGTGTGGAGGAAGATATTATCATTCCTGCTCCTGTAAGCGACAACTTGCCTATTAGTTCAGGCGACCTTAAAATTTTCACAAGAGTATGAGGAAAATCACTAACATTTAGTGAACCCACCCTTTGAAGTGATATAGCTACCTCCTTCGACTGTGCGGTACTGATTCCTCAAGTTCCAAAAGTATTCATTTGGTCACGCTACTACTAAAGTATATTCAAATTTGAACGCCTTCCTGTTGAACTTTGCATAATTTTAGCATTCATAGGAAATTGTAACGATTAATTTTACATGGTTGCTTCTATATAGCATAACTAACAAGGAATGAACATAAATTCATTGCAACATTTCCAAATTTGTCAACGAAGTCTAGTACTTAACTTCCCGAATATAGTAATTATTTAATAGGATTAGCATTTGAATTGGCAGTTTTTATTTTATTTTATTACAAGTTCAAGAAAATTATAATCCGCAAGAGGTAGGCGTTATTAAAAGGGAATAGCGGAACGAGGCTGGAACTGGAAAGAACTATGTCGAAACTAACGATGAAGAAATAAAGAGGTCGGCAGGAAACATTAACACTCGAAAGCCCCTCTGAGATAAGCCTCAAGATTGATAAATTATGGTGAAGATAAGCAGAGGTATTTCTCTTAAACGTGCATGAACTAATACCCAGGATACAATGACCGCAACCCAATTTGATTGGTGTTAGGACATTATAGGACATATCCAAGAGAGCTGAGAAAAAACTGATTATTACGCCCGTAGCGTACTACCAAATCACAACGATTGACATAGAAATTGATTGATTCATAGAGATTGATTGATTCGAATCGTGCGTGTACTATTTCTTTTCCTAGATACCATGGCTCTATCGATTTGGTTTTGTCCCGCGGACACTAAGGCCGCCGGCAGCCCATTGACCGTGGACACGAACCATGCTCTCGGCATGTACATTGCGTTGAAGATTAGGTTGAAGATGGGACTGAGGCATCCCATATGGTGCTCTTAAACCTCATGAAAGATTGCAATGAACTGACCTCAATGCAATCCAAAAACCGTGCGAGACATGGGAGCTAGAATTAAATTTGAATAAATGTGTTTCGATATATTTTTTAAGGAAAATTTTTTCACCCTAAAACACTTACACTATACAGGGAACCAACGTAACACACGTAGAATCGGAAAAATACTTGGGCTTAACGGTTACTACGGATATGTCCAGGGGAAAACACATTCACGAAATTTTCGGAAAACGTAGCTGATTAAAAGTTAGGATTCATTAAAGAATACTTGGCAATGTAATGAAAGGGTCAAGGAGCCTTGTTATATGACGTTTGTTAGGTACCACCTTGAGTATGCTACAAGTGTATGGGACCTTTATGAACTAGGCTTAATTTTGGAGCTAAATCTAGTGCAACAATGAGTAGTTGGGTACGTGAAAAGTTGCTACGAATAAGGTAGCAGTGTCGCGACACTATTGGAAAAATTAGGAGGGAGTCACTAGTTGACCTGAAGCTTAAATACAGGTTAAATTTACTGCGTAAATTTGAGGCCGATTACTTATCTAAAGATGTTTAAGTCATATTACAGGCCCCCACTTACTATGGGAGATCAGACGACCTATGTAAAATCAGGGAGATTTATAGTAGAACGGATAGGTTTAAAATGTATTTTTTTCCTCGTACCATGAGAAATAAAAATAGATATAACAGCAATCGCGTAGGAGTAATTATAATAGGTAGTGTAATATTTTTTTGATATTCTCTACGTTATTTTTTATGTAATAGACCCATCTTTTTAACAGTTTTACAGCATGCGTTGAATATACGTATCCTGCTATTGTACATTGTTGCACACAAGTACCTTCTTTTGGGGAATTAAAATGTATCTGTTACATGATTACACTTATATTTGAGAAGGGGTAACATGATTTGGTTTTGAATGTGGTTTTATTCTACTTCACGGGTGGTGACCTAACACCCCCCGCCACCCCCCCCCCCCCGAAGCGGCTTGGGGGGTATTATGTAGCTATAGATGAAAGATGGGTAAGGCACCTAATATGGCATCACTAGTATAGATATTCAATATGAAGACACCTCTTTTAACATTAACTTATGTCCAATATCGAGAGATTTCCTCTAAATCTTTCTGACAAATTTTCTCATTTCTTCGGTTATTAGAGCATTGATTAAAACATTTTTTTACCATCAATAGTTAGTCATGGATTGTGACAGGTTTCATGCATTCCTATAAAAGCACTATAGTGTTGAAACAGGTTAGCAACAAGAAAACAGCGTGTGAGATTTCATCATAAATATAGTCGGTATTTCTTAAAATTAAATTTATCACTCTCCTATATACGTATATGTGTGTGCTTGTATGTGCGTGGTATAACTAAGTCTAAGGTGAGGTAATATCGAAGAAGTACACAAGCTTTCATAAAACTTCAATACTCTAATCATATGAATGTCCCATGGTTACTGCTGCACTTCAGTTACCAGTAACCCATGCTTCATAGAAATACAAAATTGTTTTATCACATCATACTTAGAGTATGTAAAACAAGAACGATATTAATTGGATTAATTGCGTTATTAATATCAGACAATTTATCGAGTAAAATACCCAAGGATGTTGAGAGACCTGAGGATCCAGTTTGATAATTAATTAATTGGAATTTTTCTTCCCCCATGATGTGTTTTGTAAAGATAATTATATATATATATATATATATATATATATATATATATATGTATATATATATACTATATAACAATTAATCATTTTGGAAATATAATATAGTCTTCAGTTATAACTTTACAACAATTAAAATTAATTGCTTTTCTATAATTTGACAAAATACCCTACTGAACTTCCTCAGTGACCGAATAGTTTAATTTATTGATGTATAAGTGCAGCTGTCAATTTATATTCAAATCTACTTTTTAATTGTTTAAACCATGAACACTGGTTCGGCTTTAATTACTCTTAACCAATAAAAGTGACGGCTATAACGGTGGCCGTATCCAAGACGACAAACTCGAATTCTGATCAGTACTAGGAAAATATCTGAACGTAAAGTATTGCTTGAACAATATGCATTTACGAGAAAATTTAAATCTACTTTCTTCAAAATAGAAAGACAGTCTCAAGACTAAGTTGGCAGAGAGATAATAATAATAAGTAGTACCACGGAACATCATAAATATTAAACTGTGGTGCTCGTACGAATTCCACTGAGCACATTTGACAACTTACACGAATTATTGGGCGTAGCAAAAAGGTGGAGATGACGGAATGGATGGCAACAACGCGTTTACATCAACGGGGGAGAGAGACGGTGGAATTGGTACGTCCCTAGGGGCAAAGAAAGAGCCGCTCACTCACCTATCGCCCCACAACCGACCCCTGGGCGGTCCGTCGGACCCTCACTCCACCCACCAAATGTCGAGACTTGCACCTCCTGTAGGTAATTGGGATCCCACTCGTGCCTCAACGCCAAAGTCAAGTCAAAATTAGATGGTAGGTGATATTGGGGGTGCCTTCGGCCATGTAAAACTGCTGCGGCGACGCCATCCTATGGAATGGATCCCTGAGGAAAAATTAGATAATTATGGATTTTCGAGTTTCGTTTTTTCTTTTCGTCTCTTTCTTTCATTCAAGTTCACCTCAGTTCTCCTAGCCTCGTAGGCCCACTGATAAGTAGGTTCTATCCCTATTGAAACCATTCATTAGATAGTATTGCATTAGTAAATATCAATGATCTTAGTCAGTAAGTGACGTTAAGAGTATAGGCAGAATTTCGGAGCAAACCTCGAACGGGACCAAACAGCCAGCTGGTGCCGAGGGATAGAAAACTATATACATGGATACCGGACTGACTGGCTACCGCTGACGCAATACTAGAGTCAAATCAATGAAATTTGTACCACATATGCAGTAAGTATTAAGCTAACAATATATTAAATATTATTAAATTATCACTCAAAAATTAGGCGGATAAAACTTCTGTGAATACTGAAAAGCTCTCCCATGTGATACTCAATACTAATAATTAGCGATAATGCCAATTGTTGGTGAACTTATATCCACCACCACGTATCCCTGCAAGCAACTCAAGAAAGATAAAATTCGTACTTGAGCATTACATTGACATTAAATCTTTTCCGGGCTGAGCAAATCAGCGTGACGGGTATGTATGTTGAAGGAATAAGATTAGGAGTCCTTGGATTCACAAAGATAGGATACAAGGCTTAGGATTTTAAAAATGTACGGGACACCTGGCTTTTCATGCGACACTGAGAAAATTATTATTATAGCCCCAAATTACATTGCTATAAGGTATAAACTAAATTAAATTATATTAAATTAATGATATTATTCATTTATATATATAACTCATTCATATAGAAACAGATATAAGGAAAAGGGATAGGAACCCCTCTCCTGTGTTCGTCCTTTGAGTGTGTTCCTATCCCTTTTCCTTATATCTGTTTCTATATAAATGAGTAATTGTTCGCCGTTTGGCGGGATTTCGTATTTGAATGTGTGTGTGTATATATATATATATAATACCTATTTTATTTCGGAAATGCACAATTGTGCATTGCGCAATTCACCGAAACATCAAACAGTTACCACTACATCATTGCAATTTTAACTTTAATAAAACTGAATGAAGGAAGCCTATGAACGCGTCGAGATGTAAATAGGAAAATAAAAGGTAATTAGAGACTCTTTCTTACGATTTTCTAGCATCGCATCCTTCAAAAAACGAGGTAAATATGTAATAACTTGACACCACGAAATAAAAATCTGGCATGTATGCAGTTAATTAAGTCGTGAGTACCACAATTACTTTTGATTTATACCCTTTCTAGAGCCCCAAAACCTGAGAACCAACCTAAAGACCTTCACCTCGCAAGAAAAGAGTTTCCGTGAATAACCAATTATTAGCATTAGAGGTGGAAAATTGATCAGGTAATACAATTCTCTTAACGGAAACGTGAAACTATCAGTCTAACGGCGTCGTTAACCGCTATATCTACCACTCTACCACACCATAATCGAAGCACTGGCGACCGCAGGAACACGAGGACTACCACATTTTTCACGTAATAGGTGAATGGATTAGGAAAGCAAATTAGGTGTCGCAATGAGGAAGCTGAACGGACTTAGTTACCACTCACCAAAATTCGAAATTTACTACGCGAGCCCTGGGCATAACTTGACGCAGTTACGCCCCTGAGGGTGACGTAGAGTTCATTCACACGGAATATGTGAATTTTGGGAACCGAGTGAAAACCAACTAGCAAAATGATTTTCAATAAGTGGATTTGAGAAGATTTTTAAGGATTTAAAGTCCGTAAAATGATAAGGAAAAGGCATTTTTTCATCTTAATATCCAGCACCAAAATATATTTCAACTAAAATAAGTGTTTTCTTACCAAAATCACTTAATCAATTAACGTAAAGTAAAAAATTCTTCATTAAATTATATTAAATGTAATGGTATCATAGATATATAATCTTAAAACCAACCTACGTATGTCCTTCATATTAAACAGGTAACCTGTATACTTATACTCGTATACAGGTTACCTGTACCACTAGTACGTATTTACTTCTCATGGTTCATGATAACAAACTTACAATAAGTATTAAGTTCTCATAACTTCTTATCCATCAAAGGACGTAAAATAGGGAAGAATAAAGACAAAGAACTAGCAATAACGCCAAGAAGCAAGGAAGGGAAGATGGCAATGGAAGGTGGGTTAGAATTCATGAATTCTAACCCACTGTCCTTTCCTCTTGTGTATTGTCTATTTCTCCTTTGGTGAGAAATTCATGAATTCTAACGCACTGACCTTTCCTCTTGTGTATTGTCTATTTCTCCTTTGGTGGGTGAAACAGCCCCCTGACGCCATCTCTTGGCTAAAGAATCGGGGCGCTTGGCGACATATTAGACCCACGGATCTCAGGGTAAATTACGTTTCCTCGATAGCTCAAGTGGTTAAGAGCATCCGCCCGGCAAATGGAAAGATCCGAGGTTCGAGTCCCGGTCAAGGAAATATTTTTACTCTTGTGATCCGTTCGATTCCGCCTTCTCCACCTCTATTGTGTTCGTCCTTTATGTGTGTTCCTATCCATTTTTCTTATATCTGTTTCTCTATATATGAGTGTATATATATATATATTTATATATATTTATATATATATATCTTCTCCTCTTCGGGGTGGAAAATAACATAAAAAAGACTTCGAAAGAGGGTTGCGGAAAAGGTTGATGTTTGTTTTTGCCCGCCGTATATAGGCATCCCGCCTGAGAAGGTACGTTGTGATTGGCCAACTCACATTTTTTCTCTAAAACCCGCTTCGAACAGAAACCCAACAATTTCAACAGGAAAGACAGCTACGCGCTATACTCGGAGGATTAAATGCTGAGCTGGTGCTTGGTTTAAATATATTTTTAAATTATTAAACTGCACAGTATATCAAATAGTACTAGGCAGTAAGTAAAACATGATATTATTGAGATAACTCTATTTAAATAAATAAGTAGAAACAGTTTTCAACCGGAAGATAATGAATAAAAGTAAGGTCTACGTGTCTAATTCAGACTCATTTATTCGAAATTAAAGGAGATTGTATCATGGGTTTGTTCTTTGAACCTGATTGAACATAAGAAAATAGTAATCATTTATTATAATCACATTTTATTAAACTACACGCGTGCTTAACATTAACTTTTTCATCTGAATTAAGAATGATTATCTATATAAAAAACTGTGGACCAAGGAACGCTGTCGGAACCCATGACCTACAGGTTGGAAAAAAGAATTACAGAAAGCATGAAGTGAAGCATGGGGACCGGAAGGGAATTAGCAGTAAACATCGAACCCGCATACGCAGAAATAAGTATGGAGACAACCTCACGAGAGAGGAAAGAAAATAGAACCACATGGGAGAAAGTGTTACCAGGGCACAAGGTCAACGTCCTCGCACCAAAGCCTAAGACCTCAATCTGCATACGATGTAAACAGTCGTAACCCCATCTAATTCTCTCCCTCCGCCTCCCACTATGAGAAAACCACGACGGTTCCCGGTAACTACTCGCTCCTTCCCAAAACTCACCTCCATAACTCCGCCTCCGCCTACGCATGCCAGACGGGACCTACAATCGCGACCGCGTAATCCCCCTTTCAGATCCCTCACGGACGAGATAAGATCGTCTCGCCTTTCGGGGGTGCGTCGAACCGCACTCCCTTTACCGGGAAAAGCCTCTCGGAGTCTCAAGTGTGATGTGCCGCGGGGAGGCCGGCTGCTCTGGGGTGGGTGGGCTAGAGTGAGGGGCGGGAAGCGAGGGGACAGGTCGGCGGTAAGGTGTCGGGTAAGAGGGGAGAGAGGGTTGAGTGTGGAGATGGAGAGTGGAAAGGGGTGAGCGAAGAGGTAGAAGGGTTCCCAGGAAAGACGGCGAGGGTTGGAGAAGGTCAGGGCTAAAAGGCGGGAAGGGAGCCTTGCATAAGAGCGATGTTGCAGACGGGAGGCGAATGGAGGGGTGTAAGGAGGGAAGTTAAAGGAATGGGGAAAAGGGCTGGTGGTGGGTCTATGAGAGCCGAGTGAGGAGGCGGTGGGGTTAGGGAGAGATGTAATAATGGATGTCTTATGGGGAGGAGAGGGAGGCGGTTCTGGAGAAGGGGGAGCGCTAAGAGTGGGTGGTGGGTATATTCGGGAGGGAAGGTGTAGGAGGGAATGCTTGAAGCGGCCAATTCGAAGCAGAGAGGGTTATTCTGGGGGGGGGGCGGTGGAAGGAGGCTAGGAGCAACGGTACTTCGACTGGACCCGGCGGGGGTCAACTTGACCTTGGGTGAAAGGGTCTCAAGGTCAGAAACTGAGGAAGAAATATATTATGTGGGAAGGGGGGAAGCTTTGGGACTCTGGAAGGATTGGGAATTTCTTGGCGAGGCGGTGATAGCTGGGTGGGCGGGAAGGTGAGGATCAAATGCACGTGAGGAAAGCGCTCGACTTCCGATGAAAAATGGCGATAGTAACGGCCGCATCGCAGCCCATCGTCTTGACGAATTACTGCGTGTGCACACTCGTGATATATTTTCACTCTCTAGACTGTACATATTTACTAATTGCATGCATTTACTCAAATGCATGAATGTTCAAATATTTATGTATTTATGACTGGTACCCTGAACACTCGGCTATGCTTCCTAGAGGCGACCTACGGGGTGTTGCGTAGCTGTATATTTAGATTATATTTGTCATAAAATGAATCGTCCTATTTATTTCAGGGAATAATATTTCTTTTTTTTTACCTAGCGTGCCGATGAATCCGTTAATTTCTGGTTCCTTTATCAATGTTACATCAAAATTTGATCAATATCAAGCCTTTATCGACCATCTATGCCTCTATGATATTTCAGTCATGCACTGCAGCCCTCTGTTACTGTTAGTGAGCGAACTAACGAAGAAACAAACACATTGATTAAGTTTGTCACTTTTTTTTGAATTCGCAGTATTTCGCAACTTCGACGCGCGTAATCACATTTGCATTGTGTAAATTCTGATGCAGAAATCATCCTCTATCACTAAAAATTAGAACTGTGAAAATAACAGTGACTGCTGGGGCAACATTTATGGAAGAGCTTATAGAAAAACTTTAATGGAATCCATTGTTCGCGATTTATCTTCACGTATTTCACAATGATTGTAAAATAACTAATGTAATACCAATTCTTAAAATTAGCGACAGGGACATTATAGACCTATGTCCCTCGCATACATATAATTCAAGTTTATGGCACAAGGGAATGACAAAGTTACTTTTTTAATTTCAAAATTGGACTTCTCGATAACCATTTATTGATAAAAAAATCAGCGCGGATTCCTTAAGGGTAGGTCCTGTGAGAAACAATGTGCGCTTTTCTTCATGATGTCCTGGGTTTGGAAAAACATGTTATCCTAGATGACGCGTTTTTTCTAGACTTTGATAAAGCTTTCAAGAGTGTCTCCTAGCAAGCTACATGTAAAGCTAGAAGCCAATGCCATAGATAAAAGTTTAGTGCATTGGAATCATGAATTTTTAACTGGTCACGTACAAAGAGTAGGAATAGATGGTGATACCTCTAATGCTAATTATGTGACTATACAGGGTCCGTACAATAAGCATCGAGACTGGTTCCAAAAATAAAAATTTATTGCAGGTATGTGTGTTCAGACATGTCTGAACTACAAGTAAATCCCGCAATCCCTGCCTGTCTGCCATGCATCTCCGGGGAAATCTATAGAAAACTCCGGCGATTCAACAACGCCACGATTAATTTACCACCAGCTGATTATCGTAAAGGACCCGATTGGCCTCAAGACTCCTGAGGTATATTAGACACCCTGTGAGTGCAGTGAGGTTTATGTTGTTGAAACGGGCCGCACGTATGGAACCCGTACGAAAGAGCATAAAAGGTACCGGAAATTGGGACAGTTGGGAGAGATCAGCGATTGCCGAACACAGCGTTAGCCGAGCTCACGTCATCCAATGGGACAAGGCAAAAGTACTAAGCCGTTCGCGTGGCTATTAGGAGCGGCTGGTCAAATAAGCTATTGAGATCCACCTCCAGAAGAATAATATGAATAGGGATCCAGGTTTTCAATTATTTAACTCCTGGAGACCTATTCTAAAACGCATATCAGAAAGCAGGTAAAATGCACGGTCAATCAGGAGACGCTAAAATGAAAGTTATGCTACATACCAATCAAGAGACGCCTGATCCTAGAAAAAAAAGTATGTATATACATAGATCGGAAAATTTTGCATTCAGCCATGTCACAAAACGGCATTCAGAAGCCCCGGGGACGATGACCGCTTCAGTTTTTGAAACGTCGGCAGCAATGGAGACACTAACTAACCAGATGGAAGACCCCAGAGTATTTTATTCAACAGATACGCTGGGAAAGCACAAGATCTTTCATAAATCCCGAAATTTTCCATCTCCATTCTTGTATGGTTATGCAAAGCACCCAGAGAGCAAGATTTATTGCTATATCTGGACTTTTTTACACGCCATCCTTTCCAAGTTTCGACTAGAAGAGTAAAAAATAAAATAAATCATTATCGGGTGAAGTCAACTCCATTGCATTGATGGTTGTATAGTTTTTTGTCTGAACACGGTGGGAAGAAGGATCTTCATTCATTATCTTATCTTTATGGTTTGAGATAAAAACAACTATAAATATAACGCCAAGCTACCGGAAATGTATCTTTAAAAAATTAAAATAGTCTCCGTGGAGGAAGGAGCTAATTAAGGAATGCCGTCCAATATTCGATAGAAATTAAAGAGGTGGAGTTTAAGTTGGCCATTCAAGCGCGGAAAGCGTTGCAGAAGTTACACTCATAACACGAGGAAAAAAGCAAACAGGAAAATTAAGGAAAGAACAGTGTTAATCGGATTGCATGGTGAATGGGAAACGAGGCACGCGGTGGTTGAAAAGGAAACAAGTGAATGAGTAAAAATCACGAAAGAAACTACCTTTAGGCGACAACCGTATTTGCATAACCGCCCATAAATTCATACTTGAGAGAGCCAATAAACACGCATGCGTTAATTGTCAAGAGAAAGTATGCAAAATGTTAGCTTTAGTGCTTTTTAATCGGTACTTGAAAAGGATCAAGGGAGTTCCCAAACAAAGGAAGGCAAAATGAAGAATAAAATTGCTGTGGCATCAGAAAAACTTCACGCTCAAAAATAGGTATGAGTTATGAATGGAAAAAAACTATCCAAATCATTAATTTGATTGATATTTGGGTATTCTTGTTTTTATGTGCTTGTTTTCTTTGTTAAACCCAGTTGAGGTTATATTTTTAAAACTGAGAGAACATGCAGAAGTGCAACCATAGGCCGAAGTATACAAACGCAATGATCGTTGCTTAAAGAGCGTCACCACAAACTTTTACTGACGAGGAGGTACAAGATTTTCTACGAAAGAGAGAGGAATTAGTGAAATTTTATCTCAAGCTCTAATAATCCACCATGATTGAATAAGGAGCATGATTGACTACTTAGAGTGGATTATTTCTGAGGTTCGGGTACTTTACTTCGGGTACTTTAACCCGGCCGCGGGTTAGAATCCTTCTTCGGCCAAGAATCTTGTGTGCTGTAACTTAGACAATATCTAATTGGTTTAGTCGACGGTGATCCATGAAATGGGAAATCAATGGGACATCTTTGATGAACCCACGCATAATTAAATTATGCTCAGTCAAACCTACATCCACGCGATAACCTGCAAGCCACCGGAATGTGTGTGGCAGAGGGTGTATAGACACCTGGCTTGCACGGGACGGAAGTGGATGCGGTCACGTACGATACATGAAATACTGATAGTTACGCAAACCTTCTACCATATTAAGTAATTAACGAATATGAGCGTAGAATTCATGAAGAGAGTACCGTCAAGATTAGTACAGATAGCAAACAGGGAAAATGACTTACTCTACCAACAAAAATATTTTAGCCTATTACCCAAGAATAAAACGGATATCAACTACGTAAGGAACAAAATGAAAAAGATAAAACAATCTGACATTCTGGAAATAAGGTTATGGGTGTTATCACAGATATTAGCAACAAAAAATAAAGAAAAAATAAGAAAACTTTAAATGGATGCTATCTGATATTATTCCCTAGTTGATATGAGTCACAGCTGTTTCTTTCCCTAATAGTGCTCTAAGCTATTCGTTCTGCAATCTATTACTTTTATCTTGAATGAATAAATAAAGTCTCGGCGGTAAAACTGCAACCGTCACGCAGAAGTACGAACGTATTTAGAAATCCCTTAAGCTATCCACCATTTGAGCCAACTTCCGTTGAAGGGTATTGGGTCATGGTCTTATACACAAAGGTCTCCACTCCAAGCGCCTTCCTGGTGCAAACGGAAAATAAATATTGCGAACAAATCACCACTCGAGGAGAAGGTGGTAATTCCCCGGGGATGAAGAGAGAGGCAGGGAGACCCTGTCTCGTAAATCGCCCTCGGTAAAGAAAACCCTTTTTCCAGACATTCCCACATCCCACGCCACCCGCAGGCGACCGCCGGCTCCCCCAAACAATTTCCCGCCTTCGCTCGCTCCTCGCCCCAGGGCTCTTGAAGCGCGAGACGGTCCCTCCCTCCCGCCACAGGCAAGGGAGAAGGACGAGTCTTCCTCCACACGCACGCAAGTACCCATCCCCTGTCGAGGGGCGCGAGTGGATGGGGTTGAATAAGCCGCTTGCCTTGCGTCGTAAGAGTCCAAGGGTACGGGATGGTTCCGCGGAGGTTGAGGGGAGAATGGATATCGAAGACAAGGAATGCGCTGCGGCGGAACAGTTCCGGGTTCCGACCGAAAGCGGTCCCATCTCAGGGGGGTGAGAGAGATGAACGCATCCGGGATGCGGCGTGCGGTGGAATAAAAGCTTTTCCACGTGCGTCACGGGGGAGCGGAATGATGTCTGAAAAGGCAGCCAGCGGTCTCAAGATGGGTGAGATGGCTTTTGTCACGTCCCTCGCAAAGACTATTCGGTAATTCCGACAGATGAATTGTGATGAAGGTGACTTCAGGGTTCGGAGGGTTTTTGAGTTTGAAGGAATCAGGGTGCAAAACATATCCGAAAGCATATCTGTCCCCGTACTAAAATTTAAAATCCTCCATTAACATTTCATCTATTTATTTATTAACATTTATGGTGTCCTTTGCATAAAGAATAGTGTGTAATTTTAAATGTTTCAAATATTCCTTTTCCTAGAGACGATAAAATCTCCGATTGATCTCTTAAATTTCGTAGGCAAATGGAGTTAAAAAGGCATATAAGGAACAGTTTAAATTTTACGTATTTATCTATTGTTAACGAAGTATACATTTATATCATTTGACTATGCAATGCATGCTATGTGTCATATTCTTGGTCTATGCCTTGATTTTGAAACGCACGTCTAACTCATGTTGGCCATTTTTAGCTGCTTATTTCCAGTCTGATAAATATAACACAACTTTAAAACTCTGATGACCCTCTTCGTAATTCATTTTATACTCATTTAAAACTGGTTTTAAAATTTAACATTCCAGTATTAAATAATTTGATAGGACTATCGTACACTGATCCGGAGTTAAAGACTGTAATTTTTTTTATTATTTCATCCAAAACGTATTGCTTTTCAATAGTAATATGAAATCGGCGGGTCTATTGCACGCCACCGTGTTTTAGTATGAAATGCAATTAAAGTGAATTAATAAGAATGTGGCGTTGGCATCGTTAAAAAAAGGAAAATTGAACGATTTGCTCTTCCAATGTACATCAATTATGTGAATCAATGAATTCATTTGAACGAGAAGTACGAGTGCACCTAAATACGAGTAAAGCAGTAAGAAATGCCTGAAAAATCTTTTTGATTCTACCTTTGAACGTTTAAAAAAAAGTGCAAAATTGCCAAGAAATGTTCAGTGATAATAATGCATTATTAATCGCTAAATAAAATTTAAAATCTTAAAAGAACAACACATTATAATTATGATATATTATATTATCGTTGACGGTAAGATATCAACATCCTGCATTTTTGGGCCATTGGGTGTTATCTTGCGTTATAGTTAAATGACACTGACCATACTACTTTGATCAAAAAGTTCCCGGAATAACCACCGTGTGGCGCTCCCATCGTTCCGATTTTAGTTCTGTTTTTTTTTGTTAAATTGGTACATCTGTTGTTGATATTCCCTTTAAATCTTAGTGTCATAACTTGACATTTGCAAAAGTTACGGTCGGTTTTCGGTATGTCCATCAGTGCTTCCTGCGATTTTTCCATTACTTCCTCTCGGCTGCTAAAACGCGTTCCCCGTAATGGTTTTTTAACTCGATTGAACAGAAAGAAGTCACAGGGAGCCAAATCAGGTGAATTCGGTGGCTGTTGGATGGTATTTGTTGCATTTTTCGTCAAAAAATTACGAATAATGATAGCACTGTGCGACGGTGCGTTATCATGGTGCAAAATCCACGAGTTTTCTGCCAACATTTCTGGTCTCTTTCGGCGAATTGCTTCACGCAAACGTCTCATAACGCCCAAATAATACTCTTTGTTTACTGTCTGGCCTTCTGGCAAAAATTCATGATGCACTACACCGTTGTAATCCATGAAAACCGTCAGCATTGCCTTCTTTTTTGACTGAAAACGACGTGGTTTTTTTGGTCTCGGCTCATTTGGTGAACGCCATTCACTTGCCTGATGTCTGGATTGCGTGTCGTACTCATAAACCCACGTCTCGTCTCCAGTAATGATCCTTTTGATGAATGTGGGATCGGATTCAGCCTCGCAAATCATGTCTTTTGCGACGTCAACACGGTCTCTTTTTTGCATGAAATTGAGGTCTTTTGGCACCAACTTTGCTGCTACACGACGGAAACCCAAATCATTAACCACAATGTCTTGGGCGGATCCATAGGCAATGTTCAAGTCCTCCGCTATTTCTCTGATGGTTAATTTGCGGTTATTGACCAACATTTCTTTTACTTTATCAATTTTTTCACCGACTTTCGATGTCGATGGTCTGCCACTGCGTTCATCATCTTCGATTGACTCACGACCACTTCTGAACCGCTCGTGCCACTGGTAAACGACCGTTTTTTTTAGAGAATCGTTGCCGAAACACTTTTCCAACATTTCCAACGTCCGTGCGCCACTAAATCCGTTTTTTACGCAAAATTTAATACAAGTTCGTTGTTGCAAATTTAAATCCATTTCTGCAATTGTAAAAAATCGCCAACACACACAGAGATAGATGTACTCTTGGCTACGTAACTTTTGCAAATGTCAAGTTATGACACTAAGATTTTAAGGGAATATCAACAACAGATGTACCAATTTAACAAAAAAAACAGAACTCAAATCGGAACGATGGGAGCGCCACACGGTGGTTATTCCGGGAACTTTTTGTTCAAGGTAGTATGTGCATTGAATATATGGAATTTACAAAGCAGACCTATCAGTGTTGCTGACAGTTGTCATTATCTCTAAACCAATAATGAAATTGAAAATATTTTCGAATTTTAAGAAACCATACGACTGATACTTAAATGGAGAACTACATATGTGAAAATGGTCGCAGAAGAAAATTTTATAAAAAAATGAAGCACCCTCCACTTGTAATTATAAACACCACCAAGTTATGACACTCTTTAAGGATCAAAGAGCAATGGACTGTTTAAAAAGTGGACCGGAAGATCAGGGCTTCAAATCTTGATGCTGGAGGCGGATCTTGGAGATCAACTAAAAAGATTAAGTGAGGAAGTACATTTACAAGGAGGTTTTTGCATAATATTTTAGCCTGCACGTTTGTAGATAAATTTCACACTGCATCCTAAGGTGCAATAGATAGTAGTATATGTATTTTCATGCGTGTAACATGAAAGTATTTTTGCATGACTGCATGCACCACTGTGGGTATGGGTATGCATGTATGTGTTGGTTTTTTAGTGTGGTTTTGTTCCCTTTTGCGAGTGGTGACCTAACAGCCCCCGCCACATGTCCTTGCAGCGGCTTGCGGGGTATAATGTAGATGTAGAAATTAATTCCCAGATGGACGGAGGACATCTTAAGAGACAACTGTTCGGTTATAAACACAATACTTGTAGATGGAAGACGAAGGCTGAGAGCCGAACACCTAGACCAGATAAAGAGAAATGTTAAACGGGAAGGTTAGTTTGGAATATGATTACCACCATTATTTACGGACGAATTGAGGGCTGCAATCTGGAAATCCTTGGATTGAAGAATTAATGGCGTGTATTGTAATAGTAATGTCGTTGATACAATTGCAGCGGGTACTTCGTGATCATTCTTCTCATAGTTTACTACTGTCTCGGGATCAATTCAAACGCTATACACAACCCGCCTCAAGGAAAAATGCCCATGGTTTAACGCACTTGGAGAGGCATCAAGTCACCGAATTATTCCAGCATCTTCCTACTTAACTCTTATCACAAAAAAGAGCATGAGACCTTAGAACTAATCTTCTGGTAAATACCAGACTGTAAATCTTCTCAAATTTCCATTAAAACCATTTTTTTAAAAGGCGCAATCCAAGTGTAAGTCAGTCGTGATTGCGACAGTTTTCTATGGAATTATACGTAAAATTAGGGATTTATAGCAAGACTTTGGCACGTCGGGATCTTCAAATTTGACAATTTTCTTGCTGATCACTTTTCAAACCCGATCGTACATTTTCCGTTCGAAAGTCAACTGAGTGAAATACGGAAGACGAAGCATGAAAACGATAAAAAGGGATGAAAGGGGAACACGAGCAGGAGGCCAAAAAAATTACACGACTGAAAGATAACGATCCACGAGCTACGACGTATGGGAATAGGCAAGGGCGATCCCCTTGTGCCCCCTTGCGTAATCAGAATAGAGGAAAGTACCGTTACAAACGGTTCGTTCAATTATCAATAGCATGTCGAAAGGGGGAGGACGAGGGTGGGGGTGAGTCCCTGGCGAGGAAGATGCCAGGAGGAACCTCAACTCCACTTTGAGATGGAACACACCAAAAAAATGAAACGTCCGCTTCCTCCCCCCCGCGCCGCCATTTTCTCCTCTTCCCGCTCATCTCCCCTCCTACCCGAAAGCCATCCCAGGGGGTTCGGGGCCACGAAGCGCACACACACGCACCCACGTACGCCCAGACCTTCCCTCACCTGCCCCTTTAACCATTTCTAGACCTGAGAGAGAGGCGGGTGTATAACGCGTTTGACGAAGAGGTAAGGCAAGAAACCTTGCCCTTGGGAGTTAAATCGGGACCCTTCTCCCACTGGCTCAGGTAAAAAATCGTAGTGTTGCCGGAAGTTCAGGAGATGCTGCGAGAGAATTGGACGGGGGTGGAGGGGGGAAGTAGGGTTCACAGGGAAACTTCGCATTCGAATACAGGAATACGTCGTAAAAGTGCTGAGACTTCAACGTATATCAAAAATAAAATTTCACCTCGCGACTTTGACCCATTATGTCATCAAAGTATTCTTTAATTTTCGTATAACCGAGCAGTACTACAAACCTACCTTCATTTTGGAATTCTCCTTCATTTGCTCACTATCCTCTTACACTCTACCCTTGTTACAATGATAAAGGAAAATAATAGCCATTTATAACTATAGATTCCCGAAAAAATATTAGCCTCCCTGCAAAACAAAATCTGGTGAATTCAATGAACATCTACATCTACATAATACCCCGCAAGCCGCCGCAAGGGGGTATGGCGGGGGGTGTTAGGTCACCAACCGTAAAAAGGAAAAGGAACAAACACGTATCACGCGAAAAATCTAACTTTTACCCTGAAAAGAAATAGTATCATACTTAGTGAACCAGATGCCACTTATCCAAATTACAGAATCAATGCCAAAAAGCCAACTAATCTTGGCCTACAGGTAGCCTGATCCACAATTCTTTTAACTAACTCACTGTGCAGTTGAACTCCACAAATTATACTACCTTAATAATTCTGAAATGCAGATAATGGTCAGCCCATTCACAGATTATAAAACCTGTTTAAATCGTTCAAAATGGCTTTATCCTTAGATTTGGTAGACGATCCCTATGATAAAACATGGTAATTTGCTTCTAGTGCTCCTTGCTAGACAGCATTAGTGCTATTTGCTAGTCAAAATAGTGACAACCATCCCGTCTTTTGATCTCAAAAAATGGTAGAAAACGTTTGCAGAAATATTATTATCATCATTAAGATACTGTGTTAATATTTCCGGACTCACTAATTTCTCATTTTCCAAAATTCTACTCGGCTTTGTCCCCAGGGTACCTCTGTATCGAGACGGAAATTAAAAAAATGACGAAAATCGAGGGAAAGGAAAGAGATGTATTACATCTTTCAGTTACTAACAATAGCGATGCATGCATATTTTCTACTCTCGGTAACTTCTATTAAGATGAGCTTCAGCAAGAGAAGTAAGGCAACTGATGTATTTTAAAATAAATAGGGAGCTAAGAAAGCATACATTAACTAGTAAATTACAGTTACCATGAAAAAATAGAGATGTGTAATTTTTCTTCAATATCTTTGTCAACTAGCCTCCAGTCAACCCATAGAAAAGTCAATAATCAAAAATAACTTGTAAATGTTTTAGGCTAATGACTAGGATTCCTAATTTAGAAATTTAATGGCGTAGACACGGAAGGGCGCGCAAAAAACACTTTTCCAGCAAAATGCACGTATAAGTTCTATTCTCGGAGCAAAATGGATACCTGCCGTCATTATAGTTCCTATCGAACGCTGCTATTGAATTTACCCATTAAATTTCAATTAATCCACTTTCATTCCACAGTAATGATTGACTATGAGATCCCTCCCAACTATGCGATAATAAGAATCGTGACTAAGCTCATCTCGTCGACATGATGCACATGCATTGTTCATTGATAGGCAACAATTCTCAAATCTTTCGACCCACCTACTCGGTTAATTTAGTGCCCATCTGGAGAACCATTAGAAAATAGGCAACATTCAAATCAAAAGCAAAAGAAGAGGAAAGTGAAGAATATTACGCTGAGTCGATCATATGAAATTTCATTTCCAGAAATTGTGGATTATAAGAGAGATATGTCACCTGGATATTCCGAAGGGATTCGTAACGGATAACTTTGAAACTTGCGCCTAATATTTGGAAGGAAAATGGTCAAATCACCTTCGAAGCCATTCACGCTGATAGTCAAGAACCATCAACTTATAGGTCGGAATAAATGAAACCATTACGCTGCGTTTGATTCTATTCTTCCAAAATCGAACCCAATCAGCAGCCATCTGTACGAAGCTTTCACAAAATAAATTACTTTTTTCGAAAATAATTTTTGAGCCATGATACCTGGGAATAAGCACAAAGTGTTCGATAGACAATCCCGATTATTGCGACCACAAAATCAGGCCTTTGCTCGGGTTTCACACTCCCGTCCCTAACTAATAGAAAGAGCCGCGTGATTAACAACGTCCTGACTCAACGCAACGTCTCCGGAGCACAATAGAGACAATGGCTCAGACATCATCCTCGGCTTCCCCCATCCCCCCTACACCCTCGATATGCGGCACGTTGAGAAAGGTGGCGGGAGCAGATCCGCAGCTGAGATTGACATAGACGAATGGCTTTCGAACGGCTATCGATTCTTCCGGAGGACAATGTCGAGGAGTCGAAAAAAATAACAGGAAAAAAACAAATGAATTTCCTGATGGAAGTAAGAAGGAAGTAAATTAAAACGGAGATAGGGAACAAGGTGGAAGCGAGAGCGATGGATAGGGGAAGAAGGGAAAGATGAAAGAAGGAGTAGGAGGTGACCCGGAATAGAACTGGGAAAAAAAGAAAGACGGACTGCGTGATGGTTCATTATTTGGAGGAGGAAAGCATTTTAAATGTTCCAGAGGAAACCGTTATGCATTCATTTTTGTGCTCGTGTGTGATCGTGCGTGCTTGCCGTGGGTCGTACGTGGGTTTAGGCATGTAAGAATCAATTGGTCGACTCCGATTCCTGGAAAACGAAGCGACAAGTGTTGGGACTAGGATCGTTTAGAGAGCTGGAGCGAGGAAGGAAGAAAAAAAGATAAAGGGCATCCACAGACAACTTCCAACCGAGCCCTGACTAGTAAATACAAGACGAAGCCTAGCTTAGACATCGAACTTCTTACGAATGTGCTTCCGAAAGAATACCCGTATTTTCACGAGCATTTTCATTTGTTAAGAAATTAACCGTGAAATAGTTACATGAATTGTCCTGCCTGTTACCAAATAAGCAGAAATAGCAACTTAAGTTTATTTGCTATAATTTTTAAGCTTTGTGTCTTCCAGTAGAATGGTAATATAACCGCTGCCTATTTTACAAGATGTGTCGGCAATGGCTTCCTTCGTTTCCTATTGAGATACTTTCATTGATGTTTAATAGCCACCAGAGCTGCAGGGTAATCCCAAATTGTCACTCAAAAGCCATTGAATTAAGAAGATAATTCATACTGAATGACGCTGAGAAAGAGATATTAGTATTTTTTATCATTTTTTCATCAAGTTCAAGAAAATCTACATGATACCCCGCCACACGCCCTTGCGGCGGCTTGCGGGATATTATGTGGATGTAGACGTAGACGAAAATTATCTTCTATGCTACATACAAACGGCAACTAGGGGTTTAATCATGAGTATAATAAAAGGAGTAATGGAATTTAATTTTATACGATGTAATCTCGTTAAAATGTAGACTCGATAATATGAGAAAACGGCAAATAATACTCAAAGAAATAATTACTGGGAAACTGGCAGAGGCTTCAACCTTACAAGATCATGACGACTCGGCAGAACATCCCTCGACCAAAACGTAACCTGCGATGAGATTTTCTTAAAATGGTAACTCTCATCACGCAGAAATCACACATCTGTGCGAATCAGACTGTGAGCTCTATCGAAAATATCTTTGCAACACAAAAATAACTTTTTATGCTTATTGTTTCTTTTTTTAGAGACGTTCTATAGCGGGATTACTATCGAAAATAAATAAACAAACATATTTAATATCTGAGTCCGTCTTCTTCCACAGGATTTTAACACCCTTATTGCGTCTCGACCTAAAATGCTTCATGGTCATCTCATGGTTCATTTCCCTTGAATTTGATGTAAAAAAAGCTGGTAATAGAGTTGTGCAGCATTTCATACCTTATGATCCCTCTCCTTGCTACTCGCCTCAGACACAAGAATAGGCAATAATGACCAAAGATATCCTCGCTCGCAAAACTCACTTCCAAAATGTCTAAAAATCTCCTCGATCAACTCAACTAGAAAGAACGATGTAAATTATTTCATTAGCAATTATTTCATCATCATTGCAGAGTTTTTAAAAAATATGAAACTTCATTGATGGGTGTTGCAGTGTCGTATTTGCGTTTCCGGTGATTGGCTACGTGGAAGCGGTTCCTCCCGCGTCGTATGCACCTTCTCGTGGATTCACTGCCATGCGTGCGTGAAGATGGCATCAAAAACCTAGAGGGAATCCCTCGCCTAGTCCCCGAGATTAGGACCCCACTGGGCCATTCCATCTCGATTACCTGGACCCTAGGAATGAGGAAGAGGAAGCAGGTAGTCGGTCCGTCTCGAGAGTTTTCGGGGTTGGAAAGCAAAGGGGATGGGACGGACCAAATGGGGAACGGTTGGAGGGGATGTGGTGGTGGCTAGGACCAGTATGCTATGTTAGGGACGTTTTTTTAAGGGAAATTGATGGCGGGTGGGGTATATTTTTTTCAAAGGGGCCTCTTTAAGAATGCGGAAAATGGTTCTTCCAACTAGTCCGTTCCTTCCCTCCTTCCACCCAGCCCAGCCCGAAAGGAGCCCCACGCCCCCGCCTTCCTCCGTTTCATCCATCCCTTTTGATTCCGACGTCACAGAACCCTTACAAAAAAAACGGAAGGGCACCTGAGTGCGTGACCGAGCATACATCCTTCCATCAAGCAGTAGGAAGACGATGAGGAAGTGTTGCTATCACATTTAAGTGGCATGGACCCCTTCGGGCAATGCCTGACCAACTTGCAGAGGGGTCGACTTTATTCCCGCTAGCAATGATGTGTTCTCAACTCAGGGTGATGCTCCCGAAATACCGTGTTGTTAACCGTAATTATATCCAGTAAACCAACCAGTAGATTGCTTTTCATGTTAGATTTTTATGAGATCTGAAACCCCTAATGTGACGTAGTACTAGCATTTTCGATTGTACCTAAATCCATTACGAGTATGTTAGGAAATTTTGAACGTCTCAAACATCTGATGAATGAGTAAACGTCCACACTCTTTACACACGTATATAGGTGAGACAATTTCATTACGTAATGTTAAAAATGACTCGATCACATCGCAGGTCGGGAATATTTATGGCAAGAGGACAATATGAGTTCATAATTATTTATGATACAAATGCGATGCAGGTTGTATGCACTTTCAGGGAGCCACTAAAAAGGTTCGTGTCTCCTTCAAGTTCCGGGTAGTTACAGTCAACTTGCCGGTACCATCGTATCTTACACAATAAGGCAAACCTCTTTTATTTCATACCTGAACTACCAATGCCGATGGTCAAATTTAAGCACCTACTAGACGTGCGATAATTTTAAGGAGTGTACCTAAGACCTCCACTTAAGGATTTTTGCGGAGAGAAACTATTGCCGTAAATCGCTGGAAGCATTTTTTTTACTCCCTGGAGTAGGATTCGCCGGAGGTTTTTCCTTAAATTCTCACTCCCACGAATTATACTCTCCTATTGTTAAACTTAACACCGCAGGTGACATAATCAGGCGCGCCTCCCCCACTATTATAGCTACAGATACCTGGAACTATCGCTCAATATAATATTGAAGAAAAATTAATCTTGATCAGGGGATTTAATGTAATGATCTTCCTGATGTCCAGGGGCTGTGAACTGTGAGTTAACCGTACCAGGATGTTGTTTGTTGAAGTAATGAATGCTCGTGCCTAATTTTATCGAGTTATATTTACGAAGCCATTTATCTGAAATGGTCCTATCACAATGGTAGAACCTACTAAAACTAAAAACAAAGAGATTGATAATATGTTAACACTATTAAATAATATTCAGCCAAAATAAGACATAAGTGCTTATCTTATCTGATCAAGTCCCTGATTGCGTTTAATTACCACCAAAACAAGAACGCCGACTTCAAAAAAGAGATGCAGAGTGGGTGTGTCTTTTTATATACAGTACATAAAAATACACCCCTTAGAGATTTTATAGACCTGATATCCCCTATAGACGCTTCAATGTGCACCTCTTTGGGATGAGTAAAGTTATAAAAACCTCAGAAGAAGAAACTTACTCCATTGTATTTATTACAAAGCTACAGATTAAAATACGGGAAAACAGCAGGTTATGTTAGGATGAGATTTCTATGACTTGTTTTCACGAATGGCCCTTTGGCTTGGGGAGACCTCTGTGAATTTCATTAGCTTTAAATAGAGGAGCACTCTCTCCTTGGTAAGCCTGACCGCATTGCGAAGCAATTAATCACCTTCACGCAGGAATCCTGAAGTGCCAGGAATCCATAGCGAACGCTTCCTTTTTTTGTAATATTGACGTGTGTTAAACCATCTTTTCTCCTCGTTATGACTCGTTTTGTCTATATCCCATTTGCACTGAAACTAGGATTTGACCATCGGAGTCGCAAATGAGTACCGTGAGACTCTCTCTGATAAATTTTCTTCCGGTTTATCCGTGAGTTTTGAAAAATTGATGATTCAAGCAAGGTCTGTAAAAGTGATCATTCGAATTTACTCAATAGTTCAATGCTTTAGGAGACAAGTTTTCCTTGGAACAAGTCTAACACCTTTGCTAACTAGAGATAAAGCGACACACATACATTGAATTTAGCGCCGGGAGGATCCAATCGAAAACAGCTTAACCATCCACTATGAAAATTACAAAGGAATATCAATCCCTGGCGTAAAGAAAGCACGCAACAATAGGGGCATATGCGCGGTTTCGGGAAAGCGTGACTCTCTCGTTTACAGAGAAGGTCAATTATAACCTGCGCATGTGTTGAAAAGAGCGAATACGTGCATCAGGTGTTAATGATCGTTTTTCATGAGCAGTGCATAGGAAGAGCTGAATGGAGATTAATTTTCCATTACCCCGGGATGCAAGAAAAATGGCATAGACTTGGATGGACGGTTGTCTTCTCGTTAGATGAAAGGTGATAAGGCCTAGGTTATAGGGTAGGATTACCAAGCAACTGAGAGCGAAAACCACACCACGAAGTAAGCACCTCTGTATTGCTGGTTGAGAGTCTTATGTACCAACTGCTCATCAAGTTAATTAAACGAAAAATACGGGTAGACGCATGAGTTTAAGATTTACACATTGAAGAAAAATATCGAAAACAATTAGTTAAATATAGAATAAAGTCTTAAGAATATTTTCTAATCGGTATTATTTTTAAATATTTCACTGATTACCTTTCAAAATAATGGTTCTTTTGAATTGATTGTGTAATTTGCATATAATAATAGAGGGAAGGAAGAACGAATTTTTAACACGAGTGGTTTGCGAGCGATAGTCGAAAACTCCTATTCGCTACGCAGTTTGGCCGTTCTTTGATCGACCGCGGTGAAAATTACTCGTTGTACACTTACGCACGTCCGATTATCTGTCATTATATTTTTCATCGGCTCCCAACAGCTGCCGAGAAATGATCATACGGCGACCTTATAGTAAATGTAGGCGCTGACGTCACCCTCACGTCTACAACTAACATACGCACGCTTCGATGCAAGAGGTGTGGACATAAGCAATAAGAAATGAAGCAAGTGTAACAACCTTAAGTTTTTGGTACCTTGTGGAAAAGGATATCCCTAAACGTATTGTTTTTTCGTTAATATCCATTATTTAATATTTATAGCCATTTGACAAAGGAGTTTGTAGTGGAATTTGAATAATATCTTGCGATTCAAATGCGAATACAATGGTTCAAAATGTTTATCAACTTCAACTTGATGCAAAGGAATTACATCTACATAATACCTCGCAAGCCGCCGTGGGGGCCTAAGGCGGGGGGTGTTAGGTCACCACCCGTAAAACAGAATAAAACCACATGCAATACCAAATCATGTTACCTTTACACAAATATTAGTTTGTTCGTTCACTCGCTAAATCTTAATCACAAGAAGAAAGAAAGTACTGACATGGGATAATATTAAAAAAAACAGGATACGTATATTCAAATCATGCTGTATAACTGTTAAAATGATGGGTCTATTACATAAAAAGAAGTAATAGTAGTTTTTTGGGGAGGCGATTGACAGCTGAGGTCCTTTGCGCCATTAGGGATGGACAGGAATGGATTAAGGGTGGAGAGTCACCCGGTGTCGGCATCAGCCTACACTTATCGTAAGGCGCCAACCACTGAAAAATATCTGTCGCCTCCAGGATACGAACCCGGAAATAAAAAGAATGACATACCGGAAGAAACATGCAGGATATTAATAAATATATACAGTATCAGCTCTAATTATCTAATATGGGCTTGCTATCACATCTATTTTGATCTCTAATAGTACGAGGAAAAAACGAGATTTTAAATCTATCCGTTCTTTAATAAATCTCCCTGATTTTACGCATGTGATCTGATCTACCATAGTAAGTCGGTGCCTGTAATATTCTTTAACATACTCAGATAAGTAACCTGTCTCAAAATTACGCAGTATATTTAACCTGTATTTAAAGAAACGGTCAACTAGTGAATCCCATCCTTATTCTTTCCATAGTGTCTTGACATTACTACCTTATTCGTAACCACTTTTCACAAACCTAGTTGTTCTACATTGCACTGACATAACGTGACTGTCAGCTCTCTCAATGAAATTGTAGAAGACCATCAAATAAATATTCCTCTGTCAGATCATTATTGACCTGAAATAATTATATAACAGTGGTGATTTTTTATTCTATTAAAAAAAATTTTAAAAATTTGGGGTTCTCTAAGTAAAAAATTCCAATTTCAAACACAAATATTCTCCAAATTCAGGATAATTGATAATTCAAGAGATAATTATTTGAACTATGTACGTAAACTAAACTCTGAACTCTCTTCCCTGAAATGTTTTTTTCTAACAGAAAAATATTAGGCTTCAGTTTATTTTACCTAATGAAAATTAATAATTGATAGTATAAGCCATACGAGGAGGGCGCTAACTCTTAATTCAATTAGGGCCATGCGTAAGCAATTAGAGCGGGAAGGGATTCGGTATCCGGTCAGCCCCACCCCCCGATGGGCCTCTCTCGAATTCCAGCGGCGACTTATGTTTTGGCAGGTATTCTGATCCAAAGTAAGGGGTACACTGAGGGGAGAACTCCTCCAGTGAGTACAGAAATCCGTCGGAGAAAACGTAACCCTTTGGATACCTCGAAATGCTTCATTGGGAGTTGGCCAATGCCAACGCAGCACACTGAATTGAAATCGGAAAGAGATCGTCAGAAATGTAGCAGCAATTTTTTTAGCACAGAATGCTAAATGCGATCACGGTCGCTTTCCGTTAATTGGCACGTAAGGTGATATAATACCTACACATAGCCACATTCGTTCTTGACAGCTATAAGTATACATCATCGCCGGTCATCAATTCTAAGACTGGTTTGTAGTAACTCTCCACTCAATTCTTCTACCGGCTAATCTCTTCGTGAGTGCGTATTCCTTTTTCCGTTCACTACAAACGTATTTATGTTCGAGTATTTATGCACGTATGTATGTGCTAGTTCCCATCCCAAGAAAGGGTTAAGTAGCCATATAAGAGATCTATGAACACGTATGATTTCGCACACAGCTAAAATGGTTCTCTGTATCATAAATAAGGGAATTGATAGCAGAGCTAATGATTACTTAGGGGATGGTTAGTTTGGGTTCAGCAGGAATTGGAGAGGAACGCGTCGTGCCATTGCTGTATTGAGGTAACTTATAGAGAGGAACAGAATACAATCAAGATGTACTTTGCTGTTTCATAGGTTTCGAGAAAGTGCTTGATAGAATGAATTGGAATACATGGGTAGAGTGGAGGGATAGGCGACTTATCTGCTACCGGTTCATGAATCAGACTGCTCTTGTAAGGAAGAGGGGTAAGACAGGAGTGCTCATTGTCAACGGTGATTTTCAACATATGTCCGTAGGAAATGGTAGAAAAGATCCATGGGAAGAACTGGAGATAGTAATGAAAGACGGTGGAATTCATAATCATAATAAAATCATGTAGGTTTGCGGATGATAAAGCTTTAGTAAGCCAATTAGCCAAAGGGTTACTATTTTTTTTTCTTTATTTATTTAGGATACATTGCTGTTAGGCGATAAGCCGGGTGGCAATGACATGATATAACAAGAGCTATAAACTATGCAGTAGTCAGTCTTAAACACTATATAACTATTATATCTGTGCTCTCTAGAAAATAACTGCGGAAGATATGAGAAGAGATTTAATATAAAGGTTAATAGGTTCTGGAAAAAGAGGAAGGATAAGTAAAACGTTAAAATGGCAAGACATAAAATAGAGCAGATGCAGCAGTTTGCCTATCTTGGAGGAGTTTTGGATCAAGTTGATCAAAATAGTAGAAAAATAAGAAGACTAAATGATGACATCGACGTGGAAAAAGAATATTTAGAAAAGGCTAGTGAAAACTTTTATGTGGAGCGTCATTTCTTAAGGCTTAGGAGCGTGGTTGTTGAAGCAAGATGGCAGACGTAGATTTTATACTTTTGAGATGTGGATGTGGAGAAGGATGAGAAAAAGTAAAATGGACGGAAAGGAAAACAATCGAAGAAAGGCTATGCATAGTGGGGGAGGAGAGAGGATTGTTGGGAGGAATCCAAAGGAGGCAGGAAAGTTGGATGCAGAGTATCTTGATTGGCGATGGAATGTAGCAGACTGATAAAGGTGAGGACGTTAGGAGACCGAGGAAGGGGGAGAAAAAGGTTAAGAATGTTGGACGACATGAAGAGAGATGGAATGTATACAGAATTGAAGAACAGTTTATTATTGTTTGGGGTGACCGATTGTGTCTTGTTGTTCGAGGTTATGAAATGTAGACGTGTTCAGTCTTTGTCCATAAAAAAACGTACCTTAAATAGAGGACTACTAAATAATAATATTATGACGGGAGGCTTTCGTAACTAACAGTCTTTCGTGCACGGCACGTGGCTATCATTCTTCACGCACTGTGCATGCTTGATGTGGATTCATCCCCTCCCACACCGCAAATACGGTATACAAACCCACTTAACGTAGCGAAGTGACATTACGCTTAATCTTCACAAATCTTACCCATGAAAATAGTAAATGTTGGAAAGTTTTCTTTCTACAAAAGCCTCTAGAAGTAATTATATAAACAAACTTATATTTGAATAACATAATTTTGTTCAATCTTACTTTTTACCCAGGTCAACTCTTTTGCACGTTACGCACCCACTACCTAGAAAAATAAGCACGGATTTTCTCACAATGCCACTATGGTCTTTTCTAGAATACCATCCACATCGAAAAGTTATCCTTAAAATAATCGCTAGGTATCAGGGTGTGATTACACTTAGGGTGAATCCCTAATGAATTAATGTTTACTAAATTTTTAAGGGGTGAACTGAGAAATTATGGATTCAAACTATGGGCAGAAATTTTACAAATGGCCCTATACATGCAGTACAGCATACGTCTACATTCCACAATGCATGAGAGACGAGTTGATGGCAATGGTTGTAATACATTGAGAGTATTATATCTCATAATTAATTTGCGATATAAACCCCTGAAAAATACATGACATTATGGAGATGGCATAAATTAATTAATCTTTTATCCCATGAAACATTCGATTCAGTAAACACATGTGTTCTTATATTCCCAGTCGACTTATAAGTAAACAAAATAATTATCCAGTCAAGTACTTATATTAACTCATATTTCAACTAAAATATTCTCATTTACATTTCCTGATCATGAATTGAGTGATTTTGACTCACCAAACAAGATGAAGGCCCATGCATGTGTATGCAGCCTTCGACAAGCATCGTATTGAATGCTTAAATGGATAAAGGACAGCGTTCATAAATTTCTGAGGGTGCTGGGCAGAAATAAGTACGTCATGAATAAAAAAATACTGCGGGAAAAAACTACGCGACCATATTTAGGAGACCTAAAAAGGACCGAGACGAGAGGAATCTTTCGACGACTTTCGGTTTGGAGTCCTTGTAACAGTATGTGTTGACGGAATTATATACGAGAAAACAATCCTACTTTAAGGAACCGGTTGATAATCGCATTCGCAATGAGTGATAAATGTGACTGCATTCCGCGAGCTAAAGCAATGTGCAAACATTGTAGCCCGATTCGTTCCGTACCTTGAGAGAAAACCTTTGAGATAATTCACCTGGAAGGGTATGCACAAGTCCCACGGCGAATGTTTGAATCATAGAAGAGAGTTACCCAGATGCGGAGGCTGTAATGTTCCTTTAATGATCTTTGCTGTTAATGACTTTGCTCATTGCTGATATAGAATTGCTCCCCTGGCATCTTATTCCTTGAGGAGAAGATACATAAAAGGAGCGCCGAGAGAAGTCTTCAAGGGATGATACATTTTTGTGTGCATGCCTCTGCGCAGAAATATTCCCTTTTACATTCAAAGGAGGCAACCTTTACCGACATGTACTGCCTGATTTAATTATAATGCGAAGGAAACCCTCTTTACAGTATGTCGTGCAATGCCTTGCCTACTTTTCTCACCTTCTAACATGAGCAGCCACAGTGGCACATGATTCATTTCATCGTATCCTTTGATGATTTATGTAGAGAAATGTAGTATCTTAATGGTTTTTACCATACATAAGCACACTTCTAACGGTCACAAAGTAGTAAGGAATCAAAACACCTTCAATTATTGTCAATGATATTGTAAAATGCATACAAATTAAATAAAAACAAGGGCATGCGTTAAAAATTCGTGCATAACGGCTGAGTTAGAAAACGGTGGTGGTGGTAAAGAAAAGAGGAGGCGATGCAATAGAAATGTAAATAGTTTACGAGCATTCATAAAGCAAAGGGAAATAGTAGACGTAGTATTGACCGAAGTCGTTCTGTGAAGATAGAATAGTACAGTAAAAAATGAAAAGAAGGAGTACCCTGATTTATCAGGGATATTTAGGGGGACAATATCTTTCAAAAGGCAAATTTGGAAAGTAAATATTACGGCAATAAGTATCCAGCGAGTAAGGTAGTGAATTAGGGGCGTTAAGAACTAGTAAGGTAAATAAATATTTTAATGTAGGCTAGGCTGATTCAAATTATTCTTATTTGTACACTTCATCCCATTTCTTTTACTATCTGATTAAATATAATAATACTCTATATGAATTAACTAATACGATTTCAGAGGCACATTGTAAAAAATCAATAAGAATTGTTTACCTGAGAAATTACTATTTGGGGCTGATGCAAATATCAGGCTGATCCCTTCGTGAAAAACCCAACTAGGCGATGAAAGGGCCTAAACGGAAACTCTAAAAGGGTAGGAACTTTAAGGACTACGAAAAAAAACACAAAATAGGCAAATTATACATATTTAAAAGAGAAATATTAAAATAGATGTAAACAGATAGAATAAACAAAATATCAAATGTTAACGTACTAGGATAAATATATCATAAAGTGAAGCTTTATGGCAAATAAAAGGTAGAGCGAAAAGAAAGAGCTAATACACATAAATATGATAGAAGAAAAGAGAATAAATTGGAGATATGCGAAAAACTGATGCCAGAATGCTGATGAATAACTAAATAGAACTACTGAAAACCATTTACCTAGTCATATTTTATGCAATTCTTCGTTTAATTAATAACGTAAAACCTTTAGCTACAATTACGATATTCCTGAAATACATCAATAAAACTGTGTACTCTACTCCAGGCAGCTGTAAATATATATTCACAACAGCCGATAAAACATTAAATACTTAAAATATTGTTAAAAAATGTCGAAAAATTGATGCCCACATCTCATTCATAAACGACAAGGTACTCGCCAAAGAATTTTAGATGCTTGAATACATTCATTATGCACTATAATTGTAAACTAATCGCTCATGCAGTAGTTCAAAGGTTTCAAGGAATTTTTGAGGTACTTCCAACGGAGAAAGAAAAAAGGAATTTTTAAAGAGAAATTAGATACCTAATAAAACAAAGACCCATCGTTCCCACTTGGGCTTTATGCCCATCTGAGAATATCAGAAATTCTTGATCATGATGATTCAGGTAAAATGCCTTGCGAATAGTGTTGCCTTGAAGATGAAAACCAAAATAAAATTGTCAAGTTACTAAAATTAATCCCTAAAAAAGAAGCTGAAAAATGTCAGGGACAATTCGTCGGATTTTTCAAGTCCTCGTGATGATCAATGCATTTTCTTTCTTGCCTTAACTTAAGGCAAATACCCAAGGTTAAATATTTTCAATGTTCTCAAGATGTGACAGTCACGAGGGTATTTATGAAGACTACCATGAAACTATCACAGTATAACATATGAATATAGCACTTTTTATACTAATTCATAAATGGGAAAGTGAAATCAAAAGACCATGACCCCGTTTCCCATTAAAGTTGAATAGCCATAAAACAATTCGAAAGATATCCAAGTATTTAATACTCTAAAATTTTATCTACAAATACATAAAGGATTAAAGAAAAGCTCATCCAGTTCGTGAAATATTTTGACCAAAGCCAGTATATGCTTCCTCAAACACTATCCAGCAACCCCCGTGCGAAACGCTGCCAATTCGGAGTCCAGTAGGCGTTGTGCTGTACCTAAGCCAAACGCATTTGAGCATGTTTACTATCATTCCTTTCATCACTTTTCGATTTCTTACTTACCATCGCAACTTTTCTCAGATAAATTTTATCTATGTTCAACCTATTATATTTCGCAATTAACAACTGAGGTTGGTTTTGTGGTGCATTAATAGCCCAGGATATGATAGATGCACCGTAAAAGAAGCATTAATTCTATGATATGATGAGTCTTAATGTTAGAACCGGTGCCTTTCCAATTTTTTTTTCAAAATATCGAGTAGTAGTCGTATGAAAGACTATCAATATACTGTACGCACTTCAGATAGGGCAGTATTCAGGAATGGGGATGATTTCCCACTCGAATCCCTGTTGGTTTTTGAAGGTTCCTAAGCATACCAGAGCCAGAGAAAACTGATAATTAATTATAATAGAAAAATGTTATTTAATTATACTTTGCCGTTCAACTGTGCTTTCTCTATTATAGAATCATATATGGTTAAAACTTGGAGGTACCTTAATGAAGGAAGCATCCCAATTACAATGATTTGATTCCTCCTTGACTAAACCTGGATCTGTTATTGTAGCAAAATATAAATGAATAAAAATAACATCAGCAATTAACGATTAATTAATGGCAGCAAATATCCCTAATCTCATTACATTGACTATCACATCCATATCAAGTCACATAATAAGAAAATGTTTTCGTTGCATGATGATTTCTACCTATCAAACAAGGTATCACTGCTATTCGGGAAGAAATAATTTCAATATTTTCTAAGCGTAACGATAATATCAACATTAAATAATGACAATTTATACTCGTAAAATCTTGTATCATTTGAAGGATCTCAGACTCTTGTATCATTTTTTTCCGCTCCCAAGTTATCAGATGATGGCACCATTCAAGAAAATCATCATAAATTCTAAATATTTAAAAATAATGTTATCAGTTACATTTGAAATTTGTCAAAAAAAAGGACAAAATAAAGATAGGATTTTTTTAGAACTGTATGAATGAATGTTTTACCGATGGAACAGTCTGTAGCTTTAGATAGGACTAAGGATGAAAAGAAGTAACCGCTTGAGGAGAGAACTGATTACAAAAAATAATTTGCAGCGCATTTAAATACTCGTTTTATTTGGGACGGGTAGCTTGATGAAGGAATTGAAAATAAATATAAGCGAAAACATAAAAGCAAATGGTCATGAAATCATCTTCGAGACATACATTTCAAAGTTTTCTGTTGATAATGCGATAAAAACGAGGAAAGATGATCATGAACTTCTCATGGGTGAGGATAAAAATATTGAAAGAGGAGTAAATTTAGTGAATGTGCGATAAGATATAGTAATTCCATTTATTAGTGTTGGGGAAATGTTCTTTGCCATTTTATGTTCAGACCTTGGGCGTACTGACTGCACAAATCTTTCAGTTATGTGATGAGTGAATCGACGTCTAAGACTCTCCCTATAGACCCCCAAGACTCCCCCAAGACTATAAGCACCTAATCACTTGTTCAAATTTCCTTCAAACCAAAAATAAATATTTTAATAAAATCGTTTATTTTTGCATAAAAACCGTAGAGGAGTTCTTGGACTTCTTCAGGTACGCCAGGGAATTTAATGATTGTATACGGTTCCTTCCTATTAATTCCATTCATCTATCTTCATCCAGGGCCGCTGGAAAGATATTCAACTTGTTTCTCATTATTTCCTTAAACTAAAGAAAGATTTCAATATCTGACACATATTTAATATGTTTTCTATTTCATAACCTCGTTCTTTTCCTAAGTGGTGAGCTTAAGCCTTCTTGGAAACAGTTGGCCGTTTGGAAAATTCTACTAGAAAAGGTGCACTCGCCTCAACTCTGTCTCCGGACGATCACGCATTCGTTCTGGAGCTTTCGGCCACGAGAGGTGAAAGAATGATCGTCGGGCTACCCAGTAGACGCGAAATGAGCACGCCACTGTTCCTACCCGCTCTGTAGGAAGGAAGGAGGCAGCGGTGGTGCTGAGTCGACGGCAGTTTGCAGCCGGCCGGGGAGGACAACCCTCCCCCCCTGCCGGGCAAAGGGAGCCGAGACGACTCCCTACCCCCCACGCATCCTTGCCTCCGACATCGCAGCCCCCCTCTCCCTTCTGGACACCTATGGTACACACGCCTCGTCCCCCCGCCTCGCCCTCACGCTCTCCCCCGTCCACTATCCGCAATAATTGCCCTCTAGCATTTTGGTATGGAAAATATTCAGCATGTAACTACAGCCCCCACAAGAGGGATCCGTTTCTCAATAAAATGGTGTTTGTTACTAGCATTCACATTTGTAAATCCATTTCAGGCGTTGTTTCCCCCAGGCAACCAGTCAGATACCGTGAGAAGTTAACTTCTGGAACGTGAACATGTGCGGCAAGAGTAGAAGAAAATTCAAATTCCGCCGAGAAAAATATTTTGACGGAAAATATGCTGCTGTTCCGTGTTTGTGGCGGTAACGAAACGAATACACATCTACCGAATGGAACCAGAGGAGCTTCTTCACGGGAAAGATCATCTTCGAACGTAATAAAAACGAGTGCGCGAATCCCGGTTCTTTTGTTTGCCTGTTTTTACTTTTCTTCTAAAGGGAACACGATGACGATGCAGGGGTATTGTGTAGATATAAGACACAATTCTGCCGTAAACGAATCCCGATGCTGAAGATACCAAATATCTGTATCTGTAGGGATAGATTTTTAAAACAAAGCTTTTATAGCTTGTAGTTTAACTTTTCACTGGGAAAATCGGAACAACCTATGCACGCGTACGCTTGAAAAGCATATTAAGCGTATATGATGTCACCTACCAAGTTTTAAGTGTTTTAGTCCACACATCCAACCTCCGTTGTCCCTTGTTGACTGAATGGTTTCTCTGAGTAAAGGCCAGAAAACTCATTTCAACGATTTATCGTGCAGTTGAACGAGAATTTGCCACACAATTATCTTTTGTCGAAGCATTGTTTTAAGAATGAGATAACAACTTTCAGATGTGCGCCATGAATAAAATATCTCTAGTAGCTAGAAAATCAAAATAGGAACCAAGACAATTTCAAATACTAGAAAAATTACCCTAGGTTAATTCTTTATTTTTGTGTAGAGGAAAAACAAATTCACTTAAGAAGGGACTGCAAAATAAGAGGCCTAATATCACGTAAGTGAGCGTGAATCGAATATTTTCTCTTGGTAGTAGTTTTTAGGGGAGGTGACCGACCGCTGAGGTTATTTGCGCCATTAGGGGTGGAAAGGAAAGATGAAAGGTAGAGGGAAAACCGGCGTCGGCATTAGCCTACTCTTAACGAAAAGCGCCAAGGGGTCCGCAGCTTAACTCCTATCCGACGGACGGTGTGCTCACTCAAAGTGCTCTCCACAAAGCACCTCAAGTAGGGTTCGGGATACCACTTTCGGGAAAAACATCTTCCGCCTCCGGGATTCGTACCCGGGCTCTCAAGGTGGGTAGTCAGTACGTTAGCCACCGCGCCAAACCGATTCCCTTTTCTCTAAGTCTTAAAATTTATTTAGAAAAGTCGTTTTTAGTGTAACTGCACGTTTTTTTGAGAATCGAGTAAAAAAGACTGAAAGACTATAGGATAAACATTATTCATTAAATTACCGCTGTCGTCGATAGAATACCATGTCAAATAGATGAGTTTCCTAGAATCACATTATAGCATTACTTTTTCATGGTTGCGCTGTTTTATGCATCCCGAACTTTCTAGCTAATTTTTCGACATAGGTACAATCATGTTGCTTTATAATGGTAAAGGTATTAACATTTACATTCTAAATTAATTATATCTAAAATTGCATTTTTGCTAAAATAATTACTCCTATGTAGAAATTTTCAAACTCTATCTGACAAGAGAAATGTAGAATTCATAATATTTCCTTCGCAAAGAGATCAAGTGGGCATACATACTAAAACCATGACCAAGAAACCGACAGGAAATTTTATTCAAACTGCGGAATCAGCAGTAAAATATAAAGTGACCCCTTCCCATGAATTTTAACCGCATTTCACTCTTGACCGTTGACCAACATATGCCTAAAAATATTTTAAATTCTAACAAGAGTTGCGTCAAGACAAATTTAGCCGGAACGAGCGAGATGTTATCTCTTTAGGGCGAGCCAGGAAATGCTGGTCTACCTACCCACAGAGTTCAGGAGAATTTGTAGCCCCTAAATTCCCACGCCGAAGGCCAGTGAGCCAACCTGTGGCATCAGCAAAATACCCATTTCTGCTGCCGAATACTGGCACTCAACTCCATCTGTATCAGGAATCATAATAGTAAGACCCAAGGTCAGCATATAAATACTAAAGACATTATTTTAAAATTCAAGACAAGATTAAACGTTTCGTAGACATAAAGTATATTCGTAGTTGCATGTGTATGTTAGTTGATAATAAAGGGTGCGGCAACATAACTTCCTTTTTTAAAGGATTTTGTTTTATAAAAAAGGAATTTATGTTGCCACACTATATGTATTTGCATGTTTGTAAGTTATAGAGGGTTTTACATGAATGTTTACAATTTTGTGCGCGTAGATTGGTATAAATTTGAGGGTTTTGCATGCGGTTTTATTCTTAAATACGGGTGATGACCTAACAACCCCCGCCACACGCCCTTGCGGCGGCTTGCGGGGTACTATGCATGTAGATCTTTCCCATCACTAACTATTTGCCACTTCATGTGATGCAGATCGTTGAAATCTCTGAATGCCCCTTCACATTGTTTCATTTACTGCAGTGACTGAAAATTTAAGGAAAATAACGATAAAACGTGAAAAGACAAACCTATGATTCCGTATACCTCTGCATTCAGGAAAATATGATAAGAAAGTATTTTTATATGAAGAATGAAAGTTTAACAACCAATCAAACAAAGTAATAAACCGTAAGGTTGGTTTTGTTTGTGAGGGTAGAGCCTTAAGGTGCTACTCGTACATTATCACAAATCAGGGTAGAGAAGGTATTTCAATGCAACAATTTCAGAGTGTAAAAAGCATTCGCCTTGACAGGGATCTCGGTCAAAGTGAATGATTTTCACTCTCTGAAATTGTTGCATTGAAATGCATATTAGCGGATGACTTCGTTAAAAGTTACTGTTGCAGCATCTCCCGCAGTTTCTTGGAATAGAGAAGATAGTTCCTTTCCAAATAGTGCCAGCGATTTCCTGGAAATAACCAGCTCCCAAAACACTCAACACCTTGGTAATAAATGGTTCTCAGACTCACCCGAAACCTTTTAAGCATCGAATGGAGTACGTCGTCACTGATAAACAACGAAGATGAGAAATAAATGAATGTAAGTTGTTGCATTTTCTATCCTTCATTTAGAAACTGTTCGGCATAGCACACGGGCTAAGTGCTGTGATATTTGACTGGTTGGAAATTTTATTGTAACATTTCCATTGTAAAGCTGTTGCAAAATGGGATATTAATTGAAAACAAAAACCGTACATCCAAAATAAATAAAAACGGCTGTCAAGAAAATAGCTTATATTTCCGCCTAGCGTGGCGTTGGGTAGGGCTAGAGCCACCATCTTAGTGTTTAAACGTTCCTAAACTCTGTACACATCATGCTGTGGTAGTGTGCAGACTGTGATTATACTACTTTGCTCAATGCGAACTGCTGAAATATGTGCTACAATAGAAACTCCCGCGAGTTGTGAAGTGCGATCTGTGATTAGGTTTTTACCGACAGAAAACCAAAAGCCAATTGCATTTCATAGGCAACTTTGTGAAGTGTTAGGAGACGGAAGAATGAGTGAAGGCGGAGCGAGGCAGTGATGCATTCACTTTAAAAATGGCCGCACCAATGTTCACGACGAGGATCGCAGTGGTCAGCCTAGCCTTGTGACAGATGAACTGGCGGATGGCCAGTTCTTGAACATCATGGACATTAGTCCGTTCACTCCTTAACTAAAATCACCCCTGGTGCACAACACTGTCACTCATCATTTAATCGGTGCACATCACCAATTTCCCGATGAATGTCAGCAGCTTTGAAGTTTATTGCCAGTAACATCCTTATCACTAAACGAATTTTACATTTGGCGGGATTTACAATTGTATTGTTCATTTTGACTCACTGCTGTAAACAAACGACGCGTGCTGCCCGAGTTAGTGTTTCGTTTCAATACAGCAGACATTTGGCTCCCCCCATTAATTCGCTAGCTACACGCAAACGGAGGTTACCTTCTGGGCAGCCCTCGTATATAATAAAGCTTTATCTCGTCACTAGGTTGATATTTGATTTCAAAACGTAAGTTACTTTCTGGACAGTCCTCTTAATTTCATCTTAATTCAACTCAATATATTATTTGCTCAGCTAATGAAAATTGAAATTAACTTGAAACGATATTCACGATCAGTTACTACCGAATACTCATGTTTGAACTGTAGGAACGGTCGCAGTGTCTCTAAGTAAACATTAGATAAATAATGTTTACTAGGAAAGTCGTAGGATAATTCATTCATGTCAATCCAAAAGCTTTGCCCTTCAGCTTTATCAAAGGCCATCGAGGAAATCAATTCATCACAAAATTACGGAAAAGATACGCATTGGCATTTGACCGGCGCCATTAATTTTAACGCATTGCTATTCTTCTCTGTGAGTATACGTCCTTTGTAGGCGGCCAGTTTCTATTCGCATTAGCATTGCGTTCACCACAATAGAAAACTAACATTAATATCCTAGTACGCAGGTAACGAATGGTCGCGGATGAAATCACTCCCCATATTAGGGAATGCACAAGACGGAATTCAATATCGCGGCATCAACATATAAATTTAGCATAGCCAGTCATAGCACAGAACTTCTACTTTTTATATATGAATGGGAGCGTATCTGACCCGTTACAGCCAGGTGCGTGAACAAAAGAACAGCGCTTTAAAATTTCCAACTCGACCGGGATCGTTCACGCTTTAATAGCCGCTAAGAGGGAGAATAGTGGATAGGAATGTATGTAAAAGAACATTCTGGCGGGAAATTTTGGATAAATGGTGAGTTAAAACCTTTGTAAAACTCGAAAACCAGTAACATTTCATTGTATCGGCCCCGAAATGAACGGAAGTTAATCTTATGAGGGACATATTTTATTGCGGATAAAATCAATTTGTGACTAGGCATTTAAGAAGGCAGGTGTGGTGTCATAAGATAAATATCTAAACTTTACAATTGTGATGCCAGGCCGCGGGCAGAAACAGCGGCCTTTTGTTTAACACGCGAGTACACTACCCACGAAGCTTATTCGCCTTGCCCGGAGCCGTACGATGATGAATTCAGAGAAGTATTACCAGAGATATGTGTCATCAACAGGGTATAAAATTGGCCGAAGAAATAATCAGAACGAATGAGGAAGCCATAAAACTTACAGCAATAAAATGATTAAAAAAAGGAAACCGACACTTCAAACGCCGTGTCGAAACTCACTCGCTAATGTATTTTATAACTTATAAGACCTCACGGCGGAATATGGGGAAAATTCATGACGAGTACACTGGTCCCGGATTAAAATGAAAATATAAAAATAAATGCATAGCAATCGATTTCACGGGCAAAACGTGCGCGTCACTCATGCCGCGTGACCGGGGAGGAAACCGAGAAGGAACATCCGTTTACATTTCTCCAGGTTTTTTTAGTCCGTTCATCCCTCCCGTCCACTCCCGCTTCCGTTTGAGAAAAAGCTCCGTGGGTGGAGTTCCGGGAGAGTGCGAAAGAGGGGAATTGATGAATGACCGGCCCCCAAGAGCGCCGGGATTGTGACGAGACGGGGAGCGCGGTCACTCCCTCTAGGTGGACGTGGCCAGGTCGAGGACAGGAATTCACTCGAAAGTTGTTAGTCCGGCAAGCGTGAGTTGGGGATCGTGAGGGTATCTGTGTGTGGGTGGCATTGGCGGGAAAGGATGAGACCGATCCCGGAGAATGAGATCTAGGTGTGTGGAAATTACTTCCGACTTACGTTTCTCTTTAAACTTAATGGTGCTCGGGTCATTCTATGGAATTGCTCCATATTGTAATCAAATCAGGTGCCCAGAAGACATCACGAAGTGACAAAACCCAGATGGTACACATTAAATTTGTTTGTGGAATTAAAAGTCATTCATATTATTCGTAAATGTCATACATATTTTTTTCTTTCGGTAAATTAATTTTCTTTAAAAACATTTTTACTGATATTAAAGTCGATCTTTGATAATTTTACTTTTTACCAATTCGCTAAGTTTTAAAGATCAAGCTCGTTCACAATAATATTCAATCAAATATCTAAACATTTTATGGGAACGATTAAATTGAATTATCATATCGGCCTTTTCCTCACCGTCACATTTTTACTTGTTTCGTAATAATCTTAATCTTGATGAAAGGATTGTAATCCTTCCCGTATTTACCTGGAGCCTGGGAAATTTTCGCCATTGACTCAAACGGCTGCCATTTGTTCCACACCTGATCGCATTAAAAGATATTAACATACGATACTACTAATACTTGGCGAAATAAGTGGGATATGTGATTTTTCTTGCAATTCGCAGAAGAAGAATAATTATGTTCAAAAGCGATATTGTGATCCATTTATTTCAATGATTTAAAGTGTATAACTACTGCAGTATACATTTACAGCTGTACGGGGCTAACAAATTTGAGCCGTGAGCCGAATTTTTCGAGGGTACTTGATTTAGCAAAACTCTCGACAGCTGGATTTAGAAGCAGCCCGGCGGTTCTCTGAAGTGTATGACTGACGGTTCCCTAAAATATAAAAATTAATTTTTGAGCGCAACCAGAATGTACCGTTTTGTGAGTGCAACACCAATTAATTATTACGAAAATCGGATACTACTTGAATTCAATTGAGAAACTCGCTCAGTATATACATATGAAGTGAACATAAAAATATCTTAATCACAAAGGTCACATTCATTTACATTATATATGTCGCCCAAAAGAATACGTTATTGCGTTACACCTACGTTACCAATAGATACTTAAGATATTCGTAGTCATTAAAATTGTATGCGAGAGAAATATAACTGTTAGTTATTTACTATCAATTACTTTTAGAATTTTTAGCCCTTCTCTACTTCCATGGCATAACCTCTACCATATCAGGGAGTCGACATGCACCTTTTGGACACCTCTTGGAGTAAGGATAGTCTGAATTATTGCACTTCCGCAAATGATTTTATCTGCACATCCTGTTTTAAATGCATTAAAAAATATACGTTGTACGGCAAATATATGATAACGTACGACCACAAGCTTACTCCAGGTATTTCAAAATGTATATGCATCCGTTTATTTATTGATTTTCGTTTTTCTCATTAAAATTTGTCTGCCCTTGAGTGCATGAAATGAGCGAAATCTCCTTCCTCAAATGATGTTTTCTCTCCCTCGTCTCGTCCCGTCCCGTTCCCGAATATCCACGCTCGCTCTCGATCCAGATGAAAGCGGATACAAGGCCGCGACACGGCTGCAGCAATAAGGGGGAGAGGCGGGCGTCGGCCACCCCTTGGCACCTTTCGCCCCTCGCGTTTTACAGCCATTTCGCTCGCTGCACCGCAGTCGTGAGAGTAAGCAAGCGAGCTCCTCCTCGCGTGAAAGTTGCGTCCAGCGCGGGTAATGCGGTCACTGGGTCGAACGGAAACAGCCCCGGGGAGCCCGAGCAAAATCCCAGGAATTCCCTTCAACCCCTCTCGTAAGGGTCTTTCTACTATAAGCAAAAGTCATCAGTATTATAATGTAGATGGATGGGCATTGCAATATCATATCCATTCATATCGCATGTCACCATGTGTCTTAGGATTGTAACATTTGGAATTTTCGTACGGTTTTTTGCCTCTTGGCTGAAAAATACAACGTAGGATAACAATAAATATGGGGTCGCGGTAGTCCAGGGGTAGAGAGTTGGACTACTGGCCGTAGGGCCTGGGTTCGATTCGCGGGCCTCTCTGAACACCCTCAGCTCAACCCAAGTCATGTGAGTTTTTGGGTACCAGATTTTCCTGGGAAACCGTAACCGAAACAGAAAAGGCACTGACCCCACTACCCTGATGTGTGAATTTCACACACCGTCGGGGTTAGTACTGGGTGAATTCTAGATTTATGATGGTGCTTGTGTAAGTGTAGGCGCAACCATGAGCGGTGGCAGAAAAGCAGATGAAATAAAATTCACCTGCATCGGAATTTCATTGGGGAGATGTTGATTCTCGGGCACATTTGTGAACCTGACATCGCCGTTGCTTTTGTTTGGCGTCGCTGGGTTTCAGAATAACTTCTATCTGCGTTCAATGAACATACTAGTGAGATTTTGAGGTGCTTTGAGGAGACTCCTGCAAGCGTAGGAATGTACTTAAAGCTTCCCAGTGCAAAAATACTTTATATAAAACATAAAACTAAACTACTGTCGATAGATTCATTTGGATTTCTATCCAGACAGTAATAATAGCTCACTAGTCTGGCAGATACAGGTTTTTAAAATCTTAGTAAGCATATAGTATGTCTTAATTACGAGGAAGAATAGTTGTTGAAAGATAGTTCTGAATTTGATTTTGGAGTCAACCTTACAAATGTATAATCAAAATAGTTAAATTTGTACTCCACGTATACCTGAGAATAAAATTAGGCAAAATATCACCTCACCCATGTCTAAAGGAAAGCACGATAAATCCTTGTCCAATCAGAGCCTAAAGCAATGTTGCAAGAATTTTTCATTTTATCGTCCTAATACTTTCAAAAGTCAATGAAGGTAACCGCATATCTTCCTGGGAAACCAAAGGCGACTCACGAAGAAGAACTACCTCCCTCGCACTTTGCATGCGTGAATTTCAGATGTTTTAGGGCTACACCCTCGAATATCAAATCAATATATGAGTTCACAGCGAGTTCACTCGTATAACGCTTTCATTATTGGTTGGGTAGGCTGTTAATTCCGTTTCATGCCCCTGTGCATCTGAATTATGTCACTTTTTAATTCACTTGAGACAGAAAAATACAAGTTGATGGCTTGATCCTCGCATATCTCTTACCCAAACATTTCCAAAGTTTCACCCTAAGTGAACCTGGTAATAGGGGCAGATTGAAATTTCAAGATAGGTTAAAACGGAAACCCTAAGGTAATAAGTGTCGCGACACAGGGAAAGTAACTGAGCCCTTGCTTAATGAGTGAATTTCACCCGCGATTGGGAAGAGACAGCTGAGGTCTACCCTTAGGGTATCATTCAACCCTCGCAATGAATTATTTTTTTCCCATTCACCTGTCGATAATACAATAAGACATCGCCTGCACTGGTGCTTTGAAGGTACATCCAAAGAAAAAAAAAGTTCCGGTGTTTCGGACATTATTGGGTGGAATTCGAACGTATTTGCTAAAAATATACACGCAGTTTTCCACATCTAGACTCACTTATTCACGATCCAGTTCTCACTGTGGATATATCTTCCGAACCTGGACGACATAATTTTATTTGGGGAATATAACACATCCATATTTTTAGCAAATACCCAAACAACGAGCAGTCTCACCTGCTTTTCCCCATAAATGTCTGTGTTCTCCTCTCCCGCAACTTAGTTATCTTCCCGCACGCCTGGAAGGCGTTCAGCCGCTTGCTCCTACCCTTCCCTTTCGCTCCCGCCTCTCCTTTCATCATCCCCACCGCCGGCAGCCCTTCCCAGCCCGCCCGCACCCCACTCGCCGGCCAGTGGTCACTGCTTCTCCCTTCGCTTTTGTTTACATATAAAGGTGGGCGACCAGAATAGCCCGGCGCCATTTTACTTTCGAACCACCAGAAAATTCGTGGTGAAAGGTGGAGAGAGAAGATCAAAAGGTGTAACGAGAAGCTTTTAAAAAGCCAAAGTGACGGCAAAAAGGCGGTTTCCCAAGCAATACCTGCAATATGGTTCCAGGTGCTCAGACGCTTCGCATCACACACAGCATTTCATATTCGTTGTGTACTCCTTGAAGTGTAAAATATTTTTGCGATCCGTTTCATAAAATGAGTGTCTTTGAGGCCACTGAGTGTCCATCATTATAATACCCGCATTCATGGCGTATCATCCGAGCAAGTGAAATTCGTATCAGTAATTATTAAACTTGCTACTACCTCTGTTACGGATTCAGGGCTGATGTAGTGGTATTATTCCTGAGGGAGAAGTTTTTTATTTCAGAGTTGAAAAACAGTGTTGTTCTTGTAATTGCTAGTTTATCTCCATCTGACTGAATTGGCGCAAACGTTATCTATATTCATCGTGATCAATTGTGAAGACACTAATAGTTTTCTTCTCTCGGGAAATTAAATCCATTTTATCCTAAATGTATCTCAAAAACTAAAAAGCAGGCGGAACAGTTTAAATATCTTTGACGAGTTAAATGAGACGTGACGCGAGAATGTTAAGCAATAAGGAAAGAAAAGTTGAAAACATGTTGGACGGTATGAACTGAGGCAGAATGAATGCGGAATAGAAGAGGGGTTTGCTTTGGTGTGAGGTCAGGGCATGTATTTGGCGAGGCTTAGAGGTGCAAGGGTATTAAGTTTCTGTCCATCCAAAAGCTACCTTAAACTGTTGACTAACAAATAATAATAATCATTCTTATCCCTCCCCATGAACTGCAGCCTTGACGTGTTGGAAGTTCTTGCGTGTCCTACATCTACATAATACCCCGCAAACCGCCGCAAGGGCGTGTGGCGGGGGGGGGGGGTTGAGGTCACTATGCACACGTCATGCATGCACAATCCAGTCCTAATGCCCGCTAAGGTTTTGCTAGGGGGTGCAATGATATTTGCTCGTGGTATGATCGTCTTTGCCAGATAGGTCGAAGGGCAGGAGCCAGACGAAAGGTGGTCTCGCAGAGGGGTCTGACCCCAGTGAGCCGGACACTTAAATTATAGCGTCAAGTTAAAAATATGTACCATTGAGGAAGGCAATAGGAAGCCAAACCAATACTATATCTATCTAGTGATATCTATCTACTCGTATCAAGCAGCAGCAGAAAAGGAGACAAAAAACGAGGACCAAACCTGTTAGAATAGAAACTTTAAATGCAGACGATTTTGAGGACAGGGCTATTAGAAATCGTGCAGCGGGAGATGGAGTGAGGAAATGTAGATACGCTAGTTCTGTATGAGGTTAGATGAAAGTATGACAAAGATTGCTGCAGCGATGGTTTTTGGGTCATATATAGAGGAGGGACAGAAAACTAGCGAGTGGTGGCAGTAGCATTGAACAAATAGGTGAGAAAAAAGCAGTATACATTTTGCAGGCGAATAATAGAATATTTATACTAGAAGCTAAACTGAACCAATAAACTTGGTCATTTTTCAGTCCACATGGCTACGAGTAACTATGGGGATGAAGAAAAATACAGAACACAGGACAGACTGGAAACACGATCCAATACAGAAAATAATATTGAGTGCCCCGCAAAGGACATATGAAAAATATATTGACAGAATAATTTTTTCAATAGTTACCCCCTCTTTTTTTATATTTCACAAGTGGGTGAGAAAATCCTATTGACGACTGCTGAAGCCTTACCGACAAAGTGTCGATTGAGGAAAACCAAATATAATTGCGAATGACGCAGACAATTGAAAATTAAGTGTAGCGCACTGATGAGTGAAGCAAAGGGCTCTGAATGATTTTTCAATGCGTCTTCTAATCCCAGGAAGATATCCGATATGCAAAAACTGCTTGCAATCCCCGACGACGACGAGATAAACGCGATTACGTAACACGCGGAAATAATTAAGCGCGTTCTCTCGCTCGATAGAGAAATCAGTCGGGGTGGTAGGAAATGACAGACGGGCTATGGACGTGTAAATGCCCTCGCCATAGTTTTCCTCAGATCGCTTCGTGACGCGGTTTCGGACCAAGGAGGGAGGATATGGAGCCGACCTATGCGGGTGCGTGTGTTGTAAATTCGTCGTGGGTGTGAGAAGACATCGGTCAATCCCACTGAAGAGTCAAACGCCCTGTTGTCCTTTCACTTCGGAACTGATCCGTCACCTCCTCATTGCATGGATGCACAGGGGACGGTGACGACGACAACGAGGGAAGAGACAGGAAGACGGGAAGGAAGAGGGAAGAAAAAAGGGAGTGTGGGGAGGAATGAGAACACGGAAGAGACGTAGAAGGATGGCATAAGCCCCGTCGCAAACAACACGGCTCCCGGAGGAAAGGTAAACACATTTCCCAAGCCCACCGACTCGCGCCTTTTCGGTTACGCACTGGAATCCCAGGAAGTGTCGCTAATCAACGTCACGTTTACGGTGAAGAAACGGGTATAGAGTATGCGTTATGAGTCGATTTGAGGTAACGATAGGAGTACTTCTATTCCATACATTTCCACGACTCTAACCCTTGTAATTCTTATGTTGGCACCAGACTCAGAGAAAATACGGACTTGAAACCACGCGATGTTTACCACCCACAGGCTGTGGTGCCATTATTTTCTTTTCTATGCAAAACCAATCCGACTCGCACCTGCGGTTTATTTACATAGCACTTGCTAAGTGGTAAAGAAGAATTACATTATTATAAACAAATATACGCAAAACATTCGAATTCCATAACAAAACTTTGTCGTGGAGCCTAATGTATTCAGTTTTTTTATAATTAATTAATTTAAAAATCGGCGCGTTCCGCAGGACAATATTTTTGAAATATTGTCCTTTGGATTTATATTATTTGATTAACCAGAAATTTTATTTCATACTGCAATGATCTTGTTAAGGAGACTATTCATCTCTTTCTCATTCGTTTCTCCTCTCGTATTTAGTACGAAGGGTCTTCTTTCCCCATGAAAGTAGCCTTTTTACTGCTCCCTGCTCTAATCCCCATAAGCCTGGTATTTCATGAACTAGAGTCATGCATAAAAATCGTTACTTATCCCTTTTTCAGTTCTATATTTTAACCCTAAAATCATCACTAGGCTGGATTCATCTCAGCTGCACATCATCCAATACTAGAATTGTCTATTACCGCAATCCGGATCGTGGATGACCATTTTCTATCGTCGTCTTGAAAGTCTTCGTCTCGAATTACACGTGCATGTATGACAAAAGAGAAACAGACAAAATTAATTAGCCCGCTGATCAGGTATAACTTCCAAGAGGAGCCTACGAAATCCGTTCACAAAACATCAATCGAAGCCGGAATATGTAAGCCATCCGAGAGGACGATTTAGTTTTACTCGTCACTGGTGTATCGATTTGGCAGGAAAAGTTCACAACGTCATGCCATTATCAAGTAAAAATATAACTTAAAACTAGCCACAAACATTCATTCATGATGGGCCTTCCGATTACCGTTAATTATGGCCCGGCCAAAGTTCCTGTCACTTTTTTCATTCACTTTGACGTGTTACCCAGCCGTTGTAATTTATTTCTGGGCTATCGCGATCATCATCCCCCACCCCATCGTCTTTTTTTAACCCTCTTAATTCCTTCACGATTCCTTTAATGTCCGTCTACCGTTACTGTTTGAACATCTGAAACAGGAGAGAAAAAATACTCAAAATTCTACTCGTTATCTAAGCATAAATTTTAAAATTTCGAGGGTGATGTAGTGGAAATTGGGAATAATTAATGAACAAATAATTTAAATTCCTCGCTATAGAAATTCAATTTATCTCGCCCTAGAGTTCTTTACCAAGTTAAATCGAAATCTATGCCAAGATAAATGACATTTACAAAGGGGAAAAATTATATTTTTTGGTCATTCTTCCATTAACCTACAACAAAAATTTAAACTCAATAATTTCAAAGATCATTTGTGAGTCGTTATCCCAACTAAAGTTTCGGATATTTCATAATTTACACAATTCAATTCAAGAAAGCGACCAAAGGCTGTTATTTGAGAAGTAAAAATTAATTGATAGAGAGCTATTTTATTTCATTTCTAACCTTTGGCCGCAGGGTATAATTTTGATGCATCAGCCGTTATGTTCATTTAAGAGTGAATCTACCCACCTTTAGACGTCAGCGTTCCGTATTAGGTAAATTTAGCAAATGTCGTCTATTCCATTAAAATCTGTCTTCCTCATTGCGTCAGACCACAGAAATCATTCCGAAGGTTTCATTTCACTCAAGGTAAGAGGAAAATGTGGCACAAAAGTATTTTATTTTTTGGCCAAATACAATTACCATTGTAAAGGGCACATCTAAATGGTAACGTGCACATCGTCTCGTGTGCTAGTGACAGGTATCTGGACGTCAGCCAGCCAGGAAAATTATTATTTAAATCAAAACGTGTATAATTTGTAGGAGAAAGGTAAGTAAGGAGCGACTGTTGAACATAAAGCGGGATAAATTATAGATATAGTTTAATCAAATTGGGAAAACTATACTTGGCTCTGTGACGTTTGTTTACATAAATACTAAAATCTACCATCAGCTGAATATGGGTATACGTACGACTTGTTCTCTGTGTATTTTAACCGATGTTCGAAAGGTCATTTGCAGACAACGAGGAATTGCCTTCCACGACTTTCCGCGAATTCAGGTATTTAGATATTTTTCAATGAAGTAATATAAATCGCAAATTTGAAAGTGTATCATAGGCGTGTTGAGAGGCACAGATCTAGATTATTTTAATCCAGTGGTTCAAATAAAGGAAGCAGTTGGTCAAACGTTCGTGTGGGCACTATAAGATCGGAGACATGGAATATTGGAAAAGTGGACCAACGAAGAACAGAAGCATTTGAAGCATGGTGCTGGAGGAGAATATTGAAGATTAAATGGGCAAAGTGAGGAATGATGAAGTATACGTATAGAAGAGCAGAAGAGGAAAGGACCATATGGAGAGCTCTGCGGTAAAGAAGAACTAGATGGATTGGACATACCTTGAGGCACAATGGACTAGTTAGAAACGTAATAAAAGGAAAAATTGAAGGAAAGATCCCGCGAGGAAGGCCAGGAGACAAGTAAATAGGGCAAATAAGAAGGCCGTAAACAGGGAACCTATCAGAGGGTGAGGGAATTAACAAGTGGGGAAGAATCGAGAGCTGCAGTAAACCAATCTTAGGGTTGAAATACTGATAATGATGATGTGGGTTCAAATGCATAGGTGGGTTCACCGAGAATCTCATGGATCTCGGAATGGAAATCTTTCTCACGAACAGGTTTTGTTTTGCATTCATATTTAATGCATTACTTATATCGTACAAATGCTTGGTTTAATATAGTCTCAAGAACTAACCAAAAGTGAAGTTTTTAGAATATAGATTCTACAAAGTTTTCCAGACTTATAGAATCGCGTTATTCCTTTTATGAAACATATATTTCCTTATGATCCAGCCTAGAGGTGGTAAGAGTATTCAATGTTCTAAAATGTATTAAAATTAATTTCGTATGTAACTTCATATTTCCCCATTACAGACGTTATTATATATTATTTATCACTGCACTAGAAACTTAAGAGATATTTGTGAAACCTACTTTGCGAAACACTGTATGAAGAATGCAATTTCCAACATTACTGCGTATTTTTCAAGCCGATATTTCTTCGTTGTTGATTGAATTGATTAATAGATTGAAATCTAATTTTCTCTTGTGTATCCACGTGAAATAATCTGAAGGTATCCACAAAATTCGTCATAACGTTGTTTAGGAAACTCCTTGGACGAAGGGTCGATCCTCCTTGTACTCCTAAAGACAGCATTCTACGGAATGGGGAGTGAGCAAAAGGGTTGGTTGTCATGGATTTGGTGGGGAGAGATGCAGAGGAGAGGATGCAGGGTGATTTGCAAAGGCCGGGGATGGCGTTGGAGAGGGGGAGACCGCAAAAGCGACTTCCTTAGCTCACTCGCTCTCAACCAGCTGCCATTTCGCCAGTCGCCCAAAACGGACACTCAACAACGCTCATTTTAGGTGCACCGCAGAAGAGCTAAAAACGTCACCATTCCCCCTGCGTCCCCCCCTCAAATCCTACCCCCTTCACTCTCGATTCCAATAGGATGACTGCCGTTTTTGAGTGTTGTCTCTCCCCCCCCCCCTCCCCCGGCCTAGCTTCGCCCGGCCACATCCATCACGGGCAACTGGACGTCGCCCGGGAACCCTTTTCACCTCCTCCCCCCCCCACCTCCCGCCACCGGTGACCACGCCTTCGCAACCGCTGACCACCGTCGGCCCCTCGGGACGGATTGTCCGCCTTTCGCGCCGGACTCCCGCGGTGACCGGATGCGACGGAGCCGAGCCCTCTCTTTGCGCCCTCCTCCCTCACCCCACCCTACCCCGCGGGAAGTTTAACGACAGGGATGCTCGGCCTGGGCTGAAAGGGAGTTTAAACGCATGTTATGAGTGCGTGAGGGGCTCGACGCTTGGCTCGAAAGAGATGAAGTCTATGGGCGAAAGGGAGGATTAGACCGGAAGGAATATTGTGCGAAAGGAAGGAAGAGGATAAAGATGAAGTGGAGAGCCGGCGGCAAAAGAACAGGACGGGCAGACGAATTATTAAATGGCTGCAGGCGAACGTGGAGCCTAAGCTTTGAGTATGCCATCTTGAAACCACGACCTTTAAGTTATATTCATTGTCTCCCCAAAAAAACAAACGATAAACTTTATTTAATAAAAATAAAATGTAAACGCCGACAACACTAAGTTAAAGGTAACTTCTTTTTACAAGTAATGCCCGTCATTTTTTTCAAATTTTGAAATAGGAAGAAAATCATCACATCAAACCTGGGTAGCTAAGCAGCTCATAGTGACATAAAATATATTTCTTTTTATGTTTTTTTGCTTCCTAAATATGAAACTGGTCATCACGAAGGTACTTAAACGAATGAATGAGAATAAAAGCCTTTCCATTTGGAGCGAGTCTTCTATAACTGATCTAAATCTTAACTAAAACAGAATTTGTAACAAAGCAAAGAAATTAGCCCTTCTAGAATAGGAAAATTCTCAGGATCAGTATCACCTTACTAAACTAGTTTCGCCGATAACGGTTTGCAAAATGGAAACGTTTAAGAGGTGAACTGAGGCACTAAGAGAAATAAACAGAATCAGGTAAGAATCACTCTATCTCTTCCCGGGATGTACAGATATGCTCCCCTATAGAACGATAACTGCCATAAAAGTAATTTATCAATACAAACATAATTAATAAAGAAAATTCCTCAGCCCCTTTGTTGCGTTTCGCTCTTTTGCAGATTTCACCTGAAGGAGTTTCAAAAAGACAAGTGCTTAATTGTTTTTGAGTACAAAGCGATTTTTAATTATTTTCACAGATGATGAATTGCTTTTAAAAGGAAACTAATGCCAAATTCCTGCGAGGAGGCAATTTTTTATTCATTGTTTAATTTTTTTTGCATAAGACAAGCGCAAAATAGATTCTTTCATATCTGTTTATATTTCTACTCGGCCAGTTGCTAAGTGCATGATTGATGTCATATGTTACGCTAGCATCACGGAGAGATAAATCACAGCATAAAAAAATTGAAGGCCGTTAATAAATTTAGTTTAACGATCGACGATTAAAATTGATTTTCTGAAACAGTCCCGAGACTAACTTAGCACATTGGTATACTCCTATGAGGCACGTTAAGAGAACAGTTGAATGAATAATTTATAGTAGGTATTGTCGGGCATCAGCATGATAAATGCCTCAGGTAAAACCTACGTAAACATCGCTAAAGGCGGTAATGAAGAAAAATCAGACTGATAAAATACATCTTGCAATCTATCTTTTATCAATATCATCTATCTTTTATTAATTTTATACCATATCTTTAAGAAAATAGATCCATCAAAGTTTACAAATATTTAACTAAATCTTTAGTTATTTCAACGATTGTTTGACGGGTGATATGTCTATATCCACTAAGTCACCCCGTGTGTAAAGTCACGCAATCATGGTGAGAGCCAGTCAGTTTTCTTTTGCTGCTTCTATCAACGATGGAGAAACAAACGAAACAGGGGAGATGCAAAAAAGTAGAGTGCATTTATGGAGTATTAACATGTCAGGATTTTTGATTTGATATACTCCTATAGTCGCTGCATTGAGAGGAAAGTAAAATATGATACTTGCCAGGGTTAAGATGACAATGAAAGAGAACAACCTAAAATAAACAAGTACATCTACATCTACATAATACCCCGCAAGCCGCCGCAAGGGCGTGTGGCGGGGGGTAAAAATGAAACAAATAGTCAGTAAGTTCAGCAGGAAAGACGAAGCACAAATAAATGTAGAGAAGGATATACCTACTTGAATGCGCTAATTGATTTTACTATTTCAACCAATCATGCTAGAAACAGCGAGAGGAAAATACTAACTAGAATATGTTTAACGATGATGGTATATTTAAGAAAAAATAACAACTAAAAATAAAACAGTACGGATATAAGGTAAATCTTGAAAAAACGAAGACATGAAGTTTACTTTCTTTGACAATAAGACGTGGACAGCAGTAGCAGCGGAGGAGAGAAGATTAGAATCAACGGATGTGACGCCTGAGAAGAATGATGAATAAGATGAGTAGAACGAGTGACTAATGTAGTTGTCTTTCAACGAGAGAGTGACGAGAGGAATACGTAAAAGATACCAGTAGAGGAGTAAACCCAATTGGGACTGCTTCTGAGCTACAGCAGTTCGCTGAGAATCGTATTGTGACTAAAATAAGGACCAAAAAACCACAGAAGAAGGCCATTGCTAGAATAGGAACTATGAAGGAATAGAGATTTGGTAGAGGAAAATAGAACCCCTAGGGGAACCCTAGTGAGCCAAGAGTATGCTTGTTAATCTGTGATTATGATCATGTGTCACTTAATTCCGATGTCTACATGCACGTGAAACCCTTAAAGCCTCCGGCGTGATGTGTGGCAGGGTGTGCATCCACTCCAGGCATGCACAAAAGCTGCGGTCTCCTACCGTAGGTGAAAGACATGGTTATAAACATTGTAAACATGTAAACATGTCACATTACATGATGGAAACAATTACGCGTGAAAAATTCGTGGAGGAAGGACCATCAACATCAGTTGAAATTTTATGCAAACGAAGGAAAGAGAACTGTTACCCTTCAAAAAATATTTTAGTACATTGGGCAAGATTAAAAACAATATCAACTGCAAAGGGAGAAAAAGAGAAATACTGACACCTTCGAAACCAGGCGGTAGATGCAGGTTTTGGCAATATCAGGAGAACCAAATTGAATTCATCAAGGTATTATAGATTCAGAAGGATCAACTGAAAACCTCCAGCAGCAGCAGAGGGCCGACCGTTCTATCTAGACCATGGCACCCATAGGCAACCCGTAAAACCTCTATATTTTAAATCATTTCAAAAACATTTGGTGGGCCGGTTACAGCCCACGGGCCGCAGCTGAGGAGTGCAACACCCCCCGCAGGGAGCCGCGTGGACCCATTGAAGAGGAGCCGAAACGACAAAAACAGAGCCGCGGACACTGGGAGGAAGGGAGGGATCTCGGCTGGACGACAGGGAGGCTACGGCGCGGGGGTCTCGGAAGGAGACAGGGCGCGAGTTTGTTTCGGCCCCCGGCAGCAGCGAGGGGACGAAGACGGAAAGACTCCATCCCCCTCCCCCATCGTGAAATCTTTGTCCCGCCGCGCGACCCCCCTACTCCAGCGGATCAAAAAGGAGAGTCGCCGGTGACCAACGTCCGAGCAGACACCTGCCCGTGTAGCCCCCGCCGCCATCTCCCAGGAGGGACTTCTCTGGCCACCCACGCCTCCTCCCTGGGAGACCCCGACACCAACTCACCCCTTCCTCCTCTCTTTGCCACGCCCCACACTCTTCCTCTGCACCCCCCCCACCCTCTTCCACGCAAGCTGATCACCGCACCGGCCACCCCCTCCTCCCCATTACAGGGCCTGGTCAGCCGCAGATATGCCTCCGTCGACGCCGCTGACGCTCCCAGCACGCACGCGAGAGGGGAAGAAGAGGTGAGGGGAGTAGAAAAGATTCCCTTTGTCTTGGCAAAAACGGCGACCTCACGCCAATTCCCTTTCACGGCGCAAGGTGTCTCACCCCCACCCGACTGCCCCACACGCCTCCGTCGGGGTTCAAAAATAAGTTGTTTCCCCTGGCTCCAACATCCCAACACACACTCCTCCTCCTCCTTCTGTCTCTCTCACTCCACCTCTTTCTCAACCTTCTCCTCAACTCACCCCCCCAACCGCCGCCCACCCCCCGTCTTCCCTTTCATAACCAAGCCATCACGGCCACCACAAAGAGCGTTCGCACGCGGTGTCCCTGGTTCTCGAAAGTTTTACGGCTCTCAAACTCTTTTGACGGAGCTTTTAAAAGTCCGCGCAGTGGCGAGTGCAGCAGATTGAATTCTCCAGGGGGAGCCAATGTGTGGGGGTATTGGTAGGGGGAGGAGGGGGTGAGAGCGGGTAGTCCCTTGGCGTGTTTGTTCCGCGCGTGAGGGAAAAGAATTTATGTGCGCGTTAAATTCTCGCGCGGGTGGCATGATCGTTACCATCAACCCCTTACCTCTTCCCCCTCGCCAAAGGCTTGAATTTATTGCCGAATTAAAAGTAAATACCGATTTCGTACCGAGGCAAGCGGATTTGCAAAGTGGCGTCGTTGGCGCCCAATAGTACTTTTTTATGACATCATCAGCGGTTATCGATCCGAAAATTGTTTCTTTTTCCTGCACTCTCTCCTCTCATTTCTCATTTCAACGTGCCTACATATTTTGTCGTGACTCCCTATGGCCATGTCTCTTATTATCACGTAGAAGTATTCCATTCTTGGCATTCGTCTTTCATTCCAGTCACCCATTCCTCCTCCTATTATACCGCAGACCCAATTTTCCCGAAGTGTCAAGCCAGGTGGCCAGTAGGAGAGGCGTGATGCATAAAAACTAAAGCAGCAATCCTCACGAAATGTACTCTAAAGGAGCGTATTGAACAACTAAGGTACCATTGTCATACTCTGATGACATTCACTGTTTCTACTTCGCAGCGTCCTCGTCAGAGTCTTTACTGCCATCGTCTTCCCTATCATCATCATTAGTCCTTCATTCTGAAGATTGGTTTCCTGAAGTCCTAAAGTCTTCCCTATCCTAAACTAATTCTCTTATGTTCCGACAGCTGATAAACTTCTTAGGGAAACCTTAAGGAATCGGTTTGCATGCCATGTCTTAATCATTCAGTAATTTTTTTCTGCTTAAGATTATCAAAGGAAAAATACTCGTACGAAGTGACTCATGACAATATACTATATGTGCGTACATAAGGAAAGTGAGAAAGAGCAAGTACTCATTCGTTTCCAAGTAAAACACTGAAAGAATTTGAGCTCCCTGCGAATTAACTTTTCTACGTTGAGAAATAAGAGATTTAAAGTGATTAATGCTTCATTTGAAACGAAGCCGGAGTTATTGCGTATAGGTTTAATTCTGAATAGGAGCATGATAAACCAATAAGAGTTTGTAGAAAATAATGCTCAAATAATATTATATCAACCAACAAATAACTATCCTCTGAGAGGATATAAAGTGAAATAATGTAATAATGTAAAGGTATTTATCTCAGGAAGTAGACTTAGCGTTAGCAACTGTCGAACGTCACTAGTATTTGAGTATTTCTAAAAAAGTAATGTAAACGAAACATGTACTTGTATTGGAGAATTTCTTAGAAAAAGCTTGGGGTCATCAAATCTTTGGAAGCATTATTTCTCTTTCTAATCCCATGAAAGACAAGTGAGCGCAATATTGAATATCAGGACATTAAAACTTCATTAAAGTAATAAAGGGAAAAATGGAATGGAAGAATCATGACTTTTTAAAATTCAACACATTAAATCATCATTTAATCAGTGCGTATCTGTCTTTTAAATCTAATACTATTTCTGATAGTTCAAAATGTTGAATATTGTATGACTCACATAGGAGTGACAGAGTTGGCATAAATTTACTTTTAGAACTGAAAAGATTTTACGACAATTTTTCATCGTCCTCTGGAGTACTGTGTGTTATTATACATGCATATTTAAAAGTAGGTAAGCACTCATGTACCGGTCTATAAATTTCAACAGAGGATTTCTCTCGGCTCAAGGATCATGCGCATAAGATTCTCACAACAGCAACCATGGAAAGTATTGGAGGCGGGACTTACGGCCTCCCTGGGCATACTCTGCCGACTACGAGTGGCGAAAGGAAAATTGCCACCTGGCTTAAGAAAAGGATTTACGCTCGTCAAAAGTCTCAAACTGTCATCTCTAAGAAAAGAAAATTAATTTCAAAGGAAAGCGGGCGTTTTTTTGTTCGTGCGTCCATTTTCGGTACCCTAATGATCCCGGTGTCCCCTTCCTCCTACGCATTCGACTCTAGCAGAGTTTTCCGCTGTAGAGACTCATTGTGTAGCCAACGCTACACGCCACATACCTGTATGTACGAGTGCCTGAAAATGTTTCAAATAGAGAAGTAATCCTCTTACTTATTCCTCCGCCGTACATCTTTATGTAGGATAAGAATCAAGGATATTTGAACTTCAATTGAAATTTATTTGAAACAAAAACGTAACGAACTTTCTGAGTGACACGCGAAGCACAACGTGAACGGGTGAGAAATTAGTTTACTCGGGATATACATCGATAAAATTACCTATATAAATGAGCATACAGTAAAAGTATGGAAAATCGCTATTTAACTTTTACTTTAATTGGTATCAGTGACTTCAATTAAACTGAAAGTACATCAGATAAAATATAAAATTTATATTATTGCTCCCCTGCACCAAGATGCTCACTTCCTGATAATCCTTGTTCTAATCAGACAAGATGTCGTAACACTAAAGAGTGAAAACAAATTAAAATAAAATTTTCATCCTTTCATTCCATTTTAATGTTATCTCATTGCATATTTAATCAAGTGAGACACAGATATGAGCCGTACTCACGTGCATTCACTCTAAGCAAGTTTTCAATCACGATATACCTCGTGACCGAGAAAAAAATAATTATGAAGATAACTTATTGTGACATTATTTTACCATCAAACTTTTAACTTTGTTGCTCCTGATGAATGTTGCAAGGTTATCCCTCATGCAAATAGATAGGTTTGTCCACATTAAGCCACAATGAGAGGTACAAATGATTTAATGTTTAGCAAATGCCCCTGAATACCAGGTTGTGAAAAGGAGAAGAGGTGCCTTATCGGACATTATGGTACGTAAAAGCCTGATGATTACGCTTATTGAGGGGAAAAAGAATGAAAAAACTCCAGGGAGAGGTCCCGGATGAGGAGCATGGAGTATATTATTCCCAAAGTCTAGGTAAATATTGCACTAGAGGGAGAGGTTGGCCGGTAGGAGACCAGGAGTGGAAGACTCCGTCAAACCAATCTTGTGGTTGATGGACACTGATGTTGGAAATGATCAAAATAGAGGAGGAAGGAAACATTTTGATTCAGTTATTTCCTCTGTAGAATAAATACTTTTCATGTTGATCTCCAGGTTTAAATTATTTTTATCCAATCCTTCCTTGAGCCGAATCCATTTAATCCTATTTAATCAATACAGAACGTAACTAAATCGAATCAACATACGAGGGTCATCCGGAAAGTAGTACCCGTTCGTGCCGCATGAAGTGCTGACGACGCGAGTAGCCGCTGGACGAGGTCAGATAGCTTCAGTGGCTTGTCTGCCTTCTCTGAGCCAAGTTGCGTGACGCTAGCATTGCCTGTGTTGTTTCTGTGATTGTTTACAATGTTTAACAAAATTGAGAACGCCGCCAGTTGTGAAGTGAGGGCAGTGATTAAATTCCTCAATGCAAGAAACGTTCGCCCATGTGATATTCATCGCCAATTAAAGGAGGTGTATGGAGACAATGTAATGGACGAGTCGTCTGTTCGGCGGTGGTGTCGCAACTTCAACATGGGGAGGGGGAACACACACGACGATGAGCGTTCGGGTAGACCGTCTGTCATTACAGACCAACTGGTGAGCTCAGTTGACGAATTCGTGAGGAACGATCGGCGCGTCACAATTGATGACATCTGTGAGCATTTTCCCAATGTTTCTCGAACAATTGTTCATGAAATTGTTAAACACCATCTGCATTATGCAAAAATTTGTGCAAGATGGGTCCCTCGCGTATCTCAATGAGCTGGCGGCGAAGGACTATGCAGCAGGAATACAGAAACTTGTCACACGTTATGACAAATGCCTTAATTTGCTTGGAGATTATGTTGAGAAGTAGTTTAAAGTATCCTCTTTCAAATAAAATTTTTTATGGTTGTTAATATTTACTTTTGTGTCTTTATTTCACGAACGGGTACTACTTTCCGGATGACCCTCGTATATGGACAGACTCGATAGGATCCCAATTCATTATTATTACGTCAAACAAAAAGCTTCAGATGCAAGGTTTGTACTTCTTCTCCACTCCCTCCCCACCCCATCGTTACGAAATCACCGTTTTGCGCCATCCCTTTCCCCCTCACTCTTTTTTAACAATCGCACCGCCCTTTCACCATTATATCTCGATTGCTATGCGATTAATTTATCCCAAAATTTTGCATTATCATCTTGCTGCCTGCAGCGCGGCAGTTCAGTGAATTGATCGTTAAGATTACTCCTGGAGGGACCCGGGATCCGGATGCAGATCCGGATGATGCCTCTGGACACCCCCAGCTAAACCGAAGCCTTGTGGTTTTCTGGGTAACCGCAGCCGGAACAGGAAGGCAAACTGCCCTCCTATCGTGAATATCTGAGTTTCGCAAGCAGTAGACATTAAGAACAAGATGAGCCCCACCTCTACCTACCAACCGACCTTGGGGATGATAGCTGGGATGAATTTTGATGCCCAGAACATTTCAGTCTGGTATATTAATCACGTGAATAGAGATCGTTTATTTTTGGATGCCAAATCTTTACCGGGCTTACAATGTTAGTCGGCGTTACCTCAAATTGCAGCTTCTGTAATTTATTAATTAAATTTGAACTAGGCACTGGCGAACCGTTAACTTTATATATACATGATATTAAACAAATTTTGCTTTTCGTGGATTAATGCACAATATATACGAGCTATTAGAGGTTATTCTTAAAATATTATTAGACTAAAGGGTCCAGATTCGATTCCCACGTATGCCTCTCTGGGCGCCATCTGCCCCACACGAGCTGGGTAATTTTTCGGGTGCCAGATCTTTTTGAGAAACCATAGTCGATACAAGTAAAGGAACTGGCCCCCCTACCCTGATGTGTGTATTCCACACGCCATCGGGCTTGGTACTGGGTGAACTCTACCATCACCTACAAAACTGATCTTCGGGTTGATTGCGGTGTTTATGGTTTTATTAAAATTATTTTCATAAATATCTTGTCGAAACCTTTAAAACCTATAATCATTATAATTTTTATAATTGTAATTACATAAATTAAAAGTTTGAATAGCCACAAACAGAGATTTCATTCACAATATGCTACGAATCAATTTTGGGAACATGACTTCTTTTCTTGAATTTAATATTTTCCAGCAGTTCATCGCGAATCGATTGCATGGAAACCGTCCTTTTTCTTTGGATTTTCGGAGACTGCGAATTTCAAAGCCGTCCACTCTCGCGTTTCACATTCTTCCCCCCTCCTCTCTCTCCCACGTTGGACACCCCACGTGCCCACCACCAGATCCCGAATCCGAGAGCCATTCTCCTTTCTCGTAGTCACCCGGACCCATCACCCTCCGCCGCCCCTCTCTCATCACGCCAGCAGTAATTCCCCACCAACGCACGCCGCCACCCGCCACGCCCTGCCCCGTCGCTGCTATTTAGGGCGCGCTAAGCGGGAAACCCGAGTCGTGTTACGTTCCGACGATCCGCCCTCCTTCCTCCGGCTCATTTTTGCCCATTCACCCCCTCTCCATCCTCCCACTCTTGTTCCCTCCTACCTCTCTCCCCTCCCCGACGGATATGCATGCACAATGATCCGCATCCGCCAGCAGCCTCACCCCCGTCCACCCCCGACACTCCCTCCTCCTCACCCCACCCACGGAAACCTTCGCGCGTGGGCGATACGAGAATAGGACTGACGCATTCCCCCGCGGTGCAGCGGATGGGAGAAAATCGTTCATTTTTTTCGTGATTTTCTCGTCTTCCATTCTCTGTTCCCCAACCCCGAAGGGCGGATAAAAACGGGGGCTATGAAGAGGGAAATTTGAATGGGCTCTTAGAATGTTTTGGAAACGAGTGCCGGGACCGAAGTGTACGTATACTGTGGGCGTTCATCGAAATGAAAGAGCTGGTGGGTTCGTTATGACAGCGCATGATCTCAGTTCGTCCCGCATATTTGACTGCGGAATAAAAATCCCACCAACATTTCCGAAGGTGAATTGTGTAATAATGCATCATCGTCTCCTGATCTCATTTGGTCAGATGGTTTCGCATCAGTTTGCAAATAATTTGGAACCCGCGAGTTTATGAAACAACACTTGGCACTACAACATTGACCAATAACCTTCAATAGCTGCTCATTTATAAGATCATTAAGTGAGCTCCACGAATATATACACAATCGAATATCAAAACTGCGAAGTAAAACGACCAAGTAAATTAAAAGCAGATAGAAACCATATTTTCGGGAAATAGTCTGCAAAATTTAGATACAATTAACCTTTATTTTTCCTCTTAAACAAAGGACGCCAAATTTAATAAATAATTCCGTAAATATCATAAGGTAATCACCTTATGGTAAGGGCTCTCTTCTACGGTGTTAGTTATAACTGGTAATGGGAATAAATGCCCAAGTTAAGATTCTAAACCCAATAACGTAGCTACAATCACAGTTGTAACAAACACCAAAAAGGATCACGGGCAAAAATACACAGATATCTGGCACACAAGAAAATGGCAAATATTCAAAGACAAATGCATGTTTCCTCAGAAATATGGTTCATAGATTTCAGGAATCCTGAATACTTTCTCTTAACTTGCAAGAAGGGCATGGATAACAGAAGGCCACAACAAGAAAGATGGCACATCAAATTTTGCATTTGAATTTCCAACATACTCCAATTCAAATCCGTAGTTTCAAGCATTAATCTATTCATGATGTATCAAGGCAAAAAAGCTTAGTGAAATCCATACAATATGCGGATATGGTGCAAATTAACTAAGTGGTTTCGTTTGAATTCAGTATGGTCCAATATCTTTCATGAATCAACATGAAATTATTCATTCAGTATTCAACGTAGATATTTCGACGGCGCGGCAAAACAAGATGAATAAAAAGTATCGTCGCCTGCGTTCTCCGTGAACCGGTGCTACAAGGTAAAACACATTCCGGAGCCGGATGAAGCCGATACTATCGCTCGACCCATCCCATGAAGTGGGGTAACCCGCTTAGTGTCATACCACCCACCCATATTGATTTTTTTACTCCCTGTTCGCATCAATCAATCCCCAACCGATATCGCTCTGAAAGGAAAGCGATTAATAAGATCATTCCTATTAGTATCCGAGGTTTCATCCGGAATCGAAAGACACGCGATTTGTTCCGATGAACAAAAGGAGGGGAAAACCATTCTTGACGGAACTATAGAGGATCAACGTGTGCTGAGTTTTAATTAATTGCATCTAAAGACTTGATTTCCGAGAAAAAAAAAACACCTGACTAACTTCTATTCCCAAAAGCCGTCCGTGATCGAGATGACGGTGCACTGAAATATATTCGACCTACAAGGGAACCTCAGCAAATCTGAAACGAATTCCTTACACCTTGAAAAGGGAAAGAGTTTTCCGGAGATTTTGAAGTGCCGATGGCTTATTTTAATATTTATTGCTTATTACAGAAGAAATATATTCTTGTGTATTGAATTCATAAGAGAAAATGTAAAAACATGGCATGTACGTTAATATTAAAGAATTAAGTCGTCATCAGAAGTGACAATCGCCTACCTAAAATCACTTTTATGATCCATTGCGTGCTTAGCACTCATGGGACCATACACATGTACCGAAGGACGAGCACATCGAAAGAATAGGTTGATGGCGTAAATAAATTGTACATGTCAAATTTCTTGAATGGCCATTATATTGACACATTTCCAAATTTTCCAAAAATGCATGCGAATAAAAACTTCCCAATTAATTCCTATGTGTGTTTTCTGTGTATTGGTTCACATTAACATTTGCAGAACACCATAATCCATAACGAGCTTGGTGATATAAGCCGTGTTAAATTATTATGTTTGCATTAGCATTGTGATTTCAAAGTTACATGCATCTGTCAAATAAGATAAGATTGACTTGTCTTTATGGAAACAACCCTGCACGCCCGGATAGTTCGGTACTTCTAGTGCAGTGCAGTAATTATAGATTCGAAGATTTTTGTCAAATAAAAATCAAATCCTTTCTTAAATATTTTTCGGCCAGCCTAATTTGACGATCGAATACCAGTACTTCGTGGGTAAAAATTCGTCCATTGCGTTGAAATCCTTCACATTTGATGCAAGAATAGAGTAACAAGTTTCAGAGCCAAAACCTTGGAATATACAGCCATTTAAATTCACCTAGCATATACCTGCCGGAATGGAGTTTATTCATTAACAAAGATTGTACGAAAGAAAAATAAATCAGGATTAAAATTTCAATTGTAGTGCCTATGGAGCTGCTAACACCAATTTATGGTCGTTTATATTTCCTTTTAACAACAAATGAGAATATTATTAATGCGCATGAGAAGGCATATATTCTAATATATTCTTGATGTTTTTGCCAAATGCTTGGAGATGTAGAATTTTCTGACATTGAATAATGATAATATAGCCTGTGATTGAGAAATTATAGAGGAGCGGGAATACTACTACTAAGCCTGGATTAATAATTATCTCTTCGCACCTGTGCGTCTTGCTGGCACAGTTTTTGCTTTTTTAATATAGCCATTCATAGGAATAATGAAATTAAATTTATTTCTTAAAGTCAATGTTATAAGAACCAAAACTATCCATGCTCTTAGAGTGAACTTCATATATGCTAATTGACAAATGTGGTCCATATTGTGGAACAGCAACCTGCCACTTAGAAGGGGCATAAAAATAAGATGTTATTGACATAATTGACACTACCATTCATCCAGCTGACACAAATAAATAAGTCAAGAGATTACTACTACCTGAACAGAGAAACTTGTTTACACCCATTACGATTGAAAATGGATCCAAAGAATATCTTTCATAACTCCAACGCGCGTTAGATACAAGTTGAGGGCTTATCTAGTGGGTCAATGGTAATTTTTGACGGCTTAAAATTGGGAAAATGGCAGATTGGGTGGCAAATAATGGGATGGATATTAATGTTAGCAAATGCAAATCCATCACTTTTAGTAACAAAATAAATGGAAACAATAGGGAATATAAATTCTCAGAAAATATCATTCCTAGAAGTGATACTTGTAAATACTTAGGTGTATATTTAACTAAGGATTTAAGGTGGGGGCTAAATGTGGAGTACATTTTTAAGAAAGCTTTCAAAACTCTTCATTGGGTGATGAGAAACCTCAAAGGGAGCGTTAGAGCAACCAAGGAGAAGGCGTATCAGACCCTGGTAAGACCACTTTTAGAATACGCTTCTCTTGTATGGGACCCTCATGAAGAAGGACATGTCAAAAAACTGGAAAAGGTGCAAATAAAGGTTGCCCGATATGTACTTGGGAAGCATTGGATGATGGAGAGTGTGTCTGACATGCTAAAAACGCTGGGCTGGGAACCTCTAGAAACTAGAAGGAAAGTAAGCAGACTTGGTGGAATGTTCCGCATTCTGAAGGGGGAGAAAGCTTGGGCAGATCTTAGGAAAGAGGCGGGGAACCCAAATTTTATAGGGAGAAATGATCACAAATTTAAGGTAAAATGCCGGGCACAGAGAACAAATAAAAAAATTTTCTTTTCTAAATAAAACAATTGTTGATTGGAACACCTTACCTGCTAAAATATTCGAGCCCTTTCCTAGTAGAGTGTATACTTTTAAGAAAAGATTTAAGGAATATATGTAACAATTTGATTGATGTGTGGTGTATTTTATTATATGTAACAGCTTAATTTTTTTTAATTTATCTTTTTTTTCTTGCTGATTGATGGATGTAAATGAGGTGTATATTCTCTTGTTTTGTTAAAGAGATTTGTGTTTGGAAGTTTCCTAAGTGTACTTTTGTTTTAGACTGATTTTATCTATTAACTTTTGTGATTTTTGGGACTTGTGTGCCACCTGAAACTGTCTGTCAGCACATGTGTAATTTTAATCATAGTAATAAACCTGAGGGAATTTATATTAAATATCATTACTCTGTTGTTGGTCATCGGCATGAAAAATCACTGTAAAAATACAATAGCCCCATAGCAAGCCCACGTAAATAGAGAAACCCTCTCAAGCCTATCACTATCTGCATATCTTCGCAGCTTTATGTAAAATGTCCTATCCCTCCATTCCAATTGAAAAAGCAAATCTGACAACTCTAAAGAATAATTTTGACGAGAGAAAAAGGGATAGACTAACAGTTAAGTGTGTTCCATTTAGGAAGCGTATGTGTTTAATAATTGATGGTCAACATTCTGATATGATACAGAACCCTCAATTATTTTATTTTAAAATTCTTGGAAATCAATCTCTTTATATGCAAAATATTTATGAATCTAACTGCGTAAATATTATTACCACGTGAACTGTTTTACCCGTTAGAGTAAATATTGGACCGGTCCCTAATAGCTATAATACACTATTGTGTTCTTCTGAAGCACATTTTCACAGCCACAGGAAAACTCCTAAGCGTCCTATGTTTCCTATGCATCATTTTATTTTTATACATATGTCTTTTTATTCTTTGACTCATTGTTTCAAATGCACCATTAGACCTAAATAGAGAAAAAACCCATAAATACGTTTTATCTTCGATAAATTCTTACGAAAAGGGTACATGCTGAGGAATTGTACAGCTCAGTAAGAAATAATCGCCCCAAAATCACTATTAAACATAAAAGTAAGAACATTGAACTAGGGTATTTCTCTCCACTTCTCACGGCAAATTCTTACTAACTTTAAATTATATAACAGCAGATGAAGGTATAATGTTGGAAGACTTTCCTTTCTGAACCAAGGATAGTTTAACTAAACTGCTATTATTTTATTTCTTCATCACCAGGTTCTTAGATGCGCATAGAGAGCGCAATAATTACTACCATATACTTTAGCAATACGCATGTCTTCCTAAGAGAAAAACAGCCTTTAAAACAACGAATATAAACATATTACTAACACAAGTAAATTATGATCCAAATAAATTTACGTAATTCTTTCATTTAATGAACTGCAAGGCCTGTCCAATCCCTTGTTTCTCATCAAGGGACATTATTACCAGTACACAGGAAATAATATTTTAAATAAAATAGCCAACGGCACCCAATGATTATCTAAATGAAGACACTTCCCACTTAGCCAACCACAGAACTCGATATGCATACAAAAAATCAGTGCATCAATGCTTTTTACAATAAAGAACGAATTCGTTTGAAATATCCCGTCATATTCACGTAGTATTCATAAATGCTGAAATTTTAACGCATCTGTTTATATTAGTCAGCTTAAAAATGCGTTTCTCAAACCTCATTTAAACTTTTGTTCTCAAAGTAAAATCATTTTTGCATGAGTTGAAACATAAAATAGCTGCGCAAATGACTTCTATCAACATATTATTTACAACTTGTTTTCTTGAGTGGGCGACATATTGTACATTCTAAAGAATTTTTCATATAAAATCATCGCATTCCCGCCCAACAGTATTTACGTCACAAAAGAAATAAGCTTTAATGTCATCTGCCCCGATGTGAGCTATCTTCTTAGTTACTGGCCAATTGTTTACGAGTTGTTGCCATTTTTGAAATACCTCATATGTTCGAGGTTGCAATCGGAGAATTTTCCTCTCCCGGCTAAAAATCATCCATACATTTTAAGATAGCATATGGTAGGAGTACTCTCCGGAAAGAAAATGTAACCGCCCTTAAAGGTGATGTTGGTTTGAATGTTTTCTTTGCCGCCAGCGGATATTGCCTTCTTATGCCGTCATCGCCAGCTTCGCAAGAGACAATGTTTCACAAGGATTGTTTAAAAACATGATATCGAAAGTGATTGGGTATTGTCGTGTCCGCCTGCTCGAGCCTCTCGATCCTTATAAGCTCTGATATACGGGTAAATATTTGACGGCGCGGATGTCGCTCAAAGAGGAATGGAGTTCGTTATGACTCGCTATGCTCAGAACTCACCTCGCTTTGGCGAAATATAACGGGCACACACGCAACCATTTCGTATCTCTCCTCTCAGCATTAGATCACTGGAAGGATTCATGGTTTTGCAAGGGCTGTTTGTAAAGAGCATGTTGATTGCTCGCAGTGCATTTCCACATCGCCTTGCGGAACATGCGCTTTTAAATCCGCAGGAGGATGTAATTTAAACCTAAGTTTTCCATTGGAAAAAATACGTAGTAGCACCGGCTCAAATACAAGGCATTGTAATTTGAGGTCAGATTAAAAGCGGAGGTGATAAACTGTTACAATGGTTACATTTGAATAAATTAATCGTGAGTAATTTGATACATAAACAGAAGCAAATAGGGTTGCTGGTGAAATGTTGTCTCTTCATTTCACCCGCCATTTTTTCCCCACATTATCGGGAGTGATTCCGTGAGTCATTCCGATCGCCATAAATCGTAACCTCGTAGCGAAACTGGTCTTTCATCATTATACACAACTGTATCTGAAAATCGGATCCTTAGATGTTTCACCAGGAAAGACGGTCTACCTTCATCACTTGTGAATGAAGTCATGGAAGTCCATCAGATTAATTAGAACTTATTAATCAATATCATGAAAACGAATTTAGCTTCAATCAGTATGTTTAGTAAAAGCTTTAATATTCGCAATTAATAAATTACATATTTCTTTGCTGAGTTGCAATCTCCAAAATTATTCCACGCAAATTTTCCAGGCCTTTCTTATTCACATAACTTCCAGAATTTAAAAGCAGCTAGTTTAACACCTACGATTTTCAAATTTTGGAGGGCCTTCAAGCTATGGATTTAAGCAATATTTTCCTAAGTAAGTCGTTTCCACCTCGTCTGCTCCAATCGGTGAAAAAACGTGAACTTTAAAATAAAACAGCAAACAATTCTTATATCCGACCACAATTCCTTGTGACAAGTTGAGTTTTGTAAGGGAATTTTTAAGGATATCCATGAATAGCATCAAGAAATTAAGTGTAACTCCTTGCATTTATGGGATACCACTTTTATCTCTCCATCCAAATAAAAAATGCATATTTTCTGCTCGAGTATTCATCCGCGTGTAAAGGTTTCGCAGCCATCCATTCGGCTTCTTCAGGACTTCTAGTTAGAAGAAGCCGAATGGACGGTTGGTGTGGATACAGAACACAATGCTTGTAAGTGAAAATTTTCCAAGCGTCGATAAATGTTCACTTACGAGAGCTAAGCACTGCTCAGCACCGTAAGGCCACATCATAACTTATGTGACTTTAATGCACAGTTCATATCTTGAGCGAATTAACATACCTATGTCTACGTGAAAGGCTAAATTTAAATTCGTTCTGAAACCGTTTAAATTATCTCAGATACCGGTCTCAGGTGTGAAGCCAAAGCGGATAAACCGTAGACTAGACCAAAATTGGCAATAATAGGTCGCGGAAAAAAAGGCAAGTAAATCACAAGTTTTAGACAAGTTTTCTAATGAACGCCGGACGAGCACCGTTCTTTCAATGCAGTCACAAGTTTCCTTTGCTACTTCTCATTAAAAACTTCAAATGCATATTTCAATATGTTTCCCGGTAAGGTGTTGAGACAAAAAATTGCCTGAAAGTAATCATTGTACAGCTCGAACCCAAATTCCATATATTGCGTACGACTTTAACGATTATTTGATGCAGTAAAGACTTCACTAACGGCAAAATTGCATGTAAATATCTATAGTGGCTTTGAAAAGCATTTCATTTGTAATAGTAGTATATGATACAATGTTAAATATACTTGGTCCTTTAACCTCCTTAATAGCAGGTTTTATTCTAAACCGACAAAAATTATCTATGTTACATTTAATTTCTCGAAATGTTTTGATTGCAAGACTCTTGATCATATTTGTAAAAATAATTCAAAAAATTACGTAAAAGCCAAAAAATAAACCATAATATATTATTGCTCATTCGGTTATGCTATAATTATGAAAATTTAAAACATAAATCGATTGGAAAATGCATCTGCGGTTAGTCTCAAGCATGGATGAACGGCGAATCAGATACTGGATGCGTTACCAGAAAAGAGCAATTGACTAGTAAGCGGTATTATATAGACCCAACAAGGTTTTTCCACTCTTTTGGATTTATGTTGTGCACAAGACTATGCCAATTGCTATTCATTTACGTATCAATACAGTACTCGTGACAGACGAGGTGCAAGATTTAAAGGAAAACCAAGAGTTGAGAAATTCTTAAGGCAGAATTGGCAGAGACCTATTTCTAACCTTCTTCAATTCATTAGTTTATTGGAGCTGCACAACTTAGATATTCTATTCTGCAATGCGCTAGATACGAAAATACTCCTTAAAAATGGAGGATGGATGTGCGAAATCACATCCCCTGAAGCACCGCCAAATTCACACGATCAACAGCTAGGTATGATAATAGAGAAACGCACGTGTAGGAAGGCTTGAAAATGCCGTTAATTTCGGTGAAATTAACGGGAATATGGGGACACATTCCGAATTCCTCCCTATCAAATCCAACCCCGCCAGGCATGCACATTTGCCCACTGAGATTCCAAACGCAGGTGTGCAAACGAGATAGCCTTTCGACAGAGACGTGTCCTGTCTTACCTCAGCGAATGGAGTTATCAGACGATAGCTGGATCCATTCTCCTCGCCATAGAGGCACATACTAGCTCTTCCTTGTCCACCAGTCTGCCTTGTCTGACCTAAAATGTCTGCTATCTCTTCGACGCCAGGAGTCATAGCGAGTGAGCGATGACAGAGCTGCAATTGAAAAGTCAAGATTCTTATAAGATTCTAAGAGTGGAATGATGGTAAGTAATCCTGTTCGAATGAGAAAAACATCGTTTGTACTTAACCTAAAACTTTATCGCTCAGGTGTGAAAAAATGAAAAAATATTCACTGTGAAATTATTTAATTTGTATTTCTCCTTTCACCTACACCTACAAGTACGTATATACCATGCACACATTTCCCGTAAAACATCTCAGTAAGGAGAGAGCATGAAGATTTACGAAAAATTTGAAAAGCAAAGTTTATTGTTGGATGAATTGAGCTTCAGGGAAATTAAATAATTTTTATTATGCTCTATTCTTGTGCTAAAAGCAAATAACGCAGTATTGAAGTGAGCATCAATATGTTTTTCAGTGAAAGAAAGCAGCTGACGTTGTATATTCACACTTTCGTACCTATCACTTTCATATCACACTTTCATATCATATCTATATCCTTGTCACGAAGATGACCAATGAAATGATGGAGCAGGAAAAGAAATCATTTCATTACCTTAAAGCGATAATGTATAAAACATCGCATAATAGGTAATTGGTCAATGAGGCTTTAAATATAAGATTGTATGCCACCTAAAAAGAAATCAGCAGCAGGTCTCTAATTTACGTGTTCTCTTCGTTTTATGGTTAACTGCAATATCTTAGTAATCCAACGTCAAAAGTTTAAATGGGATACATTCATGAACATTTTCTCAATATTGATTGAGACTCGAAATATTTGCGAGGCCATTGGGTCTTAGTTGGGGCTTAGCATTAGATCTTGCTGCTTTGTGATTCCTTTTTAAATACTTGAGGGGGCCGGTGTTAAATGGCTATTCATAAATATTAGATCCTTTCTTCATGCTATAACTGATATGGAAAATAACTCCTCGTGTAGTGTAGCCCTCCACCTTTGTCTTTTTTGCAACCAAGAAAGCGTTTTATCTTCCTATATAAAATAAATTTCTTAAAGTTGGACTTTAAACACCTTCCGACTAATAAGAGATGTTTGGCTTACTGGGAACCGTAACTGCGGGAAACTTCAGGTGGCAATTGGAACTAAACTAACCCCTCTGCTCGGAATGTTTAAATTTCCCGGACTGTGTGTTAATGTGGCATAAATCTATGCTCCCTTTTCACAACAACCTCATGGTATTAAGTCAGTCTCTCGTGGAAATACAGCGTAATGAGGACTCCTGGGTCAAGATGTGTTCTCCACATTCCACCAGCAAGCGGAAGGCCCGTGGTTCTTTTCTTCTTCCAAGAGGCCTTTTTTCAAACGGAAATCAAGTTTCCATTCAATAACGATTCGTATTGTTACTGAGAATATATTAAATTGACTCCGCGAAGAACGTCAGAAGATTACCGAGTGAAACCTGGAGGGGGGAAATGATGGAAAAACAGGTTAACAGCGGGGAGTGGTTATGGCAGAACAATAAAATGCGACTGAGTCTGAAAGTGGAACGGGCAAGTAATTGAGAAAGGAGGCAGTATTGCGAGGATGCCTGTGAAGTGGCGGTGGACACCGCGGCTGGCGGCGGCGAAGAGGAAGAATTGCCTCACCTGGAGAGAAGCGGAAGTAAACGAGCCAGTTGTAATGCCTATGACGACCGTGGCCCCAACTTCTTATGCCCCTTCAGATGCAGGCAAATGGGCTTTTAAAACGTCGTCTGAATGGGTGAATTAATCCATAAAATTCTATTTCTTGAGCTTTCCATACTCAAACTTTTCATTTAATCCAATAATAAACCCGGTTTCACGTATATTTTTACATTCGAACTCCAGGCTGACCCTGAAATTTCCCTAAATATTTGAAATACATATATATTTTTAATTCTGTTAGATAAATAATAATTTACTCTAATAGAGAACAGACTGCACATGCAGTAAAAATTAAAAATTCAAAATATACCCATAATTATTAAAACAATATCCTCATATCGCGACTTGAACGCTAAACATAATTATTTAATGATCATTTCAGGTTGTCGTCATGATGGTATGCAAACATAAGGAAAGCAATTATAATATGCTAATGAGGCCTCTAATTAAAATCTTGGCCTCCATGCGTTTACTCAAGATCAGGGAAAATTTACTTGCTTAGAAATGCCTCTTATCCATATGTGCTTATTTTTTAGTATAAAATATTGAATGTAATAAGATATAAGAGATCAAATTTTCATCCTAATTCATGAATGGCTATATAGTATAATTAAATAAATGAGAAGAGTTTTTGAGTAACTCACTTTTAATCTTATCACAACAAGCTCGTATAACTATTTATTCTCTTTTATAATATTTTCTAAGAGCATTTTAAAGGATGCCGCAATTAATTAAGAAAGTTAATTGCTAAAACATGACGATGAATGAGTAAAGAAAATCTATTACTCGCTAACGTTATATTTTTCACAGTAATACTAACATAAATTCAATATCCATTTTGGATTAGCCACTTTTAGGCAAAATGAAAGTTAGAGAGAAAGAGAGTTACTTAAGCTTGCGAGTTCCGCGGGCGATTGGCGTATATCCGGGGATTATGTATTAACATATAAAAAATAACAAAGGAAGAAATACGGTCTTCACACCCGATGACTCGCTGACGTAAAAACGTTTTCTCCATATCTTCCTCCTGGATGAGCAGTTTCCATTTGATGTATTTAACGAGCAAGCTTCTATCTTAAGCATACTGGTATCTCGATTCGATATTTCCAATGCGCCACGAGAATCATTAAATGCCGTATCCGGGAAAAAAGGCTTCAAACTTCCATTAGAGGGAGAACCGGAGCATGCATGCGCTAGCGTGGGGCTGACCTCCAAGGGCCAGGCTCTCGCCTTGGCGAACGGACGAACCTGGGAAGTGCATCTTCCACTCCATTATTTCAAGCGGTGCCGTGAAGAGCCTCCCCGACTGATCTGAAGGGGGGATCCGAGCGTGAGAGACAATTGGAGGTACAATTTTCCTCGCCTGAGGCAAGACGCCTCGTAGTGGGATAGTCTCTCAAGGAGACAGTAGTTATGTTCAAGGAGACAGAGAGTATGGTGACGCTATCGGTGGTCTGGCGGCGCGATGAATGGCGTCGCGCGCGCGAAGATGAGAAATACGCGTGGATATCGAAGTGGAGTGATAAACACTCCCCCTTTCTGGTAGTTTTTTGGGTCAAGCTGATATGGTGGATTATTATGCTATCGCTACAACCTTCAGAATATCACTCCCTAGTAATAACTTCTAAAAGTAAAAGTATGTCACCCGAGAAGGCCTGGTAGCCCATTGCGTAAAAGGAGTTTTTTGGGGAGGCGACCGACAGCTAAGGTCATTTGCGCCATTAGGAATGGATTGAAAAGGAAGGGTGGAGAGAAACCCGGTGTTAGCATTAGCCTACTCTTGTCGAAAGGTGCCAAGGCGCCAAGTTTAACGTGCCATCCGACGGACGTCGTACTCGCTCAAAGTGCTCTCCACAAAGCACCTTAAGTACGGATCGGGATACCACTGAAAAGTATTTGTTGTCTCCAGGATTCAAACCCGGGCTTTCTCGGTAGGAAGCCTGTACGTTAGCCACTGCACCTTCCCCGCATAAATCTAGCGAAGGGAAGGTTCGTGATTCCTCTGTGCACTCAGAGTAACAATTTCTATACTTGACACTTTGAAAAATGTTCTATAAATGGGTCGGGAATTAAAGATGAAATGAAATAACGCAAACGCATCCCAATGAGGTTAACTGCAGTTAATCTTCAGAGAGAGATTTACTCAAATCGGGATTGGATTAGCAAGGAAACAGGAAAAAGGACTGGGGCTCACCTTTTACAGCTACAGATCAACTTGCAAGTACCCTGTCTGTCTGTCTACGTACCTGATATACGTAATACTTTGAAGTTCTCACACTGTGTACGGTAGTCAAATGACGAGTGTTGCACCATTCTTTACCGTAAGCACACTCCGTAAATGCAAATTATAAGGATTTGTACTCTGGTCAGCAGCTTTGGAAAATGGGCCCCTGATCCTAGGGCGATCAGTTGGCGGGCAAGAGGCGTGGATCCGGGTATCGATCCGATGACTGGCGTGATCCCGCGAGAGGGGCAACTAACCCCCTTAAGCAGGCGAAAATTTAGGCCTCGCTTCCGCGAGTCCTTTTATAACTGGGCTCCCCTTGCCTGCATTCCATCTTCTAAATCACTGGGCATTTGACGCTATTGATCGCTGGACTAAAGGAAGGACTCCATGTCAGCCTTGTCTTCGACACCCCATCTTCCGTGCAAGTTGGAGAAGGATCTAAGGAGGCAGATCTTCAACAGAGTTGAAATGATATGCGTCAGTCATCAGCTCATCAGCCGAGACACCTCAAAAACGATGCATGAAAATCGTTTTGGAGGTCAGTTCAGGTGATATGATTACAAAATATTGATTCCTTGCACGTGTCCAAATCGTTTTTAAGTACTCTGCTTCTCGAGGAGAAGACTAGATTTTTCCTTGGTCGGATGAAAGTAGATAGCGGGTGTATTCACCGAGGACCGACCTCTAAAGCCATGCGCTATTTATTTGTTCGTTCGTTCGTTCAGCCACTTGTAAAATGTCATTCATCATTCAGAATACAGTGCATGACCACACAATTCAATTCTGAGGTTAAGTTCATGCGTCAATATTTATGCATAGTTTCTTCACGTGCGTATGCGCATATACGTGGTATCGATGGTAGTTTGAAAAGTTCACGAAAGGCCAAATAAATGATGATGCCACTGCTGCGTATCGCAGTTATTTACGGCAAGTAGCAACTCTTAAAGGAACAGACCAGGTTTCAATCGGATGGGTCGATAAATCCTGTGTTCAACATTCGTTAGGATCGAGAAAGTTAATTAATTTCCAAATAAAAGGATGAAAGAGAATACTGTGTTGATCCAAAATTTTATGGCACGTAAATCACCTCAGGACATTGAGGAGAAACTTTACAAATATTATTGTGATTCTACAGATTCGATTACGATGGTTTAGCTGTAGTTTCTAAATTTTCGGAAGGTTCGCATGAAAAAAGTGACGCTGAACATTCTGCACGCCTTATTGAGTTCACTACCCTAGACATCATTGATGCGAATATTTGTGTGCTTTAGCGTGATAGTTGACTAACTCACAAGTTAGAAAACCATGTCAATTAGGACAGTGAAAAAGTTGTTTAAATGATTGTAATGCCATCCAAAGTAATGATTCGTAAATGTAAACATGACTCGTTGAAAAAAATGTATATAAGTTCCTTAATTTTATTATTTCCTAAATTCTATTTGACGCAAGCAAGTAAAATAGTTGTACAACCTGCAGAAATGGCAATCAAGTGCTTTGAGTGTAAAATAAATCACAGTAATCAACCTGAAAGTTGGTTTGATAGATGAGACTAGAGCTTACCTAGGACTTAATCAAATGTACCTTTCAAATTAAATTTTTGTCGTCATTATACGATTCCGGATGGTATGTAAAAATATAACCGTTTTTGAGAGAAAGATAATTTATCAAGGAAAAGTACGGGGATCTTCTATTTTAAAGACATGCATATGCTCTCCAAGATTACCCTACCTTAACACAAGATCTTTAAAAATATTTATTCTCTAAACAGCTTTAATTAGAGCTATATGAAGTAGTTTAGTGGCTCCTAGAATTAATAATAAATGAAAAAGATGATAAAATCTATTTTCCTAAGAGAATCTTTACTTTAATTCTTACATTTTAGTAATCAGTAGAAGGTACGTTAGAAGATTTTTCTTGTCGCTAAGAATTTTTCAGTGAAGTTCGTTCCTCAATGAACCATATTTCTGTCCAATCGCTTCATGGCCTCATAGCTCCTTGCAACAGCATTTTCCATTGCCTACTTCTTCTAGTTCACCCTTTTCTTTCTTTGTTATTCTTATTCTCTAGGTTCCCTTCAATTACAAACTTCACTAAGCCGTTGTGACTCAGGATGTAACCGATTATTTTTGTTCCTTTTCTTAAAAGTATCCTCCAGAAACTTCTATCTTCGTCCAATTTTCGACATGCTTCATTTGTTACACTTTTTATCCATTTAGTTGTCATAATTATTCGGTACCTCTATATTTACCCTACCTCTCATATTCTTATTTCTACTGATTCTATCGTCCACATAAGATTTTATACTCTCTCGAAATTTGTGCAATGCATATAGGTATCATAATGCATCTCATGCTTCAAGTAATTCCACCATCAATCTACGTAAAACAAGTTGTAAATACATTCTTTTGAAGATAATGTTTTTAACTTGCGACCATCACTGTATAAGAACTATTTAAATATAATTACCTAAGCCTTCCTAAAGGGCATGGTAATGCAGGGGGTAGAGCAATTTGCTACTCACCAGAGGACGCGAATTTAAATTAAGGTGATGTCAGCGGGACACCAAACTAAATTTAAGTTTTTTATGGTAGCCAGATCTTACTAAAAAACCTCAAGGGGCGTGTGGTCCCTCTGGACTCAATGTGGTGCCAATTCATGCAGAGCTTAGTGTGCGAGATGGTCCCCCACTTCCGCTCCAAATCAAGCTTCCAGTTCATAACCATGATAGGGTATCAACGGAGCGATTTGATTGATGACCATATTCGCCACATAGGAGAGAACCCAATTCTAAGTAATTCAGTAAAGTAAGTTCGTCAATCTGAGGTAAATAATGAATGACTGTTAGTTAAATTCATTCCTAACGTGATATGTAATTCTGCTCCTGTACAGTGGGATTATTCCATCAATTACATTTAAGAAAAATATTTCTCATTATATAAGAAAATGAGGAAACTAACTAAACAAAAGAAAACAATTGTGACGCTTTTGTAAGGAAAAGATGCTGCAAGCAAGAAAACGAAGTGGGTACGTAAATACTCGTATATAATATTAAGAGAAAGGGGTTTTCTAACAGGCGCAAAAGTTGGGTTTTTACGACGTTTGCATAATAACACTTCAAAATTTAATTAGTTATTCTTTTAAGAAATTCCATCACTTGAGGTTTTCTGGATTATCTCAAGCGGCGCCGTGAATGGTAGGCCACCCAAAGCACACCGTCTGACGTCCTTGTGCCAAGTATCAAAAAAGATTTATACATCATATGCATTTGGACGCTGAACACAATCGTAAACGTTAGGAAGATGTTTCTGACTTCTATACATAATCGAATTATAGTGTCTGTAATCCAGTGGTGGTAACTCTGTTTTAAAAACATTTCCATTTTTTACGATTCGTAAATTAGTTTAACAGGCCGCTGGAGATCCAGATGGTGCGGTAGCTAATGTATTGCTTTCTCACTCAGAATTTCCAGGTTCGAATCCCGTAGTAGGAAGAATTTTCCAGTAGTATCCTAAACTATACTTGGGTTGCTTTGTGGAGAGCCCCTTAAATGAGTAGGGGCATCTTAAATGAGTAGCCTATAGTTAAGAGAAAGCTAATGCCGACGCCGGGTTTCTTTCTACCTTTTCTCCATTCCCTGAAATCTCCAACCTACCAAATCACACACCCATCTCTATTGTTGCAAATGATTTAAGCTGTCGGTGACCTCTCCTAAGAGGTTGGACATCCATGGACTTCCCAATTCATACTAGTGCCAATCATATATATAATATATACAATATTTGCTGACACCTTTCAAAATTCATATTGGAAAGATATTATACTTACGATAATATTATTCAAATAGAAATACAACAGATTTCCATATCAAAGAAACATTTGGGTATCCATTAGACCTCAAACGAAGTAGATTAAAAAACAACAAAAATTTGACTAGAACATAAAAACAAAATCAATAAATAATTGCCATGATTTCAAACCATTTAAAGCGTCGATAACTATTTAGAGCGAAAAATAGAGTAATAATATTTAAATATTTCTTTTAAAAAAAGCCATCATAGCATCATATTGTAACAGAATACGTTATTGATGCTTAATTTGAGATAAAGTGGCAAAATTCTGGGACATTGAAAAGTAAGATAAACCAAAATCACCACCGAAGCTAGACTTGTTGGCGCACACCCTTTAAAAATAAAAATATTGGTGCACCCAGTGTGGATAAAATTTCGTTTCTTTTCATTCAATAAACAACATCAAATGAGCCAAAGGATTCTTTTGATGCGTGAATTCCACTATCGCAGGCTATTGAGAGTTATAAACTTAAACATCATATTTTAACGTGCTAGGTGAAGTCAGTTTCTTCCACCCTATGGCAAGGGCAACATTTTAAAGATCGCATTCCTCTCCAAGATCAAGACCACGATTATAAAATCAAAATCTTGGAATCTATGCTTTATTATTCTGGGTGGTATACTCACGTTACCCCACTTTTCCGGTAAGATTCATGGAACCTCGATGTCACTGGAGTCTGCTCCTCATTATTTCTTGTTCAATTGGGAATTTTTCCACGGGCATGCACGTAGTAATACATCGAATTGAATACATCCGGAAGCTACCCAATGATGTACGCTAGGAAGACCTCAACTTACAAAAGACAGATAAAAGTAAGCCACCGGATGAGTCGGCACTTCATTCCAATGCCCCTTGGCAGTTGCGTCACTCCTTCATCAGGGGATTCAGGCTATGAATCTCTTCTTACGTCGAAACGCTCACGCGCGTTTAATCGGGCTGTTTTTCTTCTTTACGTCTTGAGATACGACTGGCTGATGGCATGTTTATCGCCGCAGGTCCCAGAGCAGGGCTCTTTCTTCTAATCTATATCACTCCAAGGTCTGAGCCTGGAGCGACGTGGGCATCCCCCATCTGCAATCCTTTCCCATTTAACCGATCCCTATTTCGAGAATCGTCAGAATGATTAATTCATGGGAAAATGTGACCGGTACGTCCTGCCAGATCATAGTAACCGTGAAATAAACGAGCTCATCACATGTGCCGATCTCTATATAAATTATACCCACAACTCTCTTAATTCACTAGCATGCCCTCAAGAATCTTTTGAGACTTTCGATTTCTTCTCAATATGAAGTTTCAATTTCTTCAACTCAAGAGTAGAATTCCTAGTCCCATTGAACGGAAAAGTTTCAATTCAAATTTTCATACTGTGTATTTATATTCCAGAAGCCCAAAACCAGAGTTAAAAAAATGTAAGCTCGGAGATTTCCGCGGTACTGATCCCATCAACATTTTTGGCTTGAATAGACCTCTTCTAGCTTAAATAGTCAACTCATGCGCTTATAACCCCTTTAAAAAATTATACAAACTAATTACGATAAAGAGTTAAGATGGGTATTAAAAGCATGTAACCAATTATAGCAGCTTGCATACATTAACATGTCATCAGCACATATTAGAAACATTATTAAATTGACTTAGTTATACATAATAAATGTACTCTATAACCACTCATCAGTAATACCGTTTAAGGTAGATTTTAACGGACGGGCTATACATCGATACAATACCTCTCCTAACAACCCATATCCTGATATTCGACACTACCATAAACCCTTCCTAAATTCCACATACATACTTTCTACCTCCTCTCGGTCATGATAGCTATTATTAATGTTCTATAAATTAATATTTAAAACAGTGAAACTATGAGCAGAATGAATCAGAACTTTAATTTTTTTAAACCGCGTAATTAGGACAGCCAACAAGTTTATTCAAAAACATGAATCTCCACATCATTTTGATTTTTTTGTTTATCATTAAGACTGTCCAGTAGTAGTTTATGTAGCATAGACTCGTAAATAGCTGCAAAGGTTGGCCGTCCATGCCTGATGTCTGATGGGTAAGAAATAAAAATGTTCAGATTAAGTGCAAACGGAACAGATCCAAAAACTCGGATTCCACCTTCACTTTTTCCGGTTATCACCTTTCCCTCTCCTCCTATGCCCCCTTCTCTGTTCTTTGCCAACCTCCTACTACTTTCCTCCACAACCTTTTCTTTTAAATAATTTACCGAACGACGAAAAATATACTTTGACTCTTTCTGAAACAGTAGTTAAAAGTTTCCGAGAATAATAATTCCAGAACGAAGAAGGGAGACAAAGTTTGGTGAGGCTGGTTGAAGATACACGCCACTTCACCAAAATGGGACCATTTTCGGACGAAGGAATGGACCAGCTGTGGCACACGGCGAGAAGACACACTGGAGTATGGAACGTTAGTTCCTACGGCTCTGTCCATCAGGTAAAATACACCAAACATGTAATAAACTTAAAAAACTCCCGCGGGGATTCTGTAAGGTCCTGATTTTTTTTCGCTGGATGTCTACTCTTCCGTTTAACAATCTTAGTCCTAGGATTTTGTGATGTACTTCAACTTCACATAAGGGATACACTTCTCCAATGCGCGGAAGAGGGTGACTTTGGATCCGTTACAGCAACATTCCTTGTTTTTACGACCAAAGGGATTTACCCGTTGATACTACCAATAACTGAGTCTATGTGATAGACTGTTGTGCTTGAATCCATAGAAGGCGATCCCTGGCATTTAAAATACCTCCACGCACACCAATTCGAGGAAACTTGTGCGATTGTTAGTTCTGATGAGTACGTCCGAGGCACGAGATTAATTTCCCAGGAAATCTCTCAGTGTACGTGAAACCCGATGTCTTCCCTACCTCTCCCCTTGTGAAAACTAAAACCGTGTCCAAAACGGAAGGATAGAGCGCAAGTGTACATTCATCTGCCCTTCACCGATCACTTTCTAATACTCTAAAAAGCAACACCTGAGCCAGATTCAACAATATTCTGTACTAATAATAAAAGGATGGCAAATATAATTGTTTTGGTAGCAAAAGTGGCTTTGACAGACAAAATTTTCAGTAGTGTTTTTTGCTGTATCGCGAGATTTTGAAAACGAATTTTAAGAAGTAGTAATTCAACTTTATAATATAGCTTAGAATCAGCTTTAATATTTTATGAAAACATTATGTAATAGTAAATAATATTTATTTAAATGTTCAGCTCATCCTTTTTAGCATAAGCTTTTCCTTACTTCCAAATGTAACGGGAAACGATTACTAGATCATTATTAGATAGATTACTTCTTTGCAAATACATGTAATACTTGTAGTACTAGAAATTTTATAAGTTTTAATACTAGGTTTTGAACACTCCAAATTTTCAATCGAAGTCTTTTTTTACATGAGGCTTTAATTGTTCCGAATTGTCTATATTTTTAGTCTAATTACTTTCAACGCTGTCTTCCATTTAAGGTCACACCTTTCATGAGGTTAGTTTTTTTTATTTGCTTCTCAATTTTCATTTTATTATATTGTGTTAAATTGCCTACCTAATTTGTATTGGTTATTATTAGTCTTCAATATCATCAATTTTCATTAACAAGCAATTAATTTACATTTGCAATTTAATTAGACAGCGCACCTTTCACGAGTAAGCATCCCTCCTAAACCTTTTACCCCGTACGTTCATAACTCCATGCCTATATCCTGAGCGTTACCAATAAGTGTATTTTTCCAAGATGGATGACAATTTATAAACCTTTCTTGCAATACATTCGTATTTGGGGAACTTTGAATGCTCCCTGGATGGAGCGTAACAACTTGCAGCACATACATAACTTTCCGGTCTAAAAGTTAAAAAAATTGGCCTCACAATATACATATATATATATATATATATATATATATATATATATATATATATATATATATATATATATATATCGCAGAAGTTTAGAAATTAAGCGATTCACAAGCCTGTAAATTGTATCTACATTATAGTTTCGCATGAAGAATTATATATCTTCGCCGTGCACTCAATTAATTGATCGAGGACCAAAATCAAGCAATTTAGAGCGATATTAGAAATCATAATGAACTTAAAAATTGCTTGCCTACCTAATCTAATACGAATCATGAATAGTTTTTTCGCGAAATGGTACTCGGACATAACTAGCCCTACCGAAAAACATCTTTAAATGTATCATGATCCTCTAAGTAAAAGCTGATTCCCATATCGACCGCGGTAGGCTGACGCTACACACTGGCATTTTTTATATGTATATATACATATTTTTTACGTTTTACTCACATTTCACAAAAAGTTACTTCTATTTCTTCAAACGATTATAATAGTATTGTGTTTATTATATATTTTAATTGCATGCAACATCTTTTCCCTAAGTATTTCTCCCACTTTATTCTTTTTTGTGTCCCACATATTTTCTCAATATGATGGCTTACTTCTTATAAATGTTAAACTAATTTTTATAGTCATAAAATTCACCATATTTCATCATATCTTATCCAAGAAATCGGTAACAGTTAGTCTGATAACAAACGATAAAATAGGAAGAGAGAAAAATACATGTAAAACTGAGCGCTAAGCACCTGGCTCGCTGGAGGGAAAGACCATTATTTTGTTCTCACACCGTTTACCTCACCCTCACATGTGCTGGAAAACTTAGTCAACGACTAACGCTAAAATTATCTGCGCCAACTTTGTTTATAGCAAATTTATTGCTGCATGATGTATTTCTGACACTTCTTATCCCTCTCCAACTATTCCGTGGATTCAGAAAACGTTGAATCGGCCGTTCTTTACTCTTTTTTATTCTCTGAATTGGCTGGCGAATTAACGACTTCCCGATAGGAAAAATCACCTCGTGCATTCATACAGAAGCAAATTTGATGAAAAATGAAAAAAAAATAATGATTTCACTCTCTTACGATGACTTTCATCACCGATTTTAGTTGCAAATCTCCATCTACACTTCCATAGGATTAATCCTGTGCACGTGACAACGTGGCACGTTCCTGTGGTATTTCGTCACTATTCTCACTGAAATTTTACCTCTTTGTGGCACGAAGAACGGTTATTCAAGTCCTGACCTTGCATTCCACTCCTTAAGTAAGACGTGTCTTTAAGATGACATTTTGATGTCTCGCGGATTAGATGAACGTGTAGTATAGAGAAAAGCTCGATGCTCGAAAAAAGGCACTTACAATTTAGGTGGGCAAAAGCAAGCGCCTTCCGAGAAGCAAAGACTGGACCAATTTATTAACGCAGTTGGTATTTTTAATTTATTAATTTAAATGTAACATATTTCATCAATAGCCTTATATAAATTGCTAGTGTGTGGTTCTTGTCAATTATGTAATTCTAAATATCATTACTCAATTAGTCAAGCGAATGTCATTTGTGCAAGATGGAAATTAAACTTCGAAATTAGAAGTAAAATATATAGCGTAAAGATTTATGCTTCAAGTGCAAATATCTTCAAGCTGTGATATCTTTAATTTTATTAGAATTGCACAATTTATAGATGTTATTCTTTAAAATGTACGTGTACTTAAATATCCTTAGCGCTTAATTCCGTAATGTCTCGTGCCTATCGAGAAGCTAAAAATAGAAGAAATAGTTTACATACGCATAGTATTTTTAATTTAAACAGTCCAAATTTTCGCTATACTTATCCACCATACGGAATTATTGCTAGCATTATTCGCGCAATTAACGAACATTTTATGAAAACCTATTCTTAAATTCTGATCATGAATTTTGCGAAGTAACAATTACATTACAGGTCATAATATGTATACACAAAAATATACATATTATGGCCTATAAATAGGAAAGAGAGAATGTTGCTACAGAAGCATCGTCAGTAAACAGTCATAATCATTAGTTTTAGGGTAACTCCAACTTGCTTACTCATTAATCCCTACATTACTAAGGTACTGCTGCTCTTCGAAGAAAGTCTTGATAAAAGTCTCAATGGTTGTGTGTGCTTAAATCTGTTGAGGTAATCTTAATTCGTGAAAAGTGAGTGTAGTGGTGGTTAAAACTGGTGGTTCGAATCATTTTTTTTTAACTTTAATACGTGACAAAAGGTACGAAATGGGTACGTTTTAAAAGCAGAACCCCGCATCGAACCGTTTTCCTTGGTTGAGTATCGGATCCTAAATAGCAATCATACTGGCACTTTTCCTGGATTGAAAAGGTCTGAGAACTCAAGAAAACATCATACCCGATTTGAGTATCACTATAATTCGTCTAACGTGACTAGATGACTGAAATGACACAATTCGATCTTTCAAATTTACGATCAGGTAAGTTCGATCCGAGGGCAGTGGTCTCGATAATAACCCCGAGGTGGCCATCTTTCGGAGTCAACTCTATTCTGTGGCTATCCATGGATCTGGAGCTATCCATCAACCAATGCAAGTCGTGGGAATACTTCCTTCGCTCGCTGCCTTCGATGGTCCTCGAAGATCCCAATGCACGGGCACGTGTTGCACATCGCCGTTGGGGGACGACGTGAGTGGAAGGGGGGAGGGGCATTCGCGCCCTTTTGAGTGCGGCGACGCTGATTTACGCTCGACTCGATCGAGAAGTTTCCTCCTTCGATCCAGCGAAGAGGTTGCGCAGGCTTTTCAAAAGGTTATGCCCGACGACAAAAACCAAAACGTCACGGGAATAAAAACGTCTTGAGAGCGGTGTCGTAAACGGGGGTGAGTGGTGAGGGAGGGAGCAATTGTGGTACAGGGAGGGAGGGAAAGCAAAGAAACGGGAAAGAATACGTGAATCGAACACAATTTCGAGTCTCATCGTGACCGCGCGTAACGGCATCTGATTTCATTGTCGTGCCGGCAGAAAAATTTACGTCCGAGCGCCCGGAGGTAATGAATTTTTTTTCTGCATCATTTCTCGCTTTTCACTTTCATCCGTCTGCCGTTCGGTATTATTTCATCCAACGACGTAGGTTTGTATAAATAAATGAATAAAACTATTTTTGCGCCCTCAGCGCTGTTTTTCCTAGCGCCAAACTGCATCCTTTTTATTTCTCAACGCGATCTTCCTCCGTGGCCTTCAGGCGCCACTGCCACCCAACAATAATATTACGAAACAATGATCATAAGCAAAATGGTAACACATTGTTTAACGAAGGTCTCCATATGAATACGTACCGATACCCATCTGGACGCTCAATTAATTGCGCTGACAACAGATATTTAAGACTTTTAAGTCACCTTTTCCCGGACGTTACCTGCCGGTCTGTCCAGAGCTTATTCTGGGTGGCCACACGTCCTCGCAGATATGCGTCGGCCACACAAGAAGAATTTGGAAAGTCAGCAAAAAAAACTTTCATTATAAAATCTCAGCATTAAATCTCCAGATAACGAACGCACTTTTATGCAATTTATTCATTTATAATAAGATCAAGGAATAGTTCGCTAAGTTAAAATATCGATGAAAGCCCATGACTTTTAAACATTTTTTAGTATTTGTTTACTTATACAATCTGAATGTGGCTAAACGTATCTATTCTTAATCTTTTTAAAATTTCAAAGGGTATTTTGGAGGCCAGTGCATTTTAATTTACGAAACAAATAGTTATGTTATTGTCAGCATGTTAAAAAGTTCGAAAATATCATAATTCACCTGATCCATTTACAGAGAGGGCTCAAGCCAATGACGGTCCGTTAATCAGCAAAGATAATATCCACTCAGCTCTGAGTTGATCTACAGATACACAATTAATCTACGATTCACTAAAAAGTGCATGGCAGGGGGAGCGAGCACCAGGTGGAATGGGCAAGAGATAAGGGAGAGTGTTTAAGGGGTGAGGGAAAAGGAAAACATATCCACTTTAAATCCCTGAAAAGGACGTGCATGTTTGTGTATACGTGTATGCATGTTAGCTGAAAAATGTTTTTAAAAAATATTAATTTTACCCACCACAGAAGTTTTTAATTATATTACATGGGAGGGGATAAAAAATGAACACAAACCACTTATATGAGGGACCGCCACCATGCTAAGAGAGGTCGCGCAGAACTGGAGAGCAAGCAGTGGAAAACATTAATTAAGCTACAGTTGATTACACTACTTTCCAGGAAAAACTTATAGGACAATAAATTTTTCCCAATTTTATTCTCAGTAGCTCAGCATCAGCACGGCTCGATTGAAAAATGATTTCTTTTGGCCGCACACCTGGCACACTCGAGAAGTATTCGCAGATGCGAGAGAAGAAATTTTATAGCGGAAACAACAAATGAGGGTGCACGCGCGCACCAATTATCACTTCGATGTGAAAACTCCATCCGTGCCGTTTTCTTCCCAGCGCTAAATTCCTCGCGAAGTTTAGATTTAAAAAAATGCATGCAGCCAACATCAAAAGGGGTTGCCCCGATTAAGTTACCATGCGGGTACGGTGCCACCCTTTCACTTCTCGCCACCGCTCTCCTCGACATATATGTCCGCGCAATCGCTTAGCCACTTTCCGCAAGTACCAATCGTTAAGAGACGGCATATCTAGGAGTGCGTTCACACCACAGTGCATGCTGGGCATTCGAACGAAAGCGTTCGACCCCGGTATGTCTCGGTCCGCTCCGAACGTCTCACTATCTCTCGCTCGTGGACACAAAATGGGACACAGCGCGGCGTCACTCTTGATGCCACAAATTAGTATTTTTTCCGATACATCTACATATTATTCAGCAAGCCGTGACGGGTTTCATATGCTGACAGAACAGTTATCACTTTTTAAAATTAAAGAAGAATATGCGATGAGTGAAAAACCTTTGTTTGTATTGAGGAATTATAAAGACTCAGTATTGGCATGTGACACTCGTTGAGAATCACCCCAGCAAAAAAATCAAACTATTTGATTATACCATTTCCAACATATGAAACGATGGTAGATGAAGAACCACTGTAGAATTTTCATACGTATCATATAATTTACCCAATATCATATAATTTACACTTATTATATCATAAAATGTACCCTAAAATCATATGCATTGACATGTGTCATTGACAAATATACCTTCAAACACATTTTTGAATCTTTTGGTAATGAATTTTGGGCGCGATGGTTTAGAAAGTATTCTGGCCGCCAGTCTAATTGATCGACATTGCATACATGGAGTCACAATACATATCCCTCCGTTTCTGCATCAGCTTTGCATCTTTCTAAGGTTTTTTACTGTAGATCAAGTATCACATAAACTCTTCTTGCATCAGGTCATTCTCTATTGGTTATTAAATAATCATGTGACATTTACTGTCCGTTCACAATTATGATAAATAAAAAAATCCTTCTCATTGAATAAATTCAGCATTTTACCTATTCCATTCAAATATCTATCTACGTGTATGAGAGCCATTTCGTGTGCATTTGATATTGTTCGTATTGCATTTCCGATACATACAATAATATAAACATGACGATTAGTATCCATATCGAGGGTGGTTTTCGAGGAAACACTCTTTTGATTGTCACGTTCAACAAAGCATTCCCCAGAAGTTTTCGAAATATCCTACTTTTTCGTGTTATTTTCTTTTTTATCCTTTTTCATCATGATTTTTTCAATGTCTTACTACTATCAAAATATCCAACATTTTTTCTAACAAATGACTCACAATATCCTAACACATGCGAGCTGACAGCAGTAAAACAAAAAACTTTGAAGAGGAGATCACCCGCTGGAATCAGGGTAGGTCATGTTAGGATCAAAGGGGATCGAGGTTAAGGGAGAGATGGAGAAAAATATATGTTGAATTATTAGTTTAGTGTGAGCTGATGTATGGGCCCAGCGAGGATTACTGGAACAATAGTTACGAGGTAATCTATAGTGGAGGAGTCAACATTGATTGGCCGTAGATCTGAATATGAAACTGCATGGAGCTGGTCAGACTACCATCGGTTGAGATATAAGCAGACCCGATTGATCTAGTGGTAATCCAGGTGTGCGAGCACAGTCTCGTACAGTGCCGGAAAGTAGTCAACGGGACGAAGACGTAGATAGTTTGCATAATTAATCATAAGGAAGAATTGGGAAGGCGCAGGTAAGCTTACAGCTAGTAGAGATGAGAGATTGGAACTCAGTGGTAGATGGAAGAAGAATAGATAGTATTTAAGAATCATGAATAATTGCATAAAGAAAACAAACACGTTTTGTAGGAGAAAGTGTTTGATGATAACAACTGGCTCAAATCTCTACATTTACACATGAACAATGCCTGGGGAAGCACCAGTTATAATCCAGGATTATAGATTATATTTAGACGTAGATTGAAAAAAAGCATCATCAGCTCACACAGCTTCCTAGAGGTGGATGAAGATTCGTGCCATACGACTATATCTAACCCTGAAAGCTGCCGCAAGGAGGTTTTGTATTTAGTTACGCGATGCAATTTAAAATTCAAACTAAATAAGATGGGTAGGAGAACGCGGAGACGGATTTTGAGAGGGTAATTAGAGTACAAAGTAGAAATTCTAAAAAATATAATAAAAAAGGGATAAAGCTATAAGTTAACGTGGGTGTAAAGGTGATCAATTTACGCCTGTATCTAATCACGCAATAAATAGTCAGCCAAGGGATCAAGTTATTTCGGGCTGATTTGCAGGATCAATGCAAGAAAAATATCCCGTAATTTTTGGCATATCCTAGAAATTTTAAGCGGGTGAAATCAACACTAGTTTGGTATCAAGTTTTTTGCTAGCATGTATGAACCCCCTGCCACAACCCTTTTTTGAAGCATATATAACTTCGGGATATTTACTAATGTAAATAGAACAGTTTACTATGTTAGAAGATATTTTTAAATAAGATAGGAAAAGTGCTTCAGACATTTAAAAAAATTTCGTGAACTAAGAAGCTTGTACAAAGTCAAGGGAGTTGATGACAGGGTTCAAAAGTAAAGAAGGTGAAGGAAAAGAGAAGTGAAAATTTCATTATGGGGTACTACTATTGTACCCCTTGGAAATACTTTGTTGCGGCAGATTAAGCGTGGTTTGGAGACTCAAGAAGTGTTCGGAAAATTATGGAAAAAGAGAAATGGGTGGAAAGAATAATAAACGCAGACATTCTAGGTATGGTCGGGAAGAAGAAATATTAGTTGACAACATTTTAATTAAGGCAGGAATAATGGTCGCAAGAAATATTGTGACAATAGAATATTTAAGATTGCTATAGAGGGCAGAGCTAAAGAGCTCGAGATAATAATGAAAGACGCATTTTAGACGGAATGAAGGGAGGCAGGAAGTATATAGAGTTAAAACATGATTTCTTTTGATACAGGGTATTTATGAAGTGGCGTTTTAGGTAATGCTTTGAAGCATGGCATTGCTTAATTACTGGATTCATTAAAAAACTAACTTAGTCTATAGACTTATCTTAATACAAAATTATTTCATTTAAATAATGAAATTTGCTGATATCCACTCCGACTGGATTGAGGAAAAAATCATCTAAATGAAGGAGACAAATGATAGCCAGAAACAAATCTCATGTGAGATTAAAAAGATGAAGGAGAAGAAAATGACTTAGCTATATCACAAACAGAGGTAATCATTATGTCAAGATAAAAACAGAATTAAAGAATATGATTATGGGATTATGGTAGAATTAAACTTCAAATTGCTGCTTCCAACAGCAAAAACAACTGCTATTTTTTTTCTTTTTTTTATCTCAAATGCCTCGGTCGCGTAAGGAAATTGCAACGGAGAGATTTAGAAGAAAAGGATGGGCGACAGAGAAATATTTCGATGAGAATTATTCAAAAAATTACAAGCACACAGCAATCTGTAATAATCTTTGAAAGTATTTGTGATATTCAGCCCACCAAAGAGTAAGTTTTATTTATTTAATATCAGTATTTAAAAATCGTGGATATATTTCAGGATTTTCAATCGAAAAAATTTTCAATTTAATTTGATGGATTAAGCTGGGGATAAATCCATTAAAGTAATTTAGGAGAGAAATTGGCCAATCCCGATAATTTGAACATAGTGTTGATTATTGACAAGTGCCCATGTAAAATAGAAGGAATGAATGAAGAAAGTAGTCGGCACGTGCAAGAGAAACAGTGTCACAAGTACCTCCTTATGGAATACATTTATAGAATAAAATGGAAAAAAGAATGAAGTACAGGAAATATCTATGGGAAACCATAAATGTAAACTGAAAACAAACAGGAAAAACAACAAAATACGCAAGAACTGGTGTCTATGCGCTGGGGATTGAGTAAGAGACTATTGGTGCGTAGTGTTAGCAGTAAAATTTGATGACTCAAATTTGCACTGCCGTTGCATCTCAGTTGTAATCATCATTTCATAATCACAATGCTCATACTCGAGGCAGCATTTAAACCCGCCACGCTTTGTTTAGGAACCGAATGCACTACCCACCACGAAGATCTTGCCGGTAGGATGTGTACATAGCTACTACTCAAGGTTGACGCGTTGGAGAGACCAATGAGTAACTAGAAAATCATACTACAAAAATGTATGCACAGCAAGTTGCACCCACTCCACTAATTTCTAATTTTATGATAAAACATTCGTTTCATATATTTCGAGCTGAAACAACAACTTCTAAAAAAGCTTTCATTCATCAATGAAATTTCCACAATATTATAATTCCATTTGATTTGTAATACTAACAACTATATCACAAAAATCTTGTAAGAAAGTCTCACGGATGTGAACAATAATTTAAACGAAGAAGTGAGATAGCGCTAGCCAACAAAAACACAGAGAAACACATGCAAATGGCACTCACACGTATTCCAAATTTTCGGTGGCCTAACCACCTTCCTCTGGGGAAAGAAGGAACCCTTTGGGAAGTGCTTTTTCTGTATTTTTGTTGACTAGCGCTATCTCTCTTCTTCATTTAAATAAGAATATATATATATATATATATATATATATATATATATATATATATATATATATATATATATATATATATATATATATATATATATTATTTTTTACACGTAAAACATCAACAGAAGGGGATGGACTTACCTAGTCTCACATATTTGATATTATTGGATACATGACTTAAACCGTATAATAATTTCTGTATAATGTGACCAAATTTTCGTGGATTTATTTTTAAAATATCTCGTATATTTCCTTTAAAATCTTGATACAACCGCGTACTTAATCCCTTCTATTCAATTAGCCACTCCTGGAGAAGACTCGTCTCAGGAGGACAATCTCACCATCATTCCGTAGGCATGGATAAGAAATGAGGCCATACCAAGGGATATTCATGCAAAGAAAATGGCAACTATACCTCGTCCACCAGAACTAGCGGATGTTTAAAAATTAAGTTAAATTGGGATACAAAGTGAATAAATTGAATGGGATTTTACGAAAAAAAAGGCTAGAATTCAAGAGGCATTGGACGTGGTAAATATTTTAACCCGAAAAATATGTGACGACAAGTTGGCACAATGTTTTTAACAAACACTGAGCTACGAAAGCCCGTCCACGTTAAAAGGAGACTCGACGGATCTCTTTGAGATGGATATTAAAATGCGATAATAATGAAAAGAAATGGGAGTGGGTTGATTTGTACGGTTTAGATTCCCTCGCGCGCCAAGCGATCTAAGGGACGGAGTCAGTGGAGGCGAATGAAAAGGGGTATAGAGAGAGAGAGATAGATGTATATGAATGCAAAAAAGCGATGCGAATCGAAGTGCACGTGAGAGGAGAGGAGGAGGGGGGAGAAGGAAAAAGGGATTGGGGTGGTAAGGAGACGTGGGAGGCGAACAGAGAGTGAGAGTGAGGAAAGTGGCACGTCGGAGCGGGGAGTTGGGGAATGGGAGATCTGATGGGAGGGGAGGGAAGAAGAGTGGGGGGCGGGCGTGAAGGACAGGGAAATACGCCGGCGGCGGTCTCGGAGCGGGGGATCCCGGTCCGGGGGCGGATTCCACCGGAAATGCCATAGAGCGTGGAGAGACCTCTGTTGACGAGGGGCGGAGTCTAATCTCTCACACTCCCCGCCATATGGATCACGACGCGGACTTTCAGTGACCCACAGGTTTTTTTTCGGGAGGGTGACTTGAAAGGTTGGACCGTCGATGTAGTAAATTCCACCGCCCCTTTTGCTTCGGCCGGTGACTAAGAAATGGAACAACGCGCGATTTTTATCTTTGGTCGTCGGGTGCCTTCGTGAAAGAAAAGTGTCCACGCGCCGTACGTAATACTATGAGTCGCACTTACATCGGTATGCATATTATAAATCTATGCATAGTTCAATGCCAAAACATAAAGTTAATACGGATGATGCATTGCGTTTGTATACGATAGTAAATTAATGGCTTCAATCCTTTTAGAAGTTGATTGCTGATTCTCCGAGGGAAAAGTCTCCTAAATTAATATGTAATCGTAAACTAACTCCAATGTCAAATAAAAAGAATGCACTTTATTTATAAAAAGTGTTCACGAATAATTTTCGGCCTGCGATTCAAAGAATTATAAAAAATTCTTTCCATTTACAAGAAGGCAGATCGAGGAGTAGTACGAAATAAGTACTTCTCCGCGGTCGTTTTGCTCTAAAAATGTTTTTCAAGTTAAGCCGAATGCACCATAACCTGGGTTTGATTTAAACCCGCAAATTCTACTCATCGACCGAAAAAAAATTCATCCGAATTTTTAGTGTTTAAAAGTTTCCTTTTTAAGTATTAATAGTAATGGTAATGTCGCCGGGGTACATCAATGGATGTCGTGATATTCGCCGTTAAAATAAATCAAGATAAACGATGACATCACAGCAAAACACAACATCCATGCCCGGGGTGGAATTCCGACCCTTGACCTTCGTCTTAACCACAACTCACCTCAAGGTAAGATGAGCCACTAGTTGCGTAAGTGCGAAGAATGACCTGATATCTGTAAAGCGCGGCGTAGTCAAACCTTGATTGCCATGGCTGATGCACTTTAAAAATAGAAATTCATATTCTTGCACAACTTCAAATATAAAAATATTTTTAGATTTAGGGAGGCTGACCTTGTCAGGTTTCCACAAAAGCCTAACTAAGCGGTTTGGAATACCGCAGTTGGCCTTTACGTATGTGGCGTCCTAATTTTGTTATTTGGGCTAAAACTGGAATGTCTTAGCGCCGTATCATCTCACTTGTATGGGCACCAAATGGCTGAATACATTACACGGTTATTCAATTAGGAGTAACTCCTCTTGAAAAGATTTTGGCTTTGAAAATAAAATAACTCAAGGATCCCTTTCAAGTATTTCGAAATATAACGAGAGAAGTTGAACTGAAACTAAGTCATAATTAGAATTTTATGCATGCTACTAATATCATAGGCATGTTTAATTTGATCATTCCTAATTTATATGAACGATCAACGTCTGCGTATTGCCATCAAATTCGCAAGTAACTCTCAACAAATTGGAAATGTGAACGATGACACATTAAAAAACATTGACAATTGAAGAATTTTATTATCCTTGGAATTAAAACCGGAAAGGAATTCGAGAAATGTAGCGGAAAAGCTGAACCAATTTCAGTATGACTGCAAACAGGCTATATTCTATAATATATGTGTCACGCTATTCTATACCCTATAACGCAGCCATTTCAAAACATCTCACGATGTCAATGAGCTAAATAATATCTCCTGAAATTTCCTTTCATTAAATCCCTCGATTATGGAAGCCATCACAAGATATTTATTATGATTGGCATGTAAAACAGGATCGCTTTCAGTGAGTGCTTTTTGCGCAGGAACTAGTGCTTTGTATGGTTGATTGAACGCGTTGGGGGATATTTACTACCTCAATTGTTACTGTGAGCACAATGGAAACAAATCGTCGAGCGTCCATAACATGCATCTGCTACCATTTGGATGGGCACAAAGGAATAATATTTCAAAAAGAAAATGCCATGCCCTTGGTCAATATTTTTTGAGATAGGCAGATCATGGGTGATGGCATAGGAGGTGGAGGCTATTCTTCTGAAGGCAAAGGCTGGCATAGCGTTTTCAAGGTGGCCTTGGAGAGGTTTACGTAATATCTTGGTACCAGCACTTCTTCCGTGGCGGGAGAGACATAACAGAAATACCCGCACAGAGCTACTGAAAGTGGTCGCCCAGGGAAAAACATTTTCCGTTAAGCAATCAAAAAATAAAAGTGAAAGGTAAGAAGAAGAAGAACCTTTTTGACGACGATAAAGTTACGAAATACCACGAGACAGCTGTCGTTGGCCACTAGCCACTCTTACCACATTCATAAATAATTCGCCAAAGCCGATATGGGATCTAAATAGTGTCTTAGTTATGATATACTTGCATTGGAAGGTTAGCACGTTTCATGGATCTCCAACGACGATTATTTATGGCGTAGCAAAAATTTTAAATTTTCTCCACCTTTTTTGAACTATATTTATCACGAAAAAATACAGGAGGCATTTGTTTCTATACACAGGTATATGCTATCTCATGCCTTTACAGTCAAATTTCTGTGGGAAAGAATGGAGAAAAATATAAAATATTAAAAATACTACCGGTGTAGGTCAAATTAGTCTTTTATAACATCACTCAGTGTTCGATATGAACATTTTCGTAACATTTACAAAAACCATGTTGACTTATTTCCCATTATTTAGCTCAATCTGAGGTCAATTGATTTAAACTTCCCTCCCATCAAACCATTATGTACTGTCTAATTATTATTACGACTGGAATTCAAACGGTTAAAAAGAGAATTTCACCAAAACAATAAAAAACTGTGATAGCTTCTTAAGTATATCGCCATAAGTTACCGCATCAGTCTTCATTTACAAATAAAACCTCAATTTTAGTAAATGCAACAACGACGGGTAAAAGATTTATATTTTCATATTTTTGTTTCTATACACAGGTATATGCTATCTCATGCCTTTACAGTCAGTTTCACCAACTCAGATATATTATGTACGATAAAATTAATATATAAAATTTATTCGACGCGTCAACTATTAAATATGATGTTAATTCAAATTCATCTCCAAGTTTTTGTTAATACTGAAAGTAAGTCATTGATTCCAAGGCAAAGGAGAATTTATTTGCATGCATAAGTACGAGTACACGTATATTCGTCCAAGACACTAAATTTATTTCTTTAGGCTGGGTGAGCAATGATGTTAAAAACAGAATAATACGGGATTTTACAACTTATGAAGTTGATTAAGGTATACGTAAGGGTATAAGCAAGGTATATGTATAACATACTTTAAACGTGATTACAGGGAACTCGCATAATCATGCATAGTCTATACTTTGTTGCATATTCGGCAGCTGAACCTGAAGTATGCCCGTCAATTCATGTGATGCATACCCACGATTCCCACGTTCAGAAGGGACATCTCTTCCTTATACTGGTTGCTTAATGCCTCAAGTAGACATATGACCTGTTTCTCAAAGCTACAAGTCAGTTTACAACTCCTGGTAATTTGCACATACAGAATCCGCGGAAAGTAATAATTGGTACAGTTCTTGTTCCTTGCGTACACAGTATAAAAATTTCAAAGTTTTATATTACACTTAAGTCTTTTTCAGAGGACTGATAAATAGGTTTGTAGATGTTAGAAATAAACCACTCGTATTCAAAACATCGCATAGTTTGCGTTTAAGATTAAAGAAGGTGGGTTTCGTTGGATGGGGGGTAGGAATTTGTGATGGAAAGGTAAAAGAGAGGTGCTACTTCGCTTTAGTTAAGTCACGCTTTGAAAACACGGCAAGTATTTGACATGCTTGGGAGAAAACGATAACTCCGGAAATGGAAAAGGTTCAGTGAAAATCAATAAATCAATGACTTTTAATGTTTATTCAATTTTAAACCAATCCGGAGTGACCGGTACGCAATGCGCTATCCAGCTCAGGTGAGTATTGTGAGTTCGAATCACTTCTTGTGGCGATGTTGGGCTAAGATGACACGTTACATTTATTTAGATTCCAGGTGAGAAATGACCTCAGTCTTTAGTCCTACAATGTATTTACTACCACTAATTTGACAACAGATTAGTCTCAACCTTTACCTCTAACCTAAATCACATATTTCCTTCTTCAATTCCCTCCTCATCACCACATTCAATGCAGATAGCCTCTCGCGAGGTCGTGCCATTTGTGACGGTTGAACTTTAATAATAGGTCATGCTTTTCGCTCCTTCTGTCATTTTTGAGGATAAAAAAGTACATATTCATTTAACGCGCTATTAGTTCTCCCCCAATCATCCCTTTTGATAAGGCTCTTGTTTTCTCCATGACCCTCTTTCCTGCCTTCTCGGCTTGATGTTAATCAACATCCTTTGCTCAACAGTAAACCTTTAATTTCTTTATAGCACTCGTTTTTCTCTCGAACTTACCAGCTGACTCCATTCGCTAGTCCACAGAGCTCGTCGAAGCTTCAATCCTTTAAGGAATAAATATTTAAAACAATTGTATTTAGAATTAATTCATTCGATTTGAAAATTAAATTTACTCTGAACCCAAGTTGTAACAACTTTCATTCTCGAAAAATCCTCAATTAATATCGCTATATTATCACTTCCAAACAAGTATACTGATCTTTTCACCTATTTCTTCAATTAGTTATCAGTAATAACCATACCGTTAATTGTCTCCAGTATGTTTTTCTACCCCATTCTTATCATTCTCATTTTTAATTTCGATTGAATACAACTTGAAAAATTCATATCCATTGATTTTCCCATGATTTTTCAGTCATAAATTTCTTGCCGAGGCATTTGCAGGGTTCGCGAGCAACATTAATTTATTCAATTTCGACTTGAAAATCGGTATTTCTACAGAAGTATGCGTCATCATATACCTAATTACGACTGAAATCCTGCTGGAATTGAAATTTTATAGGAAAGATGCTTTAATGTGGTGGCTCCTCGTTGCCTTCCACATCACTACATATCTGCGGACAACTCGATGTACTCTGGCTGAAGTTCATGGCTGTTGATTGAACGCCATGCACGAAACAATCAGCGAATTATCGTATAAAAACATTTCCGCCACGCACGAAACGCACTGTTCTTATCCTTCATGAGATTGTATGATTGATTTTCATACTATCCTTTCCTCTTGTGTTCTCGTCAATTTATCCTTTGGTGGGTGAAATAGCTCCCCAACGCCATCTTCTGGCCAAAGAATCGGGGCAAGTGGTTGCATACACCCCCCAAAGATTTCTGTGTAATTTGCGTTTCTTCCATAGCTCAATGTTTAAGCATCGGTCCGGCAAGAAGTTCCGTGGTTCACCTCCCGGTCAAGGAAACGTTTTTACGCTGATCTGTTCGATTGATCTGCTCGAATCCCAACTATCCTCACCATTCCTCTGTTCGTCTTTTATATATGTTCCTATTCCTTTTCTTTAAATCTCTATCCAAGAATAAACATACGAGATATATGTGTGTATGTATATATATATATATATATATATATATATATATATATATATATATATATATATATATATATATGCATATATATATATACTTATTCACATTGAAATAGATATAAGGAAAAGGGGTAGGAACACATATAAAGGACGAACACAGTAGATGTGGGGAAGGTGGAATCAAGCAAATCACAAGTGTCAAAATATTTCCTAAACCGGGACTTGAACTCCGGATCTTTCCACTTGCCGGGCGGATGCTCTGACCAATTGAGCTATCATAAAGGATAAGATCAGTGCTTTTAAGAACGATGCGTGCCACGAAACGCACTGTTCTTATCCTTTAAGCTCTTGTATGATTGCTACACTACTGTCCTTTCCTCTTGTGTGTTGTCTATTTCTCCTTTGGAGGGTGAAACAGCTCCCTAACGCCATCTCCTGGCCAAAGAATCGGGGCACTCGGTTGCTTAAAGCATCGCAGATCTCAGTGCAAATTACGTTTCCTGGATAGATCAAGTGGTCAGAGCATCCGCCCGGCAAGTGCAAAGATCAGGAGTTCAAGTCCGGGTCTAGGAGATATTTTTACACTTATGATTTGCCTGATTTGGCCTTCCCCACCTCTACTGTGTTCGTCCTTCATATTATGTGTTCCTATCCCTTTTACTTATATCTATTTCCATGTAAATGAGTATTTGTTCGCCGTTTGGTGGGATTTTGTGTTTGAATGTGTGTGCGTATATATATATAACGATTGTACGGAAAAACTCACTCGAGCGGCACAATAATGGGCTGACACAATATAACACAAATAGAATAGAATAGCAACAGTTAAAAGGACACTCGAGTGTCCTTTTCCACTCGTATGGTAGAGTTCACCCAATACGAAGGCCTACGGCATGTGAAATTCATCCGCTTCAAATTTGCTTAGTTTTTCAGAGCTACTGAATTTTAAATGACTCTTACAAACGTATTAATTGCTAAATTATTCTCCCTAGATATATACCATCGCATGTATGGCTAAAAATGTGAAAAATGAGTTGTTTTCCATAAGGATGCAGGAATCAAAAATTTGTATCCCTTCCTTTAGATTTCCCCTCTTTGCAATCTTTGTGTTAGTGGGTCATCCATGAGTCACTTTTCACTCCAAACTATGAGTACCTGAATGCGGGGCTTTTTTGAAAAGTTTGCACTTCCCGACGAAGCACCCATCTTTTCCTCAGGAAACTCCGAAGAAAGTTCGCTATGCATTACGCCCCGATTTTCTGTGATGAATCCGCATTCACCCACTTTCATTCCACGGGGAAGTCGAAGTAAGGCACACGACGGAGACTCGTCGACTCCTCTTCCCAAGAATGGTTGATGCTCGAGCACCAGTAACAATCCTTTTCTCTCCCCGGGGGTGCGAACTGAAGCGTCATGGTTTCATAGATCTCGCCCGGATCACGCGAATGTTCCGAGCGTTTCCGGGAACTGTTGAGCCCGTGTCCCGAGGCAACAGCGAGAGGAACGTTTTGGGTCGTTTATTTAATTGCACCCCTCACCCCCCAATCCTTCCGCCCAATCGCCCCACGTGCCGATGCGCCCCGCCCATATTGTTCCCGGGACTTCGGCTTTCACCATTCACCCTCCAGGTCCCCTCTCCCAAGGGATTTCCCCACCCCCGTTTCCATGTATATATATATATACACACACATATATATCCAGTGTCGAGATTGTGTGTAAGAGCGCTGGAAGGGGAAAGGCCACGCTCTTAATATCGATGCGCCACCACACGATAGCGCGAAGGAAAAGGAACGATGAAGAGAAAGGTTCGAAAAAGTGAGAGGATCGAAAAATTCCGGATGAGTGGATGGGGGATATTTTTTTTCTCTACGGAGAGGGATCATTTTATGGCTACCCGCTGAATGAAATATTTGACAATTCCCCTGAAATCTCCGTACGTACTACGCATGGTTACGTCCTCCGATTGTCTCACATCATCGCGTCGTAGAAAACCCTTAGGAGAGTCGGCGTGATCGTGCATTTTTCGTAGGTGAAAAAAAACTTTTTCCCGGATTTCGAACAATTTCCGTTTTACTGAACGACCGAGGGGATTTCTGAAAGGTCTCCCTGTAACAACTGGTAAATGATATATCCATTACATCCTCTTGAGATTTTCGAAGTAAAAGTAGATTATCGTGTCTGTTCAGAAACTCGGCAGAAAAGTTATGCATACTTATCAGCATACCAACTTCCAGCTTTGGAATGTATGACACTAATTTAAATAAGATAGCAGAATACTGGTTCAAATTTTAGTTAGTAATAGCTCAGGTTTAGCTAAGTTTCAATTTACATACTAAATATTATAATAATTCTTAATTAGTAATCTTCTGGTTAAGGTAGGTTTTGGATTGATCCAATATCTAGTAGCAGCTACATTTCCAAGCTACACCTATTAAAAAATTGAATAAATACCCAAAAACATGCATTACAATAAGACATTCTTCGAATCCACATTCATACGTACTTTCTGCTTCCCTTCATTTCGTCCACGCACCTATTCATTTCTTGCCTCTACATATATCATTTCTTCAACTCTACCACAGTATTCTACTGCATATTCCATTCATTTTCCTGCTTTCCATGGATTTCTCATACAAAAAACGCAGCATTAGCAAAATCAAAGTATTTCATTTTCTATATATGTTACCATTTATTATAAGCTGTAGTTTAACGGATTATGTTACATTTTTGATAGATACTGGCATTGCAAACTACTATATCTGTATGCTCCAACGAATATAGCACGAAAAATAATTAAACCCCATAATACATATGACAAGAACTCATTTTTTGGCTCCGTAAACATTCAACTCCACTTAATTCCATCCGAAATGCCCATTCTTGTCCTCTCTATGCCTCACTTCCCAGCGCTCTGCCCTTCATTGCCGTCTTCAGCATCCCATTGCCTCCCAGTATCTTCTACAACCACGCGTCCTGCATTTTCGAATTTCTCCCGACGGCAGTCACTCTTCCTCTTAAATGCCCCAGAACTCCATCTTTTGTTTTTCTTCACTTCCATTTTATTTTTTCCATTCATCTCGACACCAACATCTCAAAAACGTCCAAATCCACGCTTACGTTCCAGACTCGAACGACTAAATTTCCGAACCATGCACCACTACGTTTCAAATTAAAGTTTTCACTAGCATTTTCTTTGCGTGTTTACTTGAGGCACTTGTCATCACTTCCCGCCTCTTTTTAAAAGCTATTTTACCCTTCACATTTCTTCTTGTGATGTTCTCACTGCTCAACTCACTCTCCTCTAAAATACGACCTAAATACGTAGTTGAGCTGCTCTATCCGCTCTAGTTTATGTCTCCCTACTTAAATGTGTACTTAAACCTTTCTATTTCTTGAAAATTTCATTATCTTTATTTTCTTATTACTTATTACTATCCAATATTTATGAGAATTATTCGGCAATGTGTAAGTAATAATTATAAACCTTTGGCTAAATGGTTAACTAAAGCTTTATCAACCAAAAATCGAAATGATTTAATGGATTTCCCACCGACTTTATCTCCAGTTCTCCCCATACCTCTCGTACCATATTCGTTGAAAATCACTGGGAATAATGGACGCCCCTGTCTCAGCCCTCTTCTTAACCTTGCTCATCTCGACTCTCCATTCGCTCGCAACACGCACCTGTGCAATCTGATACAGGTGAAGGTTCCATATCAGTTGCTCAAGATAACCATTTAATGTATAATATTGCTAGTGTTTGCATGTGTAAGATTACTGTTTATTACTCTCAAGTTAATTTGCAATATCAGCAACACAAAAAATAAAAATGGAGCTCAATAAAACAATAACTAAATGTCATTGACATGAGAACCAAACGATCCACCTCACGACCAAACCGACCAGTTGTGGGTCCATAAATAATGTAACATCATTCATTGAAATACAGTTATGATTAGTTATAATTATTAAATTTAGAGAACAAGTTAAACAAGTTACTTCTTTCAGTTTAAAAAGACTTACTATGTCTTAGATATTTTCGAAATCTTTCTATGAAAGAGATACCCTGCAAACACAAATTAATGAATTTGTCATAAACCATTTGATGAATTAAGAGTTTTATAATGTGGATTAGATGAATCTTTTGAGTAAGAGATATGCCGACAGGCAAGTATGAAAACACGAAAAACCGTGTCTATGGTTACACCGCTTCGTTTTATAAGCAGCCAGTGAGAGTTCCATTCGCTCAGAAATGTATACTCGTACAAGCGTCCTCTTTATATACCAGATCAATAACCAAGGTCATTTGGAGCAATTGAAAACTCTACTTTCCCAACGTAAGCGGGTATTGTCGTTAGCATCTCGGCTTTTAGTACTGGGTTATCTTAACTCAGTGTAGTTGAGAAGTACTTGTAAAACTTGCACGGGTAAATCTTGAGAAAACACCATCACGATGTGTGAGACTACGTCGTCAAATCGATGATTCTAGAAAATGTGCCCATCTATAGTGTCTCTGTTTAATATTACGTAAACATGCGCTAAATTTCCACTGAGAAAAACAGCGAAACAAAATTGGAGGGAAGCACTCAGAACTAACATATCAAAGATATTTATCGACAAAATCTGAAATATTTGAAGGCCATGTAGATATGGACCGAGGATCACAAACAGAAGTTCTATTCATTTGAATTAGGATAGCTTTTCTTTGTTGGCTACATTCTGCTCGAAAAAAATATTTGTTTAACTATTTTCGATAAATTAATTCCTTTCTTCCCTTTGTATGACCTTTCATAATGGCTGTTTATTCAATTATTAGTAGTATGTATCAAATTCTTTTGTCATAAAAACCTTGGAACAGAATTTTATGTATAATCCGAGTCAACCTTAAAAGTGATCCGGTCTGCAATGTTTCCTTAGTCACTTGAGCCCAATTAATCGGAATCACTGTATTCAATAACATACCTAACGGAAGCTATGAGACGATGATGAAAAAGAGGCAGGGAAAGAAGCCAGTGAGTGGAACCATTGACTGGCGAGGGAAGAACGATTGCAAGGTCACGCACTTCGGTTTCACGTAAACGTCTCATCCAAGTAATCATAAACAAATGCGTAATCTCTCCTACGTAATGGCCTAATAATAACACCACTCTCCGGCAGACTGGCTTTGAAATGTCGCCTGCAAAACAATGAGCGATAAATATTCCGGCTTCCGTTGGAAACAAAGCATCAGCGTTCAATGGATCAACTCTTATCCTAAGGCACTCTGCCCGAAACTGACTACTGTGCAAATACCTCCCAATTTACTTTACCAAAGCTTTGAATACGAGACAAAGGATTTTTCTCCGAGCTTTAAAGTTATAATGTTTGTCGAAATAAGAAAACTGCGACCCAACTTAGCAAAACATCATTGATGATGACATTATTTGCGGACATTGTACTGTTGTTGTTTCCACAAACTTTCGAACTAGGTATGATAGATCTCTATTACGTCACGGTTCCTGAGACGGGTTATTTTTTTCAAAGAGCTATTTCGAAGCTTTTACGAGTGCTAATAGATATAAAATCGTCGAATATGTTCTTAGTCGCTTATACTACTAAACTTTGAATTAAATTCGAGGACTTTGGTGTGTCTCACAAGCTTGGAAATTAACTATATTTAGCATTATATAAGAAAATAATTAAGCAGAATACTCTCCCTATGAACCATTCATTGCCTATTATCCAAAATGGAAAACCAGTTTAAAGGATTTAACATCAAAGTTAATATCGTCGCTTAAGATTTCGTCCTGTTTATAGTTTAACTATAGGAGTCATAGAAAGACTGGCTCAAAATTCATGTTCACTGAAATCTTAAAGGGCTTCATCATTTCGCTTGATATAGATTTCATAAGAAAACTTCATTCATGAAACCGATTAGAAGAAAATCTCATTACGTCCATGTACTGGATGGAATTCAAATTCCCCATCATTTTGGCTCTGAGAACACTATAATATCTATTTATAATAAAATAACGAGAAGGTAGCTCATAGAATCACAAGTCCATCGTTAATATATGAACAGGGAAACGAGTAGGTGCGTTTTTTCTTATCGCAATTGTCTCATCGCTACGTATATTTATTTAACCTAAATAGAACAGGGCCTAAGAGCGAAGTAATTTGGTATGTTGAGCTCTTTGCTACTGACCGGAAGGCCCGTGTTGACTCTGGATACTAGGATACTACTTATGGGCACTCTCTGCTGCACCCAATCTGTGTGATTTTTCGGGTACCAGGTTTACCTTCCCTATCAAGCCAATCTTCTGGTTGAATTCTATGGTTTGTTTGTTGATGACTAGTTGATGATTGGTTTGTTGGTAAATGACTATTTGGTTTCTACACAGTTCATTCTTATTTTCGCAATCTCACCACAGAGTCACCGGTCACTTCCATTTTTCAGCTAAAGATCAACCATCATAAAGAGGACGAAATATCTCCTTATCATGTCTGGTTCACTGCTAAATTTTGATTACTCTATAGAGGCTAAGCATTTAAAAACATTTATTTTTCGGTCAAAATTAAGAAGAGAAGATTAATTTTGTTAATTTTCCTTCTTCACAACTTTCTGAAAACCAAATTTTTGATCATTTGTCAATGCATGTAATTGTTTATATTTTTATGAATTTATTTTTTTGTCACTAAATATATATATTAGAATTTCACTGAGGTGATTATTTATATTCAATGTCAATGCATGGTAATGTATTTTTTTACGCTGCTAACACTCGACTGTGTCTGCTCCGAAACGTAATACGATACGCCTTTCATCAATATGAGTTGGATTTCTACACGCTGATATCGTAAGAACACTTCATAATGGTAATTATTAAGACTACAATGATATTCAGCAATAAAATTAAGGCACTAATAGTTACAATTATTTTTTAACCTAGGAAACTTGAGCTCTACGGCCTCGTAAATTAACAAAATAAAATGAAAACTACTATAGCCGCAATATATTAGGGCTATGGGAGTTTTCATTTTATTTTGTTAATTGATTTTTTATCAAAATAAATATAGTCTAATGGATTGAGTTGTATCTGAATTATTGAATTACTGAGAGAATAACATATATAGCAAACACTAGCACATGCAAGAAGCTCTCTTACCAGTCATCTAACCCCTATCCCGCATTAAAACTCTTCCAAATAGAGAAATTCCAAGTTCCAGGTTCAAATATGGAAAGGCTTTTTACAAACTATATAAATCCATGGCAAAGATAGTGGCTGGGGTTTTGAATGGTGGAAGTTAAGTAGGAAGAAAGAGATTTAGCTTCGGTAGGGTCCAGACCCTGCATTCTTCGTGGTTATTGGGGAACATAATGTATCACCAAAGTTATATCGTGTATTGTTCTATAAATAAATGTACTCCCAGAAGTCGGCCACGTGAATCTACTGCCGAAAGAGGTCGAGGTCAGGCCCATTACAAGGAAGTTAAGTTGACATGTATAATATTAACAACTGGACGTCTCGCGACGGGAAATCGAGCTGAAATATTAACGGAAAGTCACCCTCCTGGAAAAATAAATTTGCCACCTTTCATCGTGGCCATTAAGTTGCGAGTACCGCTAGCTGCGAGTTGGGATTTGCATACACGGTATATAATGTTCATTTTCAATCTATATGTATGTTCACCAAGAGGGCGTGCCAGTCTTTACACGGGAGGGGGTAAATTAGAAATGAAACATAAAGTGTCTGAAATTTACTCGTTTAATCTATATTTTGAACAGAATAATTAAATGTAGGAATTGATTCGCGCACTACCCTTTTATTGCCTTAGAGGAAATTTAACAATATTTTTCGGTTGATCCATTTGGCGATTAGTATTCCATTTATAGAGAGCAAAAATTGAGTCGCCAGGCTAATTTAATGGAGTTGCAGTCAAGTGCTTATTACATCATAAATATTTAGAATTTTTCACTAAGGTGCCACCCGGATAAAATATCTGAGGGCATAAAAGTAATGGCCGGGAGCTACTTATCGGAATCTGCATTTTGCTTTTGTTTGTAAACAGCTAACTTTAAAAGAAAACTTTTGCCCAAAATATTTAATTACGCCTATTTTCCTAATGCGTGAATATAACTGATATTTCGTGAATGACTACTCCCGATAGCAAGGAGAGTAATGGTAAAAAGCCATAAATTTTAAAATTTTTAAGTCGAGAGGTTTTAAGTGTGACAGAGTTTCATAGCAATATCAAATATTGTAAGTTTTTGTGCCTGAAAACATATTTTAAAATTATCTTCGAAATGAGCGAATATGCGGTGAATATTTTCGATTTGCTGATGCCTGACTTCAAAGGAGGATGTGAGTCAACGATCCAAAAATTATTCAACCATCCATCCAAAAAATATCCAGATCCAAAAGTTATCCAACGATCCAAATAATAATCAGAAGTGACCTCACAATCACATTGACCAATACCAATAGGCAGCTCTAAATAAAAATGGGAAATGTGTTCACGGGAGAATTTCCCCTTTATGCTAACAAAATAAAGGCCAGGAAAACAACACACCCGAGGAGTGATTTAGGTATTCCACTCTTTGAACAAAACAGCCATGTGTGACAAGATCATGCATTTAATTCAGAAGAACTTGAATTGCAAATAAACCAATATTTTTTCCGCACACTGCATTGCGTGAAATGAATTGTTATTACGACCTAAAATCTGGGCATAATCGCACCACTGACCCAAGTTTGACCGTCGAATGGCACACGCTCTTCGAATTACATTACAACTCCCGCAAAACTATGAATTGACGTGTAGTTGAGTGGTCGAATAAGTATTTTGAATGAATGATACGTGTTTTTTGTGCGTGGGAGAAAAAGAGGAAATAATATGAGGTATACGTGAGAGAAAGAGAGAGGAAGAGAGAGACTCCTGATAATAGGCGAACTGGCGGTGTACGACTCAAGCTAGCCGAGAAACACAAGGTAGAGCGGTCTCGGGAATAATAATGTCAAGGAAATATGACTTGCATCTGCAGCCTTCCTCTGGTATTTCCTTTCCGACCAGGTATGTAAAGGCTTTGCATCAAATTAAGACAAGGTCAAAAAGGAATACCCAAGACTTTAGGGCCGTTTGTGTTATTTTTTACTCGCATCCAAAGCGTAGTAGTATTTATAACTGCTCAATTAAGATATTATTTTCGGTAGAAGATATAATTGAAACTGACGTAAACCCTCGTCGTTTGTTATGGACGTGAAGAATAGTATAGCTAATTGTTTTGGTGATCTTGGTCCTTAAGAATATCTATAATTTATTACGCCAAGTAAGTATATCAGAATATTTCTGGAAGGAGCGCACACCATTAGCATCATATTAAAAAGATCCTAAGGAATTACGTATTTATCTATAGTTTCATATGCTTGTTAAATACTTAAAATAGTATTCGTTAGCTAACAAGAACTCGACCAGCGCGAAAATTTGACATGAATAAAATTCGATTCCCGGTAGTGTGCAATCAAATATCCGATGGAAAATTCTGTTCACATGATTTTATGTAATCACGACTCAAGAAATACCTGGTCCCTAAATATCAGTGCGAATGATTAGCTGTAATATGTTTAGCTGTCACACATGACATTTCAGACAAGTGTCAGAAGTAAATAGTTAGATACTGAAGTTAATTCATGATGATTAGCCGGAATGATTCTTTCCCCTCCATAGGTAGTAAATGAAAGTTGTTTGTTAATGACACTAATTGGAACGAGGGCTGGGGCCCTCCACATTGTGCAGCAATGATGACCACAAATGTCAAGGTTCAGGCAGGAAATCGAACCCGTGACTAAGGCACTTCGGAGCTGTCACTCCCGCAGAGACGTGCGTGCCCCCCTCGCGATCACCGTGCGCCAACGAATGACACTCACCACTCAAGTATTCTGCAATTTTATCAGTGTGAGCATGAGCTCACTGGGTCAATTTTCTTTAATTAACAAAATTCCAATGACAACTCCTGTCACCACGATGCAGCAATCCTCATTGCCGTGGGAAATGAACGGAGTCATTTGTTTTAAGTTTTCGCCCTCGGATAGAAACTTTTTTCCATGTCCTCTAAAATTAAGTGTACATTTAGGGGTCTATATTTTTTTCCTTCATTTTTGGTGAAATACGAGTTAGTGAAATACGATACGATACATCGTAGTTTGCCCAGCGTCCAGTAACTCCCCTCTGCACTCTCTCTAGTTCCTGTAACTCTCACGTTTCCACATTTCGCATCACCATGGAGAGGTGCCCCGAGAGCTACGCAGAGAGAAAATCATTTGGTGTTCATTGCCTTACATCGCTAAGCATAACAAAGTCACAGTCGGCAAAACACGACAGGTCAAGTATAGATAATGAATTATAAATTTTCAAGCGAATTTTTCTCTCAAAATACTTCCAACTGCTCGTCTTCATTTACTGTTTTCATTTCCCGGCTCAAAACAAATGTCATACAGTTTTGATTTTCTTGATAATACTAAAACAATATGAATTAAAATTATACGATAAAATAAATATAAATATTATATAAGTTATATATAAAAATATAATATATAAAATTTTATTAATATATATATATATATATATATATATAATTTTATATATTATATATATATATATAATTTTATATATTATATATATATATATATATATATATATATATATATATATATATATATAATTTTATATATTATATATATATATATAATTTTATATATTATATATATATATAATTTTATATATTATATATATATATATATATATATATATATATATATATAATTTTATATATTATATGTATAATATACATTTTTATATCTATTAATTTTCCATTTATTTATGCTTAGAATCTGGCGAAATTAGAGTGCAAATGTACGATTATTAACATAGGATTAATGTTAACAAACTATTTTTAAAAGTTTATCCTAAAAATAAATTCAATTTAGTGAATACATTTTTTTATTTGTAATTTTTTATTGATGTCGTTTCGGTTTACCAGGATCAATAGTTATTCTCATCTATTTCAGCAAATTTCTTTCTTCTTAGTTACAGGAGAGTGAGTTGGTGAAATAGAAAAGAATTCTGCCTAATTTTCTAATAAAGCATCTTGAAAATAAATTGCCTTTATAGCTACGATATTGAGGGCAAATAATACACGATAATACAAGGTAGATGGAATGAATAAGTATCACAATCGGCTAATTTTTCAATTGGTTTTCCCAACTTCCTGTAAGTGAAGCCCAAAGTAGTGGAGCTTATACTCGTACTATGAGATAATTTCAAAAGGAAAAATGATAACAACGGGCTTAAGAAAAAAATATATTTAAAATTGAAATGTTTCCACTTCTCCGCCCGTGACGATTACCAATTATAAGAATATCTTACAAATTATTTCACCAATTTTTTATTTATCAATGAACCACGATACTGCCTTAATTAGAGTTAATTATCGAGAAAAATTCTCCTTAATAGCCTTCATTGAGTTGGAAAAAATGTGCATTTATGATGGAAAAAAACAAAGACCCTTCAAGATCAAGCTTAATGCGAAAACTTTGCAAATGAGCGGTGCAATGTCATCACAAATATGTTCATTAATCAGGTATTCGTCATACGGACGTAAGATCGGAGATATCCGCATTATTTTGCCGCTATTATTTAGCCTGCCGCACGCCACTCCTGGCGCCTCCAAGCCCGTCAAGCATTCGCTCGTCATTGAATTCCCCTGGAGTCGAACCACATGGATTTACGCAACACCCATGGCCAACAGGCGAGACCATTACGAAAATAATAGGCAATTCTTGGAATTATCAACGCTGTTTCTTTTACTCGACCCACGCCCGGTTTGGCCCATCGTGTAAACCAGCGGCCCAACCCCGTTGGCCAGGATGGAGGCGCTCAGAGGAAGAGGTGAGGGATGGATGGCTGCGGGTGCGGACGTGGATGGGACGAATGAAGAAGAAGAAAGGAAGAGATTGAAGATGAGAGTGACTGGGTTAGGAAGGGGTGGAGAATCTCGCATCGGCCGTGAGAGATGAGATGAGGATTGGAGAGATTGATCTATCGGGGATCGATGGTGTCCGCCGCCGCGAGGTGCAAGGCCGCAGGTCGTACACGGTGGAGGGAAAGTCTCTGCTCGGTGGGCGGCAGTGGAAGGGAGGCGTTTCGATCGACAAGGAGTGAGATGGGACGGCCGGGTGGGGTGGGGAGTATGAGGTGAGTGAGGAAGGAAAGAAGTTCTCGATTACGAAAGCCTGGGGTTTATGGGGGTGAGTGCTGGGAAAATGGATGGCGAGCGGAATGACCAGGTAATGAAGTTGGCCTCTTAATCTTCCCGCGAGTTTGATCGACGCCCTCGAGATGTCACTCCACTTCTATTCATTACCTCCGAAGATTTTTTTGCGGGCACGAGAAAGGTGTTTAGCTGAATCGCGCAAGTTTTAATCTATGCTAAGGCAGACTTTGAAGAAATAAGCCATAATACAGGTAATGAGAAACGACTAAATTAATTATATCCTCAAGCTTTGTAATCTTCATTAAAATAAGCGCATAATAGATTATTAGCAGTGCGGTGTGTTTCCCGATCCAGAACGTGTCTATACCAAATTATTTCTAAGTAAGTAACAAAAAAATATAAACATATTACGTGATAATTAGGATTCCATTCTATTTTTAAAATATATTGTCGATTATAGATTTTTAAACGTGTCGAATAATAAGAAAAATCAAATGGACACATCATTTTTTAGAATGTATACATAATTATCTTTTAATTATTTAATTGTTCATCTATTCACCTGATTATGTAATGACAGCTAACGTACCAGAATTTGGACTCTACGGCGATATTTTTAGCGAAATTGGTTTTTGCGTTAGTATAAATTCCTTTACTAGAGGGGAAAAAAACTATAAGAAGGAAAGGGAAAATTACAATGGTTCACAGAGATAAACTCTAGTGCGTCGCAATTTTATTCTTCCACGGAGCAGCGCAAAAAGTATATTGTTTCATTGAAATACCATCCAGTGTGACAGTCAAACAGGGAATGAAGAGTTGTTGACTGTGAAAAATATTTGAAACATAGAAGATGCATCGGGAAAATATTTCCTCGCTTTAAGCCAGATGAAGGACTTCGACTTACTCAACGATCTTTTGGCTCTTATTCGTGCACGAGAGTCGTATAATTCGCTTTTTTGCTAAGTACTGGAATAAAAGATGGAGAACTGATTTACTGCGCGTGGGAAGCAGTGATGCACTGCTATAAGATCGTGGGAACGCAGAAGGAGAAGAGCAAGGACTCATTCCACTCCGACGTGGTTTTCAATGAGTGAAAAAGTTCAAGGTATCGGATTAGCAAATTACTTCTGCTTTCCTCTCTCATCCAAATTTGCAGTATCTTTTCAAGCAAAATATATTATTTACGGCATTCTAGGTCAAATATTTCAATTCCTATTATGATTTATCAATTAAAAACATCGTAATTTTAAAATAGGTAGGTATATAGTAATCTTTCTTGGGGTACTTGTGTTTGTTGTATTTCCCCATTAATTAAAATTACTTACTCATGGCCAAAAATCAGGTTTAAAATACAAACTGATGCCAATCATTCTTCGTGTCTTTATATTTCGGCTAAAAAATTATTCTGGCTGAAATCTCTTATCTGATTTTCGCACATAGTATAAGAAATATTTTTCGTCACCAAGACGTTTCCGAAAGGCACTGAGGGCAGAGCAGATATCTTTATTTCGGGTTGCATGCATTATAGGATAGCTATTCATCCCAAAACAAAATACGGTAAACTTTAATAGATCTTTGCATAATTATAACGATACACCGTAAAATATTTGTTCTAATATAGGGAAGGATATATCAAATTAAAAAATTTCATTCACAATGACGTAAAGTTTAAATTATACGATTCCGTTAGGTCAGGGAAACTCTCCTGAACTCAACAGAAAGTAGTGAATGATACTGAGTATAAAAATGTTGTTTCATTCTCACTGGCCTAAACGTATGCTATTCCTGTGAATAATCATATTTCTCTTGTAATTTTATCTCTATGTTACATATTTCGCTGAGAGTAAGTAAAAGCATAACATGTCCTAATAGCTACGAAACGGTTGGTACGACTGTTTGAAAGCAAAGCTTTCCAGCAATACATTAGAAGGTAATACAGTGTAAGACGTATATTATCTTAGATCAATTACAAGGTTTTGCATGGTGGTCACTTTGGACAGTTCAACCATGAAATGAAAACGTACGATTATATTTGATGTGGCATGGGACAATAAAAGTCACGACTCAGAAAAAAAATGGCTTAAAATGTCGTAAGCACTCCCTAAACTTAACTTTCTCGGAATAAATGGCCGTTTTTACTTCACATTTATAGCCAACATTTCAGTCTCATAATTTTACTTTCCGAAATATTCCTATTGGATAACTTTGCGAGCTAAGAATTGATTTTTTTATTTACGAATAGAAGACTTAAGTAGTCAGTCCCATTACATACGACAGCGTAAATTCCTCTCGAAAACTTTATGAACCATAATACACGTAATTCAGGAGTAAGGTAGACCGAGTTACACCATTTCCTTGACTTAGTGATTCTAAGAGTAAAATACATTCTTATGCACACATAAATATATTGTGATTAGTGCAAAATACCAAGCCATAATTTTGACTTGAACAATCTATCATACTTTCATAAAATTTACTATGGGTGTGTGTGTGTATATATATATATATATATATATATATATATATATATATATATATATATATATATATATATATGTATATGTATGCATGTATATATATATATATATATGCATGTATATATATATATATATATATATACATATATACATAGTACATTATCAGTATATATGTATACTACAGTAAATAGTAAAATGTATTGCAAATTCAACAATTTTGCGAACTTTAAGATAATTTACTGCATATATACATAAAGTATTTTTAATCTAAATTAACTGCATGTATAATACATTGTTCAAATCAAAATTACGGCTTCGTACTTTGCACGAATCACAATTAATACAGATAGATATTCATCATTTTGGAGCGAAACTGAAAATATGTGGTCTCTTCGACAACATAACCCCTAACAGGTGTTTTGTTAATTTGAAACTATAAACTGTCAATCATTAAGTCATCAGGTAATTATTTATCTTTGGAATAGTACGTCGACATATTTATTCAAAGCTTCCCGGCAGAACAAGCCTCATTAAAGCCTAAAGAGAATGGTAGATTTGAAAGTTAATATTGCCACTTCATAACCAACAGTTGACACATTGTAAACACTATTGGCACATGCCCTAATCAAAGTTTTACTAAGATCGGTAAGATATTTTATTAGTTGAATACTCACCAAACAGAAAAGTGATAAAGGTTAAATACATATTTATCAATGAATAATAGCCCTTGGCGTCCTTTTGGATTTACCTTGCTCCTAACCTGTCACTTAAAAAACAGACTCCTCAGGATTATGCATTTTTATAGTAAATTACTAAGCATAGTTAGATTTAGGACGAGCTGCGGAAATTATTACACATTACTTTGAGATACGGAAATCGCTTTGAACAACATTAAGAACTTTTGCCACACATTATTTCCTTTCTTTATCTCGCCAAAGTTTTATTTTTCCACTGATCAAACTTCCTCCTTTTTCCTACATCTTCGTTACTCTCGATTTCTTCCTTCGACGTATACTCATATCCAATTAATATTGTTATATTTACTTAAAACAGCATCTAAACTATGCTATTTCCGTGTGCTTAAAGAATCAGATACTATGATGCTTATCTCAAATTAAACCTACAATACGTTCAACAATGACTTTAATCCCTCACAGGAGGTAATACCCCCTGACTTATTCACATACCACAACAAGGGAAAAGTAGAGGCTAACTTAAGTTTTATTGTTGTAAATTTGTTTCTCTATGTTTTCAAGCTGAAATTCGTTGCCATAGCAATGTTAGATACATAAGTATATTTTTTCGGTCCAACACCTCTTCGGGCGATATGTCTTTCCTTCATAATTAATTAGCTCCGCTATAAAGGTTTGAAGATTTTATCGTTTTGGAATACGCTCGGAAACGGTCGAAAAATGGTTAATTGCTTGAGAGAAATTATTTTGAAAATAAAATGTGCCATGATGAAATAACCTCAAAATTCGCCCTTCACTTTTTTAAATATTAAAATTCCATCCCCGTATAATGTCTTTTAAACCTCAGGTAAATATAAATTGAACGCATTGCTACCCATGGCCAGGATAAAACAAAGTACAATTCATCCAAACCATATGCCAGCTACTACCCTAGGTCACCGGCATCATATTCATCTTTAAAGTCTGACCACAAAAAATAATTGTTTTTGCTGGAAAAAATGGGCATTTTTTAAGCAGATATTGTAGGTGGGTATCATGAGCTTGCAACCTTGTATCCACTACTCCCTAAATCTAACAGTTTCTATCATTCGAAAAATAAATCCAAGGCATCAGTTTATAAATTCTAAAATAAGGAAATTCACGTGAGAAGTAAAAACAAGGAAATCATTCAAAAGTTGTATGCTAACTACATACTCCGGGTTATTTATAATTCTCGACCATGAATTACCGATTCCAACTCAATGGCGTTGGCTTTGAATTGGAGCACGATTGAGACGAATTCAAGAGGAACATATATTCCAGACCAGATATTAACCGGCGAAAAGCATGATTATATTAGGTTTAAACCTTCCCCTGACCTTCCAAAAGAAAAATTGGCGGATGCCAGTGAGTCATAAATTCCTTCTCTCCCCCTATGGCCTTTAGTGGTGACCTACTCGTTGGCCGCTCACCACCCCAACGGTGCCCCGTCCGAACCGGCTCCCATCGGCGACGCCTATCGCCTCGCTTGGTGGGCGCCCAAGAGGCTTCCGCTGTCCGAGTGCGTGGGCGGTGGTGGAGAAGGCACGGGGATAGAGAGGAAGGGAGGCCAACGTGACTGTCCGCACGCGCCTCAGGGTTGAGGCCATCCACTCGCTGGCTCGCTCCATCTCCCCCCAGCCCCACCCCCGCCCGCCCTGACTACGCCCCACAACAAGACGCCTCCCCTCAGTTCGCCGCCGCCGCTGCTGCCAGCCGACCCCGCGACCGTGATGGCGCTGAAGCACTCGTCGACCACTCCCTCCTATCCTCGAATGAAAAACCTGAACGCTACTACTCTAGTGAAGTGCTGGCGCATATCCTATTTACCTGCAAGGGAGAAACGTTTTTTTACTAATTGTTTGAGCCGAAAAAGGCGAAGAAGTGTGAAATAATGCACGTAGGTGAGCTGTTATCACATTATGATATTACTTTTTGGCGTGGAAGGGATAGCAAACGTCGACCAAACCATCAACAGGCCAGGCAAAATCAAAAATGAGAATTTTTCAAGGGCTGGAGTAATAAATGTGTGTTTAGCTTATGGTTTCATGATACTTGATTTTAGTTCAAAAGAAACACAAATGTTTAGCCAAACGCACCCGTTACTGTATGGTGTATACATGCGTTTATGTTCCTTTGTTTGAGTACGTATGTCAGCAAATATACACGTACAATTACTATATATACATCTATGAGCACATAATTGTGAATGTACGACTGGTGCCCGTACAAACCCTGGCACACGTCCTTGAGGCGGCTTGTGGGGTGATGTGCTCTTTGTATTAGAAGACAGTAATTGCTCCTTATCTAATATACCATATATGTGAAGTATAACTTAAGATAAGGGCTGACGCTGAATTTTACAGAAGGTACTCCGAAGGTATCCTTCGGAATGCCACTTTTTAGGAGGAAATATTTCAATATTTTCCTCAACACTGCCGGTAAACTTTCTACGGCAAAACTGCGATCAGGAGTGGGAATAATATTTAATTCGATTCCAGCAAACAATGAAATTCAGTTCATGGCATACAAAGAGTATAAAACAGGTAATAATAAGTTCATACGCATGAACCACACAATAGCTGCCATATTTCGAACATTGTAGCTCCTTCGAAGCATGTAGCTCGAAGCGATATGGTTACGTTCTCGTGAGAAACTTTAGAGGACATTCTTGACTCAGAAGACGTAATAGAAATTCTTTCGCCCGAACTCAGTCGTTGCTACATAAGAGACGACCAACGGTGTTATTCTCACAGAAACTGTCGCAGAAACTTATGCCGGGAAAATACAGCCCGATAGTCACATTCTAAACACAAACATGAGATAATACTCACGTTAACGAAATTCTTAGAATTTTATTCTTTGCTTGTATGACCACATTTCAACGAACAATCTAGAAACATTGATCACGCCATTCATCCAAAATAGCTCAACATCTGCTTCTCGTAATCTTAACACAGGTGCTCATATATTTTAATATTGAGCCGAACTTTTAAGACATCTCTCAAATATTTTTTTCCAGATGCGCGGATAGTTACCTATTTTCATCGCCCTCAGACCTAAGTGTATTACCTTCACTGGATAAAATGTACAGGATGTTCAGCGGCCACCGTCATTGATCCTCAATGACGGCTTTCAATCCCGAACATTATAAGTAACTCCTCCCTCCTTACATTGATCGACTTCCGAAAGCCATACCTATATAAGGCACATCAGACAAGTGACTTTATTGACTTAATCGCCTTCATATCTTCGTCGAAGGGTGTTTTCACGACCAGCATTAGTCCAACGTTACATCCGCACCCACCATGTTTGTAAACATTCTCTGCCTTGAACGCGCGCATCTCCTTAAAGGGAAAACCCAGACGTCCAGAATGAACCAGAAATCCAGAGAAAACAAAACTAATGCGAGTGGAGAAACAACCAAAAGCGAGCACGCATACGGCCTATCGTATTGGGCGCGGTTCTAACGAAATTATTTCCGAGTGCCGAAACATTGATTAAAGTAAAAACCCTCTCCTAAATTACGATGCCGACAGTTTTCACCTTTTTACACATTTATATAAAAGAACTACGCTGTTTTAGATGAGAAATGAATCAGGAAATCTCAAAATTTGCGTAAATAAGTTGTGAAAAAATAGGCTTAGGCAATCTCAGATAAAGCAAATTCCATGATTCAAAAGATAATGCGGGAGATGCCGCAACAGTAAATTTTAACGGAGTCATCCTCTAATATGCATTTCAATGCAGCAATTTCAGAGCGTAAAAGTCATTAGCACTCGACCGGGCATTGAGGGATCCGGGTTCGAATCCCAGCCAAGGCGAATGACTTTTACGCTTGTATCAAAAACCATTACGTTGAAACGGGTAAAAAATTTAATATCCAGCAGATTATTTCATTTTATCAAGGATTACATAAACCTAAACTGAAATCACGTTTTCTCCTTCTTGATCATTTCAATATTTATTAGATTTAAATTATAACAATATTTTTTTTCTAATTCTGGCAACAAGAAGAAATGAGAGCAATAGTTCGTTTCATAGAGAAGGGATATGCATATGGAGGCGAAAATAGTTTTCCAACGGAATAATACCAACGATGGCCGATAAATAAATAATTTCATTATTCACCTTATATCTATCGCTACTACCACAACGCAACTCATGTTGGCATTACAACTTGAACAAATTATCGACGCCTTAGTCACTTCAATCCAGGTTTCACGGAGACAGCTCCAGAATACTAACTTCATAAACCCTGATAATTCCATATAAAATGTAATACTCGTAGTAATTAATAATGCCTCACGTCCTCTTTTTTTAATTTAGTACATATTAAAGAAATGTAAATTAAATCATCAAAGTATAATATCTTTTATTTCACTGGTTAAAAACTGGACAATAAATACTTGAGAAAGTAAGTAGAGATTGCGATCCATGGGTAAAAATTTCTCATTTTCATATAAATAATAAAAAAACAAAAAAGACTTGTGATTTGAAACCATATTTCCTTGTATGTTTTGATAGTTTTTGTTTTGCGTGGAAAATAAAAAGAGGTGATTTATGTTAAAATCATAATAATATATTAGTTCATCAAAAGTGTCAGGTAATATGATTTCTTTCATACTCCTAATCACTTGACGTTCTGCTTGCATTGGCTTGAAATACTCTCAAATCAAAAATATTTCAAAATTTAAAATGAAAGAACTCGATATCTCTTGCGCAGCAAGCTTATGTCGGTCAACATTTAGCCTAATCCAGAGATGTGCCAATGTTTGATTTAGGCTAAGAAGTGAGCCTCATTCATTCAAATTTCAAATTGAAACTCGATAAACTCTTGCCCATCCACCCCGAAAATGTAACGCCCTAAACTCGGATAGTATAGCAAGAAACAAAAAACTCCTGTTGGCTGAAAACATAACGTAGCATGGCAAAAAAGAAAAGAAATTGAGCATTCTTCTTCGTATTCACCCCTGAACAGGGGGGGCATTTATATACGTCAGAACCTTGTCTGAAATGTTGAGGAGAAATAACTGAGGGGAAGAGGAAACAAACTTCGGTGCGTATCCTGGTAAAACACTCAGCTTGACTCAAGACATGTTTTCGGAAAAATTCGGAAATGGTCGATTCAGAGAGGCGTGCACCGGGTGTGGGGAAGGGGGGCGGAGTGATTGCGGCCTCAAGGCCACGGGAAAAGATTTAGGGTAATACACCGCGACAGGGCAAGGTAAACATTTTAAATACCTGCATTCACTGACCCTGATGTTCACTCGACCGGGACCTTAATGTGCCCGTGTCGAAATTCACTTAGGTGACTTGAATCTAAGAAACTTACAGACAATCTCCCGCTCTTTTGCAGAATTAAATACTTTCCCACACAACTTAGAGCCTTATGTGTTCAGCGAGACATTCAATCCCATCGCTTTGTTTCGCGAAGGAAATAAAAACGATAAGACATAGAAATATCTTTTACATAAAGCCTTGGAGATGTCAGTCTTAAATTATAACTTAAACTGTTCAAACTTAATGGGCCATCGCAGCTGTTAAGGACTGACAAACAGACTGCCACGACTCTTAAGTTTCCATATAGAATTTTGGCCTTCGATGCACCGCGTTCTTCCAAGTTCCGCATCAGCGCCCGGTGACGCATGCTGAGGGATACCTCTTTAGTGGGGCAAGAAAAAATCCGTGGTGGTGGGTCCCTCTCAATGAAGCGCGAGTTTCACAAGCGGTGGAATGGAGCTCTTTATGTTTTTGCAACCCTCCGTATTTCCCGTCAATTTCTCGACCCCATTCAATTCTCAACTCAAATTCAATTACAATCGCGGCTATTTCTCAATATTAATTAACTATTCCTTCCAAATAAAACCCGCCACTTCCCATCCACCTCCAGGAGTTGACTAGGGTGCATTTATTACAATTGAATCCCGTGTTCTCCAAAAATATGCATAGGTAAGAAAAGTTTCAATATAACTAATTCCAGTTAGTGTATTAAAAAAATAAGGCTTTATGATCAGTGAAAATTTCGGTGAAGGCATTGAAAATTAATAGGATAGTCATACCTTTTAGGACTACTATCAAAGAAAAAACATTTAAGGATGCTTGAATATGTTTCTTAATTTACCACTCTGGTAATCGAAAAGGTTTATATAATTATGAGTTTTATGAATTAATGTAATCGTTGGAGGATCTGTCCAATGACGTTTGACATGATAACTCGCGACATGATCACATTACTGCAGTTATGATTGCAATCACCAGTCATCCAGCGATTAGCGTAAACACCAGCTGGCGAGGTTTATCACCTTACTTGCGATGCCAAGATGGTAATATAGTTTACATTAGATGTTTCCTTGAATATTTTCAGTCGTAACTTTGTTCTTATCTCCATCAGAAATCGATGGGTATTGACGTATAGAGCACTAATTTACAGTACAGAGTGGAATGAGACGCATTTACTACCATCGGGAGGACGTTGTTTTCATATATTGAGACGCAAAACATTTCATGAAACACAGAGATGAAACCCTTACTACCAATAAGGTCATTTCGATTAACTCAAAGCTCCGCTTTTGCCGATTCGTGCCGAATGCCCACAAAATCATGACTCCTATTTCGATTTTACAAGCCGCAGGATTTGACATTCAATCGACATTCATAATATTAATTGGGATAAATATATTTTCGAATAAAACAATAATGATTGCTTTGCATACAATTTTGTATTTTGGCATTGCAATCTCGCTCCAGTACTGCAAACAAGACGATGAATAAATCAACATTTTGCGGGAATGATTTCTTTTAGTAGGCTATAATCCAACTATATTTGTTACTGCCTTATATTTTCTTCCATATTTGATTATACCACCAATTTTACATTACAAGTAATAAATAAATAATAATACGGAATTAAGGTGGATAATAAATAATTTTTTAGATAAATATGAGAATTACATATATAGCGACCAATGAAGGGCAGTTCAGAAGGTGAGTTTTTTAACTCTTTAATTATTTACCAGAATCTTTTCACATTGACAATTGGGACCACTGTCTTACGTGTCAATTTTCACTAAAACAAGACTTAACTCAAGAAATATGTTCGACTTTGCCTCGCTGTCTTCATCTGTCATGTAAAATTCGTTACTCGGACCCTCTAATGTGTTTCCCAAAAATAAATAATTTGGCCACTCCAAATAACAGCAATTTGTACGTGACCTGTCTTTTACCCTATTTCCTATGGAAAACTAGGTTTGAACTTCTCTCAGAGAAAATAGGGCTCAAATAGACATCTAAGTAGTAGGATTATCCACATTTTTACTGTGGAGAGTACATTAAATCAAAATTATGTACATTACAATGATCTGAGGGGCATTTCCTTCAATTTTTAGCGTTAATTCTACCTCTCACACGTTTACCTTAAGGTCTAACTATCTCACTGTCTAATTACTTTTAAGTCTATTCTCACTCACAAATTATCAACTGATTCCTAATAACCGAAGCCACGTGAAGTACGAGTCTCGGTACGAGTTTTGTCTTTACACTACATTCTGGCAGCTGATTCTTATTTTTTAAATCCCAGAGTAACTGCACATATAGTGTAAGTCTTCCTAACTTATCCTTCATATGAATCTCAATTTTTTTCCTTTTCTCGATACTCCTAAGGAAATTAGTCAAGAAATAAAACGACAGGGTGGCATTAAGAATGGTACTCGTGAGTCGACTGACACATTTCACCTGATGGATCATGTCGATCATTAAATTGTGTCAATGCAGCACCATCAACGAGCGACTGAAAGCGGCTCCAATTATAATAACTTCAATTTTACCTTTTTACTTCTCTGAGTCCGGAGAGTAATATAGGTTCTCCCTCGAAAGGGGAAGGGGAGGGGTCGATTCTTACTTGTCAAGGGGAGGAAAAAAAAGTCATCGTCACTGCATTCCTTACCACGATCCTACCGCTTGTGCATCATGCGTCCCTGACATTATGTGGATATGGGTTCCGTTCCCGGCTTTCTCTCTCCCTCGCCATATCCTAGGAAATCCCCACTCCCGAGAGTCTCCTTACCACTCACCCTTCCTCGCACGAGTGCCTCCAACCCTCTCTTCCTCCTTATATCCTTTTCCCCCGCGCATCTTCATTCGCCCTTTCCCTCTCGGGACTACCATTATTCGCCCCTCCCCCAGCCTTCCTCCCCGCGGTGCCCAAGCATCCACAGCGTTGTCCTCGCCACCTTCCCACGGTGGGATAGGAAGGATGCCAAGCTTCGAGATTCAACTGTTTGTTTTAATCTCCTGCCCACAATTAACTCTACTTATGACAGCAGAGCGTGCTCTTCAGCAACTCCGTGCGCCGATTGTGGAGGCCTTAATATAATTGCGGGTGGGGGGTAATATGACAGTTCCTTCATAGAATCGTCATCACCACTTCGCTTGCGTTATTCAGATGATTGTCGGTGGGATCCGCTAAATTATATTCGCATACAGCCCAGACACTAGTTTACCACCGAAACAATATTTTCGTGTCCTTTTAACATATAGACGCTTCTTCTTCTAAGCATATAATAATGGCCACTCACATGCACCTTAAAATATTTTTCCTCAGGCCCACCAAGTATGGTATTAAATACTATCTCCCCAGAATTTATAACTGGTATAAAATAAGGCATATGAATATCCCCGGTTATGGGAAGACAATAATGTATTCCAAATGAAAAAAGTTTTCCAAATTAAATTTATCATTAAAATATAGTAACTTTTCTATTTTTTCCTTGTTGTCAGAGGATAGACGATTCCCAAAATGTAATCTATGATTTCTATGCGAAGTATATTTGACCCCTACTTTGGGAAGCATTAACGTTAGAAAAACCATTAAGCTAAAACTTCCTCTAATTAACTCGTGTGAGTTCTCTTGTTCCTAAGAAGAACGTAACCTATGGTGATAAATGAATCCGTTTTGGATTTGAAATGGCATCTCCTTCACACGTTATGGTCCACCCCACAACTTATCTGCACCCTTCACCACCCCGATACCCTCCGCATCCTCACGCACGTCTCCGTGAGGAAACGCCGCGTATATTAAATATCTCATTTAAATACTCTCTCTCGAAGCTTCTTAATGCCGTGTCACAACCAAGGTTTTCAAAGTTCCATCACAATTTATCCACATTCATTGAAGGCAAAGCCGTACCTCACCATTTCTGACATCTGTTACTACATTTGAATTCATAATATATATTGTTATTTATTCCTTGTAAGGTATGGGCAAGTGAAATAGGATGCTCCATCTGGCATTAGTAGTATTATATAATTTCTTTGACTGAAAATTATTCAAATTCTCAATTCTCACGTCACAATCTGATTTCTACCTAATACTTCATTACTACCTAGTATTTCAAAAATTAAACGCATGATCTAAAAGGTATTCTTCATCAAAACTGTAGAACAGAGATTTAACAGCCATTGTGCCGCTGACAACTTCACAAAATAAAGTGAATATTTAATATTTAGGTATAATTAATATTGTTGTTTCATGGACTTTGTTGGCCTTTTTCCTCGATTACGTGTACTCGTATATTTCCGCGCATGACTGCCTGAATATCTACGTGTTCTAGGACGTTTTTAATTCTTAAATAAAAATGATAACAAGCGTGTTCAAAGACGAAGAATAAGACCTTACTGAGAGAATTAAATGCTGATAAAAACTATAATTATTATTAACACAATAAAATTCTCTCGATGAAATATTTCGCAAAGTCACTTGGTGTTACTTCCAAAGTGTTTGCGAATAAAAATCATAATTCTTATGTAGTATTAAATCTATGGCTGCCATTCTCAAGAATCGTGGCTCCTTTGTCACTACTCGCCACAATATCATTTGATAGATTCAGTCAAAGAAAAGTAGAGTAAAAGGATCGCATGCCATGGCAATGGCTGTTAAAGACTCTCGATTAAGAGATATTTGAATCAAAGAGGCTTGGAAATGAAAACTAATCCACTTAAGAAAATGCAATTGACCGTTTCAAAACGAACATAAATTTAAAAGGAATTGCGCCTAACCTGTATGCTAATAATTCTTCATAAGACATGTTTCTGAACTTTTTAAATGCAGACATGATCAAAACAATCAGCATTTCATGCCTCAATTTTAAAACCAAAGTACTATTACTGCTCTCTCTATAATCTTTTACGAAAGTTAAGTCTCCGGAAAGCAAAACGTTCGGATTCCAATCAAGTTGCATATCATTATGTTATCAATAAATATGCCTGTAAATTAACTTCAGTGTGATTTAACATCTTTTTTTCACGGTAGGTGTGGCCGATTTGTAGCAGTGTCTTCCAGAGTCGATCTGCAGTTTCAACTTGCAAGTTCAATTACACGCAATTAATGTGCCGATCGTGGCCATTTATCCCTCCCATTGTCTTTCATAGGTATTTTTCTTCGTGATTATAAACAGAGGGAACCGGTTTTAATACATGTTGTATTGAACAAACTATATAGTTACCACTCCAATCTGTCAATTAGATCCGTTCCCTTTTCACCTTATAACGACGCCGTATGGACTTGGTATGGCAGAGTAATCAATCAATTTGACATTCATTGAGGATTATAATACCCCGCTACCTTTATGGACTCCTGAAGGGTAGAAAGAATTTTCTGTTGCTATGAATCTTGCTTTGATGAAAACCACCGGAGTAATGTGACAACTAACTGATTGCAGAACCCATGCGCGCCTCCTCACCTGAGAACAATTTGCAGAATTGAGCCGCATGATGTCAACCTACTCTAAATCAGTTGATGTAAAATTTTATTTGTCATCAGAAACACAGAGTGGAAGGGGAAGGAGGGTGATTGCAACACCTACAAACAGCTACTAAAAAGTAAACATTTTGTTTTTTATCTGTAAACCTTCAATTATGCGTTCAAATATAAGCAGCGTTTCTATCCGGACAATTAGTGCCAACAAAAAAGATGTTAAATCAGCAAGGATAATTTTATGCATCCCTACCTCACTGCGCCAAACTGCTTATTATGGATTCCAACCTAGACGTTAAGATATTATCACTTCTCATCAATAACAACTGGTATACTTCACACCTTCTAATTTGAGTAGTCCGCTGTTTTCTAAATGGACTAAGAGATTCCCACTTCTCTATTATATTTATTTCTTCAGCATATAATGGCTACAACCGCTACCGGCCATTTATATATAAGCTCAAAATTTCATAAGAGATCAAGGGAAATTCTACAGTGGTTTATCAATGGATGAAACAGCATTCCTTTTTTTCCTTTCAGTAATCAAATTAAAGCGAAGACAACAAAACTGCATATAATTGTGATTACATTTCTTTCTAGTGCTGTTGACTAAAAATAATGGTAAGTAAAATGGACCATGTACAAGTATTTAACATTTTTTTTCTTCAAGCCGTGCTGTGGTCAATGTTTTCGCTAATACCACTAACACCTCACCCACCGTTGCACTTTAAATCAAATAAATGTTTGTTCTTCAAACCAAAAGAAATGGGAATCAAAAGGTGAATCATATATCTAAAAATGTAATGAATTTCAAAAGATAGGAAGGTAACTTAACTGGTCTCAAAGCCATCTAAGACTATTTTTGTAGTAACCATCAAAGGTGGCACTATACCTTTTCACATTCAAGACCCACAGAGGATATATTACTCGCTGAATCGCAGCTTTTACATTAATATTTTTGATTCCTCTCTACTCACAGTAGCCCAGTAGAATAGTATTAATATGAATATTTGGCGCCATTTCTACAACTTAACCACGAATTAATCCATCCATATACGCCAAAACTAATCCTATCGTATGGCCGCCCATAGATAACGACGTTAGCATTAAAATAAGGCAATTTAGACATGACGATTTCGTATTTCAGTATGGATATCCAGAATAAATGAGCTCGCAAAATATATTATCCAAAATATATATCCTATTCAGTCAAGTTGAATTTATCCAGTTCATGTGACTCGTACCTGTGTGTAAAAAATCAATTATAATTTTGAAGAACTGGTACATGGAAAATGCTTTTGTAGCCTGTTCTACTTATGTGTGACGCTGTAAAGTAAATTTTATTTCAGCAATCAATGCGGCAGTTAAGTCAAATTATTGAATATATCCATATATCACTTCAGACCGGCAAGGTAATCAATTTCAGCAGATAATTCAACTTTATGAGAGTGACCTAGATGTTGAACCTATTGGGGCTTTTATGAGTCATAAAATTACTGGGCACAGGTAGGAAACGAAGAACAATAGAAATTAAAATTTCCGAAAAATGCTCTGCTGAAAATTTGACCGATAATCACACAACTCCCGGCGAATGTGCCGAAATTTATAAAACTCTAAATCCAATACAAAGACGTAAAAAGAGCTGGTAACGAAATAAATAAAAACATCTGAAACTGACGATGGCAAAATAAAAATTCTTTAACGTTACTTTACCCAGGATAAATGAACTCACAACCTTCTCACACTCGCACCAATGAACACCCAGATCCTAGTGGAAATGTAGGAAACGATCAAACGACTTTTAAAACTATAAGTGTTCAAATATCACTTTGACGACGATTCATATTAGCCATGATGAAATGTCAATTCTAATCCAAGTAGCTAGAGGAAAAACCGTAGAATTAACGACAATAGGAAAATTGAACAAAAACTCCCCAAAATCTTTCAGCAGGTTTTGAATACAGGATTATAAGAAAATGACGACAAAATATGATATTACGAAATGTAGTAAAATATAGTAAGATGCCGTAAGCGAATGGGTGACTATTGCATTCTAGGTACCATGACGCGAAATGAGCTCTTTAGAAGAATAATAGAAGGAAAGAGAACGGTTTTGTACAGGAAGAATACCAATACGTACGATGCGCGTGGCAAAAACAAAGTATGGTGTAAACAACAGTGCAAAAAATACAAAAAACTCGCGTATAAATAAGGACATATGATGAAAATGTGCACCGTTAACGGCATCACAGGGGCAGGAACTGTTAGGTCACTACTCCTTAAGGATTTTTTACATCAGGCACTAAAGGAATTATTTAGTGATAGGGACAAATTAATAAGACTCGGCAGGAGGGCCTCATGAAATCGACGTCACGTTATTTAAGGAAGAAAGTGATTCGCCCTAGCGTGACGGAAGTTGCAAACGGTGACAAAAAGAGATGGAAACGGTGAAAAACATTTCGATTTCCATCTCTGGACAATTCATCGCGTTCTCTTCTCTCTCTCCGCTCTCGTTTTCATTGCATCCTGTAACGAAGAGGCGTGACAGCATTGCAGCGAGGGTAGTTTTCGCTCTCGCGTAACGGCGTGACTGCGTGACAATGGGTTAAATATGGTTGAAAGCGGCCGGAGGCAGTATGACCGCCACTTATGGTGATCCTAGTCCCTCACCGCACCCTTTTCACCTGAAACGGTCTGGCAACGTCATCAGTCTTCAAGTTCCATATGCTTACCCAATCCCTTTTTTACTCGGTCATTGAATTCTCCAACTCACCCGACACGCGCCCTCGAATCATCTCATTTTCCACTTCTCGTCTACACCTTCCGCACCCACAAACAAACACATAGGCCTTCGCCCCCTTCCCCATTTTCCCCTCCCCTCTCCTCATCTCTTACTCCGCCTCTCGCCCACCCAGTGACTCCATGAACGCGCAAATCTTTACAGCACACACAGCCCTCCATTCAGCGCGGCCGATTCTTAATTGGTCCTAATTGTCTCCTGAACTCGGGAGTTTCGCTAAAGAGGACTTGTTTTTTCATCCTCTTTGTCAATTTGCACCGCAAAAGCTGACGGACATGGTGACCCACAAGTGAAAGGAAATAACGCGGTACGTGAGACAAGCTATTTTCTTACAATATTGACAAAGCGACACAGTGACTGCAGACGATTTCGTTGCGGCGAACAGAATTGCCGAAGATCATTGCCAAAGCATAACAAAAATTGATATTGCAAGTTCAGGATTAAGCTGCATACATTTCTTTTAGTCAGCACTTTCCACAGTACTAGTTGAATGCATTTCCGGCAGTTTCCCAGTTTAAATAAACAAAGTATCCTCAGGCTACATTTTTAAAGTTGTTTTCAAACCCGAATTCGGTCACGTACAGATTATCAATTAGATATGAAAAATATTTGTTAAGGATATCCAGTCTACTTTAGTTTAAGTGTAATAATAACAATGAATAACTGCTCTGCTTATGAAATTTTCGAAAATATTTTCGAACTTAAATCAAGCGTGATCATTGCAAGTATAGAGAATATCCACCATTTTATCCCCCATTACTTAGAGAACTATCAATAACTTTCCTTTGATTTTCTCTCATGTGCAATCATTAGACACTCCTTTGTCCTTCAGAATGAAGTATTTGGTTCCAGTCAACATTAATTCTCATTTACGCGCCTAATGCTTTCTCCAAACCAATGAATTCGATGTAATGTCGTTGATTTTTCTATCCATTAAATGACTTACATTTTAAACAACAAATCTCATATCTACCCTTTTTGTGAATCTTAATTGATCTCCGTTTGAGATATCCTCTCCTTTGTCGCAAATGCCTCAGTGGATGACTCTTGCTACGATATTATCGTAACAAGAGTCATCCACTTTGTATCATCATTCTGGCGTATAGCCGAAAAATTTGGTATTTATTTGATCCGTTATTGTTGGGAATGGGCACTTTAAAGGTTCTTATCGAAGTCCCCAGGGATTTTGTTAATTGACTAGTCTTAAAAAAGTACTCGGCACAACCTAATTCACAATTTCCCCTCAAGTGCATAATTACTTTACTGTAAAGCGATGTAGTTGATTCCAGTGGTCTTTTTGACGGGTAAATACTAAATTGCGACATGAAATTCTTCCTTCAGCATCGTTGTTCTTTCTTTACCGCCTTTATAGCAATGCATTTTTCTTCAATTGGGTTGGTTTTAAGCACTATCCTATAAAAAATTTGTTCTAAATGCTCTTTCAATACATTGTCCGACCGCGGTAGGGTCATGTTCGGGTAAAAATTAGCCTGTTGTGTATTTACCCCTTGCCACACGCCATAACGGTGGCTTTCGGGGTACATAAATAAATAAATTTACAACATCCTCTTCCTCCATCAAAAAATTGCATTTTTCATCCCTAATTAGAGTATGCTCTTTGAAGTGACTTTATCTAATAAGCTGTTTCAGACCCTCCTTGAACGATAATTGTTTTTTGCCTCCTCAAGAAATCCTTCAACTATTCCTACCTGGCTTTTTTTCATCTGAATCATCTCATTTATTTAATTTTTATGCAGTTTCCGTCCTTCAGACCACGAGTTCTTATATGCCTTTTTTCTTCGATTAGTTCAAGTAATTACGGTCGACTTTCTTTCAATTTTTATTAAATCTATCGTTTGTCCCTTTTTAATGCTTCTTGTATATAAAAGGTAGCTCTTCGTCACTAAGTAATGGGTTTGATAAAAATTTACACACGATTTGCTTTGAGGTCTCTTGGGTTGATTCCTGAAACACAGCTCCACAAGAATGTAGAATAGTTGGCATTGGCTTCTGCCTAGAAGTATTTTTTATCTATGTCTTCTATGGTAGTAGCTTTCTCACAGGGTAAGTGTTTCAATATTAATTTATCTACCCAGCATAATTCTATCAGCATTAATCCTCTTCCTTCCCCCATTACCGAGTCACATTTTTCAAGTGTTAATCTCAATAGCTTCCTAAAATGGCATTTTAGTCTCTTAGAATGGTCACATTTCCTTCTCCTTTAATATTTTCACTATTTCTCCGAGTTTGTCAGCGACGATTTATCCTTCACAACTCCAAAATCGTGATCTCTTTCGGGTAGGTACACCTGTAACAATAGGCGTCAGTGGTTGATTTCTTTTCCACATCGTTGCTCTCACGGCTGTAAAACTCCTGTCGTACTGAAAGACTTCATGCCATTTCCTCAATTTTCGTGATAATTACCCCTTTTCCCTCCTGCGTTCCTCTCTCTCATGTTTATTCAGCTGTCGCTCAAAAAATCTCCATCGGACTATTTATATCCAAAATTACCTGAGTTCCAAATATCTATATCATTTGTCTCATTTCCACTTTTAGGTTAGGTTTCCTATAGACCAGAGGCGAGCATGCCTACCAAATCCAGTTCCCAAATTGTCTACCACATAATTTAGGAACCCCCCACTTCAAGATCCGAATGTGGCAATAGTTCACCCACGGAATAATTATCTCGAAAGGGTTTCATATGTCCGCTATTTGATGAAGGAAATGAGTAAGAAGAGGTCAAGAGCTAACGATCTTTTGAATCATGACGTGGCAGGCACCCGTTTCATATGCTAATTAATTGGTAAAAATACATTTTAATATTTATCAAAAATAGTTAATATAATAAACGCAGAAGTTTTATTTTGTTGCCAGAATGTTTTTATCCATGAATACTTGAATTATTTTATCAGTGCTACTGCTAGTGTGGTGCCGGTGCCTGAGTATCAGGCTAGTCATCGCAAAACAGGAAAAGAGCAAAAGTGGAGCCGGGTCGTGATTCCATGAACCATTGCAGAACAGGGTCAACAATAGCATAATTGATTTATTCTGTAATTTTAAAATAAACCAAATATGCGATTGGCTACGAGTGCACGACTTAACTTAGTACTTTCACTTTTTTCTGCATATTTATACTCTAACTAATAACCTTTAACGTGAAGATTCGTTGGGGGAAATATTAAACCGACTTGATTGAGATTTTAAAGTCGAATCTGTATTGCCCGTTGAGTGTGTTATGCACATAACGATCAGGTATTCGTTTCTTGAATAAGTAACTGAATCTGTTCTTCAATAAAATATAATACCAATTTCACACCTCATACAATATATTTCTCCAGCAAGAACACACTTTTATTGTTACCGCATAATTAAAGTCGTAATGGATCTATGCCAAACCCAAACGGAGTCACTTCGCCTACTCTGGACTTGCGTAAGAACCTATCCAGCATGTAAAAACCTAGATCGTTTTTATACATATTTTTTATGTTGGCGCCAACGGTAGCCTTGACTCTTGAGTCACCCCCTCGTTCATTTTTTAGTCGGTCACTTGAAATGTGTCGACACGGGAAGAGGAAAAAGTGATGTGACCAAAAAAGTCATTTTAACAAAACATTTTATCAATCCGTTCCTATTTCAAGCAGTTAAAAATTACGTGAAACAACTCTTACAATGTTGAAGATATCATATCCCTTAACATTCGTAAAAATGAAAGATAGTATATACTCGTATTACACATAACTCAACGCAATAATACTACTATTCTCGGTGGAATGTAAACTGCCTAGTGTAGATTCGAGTAGGGAAAAAGATCTTTATATTCTTACCCCTTCTGAAAGTACTATTTAATGGATAGTGCGCCATTTGCGATTCAGTTATTGTTCCTTCCCGCTGTTTGTTTTTATTCCTTGGCTTTGTAACTAGAATTCTCGTGCCTTATTCCTTTAAAATTGCGTGCTGAGAACATAACTGACGGTCAAAATATACCTATATACCTATGCAAGCGTATCAAAATATATATCTTTTAGGCGTCAAAATTTCACCTAGTTACTATCCCCGCCATCGATTGAAACTCCCATTTCCAGCCAACATTGAACTTTGGATCATCTCAAGTGTTCATAATTGCTCGATCTGGGTGGTAGTTGTTTCTGAGCCTTAGATGATTTTCGTCGCTACGACCCACGAATATATATATATGTGTACATATATATATACATATATATATATATACATACATATATATATATACATATATATATACATATATATATATATGTGTATATATATATATATATATATATATATATATATATATATCTATATATATACCTACATACATGCACACTCATATATGTTTTAACAATTCCATTTTCCCTGTTCGATCAGGCGAGTACATTGCCACGTCTTCGCGGGAAGGTATTCTTCGAAACCCGGCGCCTCCGCCGAGGGGATTACCAGGAATCGGCCCCCGCGGCTGGTGCTATGCGGAAGGACTCACCTGTGGCGACCCAAATAGCGAATGGCAAAACGATGGGGAGGAGAAGAGGGAAGGGAAAAAAAATGAGAAGAGGATGGCGCCGGTTTTTATTTTGCTCCCTCATTTATGCCTCCCTCGTCCTTTCCCCATCCCATTTCCTCCCTTTATTTTCGCCGGCCAGAGCAATTCGCGTCATTTCTCCGACGAGCACAAATTTTTAAAGAGGCCTTCGCCTTGTTCGCACGTCCGTGTTTTCACCGGGTGAGTTCTTTTCCGGGTCAAAGAGAAGAAATGAAAGAGGGAGAGAGAGAGTAAAAGAAGAGGACTTCGGTGAGGATGAAGAGTGAAAAAGGTGAGGAGAGAGTGGACTGGAGTGAGTGGAAGGCTGAGGAGAGAGTTATGAAGGAGGGAGACGTGGGCGAAAAGAGGCTAGGCACATAAGGAAGCGAAGTTGGCTCCGGTGACGAACAATCGCCGAGTTAAAAGGGTCGCACTGACGATCATCCCGCGTTTGCGCTGTTATTTAGAACCCATTTGAGTTTTCGCGTCACGTACGGCACGCGAGTACACACGAGACACTAATTCTTAAAAGTGGCTGCATTCGGCCATCTGCTCCTTTGTAGGACCTTTAAGTCTTTCTCCTATCCGCATCCATTTAATCCGTTCCAAAATATAGAAGTTCATAAAACAAGCGCTCATATATTAAAGGCTAGTTGAAATATCCTTCCTTTGAACGGCTATGTTCATGCACGCAACTCCGAATGAGTCAATGGTAAAGAAGATAAGCACTAAAAAAACGGTATCTCTACCGAAACTGATAAGCTCATTGCATTTAATGAATTTTTGCTAGTCGTTCAAAAGTAAATGTAGTTGTTTGAGAGGGTGGTCGTTCATAAGCAAGTGTAATTTTTTAAAATCCTTTCTTCGTTTATTTCTATCTAAAAACAAATGTTATTACCTGCAAGTGACTGTTAAAGGACGGCGTACCAATGGTCAGGATGATGGTAAGTTCTCACAACATCACTACTCATTACATTAAGATTTCATAGCATAGAAAAGAACACCACACTTGTCCACGGAAATTCTGGGAAAAAGTAAGTTGTCCCTTTCTATACTCCGCACATAAAAAACTTGCATGAAGTTAATCCCAAAGTCATAAAGTTTATTTCCTGTTTCAAGTAAATTATCTCAGAATCTATCGATAAAAAAGTAAATACCACTCTGGAAATTTGTCGATTAAAAACAACCGTAATCTATCGAGCTGTGAATCTGAATCTCCCAACTGGCATTTTTTCAATTTGGATGAGTAATACTTTGGAAAATCAATTATAATAGTTTTCTTGAAGCCTCAATATCCACGTGATAGAATATCACAAAATATATTTCATATTTTGTGACTCTTTGTCGTCGTTTTAATTTTTTTTAAATTCTGAGGTAGAGCTCTCATTATACGTAACATATGAGGCAACACATTTTTATTACTTGAGTATTTAAAGGGGATCAGGATGGTGTGGCGGCTAATGTACTGACTTCTCATCCCGAGGGCATTTACATTGGAGGGCTCGAAATCCCTAAGTTGGCAGAATTTTTAGTGGTATCTCGATTCTTAAGTGAGCACGGCGTCCGCCAGATGGAACGTTCAACTGTGGACTTGGCGCCTATCGTTAAGAGTAGGCTAATCCCGACGCCGGGCATCTCCCCAGCCTTCCTTAACTACCCCACCATCCTTCCCCTACCAATTTACCCTCCTATCCTTATAAAAAACGCTAAATACGATCGCCAAACATAACCGAGCAGTACCCGTAGGCTAAAATTAATTTTTCATCGGATATGTAAAATGGCGATTCATCCATCAATAAAAAATGCTTGTTTGAATTTTAGTATTTGGATAATTTATACTATTAAAATTCTTTCATCCCTCAGATGTCACTTTATCAGATACCAAAGAAGTACATTTCAATGAAGTCACAGCATCGAAACGAGCAATGAAAGTACAAAAATATAACTCGCCTTTCTTGATCTGGCGTAATAAAGAGAGAGATAAAGTTAACTTACCTTACTGAGTGCTTTGAACGAAAGGATTCTCACCAGGCACAAGCGGGAAACATTTGAAATGTATGCGAAGTATTTTCACAGTGAAAAGGAACGTTGAACCATTTTGATCTCCGGCACAAGAAATCACAAACTTCGTTCCCAACCATCATATGGACTATTTACAACATTTTTACATAAATAAAAGAAAGATAACATCATGATAAGGCCGCCCTGTGCTCTTTAACTTAATTTTGAAACATAATTCAACTCCTATTGTTCTTAAAAGTATATAAAATAATTTTATGTTCTTACCTTTCCAAAAATATACTTAGATCAAAATCTCTCGAGCACTTCTTACTACAGAAACATAAAATGTTTTTAACTTGCGTGCGAAACTATGACTATAAACTTAAAGAAGCTAAACAAACGTTATTGAACCAACGTCATGGGACGATCAGGATACCTATGATGTTGAAACAAAGGAATAGCGTAACGAAGGCGACTGTGCTGCCCACTGCTGGCTACACACAGCACACTGACAGTGCGCTGCGAAGGTAACAGGTACAGTAGGAAATATTATAGGCGACAAAAAACTTATCCAGCGCGGAACTAATGCTTCCAAATAATTTTATAAGACGCAATCTCAGATTCTTAGAAAAAACAACTCACAATCCTTTCTTTTTTGTCTCCCTTTCTTAATGAAAAACAGCTAAAGAGTACCAAGAATATCAAGTGAAAATCTGTTCAAAATAGGTATTTCTAGTTCTTCTTATAGTCTTGAAGCTCATTTCTGGCAATAATAATAGTACGTTTCTTCTATTCATGAACTCGAATAATTAATCTCAGGAGATTGATTATTTGATTATATATTGAGCCTGCCTGAACTTGACGCATATGTGTCGGAATGAACCTATGACATAAGATAACTCTAAACCCCTGAATTCCTATAATCTTTCAAAAACGTTTGCCCCGAAGTAGAAACCACTCGTATTGATTAATATGCTATGGTAAATGTATTTTGCACTGTATCCGTAAATCAAAAACTTCTATGCAAGGTTTTCTTAGAGTGTACTTAGGTTATCATAGTTGTGCCTATTAACATGATTGCAATGGAAATAAAAATAGACCTAAAGCCCGATTTTTATCTTCTTTAGCTTTATTTGTTGTCACATGTGAGTTATACGTGCAATCATATCTACATATTTCCGTTACAAATCACTACGGGAATACATGGGACTTAACAAGAACAGTGTTGAGTTTGAACCACTTGTTTCCAGCGATTCAAATACCAGTGCGTAATATTTTCTAATGTTGCAATTGGAAATTTAACTTGTCCTCGAAAAATATTTTATGCGTTCAATGTTCCTATAGATTACTTATCCAAAATTTTCATCATGATATCACTTGCTGGTGCAATGAGGGATCGAAATATATCACTCAGTGTCCTGATTAGAAGCTGACATTATGTAACTTTCTAGTAAGTCTTGCATATTATACTCATGCATTGTGCGCAAGCCATGGATTTCTCATTATGGTATGCCGCTCTTCGTTCTTCCATATAATTTCTTGGCAACTCAAGCAGACTCTCTTTGTGTTTTGGCGCATTCACAAAATTAAATATTATATTAACGACTCCCAAAGTCTCGAGTCACCTTTCGTGTTAATTCTAATGCAATGTATCAATTCTAATTCACTGTTTCGACCAAACATTACCCCACTGTTGATCAGTCTCATTCAACGAAGTTTCAAATTAATTTCACAAGTTGGTATTACAAAGTTAGCAAGATTCTCTACATCACCACCAGATATCAGCGCTGGCGCAACGAGTTTCCCGCGTAGTAATAGGTAATCTTTAATGAGTGAATACGTTAAGCGTCAATGCTCTGGGAAGACATCTGTGGTACCGGCGCCTCTCTGTTGATATTCCCGTGAGGTGATTTGTTAAGATGGAAAAAATTAAGATTCTAGCAGTAATTAAATACTTCGTAAAGAAAGTATGAAAGCAAAGAAAATTCATGCCGACTTCCAGAACACACTGCTCCTTCACATTCAACTGTTGCCCATTGGACAAACGAGTTAAAGTTTGGTCAGGACAGCTTAGGTGATGATCCACGTAGTGGTTGGCCAAAATGTGCCTCTAACCCAGAAATTATTCACTAACTGCATAAAATAGCCAAGGAGGATCACCGACTGAAAGTACGAGAAATGGCTGAAACTGTAAAGATACTATCACATTATACGGGTATATCACATTTTAAAAGTGGAATTGAACATGAGAAAATTATCTGTTGGATGGGTGCCGCGACTCAACGCAGGATCAAAAAAAATCAGAGTGGAAATTGTCGAACAATGTTTGACCCGTTTTAAGAGCAACCAACAAAATTATCTGCGCCGGTATGTGACCACAGATGAACCTGAAGGTAGGCCTTCCGCAAGCCTGAAAGAATCTAATTTTCGAGATAGGATCAAGACATTGGAACATCACTGGACCAAGCGCATTAGTGTAAAGGGAAACTGCATTGAAAAATAAAAAAAGGGTCACTGAGATAAGTAGTTCATTTCTATTCCAACCCGAGAACTTTTCTAGTTACCCTCGTAGCAATGGACCGAAAAGCAAGCGATCGGAAACCAATGGTAAAGTAAGTCACTACTTCGTCTACGATGTTCTCTTGTTAATTAAGGCATCTTTTTGTGTCGAAAATTCAAGCGGAGATATATGAATTGTAGTCAAATGCTTTACCTCATGGCCTTCAGTTCACCGGGAAGAAAATCTTTATGGTGAAAGCGCGACAGCAATGGACGCCATTTCAGTGAATATCCTAGCATGAAAAGGTAAATAATATAATTATGCCTTGAGTTTCGTAAATTCGAGAATTTAACATTTAGTGGATGAAATAAGAAATTCGACTCGAAACCACTGATTTTGGGCTGAATGACGAGCGTGTTGACTATCAGTTGAGAGAGATCGGTGGGTACGTTTTCGGAAAGAAATTCGAGTGTTATGCCAGGAAAAATATTTCCCCGCAACTTAGACAAATATGTACATGTCCTTTTATTCAGAAATGTTGCAAAAATATTTCTTCACTGCAATAAAATACTGAGCATAAAGAACATTGATCGTTCTGTAAGTTGTTATCCCGAGAGGATACAGCTTAAAGGAAAAATTCCTTGCGTTGTAAGTAGAGCTATAAATTTTCTCCATTCCCTGCAGTGATTCTTAATTTAACCAATAAAGCCGATGATTGACAGTTATATTCTTCTTTTAGGAAGGCCGGCTGCCGGAAATTATCCGATATACTCCGAGAAAGCGGTCTATCTGTGAAATGCCGACATGGATATATATTCTCTCCTTTAATTTGCGTCTATGTGCTAGGGGCTGACATTAAACTAGACCGATTTATTCATAGTGATATCTCACAGCAGATCATAAAAACAAAGCCGTCGATGGCTACACAGCAGGCTAATAAAGAATATGTGCACACAAAGTCGACTATCGCATCGTCATTTGCGGTAAATCACGAAATCACGTTAAAAGAATTGCATCGCGTCAAAGAAAATTTCACTCCCCCCCCCACACCCCAGGGTAACTTATCTGCACGTTTTTAATAAAGGAATGAGTGTGAAAAAGGGTTTGCACGTGTTAAAGTACTTTTTTTAATACGCGGAATCCAAAGAGGACTCACCAAACCGCATTACCAAGGAAGGTCGAATTTTACAGCCGGCAAATATTACCGTAGTGGCCTGTGGCATTGAATCTTATGACACATTTATACCCAAGCGACTAAGCCTAATCTTTCTTCGCATGTCTGAACACATGAATGTACCAATAAGCAAAACCTTATGCAGTTGAGAGAGAGCGAGGTAAAAAAACACAAGTAGAATTCTGAATCTGCTACTTTCCAATTGGATATTCCATTCCCGACGTTACCCATGTTTGTACTTGAGACTAAATGGAATGTGTGACAACTTATATGTGGCAGTCGCATTTTTTCCCCTCCGGGCCCAATGGAACTAGAGGAGTCTGGTCGTTTTGTAATTGGCGGTTATACTCCAGTAAGAAAAAGTATCCTCACGCAATCTCTCTCCCGTCTTCCAAGGATTCCCCTTCGTTTCATCGGATGAAGATGATTATCCAATGCATCTCATCTCGGAGAACGGGTAGAAATAGCATTTATCTAGCCGTGTTAAATGATAGTATGATCGAGTCGCAATTCACGAGAGGCCGGGAAAAAATGCATTCCCTGGATCCAGTACGATTCCTGGAATCCAGAATAGTAAAATTGCTCACGTGTGCTCATAGAAATCGAGAGAATAGTGCTATCTCGCATCTTCTTTTCACTCTACGCTAGCGCTAGCCGTGAAAGACCTCGAGTAAAAAGACCCCAAGCTAACAATATCTTGGTTTATAGAAGGCGCATAAGTATTCTTTTCAATACGCTTCCACCACATTTCCCCATAAGACTCAGACCTCTTCCGTAGTAAGATGATGCCTCTTAGGAGCAACACAGGCAATATTTCCCTGGAAAACACAAACAGGCGAGAGACGGCCAACGTAAACGTACTTTGTCAATCGTGGGATAGCTCAATCGTGAACCCAAACTGTTTCCTTGAAATTTTGCAAACATTTTGGTTATTCAAACGTGAGGTAGGTCTTCACAGTAGAAAAATCTCCCTGGTCAAGTTGAATTAATTGTTCACTCAAAGATACCCTTCTAAAAAATTTATTAATTCGGGTTTATTCCATCGTTGCTACCATTATGTATAAGATACGCTTCTTTCTATGGACAAGATAAGGCAGAATTTCTAGTTTCTAAACTTCCCCGTCATTTTTTCACTACCTTCATTATTACCATAATTCTAATTATATTTCTAAATTTCACTAACGTTATCCATTCACAGAGTTCTCCCCAGCAATCATTCATAACTGTTACGTATTCAACCTCCATACCCATTTAATGTCATGCTTTCAATTCGGATATCATGTATTTATTTAATCAAAAATATAGTTTTTAGGCAAGATGAGGAGGCAATGGTTTCATATCTCACCACTGTTTTTAAACTAAAGCATTCCTCTGCAATTGGTAGGTTCAGTCTATGCCTTTTAACTATGTAAATCTTTCAGGTATCGGATTATTTACATCTCCTTGTTAAATACACAACTCCTTGTTAATCTCCTCAGATTAATACGAAAGAAATCATCATAAAGAAGCTCGATATGTATTTTATTCCTTCGACACACCCAAATATACATCTTTGTAGATATGACTTAATCAACATATTCAGTCCAATCACAACACCTGCCAAGGTCAATTCTGCTATGTAAACAATTTCCTGTCTCGAGAATGAATAATGCCATTGCCACATGTAATGGGATATAATTCCATAAAATAGCTAGTTATTGAGTTAAAATTACCAACTAGTAATTATTATGCAATCTTAGTAAATACATTCAATTCGCTTACGCTAGCCGCTGGGACATTTCCTTATGTAGAAATCAGTGATTTTATCTCTAATATTTTTTCATACAGGGAAAATACAATATACAAAGAGAAAAGGTACGATAACGTTTATGGAACTACGGAAGTTAGCAAAAATCATCAAACTAATTCACTATTTCTTTGTATGTTGAAGGATTCGAAAGTTTGCAGTGAAGTATTGGAAGAAACCCGGTGACTCTTGTTCGGATGCTTCCTGGTTCCGATTCGGGTTTTCTCTATCTGGGCACCAACTCTGGACAACTCCAACTAGGCCCAGGCTATGATATTGGTTATCTACAAACATCACCAAGAATAATTTTCAGGTGAGAAAATGTTCTTCGTATTTATTTTCCCTTACTCCTCCCATTTTATTTAATTACTTTAGTAGTTTAAACCCAGCCTCGTGCCTAATCTTACTTTTCCTTTAGGTCTGAAGGGATCCCAACATTTGGCCTTTTTTTCCCGACCTATTATTCATTTTTCAATCAATTTACCTTATTCTTCATGTACAACGGGTGACATAATTTTAAAATATTCCTTTTATTTAGCATTCAGTTCTCTTTCCTTGGCAACCAATCATACTGCACTGCTGATAATTTTAAACATTATTTAATTAAAGGATAACCTCCAATTGCTCAAGCAAAGATAATTTAAGTATCCACTTCAAATCCAAAGCAAAAGAAAAATAAAGATATATCTCTCATTCTCACAAGAAAGTTCTAAATTTAATGATGACAAGAGATAGTTAAGAAAGGAATAGAAACCGCTTTGTTGTTTTCAGTTACTCCATAATTCCATATAGTGGATCAACCTTGGTCCTTTTACCAAGACAATTTCCAAACGCTCATAGAAAATATCGAATGATGTCAGAGGCGTCTTTAGAAGTCGCCGGCCCTAATCCACGCTCCTCGCGGCCTGCCAAAGCAGTGGGTGACAAATACTAACTCTTACGACGTGTTCCTTCGATCCCTTTCATCCATGGCTCTCCTCGAGCCAATGATTAATAAGTCTTAAGTGCGTTCCAAGTCCATAGCGATCTCCGTTCGACCATTACTCTGATCGCTTCGATGGAAAAGATGTGAGAATCGACCTCGAGAACTTTATGGCTTTTTCTTCCCCCCCCACCCCCCTTCGATCCTTCCGTTCACTTATAAGCAGTACGTCTTCCTCCTCCCCTAACCCTCGCCGCCGCCCCTCACCCACATCATTTCTCCCCCCCCCCCAACTACCTAGCACCGGGGAGGGAAGGGGGAGCACTACGAACGTACAAGATCTTCAGCATAAAACAAAAGGAACACCATGCCTCGCGCCTCGCTGGCCTTGTCCACTTTCTCGTTCTGGAATGAGTGAATCGGATGCTTGTCTCCCGTTTTTCATCGGCCACATGCCTACTTCTTCTCCAGCGTTTTTCCACACGACCCTAAGTTTTTTCTCCACTCCTCGTTCGCAATCGTTCTCATGCTCCGTTCTTGGCAAATGAGCAATCCTAACATTACGATGAAGTTCTCCGAATTCATTCATTGGTTCCCACAAACCGAAGATTGGTAGCCGCAATCCTCAATTCTCATCCTTTTGGTTTCAATGGCTTCCCCCCCTCACCCCCGTGGATAGACCACAACTGGTGCATATATTTTCTCGGAATATTTTTTTCCCGTTACGCTTTCTCTTGTAGGTGTCCCTCCATTTGTCTTCACTCCTAATGGATGTATTACATTTCAAGCCGTGCCCACTTGGTTTAACATATCTTTCCCGTAGGCTATGGATGTAACGGAAAGATCTTCAATCGGTATATAGCCTGCCCCACTCTTCCTTTTACATTCTCATTTCTCACTCAGTCATTCCGCTTGATAACACCAATTCCACGCCACCAATCTGCTCCAATAACACTTCACTCCATACAAAGTTCATATCTCTCGAAAAGCAAAAAGTGTGGAGTGATTGAACAGGTAAGAGCAACACAGAAATTCCACAATTAATATATTGATCGATTATGGATTGATTTGGTAGTTTCATTCAAGAAACGGCTAAAAGAGTCTCATATGGAATGAATGAACATAGCGTTTTGACACTCATTTTCCTCAAAGTCATACCGTATGAATAGAGAATGGCATTCTTTTCCGAAGAGATTCTTGGAATATCTTTTAAGTTGCTACGCTACATCCTACACTTTTCATATTTCACATGTTGCGTTACCCTTTTAGTTCACTGTCTTGAGATAATTAGCTTTAGATATTAAATATTTTGTTTATAGATTAAATGATAGTTAAATAACACCCGTGGTCTTTAACAATTGTCCAGGCAGAAGGAAATATTTTCAAAAAGAGTGTTCAGGATACCAAAATTCTTCTGCTTTGTGTATGACTTGTTTTAAATGGATACTAAAAATAATTTTTAGAGTGGTATTTCAATAGTTACTTAAGAACTTATATAATTGATGTTTGATGAAATTATAAATAATGTTTGGTCATTACGAGTATTAAAGCATATAATTTTCTCAAACCTGAGTAGTCGACAGAAATTGTACGGCAGCGATAGTATATTCTAATATAATAAAAATCAGTATCACTGTATGACCAAATGAGTTAGAATACTCAATTTACGGAAAAATTTCTAGACTTCAGCAGCGGGAGTTACTGGGGAAGGCCGCAAAGAGTTGAGGTCATTTGCACCGTTAGGGATAGGAAAGTATTTTGGTGGAGGTACCATTAAGAGAGAATGGGCGAAAGGACCCGGCAAATCCGGCGTCTTCCTTGACCTATTCTAAGCGAAAGACGCCGAGGAGTCACACACACTTTAACGTCCCATCCGACGAACGGAGTACTCCACTTGAAATGCTATTTGCACGGCATTCTAATTAGGGATCGGGATCCATTGAAAAAGACTACAACCACCGAAATCGAGCCCGGGCCCTCGGTGTGGGAAACCCGATCACCTAGAACTTTCGTGTTCATGTATTCGAGTTTATACATTGACGCTACTCCGTGAGGAGTTTATGAACGTCAGCTTTGAGTTTAATACTCGTATGCAATGGATTGGACTTATTGCAGACAAACATTTTTTATTGCAAAGAATTAAATTTTGTTTTTGAAATTCGGTGCCCTCTAAAAATACCTTAGGAATGAAAAAACACACGGCAACCGTGGAAATAAAAAACTTTTTTTCACTACACAGGTACTAATTTTATTTGCCTAAATTTCACGAGAATGTCTTTTCGCTATAGCTTTATAGCAATTGGTAAGAAAACAAATATTTAGCAGAGACCTGAAAATGTCGGTGTGGCAATGAAAATAATATCGCCTCACAGTCCCCAATTGATTCTTCCTTATATTTATGATCAAGTTTCGCAATGAACCAGTGACCCAATATTTTCAGCCCTATATGCCGATAACAAATTTTTTTATCATCTATCGAATGTTCTCACGTCATGACACACATGGTACCCTCGTAACACATGCGAGTACGTCGCTCATTGGGATTGCCAATGACCTCCGCTTGCCCCTAAGTCAGGGCCGCATTGACGAAATCCACTTGAAAAACAGACGCAAATTTACACCGGCGTCTCAAAATACGATGCATTGCTCGACCCCAAAAAACAAGTCACGGGCCAAAGCATACATTGCCGAGTCAAGCGACGTGGAGAAACAAAAGAAGGTGGTGTGCGAGTGGGCGAAGTGTCTTTTGCCAATTCATTGGCGCCCCGTCAGTCTCCCCGGGACCTCTTTAACACTCGTCAACCACTGAGGAATCGGTTTCGCACGTACCCACTGGCTGACGACCGACTTCTTCTCCGTCCACCTACCCCCCTCTTACACGACGCCCTTCGGGCCCATCTCCCCGTTCTACACCGGCAATATCCTTCCCGACCCGCTCAACGAGGAAGTTTGAACTGCGGAGGGGGAAAAAAATGAAGGAGTCGACACCTCCGCCTGTTGTGTTTGGCTTAGTGATGTCTGAGGGAAAAAAGGGGGTTGGTTGTGCAACTTCTTGAATATTTTTTTTCCGATTCATGCGTGCGTGAGCGTTTTTTCCCATCCTCACTCCTCCTCCTCCTCCCCCCCTTCATTTTTCCTTCCGTCGTGCCGGTCCCACTGCCCCGGCTCCTGGGTTAATGCCACCTCGGGAGTGGGAAAGAGGAAGGGAGAGGCAGACAACCTTTCCATTTCGAGGAAGTATTACATCTTCCCCCCCCCCCACACACACACCCGATCATCCCTCTTTTATGCGAGGTTGTGGCGAGGGGATACTCTCGATTGAGGTCAAACGTGATGATTTCCGACTCCCGGCGATGGGCCCCCATGTCGACTGCGACGTGAGAATTTAAAGACTTCGCGGGAATCGGGCTTAATGACTAACAATTCGAAACTAGATCGCGTTTGTCAGAGAAGTAGTCATCGATCCCACGGCTGGCTCGATAGGCTATGTCATAGAGTCATCTTTATTAGGCCGCCGATCATTCCCATCTGTTTCGGGATAATACGGGAAAAACCTAATAAATATGGAGGTGAATGTTGTGGCACACGGGTGGGGTAATAAATAGTCCAGAATTGTAGAGCAAGCGATCGCTTACTGAGCGGCAGGGTTCATAAATGTCTGCGGAATCCTAGACCTGAAATGCAGAATGTCAACGAAATTCAAAGTTTTTAAAAAATTTATAAAACTAAATGGAAATGGTTACGTATAAGAAGTGAACTTAAACGTGATTTCTGAGATATTTATTTAACAATAATAATTTCAATCAAATGATAGAAAACCCAAGTCATTAGGCAATTGTTGAAAATAGATTGGCAAAAGATAGGAACCAGAATGTTCCTCCTCCCCTCTTTTCACTCCGAAAAAAACCTAAATTTCTTACGCATTACTGCGACAATTTTCATTTCTGGGGCAACAAAAACCACGAATCGAAATAGATGATGAAAGAAGTGAATGTAAGGCAAAACAAATAAACGTAATCGAGAAATGAATACGGCATATCAAATGAACAAATTGAACTAAACAACAGAGAAAAGCAGTGTAATGGAACTACTGATGCTGAGGATGACATTTCCTTTCCCTGTTCGGACTATGATTACGTAGGTTCAAAGCTGTACCAAAGAAATGTGGGCATTTGTTTTTCTGAGCGTATCAACAGGCCGGAAATGAAGTCCGAAGCAATTTAATTATTCATTATTCAACTTGTCTACGAGAAATGATCAAGCCCTTGCGACTCTTTAGTTAACGGCGGGGAAAATATTCGACAAAACCAACGCATTTAAAGACGTAGGTATATCCGGCAGTTTTTAAATTGTTCTTTCAATTATTGATCTTTTTTATGGATAAAAATGACAATCATACCCTAGAGATGCCATCGAGGGAAAGAATAATCCAAATTTTATTTCATTGAACGTACATTTTTAAAGAAAGCGTCATGGCGTACGACGAAGTAAAAAGTGTAGCCAATGAATAGGATGATTAGAAATCTTCAAAATAAGCAGTTCTCATAAAATAATCGGTGAAATAACAGTTACTTCGTGAACAAACCTAAGAGAAAATATATTTTTGATCCCTAAAACATTTTTAATTACTGCAATGGTCAGAAAAATTAATTTCGACGAACCACCCGAGATGATTGATTCATAACCCTTGACGTGAAAGGATTACGATACCAACAAGATCACTGCAGACATGATATTCTTTTTTAAGTCTTTCAAGTTGTAAAGAAGATTTATTCAGCCTCTACACTTGTCAGATTCTTAAGTGTTATCTGGCTTGTACATAGATACAAACATAAATTTAGCTTTATACAATTACAAAAACAGTTTTTACTAGAAAGATAAGGAAATTCCGACCAACACTCGGCAGTCTGGATTATAGCATTTCGAGGCCTAGAGTTTGGCGACAACAGGTTTAAATCACATTCACGTGTATCTGTGCCTGTATAATGTGTCACCACGCACATACGCATAAGTATCAACCTACCAGTAGACTCATGTTATCAATCGCTAATGCAAATTTAGTGACTTATTCAGATAATATAGAAGATATATATATTTATTCCAGCTAACCGTTTATTAAACTATTGGCCCAATAGTTTAATAAACGGTTAGCTGGAATAAATATGCCAATCTTTTTAAAGTACTGTGATCGAGTGAGTGTTGTAAATGTACACTTACGGGGTGAAAATGAATAATTTTATTGCTTGCTTTAACAGTTTATTTCTCTTAAATTTTCGTGTCTATGATGCCTTACAATAGCGGTTGTTGGTAATTATTTACTCGGTGTCAATACTTAATATGTACACCTGTGTGTAGTATTCTTCCAAATACGCTCTAGAAGATAAAAACAAAGTGCTGTCCTCGAATAAAAAAAAATTCTCCTTCAACGAAAGGTAAAATCCATGTGGGCGTACCTGCATGGTACGTCTCAGACACGGAAATTCCTCCGACCACTTTTGTGTTTAACGCCCATCGTCCGTCATGCGGAGGAGAAATGGGACACACGAGCGGAGAGAGGTGAAGGAGGAAAAGACGTCGACGAAAGGCTCTAAGTGAGCGAGGGAGACGAAGGAGAGTGGTTTGAAAGGGAGTTCGTAGGAGGAGGAGGAACAGTCGGCGAGGAGAGTAAAGTGTGTCGCATTGGATTTGCATGATTTTGAACTCTGGTTTCTGGGGGAGGGGCGATGAGGGGCGGACGAGGATTGCTGTTTGTGGCAAGAAGAGAGAGGGCAAGAGAGTTATGCCTGGGTACATGAGAATGGGAGGGAGATGAGGCTTTGTGGCGGCAGGCCGGGGAGAATGTACTCACTCTCCTCGAGTCGTTGGGCGGAGGGAGATAGTGTCCTGAGGGGAACGCGGAAGACAAATCCGGTTTAAGAGTGTGAGAAGCGTCGCCTCAACCATCTCTCCTTCTCCCTGAAGCGGTGTTCGAAACGGAAGGCGAGGGATCCCCGATTCGCTTGCATGCAGCAAACGGTCACGTTGGAGCCTGTTCGAAAACACTAGGCCCGAGGGCAAGGATCCTCATACGCCCTTGTCCGACGAGGATGCATCGCCTCCATTCTCGGCGGCTTTGCTCAACGCCATCTTGATGCGGTGTATTATGGGAAATCACGATAATCAATTAGTCCTCGTACCTACACATGCAATATTGATTGTGAACATAATTATAGCAAGTTTGAACTGTACTTCAAATTTTTTTTACCATCTTTGTCAAAAATTTGTCCAGCTGTGTAGTTCACGCGGCCCCTTAATACTCATTATAATAGCGGAGAGAAGCATATTTCTTGGATTTACATTTTATTACACAGAAAAGAAAGGCAAAATGTTTCGGCAGGAAGATATCCGCGACTTGCCTGACCCTGCTCGAGTTTAAAACGCATGATAACTTCATCTTGTTCCTCTTCCCACGTTCTTCAAATATAGAACCTGATTGAATTTTTCGGCCAAAAAATACTGTTTTTTTACTCAACTGATCCACATTATGAAAATAATCACCTTAAAATATTGTGTTGGTATGAATTTATGTAAGAATTTACTTCGCTTTACCAACAATTCAATCCCAGTATACAAAATGGGTGACTTTTTTTAAAAATACTGAAAAATTGTCAAAATTAAATTTAAATTTCTCTTCGCTCATTTGGTTTAAGTTAACCCAGAGCTAAGATTAGGCATCCATTGCCTTATGGTAAAACAGGATTCCGAGATAATTGACTGCTAGGAAATGATTTCCTGTGCCAAATATTTTTCCATCTCCGCATTTTCCTATTTCAGATGATAACGACGATGTAGGTCGCATCTTCAAATTGCTGTGGAGTAGCGAAAATTGAGTAGTGAAGGTAGGAACACGTCTCCATTGCCAACATTTGCAGTGTACTCTATGGTTTTCCGCAATGGGTATGCCGCAAGTGCCAACTTTCCCATCTTTATCGGATTCTTCCAAGTTCCCCGCGGTTGCACAGATGTCAAACCGCTTCAAGACTTCCAGGAAAAGATGTCACCTTCCCCTTCGATTTTACCTCCATGAGACAAATGAAAGCGAATGCGCATTCATTATTCACCTCTCTGGGAGGAGCAAGAGGAAATATGTACCATTCACTATCCCATGAGCACGTCTCCCAGCAATAAGGTGGGAGTCCTCACCGGGGGGCACGATAGTTGAGATACGTGGCGGTGCAGAAACCGATGCTGCGTCCAAACTGGGAAGGCATTATAGAGCATGCTTTTAGGTTCCTAAATTTTAGGCATCTAATGAAAAAGCAGCTTGAGTTTGGGCCCCCTACTGCCGTTCCCAGTACTGCCGTCTACGTAGCTAAGAATAAGGAATTAACAGATGATGTCCGAATTTAAATATTTTGTTATTTGAGATGACTTGTGCAAACATTTGTGTGTAGTTGCAAACCGCGTAGTGGTTTTTGGGCAATTCTGAGTTCACTTTATAATTCATTCGGTAGTATTTTATTAAAGTTTTCTATTTATTTCTTTTAATGTAGTAACTTTGGGGATTTTTTATACTAGTTTCGTATTTATGTTCTCTTATCGGACTACGTGTTTATTAAACTCTTCATAGTTTATCCTTTTTATATTTTGCTTTAATTACTAAGTCCGATAGTATTGCACTACAATTATTTCAAACTTTTTATCTTTACTCTTTAACTTATTATATGGTAAACTCTTTAACTTATTATATTTAACTTATATTAAACTCTTTAACTTATTATATGGTAGTTTACTCAGGGGTAATTTTTCGGTCATTCGGTCTCGTAATCCTTGTCAGAAATTGTGTTCAAATATGCATGCTTGGTGTCGTCTGTAGTTCATTCATATTAATGCGTACTTTTTCGCTAAAAGTTTAATATTTTTAAGTTAAGCTTAGTATCAATTAAATATTTATCCTAAAATTATTCTTTGTCGGCACTTTTTCATTTTTGTTGGTTTTATTACTCTGTGGGCTTACGTTTTGAAACTGACTCCTTTTGCAAAGGTTTGGTTAACGACCAATGATTACCCAGTTGAATTCACGCAGACGGCTATATTTTTACCAAGGGCATTCGCTAGTACATGTTTGCACTCTTAAAACACAACAATATACTTGAAGATAATTTTTACTTTTTTTAATTAACGTTTATGTATCAAAATAAGATTTAACAAGCGCACAAACAAGTTATGGATGCAAAAACGACGACAAAGACGATGTTCTTAGTCATGAAATGAAGCACCAAACAAATAAATAGGTTCTTATCTCCACATTTCAAATATCTGTATCCAATAACTTGATCAAATAAAGTTATTACAAGAATTAAACTACATTCATGTGGAAGACGCCAAATTTCTCTGGCCTAAGGAAAACTCCACCTTTTCCCGCCTCGATTTTAATCAAGCCCTTCGTTTTTTCATCGAGTAAAAGTGTAATCTCTCAAATAAATGACAAATGTTATTGTGATCAACATGTAGTATATATAGTATAACACACTCCCGCCATGGCGATTATTCTTCTACTAGTCGTCTTGCTTCTAGCACTTGGAATTATGGGGTTACAAGATGACGTATTTAGGATACACTTCTTGTGTGCCAAATTCGGGGGTCGCAATAGGTGCCTAAATGTGTGCCCTTTCCCTGCCGAACGAGTTGGGACAACCTTCAAGATGGCGTCCTCCCTGAATTGAGCGATTTAGGCGGCCAAATGAAGAGTCTGGACGCAGCTTAATAAAATGCTCAGGGTCGTAAATATGGCGTTTTTGTCTCAATGAGTCGAACTTTCAGGGGGCTTTGCTCGGAATGACGCGAGATCGTTGAACGCTGTTTGATGGTTTTCAAAGATATCGAAGTTGTGACGTCACCAACCTCGCACGTGCCTTTTTTGAACGCAAAAATATAATTTTGTCGAGTCAGTGACGCCATAACTTCCTTGTTGCCGCGATTCGACTCTTATCCCAGTCTACCCTGAATGAGCCCAAGATATTTTTCATTGGATCTCGTCGCATCAGTAAAAAATAATGCTGCTAAAACCGTTATGCAAACTGCTATCGCATATAAGAAAGAGTCTCAGTCGTTATTTTGTGTAAATACATAGTGACCATGTTTCAAGAAAGGAGAGGAGGCAGTGGTTAATTTTCACAAAGGTTTGCTTTGGTAAACGATCGTGGTTTCAGCCCATAGTTGCCATTTATATGCCATATTACAGGTAATTAATTTGATAATATCATTTGATGTGCTTAAATAATGGTTGGTTCCTGATAATAAATCAGTGCAGTTTATCAATGTTTTCTCTTCCTCTCTGCGTTGTTCTAAATGCATTATGTATAAGTTACTGCGTGGATTTTTCCCCGCCAAATTTGTCGACCATAAGTATCACGGCTTCATAATACGTAATTAAATTAACCGAATACATGAATTTTAAAGGAAAGTTAAAATAGCTTACTACTTAATTAAAGAAATGGTTTAATAAGGTATCATTCTTCAATTATATTTGATCAATTTTTCCTTGTTCAATCAATTCTATCAACAATGTTTATTTAGTCAGCCTTATAATCCGAAGATTGGTTTCATGAAGTCATCCATTATTCTAAGCGCAATACCTTTTCTCTTACTCTTTAGCAGGACTTATTTCTCGTATTAAATATTTAGCAATCTTTGCGCTAAAAACCCACGGGTAAGAATTACGCTGACTGTACATACATTGTGCAGTTGATATAATGTGTTCGCAACGCAAAAATATTTCCAGAAAGATACAGTATTCCCATTATTTAGAACATTATATATGTCTAAATCGGTTCTTGAGTGTCAACAAAATTCACGGCATAATCCTCGGTCATCATCATCAGTACTTGAGTCCGAAGATTGGTACACTGTAGCCTTCCAATCTTCTCTATTCAGCGTAAATTCCCACAATCCCTGACAGTTTTTCGTCTTTCTTAATTTTTCCTATGTAATTGCCTCTTGGATTTCATCTCACTCCAAATTATGAATGTGTTTTTGTTCGCTTTTACGGATGGTGACCTAACACCCCCCGCCACACGCCCTTGCGGCGGTTTGAGGAGTATTACGTAGATGTAGATGTAATCCATTGTGCCTCAATGTATTTCTATTCCATCTAGTTCTTCTTTACCGTAGAATTCTCCAGATGGTTCTTTCCTCTTAACCTTTTCTATGCACAAATCCTCGGCATCGAATTAAAAAATAAAATGTGGTTAAAATATTCATGATGCAATAATATCATGAATATTCCCTCTAAAGGGCTCCTGCGTTCTACTTGCTAGCACCACGAAGCAAGGAACGTTAGAAGTATTCAGAACATTTTGTAGCAGTATTATATTCCTGCGGACTACAACGGTTATTTCTTGATACCCAGATAACTGTGATAAAAATACTGAGAAAAAAAATTTAACCTAACGAGACATACTCTCAGTTGGCTCATCATCTCTTCCCCTTCCAACTCAACCCGATTTTACTTATCGAACGCGCTCGACAACGTGAATCCTTTCTCCGGACAATATTCGAGCATTTAGCTTCCATTATCTCTACCCGGCGCAAGGCTGACATGTATTTACTCCGACAATTCCCACCCCCATGACATACCGTCGTGCACGGTGGAGGTACGCCGTTTCGCGGTCATTAGGTGCTACCGACTATAGAGTTTAGTGGTGCAACGTGATCTCGTATTTTTATTCCATCAAAACACACCGCATCCATAGAAAGGAAGCTTTTGGCGCCTCATATGCTGTGAAACCAAAGCATTCTTCTCGCGACAGAGAAGTCACGACGCTACCCCGTCCAGGCTGAGAGGGAGACGACCTCATTCAACTTTGCTGCACTATCGTATTATTTGGGAATGGAAGGGGCTCTAATTCTGAAAAAGAGATGGTTGGCACCCACAATATCAAGAAAACTCCAAGTTAAACTCACTTTGGCTTATTGCTTCGAAAAAATAAGTTACTTGTACCGGATTTCCGGACTCCGATGTTCGGATTTCCGCAATGGCTTTTGAAATTTTTAGGTGCATGTAACTGTTTTCAATAATTCGGTAGTAACTAGGAGACAGGAAATAGGGTTCACGTGAAGTAGTAACCATAACTCCAGCATTAAAAAACCCCCTGAGCCACCTTAACATGGCTCGCCACCAGCTGCTTGAAAAGCGGGCCATTTGAGCATATTCTAGTCTCTGGAAAACGTCATTGAGCCTACGCTTTCCTACGTCTAGGGTCCGGATTTGAAACCCAGTGATTTTAACAGAAAGGTATGTCGACACCTTCATGGGTGTCATCTGGAGAGCAGACCTAAGAATTAAGTGAACTTCGTTCGTCAGATCAGACATTAAACTGTGGACAACTTTGAAGCCTTTCGTTTCTTTTGGTCCTCTCCGTCTTCCATTCCATTTTAAAAGCTGTTCTCCAGAGATGAGGTGTCCATTCCTCGAATAGCATGAGTGTACAATGTGATTTAAAATGCTATGGATCGTGGCCGTCATGACAAATCTTGACAAGTGGCCCATGAAAAAAGAATTTCATTTCAAGGAGAGTCCACAGAATCTGAAAGGATGAACCAATGGGAATCGTCAGTTTTTCGTCGACGCCTAACCGATTGAAGCGTTCTCTCATTCGCCCTTAGATTCGGTTCCTAGCAGGTGCATCAAAAAGAGTTCGCTTTCTGGGCAAGAGAATTGCGAACGGGATTCCCTCGCGACACCGAAACCTGGTTCGACTATTATTAGGCCAATAAAAATCAATTCTTCTAATGATAACCTGTTCAATATAATAACACACAAGACAAACTGAAAATGAAAAAGTTTTGGAGAAAAATAGTCATAGGAAGGAGTTCCAACCTCGCTCCGAGGAATAAACTTATAACTCGAATTGATCCGTGCGTTGCATGGCGAGGATAATTCGGAGAGATATTGCAGAACCAAAGAAAATCATCATCGATATTTTGATTCCTATTATTATATTTTTAAGTTGTGATATTATTCATTTATCCCTCGCCAGATCATCGACACCACTATTTTAATGCAAAGATCGATTGACCGAAGCCCTCCACTCGTCCCTCGCTTCTGAAGACTATTCAATAGAGAAAAAATAATATGATCGCATTTATGTGTAAAGACGCGTCATTGAAAAAAATTCTCGCAACATATTTTTACTTAATTCATGGTGATGGCGATTTTACTTAATTCACAGGGGTATGAAATTCTCAGGGAGTACAATATTTAGCGGGGAGGTGGTAATTGAATTTACCAATTTAACGTTGTATTCCAATAAGTAGAGCACCGTGATTCAAACAGAAGGGCCCGGGTTTGATTCTGGGCATTCTCAGCTTTACACAAGCTGTGTGATTTTTCGAGTACCAGATATTCTTGAGAAATTACTGGCGGAACAGGGAAAGGATCTTGTCTCCCTATCCTGATGCGTGATTTTTTTTTAAATAAATAAAATAATTTTTTTAGTAAAAGACTTATGGAGGGAAATGAAGAAATCGCCCATGAAAAGAGACCGGGGGCGATAAATGATACTATAAGCAAAGACCCAGCTTCAAAAAAGGAAGATTCGAAGTAAAAAGACGATCCCAGGAAGAGAAAGGAAGGAATTCCGCAAATTATTACAATGGCAGCATGGCTTGCAGCTTGTTACAACCATTGAAAGTATCAAACATTTACGTGCTACATTTGGTGAAAATGTTAGCAATACGCGTCGGCAGGACACCGAAAAAGACCTCCATGGGTGGGCCATTGTGGCACGCGCATGTAAATCATCTGAGTTTAAAGTTGACATGGAAATTTTATTGAGCAATGCCCATATATCCTAGTAATTTGATAGCAACGCCCATGCCTCAGCTTTCATCATGCATGGAGCACCCACGTGCATCATCGCCATGCCTCAACGAGTTCTCAGTCATCACACAAACCATTGGTTTTGCCTGCAGGCTCGTCGAATTTCTTCGTCATCATCGCTCTCGCCGTCGTTCAACTATATTCTCATACAAACAGACAACTCACAGAGTTGTTCATAACACACATAGTACAATCATTAATTATTTATGCTCAAAAACCATTGACAACCAAATTGCAATCAAAAGTTGAGCTTCAGGGATAAGTCGTCTCAGTTTTTGGGGAAATTATCGAATAAAAATTCACCCTAAAATGCTCCTCTGTTAAAATTTAAAATATGAGATGAAAGTTTAGTTTGATGATAACCTCTGAATCGCTTCCAAAAATGTTCAAATACGTCAAATTAAACTCAAACATAGCCCACAATCAGCCGCGCATCAAGAGAAACGAGGACGGTCTACTTTCAAATTTTCTGAAGCGTCTGAAAAGTGATAATATACATGAGAGACTCCGGCAGTCGCCTCCGTCGGAAATGCCATTTGTGGCCTCAAATCTCAGGATCACTTCCTCAAGTCATTTGAAATTCAGAAGATGCTCGGGGGGCTCGCAAACAACCACAACCGTTATCAGCAAAAGGATTCTCACGAGGGAGTGGGGTGTATTTAGGTCAGCATCCTCTTCCCTTAGCGCCGCTTCCCAGTAATCCTAAACGCCGACAGAAAATAAAACCCTCCGACAGCACCACTAATAACGTTGGCATGCGGACGCGCCGTAAAATATCGCCACCCCATCCCGAAAATCCCCTCGCTATCCTTTTTAGTCTCTTTCCCTGACGGCGACGGCTCGGCAGCCGGCTTGCGTTGGGTTTCGCCCGTGGTCGAGGAGGAAAAGGGACACGGCGGATGATGGGGAGGGATACCCCCTGATCTCTGAGAGCCCCATCTTTTCTCCCCACCTCCCACCTTCCTGCGATGAGTCGCTTCGGGGAAAAGGCGATCCTCGAACCCGGCGAATCGAGATGACACGTGCATATTAAGGGAAAGTGCGAACGGGCTCACCGCCGCCTCCCACTCGTCCCCGTCCCCCCTCCTCTTAATCGAGGTCGTTCTACTTTGACGCACCCGGATGCTGGAGCGTCGACGCCGCCGTGATGAGTCACGCAGAAAAAGTGAATCGCATTAACGCCTCTTGAACCCCTGATCCACTTAATGAATAGAGGGAACCCTCTCTTTCTCTCTCTCTTCTCTTTCTCCCTATAGACCTCCTCGCCCAGAAGCGTGCGACCGGGGACGGAGGGGATGAATTGTTTCTGCGAAAGGGTTCTCTCTCTCTTTTTCTCATCCTTTTCCCTCCAGCCAGTCGGTGATATCCTCGCACATTCCTTATCCCGGGAAGAGAATAGAGGTGGCACTATATTTCACGTTGATCGGCGGCGTAATGGTTTCCATCTTAATTGGCGGAGGCAGTAAAAATATCTGATGGCGCAACCCAATCACTGTGGCAACGAGGTTGGCATTTCTTTTTTGTGGCACGCTCCGTTGTGAAATTTCACAATGCGCGAGATAGGAAGGTGGTATCGAGAATGAGCAAGTCCTTCTCCCTTGTAGCGCTCACGTCTTTGTTTTGAAGTTCAAACCTACTACCCTCGACTAATATTTGAGTGAAATCATGCCAATGGTGGGTGAGTAGCCATGGAAGGGAAGATTTTTAAGGATCTGCCATCAAATCTTCAGAGACGCAGAGCTATTGAAGACGAACTTCCCCGTCGAAATGGTCCCCCAATTAGCTTGGTATGAATGTTCTTGTCACGGATGGGCGAAATTTCAAGTTCTTCGTGGAAACAGTCGATAATATCCAAATTTGTGAAACTAAACCCGGTGCCTCCTGCAGAAATGTGAGAAAATGTAAGGGCGTAGAGCAGTGACATCTGTGAAGGAAGACGCCAATGGAAATGCAGTCATGCATGTAAAGGAAAATTCGTAAAGTGCTAGATTTAACTTCTTGGGCCGAATTGCTTGTATGAGGGGGACTTAGACAATAGCGTCGTTTGTAGCTTAACAAAGGCATTGGTATCATCTCATTGACGCCAGTATGGATCGGTCGAAATTACTAAGTTAAACACTCATGAAAATTTTTCCATGTTTTACCATGGTACTATGTTTTGGGAGTGTACATTAAGAGTAAATTCGTATCGGATTCTTAATTTATCCGACGACCTTATTATTCAGAGAACACGATGAACGACCTTCAGTCTACAAAAGACTGCAATGAGAAAAGTAAACACGAGAAATTACAGTAAAATTCAAGAATGTTTTAAATAAGATCCACAATGAAATTGAAAAAGATGTCATAAACTGCACCTTAATGAGACCCAAATTTGGAAGATTTGGAAGCCCTATGAAGGCTTAATGCAAATTTAATATCCCTGAACTAGTTTAGAAAACAAATTTATTAATAAACTTTAGCCGTGAAATGAATTTATCCATCATGATCACCGATGATTTTTACAGCAAATACGCTTGGAAACAGGTGACCACAAAGTGTGAATCTCATGCCGAATATGAGCCTATTTTGTGATAAACTGAGCAATAATTAAATGGGAATGGTAGTCCAGTGGGTGTAAAATTGGAGTACTGACCGAAGAGCTCGGGCTGAAATCCGGATGACTCTGGACAACCCCAGCTTTACCCAAGGCGTGTGATTGTTCGTTTGGTGGCGCTCACTGGGAAACCGCATGTGGTACAGCGAAAGGTTCTGGACACGTTTAATATGATCCCGAAAATGTGTGATATTCACATGCCGTAGGGCTTAGTACGATTTGAACTTATGTACGCTATCATCACCTTTCGAACCAGCATCCTGGTTGATGGCTTACAACTAAGACGTTTATATCCGCTCACGCTGTAGGGGTTGAGAACGGATGCAGTCAGTCTTCCGATGCACGGAGCCGTCTTCTTCTGCCGCTCCAAGGAATGGTAGCCAAATTTCAATATTTCTTCCTTATCCATACAAAGATGTTAATTTGATTTTATGTATTCGAAGGATTTAGCACAGCATTGCATATCAGCCATCGTACAAGCAATCGCCATTTCGTCCGGACGAATACGCAATGGCCAACTTTTCCCCATGTAAAATTCAGGAGGCGACGGTCCCCGTTAAGGGATTAAGAGACGCTCAAGGAGAAGAGCGGTTCTTCGACGGCAGTCACCCTGAACCCGTGATCTACGTGACGGGAGCGGCTTCAAGACAGAAAAGGTTAGGACTGGGGAAGGGTGCAAAAGTTTTGACTTCGATATTTTCTGCACATTAGGTATATTTCCTTCCAATGTCGAATATGTTTCAGTGATATCAACAATACATTTCACTGCCCCGATAAATTCTGGCGAATGATTTTTACACGGTGAAATTGTTGCATTTAAATGCATATTAGTGGATGACTCCGTTAAAAGTTACTGTTGCGGCATCTCCCGCAGTTTCTTGGAATTCATGGGGTAATTTGAGTTTCGAAAGTGAAATTTGAATTGAAATCAGATTTTATTCATTTTCAGAATATTTTGACGCCGGAATTCGTCCTCTCAAAATGTTTAGCGCCCTCACCAACGGACTAAATACTGCTGCACTAAAAATAAATTGGAAATTCCTTATGCAAAACGTTTAAAGTCCGAATACCTACAGCTGAGATCATCGCTCGAAGTAAGGAGTAAAGCTACCATAATAGCTAACATCTTTAATATGGCAGTCAATGGGAAGGCCATAATGAACTGCAATCCTCATATTTCTTTAAAATTTGATCATTACATCCCAAAATAATATTTTAGTCATTTAGTAGTAATACGATTTTAAATATGCCGAGGAGTGAAAATGATAAAGATCATTTTCAAACCTTATTGATTTAGGTACTTTTCAGGAGCTTCAGGACGATCGAGGATTTTCAAAACTTGATCGCCATTAGATCAAACATGCTGAACTAAAATACTATATGCTTGTTAAAATGGCTCTAAGATAATGGCGATATAAAATAATGAAAGATCGTTTCCAAAAAAAGGGAGGTGCAATTTGAGCTAATTCAGTTTTAACTTTGATCGGCTCGTGACTGTGACCCTGATGTACATTCAATGCACAGTTTATAAATATTTAAAATTTATAAATAAATTAAATAGAATGTCTTACCATGTTTCACCTAACTTAAATTTTTCAGCAAGAGTAGTTGGAAACATAAATTTAGTTTGAGTGGAACTAGATTTATAACGACCACAATTTGGAGCGATGTATCGTTTTTTCATCCTTAGGCACAGTAGAAACGATAAAAAAGCATACATACACATTAAATTACATAATCCTTAGGATAAAATTTTGCATTACACTTTAATTCCATTATTAATTGGGAATATATGAAGATATAAGTGGTTGGCAATGAAAAATACATTCAATTACGATTTCAATTTGATGATTTGCTTGCTCTAACGTATACGAAGTGGAAGGGATTTCGTTTCGAAATGTTTATCACAATGCAAGAGTCTTATAAAAGAATTGGATGAGCCGAAGGCCCAAGAAGTGGTTGGAAAGCCCTCAAGTTTACTATAAATTAACAGCAAAATAGGGAGCCGTAATTAGAGCCATTATAATATAACATTAGCAAAAATTTATTTTAATATAATAGACTAGATAAAATCCCAGATTTCTCATGATTTAATAACAATGTTAGTTTTTTAATTCTCTTTCGGGACGTTTTATCTTAAATTTACAGTGAAATTTAGGTCTCAGCGTTCTAATACATTTTGTTCGGTGGGTTTGGTTTTGCGTTTGAAAATGCTCCAACACTTATTTATCACTTCAAAGTATCAACTAGGATGTAACATATAAAAAAACGGGCAGAAAAGTTTTAAAAAATTAACAAGGGGCACCGAACGTTTTTACAACTGCAATAATCTGATGGATTATCACCAGATTAAACCAATACCTTCTATTTTGGTCTAACAATTAAGATACTCGCATTCTATTACGAGTCTCATTGTTAACAGCGGAAGTTGACAAGACACGCGCCTCTGAGGATCTTCACCAGCGTCATTCGTCGTTAGTAATGTATGACCCGTAGGGGCGCTCCTCAACTTCACCGTCCCGGAGGTTCCTTCTTCAGCTTTAATTCCCATGATTCAATGGACTATTTAATATACAAGAATATTAGTGATGGTTCTGTACTGAACTCCGCTTGGACAAGATGTTTTGCATTAGATGTCAGGTTTAAGGTACTTGAACATGGTAATCGCACGTAATGGTAGCTTCACGACAGCATTTCATGCATACCATTCACACATCAGTTTGGATGTGACATTAAAAAAGTCAGCAGGAATGATAACTGGAGCAAAAACTTAATCAAAGGCATATCCCCCACAGACACTGAAGGGATTTACATACCTATAATTGCTTTTATGTTCTTGGAAAATCATTGGCTAATAAGCGAACAAATTGTTTTAAAATTCATGGCAATGATTCACCTGGTGCCTATCAAACTATGCCATAAACTGTGCCATCGAACAATTATTAGTACAGACTCGTGCGTTAGCTACAGGCCAGGTCTCTTCGAAGCTGAATACACCGATGTAATCCTGAGCTTCGACTCAAGGAAGTTTAGCTCTGCAGAAAATTATCCATAGACGCTAATGAGAATGGGTAGAATATTTCGCAACATTTCAGCCTTATCAGAGTTCGCAATTTTCGAAATTCATTCGGGGAAAGCAAAGGAATCTGCTAATTATTGAAGAATGAATTATGGTCTGGTTTACTGCCACTGCACTACATGTGAAAAAAAAGCATTAAACGTGATGGATGGTTCGCTTTAATGATATCATCCGCTAACGACACTAACTGCGTACGCAGTCTCTATCTTTAAAACGACCACTGGCTCGAATTCCATTCCCCTACCTTCATATGCTATTCTCCTATTATCTATCCTAAATCATAAGGTAACAACCTTCCGGATGGCACATCTTTCTTGATTTTAATTGCAACTGAACTGTACTGCCTACTGCCGTCCCTAATGGCACGCATACCTGTTCAACAAGGCTATATTTATCCTTAGAATCCAATTACCTTAGACCCAGGTCCCATGCATCTAATGCCGACTTCTAATCACTGTAAATTACTCGGAACTCAAAACCTAATGTCCCCAACGCCTCATAATTTTCAGCATTCACAATTACTGGGCATAATAATGGCATTGCAAGAAGTGAAATAAGCATAAGGATTGGGAATTTCCAGCCACAGAAGGTTTCATCAGTTCCGGAGAGTTGCAAAGGATTAAGGAAGGATCAGGATGAACGCATCATAATGTTTTTCGTAATCACATCTCAGCAGCATTATTGCCATGCGACAGATAGGGAAAAATAGTCTTTGCTCAAGAGACTTCGTGATGATATATTAGAGCTATCAGTCAGGTTTGCGACCTCCCGAAATCGTATTCAAGTCTGTACTACAGTAAAGAGAAACATGTAGTTATTTTTGTCTAAAGAGTATTTCGCCGTTTTCAAGATAGCTCACAATAATACGTATCTTAACCACACCTTAAGTAACCTCATTTCACCGAGGTGACACTTTAATCCTAAAATGGAATTTTCGCGCCATATAGAGCGTAACGTCCATTTTCGATGCCCGCGAAGGGTGGAAGAGGAAATGCGGGAAAATAATCCTCTAGATCAACATCTGTAAGACGATGGCCTCTCCCCCGCCAAATGTCTAAGAACCACAAGATGTTGCTCACAGGATTCTGCCGCTCCATTCGAACAAAGAGCGAACGCCGGAGAAAAAAAAACTGGACAATAAGTTCACCATTTGGTAACTTTATGACAAAGAGGAGTTCACGTGCCGCGTTCGCAGCACCTTTTTTATGGCGTGCGCCGCGATTTATTGTGACCGAGAGGGGGTGGGGGGAAAAAATCATTCGTCCGACGGAGCTGGGAGCAGTGGCTTCTTCCTTCCGAAAGGGAGACGACGGACAAATAAATGTTCCGTGGGGGAGGGAAGAGAGAAAGAGAAGAGGGGTGGGAAGGCGAAGAAGCGAGGGGGAGACTTCAATAAACGGAAAAGGTGCACCAAACGAATTCGACGACTTTTTTACGGGCACAGGAAGCGGGCCCTCCGCGGTCGAGCGGGCCTTGTACCTGGGCCACCTGCCTCATGCGAGGGAATCCATAATATCGAAGACGTCGGACCGTCTTCGGTGGGGCAGTTTGTCCGACCGAGGAGATGGGAAAGGGGGAGGAACCCGAGGGTGCCCCGCGGAAGCGGAGGAATTGGTAAGTGGAGACGGAGGAGGCGGGCGGGGAGAGGGCGGAAAAATTGCGTTGAGGCAGAAACGCCAAGGATGTAAAAAAAAAAGAATATGTGGCTCGAAAACCCGGAAGTCCACGTACCCCCCCCCAGACGGACTGCTGTTGTGGAAGCCGTGACATGAAAGGTGAGAGGTCTTGTCGTTCGCGCGTAACTTGAAAAAAGGGGGTTCTTACTATTCGAACGTATGCGCAAATCGAGGGTCAAGGTGTGGTATCATATCCTCGGGCCAGAAATACTCTCTTTGGAGATACAACGTAAAGGAACTGACATCGGAATCTATTTTGCCCGATGACTGCCAACATAATTGACGCATGCGTCACTTCAGCATTTGGCGAATACTCATTGGCTAATTTCTAGCAACTTAAGTGTGAAATCTAAGTATATAAATTGTGGGCATTTGAATAAATAAGAGATGGTTATTCCACAAAGCTAAAATTAAAAAAGGAAACGACAAGAAAAAAAAATTATTCGAGCCACCTATCCTTTTTTTTAAATCCTTGGCGTTTCTACCCCAACGCAATTTTTCTCCCCTCTCCCCGCCCACCACCTCCGTCTCCGCTTATCACAGGTAAAGTAATTTCGATTTACCTCCTATGACAATGCCCGAATTTGGGGCGGCTTGATGGAGATACTTTTTTTACCTCAGTTACATCTCTAATTTGTTTCTTTTCATTTAAATATAGCCATTTTAATATCCGTGACTCGCTTGTGCTGGCAACAGAAAATCAAAAGTTGATTGAATACCAATTAATTTGATGAAATATCTAGATTTGGGGTGTAATGAATTGCACTGTTGATTTCATGGATTAATAGTCCAACTGAAGAAATTGGTCTAAATAAGAAATTTATGATCTATGAAAAATTATAAACCCATCAGAGGAGGTAGAAAAGAAATCTACAAAGTTCTCCAAGATCGCCATGCACTTGTAGTGACTGTTTCCAATAACTTGCCCCTTGTCAACTCATGCATATCCAGATATATTTGGTTGGTCAATGGCACACGAACTTGGAGCAGTGGGAAAGCTCACCATAGAAGGAGAATAGTCAACGCATCCTACTACTGGGAGCGGATCTTAAAAGATCTAATGGACAGATAGGATGAGAAAAGAAGGAGAAAGTTTGCTGGAGAGCAAAAGAGGAAAAGGCCATTCACAGAACTATACGGAAAAGAAGAACTAAAGAGATCTGTTACAGCCGGAGTGGAATGGATTTGCCAAGAATGTTAGCAGCATGAAAATATGGGGAAAATCCGACAAGGAAGAAATAGGGGAAATTGCTTGAGCCAAATATAAATATATATTTAAATAAATAAAATAAATAAATATAATAAATACTCATGTTGGATATTCCCAGTCAATGACACTCACACGAATGTTGCATTTCGCGAAAGAGAATCGTTTAGACTTGCGCTAGAGGAAAAAAAGGCCGTAGGGATTGACCATATGGTCCAGATGGCTCATGCAACGGATTACATAAATGTATCGTCTGTAATAATTCCATTATACTAGTAGATGCCTATTCTTTTGTGTTTGTTTTCCATTTTTCACCATGTTTTAAAATTCATCTATCCTGCTTCTTTTACCAATAAATAATTTTCAAATATATATTTTATCCTGTTAAATGATTGGGGATATTGCGCATGATATATTTTTAGAATAGATGCAAATTATCTCTCTCTAAAACTTAAGACGTGTTCAAAATGATAAAAACATAACTTATATGCCAATAGAAGTATAACAAGTAAATAATTAACATTGCAAGATAAATAAAGGGAATAGTATAAGTTGTTGCTATTTCTAGACTGATTCTTATCCTTCCAAATGTACTTAGTCAAACAGAAATGTTTGAGGGGTAATCTCTTCATCAAAAGGCGATCCCTAATTATATATATATATATATATATATATATATATATATATATATATATATACCTCAACAATGTGTTCCTATGTTCTAAATACTCACTCCAATTCACCTTTTATGAACCGGGAATGGCATCGCTACAGTGTCTAGAGTAGGGTTTTTTTATTTAACAATCAAGGTCCAATACAAAACTCAATTAGCCAGATATGTCATGACCAAATCAGAATTATTTCAAAATAAATAGTAAGTACATAATTTACGATCACATTTAGTGAAAACGAAAACAATATCAAAAGGAAATTTTACGCAACAGAAAAATCCATTGTTTGGACAGTGCTTTGATTTCAACCAAAAATCAGCTAATTAAATTAATTATTAATACGAAATCAACATATTTTACTATTTTCATTCAGTCATTGAATTGATTACTAATAAAATATTTAGAATGCAGTCGATATCAACAAAATCTACCTAATATTTTCCACCAGTCACAGACCGATTCCAGATTTCAGATTCCTTCCTTGGATATGCCATTACGACAGTCTCTAATGCAGACAGCAATACACAAAATAAAATGGAGAGTTGTGCCTATTATCTTTTTTTATAGACACGCAGATAATAACACGCTGAATGATAACCACGAGAGCACCCGCTCCTTTCCAAGGATTTTTGAAAAACTAGGAATGAAATGGCAGAATGGACATGACAACGACGCAAATGGACAAGGAAATATGAACACAAAAACGCAAAAGCCATATCGAGCAAAAGATCAGAAAATGTAAGCGGGATAATAATAATATAATGGATCATGGGTAGTAGCTTGGTGAAATTGGATGCTCACCGTAATGCGCGTGCCCTAATTACAGCACGCTCGCCGGGAGAAGAATTGCCTATTCGACCCAGCAAGAAATCATTTCATTATCACCACTTACTTTTTGCGCGGCCGGAGAGTGGGGAAGGGGGGGGGGGCGATCACCCGACGCGTTTCGAGGTAATTGAATTTCTTCGGAGGCTATGCGCACGTCTTCCTCAACAATCGAGGGGGACTCTGCCACCCCCCCCACTCCCTCCTCCCCCAACAAATGCCCCTCCCTCCGGAGAAATCCTCGGGGGAGGGCATACCAGCGCGTGCGTCTCCAGAATGATTGACATTTTTTTGCCGTAATGCTCTTTGTCCCGATCCCCGCCACCCGCTCATGAGTAATGCTCGTCAGGTTGACCCATAACTCCCCGACTGACTAACTAATACGCCCTGACGGCGGAAATTAAAACCGCGGGGGAGATGGGGACGGTTATCGACGATTATCCTCACGAAATGCGACGCCGGGGGGATCTCCGCGTCGACATGAGCATTACACGCCCACCGCTGGGAAACTTTCTCGCATCGCGGATATTTAAAAAAATAAATAAATAAACAAAAACAAGTGCAAAAGGCGAGAAGGGAGAAAACCTCGCACTCAGCAAGTGCGCGTCCGTCATTAATGCTCCCTGCGTCCTCGCCGCGTCGCCGACCGGCCGCCAGCGAGAGGCTCATCTCCGACCCTCGGGGTCGTCACCCAACAAGCGCGGATTGGAACCCAGGGCTTCACCCTCGACGGGAAGGACGAGTGTGGAAGTCCCGGATCCCGGAGGAAGGATGGATGGCATTCCGGTGAAGAAATCCCTCGGAGACGAGAAGGGGAGGGTTGAGGAGGGGAGCATGAAAATGCCTGGAATTGAAATCGCGCCTGGATCGAAGGAGGTGAGTGAGATGCGGAAGGGAAGGTGGAGAGGGAGAGGGGAGAGGAGGAGGAGGTGCAAGCGAGGGGGAGGGCAGTTGAGTGGCCGGGGGATGCGAGGTGGAGAGAAGTGATTTAGAATAATAAGTCGAGGGGGGGGAGGGAGACGCGAGGGTGGTGGGAGCTCAAGTGGGGAAGGTCGGGGAGAGAAGAGAATGAGAAGGTAACGAAGGAGCTCCCGAGTCCGATCAGGATGGAATGCTGTCGGGGAGGAGAAATGGCAGTTAGAGGTCGGAAGCCGCTGAAGTCCGCGGGGTAGCAATGCCGTGGGTAATATCTCCTACGGCTTCGCACATTTCGTCTAGGTGACCACAGCCAACCAACCGCAGTATTTAAATCGGAGGTCGGTTTGTTAAGTGTGTTCAATTAAATCATCTGAGGCAGTTCAGCACGATGTGCCACCCGCGGCGTCTCAGAAATTTCTGGTGGCTCGGGTTTAGATGCGTGACCGGAGTATGGTGACCAAATTAAAAATTTGGTCTTGGACTAACCTACGTAGAATGAATCCTCCTCCTAGGCAGGAGAATGGGTATGAATATTTACCAAAGTTTGAAGGAATTACAGAGCTTTGGTTTAATTTTGAATATATAGTATGTAGGTTATTTATAAATATGTTCATGCCGATAAAGTGAAGTGGCATTATCGGACCATATTAACAAGTACTTATTGGAGTTGCATTTCTCAAGGGCGCAACATGAATAATCCAGCGTGGTAAAGAATTGAAAATATTCAAAATGGTAGACATTATTCAAAGTTACATTATTTTAAAGTTTTCCCTAATTTTATGAAATGAGCGTTTGAGTAAGAGGCGAATAAAATTAAGTTTTCCATGACTATAATTTCCTCGCTAACTCCCACGACCTGAAAGTAGACGTATTCACATCACAGGTATAACACGGAGCCACCTAATTTCCACTTCCGTATTAGGCCACGGGAGTTAGCAAGTAAACGTCCATTACCAAGGTCATCCGATATCTCGTTTGTACAAAGTTCGATGGGAGCAAACAAACTAAGGTATAAATCAACCTCGGCTCTTCCCCCGACGGCTGTCCTTCGTAATTTCGGAACGACGCACTCGGCAAGGTGACGACTGCTTCTCGAGTGCGAGTGATAATCTCAGACCAGGAAACGAACCCAGGACCCACTCCAGCAGGGAACGATGCGCTCCCGAACCAAGGCGGCAACAGGGGTCGGTTCACTAGTGGGAAGAGTATCTCGGGTGCAGGGGAAAGAAATGGAAGGAGGTGATGGAGAGGGGACGAGAGGAAAGAAAGAGGAAGGGAAGAAGCGAAAGACAGGGAAGACAGCCATTGTCTCATTTTTTTTCCATTCCGAGAATGGCGCGCGTATATTATCCGTACGTCGCGGCTCTCCTGGCCCATCTGTGTGCGGGAGAGAAAAGGGGAGGGGCATCCGCCTTCTCTCTTTTCCTTAAAAAAGGGGACGCTTCTTTTCCTCTCGAGACCATCTCTCCTCCTCCATCTCCTCCTCTTTTGCCTCACAATCGAGCTCCTCATCCTCATTCCCCTCCACTCCCTTCTCAGCCTAACAGCCTCAGTCTACAGGCCTACTCCCTTTCTTCCTCCGAAAAACGCACACACAATGCCACCTGGACCCGATTTTTTTAACCCGACCCACGGCGACTCGGTGGTCGAAGTGAGTTTGGAGGGTGAAGGTAGATCAGTTTTTTTTTAACTTTTTTTAAAGGTTCCCTCCTCTTTTTCTTGAAGAATCCTTTTCCGGGACTGACCGGAGCGGGAGCCATTCCGGAATGTTTTTTTCTTCCGACGAGAGGATCGAGCGAAACCTCGATGCTATTGCGTCTCTCGGACCTTCCCCAGAGAGACCGAGGGGGACTGGCCCGTGAAGAATAAGTAGGTATCATGGACCGCAGTACTTTTTCTTCGGGACAATCATCCCATCTCATCCAGCCGTCCGATGATCCACAGCTTCTCCTTCATCTGTTACAGTTCCCTTTCAAGCAAGCAGGGGCAATGGACGTTTGGAGAAGTGAGGAACATGGCGTATTTTCTTAGCTCTGACGAACATCTCCGTCACATCTTAGACCCAATGGTTAGAAAGAACAGCCAGCCGGAAGTTCAGCTTCCATTCGAACATTTCAGTGCGACTGACCAAACATCTGAAGATAGATAGCCAAGAGGTGCCACGGTTTTTATCCTCTCATTTCCATATTTTCCAAAAGGATGTTCATCCTATCGGTAAAATGGAAATTTCTATAAATTTGAAAGCATAAATCCCTTTTCTTTACCCACACCCTGTTCTATCAGCGTAATTTGAGAGAGTGCACTTGTGCCTAAGAATAAAGGACATTTTACCAAAATGACATACACTTGACATCTCGATGAACATCCTTAAATACTTGGGATTACCATTCGTTGTAATCGAGGAGATGCCAAAAATTGGTTTTTGTTTTTCTGGTTCAACACAGGAATAGAGAAAGCAATTATTGGTCAATTTATTGATCAATAACTCCAAGACAAATGCTGCGATGAACAAAATATACAATCACGCGGCATGTTTTCAGTTAAAGCAACAATTTACATTGAAAAATCATCCAACTCAACCGGAATTGGAGCCCTGATCTCCAGATCGCCTTAGCGTCAGTGCCTACGTGGTCTTACGCGTCCCTTGGGATCTGGTGGTATAATTTGTCAAATCATCTCTCTGGGAGTCGAGTCCGGATAGTATCGAATGTTATTATTTTTAGGTCGCAATGAACTTCCACACGCCAATGGATTATTTCATCAAAAGCTGGTCGATTCGCTGATCCCTGGCACCACCCAGACGACCAGCCGGAAGAAATAACCGCGGGCGCGGCCATGAACCCGTCGAAAGAAGAGGCGTGTGTATCCCCTATCGACCCGAACCCCCGCGCGCCCCTTGTCTCCTCGCAACACGGCAGGCAGGTTAGCGGCGGACCCCGCAAGACAGCGCCGCAGACAAAACGGATGGCCGTCCACGGCTTCGTTTCCGCCACCGGGAAAGTGGGGGTTGGGGGGAGGGAGGGGTTTCGAGCGATGCCCCCTGTATGATGATGCTCCTCCGCGGGGGGAAGAAGAGTGAGCGACGGAGAGCACGGGAGTGCGGTGGTGAGTCTGAGAGCACATGTTTAAAATAAAAAAAGAGAGGGAAGTGGAAAGGAGGAAGAAAAAAATATCTCGGGAGAAAAAAAAACTTTTCGCTTTCCATGGAGCTGGGGACAGTGTAGGTACTTGGTCGCTCGCTTGGCGTGTCTTCGTTCTTTTTTTTTAAATATATATACCTTTCGCCCTTCCTCCTTCCCGCCGCGTTTTTTACGCATCTCTTCCTCCCCGGGTGCGAAGGGGACAGCGGGGGTATGGATGCTCACCGGCGTAGGAGGGAAGAGAACGCGGGTGGGGGAGGGAGGGGTTAGGGGCCGCCAAGGGGCGCATGAAAGGAAGGGCGAGGAGGCATGCGATGGAGGGAGGCCGGGAGGGAAACGAGAGTAACGTGAGCCAGGGGTGGTTCTGAGGGCGCCCAGTCCACGCGGCCCACGACCGGGACTCCCCGTCTGCACGCCTCGTCGTCTCGCTGCTGGACCGCGTAGATTTCAGGCTCCTCCCCCCCCCCCAAACCCCACCCCACCATTCCGATAGGGACAGCACGCTTACTGAACGGCGGGAACCAAATCGGCCAGAAAATTGCCGACGCTCGGATCCGCTGTTCAACGATTCAAGGGCGTATCCACGGTTTTCCAGGGCCGATTAAGAACGTTTACCATAGCATAAACAACCTAAACATTGAAAAATAGATATTGAAATTGTCGACGTTATTATTTTCCAACCCGGGGACTGATTAACCACGGACTCGTGCCTGTTCAATCCTGAACGTGGTGTGTGTTGACTTTAAACGATTGTTTAGGATCACGTAACGTACTGGGATGTAACCACCACGTTTGGGAAAACCCCATTATGCGGTGCTATCCTGGAGAAGCTAACACTTGTGAAACACAAAATTGCATAATGTAAAGATGAAAAATCAGAGGAAACATGCTATTTTCTCGTTAGGTACACCAGAACGGATATGCTGCGGGCATTTAGGACCCGCTCCAGAAAATACCGTTTCGGAATTTACCAAAATACAGGAAAAAACCCGGTCCGTGATACACTGCTACGAAAGAACAAAGAGAGTCGCCCAATTATTACGTAAACCATTACGGAATACCATTGGCACTCGAAGACTCATCGCTGGCTTATGCTTACTGCAATTGGAGCAATTTTTTATTTCAATCACGGCGTCGAGGGTACAATTTAAGTCCCACACAGCGGGGGGGACATGAAATAATGACAAAATTAGATAGATATAATACAGGATATAATTGGACAGGTCCTTTTGTACATAAGATGCATGCAAAAACCGCAAACTAGTACATTAAAACATATTTGCAAACCTCTTAAACTTTCCGTATTTAGTAATTTAGGTGAATAAATTAGCCTCCAAAGTCAAAACGGGACTCCCCTCCAACAGCACAGAGCACAGTTTTCATAAATACATGAAGGTACTGCACTTCACAAAAGCACACAGGCTGACCAAGGACAGATGAAATCTTTTATGTTTCTCTTCTCCTTATTTCCTTCATTATAGTTTCGTTCATGCTAGTAATTATTTTATTCACCAGCAATGTTTATTGTCATTTCCTTTTGATATTAACATTTTTATTGCATCAGGTGCATCATCATGCTTCCGCACAAATATTAGGACGAAATGGTGACACAACGCACAAAAACCCACCATCTCGCAGTGGGAACACATAATGAGAGTTAATATTGCATGGGCTTATATACAAGGCCTGTGATCTTACTTTTCCCCCTGATCATTAGAAGGCAAACAAATTCGAAACGTCCGTAATCGTTTTCTTCCTTGATTCATGACGTCCTGACACCTGCTTTACAGCATTGGAGTGACTTGCAATATGAACGATTCGGGGAAAATGCTCTCCCAACTGCGAATAGTAAGAAGAGTGGAAGCCTTCAGCGAACTGCGTCACGTCCATGCTCCGTTGGGAAGACGGTTCTCCAGCCACTAGTATTCCAGAAAGCACTTGAGCTAAAGCGAAGAGGATGCTACTTGGCTATTTAAACAGAATAGAACGAGGCGGCGAAGGAATGAGTCGCAGCTTCCATCAACGCACTACTTGAGTTTCTGCATGCGACAGTCTGATTGGTAGAGTTTATCAGAGACAACTGGGAGAGTTGCTGTTAATATTGCGGATAACTCTCAAGAGATTCAGACCAAAATTCCGGACTGTCAGAAAGAATCGGGATTGGTTTGATACTTTACGACGTAATGTACGGTAATGAATTTTTTCCAAAGGGAATGGGAAACTTAAAATCCACGTACAAAGTAGGGGATAGAATTGTATTAATTCAGAACAAGCTGGGTAAAAATTAACCTCCCAAACATCATTGAGAATAACATCTAATCAGTGCATGCACAACTAATGAAAAGATCGGGCAATATTTTTTTGTGTTTGTCCTATGGTATGACGTTCTGCATATGCGTCAAAGGACTGAAAACGCAGCGAAGCCAACGATCACCGAAATTATACACTTCACATTTGGCTGATCCCAAAACTTCTATATACAATGCATAACGTTAGAATAAATTGACTGAATAAAAAGCAGCTAACACGTAAACGTTCGACCCTGGGTGGTTGATGAGACGATATGCACGCACATATCCCACCGAGAGTGCAGATTTTGCGATCGCCCAAGCTATTTTCCACCAATAACCCCAGATTTTAGCAACTTTATGGTGAAAAGGGCACCTGCATGTATATCTACTCCGGAACATAAGCTCTGCCAAGCAGGTAAAGGGTGGTTTGCAGCAAAGGAAAAATCATGCCTTTGTTTCCATTCCAACGGGATTTTTGGTAAACATCGAATTCGGTATTTTCTGGATATTATAACTACTAGAACTACTACCCCTGAAAAAAATCAGATTCAGCTCATTTTCATACTACATAAATACTTAAAACAGACGGAATCGCAGGAGGCCGAATGATATTTCCGTTAATAGCAGGTTTAGGCAGGTTAAATAATGGTTATGGACGTTTTTGAACAAATTAAACACAATAGTTAGAAAGAAGACGTATGAGCTATTGGCTGTGAATGTAAAGTTAGGTTAATTCCTCTAAGCAATAATAAGAAACTTAGAAAGGCTGCAATAACGTTATTTCGGTCAGCCAGTGACCATCAACAGGGAGGGCTTTACAGTGAGAAGCGACTTAACGCTTCTCTTGACGTTGAGCAATTCTCTCCCCGTTGATGGTCACTGACTGACCGAAATATATGCAACGTCATTGGAGCCTTCTAAGTTCCTTATTATTGACAAAAGGAATTAACCTAACTTTCCAAAAGTTAGAAATAAATTAGTTTGCTGCCAAGAAATCAAGTTCTTCTCAAATTTACGAGTCCGGTAAAAAACAAGTCATTACACAAAACAGCAGTCTACGACCAAGATTGGCAAATTCAAAGAACTGCGGGAGAAGACGCGACAAGGGTATCGTTTAAACGTGCAGCAACTTCAAGCCAGAAAAGATTTATTTTCAAGATGTCCTCTGAAATTTTATTAAGACCTCTCAAAATATCCAAAAGAGATTATTCATGCAAAAATTGGCGCGGCGAATACTTTCCACCCACGCCTCACAGGTTCCGTCACTCAGAGGACCTTACTCGAGAATAAGGCTATCATTATGCATTACCACTTCGGTATTTCCACATTGGACAGATCTCCGCCCCGTACAGGTTTTGCCTTCGAGGGTTTTTTTCTGTATTCACAACGAATGAATATTGTACTTCTTCCTGAACACATTTCAGCGGGTGCCTTTGTTTCTGAACAACTAATCAAACAACATCTTCTAGATAATGTGCTGAGAACAGAGAGATAAACGCTTTTGAGTCCGCAGTCTTTTTTTAATTACCTCCAGATGTATATCAGACACAAAAAATTATTTCAAATATTTGTGGCAGTAAAAAATTCTCACTTACATTAAATCTTGAACAGTTTATAATAATAATATAGTGACGATTTAGTGCATAGTAATAATATATTGTAGACAATAATAGACCCTAATTAGAAGATATTACTTTTTTTTTGCTAAAATTAAAAGTATTATCAGGAACGAATTAGCTACCTACTACTTTTTAAATACAGTGCGCTACAGATAACGCTATCAATAAAAGCAGCGAGCTACTTCTACTGATGAATTTTGCCACTTGAATGGCATCCTACTTGCTCTTATTCCCCAACTCAATCCATATTATGCATGAAAATAATACAAACTTCAGGCAACTTTGGATAAAATTACTGGGTAAACGATGAGTACAATCCTGTGCCACGTGTGTATTGGCTTTCTGACTACGTCCTCCCCTTATAACCACAAAGATAAAACACCACGACGACGCCTTTAAACCTCCTCACAATATTTCAAATTTGAAAGAATAATTTGGATACTTTAGTCGTCCATTGTCCATTTCATGCAATGAAAGTGATCCGCGAGTGATTTATGCCATCGCTACATTGCCTGTAGTCTTTATTTCACCACATTTTGGCACTCCCGGTGTGACGTCGCACTTCCTGTCAACTCCCACGCACTCACGGATGTCACGCACACTGTGGCAACAGTCCTCTCATACCATCTGGGTGTGCTGTACCCCTGTTCTTAGAATACCCGATGTATTCTAAGGCCTTAGTTGGGATATATGGACAGTTCCGTTACTTGATTGCGAGAGTGAGCTCGGGAATAACGTTCCTGCTAGTTGGTTTCACGTTCGTCCCGTGTTAAACTCCCGTAATCTCAACACTTGCGACTGTATCGGGAAGAGAGGTTTTTTTCACTTCCCTGCAGCCAGTATTCTCGATCGGAGAAAATATTTCTAATCGCCCACCCCATCTCGTCACTGCACTGCACCCATAATCTCGAAAAATAAGAGACTCGTTCGCGGGAATGTCAATAATAGTAAATTTGTGTTTTCCTTTGAGAAAGAGTAAGCAATACTAACGCCGCTTTTCACTTTCGCGAAAATGCGGACATCTCGTGAAAATGAATCTGTTGTACTTAAATCTGCCGAGCATCATATTTGAGAGATCAATGAAATTTTTAAGTATTTCCTCACCGAATCATATCAATGACTATATGCTCATTGAGAATACAATTCTAATTTAATAGTCCCAAACGTAGGATCGCGTCAGTCGGTCGGCCGATGATGCCGCGCATACAGGGGTACATCGCCACAAGGTTGGAACCGGGGTGATCGTTCCGACGAAAATTTAACCAACGCCAACCTTAAACAAAACACATTTGAGGACTCGACGGATTTGCGGATTCCTTGTGATGTGTAACCAATGATTCCAACTTGCCTATCAACTCGCTTTCCTTTGAACTGTGAAATTTCAAGATTTCGGGAATAAAATCTTATTTTTTTGCAAGTCTCCATTGGACTTAGTAATATGGTTCAGTTCAAAGACTCAGCTGACAAAGCCCGCATATGTGTCTATCCGAATATTGATATACGCACTCATCTAGGTAGTTGCCCGACGATGAACCACCCTTAAAGCTGGTAAAGTATGACGCATGTTATGAGAAATTCATGATGTGCTCCTGGCTATAACGAATAAATCACCTTAAAAAATGAATGCGATAGAAGTGTTCCGTTTCCTGCGGAAATCCTATCTAAAAAACAGTTAGAACTACTTGTATATTGAGACACTACTAAGTGCATGGGTTGCAAAATTACGAAGAAATGGTTTCCCGCTCTCTTAGATGAGATTACGCCCCGCCGTGACCCTTTTTATACATTAAATGGTTCCCAAATAACCAAAAACCTGTACTACATCCATGTAGCTTCGTTGATTTCAAGGAGATAAATTGGGTAGAATTAATGAACACACTTCGAAAGATAAATATTAAACTGGAAAGATGGATGACTAATGTGGAATCAGTTTGTTTCAGACAGAACACGTGATGGTAGCAGGTGAAAAGAGGGCAGTGTCAGGGTAGGGAGTAAAACTGGGATGTACCCCATACTTTTCAACGTTTTCTGGGTGAAAATGGTGTAAGGGTGAAGAAAACAGCTGGAGTTAATAAATCAGATATGGGTAGTGAACTAAGAAATTGAGAATAAACTTATGATTTGCCAGTCTAGTTCTAGCAATGCCATTGGGGGCCTGTAAAATCCGCATACATAGATTTCGTTGGATTCCCGACTTTTAACGGAGCACCAAGCACTTTCCAAACCATTATTTGGAACTACCTCAGCCCTACTAGCGCCAGAGTTTTTGACAGAAATGAAGGCACCTCCCCGATTCTATTTACTCTGTCAATTCTGTAGACGGAAAAGGAATTCGGGAAAATTTCACTGTCAGCGGTATCAGTGAATAGCCAGCTTTCAGTTCCAAAATAGCTACGCCTTTGCTTTGAATGAAGTGATGATTTCGGTGACTTTATTCTTTAAACTTCGGCCATTAGCAACTAATACAGATAATGTTTCCTTGATATTACAGTTTCATGAATAAACAACAGGGATTATTTTCTTATTGTAGTGTAGCGTGATACGTATCGTGATAGACAAGTCTTCGAAATATAACATTAGTTGGTCTACTTGCCTATCCAGAACCTACCTTAACTGGTAGACTACCATTCATAATAAATAATAATACCCTAGCTAAAGCTTCAAAGAAAGTTTTATTGATACAGGTAGGTGATGAATCACGAATCCGAAGTGTCATTGATGCAGCGATTCTGCTAGGAATGAGTCTCCTGAAGTGGAGCGAAATGTTTTGGAGGCATCATTTTCGAAGATGCCTTGACAAAACTTATCTTTTAGGCGTCATCAATACTTTTCGCAAAGACGAATATTCTTTTCTGTAGTAGCTCCCAAAAGAGACGATCCAGCATGGTGCAACAAAGAGGTGATTTCTGCAAAGAAAAAGCGCGAAATTTGAAAATAAAAAGATTTTAGCGTAGTCATTATCCCCCACAATAATTACGATAACCATCCCCAAACGCGTATTTGAAGTTCAATGATCGCATTCTATGTTGAGAAAGCTGCTATACTATGTCCCAAATCAAATTCTTGAGGTTATGAATCTAATCAAATCTCTGTCATCAATTCCTTTTATTCTACAAATGCCTCTTCGCTAACGTAATTCTTCTCCTAAAGCCGTGACTAACATTTTCATTTTCCGATACAAAAAATGACCAAATATGTTAACTGTTCCACTTGATTTAATTCATATCCTCCTACATTAATGCTTAACTTCGCCTTTCTGTTTCTTGATATACTCATTTGTTTTATTTTCTTATGATTTATCTTAATCTAGTACCTTTCACATTGATCTTGTTATGCATTCTACAATGACTGCAATATCACGGCTGACAGGCAAACTAACGCTTTATCATCGGCTTAATCATCTCCCCGTCAACTTTCATTCCTACCTCGAGTCCATCCCATGCCTCTTCACATATCCTCGGCGTTGCCTCATAGGATTAATTAATACATGGCATTACAGATAAATTCAAAGCTTTATTTAAGCTACTAAGTATAAATAAATTCTAGAATACAAATAGCCACCTGCCACCAATCCTATCATTGATGCAATTAAGTTACCTAATTTACATTCTGCTAATCTCTCTCACAAATGTCTTCTTATCGAAATCTTCCATCAACAGCTTACTATATTTTATCTTCAGCCTTCCCGTACTGTACAATAATCGGTGCCCGTAGGTCTGTTTTGCAGTTATCCCCATACAGTTTTCCCTTCATTTATTTCTTCAGCCCGCTGCATCAGAATACTATATGTCATTTAAGTTTATTACTTCTCATTTTAGGTGTTACCCTGGTGTACGTAAATTTCTCGCAGAACTTTATCAGTGCCTCTATCCATTCAATTACATTACCTGCTAACACTTCTCGTGACCCGGATGCTCGTGAGAGCCCGACATATCTTCGCTCGCCATTAGTACTCTCGGGCATCGGAACACTCGTGTTGACACAACACTCATGCCTTATGTGGGACTTGAACCCGGACCTTTCCATCAGCAGTCGAACGTGTTACCAACTGGAGTTTTTGATGATTTCATTCTTCTAGTAACAGCAAAGGAATAAGTAAAAGAATAGTTGGCATTCGTAAAAAATTTACACCACTGAAAACTCTATCGCGATGATCTCGTCGAAGCGAATAGGTACATGAATACACAAACTAGGGTAAGTTTAAATCAATGTTTTTCGGTCGTGGAAACCACAAAACTCCCTACAAGGAGTTCCACAAACAGCATACCTTCCCTTTCTTAACACTCAGTTTTCCTATCGCCAAACGGAAAACAACCTCCTGGTCGGGAACGGATCAAAGCAAAGCAATCGTCTCGTGTGAGTTATTGGTCGAAAAAAGGAAAATGACTAACGTGCTCCAGTCATCGTGGGGGAAAACTATGCCTAAAACTGCACGTCATTACCTCTTAACGTGAAAGACGGGAAATACCAAACATGCTGCCGACAAAGAGATTTTATATTTGAAACCACGAAAAATAAAGAGCATTGAGCAAAACGAGCACTAATCAATACCCCCACAAAAGGCCTTCGGCTGATCGCTCTCCTCTCTCGACTCGAAGTGTGTCATTATGATGTCACAGACGAGAACCTGGAGCTGAGGAGGCAAATGGTTGATGGCCCTGCATGGCGAAGGCGTCATCAAGGGCATCGCGTCGGGGAAACCAAAACTAGGGACCCTTAAAGATCGATTTTTCAGGTGATGACCATTTTGGAACCATACCCTCGCCGGAAATGAGTCGTTTGTTTCTCCGGAAAGTGGAGCGGGGAGAAACGCGCGCTTCGTGGCCATTTCGACATGTATAAAAATAGCTACACGAGGAATACTTTCTGGGCAAACATAATTTAAGAGAGACGAAAAGTCGAGAGCGTTATTAGATCTCAGCTCGTTTTTGTAACAGTATTAAAATTTCTAAGATGGATCGAAGTTTAACGGGTACTCGAACATTAGCGACCTGCCTATTGTCAACCGAAGAATACGATGTTCAAGTAGGAGGAAGTTTTTGAAGGTTCGTGAAACGAATCACGCTTTCTTTGCATTAAGCTCATCCATGGTTATAAGAGTCTGACATAACAGAGCCTCGTGAGACGTTGATCAACAGAATATGTCGCAAAGGAAACTAGTATTCAAACAATTTGCCCAATGTTTTATTTAAGTACTTTAAAATATAGCACACGCGAAAAACTTTTACTGAACTAAAACTTATCATAAAGTGACCTAGGCCTTTGAGAATTCTCAAGGATCCCATTTTGCTATTAAATCATCCAAATGATTTCACTATCAAATTCCGCCTAATCTTTTTTTCTGTGATATTTGACCACTTTTTAAGTTTCGAAAGGTTTCTATATGGCCTGAATTACGTTTCTTTTTAAAGTAACTTAGCAGGTGCTTACACGGAAAAAGGCCTGCACCATTAATGGGCGATACACATACGTCAATTAGCGAAAATCTTGTTATACTCGTTCACGCGTACCTGCATTTCGAACCATAGGCGTAATCGCGACGCAAGAACTCAAGAATGTCACCTCGGTCCCTCCAAAAGTAGCATCCGAAGCTGAATTATTTCGAAAAGGAGATTATATATACGTATAGGGTTGCCACTTTTTCCAATTCCAATATTCCCTGACTTCCCAGGTTTTCTTGATCAAAAGTTATGTCTTCCCACACATGTACTTAAAATTTGACTTTGAAACAGCATGGATATACCTGTAGTATGTCCAAGTATTATTAACTAAAATATCAGTTGTTTCAGGAATTATGTTGCGATAGGAATGAATAGTGAACATTTAAAAATATTGCATGTTTCCTCCACATAAAAGATTTATTATGACGGGAATTTCGGCTCTTTGGTCCATCAGGGACATGGCGGAAAATCTACTAGATCGTGGCTCGGTAAGCCGAAACGCACGTCGTAAAACAGGTTTTGAAGAATAGAAAAGTGCAATATTATCAATTCATCACTGTTATTGCCTTAATCTTTATCCGTGTACTGAATACTTGTACAGCACGATGTGCGAAAATCAAAAGGCTAATCTAACCATATATCGTAATTAGAATTAACTTTGATTACAAACATTTAAAAAGTAGGCACATAGGGAAAGAAGTTATCAATGCCATTTCACGTTTTAAGAGTAATTAGTATTCGGTGCATCAACAACCATGACATGTATACATTCTTAATAAATAAATCTATTTACAGAATCCTTAATGCACTTATAAACCTTTATACTAAAGGTGAGCAACGAACTTTTGCATATCCATACAGGGTCTGTACCAAAAATAAGTAGAATGATTTTTTCCCTTCGACGCGAACGGCTGATGAGGTGCCATTTGGGGCGGAAAGGGTCTTGGGAAAGCAACGCGACCCGCATCAGTTGCATGCAGGTCGTTGCAGTGTGCGGATCATTGCTAGATTGCATCCCTGTTCAAGGGTCGCGTCACGGATTCACGATGCCACGTTCCACGGAGCAACGATACGTGATCACATTTTGCGTTAAGCTTGGGTTCGGAGACCAATACCACAGTTACGGATGCTAACAGAGATGAAGGACTGTCCCAAGGAATGGTTTTCTACTGACACTAGATGTTCCGGGAGGGTAGAGAGGATGTTGACGACGATGAACTCTCTGGACGTCCGTCAAAGACCCAGCGCGACGATAATATAAAAAAGTGAGAGACATACTATATTCCAATCGACGCCTGAGTGTCAGCATTTTAGTAGAAGAGTTAAATATTCCGAAAGCCACAGTGCATTGAATTATTACATAAGATTTAACCATAAAAAATGTGTACTATTACGGTTCCCAAGGTGCTGTCAGAAGATCAGAACTCTGTTCGTATGACAATCTCATGTAATGTCTTGGACTTGCTTCAGACGCCCTACAGCCCCGATGTGGCCCAGCCGGACTTCTTTTTGCTACCAAGAACAAATAGAAGCTTGAAAGATAACCATTTTGGAACGATTAATTACGTCAAAGAGGCCATGACGAGGTGCCTGGATGAGGCTCCCGTCGACGCCTTCCAGGAAGCGGCAGTCGGCGACTGTCAGAGGAGCCGGCGTCGATGAACAAGGGTGCTTTTTTAAAGCATTTTAGTTATTTGTTCTTGCATCTGCAATAATTTTTCCCCGGATTTATTCTACTTATTTTTTAGATAGACCCTGTACAGAAGTCAACCATGAACACATTTTTACGTTCTTAACATACAGATATAAGAAATTAGTTAATCTCTCCAAAGTCACTGGAGGACTCAATGGAGGACAAAGGAAAAAGGAGTAAAAAATTATTAACTGAAAGGAAATCGCATATATCAATTTAATTTTTGGTGCCCGAGGTCATTCTCACACAAAATATGCCGAACTCCAAAAACTACAAATATGTAAAATAATGTATGGTTTGATAACACTATGGAGCACCTTCATAAGTTAATTCTTTATTACCAACAGACTAGTTCGAATGAGTTGTTCGTGATTTGATTAAAATTTACCTAGGCGAGCTAAATTATTTGACGAAAAATACCGACTCAGGCTTCCTCAATAAATACCGCACAAGTTCTGCATCATATTATATCAAAAATAGGATAAAGGCGAACTCGGAACAGTTTTTCAAATAACTTTTCCTCAACTCCGTCTTCATGTTCACCTGTTATTAATAATGAGAATTGACAGAGTGAACGAAAATGTGAATACGATTGATTTGTGACATGATTTTCCCGTTCAAAAAAGTATTTACAAAGCACACTGTGTGGTGCTAGAAATGAAAATATGTACATGAGAAAATTCGAAAGAAGTGCCATTAAATTCCGGACGCCCAATCCATCTAATGTTGACGTAACTACCACTTAGTCCCGTGAAACGCCATTAGCAATGGAGGAGCAATGTAGTACAATGACATATATTGCTTTATCTATATTTTAGAGAATAAATTTCTATTGTAGGGATTAATGCGCCGCTGATTGAACATTGGGCGAAATGAATTGAGTGAGGTTCGCCTGCCTAATGGTCGTTCAAAATCAGCTTGCGCCGCAGAAATGAATGACTAAAAGGAAGAGAAAAATCTTCGAATGTAGCTATAAGGCAAATGGAGTCAAGTTTCTCCATCAAAAGTAGCTCGATCCAAAATTATTCAACGTAAGAACAATTTAAGAGATAACCAAATCTATATTCCATCCAATCTTCCGATGCCACGATATCATTGGAGCAATTTTTAAAATATCGGAGGACCATCCTAGTCGTGGCTAAAGATGGCTAATAAGGCAAACTGAATTAGATGGCTCAGTACTTGTAGATGATGTAGATGGACAGTACAGTCTAATTGATGGATTGAGATTTTGGGTTCTACTACTACCCTCGCACAATGATAAGTTGCTTGAAAACTGCCAAAGGTAGAGGATACAATACACACTAATATAATATAAAATATAGAGGCCATTGCCAGTGTGAAAAAAACGCAGGAATGGGAACGCTTACAATTTCTATTCAAACAAAATACCAACCGTTGACACAGAGTAAACCGATGAAATGGAAAATTGAGGAACTCATGAGTTATCTCCATTTTTCACAAATTTACTACGGGACTACAACCCCATTAATCGAGAATGCTCATCAAGCTGTGACAATCATCGATGAAGATCCCACTCGTACATGTACTGCATTACTCATACGCTAATCATTTAGTAGATAATAAATAAGAAAAAAGTAAGAGGTCTAGAAAGCACTAAAAATACCCTAATTCTGATTTGCATCGGGTTAACCTAACATTATGCTAGAGCGCCCCATTCTTCCTTCCCGGGAATAAACCCAAGTTATGACAGAAATATCTTAATAGTTACTAGCCTTTTGAACCTTTACCTTTTCAGTAAATTTCACGTGAGGTTAGGTAAATACATCGTCACGCCGGTTAACTTCGAGGAAAGGGCAGCGTGTGTCTATAGCACAATAGTCACACGACAGCCAGCTCAAAGAGCAAGGGTGCGTAAGAGCATTTACCGCCAAGATCCCGTAAATATCCTCCCTCTTCAACATCAAATCCAGATGGTCTGAGAAGATATGCAGAGACGCGGGAGCGCTTCGTATGTGCATTGCATTATTCCTTCCTGCATTGTCTTTCCGCCGGTCGCTTTCAATGAAGTGGTTTCTGGTGAAACCAGACCACTCGAGTTACCTTGCCCCCCCCCACTCTCCCTCCAAACCACCACCTCGGCCAACCAACCCCTCCGTCCCCCTCGCCTCAATCCTCACTTATCTGTTTCCCCTCCGTTCACTCCACGCCTCCCCTAACTAGTCGCCCCACCACCACCTCACCCCTTTCGGTCGGTCATCGACTCTTTGGCCCACATTTAGCAGAGGCCGCCTACCGTGGTTGTCGTCGTCCTCTCCCTTCCCCCAACCCCACAATGCTACCAACATCCCCCCGCCCTCCGAGGAGACCCGTGCTGCGCCCTTTGGATGTTTGCAGGAAGTGACTTCAACGCGCGGCAGAATACGTGAGTGCACGGAGCCCTTTGATGGGGGCCCAAGACGGATCGTGCGAGAGAATGACGGGGGATGGTGACGGGGGATGTTGTCGGGGTGACCTTGTGTAATCGCAGGACTCACAAGGAGTTATAAACTATATAAGAGCGTCAATAAGAGTCGAGTGAAGAAAAAACGCGCGGAATGGGGGGGTTTAATCAGCAGCTGTCTCACTCCACCACCCCTAACACCTCACCTACGCCCCCTGTCCTCGACCCGAATGATAATGTCAAATGTACACTCTCGCAAGGCATAACATCTCAGGAAACTTGTGCCAAAAGGTGCCGTTCGTTCCCCTGCTTAATCGATTGAAATATAGTTATGAAAAATGAGATAATTGAAAAAATTATTCAGAGTTACTCTTTGAAAATATTCTTAAGGGGCTAACCAAGACTTGGAAATAACACCAAGAAAAAGGGCTGAGGAAAGTCAATGCCAATAACCATTAAACATAATGAAAGAAAGGTTTTCATGGATGGCTCATTTTCAATCCAAGTGCCAGGGACCAACCCGAAGACCAGTTTGATAGGTGAGGGTAGAGCTCGCCTATTACTAAGCCCAATGGTGCATGTAATTCACACATCAGGGTATGGAGGCCAGTTCCTTTCTCTGTGCCACCTATGGTTTTCCAGGAAGATCTGGTACCAGAAAAATCAAAGCGCTTGGATGAAACAGTGTGTCTATCGGTAAACAAGGGAATCAACCACAGGTCCCCTGGCCAGTAGCCCAGTGCTCTACCACTGTACCATCACATCGCTTACCAGGGTATACTCAAATTAAATTTTCATTTTTCATAAATGAACTACATATGCGACATTAAATACATAGAATGAAATAATTACAACTAATATTTACACCCACAAGAGCTGGCAAACACAAAAAGTTCTGCCCCCTTGTCAATTTTAAGGTCTACAAAGGGGATCGAGATGGTGCACTGGCTATCGTACTGGCTTCCCACCCAGAGGGCCCGCGGTTCAAATCCCGGCGGTGTTGAATATTTTCACTGGTATCTCGATCTCTACTTGAGGTGCTTTGTGGAGGGCACTGAGTGAGTACGCCATCCGTCGGATGGGACATTAAGCTACGGACCCCTTGGCACATTTTGTAATTAGTAGGCTAATGCCGACACAGTTTCTCTCCACCCTTCATTCTTTTCTGTCCATCCCTAATGGCACAAATGACCTCAGCTGTCAGTCGCCTCCCCTAAATACTACTACTAGGTCTAAAAATATTAGAAATGGATATGTAATACCTACACTCATAAGTATACTAAGAGTACACACTATGAAATGAAATTTTTTGAAAATTAATGCCAGTGAAAGGCATTTTGGTAGCAAGTCTGGTATATCTTCCAGAAATCATCTCAAAGACTCAAATATTGGCCCAATCAAGGTTTCCATGGCTATGCCAGTGGTGCCCTCCCCAACATTGTGTAATATGAGCTCATAGCTGCAAGCCCCTCTTGCAATTAGGAGCCAAAAAATGCATAAAAATTCTTAAATATACAACAAAACAAACAGTAATCAACCCAAAGGTCAATTTGGTAGTTGATGGTAGAGTTCACCAAGCACTAAGCCCAACGGAGTGTGAATTTCACATCAGGGTAGGAGGGCCAGTTCCTTTCCCCATGCCGGTTAGGTTTTCCCAGGAAGAACTGGTAGCCAAAAATTCACCTATCTTGGGTGGAGCTGAGGGTACCCAGAGAGGCTTGCCCGGAAATCAAACCCAGGCCCTCCGGTAGTCCAACGCTTTAACCCTGGATTACTGTGACCCACTTAAATATATAAACCATTAAAACCATATATATCCATAAATACTATATGTATCTAATGAATACACAGTTGATCGTTTAGAACCTTACAGATTCCTTTTGGAATCCCTAAAAAGTCATTACCTTAAGCAAGCTACTCGGTGCACTTTTCTAAGCAAACCATGATTTAAAAGAAGTCCATATTGCCAAAATAATTGCACCAGGTACATATTTTTTAGAAATAAAAAAATACTAATTTATTCATTTGCAGTTCCAGCTATATGGATTAATGCAGTAATGTGCCATGCCAAATCACATAAAACTATTTTATTTCAATTATATGAAACTATAAAGAATTGCAGTTATATTAAAACTTGGGCACACAGAAGTAATGAACATCTACATTGTCTACAAATTTATCAGCATGAACTGTACCGTACTTTTTTCTTCTCTCAATCTAAAATGCTTCCTCTATCCAATGGCTAATGCTTTATCAACAGATAAAAGAAGGAAAAGCATCTAAAGAAGACATTTAATAATAAAGAAACCTTTATTTGAGCATACCAGACATAACTGGACTCGGAGCTATAAAAAAAATTTCATTAATTAGAGTCATTTGAAAACTATGAAACAAAATAAAATTCAGAAGACTTTGGCAATAATTAAACATTTAAATAAATACTATAAGAAAAGATTACCTAACTTCAAAAAAATACAAGCCTTGAATGCACAAGAAATATATTTCCATATTTAATACATGCTTAATGTAAGGCAGCTTCTGCAATGCCATTTACTTAAACAATGAGAAGCAGAAACAAACCTTAATCCCTGCAACATATATTTTACCAAATGATAGATTTCTGCAATCACATGAATTTATCACAGTTCATGAGTAAAACTGTAGCTTAAAAAGGGTAAACATAGCTAAGTCAGTGATTCTAAATAATATGAACATCATTATGACCATATCAATAATGGGCCATTGCAGGTAAATTACTTGTACTGAAACACTTGGTTGAAAAAATCACAGATTGAACATAATGATAAGCCAAACACACCGCTCAGTAGTATTAACTACAATACATTTAGCAGTGAACATACCCTTAAAAGCTGTCATGGCAATAACATGACAATGAAAAGTGTGGGGTAAAAAATAACTTCTTAATACATATAACATTTTCTTTAAGAAATCACAGAAAATCCAATACACGAGCCACCAAAACTAAAAACCTTGCCTCAAAGTACACCATATAACTATGATTCATGAACCAACCACCAAGCACATGATACATACCAACTTCAGATTGGCACTTCATGAATATGAACCTGTATAGTAATTATCACGCGAATCATTTCACTAGAATGCAATGCCTTGGCAATGTCATTTACAACAGTAATACCCCAATTTCCTGAGCCAACCAACTCCCAACAAGTATTTTTTTCAATCAAACTGACTCTAATAACAGTATCACAGAGTGACTTTGGCATGAAAAAAATGTAAATGAAACTAGTCTTTCCCCTGAACGGCATAAGTTTTTGTACGCAAATTCTTTAAAATAACATAAGCATACAAATATGACCTTGCAAAACAATTACATGTAGTCCATGCAATAGTTAACTAATTACTACAATTAAGTACAACTGAATTTAAGTATCTTTCTCCTTTTAATTTTCCAAACTATAGAATTAGGTCATGAATCACTGAAATTGTAGCGCCCAAAATTGCAAAAATCATTTTTACAACGAGTATCCAACTAATCAATAGGGATTAAGTTGGGATTTTAACTATCAATTCCGCCCAATATTAATAAATAGAGTAATAAGTAAGAGCCAACCAAAACAGAGTGATTGCAGCACTAGTACTGATGACACTCATTTCAATAATATCATATATATGCCTATTTTAAACTGCTTCTTTGTATCAACAATATTTGCAGTACAGAACAGCTGTCTAGTACATATAACTATTATGCAAAAATGAGACTATAACAACATTAACAGTGTCACAAACCTATACTATAAAAGTCAAAGACTGGATGTCCATGATCACATACATCATACAAGGGGTGAAATTTTTCACAGCTTATTGCAATTTCAGCAGTATAGGTATGAGAAGTAAGTGGATTTAGTTACTACCTAGCAAGTTATAACTACAAGTTACATACATTATCTCCATACCCTCTTTGCCTCCACTTTTGTAAGAATACACACAGAAAAACCATATAAATACACAGAAAGTGTTCAATGCTCATAACCCTATTATTATTTAGGTTCATTTAAGATAGTATTTTCAAAAGCGTAGCTTAACCAGTAAATCAATATTTTGCAAGCTATAAAACATTAGTATCAAAATATTGCACTTTGGGATCAGGGAGAAAACAGTTCCAGGAAACAAAATGATATGATTGAATATATATCCAAGCTGAAGTCAAAAATTGTATAAGCATTTGTTCAAGCTGAATGCTTTGCATACGAACATGATGAGAAGCCGAATGTTCTCAGTCCATGTCGACCCAAAAGATATGGAATGAATTATTACAGCAGATATCAAGACAGAACACCTCTACCTAATGCAGCATGAAATGCAAGCCACAAAAATACCAAAAAGTGAACAAACAAAGTTAGGCTGTGAGCATGTTATACTTTTCAACTCATTTGCCCTTGGAACCATATACCCACTAATGATGAAAGAAGACTGTTCACAAAACTTCCATGAACAGATATAAATTTAATACAGCACAATGTTAAAGAGATCATATTTCATATACATGTATAATCACGCCGAAGAGAGGGATTTCCAATGCAAAAAATAAAAGAGCAGCTAAATAGAACCAGACTCCTAAGTTATTCTTGCCATAATCTCGGTACGAGTATCACTCTCTAATTTGGTCCGAGTGTGAATTAAATCATTATTAAGAAATTATGACAACAAAAAAGATGATGAAAACAAACAATAGTAATTCATGCTGGAAAGAGTACACACCCTGAGCAATTAACAAAAGCAAAATAAATGCATCAACTTGCCATTATACAAATCTTACATGTAAGATACTGACTTTTATAAAGTTCAATCACACCTCATAATTAAAAGGATTGCCACCAGATGCACATATTGTTAAGAGTACTGTTAAATACAAACTTTCTAAGTGTATGCTTAGATATATGTTTTAAAGATGAACAAACTCAAAATAAAAAAATGACAATCCTGATTACTGTCCATGATAAAGACACAATATTTAAAAACTAGATTGATAGAAAGACATAACTAGAAACTTTGAATGAATAGCTACTCTGATTTTCCAATACTGGTAAGGTTTTCTTAGATCTCATGTAGAGTAAGACAAACCGATACATGGAAATCATGAAATATGTACTTACAAGGAGAGCAGATATAAAATCTGCTCGCATAACAAGAGAGAACTTAAATACATACTTGCGAAGAGAGTCTATATTTTTATGACAGGTATACATCAATGAATATAAAGGATAGTAACAAATCATTATGTAGTCAAGGCTAGAGAGCCTGTTCAAGGAATCATTTTCCATCGCATGGATTTAAGTTTTATATTAATTAGAGAGTCAACTATGTGCCCATAAAGCAGGTACATAATAGGGTGCTTGAGCCCAGACCATTGCCTAAACATGCAACAGCATTATCTAATTCAGAACTTCCCAAAAGTGATAATGTGGTAAAGCTACCACATTTTTATCCTAGATATCCACAAATCTAAGGAATACTTGTTATAAAGGTAATTGGTTGGTCCTCATGATAATGATTATGGATCTATATGGGTGTAGTTAGCTTCAGAAGATAAGCTCAAGGGGGCTTCAATACAAAGTGAAGTCCAAATTTAAAGTTGGGACTATTAGAGGCATATTAAAAATGTAAAAGTAATTCATCCATACAGTTAAACTACCGAGTTGTGTCTCTGGGAATATGAACACATATTGGTGTAATCATTGGTGACACGTTTCAGATGAAATGGATTCGTATATACTAATAAGAAAGGCTCCCAACATCTAAAGATAGTAGAGACCTAATCGAAACACTGTATTCCACTTAATGGTGACCATCCAAATCAAACCTAGCTACCCTTCCAATCAAGAGTTATGACGACACTGGAGTGTCTGAGCACTAAAAATCAGTTTAATTTTTTTTCCCTTCAGTAGTTAACATTTAAGCCATTAAATCATGATTATATAACGTAAATGAGTAAAGCCTATATGCCACTAACTACAGTTGTGGTTTATGCATGAGCTGAGAGTGGTGCAACAAGTACAGTAGAGAACCCAATTCTAACAATTGAAGGTAATGTGAGCATTAGGCCCATATTCAGAAACAACACTACATACAGTACGTGCAACGACTCCCGTCTGGATTACTAGGGTTGTTTCTCCAACAAATTAATATTCAGGGACAACACTACCACTAGTCTTCTCATAATGGGAGGTGGCTTTGTTGCCACAATGTTTTCCAATTTAGATGTGAATATTTCCTCGATTTATGATGGTAACCAGCCAAAGCAGAGGATTTTGGGATAATCTTCAGTTGAGAGGCACTTTAAATAAAACTGATTTCAAAGCCTATTAAAATATGGCAGATTAAAGAATGCTAGTACTGTGAATACAGTGGCCAAGAGTAAAGAATGAAGAGAATTGAAACAACTCTATGTTACTGACAAACTACTGTACATAGGGCCTACAACACTATATATATATATATATATATATATATATATATATATATATATATATATATATATATATATATATATATATCATAATGTGGCATGCCTAAAAGTAGTGGCTACTGCAGTGTCATTTCAGAATGTGAGCCTAAACATTCAAACTAATTATACCATAAAAATAATAAAAATTAATTTAAATGCAATGCACCTAAAGTACTAAAAATTTAAAGTGGAACTTCACTGAAATGGAGGTGCATTTAAAAATTCATTTAAACTGAAATAATGATAGAAAAAATACAATACTTTAAAAAAAAATGTTTAGCCCACTGTACTTTCTGATGCACATAGGCCAGAAATAATAAAACCAATAATATAATAACAAACAAAATATTGTGAATGAATTTTTCTATACCAAATAATAAAACATTAAGAATTAAACCTGATAAAATTTAAGTCACGGATTGGCCACTTCTCTAGCTAATTTCAGTCTTCCAAATTTAAACTTTGGATATGATGAAGGAGATCCCATCCGAATAATGATCCATGAGCCTTGTTTAATGTCTTCCCTCCAAATAAGCAGCATAAAGAGCCAATATTGGTGAACCTGTCGGCTCTTTGGGAATTGAACCAGCAGAGGCAGCAATGTCTAAGTGTGAAAATTTAATGGGGAGTGAAGAATCCAATCCATGCTGCAAAATAAAATTAGCCAAAATTACAAACTAGAAAAACGGAACTTTAGAATTAGATAAATAGTACTGCTACTGAAAATTCTGCTAGAGAATATTTTCTGAAAAATTATATAAACGTAAATTTTCTCAAAAAATTTCTTGACTCGGGCGTAACTTTATGGAATTTGCATAACATATTGAAATGAAATGAAATAATTAACTTTGTAATTCCACACACTTTATTTTATTTTAAAAAACACGACCAAGGTTTCGACGTTGAACATCATCATCAGGTGATGAACCTGATGATGACGTTCAACGTCGAAACCTGGGTCGTGTTTTTTAAAATAAATTAAAGTGCGTGGAATTACAAAGTTAATTATTTCATTTCAAAAGTAAATTTTCTCTTCCAATTTATTTGTGTTAGCTCTTTACAATACCCCTGGAGATAATCCTCATTAGTATTTAGCAGAAAAGGAATAAAAACTAAGCTGGAAGTAGCATTGGTTTTGAATGACAGAGGGAAGGTTGCAAAGAATCCAGTATATTCTTCAGTTATAAAACTCATTGTACAAACTTGAGAATTAAAACAATACACATGTAGAAAAAAACACTTGACGGCCAGATTTCCAAAGTGAAAAAATCATTCACCTTGACTGTGACTCAAATCTGGAACCTTTGATGACTGGCCAATTGCTTTAGCCAGTTAAGCAACCAAGGCAACTTCTTACACTTTGATATTTTATGAGCTTGATGTTTTTCTAAGGTATCATTTTTAGAGCTAGTTCAACTAAAAAATTTTATTGAATTGACTGAAATTAACAATTTTGGGGTCAGAAACAAGGCAATTCACTAATATTCAATTCATTGCCATATCATGAAATGATGCTCTTTGAATTTTGATACCTACGTCAATCTCTAATGGACATTTTCATTTTTTTCTTTAATCCCTCCTCAAAACAGCAGGTCCAGAATAACATGAGCAGTGCACGTGATATACAGCCTGTACAATGTACAAATACTTAATCCATCCTCATGATTTAACCATTACGACTCATGAATTTTAATTTTACGGACCAAAGAATATTACACCCAGCTACCGGAGAATTTCCTCTCTCTAGAAGGTACTAAATTTATTCACTGACTAAAGATGTAATTGCTGATTCAATTCAAATTATTCACCTTCAGGAACATCTCAATCAGATAGACAAGGAGTCATACTGCAGTCATCTCTAATGGGATTTTCTTCTTTAGCTGCTACACTATCCAATGAAAATTCTAAACATGTCAATGTTTAAAACTGAACCGTTTTTCATTCTTTCATTTGCAGCCTTGTTTTAACTAATCAAGTGAGTGAAAAAATTCCAAAGAAACTGCGGGAGATGCCGCAACAGTAACTTTTAACGGAGTCATCCGCTAATGTGCATTACAATGCAACGATTTCAGAGTGTAAAAATCATTTGTCTTGACTGGAATTCGAACCCAGATCCCTCAATATCCGGTCGAGTGCTTTAGCCACTTAAGCTACCGAGGCGTCCTCTTAAACTCTGAAATTTTGGGGCTTTTATAGGAACAAGATGTTGTGACGAAATGCCGTACATACAATGTCACAGGCATTCGTATTCATGCGCGACGTGCCACAGTCCACGAGGTTAAAGCCAACTTTTAAACACTTATGGTGTTTATACCTTGACAAATTCCAAAGAAACTGCGGGAGATGCTGCAACAGTAACTTTTAACGGAGTCATCCGCTAATGTGCATTTCAATGCAACAATTTCAATCTAGTTCCTTTAAAAGCCCCAAAATTTCAGAGTTTAAGAGGACGCCTCGGTAGCTTAAGTGGCTAAAGCACTCGACCGGATATTGAGGGATCTGGGTTCGAATCCCAGTCAAGGCGAATGATTTTTACACTCTGAAATTGTTGCATTGGAGTGAAAACATTTTTCCTTCCTATTTTTGACCATCTATTAAAAGTCAGTTTTTTATTAAAGAGGTGCATTTATGGTGTACTTCTGCTATTTAATTCAGTGCCACGTTCTTCACTCCAAGTCAAACAGCCAACTTAAAAGTTTATGAAACTTGCATCAGACTCACAAAGCTCATTCAGCTATCATCAATGCAGCCAGAAATTTTGAGTTTGAATGAGGCTGGAGGAGGTTTATCATTCTTAAATTCAAACTTCACCATTATAAACACATTTAAGTTGATTTTGACCATAATAACTTTTCTCGTTGGTGCTAGATAGCATCTCTTGGTTACAGCACACTAAATAATTAGAAAACCAAGCTGAACATTAGCTGCTCAATTAAAAACATGCGTTTTGATTACTTTTTTTAGACCTGTAGCTTGTCATTTTTATCAAACTACCTAACTACCTAATGTAAGTATTTTTGCATACAAAACAACATTTAAATAAATTTCATCATTGTAAACAAGATTATTTTTGGATAACATGTTATTTCTTCCATACCATTTTAATGAGGGTTGTTGTATGCCATATCCCCATCACTTATAATTAGATCATACATTCACAGTTTAAACTGCATACAACAGACTATTTAATATCACAGAATTGCCAAGGAATTCTTTAAGAGTTGAACACACATTATTTGTGGTATTACTCTTCTACATGAGAATGTGAAGGTCACCCACAAGCTACAATAGGACTCCATATTACTCCTAAGGCTAATCTGAACAAATCAAATAATATTGATAAAAGGCACTTTTCCACTACTTCTGTCACTTAGGAATTTAAGAGTGACTTTGAATTATGAGAATTTCACCAACAGTGATTTATATAAGGAAGAAGAATCACCATTATCTTTAAGAATACATATCCATTAACACTGCAAGTGAATCAGTGAATCTGGTTTTAATTTAGATATGCACTTAACAGGGGTTGAATGCCGTTTTTCAAGCTGAAAAGTTTTCAAGTTTAAACTAAACAAGTCCAATAACTAATACCTCAAATTAATATGTTATGCATTTCAAAAAGATCATAAACCACTTTTCATCTATTTTCTTGCCTCCGCAATAAAACAGAGCCCAAACAAATTCAGGAAGATGTTATTTGTGCCACTATAAAAGAAATTACAATGACTTTATTCTGTAGTAAATGCGAATCACTAACATTTTCTATAATCAAGTCTCAGTTTAGAAATTTAAAAAGGACCATGAAGAGCTTATAAAACTTTGAAATAGAATATAACCTTATTAACTACACACATGCTTATATAGGAGATTTGACATATATAATTGGATATTTCTTTGAGCAACATCAAGCTTTTGCTTACTAACCAGATTTTTGGTAATTTGATACCTATCTAATCATCAGAGCTATTTGAAACAATAACAAAATGCAAAATATGTTAAGGGGAAGGCACTAAACCAGCACAGGAACTGAAAAAAGTTTCACTCATCACTCATGAGAAACATTAACTTAAACCACATAATATAGGGAGCAAAAGTAAAACCTCAAGGAAAAGATAATTTAATTTCTTACTTTATCCAACCCTGAGGCCAACATCAGAAATGCTGCAGGTGTCTGATGACCTCGTGGAGTGCGAGAAGAAGGCAAGTTGTTACACTGCAAGACGTCAACACCCTCACCAGGATCTATAAAAAAAGTTCATGCATTCCATTATCATGAGATATATAATAGATTGCCATAATTTATATATAACATAGTAAAAGGTATATAGTTTTTTTAATGCTTGTACTTTTTCTGAGGTTGATTACATTGGAAGCTAATGCTTCACTCCTCTGCTAATACCAATGCTGCATATATTTGGCATACTGAGCGATTATGACCAATTATAACAAAGTTGATCATTTTCAGTGGCACTGGTGCAACAAGACCACATTTGTGTGCCATCTAAGGCTTTAAAATAATTTGTTAACCATATTTATACCTTTGTGGAAAGCAAAATCTTCTCTTCTGATGGTACTAATTTCAAAAGGATCACCAATTATTGATCCAGCCTCTTGCAGCAATTTCGAGTGGCCATTTTCTCTTGCTGGACCATTATCCATCACAATCTGAAAGAGGAGAAGCCAATTTAATAATTTTAGGATACTAATCTCACAACAGTTAGTATGACTCCACATTATTTTTAGACACACAATGCCCAGGAAAAGCAAAAGCCATTGGAAAAAAGATTCAGATTCAAGCAGAATTCCATGAAAAAGCAATTTGAAGTCCAACCTTTACAGAATCTATATCTAATCTAATATACCCTTCACTGATACCTATGGACTACTTTCCACTGTTTAACATGTCCTTAAACCATATTAGTTCAGATTCAGTAGTATTGGGAAATATATTTGAATTTGTGCACATAAACAAAGGGTAAGGAAATCTCACCAGTTAACGGAATGAATGAAAAATATTTCATCGCTTTCTTAATTACGAGGGTCATCCGGAAAGTAGTACCCGTTCGTGCCGCATGAAGTGCTGACGACGCGAGTAGCCGCTGGACGAGGTCAGATAGCTTCAGTGGCTTGTCTGCCTTCTCTGAGCCAAGTTGCGTGACGCTAGCATTGCCTGTGTTGTTTCTGTGATTGTTTACAATGTTTAAAAAAATTGAGAACGCCGCCAGTTGTGAAGTGAGGGCAGTGATTAAATTCCTCAATGCAAGAAACGTTCGCCCATGTGATATTCATCGCCAATTAAAGGAGGTGTATGGAGACAATGTAATGGACGAGTCGTCTGTTCGGCGGTGGTGTCGCAACTTCAACATGGGGAGGGGGAACACACACGACGATGAGCGTTCGGGGAGACCGTCTGTCATTACAGACCAACTGGTGAGCTCAGTTGACGAATTCGTGAGGAACGATCGGCGCGTCACAATTGATGACATCTGTGAGCATTTTCCCAATGTTTCTCGAACAATTGTTCATGAAATTGTTAAACACCATCTGCATTATGCAAAAATTTGTGCAAGATGGGTCCCTCGCGTATCTCAATGAGCTGGCGGCGAAGGACTATGCAGCAGGAATACAGAAACTTGTCACACGTTATGACAAATGCCTAATTTGCTTGGAGATTATGTTGAGAAGTAGTTTAAAGTATCCTCTTTCAAATAAAATTTTTTATGTTTGTTAATATTTACTTTTGTGTCTTTATTTCACGAACGGGTACTACTTTCCGGATGACCCTCGTATATCCATGTAAGAAACATGAACACTTTTGTGCAGTCACTCACCACCAAGAATTACAGAAGGGTTCAGATGAGTGAGTGGAGGTGAATTTATTTAGTCAATAATTGGTCCACTCCCCTTCATTTTCTAGGTCTAACTAAATTAAGTTTTCTAGGCACGGACCGCTTTGTGTTCATAGCCCTGCACCAATCCCTTCCCATTCCTCATCAGACCATACTTCCCAATTCTCCTCCCCCTAATCATATTGGCCCAACTTTTTTTAGAGATTAAATTAAGGCTTTAATCGGACCACTCTCACTGGGTAAGATTATTACTCAGGAACCATCTTCATGTATGACAACTCCCTTGTGAACAACTGTTCACAAGGGAGTTGCCTTGTAAGTGGCAAATTTGCTGCATTAAAATATTAAAACTGAAAAATTCTCTAAGAGGAAGAACTCATAACTTAAGTTTCAGGAATTTAAGAAAATAACCAAAGTGTCATATATCACTTGTATGCTGATAAATGAAATCCTTCCCAAATAATAGATTCAAACATAACGTTCTTCAATATATAAACACATCTGTCATGTTTTCCTATACCTTCCAGTACCCTCTCTTCCCCCTTAGGCACAAATCCATGCCAAGGCATTGAACAAAAATGACCATTTACTGATAATTCAACTGATAATGCACATTTTGGGCAGACACTACACGGTGTGCAAATCCTTTGTCACAAAATTGCTGCAAGATCCTTGATAGGTCTGTGAAGAAATATCTTAACAATGCACGGATAAAATGAGTAATGTTGTTGAATGTAATGGGGGAACAAAGAAAAAAGGAATAGAATGCGGAAGGGAAGGAGAGGAGTGGAGTAGGTGGAGAAAGTGCTTGGAATGAGGCATACGATTAATTATTATAAAAGCACATGGGAAATCAAGCAAATAATGACAATGAAGGTTTAGCAAAATAGCATGCAGATTTGCCATGTGAACACAACAGGGGTCTGGGAGCGACTGAATTTTTGAGATGCTGGACCTTGCCCACAGCATGTCAGTTGGCCCCTGCTAAGTCACATATTAAGTTTTCAGCCCTCCCAAGTAACTTGAACCAAACTCTCAGTGCAACAGATGTTTGAAAACTATTACATTATCCTCACATTAATTCGTACAATTACTGAATCTATTCATGGTTGGCATCCTAACACTCCCAGTTCAACACCATTGTGGCAATTTACTGAGGATTGTGATAATGAACCTCACTGTAGATGAACTCCAATTGGCTGGCTGATATATTTGAGATATATCAGCCAGCGAGAGATCCAACAAGCATTGACAAGATTAAATAGCTTAAATTTTACATGTGAAGAAAGATACCCCCTTTCCTATACCCCCTGGAATTAGATAATGGAAATCTGATGAAATTTTTAAAATACGAGCAAAATTATTAAGTATTTCAGAAACAATGTTTCAATAGAAACGCACCGAATAACCATTTCCCACAGCTAGGCAGGCATGGCCAGTGAGGGTGGCCATTGTCATCAAGTGGCAATTGATCCCTCCAGCAACTGCTCTCTCTTTCATCTGAAAATACATATATTTACAAGATATATTTAGGCTAACAGCTAAACAGAAAATTCAAAGTAAAATTAAAGCCGAGTTAAAATAAAAGTATCAGGTGTACAAGTACAAAATGTGGATTTCAGACAACAGATGGTGCTACAATGCAGTTTTTGGTATAAAGATTTGATACTTGTGCCATTTTGTTTTGCCAACAACAAGGGTCAGATGCACATGAGTGTTATATGGAAAAAGTATTTGAATAGTGTAGTATTGCTGTGTTCAATATGTCAAAATTTACACCAAACAAAGGAAATACACAGACAAAGTTAATTTTTTGTTTTCATTTTAAAAAAACTGCTCCTGAATCATACTATTTACTTCGAGAATCTTATGGTGAACATGCTCCATAGCAAAATACATAGGAATGATGGTTTTGGAATTCCAAAAGCACTGACTTCGATGTTGCATGCTTATTAAAAGTTTCCAAAATAGCTTTCTATATGCTTCAAAGTCATTCTGTAATTTTCTTCTGAAAATTTCTACTCTCTTGTGGTGACTGCCCATATTTTGGTCCAACACATCCCCAAACCATATCTTGTGCATTTGTAGACACTGAATAACTCAGGGTATTAATGTTTCTGCAATACCTAATTTAAATCTGGAATGTATTTGCACTTCACATCAACACATTGATGGTGCAGGGTTAGTGCACAAAATCTCATTTGCTCTCTCCTTCCCTATACCTCCTCTTCTAGTGTGAATACAGTAGGCAACTAATTCAGCCAGTTAAAACCAGAAATATAACTCCCAACTGATTTTGCTTCTTGGAATGTAAGAAAATAGCCTTCTTTTAAAGAAATAAATAAGAGGTTTAACCTCTTCAAGAAAACAATTCTTCAATATTAGTACTGTTCTGAGGCAAATTCACAAAAATTTAGGAAACCTTATTCCAATATCCTGCTGAGACCAAAATTATTACCTCACACAAGAGATCCGCCATTGCCATTCTCCCTTCAGCATCAGTATTCCCAACTCTTACTCTTACATTGGCACGAGATGTTATGATTTCGTCAGCCACATAACATTCTTCACCTACATTATTCCTAACCATTGCCATTGCACCAACAACCTTGATTCGCTTGGGCTTGAGAGCAGCAACAACCTGCATCCAAATAAAAGCAAGATTAGAGAAACAATAAAACAAAAAAGTTAGGCCTTAATGAGGGGAGATTTGCACTTCAAGATATCTACAGGTGTAATTTTTTTATAATGATGAACATTGCAGACTGGTTTATCATGATCTTGGGCTGTCTTTTCCATACATATGTATAATAATGGATTGGGATTCATTGGAAATTCATGTATGTAATTTTGACATCAATTTAACATTGATCATTTACCACGAATATTTAAAATTGAGAAGTTATAAATATACTCTATTTCATTTAACATTTTGTACCATGTTTATTAAATAATTAGATATCCAAATGGTGTCACATCGCTATATAATTATAATTATGAAGAATTTGTTACGTTTGACAGACCTGCTATTTTTTTATAAAATGACCTAGACAACACTTGTCTCTGTAAAAACAAGCATGGATTTTAAGACTAAATGAAAAATAAAACAATTGCAAAAATTTTAAAAATCCTCAAGTGCCATGAATAACACCAGCCACAGATTGGCCCATTCAGGGGTTAGAGGTTTAGAAAGATGGTGAAAATGTTGATCATGTTTCTCTATGGGTTGTAGAGTAGTAAATTACCTCATCCAATCAACAAGGCCAATTTACAATTCTTACTGGATTCACCATGTTTCGATGCTATTATACTATGTTAATCTATCAATTTGATCCATTTCAGAAATGCTTTATGGCACTTCTTAAGTACAAAATCCTGCTTACATAAAGAATGGGCAAAGAGAAGAGAAATGTAAAGAGGAGGACCAGGAATAGAACACATGACACCATAAGGAATGATGAAAAACTGAATAAGTCAACTACACTTAACTCTCAATTATCTATACCAATGGATGCATGATGAACCATGGATTATAAAAAAAACCCAGGTGACCAAAATATGCAGAAAATGTTGTGATATAACGAGATACATATGGAAACTCCTTTTTCATTCCTTGTGATTAATTCAAGCTTTTTAGCAATGGAAAGTACAATTTTTTTCTGTTTCTTAACCATTGAAACTGAACCACTGAAAACAAAACTATCATCAAGTGGGACGTAATTTTCTCAGAAAACTAAACCAAAGCACATAGCCAGGAAAAAATAATAATTGTCATAGGGCAAATATTGACAAAGGATTGCTGCTATAGGTCCATACCCATCATACGATACAGATTAAAATAATGCAGTGTAGAGAGTGAATGACATTTGTTGCATAGTCTAACTATACATTTGCCTCAAAGGAGAATGTGGAAGTCTCATGCCTACTTATGTGAGGGAAATGATAATGGGGAAAGTACAGAGACTACATAAGTGTTCAAATTAAAACATTAAATACCATCGACTTTTGTTTTGCCAAATCAAAAACTTAAAAAGAAAGCCCAGGTATTTCAAAATTGTATTTTAAAAAGTATTTTTTAAGTTTTAAAGCATTTTATTATTTGAAGATTTTGATTTTATTGAAAGTTTGAAATGCTAGGAAGACAATAGCATGGATGATCTGCGCATGGATAATCGAGAGTTTACTGTACAAGAGAACAGAATGGAAAACTTCTGACAAGCAAATTTTGATTTCCCAACTGCTTTCATTCAACTAAGTAAATTCCTCACTCCTAACAGATGCAAACTGTTGCAATCTTTTACTTATTTCAGTTAGCAAGGCAAAGAAGAGCTTACAAAAATACATTGCACAGTAACTCAAATTAAATATTTCAGCAACCTTCAAAAATCCAGCAACTGCAGCAGCTCCACATTTGTCCCTGGACATGCCAGCCATTATTCCTCCAGCTTTGATGTCAGCACCACCAGTGTCATAAGTCACTCCCTTTCCAACCAGCATCAGAGTGCAGTCAATTGGTCCCTCACCTTCATATTCAAGCATTATGATCCTTCCTTGGTGACGAGGAACCGCTGTGAAATTATGCTCAGTTAGACATTTTAGCACTTAAAGTGTCCAGGTTTATTTAGATAAGACAAAGGCGGAGGCAAACAGAACTTAATTAAAAATAGGCAAAAGGGAAGATGTGCATCCCAGCTGAAAGTTATGGATCTCTATGCAGAAATCAGTTTTTCATTTGGATGAGTCTATATTGAGGAATCACAGTAATAAAAGAATACATACATGTGAACACAACCGTAATGAATTAACCATTGTCTGAGACAATTTGCCTTTTTGTCAAAGTTTCCTCCCCAAATGGCACTTTACCCTCTGAGCAACCCTGGTCAGTACAACAAGAGGCCACACACTTCCAACCAATATTCAACAGGGAAGCGAACCTGTTAGAATTCACCCAGAGCTCTATCTACTATTTGCACAAGAGATCTTTTAACTTTGTTCACTCAGATGTCTATGTACTCGTTTTTTATCAAAGGAAAAAATAGAGTATGACTGAAATCTTAAAATTTCCACATTGAATCATACATCTGTACAACGCCGGGCTGATACAAACAAATTTATATGTTGTACCCAGAAAATAGTCAAGATATCCCTTCAAGAAATTACGGAAGTCCTCGACTAACACAAACACATTTGAGGAATAATAAGTACTGACAAAGTCGAGCCTACCTAGAATTTAAAACCAGTGAACTATTAACATTTGGTTTCTGAAATGGTTTAATTCAACAATGTTTTAATCTGACCAAAGCTTTTGTTAACTTTTTGATGCTTTCAAGTGGTGATTGGAAATTTTACAAAAAATTGACTTTGCAGCAAGGCCATTCCTTATTTGGATTCCCATTGTCAAATTTTACCAACAAACATGCCATTCCCACTTTTATTCTGACTTTTCTATCAGGTCACAGGAAATTGATTAGGTATATTTCATTATGTATTACCTGATCACTTCATATACCACTGGTATCACTGATATCTGCCTGAAAATTTAGCTCCCTTGTTGCCAGTGGCCATGATGACTTAAGCATAACTCAAACTGTTCCCACGACTAAAAGGAATGCCCTTTGCAACAGGAATTCCCAAAGTCAATATATTTCCCATTAGCATATCGAATTCCAGACATTTTCAAATAATTTTACTTTTCCTCATATCTGTCTTCAAGTTTTGAAAAATACATGATTTTTCCAACTGTGTGGTCACCATTTTTTCTTTCCGTAAACTTTGATTTTTTTCAAAAATTATACTTAGCAGGAATATGTAGCTGTAAATGATGGACTACTTCCCATCCATTAATTGGGAGAATGAAATGCAATTTCTTCACTTAATGAAGATGATTAAGGCAAATGTTTAAATATTAAAAAAACATTTAAGGCGTTAAGATGTCTATCAAGGATTTTGTTCCCCATAAAAAAAAGATTATTCCTAAAAGATCATCATGCAATCAGACATTGGGAAATGACATATGTTACCCATCTGTGAGACATAATGGAAAAAAACTTTGGTCACAACCCCAGGATGATGAGTACGAAAGAATGAGAATTTTCACATTCACATGTGATTACTCTTCAGACAGGCTTTTAGTCATTCAACAAGCTGCTGGGAAATCCTAAACACTTTTTTTCCTGATGTCTCAGCTCAAATTCTTCATCAAGTGGTGCAACCGGTGACAAATGCAAATGGGTTTGAGTAGCCTATCACATCTAAAATGCCAGCACTTGTCTTTGGTGTCACACACTCGAGACATTATATTTCCCAAAATTGTAGCAATCAGCATCACAATAAATGTCCAAGATACATTTAGTTTTTGTTTGCTTTCACTGCAATAGCCAAAACTGCAACTACTTTTGAAAGTCCTGCCCATCTTTTATGATAATAAAGCTTTAAACATTTAAGGACTATTTATTCAAGTATTAATATTTGCTACTATTTTTACATTTAAACAATCCAATAAAAAAATATCATCCCATAATGCAGATAAAAAAGTTAAGAAATTTGTTCTCTAAAACATATTGGCATACGAAACATCTGGCAGCCATAATGTTCACCAGCATCAAATGTGACTCACGAAATTCCTTGGACAAACTTCTTATAAGCAACTAATTTGCTGGCTACACTTCATCAGTTGACCAGATCACTATAAAATATATAAAATCTCCAAATATTTTTTTTTAATTAGAGAAGATAAGTACTTCGTCATATGACTAAGATTCTGAATGCATATGATCCCACTAAAATACCTTATAGTCTTCTCCCTTATAAATTCTCATTCAAAGTTTTAAATAGTTTTAAAAAATTGTACTTCGAGGATTATTAATGCTTACTCTATCAATTTCAATGGAATATTTAGGATCTTAAGTTTAGTCATTTATCGAAATCTTGACGTGAGGCAACATAACAGACAAATTATATGGCCACTGATAATATGGCCTTAGATTAAAATTAGGCAAAGCCTCCAGACATCTCCATCCAAATTGAACCAGTTTGATTTTTCTGAGTTTCGGAGACCTCCTGAGAAATAGTACACAGAACAGGGAAAGTAATTCTTCCCTCAAGTACAAATTTATTATACCACCAGATACCTGGAGAGCTCTACTATCATCAAAACCAATCTCTAAGACTGGCTGATTTGTACTAGTTTACAACTGATAAAAGGATCATCAGTACATGCATGGAATGGAATTAAAATAAAGCATAAAGATTCAACAACAGAAGCAAGTCTAAGTTACACATTAAAGTAGGGGGACATAAAGTAGGGCATGCAGATTGATTCCAATTCACATATATCTTCAAGTAATGCTTACCATGTGCAGCCCTATTAACAGCTGCATACAGTGGATATTCCTTCTCAAAAACATGAACATCTTTTATTACTTTGACTGTTATGTTTGGATACTGCTTGAATGAATGAACAACATATGCCTCCACTTTGGGAGGAGCCATTCTCTCAGGATCACCACCTCCAATGTCCCTGGCCACACACCTGATAAATTAAAGAATGTTTTTTCAAACATATTGGGTAATAAAAATAAACTTCAACCAAAGTTATAAACCATTCGATGCCAGAAGCAAAAGGTTTGAAAGGTAATTTAATTTTAGTTATACAGTAAAACAAGCTTCTTGCAAATGTGTTTGGGTTCATTTAATTATGCCTCCTCGATCTCTTTCCACCAAAAACTATCACTTACAATGAGGGCACTCTAGAAAAATTTAGTGACCTCAGCAATTCATTGGTTTTTTGAACCACACTTAGAAGGACTACCAAGTTATTAGTCTAGAATTCATGACAAACGTAGAACATTGAGTTTAACATTATCTTCCAAGATAATTGGCTGGTGCAGTCTATAGCCAAACAGCTTTGAAGCCGACTAAAACTCTTTGATGGTAACATTCCTTCAGAGAAAATTGGCAACTGATTAGAATGGGGTAATGCCTATTAAACTGATTTTTTTAAACATATTAAACAGAGATTATGATTCCAATTGGCTCAATAATCAACTGATTTAAGTTTATCATTCATTTTTTATCTGCTTCAGCAGCAAATCAATAAAACCACTAATTTTTTTCCCTTTTATATTTACCATCCCATTGTGAACTGCCAATTCTTGCTTTTTATCCCAGCTACCTAAATGATTACCAAAACCAAAATGTGCTGCCTAAGAGAGGGCAAACTTGCTTGTTTGCCAAAGCATTTAGTTTTCATTCAAGCCATTCAATTCTTGTTTTCAAAATTAAAACCAGGAATAAATTTTCCCTACACCTTGAATTCTCAATTGGAACCAAATAAGAAAAGAAAACTTGAGTCTTAAAATAAATATCATTTTCCTTGATTTATCAATTAATATTTAATCACCAATTACTTAGTATTTTATTTGTGATTTGATTAATTTAAAAAATCCTGAGGTATATACCCACACAGGGGTATAGCTTTGACTGATCAGCTTTGGAAAACTCCATAAATACAGAAGCATATGAAGGAAGAAAGTCCACAACAGAAAAATTGGCAAGAGAAGCAACATCAACATAGAAGTGCATGCAGCCCACTGGTTGCAGAATGGTTCAGTTCAGGAAACTTAACATCCTGCGACCCCAGTCAGATAAAAAAGACAATATAACTGTAGAATTAAGGAAATAAATTGACCTGCCATCCTCAAGAGCAAGAGCCAAGTTTATTATAGAAGTCACAGCCATTGGATCTTGCCCCCATACTCCCAAGTGTTTGACTTTTTGGCTTTTGTCAGGGCAGTCTTCTCGGTACTGAAGAGGCTGTAAGGAAAAAAGAAGTGACATTTATTGGATAGTGAAATGGTCACTCCATAAACTTTCACCATTGAGGAATGCTATGCTTACCGTAAAATGGCAGAACAAAAAAAGGAAATAATAATACTGCCTATTCTACCCCATCAAATTTTTTCTGATGAGAGCATATGCTAACGACATCTTACATATCAGTTCACTGAATTTTGCAGATAATATTTTGGTGCTCCTTAATTACACTGAATTCTATACAATGGGTTATGGTAGCTAATTATGGAGAGTGATTCAACTAATGTAGAGAGAACTAGTTCAAATCTGAACGATACCACTCAACACTCCAAGTGTGGCCATTTTATTTCATCAGGAGCTAGACCTTTCTGCAGAAGTGTACACGGCACTGTGAGAGGGACCGACCCTGCCCTACTCTTATAAGTGAATTTCATATGCCAGAGAGTTTAGCAAAAGGTGAACTGTGTGAACAGTTATGAAAACCAACATTAAGGGTGATTACAGCGGTTATACACCATTACATAGCACATGAATTCAATTATTGTATTGATTCAAACACCATCTTTGTTTATTCTATACTAGTGCAAATAATTAATGTGTTTCAACTTAAACATTTTTTGAGGGCAAAGGATTTGACAGACAATGCCAAACAATAAATCACTCTTTAATGTAACTATAATTGAAATAAGATTTAGAATAAATTAAAATTTGATGATCATCAGCAAAAACATTCTTCCCACAGCTTCACCTTTTTCATGTGAAGTCATAAGAAGTTAAAAAGAGCTTCCCAGGACAATTAACCATTGGAACAAATTTTTGAGGCCATTGAGGAGCAAGTTTCTCCAAGTTATGCCACCTAGAATAACATTTCAGAATACACTCTATCCAGTTAGAGCTAGTGATTGTTAAAATTTGCACCATTCGGAAAGTACAATGATACCCTTTTTCCTTCACTTATGCAAGGAATTATTTTTGCATTCCCTATCAGCAGAAAGTGCTAATTTTCTTCATCATATTGCATACAACTTCCACATTTTAAATTTAATCATAATAATACGGACTTCGAGCATGCACATGAATTAAATAGGTAGTTTCTAAAATAAAGGTAATATAGTCATTTTTTTCAATCTGATTGCTGTTTATTTTGTTTAAACTTCAATCATAAACCCTATACTTGTGGAGGTAAATGTACATAAAGGTAGTTGCCATTCCTGAATATAATACCTATTAAGGAAAACATTACATTATAGAGCCATATTATGAGAGAAATAGCTAAATACTGTATAACCTCAGATTTTTTTACATTTTAAGTTGAGTAGTTGTCCTCATTACTAAATAATCAAAAGTTTATACTTTCATGCATAGATATAACTTTTTGGTCACTTAAGTGTGTGCTCTAATGGTTCAGGTAAATGATTTAATTGGTAATACTGACCATAATAAAATTTTCCGCCATCCATTGAAATCCTTCAACTGTCAACTATTTTTAAATAATACACCCATTAATACTCACCACATATAGAGCTTCCAAAGCCCCAAGCAGGGTAACAAGATCAGCATGAACAAACTTTTGTTCAAAAGGAAGAATTAGTAGTGGTGATGTTACACCAGCTTTCAGCGCTCTGAAAAAAAACCTCAGCTTTAAACTATGAACATTTTTGGAACTATACACAATAATGGAGCTTTAGTCATTTGTTATTTCCTGCATTGATTATATAAAGGCCAAGCATAGACAAAATGGAATCTTTTTCTGATTAATTTAACCTGAGATAATAGATTTTTGGAATTCAAATGCAGTTCAATGATGGCACAGTAAGAAGGAATAAACTTTACGTGATAATTATTATTGACCTATAGGAAGATAGCTCATTGCAAATCTTGAAATGTTAGACAGTGGTGAATTTCCTAATTTTATCACCATTTTCATATTAACAAGTATCTTTAACAGGCTAGCCGCCATATTAATTAATATTTTTCAGGTGACCATTTGATCAAGTTGAAGGAATTCAGAGAAAGAAAATGATGACAGGAAATATTTTTATACAGGCCCACACAAACACCAGTACTAGTACAAATCTGTGGAACCCCGTTTAAGAATTTTCCCAACAATCCCCGATCTATGTTATTTTTTCAAAAAGACAGAACAAGATGTTTAAAAAAAAGACTCCTTAAATAAAACAGACTACACATTATTGAGAAATTTGTTTAAAGATTACAGAAGTAAATGGAATACCCAAATTACATTCATTTCAATATGCATGGTAACATGAAATAATAATAAACTTAGACACAAACACCAAAGGCCAAAGGTAGAGAAACACTTTTCTAGGTGAGAATCAAGACCACAACATCAGAATATATTCAACATAATTTTTTTTCTCATATACAACGACAGGATTAGCAGGCAAAATCCTGCCATGTGAACATACACCAGAATAATTTTACCGAAACATGACCCTACTGCGGTCGAACAACATTATTATAATCCACTACCTTTCGTCGAAAAAATGGCATCTTAAATCTCTGTTTTGCACAATCTCTCTAATTTTATTAACATGATCTCCTATTGTAGTACGAAGGGGGTCTTGGGGATCTCTCCAATTTTATTGACATGATCTCTCTTACCGTATGATGGGGATAAAAATAGATTTTCAACACCACTGCCAAAGAGACCTTCCAATTTATGCAACAGCTTCAATCTGTAATCTAACCTTCACTCAGAGTGATTCCCAGCCTAGCTGCTCTAATATTTTGGATAAACTACTAACTTTATCATAACAACGTTTCACAAATCTAGCTCCTCTGCGCTGCACATGATCCTATCCAGCAATTAATCCAACTTTGTGAGGATGCAATATAGTACTCTTCTAATAAATCCTAATATTTTGTTAGCTTGTCCACATATTCCCCGTATGTGTTTCACCCAGGAGAGAACGTGAGCGAAAGTAACGCCTAAATATTTAATCAAGACTACGCTTTCCATTTTGGTGCTTCCGATTAAGTAGGCATTCGGGAGGGCATTGGTCTTTTTACAAAATTTTATGAATACAAACTTTTTTAAATTTAATTCTATTTGCCAAGTGTCACACCAGCGCACCAGGATCAGTGTCAACTAAAGTTAGATATCCCACAAAAAACATTTTATCATTTAGCTTAACTTACGATGATTGATCTAAATTAATTCATTAGATCTATAAGGTTACAAGGCCAAGTTCCAACAAATTCATTACCAGCAAATAAATCTAAAATGGCTTCCCATTCCTTTGATATGCACCGGGCTATCATTCAGGGGCAAAAGGAAATTCTTGTTTGTTTTACATAACTAAAAAATGTAAGATATTCTAATAATGATTCACTCTGTTAATGAATTGCATGACACTTAAAATTCCTATTAAAAATTAGTAACCACAAGGCAGGTGTCAAGGGATGATATATAGTCAAGTCCCTTACCACTAACCCATTCCGTAATTACTAAGAATATGACTTCGTAGAGAGGACTGGTGTATGAATTATTAGCTTTTCAAAACAACTACCTGTTTATTCATAATCGAATCATTTCCCAGTTTTCAGCCCTTTTTCCCTGTGTTTGACGACCAAGATCTGTGGATGCACAAAATGCAGAAATATCAAGGTTTTGGGTATTATACAAAGGCTCTGATGTACACTAAAGCTTGGCACTAGGCCCAACTTTTTCCACTCTACAATATCTATAGTTAACACCAAATGAAAAATGAGAGCCATTTTCATTTTGCCTCATCAGTATCCTATAATTTTTTGTCAAAGATAAGTTAGGTCACCCTTATTCCAGCTCTAATGGTTTTCAATGTGGAATTTTAACATACAACCAACATGTCATTTCCAAATTTCATGAGACTTCAAGTATTCAGGAATGAATTTTGAAGCCGGCAAATTCATGCTTGGTGAGCTAAATGAACTTTACTTTAGCTTGAGAAGCTTAAACAATAACTGCAAAAACAATCATGTTCCTCAGTCACCCTAAAAATGTAAAAAATTCTTCACTGAAAAATTGTTAAGTTATTGACACCGAACCAACCGAGTTTACAAGGTTTATAATCATATTTCAAACTGTGGTTTAAAATACTTTTCAAGGCCAAATAAAATTATTAGTCGAACCACATGGCTACTTCCTCAAGATAAATTATGCAAAGAATGCAAATCAAGTGATAGCTATAGCAGTAGGGGAGGTTAGAAAGTGCTCGCATATTCTTGGTTATATCGCCCGATCCATGCCCAAAAATTCATGCAGGAATTTTTGTACCAAAAATTCAATCAAATGATGAATTAAAAATCTGTGACCTTAAAGGTGGCCCCACATGAAGAAATGATGATTATGTACTTACACAATTGGGATTTGGCCCATTAAAAAGTAATACTGAATCACTTCTTTTCAATTAAACACCAATTTTACACTCATACTAGGAATGTAGCTATTCTTATCAAATATAAGTCCATATTCTTGGTACTTTGATTTTTTCTTATGACGATTTGCATTCATCAATTATGGGAAGTTGATATCAAGGCAGGAATGCTACAAACCTCATTCTTCTGGGTCTCCGGGGAAAACGTGGTTAAATGTGGCCATTTTCGACTCGAAGATGGAAATATATGATAATGTATATTGAGCATTAGTGCTCTTAAAAGTAAGATCTTACCTTGCAATGCCCCTCGATGCTGCTTCACTGTAACTTCTGGAATCGTCATAATCTCTATTCAAAGGTCCGGTGGGTGAATAAATTAAACGTTGGGCAGGGAAGTTAACTTCAATAATACATCCCTCTGTTTCCACCGCTTTGTCTATCTGCAACAAAATTGCACACGAACTATGTAACTCAAAACAGAATGAAATGATTTCCAACTCATCACATGATCACAACGCCCTTATTTAAACGCCGTCTATATTTGAAATATCTTCAATTATCTTGATGTGGTCACAATACCTTCATAACTTTTTCAATGCCAGATTTTATAGAGGCCAACTCTAAAATGGTCGGCAACGTGTGACTGACTAAAACCATTCCATCGTATTCTGTATCATTCAAAGTCTTCACAGACTTTAAAGGGACGACGTACCTAAAATTTGACAAAAATTAGAGACGGTTACCATTTAACAAGGGTGCATTTTAAAAGAAAATTCAGACAATCCTTACGGTAATGTAGGCATCTTGTAGATATATAATCTGAATCCAAGTAGATCGATCCCCTGACTTCTTCCCACTCAAACGAACTTCCTATGAACAATCACTCTTCTGTCTTCGACAACTTATGTAGTCTCTTCTCCTATCTTGAAACCGGCTGTCACGCGCCGAATACGCATGCGCTTTCAATGTCATTTGGCAAACAAAAAACACGCAGAGAACCGCGGCATGCGGTTGACCGCTACAAGATACGGTGAAATTGTACGTGATGATATTGGTGATGGCATTTCTAGCTTCTCTGCACTGCCTTTTCGATTTTTTTTGCAATGGGGATGGCTAATTTTGTTCTCCGATAGGTATTCAAACTCGTGCATTTTTCACACTCATTAATAAATAAAAATCTCGGCCGAACAAGGAAAAGAAATCGTTTCTTATTACTTGTTTATCAAGACAACAAATGCCATATTTTCAGAATAGCAGTTTCACTACTCATTTGCAGCTGCCTGTTACTAATGAAACATTTCTTTTACCACAAAAAATTACGTAATTACTCCTTTTCAACCTACCGTACTCATGGAGTCCAATTAATTACGTACTAAGCAACATTACTCCAAACAAATAGGTAAATGTAATATTGAGTAATCATCCAGACAGTTAGTGACAAACGGTAATTTAATCTCGAGGAGGGTACAAGGTCCAATGACCTTCATCATTGCCAGCCCACTTCTCAGAGAATTTTTCCCATTCCACGAGCTCCAGCAGCTGAATATTTCGCCGACGTTACTCTTTCCTGTAGCTTGGATAGTGGTGCTTTCCGATACTTAGTAAAATGAAATTTCTTCAGTTTTCCCATGGTAAAGATTCAACTTTAAAGCTGGGTGTTCAAGACGGAAAACATGTGATAGATTTGTCGTCTGCTGATCCAGCTATTCCAAATAATCTGCTGGATTTCCTACGAGGAGGAGAAAGCATGCTTGCAACTGCAAAGAGGTAATAAATTTTGCAAATAATCGTTCAGTCGCAGTACTAATAGGCAACCAGAGAACCGATTTGGCTGGATTCGCAAGTAAAGTGGCTTAACGCGACAGCTAACATAAAATCTAGGGTGCTGTGGCATCGGGCGTGGGAGTCGTGTCAGCTCCGGAGGTCAGGCCCCTGGGTTAATCCGATAACAAACTAAGAAATGGTATATCGCGGAACCAGGGGCCATATGGTCCAACATGTGACCGAAGAAAAAATGAGCGGTTACTATGCGCGAAACAGCCCAGATGATGCGAGAAGAGGTTTTGCCAAATCGTGCTTGGGAATGGCTTCTCACCATGGAAGAATTCTTTCCTATACCCACCACCAAGTTTTATCGGTTCGATTCCATTTTTCTTGAGTAGGAACTGCGATCTAAATATTAAAATTTTTTCGGTTGTATCGGACAATTGTCCTTTGGTAGGTTCTCCAAAGGCGGGGTCCGCACTTTTAAATCAACAGGGCACCAAGTGGAATAAATCCATCCATCCGAAGCAAAGTTCATTTATACACAAGGTCAATGTCTAGGCTTGGCTTAGGTTGCGGTGCCCTACCGCTAATCTTCCATATTGCTTCATTCTACGCCCATTCTTCACTCCGAACCACTAAAGGCTGTTGCCGAATTTTATAGGTAGGATTAATACATTTTTGCTGGTTTGATATTTAAAATAAGTAATATCGATTGCTTTATTGACGCAAGACTAACCTATTTCTCAGAAGATAAACAAGTGGAAATAATACTTTGAATAGTTATTTGCATTGGATGCAAGTCCCATGGAATGTCAATGGGAGCTAAAGGAAGAAAACAAGGTAGCCGATGATGTAAAAGGGTATGACATAGATGAAAGTGAAGTTGAAGTATCTAAAAAAGATATCAGAAATGTGAAATTACCAGGAGCTGACACAATTCCAGCTAAAATAGTGAAAGCACGCAGTAGCAAAGGAAGAAAAGATTTAACAAATTTGAGCAATGAGATGAACAAAATGGACCAATGGCCAAAGTACTTAAAGCAATTAATGATTGTTCCTGTAGAAAAGAAGAGCGATGCCAAGAAATACGAAGAACACAACAATAAGCCTGATATGACATGTGGCTAAAATAATTTTAAAGCAGTCAATAGAAGATTGATTGCATGGGAAACTAAAAAGTGTGCTGGGTGAAGAACAATATGGATTCACACAAGGTGTACATGCAATAGGGTTGTTGAGAGTAATTAATGAAAAAACACGGAAAAGAACAAAAAAGTAAATTGTATTGCAGTTGTATTTATTGACTCAGAAAAATCCTTTGATAAAGTTAGATGGAGTAAATTAATGATGATTCTGAAACAATCATGCTATTGACTGATTATAGACCTGTATCTCAGTCAGAATAAGGACTGAAGGCCACTAGACAGATGAGATTGGAAAAGGAGGGGGTGATAGACAAGGATGCTACCTGCCAACGATCATATTCAACATATATTTGGAATAGATAATAACAGACTGCTTTGATGGAAGTAGAGTAAATATCGGTGGAAAACAAGTGGAATGCATCAGATTAGCTGATGATATGGCTGTAGTTGCAGATAGTAAAGGAAAGTCATAGAAATGCAAAATGGCCCTTAGCGAAAAATGTAATGAATATGAAATATTAATAAGCAAGAAAAAGACTAAGTAGTATAATAGGAGGTGAAATTGAAAGGATCTGCATCACATTGGGGGGTGAAAAGATCAATTATAGAGAGCTTTAGGTGTTTGGGAAGAACCATTGCTGAAGACATGTTCTGTTCAAAGGAAATCAAGTCAAAAATAGCTATGGCAAAAGACAGACTTAATAATAAGAAGAAATTTCTATGTATATTTTTAAAAAAGGAAATGAGAAAGAGATTGGCCCAATGTTACACCTGGAGAGTGATGTTGTACAGAACAGAGACAGACTTAGAGGTAAGATGAAGTAAAATGAATACAGGCCTTCAAAACATGGATCTGGAGGAGGATGGAAGGAATTAGTTGGGAGGGTAAAGACTGAGGAGTTTATACGGAGGATTGGAGCAGAGAGACAATTGGCAACAATAATCAAGCAAAGGAAGGTTAATTTTTCTAAAAGGAATTAAAAAAGATATTGAGCAACACTGGGCTAGGAGATAGCCTCCTGCATACAAGAGGCCTTGGGGATCGGAGTACATAGTATTAAAATTGATCAAGTCAAGTTGAAGTTTGAAGAGTCTCTGGTAGGTTGATGTTACCATGAGAACTTCAATTTAAGAGAGACACTATGTATTTTGAACCACTTTTTAACGTACCTCACTCTCTTCTTTAAAATATTGAATAGCCACATTCCTCAAAGCCATGAAATTTTATAACAAATGCTATTTGACATGAATTCTTTAATTAAGCCACTTTAATATCATCAGTAATTAATATAAAGCTGCATGCTGACAGTTATAATTGGTCAGTTTTTATGTAAAACAAAGGATTTAGAATTGAATTTAATATAATAAAAACTTACTATTGGAAAGTATCATCATTAAATAGGCACATATAGAGTCTAGCAAAAGAAGAAAGATGTTGAAAAGGAGGGGAGGTGACCGAAAATATCACAATTATGTTATCTGAATTTAGATATCAAAGGGTAGATGTTTTTTCTTTGATCAATGTCAATGGTCATCAACATAACCAATGGTCAGCACCCTTTGTATCCTATTACTCCAGAATTAATTTGACACAAGGGAGGAGGGGAAAGGGATTAATTCCCTTTTCAATTAAGGTATGTCATTTTATTGCACCAAGGATATAGATTAAGTATTTTTCAGCGGTCTCCTTTTATAAATTTCAAAAGTTTCCTAATGTCTGTTTAACAAGGATGTTACCTTCCTGGTGGCAACAAGAGGGTACATGCCTGCTAATACAGAGTTCATAGCTTCAATTTGTACCAAGGTGAGTTTCCTCCACCTATATCTTCGGTGTTTGTTGTTTATAGGAAAGAGAAGGCTATAGGGATCTTGATTCCTCAATTTAAAAAATACATCATTATTAAATTCATTAAATAACATGATAAGAGCCCATTTACCTTAGAAAGTTTTTCAAATTCAAAACTGAAGAATGGTAATTGAATCTTAAGGTGGGTGCAAGGTCCAATGACCTTGATCATTGCTAGCCCACTTCTCAGGGAATTTTTCTCATTCCACAAGCTTCAGCAGCTGAATATTTCCCCACCGTTATTTTTGCCAGCAGCTCTGATGTTGCTGTGCTTTTTAAGACTTAGTTAAAATGAAACTTCAGTTTTCCCATGGAAAAGATACAACTTTAAAGCTGGGTGGTCAAGATGGAAAAAATGTGATAGACTTGTAGTCTGGTGATCGATGATATCCCAGCTGAATTCATTGAGTCGGGTGGTGGTTTGATGTGACACATGTGGACGTGCATTGTCATGATGCAGACACACTCCTTTGATGAGACACCTTGTTGTAACCGAGGACCTCCGACACAATATTCTCCCAGAGAAGTAGCCACTCTCTTCATTAAGGCTTTCCTTTATCTCATGAAGGGTAATGCTCTGGTTATTGTGCACCATCTCATCAATTGGAGCCACCGTTGATTCCAGCAAACTTGGCCGCCCCACTGCTCATCGTGGATGTTTTCCAGGCCATCAAAAAACTCCCTGCACCACTTCCGCACGTTTTTGATGTCCATCCACTTTTCACCGTACACTTTACTAAATGGCGATGAATTTATATCAGAGAAGTAGTCGTCAGTTGGCTTTGCAATGTGGCGGAAGAAAGGTACGACGCCAGTATTAAAAAGCAGCTTACAAGGATGCAAAAAGTGATTTATCATCAAGGCGACTATGTAGAAAAATAGCTAAATGTTTAACCTTTCCAACAATGTTTGGAAAGTTGAGAATAAATTTGATTTTTCATTAAAAAAATAGGAGTCCTTACTTTTCGAATCGCCTTCGTAATTGTTCGGGTGAAGTACTACAAGGCAGCCAGAGGACTTTTTTGGCTGGGATTGCTAGTTGGGTGTCTTAACACTTAAGCTAACCCTAAGTCTTGGGTGCTGTGGCATTGGGTGTGGGAGTCATGACAACTATGGAGGTAAGGCCCCTGGGGAATTCTGATAGCAAGCTAAGTGTGATTGCAGAACCAGGGGCCAAATGGACCAACATGTGCCCAGAGAAAAAATTTAATAGTTGCATATAAATCTAAACAGTTATGCACAAAACAGTCCAGGTGGCATGACTAGAGGTTTTGCCAAATGGTACTGGGACGATTTTCACCATGGAAGAACTCCCTCCTATACCCACCATCTATCTTCTGTTATCTGCCTGATTCCATTTTCTTGAGTCGGTACCATGGACTAAATGTTATTATTATTTATTATTATCCTTTGCCAGGTTCTCCAACAGTAGGATCCGTACCATTTAATCAACAGGGCATCAAGTTGATAAACTCCTTCCATTCACAGCAAAGTTCATAAAGACAAGTTCAATGCCTAGGTTTGGCTTAGGTTGCGGTGCCCCACCACTTATCTTCCATGTTGCTTCTTTCTACATCCCTTCTTCACCCCTGCCCGCAAAAGGCTGTTGGCAAGTTACATAGGTTGGATTCATAATTTTTGCTGGTTTGATATTTCAAATAAGTAATATTGATTGCTTTACTGAAGCAACCCTTATCTGTTTCTCAGAAGTATAGCAGATAAGACGAAAGAAAACTGGAGGCATGACAAGTGAAGTGAGATAGAACAATTAGATAAGGAAGGAAGATATAATATGATGTATGAAGAAGCAAGATACCTAATATTTAATGGGAAAGTAAGAAGTAGCATTGAAATAGAAGACAATGATAGGAAAACTATTAGTGAACCAGAAGAGGTAATGAACAGGAGGAAGGAATACAGTGAAATGTTATTGGAATTGGAAAGAAGACTCATGGAATAGGAAATGGAACAAGAGGAAGAAAACAAGGAGGCCAATGATGGAAAAGAGGACTGAAATACTTGAAAGTGAAGTTGAAACATCTATATAAGAGATGAGAAATGAGAAAGCAATAGGAGCATAAATTCCTGATGAAACATTGAAAGCTCACAATAAGAAGGGAAGGAATGAATTTTTAAAAAAATGAGTAATGAGGTTTACAAAAAGGGACAATGGCCTAAAGACTTCAAGGAATCTATAAAAGAAGAAAAATATCAAGAAAAGCAAAGAATACAGAACAATCAACCTGATATCATATTTGGCTAAAATAGTTTTTAAAAGAATCAAGAAAAGATTTTATGCAAAACTAAAAATTATGATGGGAGAAGAACAATATGGATTCATATGAATGTACAAGAGATGCAATACGTCTGTTGAAAGCATTTGGTGAAAGAAACAGGGAAAAGAAAAAAGGATATACGGTTTGTATAAAAAGTATCGGTAATAATTTTTTCATAATTGTTGCATGAAGTGCTGAATTCAGACCTTTGGTTAAGTGTGCACATGATCGCAGATTGTATTGGCATTGATAAGATGAAAGTGCACACCATTATCACTGAAAATTTGGCGTTACGAAAGATCTGCACTTACTTAGTCCCGAAGGTCTTGATGGATGACCAAGAGCTGAGTTGAGTCTCTGCTTGCGAAGACCTTCTGAAATGGCATCGCAATTCCCCAACCCCCTTACAGTCCCGATTTGGCACCAGCAGACTCTTTCCTATTCCCAAAAGTGTAATCCTCCCTCACAGGACACCACCATGGGACCCCAAGTGCCACCAGGGAGCCTTCGAGTAGTGGAAAAGCAACTGGAAAGTGTGTCGATGCTTAGGGGATGTACTTTGAAAATTTTTGAGGCATATCTGAAATAAATATATTCTTCGAAACCTTTTTCCTTACTTTTTATACAAACCATGTATGTTGCATACATTGACTTAAAAAAAGCCTTTCACAGAGTAAATGGGACAAATAATTAGTGATTCAGATAAAGCATGGGGTTGATTGGAAGGAAAGAAGAGTAATAAAAGACATCAGTCAGTAAGTCAGTGTTTGTGTAAAGATGAAGTAAAATTAATACAGGCCTTCAAAACATTGATCTGGAGGAGAAGAGAGGAATTGGTTGGGAGGATATAGTAAAGAATGGGGAGTTGCTACAAAGGGTTGGTGAGGAGAAACAATTAGTAAAGATAATCAATGAGAGGAACGTTGATTGGTTGAGGGAATTGTGTGGAGTGCCTGTTAAGGACTGTTTTACAGAGAATTATAGAAGGGAAGAAGAACAAGGGAGGAACAGGTATATGACATTGGACAAGGTTGATTGGGGAAAGTATGAAGAAACCCTGAGAACCGCTCAGGACAGGAAGGTTTGAAAATCACCATGAGGGAACCTGCTGCAAGGCAGAAAAACTAATGATCATGATGATTATTGGTGCAAAAATTAATCATTAAAAAATTTAATTAGGTACATTTTATATTTGATGAATTCAGGCATTAAAATTTTTGTAGTTTAAGTCATATTGAAGCCGTGATCCTGCTCACCGATATTTCTAAAAGAAGTTGTTAAATATGAGCCCATGAAAGGATGTTTGAAAATTGTACACGCTGAATTAATTACTTTTTGTTGGCGTCATACTTAAAGTAATAAAAGAGGAATATTGGTTGCTGTATTGAAGTAGGCCTTATCTGTATCTCAGAAGTATAACAGATAAGGCGAAAGAAAATGGGATGAGTGGCAAGCTAAGTGAAATAGAGCAAATAGATAAGGATGAAAGATGTGATGTATAGAGAAGCAATAGATCTAATATTTAATAGAAAAGTAAAAAGTAGCTTATGATGACATATGATGTGCACTGGACAAAAGGAAAGTATCAATACTTGTTCTGCTAGATTTTAGCAAGGCATTCGACTCAATAGATATTGATATTCTTTCTGCAAAATTAAGATGCATAGGCTTTTCTGCTTTGGCAAATAATTGGATTAATTTACCTGTATACCAATCTGGTCCACAATAGATAGTGATAAATAATAACTCATGCTCATCATGAGTTAAGGTTTCAAGAGGTGCAACCCAAGGTTTAATCCTTGATCTGCTCTAATTTTCTCTGTCCATCCTCACTCGTAAAGTGCAAACATCATCTACAAGTGGATGACCTGCAAATTGATTTACTAAGTGCACTCAATAACTTGCATAATAGCATCAGGCATATTATTAATGATTTAGAAAATCTTAACACTTGGAGCAAATCAATTTTCCAAAGTAAACCTAAATCCTAAAAAGTCACAAGTAATTATATTAGGGTACCCCCAATTGTTAGCATTGATTAAAAAAGAGCATACACATATATTTTATATAGCAGATGTCCCTATCTCATATCCCTATGTTGTTAAAACTTCAGGTTTAATGATAGATGAAACTCTCTCTTGGACATTGTAATTAAACTACCCAAAATCATCACTCAGCCATTATATCCTCTTCTTAAACTTAAGCATGCCATTCTCACATCTTTAAAGATACAATTAGTTTCCAGCTTAATTCTACCACATTTTGACTATGTGATGTGGTATCTCAAGATACAAGTATCTCTCAAGAGCTTTCCATTCCATGAGGGAACTCCCGATGTTCCCTCAATGTATGCACCAAATTTATCTTTAACTTACTACTATCTGATCACATTACCACTTATAATGATGAACCCTCTTAGCTAAAACTTGACTCTCTGCATACTTTAGCCCTTCTGTACCAAATTCTGAAAACCAGAATGCCTCACTACCTTACCCTCAATTAATCAAGTCTTGATAAGGTGTATAAAAACACCCGAGGGAATCAAAATCTCGTAATCCTCAATCATCAAATAGCCATGTTTAAGAATTTGTTTTCAGTTACTGCTAGCCTAGAGTGGAATAATCAAGAGCTTACCATGACCAAAAGAAATGCACCTTCTCCGCCATCACTTAAAAGGGTTTTGCACAAAATACTCCTTAAGGCACAAGAGATTAGGTAATGCACAAATGTATTCATCCTTTCAGAATAACAGGTAGTCCTGTAGATATGATCGTGATTATTCTGTTGTTTTATTTATGATTGATAGTCATTCTGTTTTTACTAATGTTATGCATATATTATATTTATACTCGTAAATTTGATATGGGTACATAATCATATACATTTACTAAGCATATTTTTTGTCAATATTCAGTTTTATTATTCTTTATTTTATTTATATATACTAAATTTTCTTAGCTTGTTTGTTTGTGATATTTATTAATATTTTATCATAATATTGTGATTACCGAAGTTATTTCTAACAAATTTTATTTTCTTGCACTATGTAGTTCTAATTCATAATTATTCGTATTTTTTACTTTATTAATTTCTTTTCTTTAAATGTGATGTTCTTTTTCTATATATTTACTCTGCAATTTATTTCAAATTTAGTATACAATTTTTCTGTGTGTTCTCATGATATAATTTGCCCTTTCATTGCTATTAGGTATCTGAACATAGTCATAAATCAGTAGGTTTCGCATGTTTTTCACATCCCACTTCTTAAGTTGATTTTTCTTTAAGGAAACCAGTTCCTTACACTTTTACCACAAATATTTTTACACGACAATTTTTTAAATAATTTCATTTTGTATTTTCCCATCATCAGGGTAAACATTTCTGCTGGATGGGCTGAAATATGGACATGAACTCATTCCCTACAAACGAAATGAGTAATTTTCTAGCATTAACTTCAGCTATACATGGAATCTCTACCCAAGTTCCAAAGTATAAATATGGCAAATTGCAAGACTTACATCAGCTTTCCTGATATTTAAATAGCAGAGAAAGTGGTTGCTTTTCTAAAAAGCAAATGAAGACATGAATTATTACTATAGTTATTCTAATTTACAGAACACCCAACTCTTTACAGGTCCATGTCAAAGGAAAAGAAATGTATATATAACCTTTCTGAAGTCAGTATAAAGGCTCCTATAATAGGACCAGATAAGGTAGTGTGTGTTGGTATGAACTATTCTGACCATTGCAAGGAACAAAATGCTCCAATACCAGAAGAACCAGTGATTTTCAACAAATTTCCAAGCAGTATTATTGGCCCATATGATCCTATTCCTTTTCCAACAACATCCAAGGTAAGTTAAAAATAGGCAACAGCCTGATTAAACAAGAAATTCATTCTAAATAGACAATTTTAACAGCTGTAATGAGTATATTTTTATTTCTACTATCAATAAGGCCATCAGTGAAATTAAAATGAAGCTTCAAAAATGTATCAACAGAAATATATGTTAAAGAGGTGGTGTACAGTGGATGATTCTATTCATTATTTTATTTCATCAAGTATTTTGAACTGTCCACCTTAAATATACACACATGAATATTAATCCAGCCTCAATGCTGTCACAAATGTATAAAATTTAACATTGATTTGAAATATGCCCTTAAACTGAAATCAATTGATCAATTAATTAGTGCATTTGTTTTTCTAGGCCATTGATTGGGAGGTTGAATTAGCTCTTGTTGTTGCAAAAAAGGGAAAAAATATTCCAATTGAGTCAGCAATGGAATATGTGTTCGGATATTCTGTTGCACATGATATTACAGCAAGAGATTGGCAGCGTAATAAAAATGGCGGGCAATGGCTTTTGGGAAAATCAATGGATGGATTTTGTCCTCTTGGGCCATGTGTTGTCACAAGGGATGAAATAGCAGATCCATACTCTCTCCCCATTTGTCTCACAGTTAACAACATAGTCAAACAAAATGGAAATACCAGTAATATCATCCATCGAGTTGATGCCATCATTGCATTTATTTCAAGGTGAGTTTGCCTTTGTTCCATTTTCAGTAGACCTTACCACAGACTCAAATATGAAGGGACTCTTCGAGAGTCTCGTCCTATTTTTTTCTTCTACAAATGTAGGTCCACAATGCAGGGATAACTGACTTCCTAAAAGACATGTCGTAAATATCATTACACCAAAGAAGCCTTCAAAGGAATACAAGATGAAATATTTAAAAAAAACACGATGGATGAGGAAAAGATTACAAAAAGATATGGGTCATTCAATAATTCCTTAAAAATACAAGAAATGGTGCTCGTAGTATTGGAAAAGGGTTGGTTGCATTGAGTAAGCCTCATCTCTCTCTAGACTGCCGTAAAAGTTTCAGCTATATCCATGGTTTCATATTCATTGTCGATTGAATCAACTAACTAAGAAACTTTGGTTTATTTCAATAAGTGGAAGATGAGTTTTATGTGGTGATGAAATACTTTTATTAAAGGCTTAACACAGAAAGAGATCGATATTGGATGACATTCTTGGTATATCTGCTCCAGTGCTGGTACAATTAGGTTAATGAATATAAATTTGGCCGTACATCCACAAATGATGAACATCATTCAAGAGTCCAGTAGAAGTGACTTCCTCCCAGAATTAATGACAAAATCCATGATATGGTTTTGAATGATTAATCGATCAAAGTTCACAAAAAAGCTGCTGCAGGCATATCATAAGGTATAGTGTTTTCAATTTTGCACAAAAAATTGGGTGAAATAAATCTCGGCAAGATGGGTACCAAATTTGCTCTAAGTGGAGAATAAATTCAATCATGTAGTTGATTCGAAGGTTGGTTAGGTGCTTTTCCATCACAATCCTGAAGTTTCTGCATTGATACATAACTGTGGACAAAACATTCACTGGATACATTCACTACACACTCATAGTAGTCTAGTTGTTTTAGGGGCGGTGACTGACAGCTAAGATCATTTGTGCCATTAGCCTATTCTTAAAGATAGGCACCAAGGGGTCTCTACCTTAACGTCCCATCTGACAGATGGTGAACTCACTCAAAGTGCTCTCCACAAAGCACCTCAAGGAAGAATCAGAATGCCTCTGAGAAATACCTACCACCTCTTGTGATTTAAACCCAAGCCCTCTAGGTGGGAAGCCAGTATGTTAACCACTGCACCATCCTTGATCCCTTGACTCACTGGTGCATTGGATGTAAACACGGTGCGTTCCAAAAGTAATGCAATTATTTTTTTTAAAGTAATGTATTGAACAGATTTTCACAAACACTTAAAATTCTTGAAAGTACTGTCCTTGTGCCTCTACACATTTTTCCAGCGACTCTACCATGACCGGTACGTGCTCTGGAAGGCATCTTCGGGGACCTCTCGCAAGGTCTTCATCACGACTGATTAGATCTATGGACAAAAAGTGGGTTCCTTTTAGGGCTGCCTTAATCCGAAGGAACAAAAAGACGTCTGCTGGGGCAACATCAGGACTAAAGGGGGGCTGGGGCAGCGTTGGCACCTGGTGTTACACCAGGAACTCGTGGACTAATAGTGCTTTGTGGCAATGCACGTGGTTGAAAAGTAGTTGCCAGGTAGCACAGATATCTTTTTCCTTCCTGATGACCCTTTTTCGGAGTCTTTCCAGCACATCCACGCAGTAGGCAGTGTTAACTGTCTCTCCTTGAGGGACAAACTCCTTATGGACCACTCCTTTACTATCGAAAAAGACAATGAGCATTGTTTTCTCTTTTGATGCTCTTATTCTTACCTTTTTGTGCTTGGGGACTGGTCGGTTTGCCCCTAAGAACTTTGGCATTTTGTTTCTGGGTCGTATTAAAAAACCCAGGTTCCATCACCAGTGATGATGTCCAAATTATGAGGTTTATTTTCCATACATTGCAAAAGTTCACTTGAAACTTCTGCTCGTTTGGTCTTTCATGACACAGTCGCGTAGAGGCTTACAATAACAGGCATCATGCCAATTCCACAGTTTGGAAAGTACTGAGATCGGTTCCATGGCAAAGCTTAGCGTCCCCATCGCCTACTCCAAGTGGTTCGATCCCACTGCGACCAATAGGACCGGCGCAGGAAATTCAATTGCATTACCTTCAGAATGCACCCTGTACACAACACTCCAACGACAAGGAACACTCAAATTGAGGGCTTATATAGTAGATCTGGTAGCAAAGAAGGCTATGACTGAGACAGTTCAGATAGATATGAGCAATCAAATTTCCATCCTAATTTGAATAATTTTTTTCTATCATCCCAGTTAATTTTCTGATTACTTACACCCTGCCACTTTGAATGAAGAAACTAAAATAGTTTCAGTATCTTAGTTTCTTTAGTTTCAACCACACTCTTTACAGCCAAACAGATGGGTTAGCTATGGGTTCCCCACTGTCCCCCTTCCTAGCCGAAGTCTTCCTCAATTCTGTAGAAGAACATCTTTTTAATGCTGACAATCAGCATAACAAAAACGTGGGCTATTGGTTTTGTTACGTTGACGATATACTATACCTATGGACGGGAACCAACCGACAGTTAGACTCCTTCCTTAATTTCCTAAACACTCTTCATCGGAATATTTCCTTCTCCATGGAAAAAGACGTCAACGGCACCATCAACTTCCTCGACTTGACAATCACAATTAGGGATAATAGACACGGATTTGCAATTTATAGGAAACCCACATATACAGACCACATAATTTCTAATGATTCCGCACACCACTTTTCTCACAAACACGCAGCCCTCCACTCCATGATCCACCGCCTCCTACACATCCCCCTTTCCCCCAAAAACTTCAAAATTGAACTCGTGAATATCACTAATATAGCTACCAACAATGGTTTCAACCCCAAACTAGTTGACACATTACTACGGAAAAAACAAAAAGCAATGGCCATAAAAAGCATTTTCGTATCTCAGCCCGCAGTATCTAAAGATTTTAAGTGGTGCTCGATCCCGTTTCTGGGAGATCTTTCATATAGGATTTCCAACTGCCTAGCCACCTCACTCAAAGCAGCCTTCTACCCACCCATAACCCTCTCCAAACTTCTAGCCAATGGAAAAGACACCCAGGATAGCCTTCTCAAATCAGGCATTTATAAAATGAAATGCGAGGATGCAACGGCGTTTATGTCGGTCAGACCGGCAGGAATATCAAGTTACGAGTCAAGGAACACGCTAGGTGTCACAAAAATCAGAATAACAACTCTCTCTTCGCCAAGCATTTACTAGAATTCGACCACAGCAGTGACTTTGTCCCAGAGATATTACACACACTCCCAAAAGGATTAAAAATGGACGCTCTCGAGCAATTAGAGATTAGAAGGCACTTGGTAAACCCCAACGCGACACTTTGTAATGAGCAATTGTTCCCATACCCCTCCCCACTCCTCTCAGAAAAACTAGCCTGGAAATGGTCAAAACAATCCATCAACGCACCTGCGAGCCCCCACCCCTCTCAAATCCTTCCAACCCTCCCCGCCCCCACTCTGTCCTGAGGGTATATATTCTTGCTCTGTCTGTTTTGCAAATTTGTACCTGATGATGCCGCAAGTCGGTGAAACGCGTTGTACCATATAATAAAATCTGTGGAAAAGTATGAGTCTTTCTTTTTAGTATGGATATTAAATACTTCCACGAAGTGAAGCCTGAAACAATAGAATTTATTGATAGCTTCTTTGATAATTTATCAGTGGTGTAGAAAGGGTCAAGTTTCGTTAGCATGGGCTAGGCTTCCTTCCATCCCACGTGTGACTTGCCATTTACCATCCTTTTAACCAGGGGCCCATTTCTTCAGAAGCCACATATCAGTTTACATGCCCTTTAAAAGCAATCATAGCTACTGTATGAAGTATGTTAAACAACATATACTGTCAAATGTACAGGTGATAATTGTTGGAAGATTAATTGCCATTAATCGGCTTTACATGAACCAACTGTAAGAACATGTAAATCAGCTATTAGCTTTAAAAACGAACTCCAGACTGCACACACTAGTTATATTTGGAGGAAAGGAATATTGTAATAAGGAATTGATTAACCAATGTTACTTATTAAAAAAAGCCCTCTTAGGTAGGCAAATGCATTGGGAAAATGGGCCCCCATTGGTGATAATTCCCAGCTATACTACTGTGATGTGTATGTGTGTTTTCTGAAATTGATTTCACTTATTTTGAGTTTTGCTTCTCCTTGCACATTTTGTAAACCTGATCATGCTTTCTACTGTAGCAAATACAGTATCCCTATGTACGAATATCATCCAACATATTAAGTGTAAATTATGGAGACATTCACAACTTTTTTTGACATTTCTATAAGCATTACCCCGATTCAACAATGACAATTAATAGGATACAAGTCATGATAAACTAGATACATAAGATTGCTAGAGGTAGATATTTTTAATAAGGAATAATAGAATTTAAAAAACAGAATTTCTTTAATAGAATTTTTAAAAACTTCCTTTATGAACGTTCTGTGTGCTGGTCAAGAATTGTTCCAGAGATGGGCATGGCCTAGAATTTACCCAGAATAACCTTCTAACTTTGTAAACATTGTGAAATGTAACATGGATTTGGATTGCATTTATCATTTGGATTATATAAAAAATGTAGCATATAAAATTGCACAGCTGATCTTGTTAAAGTCACTAAATTTAACATAGGTTAATGGTAATGCAACATTTAAATTTGGAGGCAATATTTTCAATGACCTCGTGCAGGTATGATATAAATCCGAAAACATTTGTTGGCCATGACTGAAGAAATAAACCCCTGGTCATTTAAAGAAATTATATAACTTGTTACAGATTTTTCACATTATTGCCTGGAGATGTAATCCTTACTGGGACTCCTCCAGGAGTGGGGCATTTCCGCAAACCGCCAGAATATCTGAAGGTATGATGTAAACCACTGATGTAACATGTATGCCTCATGTTGCATTACTAATAGTAATTAATGTACTAATTGCTTTTGCAGGTTGGTGATGAAGTGGAATGTGAGATTGAAGGGATTGGAAAAATTCGAAATAAAGTCATTCAGCAGTGACATACTCAAGTAAAAGTTGCATCGAAAAATGTCATACACAAAAATAGTCTAATACTAATTCATAAGTTTCATTTTATATTTTCTATTTGTAAAAATATGACAAGAAAAATTCCTACTCTGAATATGTAAATGATTGGAGAATCTCTGCTGCTTGACATCATATTAATTCAATTTGAAGCCCTATTCCACATGAAAATACAAAAGGATGAAACTGCCTTTACTCTCAAACAGATCAGGTCTTATTTAACTGAGTATATTTGCTTTGTCAGTACAAAAAGACTTAAAAGATCAAAAAGTGTGGCATAAAATTAAAGGTAGGAATTGCTAAGTAAATGGCAACCTAACTGCCAATAAATATTCAAAACAACTGTTTAGAACCAGCAGTGGTAAGTTGACTGTCTCTCTGCACAATAGGTAAAACTGCTATTATGTTCAACATTTATACATAAAAGCTTTGATTTTTTTTATAAATAGGTCTTTCCTCAAATTGAGTTGAATTCAATTAATCATAAAACACTTGGACAAAAAAATGGGACTATGCACAACTAAAAATCAAATAAAAGTCATTGATTGCCACTGCACATTTTAGTTTTAGAAGGAATTTGGTTTCAAAGGGGAACATTGCCATGGACAAACACAGCAAGAGTGATTACATCATTTTACAAAAATATTTGCAGCCAATTCCAAATAAATCATTCATTCCTTTAATTCTCCTTTCCTTGGGTTTTACTTTTTCCCACGTGTGTGGTCTATTCTAATGTACACAATCCCCAATCCTCAGCCAAATGATAATAAAAAGAATCCTGTATTTATAATATTATAAATGCAGAACAAAAAAAATAACACTATTGTTGGTTGTGACATGGCATTTTTAAAGTGATGATTAACTATCATTTTCAAATCTTAAAAAACACCAGGTTTTGTATGACTAGTTTTAATAAAAATACATCGATATTGATTGTGTTTAATTCATTTTATCCTGGAAACTCCAATGTTGGTATCTCCATCCAATACAACAAATAGTATGTATTATCATACTATGAGCAATATATTCAGCTCTTTTCAACACTTTCACGTTCCAAATTAACATTGAAACATATTATTTTTACATTGCATTCTGCATCAACAAAGACTACGTTAACATTATCACCAATTTCTGCCTCAAACATGGCAAATAATAATGAAATACCACATTACTAAATAAACAGCACCATTGCACATATTTTCTACACAATAATGTGAGTCACAATGTTGGTAGAGCAAATTAATGCATTATTACATTATCCAGGTTTCAATTTCAAATATTTTTTCCAGAGATAAAAAATTAACAATAAATGACTGAAATACAATTCTCAATGCTTGATGAACTGAGCCTAAAATGAATCAGTCATATATCATAATTAGATGAATTTTAAATAATACCCCAAATTTAGACCCACAGCACAGACAACAGAATAAAAAAATTAGTTGCAGCTGAGGTAAAAATTCATACTAATAAACATTTTCAGCTGCTGGTCATGTTGTAAAATTGTTACAAATGCAAGAAATAAGTGCTGTAATTACTAAATTACCTCTCTCGCCAAGCAACTATTAATGCACTGCATGGGCACACACTTATGTCTTCAAGAAATGGAGAAAGTAACTCCACCATATCCAAGCCCAATGACATTTCAGCAGAATAAAATTAAAACCTATTATGCCAATGAGGTTGATGTTGACATTAAATTAACAATACTGTCTCACTGCCACTCTGATCAAGGAAATGCCTACATATTTTTCAACAAAATTTACTAAGATTGCACATTATTTGCAGGTGAACATGCAGTAAAAATTTGATATATTTTTATAACTGAATATGTAATTTTTACAACAGAACTGCAAAGCATACTAACAAAAATTAATAAAAGATAGACGGACGGAACTAACATAATTTCAATATGGTAGCACCATTTATGTCTAACTATAGCCATCATTCCTTTTATGCTTATTATTATAACTGCGAATGAAAAGGGAGCCATAACTTAAGGATGGACTATTTACAAAAATTTGGGAACAATATCAGTACAGACTGAAATATAATCCTACATCAATCAATTGTTTAAGTGTGAAAATACTCATATGACAATATCGATGGGAATGCATTTTAACAATACCAAACCATTCTTTCAGGATCTGAACTGAACGCAAATTATACAATTGTAATCTCTTAAAATGCATCAACTATCATATCAGAAAAGAACTGTTTGAACTAACGTTGGGGAAATGCATTCCATAAGTACATTCATGGCAGTCACAGAAATGCACATAATCTATCCAATTTATAAACCTTGGTTTATTCAAACTAAACAGAGAGATGAGAGTATATTTTATGCATTTTAAATTTGCTGATAGTACTTTATTTCTTTATCATTTTATTGCATCCTATAAATTTATTAAACATAATCCTCATTTTCACAATGCAGAGGAAAATATGGATATTCCCAACATCTTTTTTTGACTAAGCAAATATCATGTGTTAAGCTACCTATAAAGCCTCTTGCATTTTATTACCGAAATGACCAAGCTCAAGGGATATCCATTCTCCTGACCTCTATGAGATTAGGGAATGCTTGAAATGCTTTACCATTATGCCCCGAATCATCAAAAACAGAAGGCCTTTTTACTCCATTACCAGCATGTATATGTTTTCAAACCAAAATTGAATCATACGTTCATTTCAAAAGAATGAAAGATTATTTTCTCCTGATGTAGCACTCCACACAGGTTACCCTGATTACGGCTTCACACATATATATTTTGCATTTTCCCTATCACTCATTACCAATTAAAACTAAAATATATTCTGAGGGTCAATTCAATTTCTTGCAAACAAGCACATTAAAGTCTTTTGAAAATAAGTTTGAACTTAATGATATTTCAAGAATATTTAATTCCATTGAGCAGCTGAGAGGTTGAATCCAGAGGCATTTCTTTGGGAGTGGATTTAACTGTGATTTAGAAAACTTAGTAATAATATAAGAAAATATGTAGGATTGTGTGTGTACCTATTATGTAAATTAAATATGACATGCATGATTACTGTCTTATATACATGTCAAAACATCTGGCATTTAAATAGAAAATGGCAAGAACCACAACATGATTAAAACGCCTAAACCACTTTGGTGGAAATAAATTTTCAAATAACACTTCTAAAAAGAAAATAAAGTAGTTTTAGGTAAATTTCATTCTAGGTGTGGAAAAGAGTAATAAAACAAAATGTCACATTAAGTAAATCATACTGTGTATTCAGCAAAATATAAGAAGAGCAAAATACTACCAGATCTCCAAAATAAATATCAAATATCTAGAAAATGTTTCCATGATGAAGAATGAAAATAAAGAACTTTTGGTGAAGAATGTAATACGCATTTACCTACAAAAATCACTTTGATACTGAAATAGTCTCAGCAACATGGCATGATAAAGTATTCTGAAAACTAAAACATTTTTTGAAATCCTGAAGTGAGGAAATGGGCAAGCATGAGGATTGCCATCTTAAAGTGAACTGTTTCCTGACAATGTTTTATTTCTTGTCAATACTGTTAGCAGCTGAAAGTAGCCCTTCATTCAATCAAAGCTATTTCTGGCTTATTGAACTATTCCCAATTTAAGAGAAAAATCCTCTTCTTGATTCCTTCAGCCAATCAGAGGCCAAAGGCCTGTTTCCAAGAGCAATTTTAAGGTTTGTAATTATATGGCAATCCATATCCAAAACAATATGCAAATATAAGTTATTATGGTAAAATTTGAGGCATTTGAGTACCTAACAGGAATGAAGTCTGTTTGAACTTTCTTTCTCAAAATTCAGCTCATTACATATTGTCTGGTTTCATTCTGCATTAGGCAAGACAGAAACTTGGTTCTGAAAGGCTCAGTAAGCCTTTCCAAGAAATCCCTTTTCTATTACGCAAGTACCCAGTAGAAAATTCACTAAGATGATGGAAGATCAAAAGTATGCAACTACACTGTGTGTAACTGTATGGATATTATTGAACAGCTTGATACTGAAATATTCCCAGCAGTTTTGCACCCTAAAAAGAGGCATTTTAGTCCATCTCTCATTAGGATCATAAAAAGGGGAAGGCTATACTGAGACAAAAATGGCTGAATGGATTTTTGCAGATCATATCTGATGCACAAACTTCGCTAATTTTAAAGAAAGACATTGTAGACAACTTAGCAATAAATAGTGTTTGTGCTCAACTACAAATTTTCACTTTGAAAGAGGGGAACACAAATGCCTATTAAAATTGGCAGTACTAAATTAAAATTGTTTCAAGAATTGAAACATTTCTGTATACTATTTACATGAACCAATCCTCAAATTCCCTTCCCTAATTCCACTGAAGTTAATCAAGAATACAACCAATATTCTACAAATCAATGTAAAACTACTCTTTCTTGCTACATTGTGGAAAGCAAGATATAAATCCTGTCTGTAGAATATTTAGTCCCAGTGGATTAATTCCTCAAGGTCAATGTACTCTCTCAGCATCAGGTTTAAAGTATGCCTGATACATAAGACAAGAAGAGAAAAACATTTGCCTTTGTTATTACAACTATAAACACAGCCTACATATAATTACTTCTACTTATTATTACCCTAGAAATATTAGCCGGTGTCAAACTTGGCGCTTCCGAATCTTGGCTTGGGCCTCTCTCAGAAGTGAATCAAATGAGTCATCTCCACCTCTGCTGACTCCACTTCCTTTAAAGCCTCCTCCAGATGATGACCATGTGCTCATTGCATCTATCATTAAAAAAAGAACATTAATACATTCTGTAGCTACTAAGTTAGGAAAAAAAGAAAATTTACCCTAGCAATATATCGTATTTGCCAAAACATACAAGACCCCATTAATGCATAGGCATTTCTTGGGAATTCCATGCAAATTATTTTTATTTACCCATAAAATCCTCTACTGCTGACCTTTCTTCAAATGGATACTTATTCACAAAAGAATCTAAACCCAAAAAAAATTTTTAAACACAGTGAACACATTTATACAATCCTTCTACTGTATGAATCAATATTCAGCAATAGCACACATTTAATTTCTCTAAGACTAGTAGTAGTAGTTTTTAGGGGAGGCGACCGACAGCTAAGGTCATTTGCGCCATAGGGGATGGACAGGAAAGGATGAAGGGTGGAGGGAAACCCGGCGTCGGCATTAGCCTACTCTTTACGAAAGGCGCCAAGGGGTCCGCAGTTTAACGTCCCATCCGACGGACGGCGTACTCACTCAAAGTGCCCTCCACAAGGCACCTCAAGTAGGGATCGAGATACCTCTGAAAAATATTCAACACCGCCGGGATTTGAACCCGCGCCCTCAGGGTGGGAAGCCAGTACGTTAGCCCCCGCACCATCTCGATCCCCTTCTCTAAGACATTTAGTATATTAAAACTATTTTGTTTTCTCCCAAAGTTTAAGCATATGCCTGGTTTATAAGATGTGACCCGCACACCAGAGGGAAATTTTATGCCATGCTTTCTTTTAAACCTGGTGCCCTTTTTATTACCAAAATGAGAGAGAAGCAAATGGGTTCAAAACTTGAGATGCATTCCCTTACCTTTTCTCTAACATTTTCAGTACATACTTAGACAAAAAAAATTGCTACCCATGTATAATTTGTTTTTTTTTTAAATATATATAAAAGAAAACTGTTTGGTCCAGTTACTTGCTCTCCTGATTTCTTACACACACAAAATGGGAAATCTGAAGTTAAGTTGTAATTATGCTCTATTAAATAACAGACCTGTCAATTACCTTAGTCATACACAGACCAGAAATATGATTCTTTTAGTAAAAATAGGACCTTACATAGATGCTTTTAAAAAGCCACTTTATTACGCCTTAGGATGAAGCCTCACATAAGGTCTAAACTGACCCAGTGATTCAATCAATATGGTATTCCACTGCTCTCAGTTCCACTTTAGTAAGTTTAATATGGCATAGTAAAATTCAATCCATCAATGTCCGTGATGAAATTGTAACTTAATGATAATGATGTAATATTTCATTTTCACCACTAACATTACAAATTTTGAACATAGTTGAAAATTTGAAAGTTACTATTGAGTCTCTATGCTGTTATTACATTACTTTTAATTGCTCATTCAGGAGAATAAAAAATAATTAAGTATCTCTGCAGCTAGTCCCAAGTCTACTGTAAAATCAGCTAACTTAACACTATAACTCATTTATGCCATGATATTATGATTTCTTATGTCACTAGCCTTTGTTCTTTGTGGAATATTTAAGTTCAGTATATTCTGCATCATCATAATTCAATAGTGTACCAGTACCTTTATGAGAGAATATTCATGGATGTTTCAAGTTTGTGTCTATAATGATTGGTATTCATTAATTTTTACATTACCGAGGTGATTTTGTTTATTAGACCAATGCAGTATTGTTCCTGCTCGGGTAAATAGTTGCCTGTGATAGCATCGAGTTAGTAGCTTTCATTCCATGTTTTTTCATCATTATGATTAAGTAGTTATTATGATTATGAATGGCCACTGTTTCATAGTAGTCCCAAAAATAATCACAATAGTTTATGAAAAATAACGGACCTAGCCATTAAGCTGCTTGAAACCTTCAGTTTGTACGGTTCAAGCAAATGACCACGCACCATAATATTATTTGTATACCTCTTAAGCAGGTATGTAAAATTCTGCAAACATATTCTTCCTTATATTGTCTCAGAAACATAGCATGATAGTCAATTTTTTTGTATCTAAAGAACAGAGAGCATAACTCAACTACAATATACAATTCACACTTTTTTCTTACTAATCCGCTATTACTACTATGTGCATGCTTTGAGATACCTATGCAATTAATATATTTTATCCATCATGGGCTGTATTATTTGATCGCTAGATGCAAAATCTTTTGAGCCAATAGGTTCAATGTATTTAAAATCACTCAATCTTCTAGAAAATATAAGTAATCATGAGCCCCATGCTTCCTGGTTTGATAACATATGCAAACACTAAAACAAATATTGTTTCCTTCGGGCATAATAAATGAGCATTCCAGCAAGTTTGCTAATATAAAACTTTAATTCCAGTAATTGGATGTTAATTGGTGTGATTTGATTTGCTAACATTTTGATCGATTTACTTCAGAATCTATAGATTTTGAACTTTACAACAAACTACATGCACCCATAGTTTAATTACAAGGAACAACTCTAGACTTGATTTATAACTACAATTTCACAGCAAATATTCATGTAGTTATCTAATCAAGAGCATCACAACAATGAGTAGATATTTACTCGCTAATTACAATACCTTTATGAATCAAGTGATACTGAGGCATCAATAGGTATTGACTTCCATCCCTAATATTTATATAGATTGGGAAATATTGGAACTCAAAACATATTACGAGATACCTGAAGACCTAAGGATAAAACTAGTTTTATGCAAATTTGTTTTTAATAAAAATGATTATTTAGTATCACCTGAAATAACACTTGAGGGTGAGTGGGTTTTTCCAGTTGAGTTTGACAATTTTAGATTCATATTTATTTGTTATTTTAGAGATAATTTAATTGTTCATATGTTACTAAATTCCCAAGACTCTCAATATCTATTCCAACTCCAAGCAGACAGACAAGAAGAGCTCTACAGATCAGAATAATTTGTCCTTGCTTTATTAACTACACACAAAATGCACCAATTATTGCACCATAGCCTATTTTATGGCTTACCTAAATCTGAATATCTAACTTTGCAAAAAGCCCTTCGGCCACCAAAGCAGAGATCATACTTGGGTAGAGAGGGGTCATCATTTCCATGCTCAACTGCTTCATAGGCATCGACTTTGTAAGCAAAGGTCACAAAGCCATAGTTATCTCTGAAATAGAAAATTTAATGAAATTAAACACAACAATTAAAAAAAACAACTACCAAAGACAAGGTACATTTCTTCCAAACAGTAAGTCTTGGCCATCCATCAGAACTATCAATATTTCTTCAAGAGAATTAAACAGAAAGAAGTGTGGTTCAGGAACCCACTATAAAAAGAATAAATTCTGTATTTCGAAAAGGCAACAGTACCGTAAAACCTCCATATTATGAAGGTGTTCAGGGCAAGAAAAAGGGGGGGTTATTGTTTAGATGTTGCTGTGGGTTGTGTCCTTGCGAGGACTCGTCCATTCAAAAAAATTTACAGCTAATAAATTGAAAACGCAACTTTTAGGATGGCAATATTATCAGTCAATATTATGAATAACCACTTCACCATCCAGACAGCCAAGGGATTGGAGTTATTACTGATTGTTTTAAAGGGATAATGCAAGAGAAATAGGATGACAACTAACCACAAGAAAACAAAAGTATTGTAAAAAAAAAACTAGATCACGTGAAGCAGTTCATGTATTTGGCCAGTATTTTAGAGGAAAATAGGCATAACATGGGAATGCATCAGCAAAAGAAGCATTTGCCAAAAGAAAATTAGTTAAGGTACACTAAGTGAAGATAGATTGGTAAGACTTTGATGCGGAGCACAGTGCTTTATATATGTAAAACCTGGGCAATCAGGCCAAAGGATGAATATAGATTGGATGGTCTTTAGATGCGGGAGTGATAAAGAATGGAGAAAAGAAGTTGGACAGAAAGGAAGACGAAAATAAGTTTTATCTAAGATGAGTAAAGAGGAGAGACTGCTGGGAAAACTAAAAAAAAAACAGAGTAGAGATCCAGGAAATATTGAAAGGCAGTGATAGAAGATAAAATTTTGGATAAGCAGGGTGTAGAAAAAAAAGAGGGAATCTTTTAAACAGCGCAATGACAGGCAGCAGAAGGCTCAAAAAAGTGAGAGACAAACCAAAGGAAACTCTCATGATATGCAGATAATAGTCATGAGAGACCATTCAAAACCTACCACTAATTGGTAGAATACTTAACATGAAATGAATGAATCATGCATGCCATAAAAAAATATTTCATATATTTTTTCATTTCTTACATGTTATACATATATTTTTAATTTATCAAATTTACTGGTAATCCCACACAATGCCTCAATTGTAACTTATTCATAGATGCAGCATATTTTTGGGGAAAAGATTGGTAGAGATACTAACTAAAAACTAAATTTGGGATGAATTTAAAGTTCTCAACCCAATTTCATCCAATTAATGTAACTTTGTATGTTTTTCTATAAAATGTATGAGAATACTACCTTTTATTAAGGCAAATGCATGAGAAACTCAAGAGAAGCATTTTATCTTCTCAGGAATTCAGTCACTCTTTTAGAATGTATGAAAGACTTATTTCTGTATTCTTACTAACTGACCATCTGTGGTGAAATACTAAAATACTTTTTGGGAATAACCATAAACACAGAAATCAACCCTAAGGTCGGTTTAGTAGGTGATGGTAGAGATCACCCTGTACTAAGCCCTATACGGCGTGTGAAAATTCACACATCAGGGTAGGGGGGTCAGTTCCTTTCCCTGTACCGGTTATGGTTCCCCAGGAAGACCTGGTACCCGAAAAAATGACTTTAGCTTGGGTGGAGCTGCAGGTGCCCAGAGTGCCTTGCCCGGGAATCGAACCCGGGACCCTCCGGTCAGCAGTCCAACGCTCTGCCCACTGGACTACCGCGACCCACTTTTTTGGAATAGCAATCAAATTTTACTTGCCCCACATTACCTCTCACTTAATTTATATTAAAATCTTGTTTTGTTTTAATCTAATATATTCAAATAACAATGCAATTCAAAGGTTAGAGCAAAAGCCAACCAAAAACAGCAGACGTTGAGTCCTTTATACCATGCATAAATTGAAATATGACATCAATGAAATTCAAATCAGGGTGTCCCTTGATTTGCAAAGTTATTGTTCATTTTGAAAACTTTCTCTAATTATTATGCATTTATGTACAGCAAAGTTTCATGCATGTGTCAGAGAGTTATCCTGTGTATCCTCTCCTATGCTCAGTAAAGAAAAACCCCTTAAACAAGTAACTTCTTTTTGAATTGTCAAAGGCTATAGACTAAAACCAATGGAAATGATAGGAACGGAAGCAGGAGCAGGTCCTTATTTGACAGACTTATTACGAATTATTTTAAATGCTTGTAGTGCACCATGCAATTGCCAGCACAAGTGAATGCCTGTCTCCATCAAGGAGATTGAAAAAGAGCTTAGAGCCAAATGTATGCCAGTTGTACTACTGGCCACCCAGGCACAGCCATTATATTATTCCCTCATTAGCAGGTTGGATAGACAAGAGGTCAAGGTCACTGTGCTGTCAACAATGGCATGCCAGAGTGATAGTGAAGGGAGACTCTTTAATCTCTTGATACAGGGGAGGCAGAGGACACATTCATGGAAGTGGAATAAACTATGAAAAACTGTTAATTATGACAAGCACACAACCCTTTTCAGACTGACTGAAATACTTCCAAGCAGGGCTGCCAACTAAGGTCAGTGACAACTGGGAAAAGTGAGAATTCCACCACCTTCCCCTTAAGCCACACCCCCCAAAAAATACAAATCATACACATTGCTATGTTGCAGGAATTAACACAAGTGTTGGTTAGTTGAGAAAGTACATTCAGTAGACGAGCAATTATTTAGCCACTTTGACAGCCTCCCAAACTGTGGTTCTTTGAGCAAAAGCCCCATCCTTTCCCCTCCAGTTACAGCCCTGTGTTACTGCTAGCCCAGCTTACCAATGTCTTTGGAGACCCTGTCTATGATATTTTTATTATGATCCCCTCATGTCCTCTTCTGTACATGAAGAGTGGATGGGAAGAATACTGAAATGATTTTTCCAAGGGTAAAGGCCTTACTTTTATCATGTGTCTAATGATGAAAGATAAAAAAAACATGTACCCAAGCCAGAAGAACCGAAGATAGAATGTGCTGTGCATTCACTATTTAGCCTGCGAAGCAATCTGAAGTCTGTATAAATGATATTACTGATAGAGGTTTGACTTTTAATTACTAATGTAGCATTAAATTAAGACAAATAAGTTGAATTCAGCAGGAATGGAACCAAGATAAGGATTTGGTTGTTTTAATATTTTCTATATCAACAATGATGAAATTGGCCAAAACAAAAATTTTAGTTACTCTGATGAACCATAAGTGAAACTTGGTGAATAAGTCTTCGAAACCTAAGAAATAATATAATTGTGATATCAAATTGGTACCAATCCCTTTTAATTTTGAATTAATTTTAATACAAATGTTCACTGAAGGAACAGATAATACAACTAATGAATTAAAACAATGTGAAACTAGCTTTTCTATGACACCCAAAAAGATATGTTAATTCTCTATGCAAAATTCTAAAATCTATGGACTATTCTTCATACATAATATCCAAGCAATCTCATTTTCCTGTAGTGCTGCCCAGAAAAACTAATATGTAACCATGAAAAATTTCCTCTCATCTATAATTCATAAATGTTTGCAAAGCTAGTAGAAAAGTTGATTCCAGTCATTCAAACATTATTAGCTAACATCACTTGAAGCACAAGCAGCTTATGGACAGATAACTAATTAATCCAGACACCTTGGAAAGTATAGTTGTAAATTATACCTATAAATTGGCTATTTAACTCACTAAGTTACAAATTATCCAATGAAATACCGGAAATATGCAATATTAACAATTATTTTTTAACTTAAAATTTCTGTTTCTGTGACTGAAAATCAGTTAACTTACCCATGCTCTCGGAAGTGAACACTGATGTCAATTATTTCACCGAACACCTCAAACCGATGTCTTAAATCAGCTTTTGTAGTTCCTTCAGCAAGCCGTCCAACATATATCACCCTACGTTCTTCAACCTGAAATATGTTAACATAAAAAAATTAGGAGATTGTAGAATTCTAAAAGACTAACTGCATCCAACATATTTAGCATTCCACACCACTTGAACAAATCACACAGAACTCCATTAAGGAATATGGACAAGGGAGAACAATATTAAATTTGAGCAAAACAAACAGTTAATGAGCACACTTCCAACGTACAATCAATTTATCAAGGTTGCACAGTTGTTTAAAAACTACACACAGTCAATATTGCTTGCAATTGAAATGAAACTTACTATTTTTGCTCATGAAATATGCAAATTTCAGGAAATGCAGGGACTTTTCTAAGATTAATAATTGGGCAGAATAAAAACAGCATTACATGACAAACCTGACGAATCTTCTCCCTCTCAATGCCTGGCTGCCAATCGGATGAAGGAGGAAGTGCCGCAAGGCCACAACTACTATTATTTGACTTAGCTCTGTGCTGTGCCCCATGTATTGGTGAACGTGACCTACAGACCAAGCACATACTCCCATTATGCCATGAATGGCAACAATCAAAAGTCAGAAAAAGCTAGCCTCCCACTTCACTAAATGCACAAAAAGGAAGAAGCATGCGATGAGAGTAAAAAGGAATAATAATTTAAGCTAATCCTTCCCCATTACTGTACTGAGATGGCAAAAATGGTACCAGTACACAATTTTGAACAATGATGAACAAATCCAAACATAGAATTTTTTACCAGAATATTTTTAATACTAAAATATCTAAAATAAATAATGATAAACAATACAGTAAATCATGATGGAGCAGAGTTAATCATTATTACTTATCTTGATAATTGAAAAATTAGAAAGTTAATACACAACTAAGTAAGCATCAATTCTCAATTTACCACATGCTGAGAGTTTGACGGCTATCCCATTATACTACATTACTGCCTGATGTTGAAGTGATATCAGAAATTAAAGCACTTGAATAGTCCTTAATAATGGATAGGGGTCTAGCTGTTGACAGTTGAAATAATAAGCAAAAGCGACAAAGTCTTCATCACCTTTAAAACTATTATCACCTAATTTAAAGTTTGATATAACTGAACATAAGTATAGTTTATGATAAGTTTCACAATATCAAGATGTTATGCTTCAATCCTTATGACTATTTTAAGTTTCAAAACTAAATTATGATTGCCTGAAATTTATACATACATACACTCACTACAGCAAAATTAAGTCTTTATGATATCTTTCATAAAACTGGTTTATGATGATTATTTTCTGCATTTAAAGCACTGTTGTCATGAGAAGTAAGGTTAATACATAAAAAAAGATTCAGAAATGTTTAATCTGCATAAAAAATTATATTGAAATGTTACATGTGCAGAAAAATGTTGGGGAAAAAACCTTTCATATTTTTCTACTTGGATAAACCTGACACCAATGAGTTCTATAACTTGTTAATTCCACCAAATTTCATACATCAATTTCGAGACCTACTTCAATAGTAATCATTAATTAGAATATGCCTTCATCCGTTGCTATATTCTTAACTTCTTTTATGCACCATAAGCTAAAAATGCAATTATGCCATTAAGAGATGCATTATTATTATTATCCCTCGCATTCAAATAAGTAACCATCAAATAAAACTTATCTTACAGGTTCTCACTTACCACAAACAACTATGGACAGCACATATCCATATCAGATTAAGTTCTGAGACATACTGAATCAAATAACTGTATAAATGGCAACACATTAACATGCTGGGATTCAAAAATGTTTTATGGAATCTTTGGTACTCTGTGGTAGATATTATGATCTTGTATGACTTTGAAGTGTATGAAATCAATCTTACAAGTATAAACAATATTTCTGGAACCAAGAACCAAACCACCCTATTACTACTAAAAACCTAAGCATACATTGACACACACTGCATTAAAAGGTCAACTTGAATTTTTATACTAAGTCTTTCCTTAAAATCTTTATTTTCAAAAGAAAATTTCACAAGATTTAGAATGTGAATATTGCCAATCAGTAAATCTCCACATCAGCACCATAACAATTCCTGACAATCCATAAGCAAACAACAGAAGGACTAATAATAGCAACGAGACCCTACTTATGACTGCTTCAAATAACAATTAACATTAAAAGAAGTGTAGGCAGAGCAAACAAAATTAACCCATAGTATATTTACCGGGAGTAGCACGATGAGCAATCAGAACTCCAAGAGGGAGAACGGGATGACTGAGATCGACAACTCCTGCGCCTTGCTTCTCCATCTTTGTGACTGCGCCTCCTGCTTCTTCTTCTAGAACGCTGTTCATCATTGTGGGGGGGAGAAGGAGAGGGGGACGAGGGTGTCACTGAGCGCATGGATGATGATGGAGAAGAGCCACAAGAAGTGAGGGATGAAGGGGACTTCACCTGAGAATGGCCACGCTGCATCGACGATGATCTTCTCATGTGATGGCTTCCACCCTTGGCACTACAGCTAATGGAAGAAGATAGAACAGTTAATTAGTAAATAACAAAAAATGTAGTCAATCAATGGATTGCTTCTGGGGGAATGGTCAGTGTGTAACTATGACTAATTGGTTTCATTTGAAATTACCACAGTGAACTCCATTTAAGTCATAACCAACAGATTAATTTAAATCAAGATTCCATTTACAAAACTCATTACTGAAAGAAGCTGAAGCTTATGAAAACAACTTCTTCGTTAGTTTATCGGAAACCCCAATACTTTTTACAACAGCGTAGAACTATTAAAGCAGCCATTTTCAATCATTAATATAGATAGCTTTCTACCGATGGTGGCTACGTCAGAAGTATTATGTGACCTAGTGTGTCTCTGAAACAGTGAACCTCTTCAGGAGCAAAGGACTCGCTACTGCTTGTTTTATTGCCCCCTTCCACTCAGTTGTATATTAAGCATCTGGGTTTGATTAAGGCATCTGGGTTTGAATCCTGATCAAGTTGAATGATTTTTACACAATGAAATTTGTGTATTTCAGTAATAATTACTTTGCTCTAAATGACCATTACCACAATACGACCATCATCCCAAGCTGTACACATTTGTAATACAAAAGGTGGCCATTCATTTGATTGCTTATGAAAACTATTGTGCTCTCTATCACCCCTTATTTAAAATATTTAACATTTCATCCATACCATGTGTATATATACTTCAGTGTTTGATATGAGCAAAATCTAACCTTAAGGAATATTCAATTAATTCCAGGATAGATAATTATGGTATGAAACAGAAGGATTATACGTCCATACTAAGAAAACTGCTCTGGGTCCTAAGGTTGAGTTTGTATTTGTATAATAAACTGCCTTTGGTGGTCAAAGTTCCATGAGCACTCTTTTTTATGTAGCAAAGGTAAAAGCTTTCCAACTAAATTATTGCTTGTATACAGTAGCCAGTAGTTTTCATGAATTAATGGAATTACGAAACTGGATTACAATCTATTTATACACTTATATGCTTTATGTCTTTGCTAATTTTCTGTATGCTTGCAAGTATGTATGGTGTGACTTTTACCTGAAAAATTGATTGCTGGCAAATAAACTATTATCATTACAAGGGTAATTTGAAAGGTTCTCAGAATCATCACTAGCACAACAAGTTTCCCACGTAGTAATAGGTAATCCTTATTGAGTGAACAGGCAACACATCAGCGCTCTGGAAAGAGATCTGTGGTGCGGACGTCTCTCTGCTGTTTTTTCAGTGTAAAGATTGGTGAAAATGAAAAAAAAAAGGAGATTCGAGCAGTGATTAAATACTATGTAAATAAGGTATGAAAGCAAAAGAAATCCATGCTGACTTTCAGAACACACTGGGTGACACTGCTCCTTCATATGCCACTGTTGCAAAGTGGACAAACGAGTTGAAGTTTGGCTGGAACAGCTTAGATGAAGATCCACGTAGTGATTGGCTAAAATGTGCCTCTACCCCAGAAATTATTCACTAAGTGAATAAAATGGTCATGGAAAATCGCTGACCTAAAGTGCAAAAAATTACTGAAGCTGTAGGGATGCCATCTGATCAGGCATATCACATTTGAAAAGTGGAATTGGATATGAGAAAATTATCTGCCACTTGGGTGCTCCAACTCTTGACCCAGGATCACAAACGCATCAGAATGGAAATTTCCAAACAATGTTTCACCCATTTTAAGAGGAACCAAAAGTCTTCACTGGTTTGTGACCACAGATGAAACATGGGTCCACCACTATACCCCAGAGACAAAAGCAGAAGAGACATGTTGATTCACGACCACCAAAGAAAACAAAAGCAATATGGTCAGCCAGAAAGGTGATGGCTTCAATTTTCTGAATGCGAAGGGGATTCTGCCAATAGATTATCTACCCACTGGCCAATCACTGGACAATACTACACTAACCTCCAGGACCAACTACAGCAAAAGACACACAAAAAAAGGCCACATTTGGCAAGGAAGAAAGCCATCTTTCATCAAAACAATGCACGCCCACACACAAATGTCCATGCCAAGGCAAAAATACTTGAACTAAGACACGAATTGTAACTACACCAAGCTTATTCCTCTGAAATGGTTCCATCAGATTTCCATCTCACCCCTAACTCAAAATTTTCCTAGGTGGACCTCTTCAAACAAAGAACAGCCGAATTAGACGGGTATTTTGCAGGCCTGAATGAATCTCATTGTCGAGATGGGATCAAGACATAGGAACATAATTGGACCAGTTACATTAGTGTACAGGGACACTACATTGAAAAATAAATAAAGTTTCACTGAGCTAGTCCTTTATTTCTATTCCACTCCGAAAACTTTTCAAATGAACCTCATATTTCATCACTATCAGTGGCAATCCTGAAGATAACACTTGTTAAACATTGCAAAATTTACCAATTTCTCTACAGGCTGAATTGGTTCAAAAGACAAATATTCTGAAAGATAAACCATAAGGGATGTTTATAACAATGATTGAAGTGGGTTCCCAGACAAATAAACTGGTTTTTTTTTAGAGTTTGCCAAGATTGTTTATTTAGAGTGTATTCCCTCAGAAAAGTGCATTATGAGGGGAAGTCAAACGAAAACCAAACTCATATCATTAACTTCACGACCCTCACAACCACCCAACGACTGCGTGTGCCTGTAAGTTGTCACTATACAGTTCTCCTACACAGTAATGGCAGAATCGATACGTAACAACAGTGTTGCCACCTTTCATGTGGACTGTGTGTTATGGTGGGTGTTCGGTCTTCATTTGACTGCCCTTAGTATTCAGGCACAAAACTTCGTCATATAATGGTCATTTAAGTTATTTAGTACACCAAATTTCACCCCTCCCTATGAGTACTTCCCACAGCACAATTTCTCCTCTAACAACGTAGCTGGTTAGTTCAGTTACAAAACCTATCAAACACCTCAGACAAACCTCCATATCAAGTTATAAATTACGTCAGGGGTCTAAATATGGTAGGGTGAACACTGTATGGTATTCACTTTCACCTTGGCTGCATGATAACAACCTCCACCCTTATACTTTCTTACCTTCTGCCATTACCATGGGTTTTTTCATTCCACTCCCAGAAACAAGCATTTAATGAAACCAAAATGTATTCAACCACCTAAATTTTAGTACTAAACATAACAAAGCATTGAAGCTAAAAAAATATTTCCACCTTCTTTCCTTCATAATATTTAAAGCAGAAATTCCAACTTGATCATATTTCCACCCAAGCTCACCAATTTACTGCCATCAGCTGAGACAACCATTACTAATACCTAACGATCTGGCATCAAAATTAGAACTGCCATTTCTGTGAAGCTTAAGTTTTGAAACAAATTGTGATTCCAGTAAACCAGGAGAAAAAGAAAACAACAAAGACTCTGAAGACTAAGCTATAAAAATGACAGCAACTAACATGAAAAAAATACTAAGACAAGAAGATCTAGGTGCTCTGAAGCCTGTAATAATAGAAGCTCCCTGAAGCTTTACAGACCCTTGATCTATAGACATAGATTGGTAAAAAGGTGCACACCCATACACACCTACAAATAAACATGTGTTCAACTTTACATATACCTAGTCAACTAAAACAAAACAACAAAAAATGTACAATGTCCCCACTACGCAACTATTCAAAGGTTAACTTCACTAAAATGGTACATATCAACAAGAACTGAGTGCATAGGAATAAACCATTTCAGTCACATCCATCGTAAAAATGACAAGCAAAGGAAAATCGCATTGAGCATTTCTTGACAAACATTTACAGAAATGAAGCATTCAAAAGAAAATATGTTTTGCAGTGAACTCACAGGGAAATCTCAGAGATCTAAATACAACTACTGAGCAGACAAATTTCACTATCAAAGCCAACTACCCCAACATGAATTTATTTATTTATGTAACATCTTTTATTTGGGGTGAGACAGACTTTATAGTCACTTCTTCCACCTAACCCCTACATAAATGGGAGAATGTAGCCCATGTACATCTCCACAAAAGTTCTCCGCACATATAAAACAAATTAGACAGTTCCCAAATTTTATAATTTAATACATACCTCCTAGTTCGAGAATTATGACGCCGGCCTTTATGGGAATGGCTTGATCTACAATGGCAGCTATGATGGCCACGATGGTGGCGATGATGCCTGTTCCTCCCCTGATTCAAGGAAGATATTGATGAGGAACGAGATGAGCAAGATGATGCAGAGCCATAAGACGAATGTGAAAGTACAGATGAATTGGATGAGGCAGAGCCATGTCTATTATGATGATGAGATCGGTAATTACGCCTTCTTCGGTCACGGGATCTAGCAGCCCTGTGTCAAATCATGCAGAGAGTATTTCAACCACTTTTTAATAAAAATGGGAAAAACTAAATTCAATCAAGACTTCTAAACATGTGACATTAGCATTTTTGAGATAAGGGCAATTTCATTGCATTCATGTTTAGTATAAACTTCTCATTATTGATTTCCTTTAGCATTTGGAACATTTTCCAATTAATTTTCAAGAAATTCTAACTTAAGATAATTAACCACAACTTCTTAATTTGGAAAATAAGCATTACAGCCTTACAGAAAGAAATAGAGTGAAAAAGACCACAATACTGCAAAAGGTATAGATGGAAAAGCTTAAATTATGTATGCTGGTGGCTCGCAGATTCTTATGTCTGAAACACATCTCCTTCAAGGCTGTTATTTTAATAGCTATATAGTAATATTGACTTATTTAAACAAATTTTCAAAATATTAATGAAAAAAATCAAGTTAAATAGAAGAAGATAAATCAAAACATACATCATTCAGTAAGCTCACCAGTGGAAATCATTTAAAATAACAATAATTATAATTAATACACAGCATTGCATTAAAAGCAAAATACATTAAGTAAAAAGTGACTTTTAAATGTGAGTTCTCACAGTTACTGAAAAGAGCCATGACTAATAAAATTTGAATAGTAATAATTGAAATTTAACATTTTTTCATAAAATTATGACAAACTTCAAACCTATTAAACACAGCTAATTGCTGTTGGGTCGAGCATATTTAAAAACCGAACATAATTTATAATCCACAGGATTTAGTTTTCTTCTGGCAGCTTCCCAATATTTTAACAGTTCTTAAACCCGGGGAAACCAAAAACAAAATAAGGCGACAGAATTGTCATAAAAATGGCAGTAAGCAGCAGTTGAAAGATTAAAACTTTCCACATATGCATAGGGTCAATTTAACTTTTTTAACCTTTTCCATAATGACAAGAACATTAATGGACACTCCTAAAAGATATGGACAACAACTTAAGTAACCATTCCAACAGAATATTTGGCATTAAAGTTATTATACCATTCAGTCACATTAACTAGTTTGCTACTAATGCTTTACTGTAGCCTTATCTACTCCAATATTACCCATGGTATCATTCTCTGGGGCTCATCTCCTTTCTCCCAAGTCATATTTAAATGGCAAAAGAAGGCTATTCACATCATATCTACCACTCCAATTTCAAGATCTTAGGCTCCTACTACCTTTCCCATCCATATACACCCTATTAACAGAAACATACATGAAACATCTGTCAGACTTACATGTCAGAAATTTTCACTACCACAATCACTATACCAGAATCCATTCAAACCTGCACATCAAACATAATTGAACCAAAGCTGCAAGCGTAGGACCAAAATTCCCATAAATATCTACTCAAAGCCTTTCCCCTAGGGCAGTGCAATTTTTCATGTACTTATATGAGGGGTTCAATACTTATCAATGACACAGTGTCAACATGGATTGAGCCCTTTCATGCCACGATTCCACCCAATCATCCATATTTTCAGTCAAACTACGGTTATAGGAGAAACTAGTTTCCTTGCCCTTCAGAAAAATTAAGGCAAAACACTGGCCTAAGTGCACAGCTTACTTAAAACGTTATTCATTATAGATACATTTTAAGGGTATCCATGGCACAATAGGAGAGCATTTTTTGAACAAATGCAGCCAACGTCAATCAAAATCGGAATGATCAAATGATGATGGGAAATTAAAAATACACCCAGAGCAATTTCTTTTAATTTACCTTCTCTGATCCTCTAATGAAGACTTCTCTTGGGTAACTTTCTCTTCTTCCTCATTGCACTTTGTTTGCACTTCCACACTATGCATCTTCGGCTTCTCGCCACTAGTTTCTTCGCTAACTTTATCCTCAGGAACATCAGTTTCCTTTGCCACTGTTTTCACAGAGGCAGAATTATCTACATCTACTTTCTCACCACCGACACCACTTGCATCACCACCATGATCCTCCTGTGGCATGGGAATCTCAGACAGCTGCACTTCACATGGATATACTCTCTGCTTTTCTAACTCCACCCTACGACTACGGTACTCTTGCAGATTCAGTTTACGCTTCGGTTTCTGCACTTCACGTTCCTGAGAGCCTGCAGTAGGCACCGTCCCGCGTGCACCATCTGCTTCTTCAGGAAGACCTAAAGAGCGCTTGGCCGGGTGCACTACGCTGACATTGGGGCAGGAACCTGCCTCTTCCCCAGCATCACTCACTTCACCCGATTCAAGGCCACTGTCTTTTTTTGAATTCTTCTCATAACAACAACCTACATTCAATTTTCTAGATCTATCCGAGATACTTTTTACTACATCAGTCACTGCCCTATCAACTGCACCAATTTGCATAACAGTTCGAGAGGAATCCGTATTTCGGCTTGGAGGGGTAGGCATGGCAGGTTTAGTGACTATACTACGTGCATTAGGACCAAGCGCAGGCACTGGGAGACTGGCATTCTCCTTACGGTTGCGCCGTGATCGGCATGCCTGTCCCTCATTGGCATAATCCGAGGCATCAGAATGATAGAATGATGGTGGACGAGCCATTTCAGATGAGCAGTAGTCATGATCAAGCTGAACAGATTCACCTCCTCCCAGCTGACCTCCAGAAACCTAGGCAGAAAAAAGGCAGAAAGATTGTTCAAATGCAATATAAAGTTTACCAAACAAAAGCCTAAAAACTTGTACATTATTCTATCAAAACTTACTGTTCCCCAGTTTATACCTTTCCAAAACCACTGCTGGAGCCATGTGGCTCATACAACTGGTTCCATCTCTATTAGCATGTCATGATTCTCTCATAAATATATGATCACAATTTGGGGCGTGCAAAGTGAACTTCAGTCACAATAAATAAAGAGTGAGGTGAGGCACAGGTGAAGAAGAAAATTAATGAGAGAGATGGGAGGGAAAAATGATTCACATCAAATGCTCACTGCATGATGAAAGGAGTGTTTGAACTAATCCAATTAATAGACAGTTTATGAAAAATGAGAAAGTTAAGTGCCTCAAAAATAAAGCTCTGACTGAGTCAGCATCTACATGTTGTTTGCCAAGATACTGTTGAGACATTCATTACAGAAGTCTCCAGTCAGCCATATTGGCCAAATGTTCACATTCCAATTAAGCCATCAAGGCCCTAAAAATAAAACCACAGTTCAGTAACCATACCATAATTAATTCACATGTAGTCCACCTATTGTATTTAATGTAGATTTTGAATAGTCCCAACAATTATTATGAATCACGTGGACTTTTTCTTTCTTGTTTGCCGTAAATTACTTCCTCTTTAAATCTTCATGCTTTCTATCTGTCTCATGTCATCTAACAAGTATGTTATCTTCACCTCTTAATAGCTTATCAACACTCTCCTCTCTATTATTGCACTAAACATCCCATTACCTCTCAATATTCCCTCAACTCAAATTTTCGGCCTTCTTTGAGTTGGAAAAATAGCTACTTACTCTCTTCCTCCAATTAATCTGAAACTCTGTCACTAGTCTTCCACCGTATTTTCTCCGTTCTTCAACATTATTCACACATTAGAAGCCTTGAATCCAAGCAGATCTTTATATCTCAAATACCAGGATCCATATTTAAATACAATCTACATTAAAGTCTTGAAAAATAATTTCTTTGCTCCTACTAATCATACCTGTCATCAATTCCATTCCTGCAAAAACCTCTTTTGCCAAAACTACTCTCCTCCAAATGTCTCCTGCAATTACTCTTTTTCCTCCAAAATACATCTCAATTGTTTAATTTCTCCATCCGCTCTAATTATTTCCTTCTATCAGAATGCTTGCCTAAGTTTTCTTACTTCTGGAGAAGCTAATTACTTCAACTTTCTTTTTCAGTTAATCTTCATCAGGTTTTTCTCATTTTGCTCTGGCGAAGCACTCAAACATTCCCAGAAATACCTTGGCTGTTCGACTAACTTTTGCTTGATTATACTGAATATTTTATCTGACCTTATTGTCCTGTCACCCACTTTTATTCCCAGCCCAAGACCATCTACTGCCACCCATAGTTTTTCCACCATATTCAATAAGTTGAAAAATAGAAGCAATAATGGAGAACCCTCTCTCTCTCCATTATTACCTCAGCTAACCACTGCCCGTTCCAGTTCTCTTCGCTATCCTTGTCTGGGATGTCCGAGTTGTACACAGGTTTTTGATTCAGCAACAGTGCACTCCTATGCCCTAAATGTGCACTAACTTCAACTTTGCCCTCTCTACTCTGTCAAAAGCTTTCTCCAAACCCACCATCATTCTGTACCCTTTCAGCCCTCGGTACTGCAATGACATTCGTTTTCATCCATTTTCCAAATCTAAGTTGATTAGCCATGTTAGCTATTTGCACTATTGCGTAACTAAATAAGTGATTATCAGTACTACATTGGCCTCATCTCAAATTAATTTAAGGCTCTACTTTACTCTTTTTCATAGTATTGACCCAAATCTACAGCAATTCTGAGAGAATTTGTCCTGAGGGACTTTATTCATTCATTTTATGTAATTCTTTTCTTATCTCACTATCTATAATCTCATAGTATACCTGGAGCCCAGCAATCTCCTACTCATCCAGACCCCATTCCCTTTACATGTCTAAGATAGCCAACCTAATCACATAACTTTGTTATTTTACATAAATCAACAGAAAAAGTGTGCAGCTTGAGGCTAAAATCAAAGGAGCTTGGGTGTCCATTAGGGATTCAGAGGTATAATGCAAAAACCTGTATGGAACAGTGAAATAACACAAGCCATACACAGCAGCTTGGCAAAACCAAGGCTAATGCAGAACTTTAGAGTGTGATAGCAAAGAGCCTTGCAAACAGTAACCATGAATGAACTCCACAACATCTGAGCATTGCCTGTGCAGGCATTACAGAGGCAATGAAAACATTGGCAAGTGAGGGCATAAGCTTACACATACTGTTGTTAGCATACAGGACGAAGGTACAACAAAGAAACTATCTATGGTCATAGACCCATTGGGATGGAGCACAGGATATCAAATCCAATCTTTGAGATGGAGTGTGACGGAATGGTGGCAAAGTTTAACTCATTGGAAGAACTCTTCAAAACCCACATTCAATACCAAGAGCTGTGAGATTATGAAATATGAAAATAAGGGACAATATGATTAGGAGCTTTATAATCTATAATCTTCACAACCTCTCAAAATTGTGTGTTATTTAGTGGTTAATGTGTCCTAGTGAACACTAGACACTAAAATGATGCACTAACTACTTCTAATTTGAATAGTAAAAATATGCCTTTGGGAATTTGTAGTATGCAAATTACAAACACGAATTTAAGTTTCATGTTCATGGAATTCTGACTCCTACTTCCACTAGATCAATCTGTGTTGCCATTTTGTCAGTTTTTCTTGCACAATAACAATTGGTTGGCTTGGATGCCACATTCACATCCCCGTGGTTTGTTTTGTACTTTGATTTTTTCCTTCAGTATACCATTTCATATGGACAGTGATGAAAAAAGTACTGCAAACCAAAGCTTGACTCACAATTTTAAGGAGTTTGTTACGACTCAGTGTTGCTCCAGCATCTTGCATTCTGGTACCTCTCTGTCCATAGCGTTTCGAGGGCAAGGCTGGAATGACAGCTATAGACTTCTTACGCCCACATGCCTAAAATCAATAATAATTTTGGTCAGACACATTTACTCCCAACATTTCGCTAAGAATATAAGATCAATAATGCATCATGCACATTACCTTATAAGCATCATATTAATTTAGAAATATCTTTGAAGTGTCTGGGACCAAAATGGTCACAGTAGTAGGAATATAAGGACAATGGCATTAAGCAAAAGAATTCACAAGAATGATGGAATAGATGAAAGGGACATAAAGTAAGGAGGTTACGAAAACTGTCAAAACTTTGGTAGGGAACATGGTTTTTATCACTTGTCAACTTGGTAGTTAAAGCAGGATAATAGGCATATACTAAAAGTTTTTGCAATAAGGGTATAGAGAAGGATGGGAAAGGTGAAATGGATGAATGGGAAGAAGGGGGATTAGAGAGCATTGTTGGGAGAAATCCACAGGAGGCAGGAAAGATAAATGCAGAACATTTTGATTGGTAATGGAGAATGGCATAGAAGAGAGGATGTTAGGCAAAAAGAGTAGGGGCAGGAAAAGAATAGGCATTTTGAATGGAATGACAGCAGATAGAATGTATACAGCATTAAAGAAGTTTATTGAAGAGTAGAATATTGGGTTGTTTCCAGTTAATTAAGGCCAAGAATATAGGGGTATTCATAACACAAACCTACCTTAAACACTGGACCACAAAATAATAAGAAATAAATTCAAATATTTAAAATAGTAGCTCAGCCAGTGAAACATAATTTTGCAATTCTAGAGTTAGAATGCAACTGAAAATATTAACAGTCAAAATTTCAGTGAGAGTTCTGTGGCTTGGGAGTTTTAGCCACAAATGATCAAGCCAATTTTCTAAATAATGTAAAGAGCCCAAGCCACTGTAAATACTAAAGAAATTGAAAATGAAAAATTCAATTAGATTGTTTAGGGACATATGAATGCATGCACAAACGTATTGCACTACAAGTATTATTATGTACTGGTAGTCATCTCTCTTCAACTCGTAGAGTTTCAGACATTCTCTGAGAATCTATTTTAGTTGGATTTTTGTAACTAAGATTCATGATGAATGTTATGCATGTATACCTTAGCACCAATAAAATGGTAAATGCCCATATGTGATGATAAATATAAATTATAATGATAAATACAGACTCACCCAATCAAATAATAAAGTAAAGATTAAAGTAATGCTGTACATTAGCAGCTTCATGTATGAGGCTAGGGCAAGTGCAAAAATGCCGCAACAAAATGAAGCCATTTTTGAAGGATTTTTCTATGTCAACTTTTCGGAAAAGTGGATGGAATGAACAATTCAATAAGGGAAAGATGAATAAAAAGCAAAGTAATTCACTGAAAGATACATGGAAGATTATTACCTAATAAGCCCATGAAATAAAGCCATAATCGCCTAGAATATATGTTACTGAAAGGTCCCTAAGCTCAGAGCATTAAAAATGTTTTGTCTAAACCTATTCTATTGTTAATTATTAAATTAATGTACACAAAGTGTGCATTCAATGAACAGCATTGCAATTATCAGATGAACTTACCATTTGAGAATACTGATACATTAAGCTATTGTTCATAATTCAGTAGGTTCAAATGCACAAACATGAAAGCACAGCATTCAATACAAAGATTATATTTGGATAATATAAACTTTTCAAATATGTACTTAAAAATTCTAATATAGAAAAATAGCAATACATTTTCCTAAATGGTTTCATTATTCTTTTGCCTTGTTAACTCAATTTCATGTATATTCTCGTCAAGGACAGAACTACCCTAATTATTTAGAAAAAAAATTCCATTACAATATCAATTTTAATCAAATGACCTTGCATGACCTCCAAATATTAATGAAGTTTCCTAGACTCTATTGTGGTTTATCTTTGGAAACCTTTTTTAAGAAATGATTTAAAATGATGCATTGTAAAACTAAATGTGGTGCTATTATTATTAACACCATTGTTTACAAATTTCAATCATTGCAAAAGCTAAACATTTTCTCTTTTTTTGGGAGTACTTATTTGGTAAATTTCTGTTTGAACAAAGTCAGATAATAATTTGATAAATTATCTAGTTTAACTCAAGTAGTACACACACAGTGATAGATGAAATTCCTCAGTCGCATATTACAGTGGTACTTGGACGAATTCCACTGGAAACCACTAGTCATGCAGAGGAAAAATTCAGTCAGAAAATTTTTCCATTTAGTGGTCCAATATATTCTGCCATCTTAAGTGTACCATCAATTCAAATTAGATGAGAATAGATTATGAAATTAACAATGCAGGAGATGGAAGGAATCTGATCTTCTATGACTACAAAGAAGCAATATTGCGTCCAAGTAGTGTCCCATCAAAACCTGGGTTCTAATATTGGCAAATGCCAATGCTGTGGTGGTTTGAACTTCAACACAGAAAAGACAAATGTTAAAATGGGAAAGTGGATTTTCCCAATGGAGGAGCATTTCCTCTATTTCAAGGTGCTGCTGAGGACAAAAGATTCCTGCTTTACCTCATAATTATTAGGACAATATGAAAATATTTAATTCTGCCTTTGGTTTGGTTAGTTCAGAAACACATTTGGATGAACTGTCGTGCACAGCAACTTTACGACCAATTACATTTAGATGGATGCCAACCAAAATAAAAGTCAATTCAATCGTCTTATATCAACACAGAAACTCAATAGTAAATGAGATATGCGACAACTACCAACTGAAATGAACCACTGATACACAACATTGGACTAACCCCTGCAAGCTAGCAATGACCTAGTCTCCTTTCTTAAGTCCCTGACATACGTACTCAGTATACTATAATGTAAGTATAATATGGTAAATGGTAAAATACAAAATCTATCATTTCAATTTGAAAAAAACCACACATGCAAGAAGTACGATGATAATAATTAGAAAATCAATTATTTTTTTTGAAATTTCATCTTATCTTTCCATAGGAAGGGGTCGAATGTTTCAAGGGTGCTCTGTGATTCTGTCGCCAGTGAAATCCGACCTAAGCTGCAGCACTTCATATTCCCTCAGTAAACAATGTCCCCCACTATATATCAAACCCATTTCCAGGTCCCTATCTCTCCATATAAGGTAGTAAAATTTCTCAAGAAATCTTCATGTTTCCAACACAAGAAAAATAAAGAAATAAGCCTACTCTGTTGAAACACTGGATAATTTCTAAAGCTACTCAGTGAAACCATGAAAATGTCCACAAGCCAAAGCTTCCTTCTCATGCCCACTGCACAGCATTTGAACGATTATCACAGAAATAAAGGAAGTTAAAGGACCACATAAAGTGTAAGTAAAACTTTTAACAAATTTCTCCACCAGTATTTGAATAAGCATAAAAAGTTTAAATTTGGATCAACACAACAAAAAGTTATATCAATATATAGCCTTAAGAAAAAAAATTGAGAAAAAATTAATTTATACACTGTTATTTATATTTATAGTCTTTAAAAAAGTGGCTGATAGCAACACTGCACTTCTGTGAAAATGTATCTATATAGCTCGCAGGAATGTTGACAAAGGTTTAAGGGCAATATGAGTATATTGTGCCACCAAGACAGCCAACCATGTGCCTACATCATGCAAAACTAATTCAAAAGACATACATAACTACAAAAGCAGAGGCAGAAATTATATATAAGGTTTTACCTTAATTTTTTCAATAATTTCTATTGGCAGTGAATCCCGTATTTTCTGATTGGTCATTAGAGGGGTGGAAGGCAGAGATCCTCCATATGCTCCCTTGTTCCCTTTCAATGGGGAGGTAGTAACAGGAGTTGATGCAAAAGTTATAGGCACAGTGGGAACAGGGGTTTTGCTAACTGGTCCAGGGCTTGCCGTGGCTGCTCCATTCACTGCTTCAGATGCCTCAAACTGCTCAAGAAGACTAGTCAAATCACCTGCTTGGAGAACTAAATTTAAAAATATCTTAATTATGGTAATCAAAAATAAAATGGTACACTTACATATTCATATATTCCAATAAGTTGACTGAAACAACACATTGTCACTAATGCTTTTACCCAGGACTTCTTTGAGAGTTTTAAAATCACTAAGCAATCAATGAAAGACAAAACAGTATTATCATTAAATTTTAAAGAAAAATATAAAAAAATGTTTCAATACTTTTTAACTCCTGTAATATTAATTGAATTTGCTCATTTTCAGGAAACCATAAACAATGATTGAGATGAGCCCTTCCATTGAGTGGAACCTCTCAACAAAATGGCCACCAAAGAGAATAAAGATTAGACCACTATAGGGAGTTTAGAGAAGTACACCAGTTTCACCTGTACATATTAGTAGTTAAATGGGATTGTATCAAGGAACATTTTTATTTTACAATGAGAATACGCAAGCAAACACAAAATTAGTCATTTTTCTTTCCAAATTTTTTTCTTCAGTGCTCGTTCTACTTTATGCACCTTGCTAGGATCTTTTGGATGCAGTAGCCTAATGGGTTCGGACACCTGCATAAAGGTTCAGGGTTCAAAATTCCAGGTGATGCCTTTAGAAAATCCATGAAACGTTCAAGCAGTTAAGTTTTATGGCTAGAAGAACTTTGCAAGGAACTGAATCTGGCACCCCTGAATGTGTGAATTTTCCATGCCATAAGGCTTACTTGGAAGAGGACCCTACCCTCACCAACTAATACCAACCTTTGGGTTGAATACATTCAGTCCATTCCCCTACCAAGGAGTTTAGCAAACAATTTATTTCCACACAAAAATTCAAATTTCTCCTCCATTATTAAGAAGGGACCCAGACTTGACCTACTTCAAAAGTTTGAAATAATTGGGAATGTAGCAAGAAACTATTTTCTGGTAAACATTCACTGCTACTACCCCTCCCCAATGGCAGTCACTATACACTCCCAACCTAGTTCCCCTTGTGGACAGCTCATACGGAGATCTTCAGGACTGTACTTTTCCTCTGACCTCTACATATGCCCGCTTCTTCACTAATTAGCAAACCATTGCCCACTTCCTACAGCTCACTGTCTTGAGCAGCACCACCACATCCCTGCCTAACAGAAAATACCCAGGCATTGTAACACACTGTATATTACAATGCCCTAACATTATGAAAGGTAGATCATGAATATGAAAGAATTAATTACTTGTTTATTTCAATCATTTTTTTTCCAATTCCTTAACACTTCTACTCATCCTTTACCCTATCACTATTTGACTCATTACCAGGACAACCATCAATAGGAGGGATTGGAAGTTAGATATTGAAAATTCACGGGCCACTACAAATGTATAAAATGACAGTCAAAGGTGAATTATTACTGTATCTAATGGGTTCCATTTGGAAAAACTCATACCTGCATGGATGCACCCAATAGTGAGATTCCCCTTACCAGCAGCTACAAAGTATTATATTAATAATGTTAAGTGTGTGACCAGGTAATGTCATTACCTTAAAATATATCTTGCAAAGGCAATTAAGCTACTTCAATAAATGTTCTTTTTTGACCATTGATGGAGAGGGAAAATTTGTCTAAAAAAAAAGAAGGAATCATAGTATTAAGAAAATATTAATTTTTACTAAATAAATTCACATTGCTAGTAAAAAAACAAATACAGTAACCCCAAGGTCGGTTGGTAGGCGATGGTAGAGGTCACCAAGTACTAATCCCTATGGCATGTAACATTCACACATCAGGGTAGGAGGCCAGTTCCTTCTCCTGCGCATGCTATGGTTTCCCAAGAAGATCTGGTACCCAAATTATGACAGCTGGGTATTGAGGGTGCCCAGAGAGAGATGCCCGGGAATCAAACCCAGACCTTTCAGTCAGGGGTCCAACAACACTTTACCCCTGAACTACCATGACCTACATACAACTATGTTATATTGTTGATAGAAATGAGCATGGATGGTACTGGCAACACTTTATTAACATACAAGTAAGCACTTGAAAATTAAAGTTTTTAAATGCTGCTTAGTATACTGCTGCTGCTTATAATGCTGTAAGTTTTGCGAGCATAGAGCAAATCCTGAAACTTTTGAAAACATATTGTTTGAACATATATAAGGCTATTACAACTAAAATGTATTTGCTACTTTAAGGATTTCCAGAAAGATTTAAAATAGTTGATTGGGGGCAAATGATGAGCAAATTGCAGATGGTGTGAATTGATAGGAGATCATCCCAAATCTGCACATGCCTTAGACTACACAAGTGAGGATAGCAGATGGAGAATCAGTGTAGGCTGTAACAACAGGGGTGGAAACAGGGTTGCCTCTATCCCGTGCTTTTTCATATATATTGGAAAAACTGGTGGGAGGGGGATGTAAAGGGATTGCTTTAGGAATGAAAGTAGATAAGGAACTCAACAAATCAGTTACATTTGCAGATGACATAATTTTGGTTATACAGCTAGCCAAAAGATTAAAATCACTGCTGAGCACATTGCTGAAGTTTACAGGCATGGATGCATAAAATTAAAGGGCATAAACTAGATCAAGCACACCAGATCACCTCTTTGGGAAGTGTTTTAGAAGGGGATTAAATAGTGGGGGGGGGGGAATGTTAAGTCAATTATCCTCAACAAAAATGAAATATATGAAGCGAACTTGATTTAAGATATCAAAAAAATTTTAGCAAAACTTTGATATGGTGCTTCAGAAATGTGTATGTAACTTGGGCATTGTTGTAATTGCGTCAGCATTCATAGTTTAGAGGCATGAAGACTATTAAGAGGCAAATATTTCGGAAATGTGGGAGAAGATTAGTTATATTGGAAGAAATAAAGGGAGGAGCAAATAAAGATTTGTAGCCAGAAAAAGGTTTAGCATAGTGCCATGGGCAGCAGATTTAGAGCTGCGATATCAGCAGTATTTTAGTGCTGTGCTAAGTTGAGGTTGGAATTGTAGCAGTGCTTTTTTTCAAAGAGTCCATCAAAAGCCTAACTTGAACAGACACAGACACAAAAAGTGTTTAAAAAGATAAATTTGAAACTCAATTAAAGAGAGAAAACATCACACCACCAAGTAAACTCCAGCCTCAAACTCTTTGACTTGAGATAAGAATTTGCTCCCAATAAGTAACTCTAATCAAGAATTAAAATGTACATCACATTAGCAGCCAATGTTTGTGACAATCCTTGCTGCCAATCGGTGAAATTTTAAATTTAGATTCATGTATAGGAGAATAAGAAAGGAAGCAGTTGAGAATATAACACGTAGAAGCTTACCAAGGATTAAAAGGAAATAGGGACAAGCAAAAGGCAGTTGAAAAATTTCTGAGAACAAGAAGTTCAGTGCACACAAAAAAAGTGTCACTGAAAACTGCAAATGAAATAATAGGGACAGTAAATAGGAACAGGTTAAGGTAGCCATGAATCACTTCAGAGATGATTAGAATGACAGACCAGGGAAGCAACTGAAAATGTAAACACAGAATTAGTTATGACTACAGAGCTGAAGGATAATAACAAACTAAGGCAGGAAGTTAAAAAAAAAACAAAATGTGGTGGAAGAAGAAGTGCAAGAATATGGACAGTATGCATACATGTAAAGGGAGAGAAATGAGCACTGTGAAACTGTGAAAGCACTGCCAAGAAGTAAGACAGGACAAACTAAGCACGATTTCAGAGATCTGACGGCACAATTATAATCAACTCAGAAAAGATTCAGGAGGGAAGAATACATAAAGGTAGCATTGGTTAATACTTTAGGGCAGCAGGTTTACACATGAAAAGCGAACATTATGGCAATGAGGAAACCCAGATCGACACAGACTTGATTGTGAGATAAAAAATACATGAATAAAAAATGAATTAGGGCATGGGAATAGATAACATCCCCAAACAACTACTCACGGGTTTAGAAAAAACAGGGGTTCATTCATAACATTTACAATAGAGAAATTAGGTCAGAACACTTGAAAAGCAACTATGTCCTGTAGGACAATAAGTTTGATTTAGGCACTACTCTTGAATTGCCAACAAATGAATGCCAGAAGAGGGCAAATGATTACTTAAGAGAAGATCAATTTGGGTATAGAAAGAGTAGAGGCATGCCATAGGAGTAATGAGGTCATTGACAGAAAAAAGAAGAGCATGACCAAGATGCATGCTTCTCATGTAGCATGGAAATGCCTTTTAAACAAACAATGGGATAATTAATGAACATTTTGCAGAAAATGAATAGACTGGGTGGACAGATGACTTATCTGAAACTTGCATACATCTCAGACAGCACAAATGTGCATTGTGAATTAAGGGTATGGATGGGCAGGTAGGTAAGACAAGAGAAGAGAGGACAGATGTATAGATAGATAGCTCTATCCATGATCATCAATGCTTTTTAACATACATGGGGAGAAATAAGTAAAAGAACTTGGGGAGAGCTGAATGTAATAATGAACGTGGGTAGGGGATACATTAAATCAGATGTGTGGATTGTCAAACTTTGATTTGTCAGTCAGCCAAAGAATGATAATCTTGGAAGTATTTCGGAATGAAGATGGTTAGAGTAGTGTAGGTATACTTGGACAAGAAAAGAGCAACAAAAAGATTTTTCAAGGCACGTCAATGTTAATCAAAGTCATTTTAGATTTGATAACAAAGACCTTGAATAAAGAATGATATTAAGGTTAGTGTAAACTTGGATATGATGGGTGGTATTGTATGACTCAGGTTTGGTTGTTGAGGCAAGAGGATAAGTGCAGACAGAGGCATTTTAAAATTCAGATTTGGCGAAGGGAAAAGTACAATGGATGATAAGGAAAACCAAGGAATAATTACCAACCATGGTAGGGGATTTTTCATAGAAATCCAAAGTAAGTGAACACAGTATTTTGAATTATGATGGAAATTTGAAAACTGTGATAGAGGGGAGGAGAATGGCGAGGTTGAGGGAGGAAAAGGACCATAATATATGTAGATACGTGTCGGATGGAATGATGGGGAAATAGAGAACAAGTAGATTGAAGAAGGGTTTAATGTAATTAATTCTGGTAAGGTTGTACACTGTCATTTAGGTAAGGCTCAGAAACGTATAAATGGCTAATCTTTGTCCATCTAAAACTTACCTTCACTAGTGGACTACCATTAGCAATACAAAAACATAAGACTACTTCAATAATACGTCACAATCCAGATCTATTTATAGAAAGCAGGTAGTGTGGATAAATAAAATATCATAATCGATAATTATAAAAATAATCGACATTTTGCTAATGGCCCACCATTTGACTTTTACTCTTCAATGCAAACAATACATTATTCCTTCCAACACAACTTTACCACCAAAATTCATAGTTCAATATGAATTTCTTAATAATTCATGTTAAAATGGATTAAATAAAATTGATAAAAGCTCTTGCTACGAATTACTTATACTCTTTAAAGTAAATACGACGAAAACTAAGTATTAATATGGCGAAACGTTCAAGAGAAGTAACGAATAAATTCTTAGATATACATGGATTTCACATTAAACTTATTCTGAGGGTTTATTTGATGAAAATTCTAAAATTGTACACACCTAACTTGCACGGGTATGGATGAATCTCACCTGGTACTGGCCCAGATACAGTTTCCACATCAACACAGTCCTCCTCTACTTCAATGCTTGATCCAGATGGTGATCCACGACCAGATTCAGGTTCAACCTTGACAGCATTCAATTTTGAGATATTTTCTTCATCCTCATAGTCACCAAAGAGAAAATCAGGTTGCTCTGGTACAAATAGCAAACCATCATCTGAAAACGATGGTATCTTAACTTCTGGTTCGTTCAAAGACATCATGTTATTTATGCACTCTATCTGTGAATCACCATCCACATCAGTTCTCCCATCAACACTCCTCTCTAGCTTCACATCACTTCTGATAATACGTTTAACACGACTCCTTCCCTTTGGACTCAATCCTGTGAGGTAACTTCTTTTTTCCATAGAGTCATCAAAAATGTCTTCAGGCAATTTTTCCGAAATTTTTCCCATGTCCTTCACATCTATTTCCTCTTCGTCAGATACCTACAATTAACAAAAGAACCCATAATAACTGACATAAAAAACAGCAGTACAAAATACAATGGGAGTGTTTTAAATAGTAAAACAATCGATGCAATCATAAATCATTCTGCTATACAAGAGATTGTAATTTGAAGTATATACCTGTAGTGCACCAAGATGCTCGTTCCAGTCTGTCAACAACTTGTGGAAGTCTTCCTTATACCCTGTGTCCCCTCGGGAAAATGTCCCATCCAAAGCGCCCATGCTTAATGTTGGAATGTCCGAGCTTAATCTGTAAGAAAAGAGTAAATAAAATTTAGGCGAATTAGATAAATATTCAAATAACTCAACCACTCGTTCAAATCGCCAAGTTGCATCTGGTTTCCCTCATATTCATCACATATTACCTTACCTTAAAATGACCATTAGCGCGAATATACACAGTACTTCATTATGAATAGAATGTCATATTATTAATTGAGTATCTAAAAAAATTGGCATACGTACTCTTCGTCAGCATCCCATAAAGCAGCAGAACCCTCAAAAGCGGAGGGTTCGTACGAGAAATCATTTTGTAAATTGTCCAATAATGAACTTTCAGAATCTTCCAAACCTCCCTGTAAACAATTTCGTATGGTTAGTTCACTCAATTCAAACGTTGTAAGCCCAATATAAAAGCCGACGCAATAAAATTTAACAAACCTGGTTGTAATAAGGTGATGCTATGGATCCAAGTTGAAAATTGAAAAAATCAGTTTCCATGACAATTTGTCTGCAAATAAATTGCAAAAACGTAAAAACATAAGTAAAAACTAAGCAAGTCGAAAAACAGAAAACATGGTCGTGGGTGATCGTGCAACGAGTAAAATGCCTTGGTTTTTTAAAATGTAAAACGTTTAGTAGTGAACTTGGTGTTCTATATAAAAAACAAGATTAACAATATCCGGTACGTGTGGACCATCATCAACTTTCAGTATAGCACATAAATGTAATTCCTATGATGCCGAAACTATAAGGTGGTATTTCTTAACAGTCTGGTGCACCAATTCACATTGATGTCTTAAAATATGAGCCGCCGTTAAATATAAGGTGGCCTATTTTCACTTTAGAATGAGCAGCACATTTCCTAAACACGAAAACAATGTAACGCTCACAAATCAACCGGCGCTGGCTGAGTTTTTTTACCTAAAAGAGGGCCAAAACTTTAATGATATCAACCCAGGTTTTCGAATATTTTTTAGGTAACACAAGATGTGTTATTTTTAGGTGGAACAAAACAGGCATCAAAACCAAAACCATGCCGCTAAAACCATCACATATTTCAAGAGTAAGATAAATTATTACACATTCATTTGCTTTTGGATATCATCGCCCAATTCAAAAATATTGATTTCTATGCACGAAGGATGAAATGGTAAGATTTATAAACATACTTACATTATTTCGAAACGATAAACTTTAGTCAACACATGTGCTTCCGGAAGAATATCAAGCTCTACTTTAACGATCACGTGTACATTTCTAAATGTTGTAGTTCTTTCAAGCTACAACAGATGGCGCTTGCTTTCTCATCCTACCGATTCCATCCTCGAATGATCACAAGTGGACGAACGGGACAAAAGAGCATGCAGATCATTAAGCCTAAGATGAATTCTAGCAGTTCTCTATGGAAATCTCCCTTCTGTAATTTCACACTGGCGCGTTCATTTGGCATTAATCATGTTTTATAAAATTCGCAACGGATTATCTATCCCACGGAGAGGTATGCGCGCAGGGTAAATGTGACGTCGAAACAAGTTTCAGTTCTACCGCGGCGCCGCGCATTGTTTCAAGTAATCACTTTTAAAATAAATATTTTACGTCTTGAAGTTGCGATTTCGGTGAGGTCTCTCGATTGTTTGCTACGAAGTAAATGTTCCGCTAGCATTTCATAGTTATCATAAATTATGTGCAGCCGTTAGCCGTAATTGCCAAAACAAAGTGTGCTTAGTTATGCATTTTTTAATACGCATTTCACGACCATTATAATTTTAGAAACCCCTTTCCAGGAGAAAATCATTTTTCATTGCCATTCTCTACACAGTAGCTGTATATATTCGGAACTCATTCTTCGAATCCAATTCTCCCCAGTGTCCTCAGGGCAAGTGAACCTTATTACTCTGTCTTTTTCAAATTAAATTTCACAGAATGTCGTCCCTTACGAATTTCGTCCGGAATCTTCTGGTCCAAATGAAGACAAATATTTATGAGGAATTTCACATTGATTTTTTTGTTCAACTCATAAATAATGTGTCTTTAGACATATCGACATTCTTACTACGAGATATTATCTCCTTCGCTTTATATTCCAATTATACAAACAAACAAATTATTTTGGAGATCTGGTGCATTCACCATTTAAAATATCCCTGAAAATTGTCGAATCCATCTAAGAAATTTTCCTCGTCTCCGATTGATTCCAGAATCTAATTTTAATGTGATGCTGTCTTGGGAGACTAGGTGTTCATATTATAGATTAGTTTTTATTACTTACAGTAGTTTTAGTGCCTTTGACAACATTAAGTGTAACGTTTCCGGCCTTAGGATGACAATTGTGACAAATAAATATTTTCACGTAAAACAAAAGTTAATTAAATATCCACTATTAATTTGTGTTAAATGGATGGCGCTTAGGTGACAACTATTTCTTTAGAGACAGATATTGGGAAGCCCTTGTATTTCACAGATTTCAAACTAGTGCCGTCACCCGAAGTGACAAGTGCAAACATTACCATTTCCAAGTGGTGAATGATGGAAGAATGAGGCAGCACCTAAATGCAGCCTAATTTAGTCCCCTTGCTGTACCATATAGCATATTGAAATTGGTAGGTGCTCGAAAGTGAAATGTCCCTTACATCCTCCCAAGATTGAAGCTGAATAATAGGTGAAGTTCGAAATTCGGCGCGTTTCAATTATTTACGCGGATTAATGGATCAGGATAATGGTTTAGCGAGCGAATTTAAATTATTTGAGCGAGAATTTCATTTAATTTATTGTAATAATTTAATACAAAGTATATATTAGGGGCTACATTGCAATTGAGAATTTAAAAAAAAAATATAATTTCAAAGGTATTTCGTCGTTATGAACAGGTTCAGTTTGAATTTATTAAGAAATCTCAGAACTTACTGGCAGGTGAACGCTAAAAGACGAACTTCCGTAACAATTAAGTACGTCCGTTCCCTCTTTGGAAACTGTTTAGTGTGACTGTGACAATCGAATCCTGCATGCATTGTATTAGAATTCTCTTATAAAGATGCAGATGAGATACCCAAAATGCAAAAAAATTAACCTTTTATAGCTTTGATAAGGCATTAGGCATTCTTCGCTGCATTGGGAAATGTTTGCGTGGAGTATCTGTGGTACATCTTATCTATTTATAATTTTTCTTCCAGTCAAAACATCAAAGGAAGAGATTTCTTAGATGTTAATGATTTCACCCTCGATGAATTGAAGTTAATCATGTGGACAGCTCTAGATTTGAAAGCTCGCTTCAAAAACACCTTCATTCGTGTAAATAAGTATGGATTGATATTCTTGCTCTCGAATGATAAATGTATTTTGACACCATTACCTACCTATTTTAGGACATGCATGATAGTGATGGTACGATGATAAGCTCCCTGTTGTGTGAACCGTCGGTGAAAAATCAAATTAATATAGAAAAAGCCTCGCAATTAATGGGTGCAAGAACATGCACAATAATTGACCAACATTGGGAATCGGCGGAGTGTTTAAGTGAAACAGGACGGTGTGTAGCCTCAGAAGTTTTGTTTTTCTTGATGTAAAACTTCAAAAGGGTCTCGTTTTAAGTACTAAATGTCTAATAACAATAATATCTTTTTTATGAATGGCCATTACTGTGGATGTAGTTTGCTGTCAATTATGTCACAAGTAATACTTGCATCATCACGCTGTGGAAAATCTCTGTGTGAATTGTCAGCCGGTGCCACAGTGCCTGTAATCAACATGGGGTCCTCAAATTCAAACCCTCTTGCTGCAATAGCTCACGCAATAACGATTTTAACTCGTCTTAACCGTTTAGAGCGTGTGCGAATTGCATGGGTTGGTCCAAGTAACAGCTCAGTACTTTCATCACTGTTGATGATGATGCCCAAATTTAGGACCCATCTGCATATGTCCACTGAGGTAATTGATTATAACCATTTTTTAATCATTTATCTGCCATAATTTTATAGGGATAGTTATTATTGAGTCACTTGACCAACTTAATTATTTTTTATCCAAACTGGGCCACATTCGACTTAAACTGTTTTATAAGGGCATAATATGTTTTGTATAAATTTATTTCACGGTTATTGGAAAGTTCCAAGGATCATGAAATAAAATGTTGCCAAATTATGATAAAGACTGCAGGATTGCATAAACCCCAAACATATGATTAACTAAAAGAATTAACACAAGTACATAGAGATCTTGACTAGTAGTTGCTTAGCTAAGCAATCAATATCATTGCTGGAAAAACATTTCTTTGCATGATTTTGACAGTGTTATCATACAATTGCCTTGATGGGAAAATTTCCTCAGCCCTAATGAAAAGTATAACCAGTTAACGTTTACAGTGGGTAGCAATTTTCACTTTCCAAATATGAAGAATGCTAAGTGAACCCCACTCAATCAGGTATGTTGCACCAAGCCTTGAAAATCTGTAAAGATGCATCTTCTGACTAGTGTGGAAGCTACTCCTTGGTAAGCTGGTGGCCACACCCTAACGTTTTTTTTCTGGTGGCCAGATTAGAGTTGACAATTGTTGTCCTCCAGGTTGATCAGTACATGAAATATCATTCATATCACATCCAGAGTACATTGACAATAACATCAGCGCCATCATAATATATATGTTGGTTTATTGACTATAATGGTCGCCTTTGATACATAAATTCCTCAGACAACTGCATTAACCTGGTCAATATGAAAAAATATCAACATGATATTGATATATCATTTTAACCCAAGTCTTAACTCCAGCAATAGTCCTGTGGTCACACTACCCATGTGATGAAATGAAGTCCCCATCATCCAATCCCTCTCACTCTCTGCTTTTTATTCTTCTTATTCTCTTTTCACTTCCCTTTCATTCTCTACTCTTATTACCTTCGGCAATTCCCATATGCAAGGTAATTGCTTCTATTTCCCCAATCAGGAAAGGAGAGACTAAATTAAACCCAATGAGGGTACATTTTTTGAATACACCATTTTAACTTTTTGAATATCCTAACAATAAATGTGTATTGAATCATAAAACTTGAAATTAAAATGTTGACAATGATAAAACCTTGTTACGTTAAAAACAGTGTTTCGTTTCGTATAATATGTACCCTAAGTAATAAATATTGGAGGTGATACAAACTGTATTAATCAATTAGAAGATATATTTGATAGAGTTGGTAAGAGTCCATCATGTGCTAAGACCTAAAAAGAGTGTGAATTTCATACTCACTAGAGAATGCTTCACTTGAGGTTATACATACATGCAATATGTTTAAAGCTTTAGTTCCTTAAACATTTTACTGCGTTTTTTTTATTATCAAACCAGCTGTTTTTTAGAAAGAGGTACAAACAGGCACAAGTTAGCTGGTGGCATTGATTATCATGAAACTATTTCAGTTAAATGGGGTTAGAATTTAAAAAAAATTGACTGATGGGAACAATTTCATCTATACAGATGCCCCAGTAATTAAGAGAAGTTTGATTGAAAGTGCCAGAATTGATATTAGTTGCTCTTGAGTGATGCATCAAATGTTTATTGTGTAGAATGTTGTTTGAGTACAAAATCATTATTATAATAATCTCTGTCATTATAAACTCATGTGAATAGGAGAAGGAATGAAACACTTCTTCAAGACCCTTTTCCTGATAACTGAAAAATTGCTTGTTCAAGCGCTAAAGCATATGTCTGTATGAGAACTATTCTTGCTGGGACTAATTTTTAAATGTTCAGGTGATTTCAATGTAAATTTGTGCAGAGTAATTAAAAAGTACATGGAACCAATTAATTTTTCTCCTAGAGTAAAGTAAGGAATTATCAATAAAAATAAGTGGCAGAAGCAGTGGACTTTTGAAAATCTTTTAAAATGGTGCATTACATCAATCTACCACATATGATACTTCGATTCATGATGAACCGTTCTTGAGGATTATGTAAATGTATTTTTATTTAATTTTATGATACTCCTTTTACTTTGTCATTATGGTGTTGATTTTGGCATTACTAATAATGATTAATGTGAGCAAATTATTATACAGAAAAATAGGCCAATATTATGTGAGAATTATCAAATTTCATTTAAACACAAGTACCTGATGGACACGACTATTTTCCTAGCTTTAGATCTTGCCTTAGTAACAACCATGGCTTGTTAGTTTTAAATGTTGTAGAATTTCACGTGTATTTATCAAAGTTTCTATTATCTATATCAACACTGATGATTGATTGAAAACTACATTTTGAGTCTTCTAATGGGCAGGAAGAAAAACAAAATACTAAGCAAGGAAGGAAAGCAGAGAGATAGTTGACAGATATACAAAGGAGATGAAAAATATGGATGCAGAGCACTTTGATTGGTGGTGAGATGTTGAAGACTGATTAAAGGGGTACATGCAAGCAAGGAAGGGATTGGAAATAGATAGACATGTTCAGGGATGTGAAAACAATAGGCTTATTGGATGGAATGTTGGGAGATAGAATGTATGTGAAAATGAAGGACAGTTCATTGTAGTGTGGATGTCTGATTTGTGCTGTTAGGCAAGGTTATGGAATATAGCAATATACTGTCTTTATCCATCTAAAACCTACATTAAACAGTAGGCTACCTAATAATTATGTCAATTTTTACTTGAATAATTTAATTTTTCAAAGCTCAAGGTTTATTTAAAAAAACACTTGTTACCTACCCAAAATATTATTACTTTGAATGAGTCATTTCATCACATATTATAATTTTTTTAGTGGCAATTTTTTGTGGGTTCTACATATCGGAATTGTACAATTCTACAAGTACATGAAAACTTATTTGTACATGGCTAAACTTAACTAAATATGCATACATATGTGTATCAAATATATGCGCACAGTACATGAATCACACAATAGTTGCCTCTTTGCTTCTTAAGTCATAGATCCCAGCAAAACATATGTTGAGACCTGCACATTAATTCACTACAATTTACCAGGGCCAATGTCTCTTTCAGAATTGTAATACTCCTGTTAACCTTGAGAAAGCATTGAAGTTGGCATCTTCATACAGATGTGAGATTCATCATTCTTCCTCGCCAGAGAGAGCTACATACAGAGCTGATGCAATCATCACAACTTCTCACTCATTTGATGAACTCCGTATCACAAGAAAGGTATGTTAATCCCCATTAGAGTTGATGGGGGTGTTTTCATTGTGACTCATCTTGACCCAAAAATACAAGCCTACTTCAGAATGTAACTAAGAACGACAGAATTGAATGCATAAAACCTAAACAAAATTTTCTGGGTTGGAATAATGTTTGCCCTCAAGAAACTAACTCAACAGTGAAAGGCCAGACTGGTGCCAGTGCAGACATGTTTATGCATACAGTAAAGCCCTGAGTATTGTGATGCACCTATGATGATGTTATGCTAGTTACCAGAAGATACTGTCCTGCCACTCACAGCCCATTCCATAAGAAAACAAAAGCATGAAACTTCCATGAACTACAATCATATCCCTTATACATGCAAATATTCATGCACTATTAGTGAACACTCATATATGTGAACACACACACACACATATATATATATATATATATATATATATATATATATAAATATATATATATATATAAATATATATATATATATATATATATATATATATATATTTAACCATAAACACAGTAATCAACCCGAAGGTCGGTTTAGTAGGTGATGGTAGAGATCACCCAGTACTAAGCCCTATACGGCGTGTGAAAATTCACACATCAGGATAGGGGGGCCAGTTCCTTTCCCTGTGCCGGTTATGGTTTCCCAGGAAGACCTGGTACCCGAAAAATCACTTTAGCTTGGGTGGAGCTGCAGGTGCCCAGAGAGCCTTGCCCGGGAATCGAACCCGGGACCCTCTGATCAGCAGTCCAACGCTCTACCCACTGGACTACCGCGACCCACACACATATATATATATGTATGTATGTATATATGTATATATATATATGTATATATATGTGTATGTGTATATATATGTATATATATATATATATATAAATGGTCAATAGGTGGGGTTAGGAGAGAGGGAAGGGAGGAGGAGGAAGCTGGGGTGAGTGTGGATGCAAGCAGAGAGAGTGAGTGACCAGGATGGGAAGAAGGGTTTGGTGTATGATGGTTAGTTGCTGAGTTCAGGAAGGAGGGGCGAGGTCATTAGTGATTCTTAGGTAGTAATTGTGGAACTTTTTGTAATCAGTCCAGGTGCTGCAGTGTAGCAAAACTAGTCGACAACAATGAATTTTTTCCTGTGGAAATGCAAAGATATTGATTCTTTCTTCGTGCTTTAGAAATGATTTTCCACATAGTATCAGCCTGAACCATCTCTCAAATTTTAACTCAACTTTAAACCAAGGGAAGCCTACCCAAACTTTTACTTTGGCACAGTGTAAATAAATGGATAGTGTAGAACCATTATTATAATAGCTCTACAATGAATTTGTTTCTGCTCAGGATTTCATCTATGAATAATGATTTAATGTGTTCAACACCTTTCCGTGGCAGATTTCCTAAACCAAAGCCTTCCTTCAAAGAGCTGAAAATGAGTCTACTATGTCTAAAGTCTTCATCCCTTCAAATGAACTCTACATTCGCTGAGATATGCTTTCAGTACAATATTGAGTCATTTGGCTTTTACATTGAAACTAGATGTTTAGTGAGGTAGTTAATGCCATTTACAATCTATATAAGGTTTGTAAAGAAATCATCTACCTTCAGGTGTTATTCCATACATTTCCTTTTCTTTGTTTGACAGTACTGAAAAACTAAATCACTCTACTTTCATAAATTGATCATTATTGATAGAATGTTACCCACCAGGAGAGTAGCCAAAAATCATTCAGTCTGTTACAAAGTAGTCAGGTGGATCAAGTACATAATCAAATGGTACTGAGCATTAATGTTGGCCATGTTTGATATTTATGAAGAAAGAAATATTTCTAATTGTATTTTTAGGAAATATGTCGGCGGGTATCATTAGAACATGAAATCTTAGCCCGACTGCAATCAATCTAGAAAGGCATAAAATTAAGTATATTAATCAATGCTGTGTAGTGTTCAAGCAATAAGAGTTAGCGAGTGAGAGGCTTTGTGGTTTCAAGCTTTAAAGAACAGAGAGAATTGTCAAAATGGAAAAAGATAAAGTTATAAATATCCAGCATTTGTTCTAAGATTTTAAATACTGTTCAATTTATAGTGTGGAAGCAGTCTTATATTTTCCACTCATTTGTAGAATCAAAATGGAGCGGGGAAATCAAACTTAATTCATTCACAATGGATGGAATAAATGTGTTGACTAATATTGCATAACTGACAACTGTGGCAGTTTTGCTCAGCAATGTAAGCATCAGAAAGAAGATTGTCCATAGTAAAAAGGATATCAAGCTTTCAGCAGGGCTCTTATTGGAGAGACTTTCACTTGTACATTTTGAAAAGGTGTTTTCTTTCTAACATTCAAGATTTGTTCAAGTTGACATGATAAGCCATGCTTATTTCCAGTAACTGTCAGCATTTTCACTTTTGCAATGCTCTTGCATGAAAAGCATGAGCTCTTTGGCAAAGAATGTACCCTTTTTTGGTTGTATCTTCCTCCATACCCAGGAAGTTAAAAATGAGAAATATTTTTCAAATTAATGAATTGGCTCGGTATGAAGTGAAATGTATTTTATCTCTAGTAAAATTATTTGTTTTCTGTTCTTGAATATTTACCTCATTTTTTCTATTCCACAAATTTTTTTTCTATTTGCATCATTGCTTAAAATATTCATTTAGATACTTGTTTCATCAAATCAGTAGAAATAATCAGAAAAAAATTAATACAATGAAAATAACCAGTGAGATTGTTTGTGCTTTGTTTTTCATGCATCTATACATTAACCATTGTAATATCACATTGTCATTTATATTCTCTACACTCAAATTCATTAGTGCTTGCGATTTACAAGCTCAGTAGCTGCCTTTTATTTTAGTTTTATGAAGATCTATAGTCAGTATTTAGATATGAATGGGGTAGAGTGTAAATCAGCCTTTCTAGAAACTTTCAAACAACCTTCAACCTAATGTGAGCATCTACTCTTAGTTAATGTTTTGAGCATCTTTTCGTCAGCATCCATTGCCGAACAAAGGTCATTTAGCACAATTTTTTCAACCAGCATTTTCCATATAAAACCTAGAAGTTTAGTTTTTGATGAAACTATATTATTCAAGGCCATTGCATTGCTGAATCTTTCAAAGTGTGATAAAAACATTTAAGATTGAGGAGTTAGACATTAAATTGCCCTATTGCAATTGGTGATTGATAGCAAGTTATAAAGTGATACAAGATTTAGTTTTAGCTTTAATGGTGCATAAAAAAATTGTGTAATTCTAAAGTCACTGATCTTATGACATGAAAATATATTAGGTACCCAAGTATAAGTAAAGCCTTATCCGAGGTGTTGTTGTGGAGGTTTGGTTAGGTATTTATCAAGGAAATGCCTATTTCATTTTCAAAGATAATTCCTCTCTATTCCTACAGTTTATTGCCCACCTCTAGGAGGTGGGAGAACAGGTTCTCCCCTTGAGGGTAGGAGACTGGCAAATTGCTCTGTAACAGAACAAGCAGTGCAGTGTCCAAGAAAAGTTTCAATTTTCCGCTCTAGTGAAGCATGCAATCTGGTTTCAAACACTGTGGAAAATATTTCCTCTCCCTTTCCGTAATATTTCCCTGTTTCAATGTGAAAATGCAACATTGAGATGTTATGCTTGTACTGAAGTGTTGTGTTGAATACTTTTCAACCCTTCCAAATTTTTTAGCTGCCAAGGATGGTCGATATCGTCAAATTGTGAAGGCAATAAGCTTCAGACTTATGTTGTCAGAATATAATTCTATCAGTGGTGAAGAATTCCTTCTCGTGTTTGGCGTCTATCATTTTACGAGTTATCATAGCAAATTAAATCCACTAAAATACAATGCAGAATAAAACAAATGTAAGCCCACTGGTGGTATTATGGTGGTAAATGGTATTTTTTTCCAATCTTTTTAACTAGGGACACATTTGTACTTCATTTCCGGCATGTGGTAGAGACATCTGCATAGGCAATACTCATTTAGCTTCAATCATTTAGTAACCATTTTTTTCAGCGGAATTCCCGTGCAACTCTTTTGCTTCCCCGCTCTTCAACCATTGCAACATTTACTTTTTTTAATATTAGACGGTTTTTATGGAGTGTTGTACCTCGAATAGGAAGCGAAAAATGGCTCTGAGTAAAAGGGAAAGGAAAATGTGGGTTTGTCGATGAAATACGAATGGATTCGTATGGGTGGGTTTTTGGAGAAGTGAGATAAAACTTATAGCGAGGCACATGCATTATGTTAACATATCTTTCCTTTTGAAGAAAATGATAAACCCTGGTCTGGACAGGAAAGTGTAGGTTGTTTTTAGAATCGCTCGTGCTCAATTAACGCTAGATCACCGCGGCGCTGTGAGTGCTCGTCTGGCCTTGGCCTGGCAATGAATTATTGCTTATAGAGATAAACCAAAACAAAGCGAGTTCTTCTGAAGGTTAATTTGATAGCTATGAATAACACTTGATACGTACCCTGCAACGGTGGAACTGCATTGGAGGTTTAAGTCTACGGGCATGTGAGTCGACGCAATATGGGGGAGCAGGTGGAATGAGGAGACGAGCAATGTTCAGTAGTAGTACTAGTTTTAGGGAAGGCGACCGACAGCTAAGGTCATTTGCGCTATAGGGGATGGACAGGAAAGGATGAAGGGTGGAGAGAAACCCGGCGTCGGCATTAGCCTTCTCTTGTCGAAAGGTGCCAAGGGTTCAGCAGTTCAACGTCCCATCCGACGGACGTCGTACTCACTCAAAGTGCTCTCCACAAAGCACCTCAAGTAGGGATCGAGATACCACTGCAAAATATCTGCCGCCTCCGGGATTCGAACCCGCGATGTTTATCTATCTTAGAAAGGAGCGGAAAAAGTTTTATCAAAAGGAGATAGGTTTGAACATTTTATTATTTCCCTTTACTGTGATCGTGAAATCCGTAGAGGAAACTGAGGGTAAACTTATTGACACCTTTTCAATAATTTTAATCAAGCATAGCGTTTTCGTGTTTCCATAGGTACCCCGAATTATCTGATAATATTGTAACTACTTCTGTTCTTCCATTACAGCATTTGCGAAATGGTAGCTTTTCCCTGAATTGACATTCAATTCTAGAATTTCTCCTGATATGATTCCCTAATTCTTGCCGCATATGCTTGTTGGGGGGTCAGTTTCTTTACTTCTACCACCCTCGCAATTCACAGTTAAAGCTAATACCCACACAAACTTACGAGATGAATTTTGAAGACTTCCAAAGAATATTTGAAGACTTCCATTAGGATCATTCACATTGAAAATTCTTATTGTAAAGTAACAGTTTTAATCTTCCCCTGGAAATGTACTGGAAAGACTCGTCTCACCGGGTAGATTTTTTCAGAAAAACATTCATTGTTTCTACGAAGTGGTATAAATATGGAAAACATGAGCAAAGAAGAGTTAAAAGATTTTAACTCCCCGGTCATAAACATTTCAGATTATTAACGAAGCTTGTTGTCTCATGTATTAATAATAATTTTGCGTGCTGAAGTGTAAAAAAATGTACATCAGTACATAATTTTACAAATGCTATGGTAATTAAACAATTGTTTTCTCTTCAATAATTTAGAGAAAATACTGAACTAATTTATCAGGGTAGTGGTGCACCCTTAAATGTGGTGACACCAAAACTCTCGAGATATTTTAAGCAGCCATTCTGTTTCGCGTTAGGTTTCGTGAAAAATAACACGCGATTATTAGGTCGGACCATTCTCAAGTGCTTTATTGTCTCATTTGAGCTGTTTAACGCACTAAGGTCGTCCCCAATCGCTATTTTCGATAAGAGATGTGAAAACCTACTTTCTCATTCACAATCTTGATTCATTCAACTCACTATTATTCCAAAAAAATATATTCGCAAGTCCTCTCAATCAAGATGAGTTGGAAGCAAATCCATTTCTTTCGGTAAGTACTTTAAGGGTGTGGAAGGCAATGCACGCTTTGATTGTGCTCTCGCGCTCGCGATACGTACATGTAAAAACAAGGATATACGTTAAACGGGCATATTATTTGCACTTTTCAATTGGTCTATTTAGGATGTTATCACGGTTCATTTTAATCGTGTCTTTTTATGAGCTTTTCGCCGGACGGATAACTCCGTTTATCCTACTGCCGAGATAATTAACTTTTCGCCGAGTATTCATAATATTTTTGTCCCAAACACGATATCAATGCTCAGGCTCAGCAGATTGACCTAAAACTAAATCGATGTAATGCCTTGGACGATAAGAACAAGTGACAAGCTTATTTGTTTATCTTAGCGATCATTTTCAATCTAAGTGAGCCCAAATTTCATTTACGATATTCAAATGATGTTCATTGTCCAAAAGTTTACGCCGCCGTTGAGCTGCACGTTAAAAGAATCCGATATTGGGATATTTGGAATTCCCAAATTCATTGCGATTCTTATATTAACATTCTTCAGAAGAGACATAACTCGTCTTGTTTTATTACTCGCACTATTTGTTTAAATGTTTCTGATAAGGTTTTCATCTCTATCTATTATGGTCTTTTTTACTCCCATATTGTACCCCATGTACACATTGTTTCGGGGTTTTACTCCTCAAGCTGTTTCTGTGTTTTAAACGACAAAATAAAATGTTATGTTTGATAGGCAATATCAGGTGTGATTCTTCAAGTCTTTCCATTTTCAGAAACTTCAATGAATTGCCCCTTCCACGTATTTATATTTTTACTGCAATTGTATTTGTAAAAAAGAATATAGCAATATTTTCTAGTAATACTGAAGTACATAACTATAGCACTCTTGAGGTTAATAACTTAAATATTTCTTCTGTACGTACTAACCGTTCTTATCTAGGGCCCGAACATCTGGGATCTCATTTTGTAGGACAAACTGTCAGCTGAATCTAAAATTTCAGTGTGCCTTACATCCTTCAAATGTAAGTTGAAATCCCTCTTAAAGGGATCATCCTTCAAGTGTAAGATGAAATCCCTCTTTAAGTTAAAATCATTAAATGTAAAGAATGTTCTCTAGCACCAGAGAATACCTTTATTGTTGCTTATGTTGTTTACTCCCGTTTAACATGTCCTGTACTAAATGTGCAATTTTTCTTTTGCAGTATCTGGTCCTTGGACAAATAAATAAATTGATAGCGTAGGTGTGGCGTCCAGAATCCTGGGAACCTCTTGTCGTGAAGCTATCTTTTTGTTGTTTATTTCCTGATTGGTAGTTATTATGAGTAAAATTATTTTTTTAGTCAAGCGATGGGCGTTCACAAATGGAGAAGTTTGTCTTCGTCTAAAAATACAGATTAGATACGTTCGTAATATAGACGTCTTTCAACTTATTTCTCGCGCAATATAGTTTTCAGGAGTCGAGCTCAGTTTAACAAGGTAGTTCGAGCTCAAGGGATGGAGACAAAGCGTCATCAACTCGCCAATATTCGCAGAATTTCTTGATTTGTTTGTTTTGATTCTCGAGCAAACTTAGCTTGGTTTGGAAAGCTATAATTCGGTTATGCGTTGCACACGTGTATTCTTATAACAACAAAAATCTCTTTATCTATTGCTACTTAAAAATCCAATTAGTCGGAATTGGCGGCATTATAGAATGAAGGGAGAAAATTGATAATGGTCAAGTTTTATGTACAGTAGACTAGTTTCTTATCATTACTAAGGAAAAGAAGTTTGACAGGTTGGATTGAGTTACTGTGCTTTAAGCATTGACTCTCGATTGACCCTCAAATCACGTGAGGCCATTCTCGGCTTTTTTACCCACCTCACTTGTAAGGATGCGTAAGAGTATACCCACCCACCCCCATATTACATATTTATCCTTGATATCATTAATACGTTGTATTAGACTAACACATTTTTCTAAGCAAGCAGAGCATTTAAGTTTGACTCAAGCTTACAAGCCTGTATAACGCTTATTGATCTATCTGCATGGTACATGTAACTAATTGAAGCAGGGGTACTTTGTTTGGAATCGCCCCAAATCATTGAAACAAAACACTTCTTCGTAATTGTCCACCCTTACTATATAAATCCTAACGCTGCGCAACGTTTTTGTGACACTTAGAGATAAAAATTAAACTTAAAAAAGTGCGTAATGATGAATTTTTGGAAAAAAGAGCAATTCCCTCCCGAACGCCTGCTGCATCGGGAACACCGAATGGAATGTGTAGATTCTATTGAATATTTAGGCCTTACCCTCGCTCACAGCCTCTCCTGGGTGAAAAACATACGGGGAATATGTGGGCTAGCTAACGAAAAATTAGGATTTATTAGAAAAGTGCTAGGTACATGCGATCAAAAGGTCAAATAGAAATGTTATCTGTCGTTGGTTAGGCCTCATTTAGAATATACGGAAGTAAATGGGATCGTCACGAATTTGGATTGATTGCCGAGTTGGATCGCGTGCAGCGTAGAGGAGCTAGCTTCGTAAAACGTTGTTATGAAAAACTTAGTAAAGTATCCAAAATATTGGAGCATCTAGGCTAGGAAGCACTCACGGAGCGAAGGTTATATTACAGATGGAAGCTCTTGCATAAATTGTAAGGAGGTATCTTTAGCAGTGATGTTGAAAATGTATTATTGCCCCCATCGTACTACGGTAGGAGAAATCATGCTTCTAAAATTAGAGAGGTTAAGTATAGAACAGACAGATTTTAGATGTCATTTTTTCCTTGAACGATAAGGGATCCTAATAACATTGTTCGACCGCGGTAGGGTCATGTTCGGGTAAATTATTGTGCTGTGTATGCACCCCCTGCCACACACCCTAGCGGTGGCTTGCAGGGTATGTATAAAAAAATAACACTTCCCTCGGGAATACCTGAAGTAACTTCTACTGCAATTGAGCTAACTCCGTCTATCACTACTCCTTGTACCCGACTATTCAAAAATTCTTCAATCCAACCCCGGATATATTTTTCTATGCCATATGCTTCTATCTTTGCGAGTAGTTTACTATAAGGTACTTTGTCGAAGGCTTTCTTAAAATCTACAAAAATCGCGTCCGCTGGAACATTGCTCTCTCCTGAAATAAGAATATCACGAACAAAAAGCGCAAGTTGTGTCTGGCAGGATCTACCTTTTCGGAAACCGTGCTGATTTTTCTCTTACAACTTTTGATTATCGAGGTGTCTCACGATCGAACTAGCAACTATATGTTCCATAACCTTTCACCAAATGGATGTGAGGGAAATAGGTCTGTAAATTGCTCATTCTTCCTTGTGTCCGCTTTTAACTATTGGTGTTACGTTAGTCGTTTTCCTATCTCTGCGAAACTTGTGATCTACCAGCAACTTATTAAATATTATTTCTAGATACGGCGCAATTTCCGTAGATCCTTAAATATGCGAGCGGGTATTTCATCGGGTCCGGAGGATTTATTAGGCTTGATATTTTGCAGCAAAAGTTCTATTTTATTAGATTAGAATTCAATTTTGGGCATCGATTGACCGCCACGATTTGCTATGCCTCCGATAATTCAACTTCGTGAAGATCCCATATAATTGAAGCATATTCTAAATGAAGTCTGACCAACTTGGGATAAAAATAACCGCAGTGAATGGCGGGTGACGCTCGGTGCGGTGAAAATGATACGATTGACACGAGTATACAAAGTAACACACAAAGTAAACTCTTCTAGCTGCCAACCAGCTAATATTTCGCACACTCGAATAATAATCGATTGTTATGCACTCAACTCAGTAAAAGAATAATATATTAATACAATAAACTATAAAACATTTATCGCTACAGCTACATAACAGCCAGTAGTCGGTCACAGCCACTATACAATTGGATCGTTGGTAAAGGGCAGGTGGGTGGGAAAGATTCAAGTCAGAGCTCCCTCAGACACGTCCGTTACCATCAACAGCCAAGAGCGGAGTCAAAAAGACTTGAAAACAATGACTGCAATATTTGTGAAAGAAGTTTCGTAAACTTCCTTTATATAGCTCATATATCTAATAATTACCTTTCAATTAAATGCCTTTAAAATGGATAAATTACCTTTCAAAAACATCCTTTTGCCTAGTTGTGGAGGTTCTGTAAACTTCTAAAGAAATGAAATTTTAAAAAAGCTATGCTAAACTATGCGCCAGGGAAGTTTTTCCTCCGACAATTGTAAATACAATCTCAGCGTCATTTTTCAGGAATTCGGTTAAAAATTGCCTTTTTGGCGTCGATCCACCATTATAAAAGAGTTACAATAAGTGTTCAGTTAATCTCCCTCATTTTGGTGTGCATACTTTGTTGTGTCATTCTAAGAGGCATTAGTTCGAGCAATGAACGCATATTTTATGGTGGCGTAGACCAGGGGTTAACAGCTTACGGTCCCGTAGTGTGTTATCCAATTTACTTAACGCGTTTGCTAAGAAATTATCATGATCTAAACATACGTAATTTTAGTAAACTTGTTATGGAGCAGCTGCTCAAACAATATAAATGCATACGTTTTCTCTTTAAGCTCGTGGATGAAGCCGCCCTCAAATGGATTTTCCTTCATGACCTTCCACGCACCCGGAATGAAGTAACGGATGACGTATTCTATCATAAAACGAACTCCCTTGTCTGGGAATCCGCGGAGAATCATGCATGGGCGTTAATGGTAAGCATTCCTATCTCAGCATATTCCCTGAGTTAAGAATTATCACCGCACAGTGGATGGAATAATATGTAACTTATGTCCCTTCATTTCTAGGCGGTGATGATGCAGGTTTTGACGGAATATAGACCAAGCATTGCGACGCCAACATTTACGGAAGAGCAACCCACATGACGACAGACCTCACTGTAAATAATGCTCAAATAAATCGTTGCCATAGACCTATGCAAAAATTCCTTATTTCTCCCCTCTCCATTAGGGCGAAACTTTTTCACTATCGGACGTGCTATCTGTACACGCAGAAGCTTTTAAGGGAGAAGGTCCGCTTTTCCGGGCTTAAATCGACCTCTGCTTCCAACAGCCGCTCACGGTAAACGCAGTGGGCTTATTTACCTCAAGGTTTTCACGAATGGCAGGGAGAAAAAACGAACCACGGCGCCAGTAGCGATGTTTTTCGCGAGGAATGGAGCATAAAAGAGTAAAGATCCCTCCCCACGTCACGGCAATCTTGGACAACATGCGTCGGCAGAGGTGGGACGGGCAACCTTTTATTCCGGCCAAAGCCTTTCCCTTACCTGAGTCACGGAGGCGTGGGGACGGACGTAGGCGGCTCAGAACTCCGGTTCGGTGAGCAAGGTTCATTGACAGCGGAGGGGGCGGGGCGACGGAGCGGAGGGGAAGAAGGAAGATTCCTTCCTATCCCATAAATGCTGTTTCGGTGTACCGTAAGGCGTCAGTCTTGTGTGTCGCCCTCGTCGGTTCAAGACCTGCTTCTCCGTCGGCACCGCGCGAGGAACGCGGATTATCACACGCATAGCTGGAGGAAGTTTCATCATCATCGGAGTGCGGTCACTTCGCTTAGATTTGTCGTGGATGTGCTCGTGTGCCATCAATTTCCGACCTAGTCTATAGAGAAAAACTGTGAACTGAAATGGGTGGTGCAATGCTTTGGATAACGTTGATGTTGTTGGTTACGAGGACCCAAATTTCCGAGTGCGCCGCTGCAATGGAGGAGCCAAACCCTTTGGCGGACATGGCGAGAGCTTTCTTGCAGGATTCTCTCAACGGCGGCGGTGGCGAAGGGGGCCTAAATCTGGGCGAGGCACTAATCGGGCAACTAGGTAACATGCTCTCTGGTTCCGGTGGGGCCTCGACCAACGGAGCCGACCTCCTTTCCGGGATCGGGAGCCTTCTTTCCGCGTCGTCGGCCTCCGGCAAGGGTATGGGCGGGGGAATAGACCCTGAGTCCATCGGGAGTTTCGTGGACATGCTGGCGGGAGCCGCCGGGGGTGGGGGAGGTGGGGATTCGGGCGGCGGTCTGGACGTGGAATCCCTGGTCGGGTTCGCGTCCAGCATGATGGGCGGACAGCAGGGTGGCGGCGGGCAGGGGGGGGCGGCCCTCCTGAACCTCGTGCCCCTCCTCCTCCAGTCAGCGGCGGGCGGGAAGGATGCCTCAGACGCGCGGGGGTCGAGGACGCCGAGGTTCGCCGGCGGGGGGGAGGAAGAGCAGCAAAGCCCCTGGGCCATGCTGATCCCTCCACTGCTGGCCTCGTTGAGGGATCAGTGGGACAACCTGTGGAAGTCGGATGGGGCGAGGAAGCTCCTGGAGGAGAGCGGCCTCGGGGCCACGCTGTCCATCTTCCTCGACTCCGAGGGCAGGTTCGACTCCGAGAGGGTGATGGCGTCCCTGGAGAACGCACCCTTCCGTAGGAGGTGGGTCCGTGGGGCCTCGTCCTTCGTCGCGAGGTGGGCAATTTACGCCGCCAAACCAGACTGGAGGAAGAGGATCGTGAAGACGACCACGGGGGTGGCGACAGCGTTGCTCCAAAGTGCACAGGTGAGGTCATCCGGTTTGGGTGCATTCGGGAGTCTCACAGACCAAAGATTGCATTTTCTTGGATTAATTTTATGATCACATTTTGAATTTTGAAATCGTTACATTTTTCACTCGCGATAAAAAATGTAAGTATTTATCGGCCAAGATATTTATCGGAGAGGGTCACTCTCACTATGTTCCTAAAATATCTCGTGTCACAAGTGATTCCCTTGGTCCTAACTGGCTAATACAACCTGTATCACCTCCCTAAATCATTTGGACTCTCGTGGAAAGCAGTGTTAGATAATTATTAAATATTAAAATATTTAATATTCTCAAATACGCGATATTAAAATTTTCTCAACTCAGTAAGAGAAACCGGAGAGGGAGGAAATTCCGGCTCATAATGTATTTTTTTAATGTTTATATTTAATATTTTTAGCACCTTGCAAGCCACCACTAGGGTGTGTGGCTGGGGGTGAATTCACACCAGACTAATTTTGACCCGAATACTTTTACCTCTAGCGCGGTTGGACAGTGTTATTCTGATCCCTTATCTTTCGTGGAAAAAATGACATCTTAAATCTATCTGTTCTACTCTTATTTAACGATAATTTTTTGTTTTGCAGGGTGTGAAAAGGGGATGATGATGGAATTCTGTGCGATGTAACATTGGTGATGTTCCAGTCCTGTTATACTTTTTTTTAAGGTTTCCTAATACATTTAATGTTTTTATTTTAGTCGAAAAATATGAATGCTGTTAAAAGCACCACTTAATAGAAAGTTATGATACGACCTAAGCGCATTATTTTATTGTTGTTTTTAATTGTTTCATGAATGGCGTCGGTAAACTCCTTGCGTGTAATACGTTCTGATATTATTTCATTTAAAAATTTTAAAGGACTGATCATTGCTGAAGATTCAACCATTCATCAGGGATGTCAGTAAATTCCCCTTCCACAGTTGGGAGTTACGATATTTTTCCCCTAAATGCGTCGCCCTACGATTTCCAAAGGCGTCAACTATAGATGACCTTGAAATAGTAGACGGCTTCCTGTTGCTTTTCTAGATGTGGACGGGAGGACGTCATCCCTTAGTAACTGCACTCACTGGCCAGATTTTCCTTTTCCTGGAAGAGTAGGCAGGAGACAGACTTTGGGAATGAATGAATAAATTAATGATTAATAAAATAAGTAGGAGCAAGATGCATGCAGTTTTTTTATAACTTTTTCCTGTATTCGTTATTTTGGAGGGGAAAAAGAACTTTAATGCGTCCAAAACCATGTAATTGATAATGGGCACATATTGTCAATTTCATCAGTCAATCTTCGACGTCTTGGATCCATGACGCCTTTCCAGTTAATGAACTTATATCCTCATGCTTTTGCCGAGCAATTTAACTTGTATAGCTTCCGAAGAAATTGCACAACATAGTGAAAGAGACCCTTTTTTATTAAGCCTTCAGTGTTACTAATGGAGTCACATTACTCTCTAGGTGGACTAAGTTCTTACTTATTCCCTCTGCAAACAGTGATTTGAGCGATTTGATGCGTAAAATGGAACTCATTGCGGTTAGGGCAGGTGTTTCTGAGCAATTATCGGAACTGCGATTGGCGAAATGCATTAGCGGCATTTTTTGGAAAAAAATTCGTCAAGTCAGTGGAACAATATTGAAAACTTTCACTCCAACCGCGGTCGATGAATCTAAGTCACAACATTCCACGGGGAAATTGAACCGGATATAAATTCAATTCACGGAATTAGGCGTCAAACAAAAATGACGTAACGAACTTTAATTGGTCCTGGTGTGAGGGTGGATTTTGAGGCCCATACTTGTCCGTTGCATCTTTTAAAAGGAGTATTCAGGGGCAAATAAAATACTTCTGCCCCTTGTTTTATTCTGCGCTCTGCTGAAGTAGAGGTATTCGGGTGCTTACCTTCATCTTTACATAATTTTGTACGAATAAACCCAGAATGCTTCAGAAGGAGAGGATCATTTTCAAAATCTATGAGGGTCATCCGGAAAGTAGTACCCGTTCGTGCCGCATGAAGTGCTGACGACGCGAGTAGCCGCTGGACGAGGTCAGATAGCTTCAGTGGCTTGTCTGCCTTCTCTGAGCCAAGTTGCGTGACGCTAGCATTGCCTGTGTTGTTTCTGTGATTGTTTACAATGTTTAAAAAAATTGAGAACGCCGCCAGTTGTGAAGTGAGGGCAGTGATTAAATTCCTCAATGCAAGAAACGTTCGCCCATGTGATATTCATCGCCAATTAAAGGAGGTGTATGGAGACAATGTAATGGACGAGTCGTCTGTTCGGCGGTGGTGTCGCAACTTCAACATGGGGAGGGGGAACACACACGACGATGAGCGTTCGGGGAGACCGTCTGTCATTACAGACCAACTGGTGAGCTCAGTTGACGAATTCGTGAGGAACGATCGGCGCGTCACAATTGATGACATCTGTGAGCATTTTCCCAATGTTTCTCGAACAATTGTTCATGAAATTGTTAAACACCATCTGCATTATGCAAAAATTTGTGCAAGATGGGTCCCTCGCGTATCTCAATGAGCTGGCGGCGAAGGACTATGCAGCAGGAATACAGAAACTTGTCACACGTTATGACAAATGCCTTAATTTGCTTGGAGATTATGTTGAGAAGGAGTTTAAAGTATCCTCTTTCAAATAAAATTTTTTATGTTTGTTAATATTTACTTTTGTGTCTTTATTTCACGAACGGGTACTACTTTCCGGATGACCCTCGTATATGTACGTGCTACAAACAAGCGACTAACTAGTGAGAATTTCAAGCGCTCTCGTAAAAGTCCACCGAAAAGTTGAAGGGTGTGTGGTAGGGGGTGCAAACTGTAATGAAAAGGAAATTTTATTTATTATTTTGTTAAACCATTACCCTTCACAGTGAAGAATGTCATTTTTCTATCTAGATAATTTCTTTACATTTTTTCCTTTCCCTGCTAGGCATTCTCTTCCGTACAACGAGCACTTGTAATTACTGACTTAAGGTAATCTCATTAGTTTATTTTTTGAGAATGCTGGGAAATGGCACATGCTAATCGCGCCCTTAATAGTCCTGAGTACTGCATACGCGTAGACTAGAAAAATAATCGTTGATCTATGTATAAGTCTCTCCCTCCGCTCGTAAGCTGCAATTGCCACTCCTACAGCATCACGATCAACCTTTCATGTGACTTTATTTTAAGAATTTCCGCACCTTTTTCATATGAGTTTATGTCTGGTTTTAATTGTCAGTAGTCTTCTGATAGACAGGTTTTTGAACGATGTTCTGAAACTATTAAATAACGTTATTACTTTAATACTAAATAAATTCTACTCACCATTACGATAAGTACCCTAACAACTTAAATGTATTTTGTTCGGCTATTCAATATGCTCTTTTGACATTCAAAACGGCAAGATGCGTTTTCCTCGTTCTTATCTTTGTTGATGATACGAGGGTCATCCGGAAAGTAGTACCCGTTCGTGCCGCATGGGGAGGGGGAACACACACGACGATGAGCGTTCGGGGAGACCGTCTGTCATTACAGACCAACTGGTGAGCTCAGTTGACGAATTCGTGAGGAACGATCGGCGCGTCACAATTGATGACATCTGTGAGCATTTTCCCAATGTTTCTCGAACAATTGTTCATGAAATTGTTAAACACCATCTGCATTATGCAAAAATTTGTGCAAGATGGGTCCCTCGCGTATCTCAATGAGCTGGCGGCGAAGGACTATGCAGCAGGAATACAGAAACTTGTCACACGTTATGACAAATGCCTTAATTTGCTTGGAGATTATGTTGAGAAGGAGTTTAAAGTATCCTCTTTCAAATAAAATTTTTTATGTTTGTTAATATTTACTTTTGTGTCTTTATTTCACGAACGGGTACTACTTTCCGGATGACCCTCGTAGATGGGCAAAGTTAAATAGTACTATGGAATACGGACGAGATGATTGAAAAAATAGACGAGAGAATGTAATGGAAGTGTGGAAACAGATATATAAAATAAAATACAAAAATTTGAATAATAAGCTGAAGATGGAAACAAAGTGAATGGAAGCAGCGTAGGCGGCTGAAGCAGTGCTATGATATGGAAGGTTTACTGAGGAAGGGTGATATTGTTCCACCACATAGGAAGGCAAAGCCTCTGTAGGGTAGTAAGAAGGGAAAATAAGGACAAGCAATCAGAGATAAGCCAGAAAAATTACAAATTTAACCAGAGGAGATCCAGGAGAGATGAAAGTAACATACAGAATAACTACGAGGGTCATCCGGAAAGTAGTACCCGTTCGTGAAATAAAAAGACAAAAGTAAATATTAACAAACATAAAAAATTTTATTTGAAAGAGGATACTTTAAACTCCTTCTCAACATAATCTCCAAGCAAATTAAGGCATTTGTCATAACGTGTGACAAGTTTCTGTATTCCTGCTGCATAGTCCTTCGCCGCCAGCTCATTGAGATACGCGAGGGACCCATCTTGCACAAATTTTTGCATAATGCAGATGGTGTTTAACAATTTCATGAACAATTGTTCGAGAAACATTGGGAAAATGCTCACAGATGTCATCAATTGTGACGCGCCGATCGTTCCTCACGAATTCGTCAACTGAGCTCACCAGTTGGTCTGTAATGACAGACGGTCTCCCCGAACGCTCATCGTCGTGTGTGTTCCCCCTCCCCATGTTGAAGTTGCGACACCACCGCCGAACAGACGACTCGTCCATTACATTGTCTCCATACACCTCCTTTAATTGGCGATGAATATCACATGGGCGAACGTTTCTTGCATTGAGGAATTTAATCACTGCCCTCACTTCACAACTGGCGGCGTTCTCAATTTTTTTAAACATTGTAAACAATCACAGAAACAACACAGGCAATGCTAGCGTCACGCAACTTGGCTCAGAGAAGGCAGACAAGCCACTGAAGCTATCTGACCTCGTCCAGCGGCTACTCGCGTCGTCAGCACTTCATGCGGCACGAACGGGTACTACTTTCCGGATGACCCTCGTACTTCGGAAATGGGGAATTCAAGGAAATGTATCGCGTTATTTTTTTGCAGAATATGCCTATCGATGTTATGCTCACGGTTTTTCAGTTCCTTCCTTGTAGCCCAGGCAATTCCACACTATTCACATTAATATACTAATCCGCCAAATGCTTCCCTCGCTTGCCGGAAGATGGGGCTGGTGAAATGTGCTAATGAGGGATAACCATCTATCTTTGCGCGCTCACTGCCACACATGCAGCCCAAAGTATCTCTAATTGAGAGAGCATTCATTTCTCGCTTCGGAAAAGAGTAAAAGCGCAAACACTCTCACCCGAGCGTGCCTCACAGTAGAGGTCATGGCCCCGAAAATATTTTAAGAGCGAAACACCATGGTGGTATCTAAGACTCGGAGGGAAATTAATCCGGAGGGGAATGTCGAAAAAACGTTTATGCGATTTCAACGGTAGTAAAGAGTGTATGATAGCGCGTCATTGCATTTTCGTTTATTCTATTTTATTTCGTATTTATAATGCATTCTTGTCATTCTCATCTCTAGGGAAATTATCTTGTAAAATAAAAAAGCAAAACCGAACCTTCATGCTCTTTGAGAAATATTTGACTTCCGCACGCAAATGAGTTCATTTCAAATTTGTATTGCTGCTCGGGTAACATTTAGGGAAATATGAATGTAATTATCCTTTCTCATAATGTGTTCTTCTCAATTACCATACCATCTCTATCTTGCTCGGTCACTGCGGAATACATTCTTGTCTTCGCAATTTATTGATTCCTATTTAAATCCAGGAGTTCTTCAGTAATGATTGCAGGCAAATGCCTAATTATCTCCATACATCTCTACTGAGTTCAAATCCATTAAATATTGTGGGCTACCAAGATATTTATTTTAATCTTCTCGATATCGACGATGTCTCAACTGATGTCTCGAGAGAGGCTCGGTTTTCTGTTTCTCTGATTAAATAATAGGTTCTGGAATAAAGTTACCTAACACTAAAGGTTTTCTGAGTAGAAACGTCCGTGATTTATGGCTCCGAGGAATTTCAAGGGATCTTGTTCATCGGAGATATTGAGTCCCTCAGACATGCAAACGGCCTGGCGGTCGATAATGAATTGGTGTTTCCTTGAGTATTTGGGTTGCCAGAATAAGGTTTTTGGGGATTGAATGAGGAGAGTTCTCGATTCCCTGAAGCCTGTTCCATTCGAGAATTAGAAGCAATTTTTATTTCCTCAATGCCGGGGATATTTCGAGTCTGCCCAAACATACGGCCTCGAGCCACTTAATCCTTTGACGCTTACTGCCAAATTATCTCACATTGCATCGGTATGCCTCGCGCCCTGGCGGTGGCTTATTTATACATTTTTTTATATAACCTGCAAGCCCCCGCTAGGGTATATGGCAGGGGGTGAATACACACCACAATAATTTACCCGAACATGACCCTACCGCAGTCGAACAATGTTATTATGATCCCTTATCGCTCGAGGAAAAAATTACGGCGAAAATCTGTCTGGTCTACACTTAACCTCTCTAATTTTAGTTGCATGATTTCTCCTATCATAGTACGATGGGGGTAATAATACATTTTCAACACCACTGCTAAAAAGACCTTCCAATTTATGCAAGAGCTTCCATCTGTAATATAACCTTCGCTCCGTGAGTGATTCCTAGCCTAGATGCTCCAATATTTTGGATATTCTATTAAGTTTTTCATAATAACGTTTTACAAAGCTAGCTCCTCTACGCTGCACGCGATCCAATTCGGCAATAATCAATCCAACTTCGTGAGGATCCCATGTACTTTATGTATGTTCTAAATGAGGCCTAACCAACAGTAGATAAGATTTATCTTTGACCTTTTCATCTCATTTACCCAGTACTCTTCAAATAAATCCTAATTTATTGTTACCTTGTCCACATATTCCCCATATGTGTTTCACCCAGGATAGCTCGTGAGTGAGGGTAAATCCTAGGTATTTAATTGAGTCTACTCATATTTTACTGTCACACGTTGAACACAAGAATGTGGTCATGTTTCGTTAGATACCCAGCAATTGAAAACGGAAGTGAACCCGTAGATCATATGCCACCGGGATCACCCGGAATAAACGCGAGTCATTATTGATTTCTAGACTAATTTGCCACGAAATGAATACGACCAAGCGGAAGGCGTATTCAGGAATTCGGATGTCTCCAGTCCATAAAGAAGTGAAGGAGCTGAGAAGAGGGAAACCCGGGGAGATGTTTTAGTGCGCACATGTGCGCTGAGCACTACCCGGACAGTCGGAGACTTTCCATGTTGCTCGCCATGGAGAAGGTGGAAGGGGGTAGGCGCCAATGGAGAGAGGCCTACCTCTCTTCTCCAGGGTTGAGACGAGAGCGCTCGTCATAGTTCCATGACCTCATTGGCACTCGTGTTGAACATGTCGTGGAAGTTTCCTTGTTAAGAATCTTGCGTGAAGCTATTTGATAATCAACTCAGAAGATCCTAAAACTACACACTGTGCACATGTGTAATAGATAGTTTCGCAACGGGCTATTAGGCACCGCAATCTCTAGTGCCCGGTTTTCCGCGTTGCTGCAAATGGCGTCACAAGTTACGAATCTCCCGTGATAAATGCTGCGCTTCATTATGAGGAGTGTTATCGAATATGACCCCACCGCGGCCGGACAATATCATTCTGATCCCTTATCGTTCGCGGAAAAAATGATCTAAAATTTATCTGTACTACAGTTAATCTCTCTAATTTTATTGACATACGGTCCTACCGTTGTACGATGGGGGTAATAATACATTTTCAACATATGTGCTTAAGATACATCCTTCCAATCTATGCAAAAGATTTAATCTGTAATTTAACTTTCGCTCAGCGAATGATTCCCGAGCCAAGTTGCTCTAATATATTTTATACGCTACTACGTGAATAATAAAAATGTTTTACAAATCTAGCTCCTCTACGCTCACGTGATCCAATTCGGCATTAAAGCCTACTTCATAAGGATGCCATTTACTAGGAGCATATTCTGAGTGAGGCCTAACCAGCGAAACATTACTCCGTGACCTTTTCATCATATTTACCCAGTACTCTTCGAATAAACCTTTGTTAGATTTTCCACATATTCCCCGAATTTTTTTCTGCCAGGAGAGGTCGTTGTATGAAGGTAACGTCTTATGTATTTAATCGAGTCTACACACATTTGGTTGTAACACGTTGAGCTCCAACCTTATCAATCAGCCATAATAATCAGCAATTCTTTGAGTTAAAGAATGTGGTCATGTGACGTGGGGTATTAATTGGGTAAAAACTACTGTTTTCTAATGATCTCATAGTCAATCTGGCATTCGCTTCATTGGACGTTCTGCCGCACTTAGCCAAATCCCTACCTGCTTGAGATTCGACGTCTATGCTGGACATCCCGTGAGGTCAGCTCGTGAGTTGCGGAGGGAAAGGGACCGTTAAAATTTGCCCGACCTCAACGAGAGTTGCCCTATGGTCAAAAAAGCATACATATATTAGCCATTAGGTAAACCGCACAGTGGACTTAAAGATGCTCTTATCATGATATATGTCTTCACAGGAAGGAACTGAAACCTCTGTAACGTTCCCTGTTACCCCAAACGGGAATCGAACCGTCGGGGAAGGAAACTAGAGGACAATCGAGTGAGCAAGTTGATTTCTCACTCATTATCTCTCTTTCCTTTTCCAAAAGTTACAAGAGGGTCTTTCTATTTAATCACAGCACCGACATGTAAAAATTCGAATATTTCTGCGAAAAATCGGTTTTTTGAAGATGGATCGTGCTAATCCAGATAAATATTTCCAGATTGGAGTTAAGATCAGGTGCATGTCATCTGCACTTAAGGAGTTAAGCGTATGACTTGAGTTGGGATAGTCATTCAATTTGAGACAGAGCTCAGATTAAAAAGCAAGACTAGTGGCTACTCGGTGACTGATGAGCAGTTATTCGCGCAGATATAGCAGCTTAGAGGAGATAGATTTGTAAAATGTTGTAATGATAAACTTAGTAGCGTATCCAAAATATTAGAGGAGCAAGGCTGGGGATCACTCATGGAGTGAAGGTTAAATTACAGATTTAATCTCTTGCATACGTTGGAAGGACTTCTCTTTAGCAGTGATGTTGAAAATATATTAATACCGCCATCTTACTACTGTAGGAGAGATCATGGCAATAAAATTAGAGAGATAGAGTGTAGAACATATGTCATTTTTTCCACGAACGATAAGGGATCAGAATAACATTGTCCGACCGCGGTAGGGTCATATTCGGGTGAAAATAATTCTGGAGTTTATTCACTCCCTACCACACACCCTAGCGGTGGCTTGTAGGGTACTAAAATATGAAATATTATCCCTGTCTTGAACTTATGATAACACGTGTGAATGATAACCTACCGTGAAACCATATAAGTAACGGATTCTGGTTTACAGAATGGCATATGTTAATTTGAATGTAATATTCTTCCAGCGCAAGTTCTGAGTTGTCATACAGCCTAAGTCTCAATAAACATGGGTACGGCAAAGAATAGCCCCGATGTCTTCAGTTTTCACTTTGTCGCGCTTGATTAAACAACATTTTATTCAACGGGCTCAAAACTTCGAGTGCAAGGAAACAATTTTGACCTTGTTATTTAAAGAACACGATGATGAAATCTACGGCAAAAATGCTCTCGCAAACGAATTTACAAAAAGAAAAAAATCTGGGCGTACGTTATTTTGAATATATTTATTTTAGTACAGGTGCTATCTAATTTCATCGTTATCTTGGACGACTCAAATCAATCAAGCCGTCGCATTTCCATTACGCCACTTTGTGCGTAAATACCTCAAGTCAAGTACTTTCACGAGAATGTAAGAGACATTTCATATTTTGTCATTACGGCTTTCCTAAATTTCTTCGATTTTTTCACACTCCAGGTTTTTAAAACGCATAATTTTGAGTTAAAATCATTTTTTTTCATTCAAATTTTTATTTTTATTCATTAGCACGATCGACCATCGGGTAATGACCAAGGAATTCATATTGTTGGCGACGAAAAAGTTCGATCGTAAGTAATGTGGACTTTACATCGGTGTGCGTATTTATTCTGGGCAAAAAAACACTATTTTTACTCCACCAAGACTGTCTTATGTCCCCATGGTGTGATGCATTATCCAAGGCTGTTACGTATTTGGTGCTCACGGTATTTGGTATAAAGAATTTGTGCGTCCATATTGTAGGCAACAAAATATTTAATGTAATTATGTTTTCAGCTTGCTCTTTCTGTCAGCATACATATTATCACATTCCTCAATCTTATTACTCAACACGTGTGACGAAGAATATTATTAAAAAGATAAAAAACCAATTTATTTTCAAAATGAAATTGAAAAATGATTTTACACGTTTTAGGAGTCACTGGTCTTGCATCGGAATTTTTAATAATTATACCCGCGACGAAACGAGAATATGGAGTAAAAGAAGCATTAATATACTGTATATATGTATTTCTGTAATTTTATGTGTGTCTATTTTCTTCAATGCAACAGGTTCTCGGCGAGGATTCCTTTGATCCAACGAATTTACCAATAGAAGAAACAATAGCAAGGGTGATTAATGTCGGCGCGCGTCGATTTTTGGGAATCCAAAATCTTGATTCCGGAATCTACTTAAAACCTGCTATTGGTTACATCAAGAACTTTTTCGAAGGTGAGATAACGGCCAGTGGGAAGAAGGGGAAAGGACTGGGAGCAACCATCAGCGCAATGTTGGACGCCCTCGCGAAACTCAGCCCGAGACAGGTGAGTGAACCAAAGTGACCTACGGCTAAAACACGATGCAGGAATAAAATTCAGTATTGGTTATGGGTGCGATTTCGGTGCTCTTCGCTTCCAGAAAGTTAAAATAAGGTTTTCATTTGGTGTCGCAGTTTCTCAGCATAAAAGTATATTTGTGACGCGCCCGGCTTGATTGGATGGAAGGAGATCGTACTCGAATCATAACACAAGATCACATTTTCTCCCCAGTTAAAACAAAAAAAGCCGTTTCAGCTCACTTATCAATAATCAGGTACACACTATAGCATTATTGTAACACTACAAAATGGTTGCACGACAAATACATGCTCCACGATCATTTCGCAATTCATATCCCTTGTCCCCAATCTATTCCACAGCATTTTCGGGATAATTTGAATAAATAGGGATGAGGTATCAATGTTTATTTGTAACTGGTCTATTTTTGCTGTCAGATACTGCTTTATTTGTTATATAATTCCATAATAATTCAGTTTTCATCCATTATGTCCAGTTTGTCACCCCCGACACATTCTTCTGTTTTGGAGAGTAGGGGGCTGTTCTAATTCCACCCATATCTGAAGAATGGATGGAGTTTTAAAATTCCTGTGGGAAGTACAATTTTATTCTAATGTAAGACGACTATGATAACCAAATCTCTAGCATTTTTTATGCCGAATATAGTTTACAAAGCATCTTTTTAAATAATTTAAATAAAACGAAGTTTCTAATTGATCCTGACTGCCGATGCACCGAAAACTGATTATATCGCTACAGCTTTGCTTTTCTCCCGTAGAGTTATGAGGTGACGTAATGCCAATTGTGGGGGTAATAACATTTAAAACCAGTTAAGGAGGGAGAGGTTGGGCAATGTGTTCAATCTAAACTGAAAACTATTGTCATTAAGAAGAGAGTACGCCAATTGTAACTCCGTTTATTGAAAAATTCTCACTATAAGCAGGTATATAGGATATGGTTGTCAATGCCTATACGCAAATTTTACTGAAACATTGAAAAAATAACAAAAGTCGTGTAATACATAAGCATTAGCTTATGAAACGTCATGAAGATGCCCAAGGGGGGTTTTAATATGTTCCCCTAGCGGTAAACGTGCACCCATTAGTAGACGTCGACCTCGGCACTAGGGTTTCTTTTTTTAATAAATAATGTGAACTCATTTAGATTCAATAAATATTTTCAAGTTTTTTTGAAATATAAATTATGAGACAGAAAATTGAATCAATCACTCTTGTATAAACACTAATACAAACAAATGATAATTAGGCCGCGACGAAACCTATTTCCCTTTGATTTCGCAACCAACAGTCAGTATTTTTATTTAATTTTCGTGAGACATGGAAGAACGGAATGAACTATATTGTCTTATTCTCGAGCCTCTTCTCATAAACATAAAATATTTAAGAATGATCGTTCGATCTCGATTTTAAGGAATGTGTTAACGATATGGTACTATTATAATATTTTCTTGTTAAATTCACATTTGTATAGCATCAGGTCCAATTGTTTGTACATATATTTTTTCACCCTTCCACTGAGCGATATTTCGTTGCACGTGATATCAATAATAATACATACTGAAATTCTTAAACCTTGTGGCGTAAGAGAACCGCCTTGGGTATTAAGAATTGCTATTGCTTTCAACAGCCATAGTTACGTTCCTTAACTTATTACTGCCGTTCATTAAATGGTGGGATCTCAATGTGAATGATAAAATTTTTGTGAAAATTAACATGAAAAATAAATATTAATCATCCTCGAGTAGTATGCCTAGTAAAACTTCCTCTTCTGTCAAGGAGAGGAAGTTGTCAATTCCGAGCACCTGATTAACGCGTTTTCCCATTACCGCATACATTACTGTTAGAAACGGTATTGGAATTCATATGGTGTCTACCCTTTTTCCCACCATAGAAAAACACATCTCAGCATATGCAGCGCCCCTCCATGAGATCCTTGCGGACCACTTTCAATTACCTTTGAAATGGGGACTATGCACACCTCACATCTAAGATAACGTGGGTAACATTACGTTACATTAATAATAATCTATGCCAAAATCAGACCACCGCATTAAAAAATGTTTGGTACTAGGTTCTTAATGTTATCCATTATTCGCGTTTTTTTATTACTTTGAGTCAGACCATGGTACTGGCTTTAAATCCTTCAACCGATTACCCAATCTTGCTGCTAAGAATGTTAACAATCGCAATTTAACTCCTCTGCTTCAGTTGTCACTGAAGACATGATAAACAATTTGTTATTGAAACAATAAATATTTGCCAATTTTTTATCATTTACCTTAAATGTTGTTGGCGTAATGGATAGACGGTTCAGCCATACACGTCATTCTTTTTCAGATCCCAGGCTTGCTCTTGGGCTTACTCCGTCCATAATCCGAGCATATTCTCCGGATACCAAAACTTTGCGCTAAGGCTCAGGTGACGCATTGAAATCGGCGCTCCTGCCATTCGCGAAAATTTCACTCGCCTTAAATAGCCTTATCGTAGAGTACGATCTACCTCCTCCTACCCTACCCCACCTTCGGGTTGATCGATTTGATATGGGTGGCCCGATGATGTGAACCAAGGTCCACTCGCATACGGCGTAGGGTCGTCGCACTTAATCTGAAAAAAATTTTTTTAATTCCAAAACCCGTCCCCCCTTCTCTTGAAGGTTGAAGATCGTCTCGCGGAGGCCGTGAACGGGGAGCTGATCGAGCCCGCCCTCAGGGTTTGGAGGGCCTACAAATTTGCCACGCGGCGGCCCGACTGCGCCCGTTACACCCTATGCACCATTAACCGCCAGGAGGAGGAGGAGGATGGCGTGTCCTCCACGCAACGCAAGAGCAAACAGCCGCCACGTGTGGGACTCAAGCCGGTCGTCACCAAAGTTACCAGGTGAGTGGTTTCGTAGGAAAACGGTGACTGTGGCTGTGGAAGATCCGTTAGTGGGGAGAACCGAACGCCACGATCCGCCAGAGACCGTGGGAAGGCGTGCAGAAAGGAATATTCTGCTCTGGACTCGGCGTGATTTTTTTGGCGAATAAAAACTAATTTGGGAGTAACTTTGTGCGAGCCGGAAGTTACCTCTCCGTCTCTACGATTCAGTTGAATTCATTATTGTCCATGGGGTTATTCGAAGCGGCGCACGGGGCTTCTCGATTGGCATTTTTCAAAGCTACAAGTTGAATTACGATCCCTCTGCATCCAGCATTAAATGTACATAGAAGAAAGATTTTAAAGTCTCTAAAACTGTGTAATGTAGGCAAGCAACAAGTAATGCAACATTTATAACATCATCAGAGACTCCTCATATGCAACTTACGGCTTTTAGCCTGGCGTGTAGCTTTGGGCAACGGGCCCCGGGAAGAATTTTTCTAATCCAATCCGTGTAGCAGAAGCTTTGATGTAGATGGCACATTACCGGAAAGTTGTCTCCTGGAGCAAATATTTCTTTGCAAAAGCGATATTTATGCGGCTTTATTTATTTTGAATGGTATGCTCATTTAATAGATTTATTAAAATCAAAATTCTAAAAGGAGTAACCGTATCATTTACGAAACTGTCGAGAAAGCATCTGCGTACTTATTTCGGTGGCGCCGAAAAAAGTTTTCCATTGATGTGATCTTTCGTACTCCGATTTAAAGCTAGCCTCCTTTGTTATCATATAATCGCAATATCAGTAATTATTTTTAATTTCTGTTTTGTATGCCCTCGTTTAAAGCAGCTACATTTTCACATTCCTTATTCCCACTTTTATCAAGATTGTAGATTCCCAAATGGGCTTGACGGTAAAGGGTTAAACTATCCTCTGAACCCTATATTAATCATCTCTCAGATAGTAAACGTTATATATATATATATATTTATTTATATATTTATTTATTTATAAAAATATCTTCGAAATGAAATGCTCTTCGGCGAGGCAAAGATATAAAAACACCGATGTAGATTTTTAAAACATAGAAACACAAAGGAAGGGCACTCACAATTGGTCGACACGACTGTCGTCGTGACGACGGTCGTGCCGTCGCAATGTCAAACCTACATATGTGTCCTTTCTTTGTGTTTCTATGATTAATTATATATATATATATGTGTGTGTGTGTGTGTGTGTGTGTGTGTGTGTGTGAAGTAAACACGCTATTGCTCCCTACAACTTTATTTAGATGCCACGAAATACCGCAAACATTCATTTCTTCATTCTGGCATTTTGAAATTGATGAAAACGTTTTTCTTATAAAACAATTCCGCAGGGAAAATGTACGTAGAACCTAAGCGAATGAAAGGGAAATAAGGTGAGAGAGTTGCGTGGAAAGGTACGTACTTTTTTAGGTACACCCTTCGATATTAATATGTTGGCTTGTGCCGAGCCGTGGATAACGGTCCCAACACACGGGAGGGGTCGTTCACCCCGCCAGGAGACTGCGCCGCAGGAAAAATTAAGATTTCCTGAACAGGTGACGGTGAGCTATAGACCACTGCACAGATGTTATGGATTTAATGTCGGATTTTTAGACGCTCCCGAGCGCCAAAAACATCGTTATGTCGTATCGCAAATATGAATTGTTCATGCTCGGTCAATATAATCACCCATCGCGGCTAAACCTACGTCTGATTTTTAATTTTCGTGCAAAAGGTGTAACAATAAAAACTAATCCCTGGATATAATATTTGTGAATGCCTTTTGGTTGTACTTTTGCAATTGTAATAGTTTTTATATGTTTCGCTGTGATTGTTTAAAACATAACTTCCAAGCTAAACCCCAGTCGAGTGTACAACGAATCCATGATTAGGTTATTCATAAAGTTTTGCAGCCACAATCTTTTGGGAAGAAGACTCCGATCACTTTTCAGTGCGAAAAGCAGTTGTGATGAATGAAATTGAATCTCTTTTTCTAAATTATACAGTGCTTTTCATAACACATCCCTTTCTGTTTACCTCCCGGAAGGTAGTAAGCTGCATTGCTTCGTTGCAATGATTGCGCCATTTCTTAGTCAATCTCCTGTTCCCTATAATTTCTTTTTCAATAGGCTGGTATTCCTTTGAAAAATGTATTTCATGAAATGGCATGTTAGATTATTTCGACAAGCAAAGATAAAAAATCACTTAAGCCGCGCGAAGGATGTTTTATTCCGCGATATATTCTTTTCCCAGTGTCGCAGCTGAATCTATAACAGCTTTCTTGATCAAAAATGTCAAAGCGGAATATTGATTAATATCGGCGAGTTCTTCGTCTACATGCTTCTTTGTCGAGACAAAAATGTTCTGGTAATCTCACGAAAGACCTGAGAAGTGTTGTAGAGTGAATACAATATATTTTTCTATTCGTACCTAGTGTTCAGGAGTTATTTCCATGGACGTGACGAATTTACATAGGTTTTGAGATAACTTGAATGTTTTTACCATTTTGTGGAAAATATCTGTCCAAGCTAATGTACGCATTTGGATTTTTGACCAAATAAATTTAAAAGATTACTCTGAGGTACGTTAAATTAAATGTCTATCATTTTTGTAATCACGCAAAGAGCAAATTAAATGTTGACGAAATCCAACAGCCCGCGTGCTGCATTTTAATTTCGGTATTGTTATAGCTGTTTTCTAATTTATATTTGTTTGCATTAAAAATCGTTTCGGAAATATTTTTATCCTCTCGAATGTTTAGCAAATATTCTTCATCCTCGAATTTATTCATGCTTGCGGAATGTACTAAAGATAACTTTCACCGCGCGATAATTTTTCCAACATACGAGGGTCATCCGGAAAGTAGTACCCGTTCGTGAAATAAAGACACAAAAGTAAATATTAACAAACATAAAAAATTTTATTTGAAAGAGGATACTTTAAACTACTTCTCAACATAATCTCCAAGCAAATTAAGGCATTTGTCATAACGTGTGACAAGTTTCTGTATTCCTGCTGCATAGTCCTTCGCCGCCAGCTCATTGAGATACGCGAGGGACCCATCTTGCACAAATTTTTGCATAATGCAGATGGTGTTTAACAATTTCATGAACAATTGTTCGAGAAACATTGGGAAAATGCTCACAGATGTCATCAATTGTGACGCGCCGATCGTTCCTCACGAATTCGTCAACTGAGCTCACCAGTTGGTCTGTAATGACAGACGGTCTCCCCGAACGCTCATCGTCGTGTGTGTTCCCCCTCCCCATGTTGAAGTTGCGACACTACCGCCGAACAGACGACTCGTCCATTACATTGTCTCCATACACCTCCTTTAATTGGCGATGAATATCACATGGGCGAACGTTTCTTGCATTGAGGAATTTAATCACTGCCCTCACTTCACAACTGGCGGCGTTCTCAATTTTTTTAAACATTGTAAACAATCACAGAAACAACACAGGCAATGCTAGCGTCACGCAACTTGGCTCAGAGAAGGTAGACAAGCCACTGAAGCTATCTGACCTCGTCCAGCGGCTACTCGCGTCGTCAGCACTTCATGCGGCACGAACGGGTACTACTTTCCGGATGACCCTCGTATTTATGTAAAATCTGATATTTAAAATGCGTACATCATTTCATTGTGAATCACTCTAGGAATAATAGTAATCATAGTACTTAGCCTACAAGAAGAGGTGATATTGTTTACCTAACCATCATTATTTATATGTAAACATATAAATAATGATGGAATTAGAATAAATAATTATAATTCGTCAATATTTCCCTTAAGAAGGCAATAAAATATCATCTATTATTAAATAAAGCTTCATTTAATCTATTTTAAAACGGAAACTACATGAAGGTATAAACATAGTAATGCGTGGCAACTGCGGTTTCTTCAAATGACAAAATATACGGAAGGCAATTTGTCTTGGAATTTATTATCGTTAAAATGATCAGAGAGATCTTACTTCGTCTACTGGAGGCAACAAGTGGGCGATAATGATCCAGCACGTAACTCAACTCGCCCCGTGTCGCCCTGAATGTCACACGTGCCGCAGCTAGAATTCAAGGTTGACGTATATTTGGACGTATTATCTGGAGGAGGAGGGGGAGGAGTCACAGGAAATCCCTATATTTACGTGGTTTTGTACCGAATATAAATGCTCAAAACGACATTTCTTCATGCTTGGAAAACAGGTAGCAGTTTGAAGTGATAGAGAATCACATAATCTACAACAATTTAATTTCGACTCATTTCCGTTACTGACAATTTCCCATTTCCTCGTATTCGTTCACAAAATACACAATAGTCTTTTACACAACACAAAATACACAACACAACACAAAATACACAATTTCTTGGAAGAAATTTCGCATTAAGCTTGAAACTGTTGGAAATTGATAGTGATTTCAGAGTTAGTTTCTTCATAAAATTGCGTATAATTTCCAAGCACGCATCCTGCCCTGGTTTTTTAAGTGAACCAAAAGGGCAAGCAGGAACCTATTCGCCATATTCTACCAGGGGGTGAAAATAGTGGCTTTTATTCGAGCATGTCGTTTTTGTTAGGTTTTACTCTCTTTACTTCCTGGAAGGCCACGTGGAGACCCCGCCAATGCCTCGATCAGTCCTTTTTTATCAGTTGGAGATTGAATCTCATCGTTTTGATCTCGGAATATATGAGAGTAAACCAAATTTTTGTATATCCTGCAGTCGCCACGAGAGGCGACCTTTTGAAACTCAAAATAATTCCCCGACTCATTTCGGTAAAATGTTTTTTTCCAAGTTTACGATAAGAAACTAACTTGCGAAAAGTTTATTTCATTCTTTACAAGGTCTTGTAAAATACAATTTCAACAACTTGTAGCATGTTTTAGGGACATTTGAGATGTTTATTTAAAAATTCAGCGACGCGAATTGGATTATAATGTAAGGGCAATGAACAAAAAGCTCGGAGAGAAAATTTTGCGTTTTGGATATGAAAGTACTCAAAGCAACTTGAAGCGTGGAGTAACAGCTAAGTGTAACTAAAATAGTAATTTACCCTACAGTGTGAGCTGTTTTGGCTCGAGTCTCTGGAAAATAATAATATCACGTGCAAATGTTGGTTATGACCTACTTTTGAGATGCCTCGGATATGATGTACGAAGTCTTTAAGTTCCTTTCGAAAGTCTGACAACTTGCGGTATATCCGAAAATAGCCCCACACTTCGGTGCAGAGATGCACTCCCTCCTCCGGGGTCTGGATAGGAAGAGAATGTAAGTGTAAGGAAAGAAAAAGTGAGGGGGCGAGAGAGGAGAAGGGGAAAGAAAAGGAGAAATAAAAGCGGAGAGAAAAGGAAAGCAATGAGAGTGAAACTGAGAAGGGTGACATGGCAAATGACCTGCAGGGGAGGGAATGGTGCTCTTGACCACACGCTGAAACGCCAAGTGCGAGTACGCCTGGTGGACGGCTAAGAGTATTCAGTGCACGTGTGCTTCACACAAAGGGAATTAGATGTTCTTCGCTTAAGTATATGCGATCACTATTGCTGAATCCTAGACATAAATGTCAATATATGCAAATTCAGGTGGGGTTGCAAAGTGGGTAAGAGCATTCTTGTTACCCACATATTACTTAGTTCAGGATTTCAGTTCGGGTGAGGCTTTGTAAACTTATAAAATTATTCATTACACACTAATAATTAATAATAATGTTTTTGTGCAGGAAAAATGGTGCACCAAAGTCCACGAGCTTCCCGATAATGGAGTACTTTCTTTTTCTAGTACTAATGCAAAAGTAGTTTTAGGGGAGGCGGCCGCCTGCTAAGTCCATTTGCGTGATTAGGGATGGACAGGAAAGGATGACGGGTGGGAGAGAAACCCACTAGGCACATTAGCCTACTCTTTACGAAAGGCGCCAATGGGTCCGCAGCTTTAAGTCCCAACTGACGGACGGCGCTCTCACCCCAACTCTCCTCTAAGCACCTCAAATAGGGATTGGGATACCACTGAAAAATATCTGGGACTTCGGGATTCGAACCCGGGCCCACTGTGTGGGAAGACAACACGTTAGCTACCGCACCATCCTGACCCCCTTTTCTTTTTCTTCATGACCAAGTTAACGTAATGGTTAATGTCAATCCCCATCTAATATATCGTATAACCGGAGGCTAAGAGAAGTAGGGATGGAGTTGTGGGCTGTTAGATGATCGCTCGGTATGTAAGGTGGAAGAGGCAAGAACTTCTCTTCTCTTTGGAGACTGGGCTGAGTAACGAGATTGGATGTTTCCATTGACATTATATCGACTTTCCTTGATATCTGGAAAACCACTTCTGGCTGTATATTCCGCTCGAGTCGAACGATTGGCTCATAGGCTTATGTACCATAATGCGTTTAACTCTTGGAAAGCCGAAGGTTGTTTATCATTTCAATAGGTGAAGCCACGAACTACACAATATCTTTTGTGCTACGAGTAATAATGATGCATTGTCAACGCCGTATGATTGAAGATTTTTTATGCAAGTAAGTGTATGCAATTTGGGCCTGGAGCAAATGATATGAATATGAAATACAGTAATAACGATTCTGTTAATTTAAAACATTGGTTTCCACGAAGTACATAAAATTTTATGTATCAATAAAAACCAATGTAATCCAAATTTCCCTGAAAAAAACAGGAAATCGTTAAAATCAAAAACTGTGAAATATCCAGTAATCAACATTTTAGTTAGTTATGTCTAAAGAAATGGTCAAATGCAGCCAAATCTGGAGTAATTACGGCTGAAAAGCAATCTATTACTTTAATTTTTTTACGCTATCATATTTCTTGCGGGCTGTTTCTATAGATTCTGCCCCGTTTTTGCGAGCTATTGAGCAATGTCAATTGTTTATGAAAATTGTACTTCCAGCCTTAAATAATAAGAGAAAATTATGCTTGATATATACATATGGGTCTAGTGCAATGACCACGGAATTTCTGGTAAGTTTGAAACGGGTAAATTGTAGTACCGCATATAACCGTCTACTCACCAGCAGTTTGCAACGAAAATAAGAAACCGATTAGAGTATATTGTAGACCTGTGCCCGAATATCTTGTACTGGTGATTAACCACGACTAAAATGGAAGGATAGCGGGGATCACCTGAACGATAGTTACAGAATTATATACCGCGAAGGGGGGACGAGATCCGGCGAGGGGTTGCAATGATATTGAACGAAAAGGTAGGAAGTAGCAGTGGTAGTTTTAGGGGAGGCGACCGACTGCAAAGTTCATTTGCGCCATTGGGGATGGATGAGAAAGGAGGAAGGGTTGAGAGAAACCCGGCGTCGGAATTAACCTACCCTTATCGAAGGGCTCCAAGGGGTCCACAGTTAAACGTTCCGTCGGACGAACGGCGCACTCACTCTAAGTACCTCAAGACGTCTCCAGGATTCGAGCCCGGTCCCTCTCGGTGGGAAGCCAGTACGCTCGTCTCCGCACCAACCCTATCCCCAAAGGTAGTAAGAAGCGTAGTAAACGGAGTAAGTGACGAACAGAATATTATCAGCAGAAGAAGAAGCTTAACTAACGAACTTGGTCATTGTTCAATGCCACCACGCAATCCTAGGGAGGAAGACGTCTACAGGGTATACGATAAATTAAAGGAACGGGTGTTGTTGGAAGGAAACGTGATAGTGATGGGGTATTGGAACGCGACTTTCGGCGAAGGTAGGGATGGAAGTAAAGCAGGGAGCCTCGGTTTAGGAACAAGGAATGACCGCGGAAAGAAAGCTATAGCGTTGCGCAAGTTAGAAGGTTTAATCAAAGCTTGGTTAAAACACCACAATAGGCTTAGGTATCAAGAAAATGCCCGGGATTCAGAAAGATATCAGTTGGACTATATTATGGTTAGGCGTAGATTTAGGAAAAGCGTGATTAATTAGCACATTATCCCGGGAGCGGATTATGATTCGGACCAAAATTTTGTACAAATAAAATGCATCGCAAGATTCAAGAGGATCAAGCAAGGATAAAGGCCGAGGAAATGGAATGCAAAAGCATTAACTGGAGGGACACGGAAAGAGTATCAAAAGGCTGTAGAAAAAAATAGCCAGTGAGGAAAGGGAGATTGGTACAATAAATAATGGAATGGGAAATATCACAAGAAGGATATCGAAAGCCGCATACGAAACAGTGGGAACGGTGACTTGGAAAAGGACAAGAAAATCATGGGTTGCAGACGATAAGATTAGAAAGATAGATGAGAGAAGGATTTTGAATAACGTAAGCATAAGAGTTAAGTAGAAGAAAGCAGAAAGAATTGAATAATAATCTGAGTTGGGAAATTAATAAAAGCGAAATAAGCGAGATAGACGACGTGGTGCGTTGATATGGAACATTTACAGAGGAAGAGTGGAATGGGTGCATGGTATGGAAAGGTGAAAGATTAGGAAGTAAGAAGGAAAAATCCGTGCAAACAGTCGAAAATAATGAAGTTTTCTCGGGTCTTCCACCGGGTCAGGGGTTCCCATGTTGGCCGACGTTTCGATGCCCGACTCGTGCATCGTCCTCAGGGTAGATGAGGAACCCCTGACGCGGTGGAAGACCCGAGAAAACTTCATCAAGCAAATACGCCGGGAAAGCACCAGATCTTACTTCAGTCGAAAATACTATAAGCCAGGAAAATTATTAACTGAACGAGGAAAGATACAAGATAGACGGAAGGTATGTATCAGGGTGGTAGATAACTATACGCTTAAGACATTAGGCAATCAAGCTTAAACACAGAGAGAGAATTGGACGCAGATGAGGATAACTCAGGGTAACTTGATACCGATATAAAAAGGGGGTTAAAATAAAAAACGCCGTTGTGTCAACAACATTCCCGCGGGACTACGTACTTAAGATTTTAGGAATGGGAGGAAGAGTTTTGACTAATTCGTAGCCAAGGCTTTACGCATTTTGAGTAGAAGATTTTGTCAGATATGTATTTTTGTTTCCTATTCCAAAAAAGGAAAGCTCTCCATATATATGTACTGGCCGGAAAACTGTGAGATCAGTGCTAGTTCTTATTCCGAAAAAGATGAAGTTTGCGTTATGAGGACTACAGAACAATAATGTTGATTTCCCACACAGCTAAAGTTGTTCTCAGGATCATCAACAAAAGGATGGAGAGCAAGGAAAATGATTACTTAGGGAATCATCAGTTTGGGTGTAGGAAGGGAAGAGGAACGCGCGATGCCATTGCAGTAATGAGATCACTAATCGACAGGAATATAATGTAGAATACAATCAGGACTTATTTGCCTGTTTCGTAGATTTCGAAAAAGCGTTTTATAGAGTAAATTGGGAAAAAATCTCGAGTATATTCCAGAAAATAGGAATACATGCGAGGGACAGGAAGGTTATCCGTAACCTTTACGTCTCAGACTGCTCAGGTGCGAGTGGGGAACCGAGAGTCCGGATGGGCAGTGCTAAGAAGAGGTGGAAGGCAGGGATGTCCATTATCACCGGTGGTGTTCAACTTATATGTGATGGTAATGCTTTGGTATGGGAAGAACTGGATATAGGAATGAAAGTCGGCGGGGAAACCGTAAAATCAGTTGGGTTTGCTGATGACCAAGCTCTAGTTTGTCAGTCAAACAAGTGGTTGCAAGCATTGGTTAGTGAATTGGTAATTCAGTGTGACATATATGGGATGAGAATCAATATAAATAAAACAAAGGTTATGCGATTTTTCACACAGACAAGGCTATGCTAAACATTAAAATAGGAGGGCAAAAACTAGAGCAGGTAGAACAGTTAACGTATCTCGGAAGTGTTGTGGACCAGCATTGCGAAAGTAATTGGAACATAAGGAGAAGAATTGCGCTAGGCAAAAAGGCTTCCACAAAGAGGAGGGGGTTGATGACAGGGACGATGAGTAAGGATGGTAAGAAAAGACTCGTCAAAACTTTGCTATGGAGCATAGTTATGTACGGCGCGGAAACATGGGCCCTGACGCAGGAGGATTGACGCAGATTGGAGACTTTTGAAATGTGGGTGTGGAGAAGATGAAATGGACCGAAAGGGAAACAAACGAGGATGTGCTGGGTATGGTGGTCGAGTAGAGGGGTTTGTTGGGAGAAATCCAAGGAGGCAGGAAATGTGGATGAAGGGCGTATTGATCGGCAGTGGGATGTTGAAGATTACTCGATGGGAGAATGTTAGGCAAAAGAGGAAAGGGCAGAAACAGGATAGGAATGTTGGATGGGATGAAGGAAGAACGCAGAGGGACTTGATGTAGAGTAGTTTGTTGGATTGTGTTTTGCAAGGAGTAACAAAATATTTATTTGGCAGTTGTGTCCATCCAAAACCTACCTTAGATCACTTAAAAAAAGCCATATATATGACTATAAAATAATAAGTTTGATTTCGCCCGCAGGTGAAGTGCTGCTTAGTATCATCGATATAAGACGATGGAGATCACAGCAAGTGATTACTTAGGTAATGATTAGTTTGGGTTCTGAAAGGGGAAATGCATGGGTGATGCCATTGCAGGATTGAAGTCCCTAATAAAGAGGGACATAGAATACAATCAGGATATATTTGTTTGATTCGTTTATTTAGAGAATGTGGTCGATTTAGTGAGTTGGGTAAAATTAATGAATGCACTGCAGAAAAGAGGAGTAGATTGGAAGAATAGGAAACTTATCCTTAACCTGTACGAGTACTAGTGAAGGTAGTTACACGTACGTGACTACTCAGGTACGAGAGGAGATTCGGGATGTGCATTGTAAGGAAAAGGCCTATGGCAGGGGTGACCATTTTTACTCGTGCTTTTCAACGCATACGTGGAGGCAATAATTCAAGATTTATGGGGAGATGGAATGAAATTCGGTGGACAATTCATAAAATCGAATAGGTTTGCGGATGATTAAGCTTTAGTTTTCCAGTTAGCCAAGGGTTAGGAAGCATTGCTGAGCACTTACGAAAGTCAGTGCGATAGGCAAGGGAGCCGTTCACCCACCTCGGAAGAGTTTGGGACTTAAATAGTCGAAGTAATAGGAACATATGGCCAAGAATTGCACTAGGCAAAGCAGCTTTCAGGAGTGGATTGATGACGGAACGCTGAATAAAGCTGTTAATTAAATGCTCGTTACAATTCTGATAAGGAGCGTGACTTTGAACGGCGGGGAAGTCTGGTCGTTGAAGCAAGATGATATGCGTAGATTAGAAGTATATGAAATGTGGGTGTGGAGGATGGAAAAGATGCAATGGACTGTAAACAAATGAGATGTACTAGGCTTGGTAGAGTGAATCATTGAGATAAATCGGAAAGCAAAATGAATACAGAGCGTTTTGATTGGCAATGAGACGTTGACAACTGTGATGGAGCGTAGAATATCTGGCAAACGATGAGGGGATAGAAATAAAAAGACCAGATGGACGGAACGAAGGCTACGCGGAGATACGAAGGGAAGTACGCGGAATTGAAAACGGACTCATTGCTTAATGCCAGGTTGTTTTCCGCTTTCATGGCAACCTAGAATGCTCCATGTCGGCTATTTTATGAGGATCGCGTTGTACTGGTACTATTTTGTCATAGGATCATATATGTATCTTTTTTTACATCCCTTTAAATCTTCATAAACTTTCTATTATCACCCAAGCTTGTGTGATACAGAATATTCAGTTAATTAGTTCATCTAGTTAATCCACTGCGATGCAGCTGCTTACTTTGCAGTGTAAAAATCTTGAATCTAAGGTACGAATACGCTGTTCTTGGGAACGGTCATTTATTACCGGGGGCCATTCAAAGGCCGAGGAGCTCATGCCTTAAGAGCACGGCGAATGCTCAATGCTTCATTCTCTCTTCCCATGTAAGTGCGAATTTACATTTACATGGTGCCCTACGCTAGGCTTGGGTTTCCTATATCACATGTATACTCTCCGAGGCTCTAGCTTAAGTTTATGATTTTTTTATTATGAATTTCAGCAAAAACATTGACTGTGATCGAATGGATAAAGAAGGTCTTGTTACTGTTGATACACATCAGCGGCATAGCTAGAATTGTCCAGCCTGAAGAACCTCGCTTTGCCACTGAGAATATGTTATCCATTTGGAGTCATTTAGCCAGTACCTGGCCACTGCAGTAGACCTTCAGTGTCGCCCCTTTTCTCCCTAGCTACATTAGTGCACTTCACCCATATAAAATTACACAGCACCAAGATGCATGCACTTGTAGAAATTATGCGAAAGAAAAGGATTCCATACAGACATTATTTCCTTAATTTCATGGCTCCTTTCACTGTACTTTCTGCATGTAATTTTTATTTCTTACAATGTCTATTTCAACCAACACCTAATTCACAGAATCTATACAGAAACCAGAGGGCATAAAGACCACTATCTTACTTAGTCTTTTTATTTGTTATTGTCACATAAAAATTTGGAAAAATAAGCCGAATACATGGGAAGTTCCCAATAAAGTGAACTCATACTCTCTTTCTAGAGAGATCTTCATGTATGAAATACCCTCGCAAAAGGGAATCAACACAGATACCCCTTTGAGGTGTTTTTTTGACAATGAAGAATATCGTCCCCAGATATGCAAACTTGGAAATTACCACTCCTGTATGTCAACATGCATTTATGTTTTTAATGACATTCGATTCTTAATATAAAATGACTTTTCTTTCAACAGTCTGGCTGCTGGATGGTTTCTTTCTAACACAAAAGGCACAACGTTTTGGAATTTATACGATGCCATTATGGAAGAAAATATATGCAAGGTATTTTAGCTGTTCTCTTTTGACATTTGTATGCATTATACTTTTTTCAAATTAAATCAATGAATAATTGTTTCTTAAAGGTAAAATATCCTGGAGACTGCAATGAATTCCATGTTGAAGACATGAAGGCTACAACAGAATATGCGCACATGGAATTATGAAAATGCTCACCCCAAAAGCTAGCACCCTGTTTATTTACAGGAAGACTGACCATAATGATTTGTTCTACAATACTATAAATAAATATTTGTAAATAAAATTAGAAAATATTTTCCACTATCTTACTTAGTCTTTTTATTTGTTATTGTCACATAAAAATTTGGAAAAATAAGCCGAATACATGGGAAGTTCCCAATAAAGTGAACTCATACTCTCTTTCTAGAGAGATCTTCATGTATGAAATACCCTCGCAAAAGGGAATCAACGCAGATACCCCTTTGAGGTGGTTTTTTGACAATGAAGAATATCATCCCCAGATATAGAAGTTTTTAGAAACAGAAAGATTGAGTTTTAATCAGCTCAAGATACACTTGATTAATTTGACTAATTACAAGTCAGGTAATTGCATCACATATAATCAAGTGCTCTTCTTCTTTTCACTTCATGAAAAATAATATCTAGAGTTATATTATGACATGTATAATGAAGTACATGTAAATTTTCAATCTGAGGATCAGTCGGACAAAAAAGTATGTAGTACATTACATATGGGGAATATATTAACCATTGGAAGTCTTAAACCTTCTGCAACATTAACGTCACATATCATTCAAATGGGATGCACTTTATAATCATTATTTATGTAAAAAATCTTCGCTCAAACATGATGCAATATATGTTATTTCTATCATATTTCTTTAAAAGGGAGGTAATCTTCAGTGAAATGTTTGTGAATTTAATTTATTTGCCCAAATTACAAAACAAAGTCAAGTTCACATAATTCACATGCATGTAGGCACTTGGATGTAGTAAGGGGCATTTTTAAAACAGGTGAAATAATAATTTATTATAAAAAATAACATAATGGTAACATTCCTTTCTAACAAAATAACATCATAAAATAAACTTACAGCCATTTTATGATATATTTCTTATAAAACCACACTTATTTTACTAAAAATTATACAAGACATCAAAACATTTCTAAAATGTCATTTTACAAGCATAAATAAACATATGCCACCCAAATGAAGTAAATTTTGGCATAAGAAGGTAATACTATTCATGTGCGTTGTGTCTGAAAAGTGTGTATTGACTATTCAAATAGAATTTTGATCTAATTTGTAGAAAAAAAGAGGAAAATGATTGAACGGACTGAAGTGGAAATGTCGTAAACAGAAGTAAATTTAGTGTTTAAGGCACTTGTGTAAAGGCATTTGTGCAGATAAAATGTGTTTCACGCACAACAATATTTAACAAAAAAAGACAATACTGTGTTGACTAGATTCGTTACCATAACAAACCACATACTGCTGTGCATACGAAAGTGTTATTAAATTGCTTATAGAAGTTGCAGAATGGGAAAACCTACCACTCAATGTTAATCATGAAATAGTATAAGAGTATTCATAATACTGAATTCAATGTGAAGGCATAGAATTCATTGAAAAAGGCAATTGAGTACACATCAAAACAGCACAAGTTGGCCCTTAATTTTATATTAATAAGACTATGCCAGTGCAATTATGCTTCAAATGCTGAAATATTAAAGAGTCAAAATGTTTCAGACAAAATAAACAAACTGTGATAATACCCTTCCTTCTTACATTGCGAGTATTTAGAATTGTGTACTTTAAAAAAAGTAGAAAAAAGCACCAATTAGCTCGTCAAAATATAGCTAGAGTATACTGAAATTTCTGGCTAATTCAGAATAACAAGGTCCTGTGATATGTTTTGGGCTTATAAAAATAAATATAAAATAACTCTGTAATGTAAGTGTTAATAATATCAAGAAGAAAAATTGGCAATTTTTATATAAAAATACGTACATCCCTAGATAACATAGCTTATTCAATCATTTTTTGCAACCAGTAATAAATAGCAATGTAAAAAAACACTGATAACTGCTTACAATGAAGGATAAATAAGCAATCTAATGCTGGAAAGTTTGCCGACTCTTAAAAATGCTGACATTAAATGGAATGCATGGACGGATGAGATCAAACAGTTAAAAACTGCATCAGTATTGGCTGTTTGTCCACTCATCAAGGATACATGAAAACTGACTTCATACATATTGCACAGCCATTCTAATGACTAGGAAATGATCAGGAGCAGACTTATTTCTTTTTATTTCGAACATTTTTACAGACCCAATCCATGCCATCCTGAAAATAAACATGAGTAAATGAATTAATTGCAGCACTTGGTAAGTACAATAATCTACCACATTGAATAATTTAACAACTTTTTAGTTATTCAAAGAGAGCAAATTGAAATGTCTCTCTTTCGAGCATCACTAATACAATGAAATTAATTTAATTCCCTGAGATAATGGTTTTCTCTACGTAAGTGGGAAATATAGAGGAAAATAAAGCAAAAATTCAAAAAGCAAGCTCACTGAATTTAATCACATTGAAATGATTAGTTTGGCAACACTTGAAGGAAAATTAAATTGATAGACATCTTTTCCCAAAACCCTTCAACTCTAGACCTTTCTGACAGTGCAGTTGCAAAAATATAGTTATAACAAAACTTTCAAAACAAAGCATACCATTTGGGATGGAAAAATAGAATATGAGACCTTATTATACACTATCTCTCCTCATAGAAGCTTCATTTTTTACCACTATCCCATATGAATAATAACAATTACACAATACATGCATTAGACCAAAGGTTTATGTGTAAGGCTTCAAATTTGTACTAATTATAAGGCAGAACCTTGTGACAAATTTACTATCATTTAACTGCATTCTCCCTCACAAAAACATAACACCCATTAGTAGTTTTTAAAGGACACCGTAGTTGTCTCAGGCTACATATTTATTAAAAATATTTGAATTTACACACCTTGATAAAATAAACAAATCTTTGATTAAAAATGTCATATCATCGGTGCGGCTCCTTAGCATTAACCACACCAGAAGGTCAATAGGAACTCCACATGCATGAACAGTAAGAAAAAGGTAACCTTTCAAAATAATACTTATGTGCCAGACAGCCTCGATTACTAATGCACACAAATTTATCCGCAAAAGTTCCCCGAGGGTTCACAGAAAATAATGGTGAATTCCTCAAAAAAAAAAAGGGGTGTCAACAACGAAGAGAGACATAATAGGCCTGACACACCTGAGTCTCGAATATGTGTGAAGAAACTATGAGCTTAAGTTGCAGTCAATGAAAATGGCCGAATCCACCAATCGGCTAATTTACCTTGACACCTTCCCCAGTCGTAGCAGAACAGGCTTGAATCTGCCACGCTCGATCTTTCAATGACAACAGCCCCAACCCCTCGGCAATTTCAGATGCTGGGGCTGCACCCAAAAGATCTTGTTTGTTTGCATACACCAAAAGGGGTACACCTAGAAGCTTTTCTTCCAATAATAGGTCCATTAGTTCCACACTTGTTTCTTCCATTCTCTTGCGATCAGCACTATCAATGACATAGATCTGAAAAGTAGTTTCATGCAAATTTTGAAAATGGGAGGAGATATTGCGTGATGAATAAATAATTCCAAATCTTCCCAAATTCCAATGAGCATTATATTACATAACGAAGCGGGCAACTTGAAAAACAAACAAAATTATGACTACTCAAAATTTTGAATGGCTGGTCGGCATTCCTACTACGTTGAGGCTAAACTGTCAATCTAAATACAAAGCTTAAACTAATACATAAAAATAGACTACAAAATCACTAGGGCCTACTGAAAAATTGAAAGCAAAGCTCAACTATTATGGTCTGCTATAATAGAGTACTAAATTAGTCATTATTAAGGCAAGTACACTGGCTTAAGTTTGCTTCTATAAATAGTTAATTCCATTCCAAAGAAACTGCAGGAGATGCCGCAACAGTAACTTTCAACGGAGTCATCCGCTAATGTGCATTTCAATGCAACAATTTCAGAGTGTAAAAATCATTCGCCTTGACTGGGATTTGAGGGATCTGGGTTCGAATCCCAGTCAAGGCGAATGATTTTTACACTCTGAAGTAGTTAATTCCATTACTGCACCATTACCACGTAGATCTGCATAAATAATATTTTGTCAAATCAAATAAGAAGTCTTGGGTATGTGGGTAGAGAAAGAAACTTTGCATTACCACATAAAGATTTATTACTTCACACAACCATGGATTCAATGTTCAGCATCATTTGGACTTCCTGATGATGATGCGCAGCATCAAAACCATGGTCGTGTGAAGTAATAACGCTTTAGGTGGAAGTATAAAGTTTCTATCTCTACCCTCAACACGAAAGAATTCCACTGAGTTCAGCCTGAAACTGTCTGTGTCTAGGGTATGTTTCTAGACTTTTCCAAGGTTTTTGGAAAGGTGAATCAGCAATTTCCAATTACTAAAACTTAACCAACAAGCCATTGCAGATGCAACATATGACTGATCAAATCCTAATTACATGATAGATAGACTGCCATATTTACTACGAAGGAAAAAATTACCTTTCCACCCAAAGGTTTGTCAGTGAAGACATTTATCAAGGCTTAGTTCTCTACTTTGCCGTATGTTTACTCTATATTAATGATTCTCCTAATAGAATTACAAATGGGCCCTATAAAGCACGTGGATGATATGAATGTCGTAATTACTTGCCCTTATATCAGAGAAACTATAAATACTAATCTAGTTGCTCAGCACCTGCTCTGTTGGGCTGGAGACAATTTGCTGATCCTTAAAGATGAGAAAGCTCAAAAGGTTAATATCTCCAACATAAATAAAAATTTTTGAAATTTGCATTGTTGAAGGCAGTTTTCAGTGCCCAATTTTCTGCACAAAATGTCTTGGTGTTCGCTAGGACAGCCACATTAATTGGTACGATCTTATTATTTACTTAAGTAAAAAAGTAAACAATTTTTTCTCATCAGGAGTATCCGACATTCTTGATCATCTAATACTTAGATTAATACGATACAAAGCAGGTATACGTAGAGAGGTAAGTCAGACAGGACTATTCCTGACAACAGCAATGCGAAATTAGCTTTCGGCAGGTGAAAACCATTAATCATAACCCCTATATTATATAAAAACCCCTAGCAATCTTGACATGAGTAAGAAATATACAACAAAAACATAATTACCTTACAACCATAATTCTCCAGTAAATTTCAAAACATACTCAATAAGCATTAAAAATCTATTTCACAGGAACATGATACCCAAAACCCAAGGCTGGAATGAAACCGTATTTTTCGTGTAAAATAGAAATTACAATAGGCTCCCAAAAGCCTCAATTGCATGCACAAATCTCAGCCACTACAAAAATGCAAATGATGAAGACAAATTGGTTATCTAAGGGTTAAACCACATTTAAAAACCTACAGTTACCAACCCAGTGGGCTAGTTTGATAGGCGAGGGTAGAGCTTCGCCTACTAATTGTGTTAAATACTAATGGTAATGGTGGGTTAAATTCAAACATCGGGGAAGGGGAGCCAGTTCTTTTCCTTGTGCCGCCTTTGGTTTCTCAAGAAGATGCGATACCCAAAAAATCACTAAGCTTGCTTGAAGCTGAAGGTGTCCAGTGATGCCACTTCGAACCCAGGCCCTCCGCTCAATGGCCCCGCGCTCTACCCACTGGGCTACAACGCCCTCTGAACCGATTAATGCACAACATTTCAAACTACGAATTCACGTTCTCCTTGGACGCGCACAAGCCTGCCACTTAAGACCGAAACTACTAACTCGTAAATCCTTAACAGGTTCCATCCGCCTATTTTTATACTAAAGCATATACATACGAAGTCAAATGGTCTAAGCATACTCGCCTAAACTGCCCTTAATCAAATGTTTCACCTTGTAAAGACTTCGATGAAAAATAATCGAAATAACTACATTTCAAAACTACGAAAAACCCAGCGGATATCGGCTATAGTTTTATTATGCGATACTTTGTATATTTCTGCCTAAATGTACATGGCGCTAAAAATAAATTTAAATCATTGGCAAAGAAAATGTTTTCGTACCAAAACATCTGTGTTTTCGAAATAATTCCTCCAATAAGGTCGAATTTTCCTCTGGCCACCTATGTCCCAAACGTTCAATTTAAATCCATCAGATTGAACGGACTTAATGTTAAATCCTTGGGTTGGAGTTATGTAGTCTACGTCTTCGGATGCCAGTTTTTTCAATAACGTAGTTTTACCAGCGTTGTCTAGACCCAGGAGAAGAAGTCTTAATTCTTTATCTGGAGTCGACCTTAATTTCCTTAATAAAGCCAACAAACCCTATGGAGAGAAATTTCTTTTTACAAAACGCAAAATTTGCCAAAGTTTTATCATAACAAGAAAACAATCTCGAGCTCCACCTTACCATGATCTACCTCCGCTTTGCCTTATTGACTGACTGACAGTTGAGAAACGGTTCAAAAAATTTGTGAAATCACCTCGATCTATCGACTGAGTTAATCGATCAATCGAACAATGCATAGCCTTACGAAACATAGTAATTTCCTTGTGATAGTCATTTCTGTCAACTACTGCTTATACATTTGTATTATGATGGCGAATTACAAATCTTGAAAAAGTGATTTTTTTAAAGAATACAAATCTTATACGAGTTAATCTTCATATCTAAATAAGGGAATATACATGACACGAAAGCTATTGATATTTATAGTTAGTGTATGGTAGTTTTGCCCGGTTCACCAAAACTTTGTTTGATAGTATCGACGTCGCATTAAGGTATGTCAGTCACACAGACTTGACTCAGTTAACTCCACCGAATAATAAAATTCGAATACTAAGTCAGAATAGAAAAATTATTAACATAACGCAAAATAATAACGACCAGGACATTTAGAACATTACTCCATCTAAGAGGGTAATGAATAACTAACATTAAAGAAATGCCAGGCGAAATTCTTAGCGCAAGCGTTCAAAAGTTTCAAAACATTCAACATAAACTATATGGCTGAAATAGTTAAATTAAATATCACCTGTGCAGCTTTTTCCTTGTATCTCTCCGTGGGCCAAGTTCAGTTGAGTGCTTTTAGCTCTCCGTGGGCCTAGGTCAGATAAGTGCTTTTTCCGATGAGAGCTTATTATTGTGGTTTCAATGGTTTCGGCCAGTTTCCTAACAGGGAAAATAATAACTTTTCAATTTTTACTCCAACTGTTATTCCTTTTGATATTATTTTCGTATCTTGTGCATGGAATAGGATATGTTTTTCTACTGGTAAGTTGTATGCATTGCAAATATTGCATGAGAAAATGTTTTTTATTGCGAAGTGTTACATTATTTAAATTAAATATTAGGATCAGAGTTATATTTATCCGGCTTAATTGATGAAGAATTTGGCAAATTGGAGAAACTCTCGATACCTGTTGGGAAAAAAGTCACACAGGTCAGTCGTGCTGGTGTGGTAAGGTTAACTTAATTAAGAGTTATCTTTTGATGTCACTATCAAACTTTAATTTGTTATTTCCGCTGTAAGGGTTCATGTTCTAGGAGCAATATACTTGTCATTACTGAAGATGGAGATTGTTGGATACATCAGTTTTCTGGTGCGTGGAAAAATATTTCAGATCTTTTAAAGACAGAAGTTGATTCGCACGAGTTAATAAATGAAAACTTAAGTACGGAGTCATCATCGAATGATCACCGGATAACCAAAGTTTGTTGTGGAGACAAATTAAACTTGGCTATATGCAATTTAGGTAAATGCTATTTTAAATGAATTAGTTGGGCACATTGATTAATTAAAGTTATAATATTCTTAATTTGCTTTAATTTTAGGTCAGATTTATTGCATTCCATCGGCTCTTCCAATTCCTAGAAAAAAAGTTGTGGAAATATCATGTGGCTTTGATCACTGCTTAGCCTTAACTGAGGATTCAATTGTTTATTCGTGGGGCTCAGGAAGGTAACGTGAATTTTAAATTAATTAAAGTTACCCCTAAAGGATCAACTAACGCGACAAAATATAAATACATATGACAAAGTTACATTTTTACTATTTTTAAGCTTATTCTCCATTCAAATTGAGAAGTGTCATAGCATTTTACAAGTCTTTGACTCCCGTAATCATGCAATTATGTTGGTAGGAAACTCACCTATATTGTGCATTTTATTGTTTCCATATCTTCAAAGCGCAATGATGCTAGCCATTTCTTTAGGTTTATGAGTAGGTGGTATTCAATTGATGCAAAATCTGAGCTGTACAGCGGGGATGGGATGGTGTTTTGGCTAATGTTCTGGCTTCTGACTCATAGGCCTCAGGTTTGATTCCCGGAGGTGATAGAATTTTTCAATGGTATTCTGATCCCTACTTCCTTGGGGTGCCTTGTGGTACCATGGGATGCACTTTAAGTGAGTATGCAGTCTGCCTGATGGAGTGTTAAATTGTGGATCCCTTGGCATCTTTTATAAAGTGTAGGCTGTGCTGATGCTCGGTTTTTATCCTCATTTCCCTGAACAACATACCCCTACCATATTACCTACCTATCCCTAATGGCACAGATGACCTCAGCCGTCCCCTCCCGTAATAGCTATAACTACTGAGCCGTGCAGTGATTCAAACGACTCCCAATTGAATTATTCTATAAGGTTCCAAGTATGTATAGTAGAATTCAGGTGGGTATACTGCAAAGAAGACCATATTACAGGTGAGCATGCCATGGTGTTTGTTTTGAATCATTCTCCTCAACTTCTTGTTTTATGCTAGGTCTAATTTTTTGACACCACCTGCACTTATTATGCTCTCTTCACACACTTTACTTAGTTGGTGGTGAACTTCAACAGTTTTTCAGTTCTTGGCTTACAGAAATCTAATCACAATGTACAACTCTCGCAGCTGGTGGGATTTTCATTTGCAGGTCACATTTTGAGTGATGGTTTTAGAAGTAGATTGAACAGATGGGTTGCCAAGGGTTGTGAAGTGGGAAGAGATGAGGGAAAGGATTGAAAAGGGAAAATGCAACCGATTTTGATAACTCACTGGAAATTCCATTGTCAATGGGTGTGAGCAGGACTGGGTAGATTTTGGTTGTACTTTCATCATTTCCAAATGGCATGAGGGCACAAGTGGTTCCCAGGGTAATGATGTGGTTTAATCAAAAGTTAAGGTAGTTTGTGAGGCACAAGTAGTATCCAAGGAAGTATGAAAAGGAAAGGAGAGAGATAAAGAGAACATTGCAATGTCATTTGAATGGAAAGTACATCTTCGTCAAGCTAAGTATGATTATACAGTGACTGCAGAGCATCACAGGGAAGTAATGGAATTGTAAAACAATGGGAGGAAAGGGTGGGTTAAATCCGTGAGGATAACTGAAGGAGGGGGATGGCAATCAAGCCCAGGCCTATATTTAAACTATTGTCAAATTTGTGAATGAAAACACAATCATTGGAGTCAAGAAGATAGTCAGAGTGACTATTTAAGAGCTGAAAGTCTGTGGAAGCTATGAAGGGATTGGTCTGTACTAGGTGTTTAGCAACGTTGAATCACTCTGGTCCATTGTATTTTAAGAATGTCCTAAATGTTCCTTGAATCCTATGAAGAGTTGGGATTTGGTTTGTCCAATGTGCATTTTGTTGCATCATCAGTATTTCATTCATGAGATTGATTCTCTGCAACTTTCCATTTTTCTCTATTTGGTGTTAACACCCTCACTCCATAGAGCTCCTCTATTTTCCACTGTTGTTTAAGTGCATGAAAAATCTTTCCCTCAATTGTGTCCTTACTAATGCATTGTGGATCAGTTTTATGGGTAAGAAAATGAACATGATTGATTGGTAGCAAATAATGATGCCCTATTCCACTGTTAATAAAATATATTGCAACCTAGGTTTCAATATTATTTCAGGTGGAGATGACCAAGTAATGTTGAAACCTAGGTCAAAATGTATTTTATTGACTGTGGAATAGTGCATTATTATTTTCTATGAATTAATCCATTGTGCCTCAAGATGTGTCCAATGAATATAGTTCTATTTTTTATTAGTTCTTTTCTCTTCTGCTCTTGTATATACTTCCTTACCCCTCATTTTGTCTGTCCATTTAATGTTCAGCATTCTCTTCCAGCTCCTTGTTTCAAAGGCTTCTATACTTTGCTGATCCACTTTTAAAATGTTCCTGATCTGTGGAATGCCATGCTCCATGCTAATGCTTAGATGAACTGCTTCCTTGTTCACAACTATAGATTCTTTGGACACAGTAGTTACCTCTTCTTCATGAAGCCTTCTTAGCTTGAACTAAAAGTATTCTATGGTTTACGTTGGTTGAACACCTGAGATCCCAAGTTGTACTGCTGCCCTGGTAGGTAAAGGATTCTACTTGCTGTAGTTTCACTCCTTGAATTGTCTTTTCTGCTTTCAAATGTTTCTTCGAGAGACAAGGATTTTAGTTTTCTTCTTGTTGATGCTATTATATTCCCAAAGTGCTTGGTCCATAGCATTTAGAATTGCTTGCTGGTCTTCTTGTATTTCTATGGCTACTGTGATGCTATTTATGAACTGGGAATGTTAATTTCTTTGATATTCACTTTGACTCCATCCTTTTGTCTCTTCTAAATATATGTTTGATACTGCTGGTGAGAGATTGCACCCTTGTATAACATTTGTTTATTTTGTCTTCTATTTTCCTTCAGTTTTTCATTTTCCATGATGTTATCTGATTCTTGTAGTGGTAATGGATACTACTTCTGTTGTTGTAGTCCAATTCAAGTGCTTCCAGTATCTTGAATATCTTGTTCTATTTGACATTGTCGAAGACTAAGTGCATGAATGCCACATATAATGGCTTGTTAGTGTCATGTTTTCATTCAGTACCCTCAAATTGAGTATTGCCTCTCTTGCTCCTGGGTTTTTCCCTAGTCCAAAATAATTTTTTATGTGGCTTTCTTATTTCTTTTGTTCTATTCCTCAGCTGATTTCCCAGGTGCGTGTTTTTGATGTTCAAGACATCAGCGTCAATGTTCTGCATTCTTTACTTTTATTTTTTATTGGTTTCTTAGGTATTGATATTATCAACCTATTCTGAAAGTCCTCTGGTATTTTTACACTTTCATAGCTATCTTTGATTATTCCAAAGAGAACTTTGCTTTGATCCTGAGTGCCTTGATTATTTTTCCATTTATTTTGCCAGCTCTTGGTGCCTTGTTCTTTCTCAGTGTCTAACAGCTTGACCAAATTAGATTTTCAGCATTTTTGGGCTCTATTAATTATCTTTGACAAGATTTTGCTTTAATTAAGTCATCTTCAAATTGCTTGGGACCCTTGTAGAGTACTTCAATGTATTCATTCCACCTCTGCAACTGAGTGAAGTGAGCTACCATTTCCCTTTTTAATCCTTACCTTCCCGATATCTTTCCCCACTTCACAGTCATTGGCCATCAACCACCAATAAAGTTAACTGTATCAGTGTAACTTTGTGAAATTCCTTCATATTGAAATGCAAAAACATCTTTGTTTTTCCACATCAACAATCTGTCCAACTAACCTTTTTCTCTTCTTTGGTTAAAATCTGATTTCTCTTTCACAACATTTGTAGAGCAAACTGGTGCTATATCTCTTACAGCATCCCTGTATGGGTACCAAGTCACAATATGTGCCATGAAGGTGGCAGTGCTCTTCCTACTTCACATCACGCTACATAAAAATTTGTTGTGGTGGTCACTTTCTGGATAATCCTCTTAATATTTTTCCTTCCGAATTTTTTGGAGGTGTTGAGTAAAATATTCACAATTTTCTTTTTAAATTGTCCCCTCATAAATGACTAAACCAAGGCATGTTGCAAGGATTTGCACATTGTGATTGAGGAAGCAATGGTGACTTCTTGTGTAATTATGTCAGTTAGTTTAAAGGAGGGAAAGCTGGTGACCGTTAGACAATGCAGCATCTGCACCTCTGTCAGACTGTTGTGAAAGCATCCGATTCTAGTAGGTTGAAAGAAGTGGCAACCCTGTCATTAATACAGAAAGTTTTTAAACATTTACAGTTCTGACTGACCAGGCTTATGTCAGTTAGTTTAAAGGAGGGAAAGCTGGTGACCGTTAGACAATGCAGCATCTGCACCTCTGTCAGACTGTTGTGAAAGCATCCGATTCTAGTAGGTTGAAAGAAGTGGCAACCCTGTCATTAATACAGAAAGTTTTTAAACATTTACAGTTCTGACTGACCAGGCATGGGGTATTTTGTTGCTTAGTGAAGTATTTTTTTATATTCCACCAATTTATGGTGACTACTCAGTTTGGAAAAGTCTAGAATAGCTTAATTTCTTCAAATATGAGGGTCATCCGGAAAGTAGTACCCGTTCGTGCCGCATGAAGTGCTGACGACGCGAGTAGCCGCTGGACGAGGTCAGATAGCTTCAGTGGCTTGTCTGCCTTCTCTGAGCCAAGTTGCGTGACGCTAGCATTGCCTGTGTTGTTTCTGTGATTGTTTACAATGTTTAAAAAAATTGAGAACGCCGCCAGTTGTGAAGTGAGGGCAGTGATTAAATCCCTCAATGCAAGAAACGTTCGCCCATGTGATATTCATCGCCAATTAAAGGAGGTGTATGGAGACAATGTAATGGACGAGTCGTCTGTTCGGCGGTGGTGTCGCAACTTCAACATGGGGAGGGGGAACACACACGACGATGAGCGTTCGGGGAGACCGTCTGTCATTACAGACCAACTGGTGAGCTCAGTTGACGAATTCGTGAGGAACGATCGGCGCGTCACAATTGATGACATCTGTGAGCATTTTCCCAATGTTTCTCGAACAATTGTTCATGAAATTGTTAAACACCATCTGCATTATGCAAAAATTTGTGCAAGATGGGTCCCTCGCGTATCTCAATGAGCTGGCGGCGAAGGACTATGCAGCAGGAATACAGAAACTTGTCACACGTTATGACAAATGCCTTAATTTGCTTGGAGATTATGTTGAGAAGTAGTTTAAAGTATCCTCTTTCAAATAAAATTTTTTATGTTTGTTAATATTTACTTTTGTGTCTTTAATTCACGAACGGGTACTACTTTCCGGATGACCCTCTTATTTAGGAAAATATGGAGAAAAATTTTTAAGGCCTGGAATGTGATTATCAAATCAGGAATTTAATGTGGTAGCTGTCTACTTCCTGTGCAAAGAAAGTTCCCTAAAGTTGCGAGATTAATTCATGTTTGCTGTAGGGTCTCATACATTCAGACCCATGCAAAACCAAAACTACAGTAGTCTGACTTTGGTGATATCAGTGGCATGTTCACAATGAGGGAAATAGACAGGAAAATCATGAAAAAAGGAATTGAAATGATGAAAGAAGACACTGCTTTTTGACGTTGAGTATTTTTATTATGCCCTAGGTTTTGTTGCATCATAGCATCTTCATGTGTATTTGTTCTACCTGAAAATGTTACACTGTAATGAAACATAGGTCATAATAAATATACATCATGTGGAAAAAGCAAAGTGTCTTCTTTCATCATGAAGGGTTTCCTCCACATTATGCCTGAAACTGTTATTTAAGGAATGGAAAGTCAGGAAAATCAAGAAAAAGGAATGGGTACTGAGGAAATGAATGAATATTGCGTAACTGGTATTTTTACTTCTGCTTAATAAAGTTCTTGAGCTCTGTACAATTAAGACACATTGAAATGAATGTAATAAAACCCTGCTTGTAATAGATGGAGCATTTTAAGTTTACTAATGAGCTACACATTAATTGATTCCCTCAAAGACATTCTCATTCATAAGGCATCAGCGGTGTTAATTTTTTTTAAATGTATCCTGTTTATGGTTGCTTTTCCATAAATTTTATTTGAAGTCTAATACAAAAACAATTAAACAGGTCTTGAGTAGATGATTATATTTTTTTAGTAAGAAGTAGCTAATATTGATGATATTCACTTATTTTTCTTATTAATCAATGGCAATGTCCTAAGAAATTGGTATTTTTTTAAAAGGAAGTAAGCATTGGGAATTCATTTTATGTTGATACAAATCAAAAATGGCTGAAATAATTAAGGAGAAGTATTATTTTAGGAGAGGACAGCTTGGGCATGATGTTCTTGAAGATGAAGATTCACCCCGAGAATTGGAAATGCTTTCTGGGCTGCAAGTGAAGAATATTTCAGCAGGGGGATGGCATTCAGTTGCGGTAACAAGTGCAGGTGATGCTTATGTATGGGGTTGGAACTCATCAGGGCAGCTGGGCCTACCTTGCAGTGAGATACCAAAGAGAGTCGATGAAGAAATGGAATATACTATGCCTCACTCAGTTGACACGAGCACCCCTTCTGGCTCATCTGAAGAAGCTGGAGGAGATACAAAGGAAATAACAACAATCCAAGCTCTTCCAGTTCCAATTAATTTTCCTCCAGGTGATGAAGGGAAATTGATGATTGCTGCCTCCTGTGGAAGCCGGCATACAGTTATATTAACTGGTAAGCATTGTTTAAAAAATTTCAAAGTGTAATCTATTTATTCAAAAATATGTTACGTGATATTAAAAGTTTGTAATTTTTCAATGAGTTCACTGACCCTTTTCGATAGATCACAAATATTTGTCAAGTTTCACATGTCATTGATTGTTGAAGTAAAAGCAGAAAATGACAATATTTAATCCTTCATGTATGTGTTGAGGTTGGATGAATAAATATTATTGCAATATATGCATGGGAAGGCACAAGTACCCGGCCTGACCTAGAGATGGCGGTAGTTGTTTGAAAAATATTACTATATTAGAAAGTATGCAATCTATAAAGTATATGTTTTAAGTTTGAAGACGCCATGTTGTTTAGTATTTGTTTGGCAGCCATCAATAATGAGGGTTTTCAGTGAATTTGTGAAAATGGAGAAAATTGATCATTGCTATGTGATACAATACTTTTATTTGAAAGGCCTCAGCCCAACCAATATTAAAGCTGAACTGGATTCTACTCTGTGTGAGTCTGCTCCTTTGTTTACAATAGTAAAATATTGGGTAGCAGAGTTTAAACGAGGCCCTACGAGCTGTCAAGACGGGCATCGCATTGGTCGACCAAATGAGGTGACGACTCCAGAAACAGTGAAGAAAATCCACTAAGTGATACTGGATGATTGTCAACTGAAATTGTGCAAGCTAGCAGACATGGTAGGCATTTCAAAAAGTGGGGTTCATCGCATATTAACTGAAAATTAAGACATGGGAAAGCTGTGTGTAAGATGAGTGCCACGTTTGCTCACACTCTAGCTAAACCAGTCTAATGAAGATATTTCCATTGAGTGTTTACCAAAGTTTCACAGCAACAAAGCGGAATTTTTGTGCAGTTTCATAACCATGGATGAAATATGGGTCAATTACTTCGCACCCGAGACAAAAGAACAATCAAAACAATGGATTCAAAAGGGAGAACCAACTCCAAAGAAGGCATAGACCATTTCATCTGCAGGCAAGGTCATGACGTTGGTTTTATGGAATGCACATGGGATAATTTTCATTTACTATCTTGGAAAAGTAAAAAATATCAACGGCGAATATTAAGAGAACTTATTGTAACGTTTGAGCCAAGAAATCAAGCAAAAGCGGCCACATTTGGCTAAGAAGAAAGTGTTGTTTCATCATGGCAATGCACCAGCTCACCAATCCGTAATTGCAATGTCCAAAATTCATAAGTTAAAGTTTGAATTGCTACCTCATGCACCCTATTTGCCAGATTTAGCCCCCTCGGATTATTTTCTGTTCGCAAACTGGAAAAAATTGCTCGGTGGTCAAAGATTTTCCAACTGTAGAAAAGTGATGTCGGCAGTTAATGGCTATTTTGAGGAGCAAGACAGTTCTTATTATAAAAAGGGTATCAAACTTATTGAACATCGCTGGGAAAAGTGTATTGAGCTGAAAGGAGATTATTTTGAAAAATTAATACATTTTTTTCCAAAATTTTTGTGTTTTTTTCTGTTGGGTTGGGTACTTCTGGGATTACCCTCGTATTGTATATTTGTATGTGCTCCGCCATTACCAAGCTCCTATTTGTAATGCCAATAAGCACTTCCAATTTACCACTCTGGGCCTCTTCTTCAAGAATGTTCCTACAACACCCACTGTCAAAATAGTCGAGTTCTTGTAGTTTTCTTCAAGTGTCAGTTGCTCAGTACTTGAAAATTTATTACATGCATTCAAATCAACTTATGTTTTTATTTGTAATAAATGTGACCCAAATACTGTGTAATAACTTTATTCCATTCACTATCTTTGCAGATGATGGAACTGCTTGGGGTTGTGGGTGGAATTTATATGGACAGTTAGGGTTCTCAGATTGGTGTTTGTACAACACCTTAAGTAAGATTACAATCCCAGGTCAAGATTACTGTAAAATTATTAATGTTGAATGTGGAAGCTGGAGTACTGTACTATTTGTGGATGGCTAGAGGTATGCACCTAAATAAAATTATTTGATTTAAAAACCATCCAGAGTGCATTAAATCCCTAATTTCAGAATGAATTCAGCTTTATGGGAGTTCCACATTTATTGCTTGCATACACAAGTAATTAATGCTACTCTAGTTTCCTTTTTAATATAAAAAATATGATAATCAGATAATATGATGGCATTTACATTCATTTGGAGTTGCTGCAGCTAATAAGGGTTGTGGATGGAAAACCTATCAACCGTTAGGGCTCTCAGTTTGTAATTTTTAAGACTATTTAACTAAAATTTCCATCCCAGGATGAGTGGGTTAAATTCATCAATACCTTCTGTGTTGAAGCTGGAATACTCTTTTTCTTTTTGAATGATTAGTAGGACATTTTAAGGAATTAAAATAACTTGGTATATAACTCATTCATAGCTCAATGAATCCCTTATAGACAATAACATAATATGCCAAAGCTACAAAGTGTCTATATCTAATGATTGATTAAATAATCTGGCTCAATTTTGATAGCTTTATTTGCCTTTTTTATTCTTTTTCCCTTCCTTTTTATGAGGCTTTTTAATTTTATTTCCTTCAGATTCATCTTCAGTTTGAGGAAATAATTGTAGGAAGAAATCCTTTCCAATGCCATTTGCTTCCTTTAAGGGCAGTATGTAAATATTTTCATCAACTTCCCAGTTTTCTTGAACTACTTCTTCTGGTTTTGGTATCTCATCTTCATTTTGCAACTCTTGCTCCTCGTGCCTCTTGTCCTCTGACTGAAGGTCACCTTTCTTTTTTGATTTTCTATCTCTTGATTTTGAAATTTCATCTGTTTGTTGCAATGTCAGTTCATTTGATTGGCCAACTTGAGACTGACCTTTCTTTTTCTTTCTTTTATCATTCTTCTTAAGATTAAGGTCCCCTTGAGATGCAGAGTTGATCAATTCAGATGGAACTGGGCAGGGCGAGACTTTGAGATCCCTTGGAATGTTGATAGGATATGGAAACTCTAATATTATCACTTGATCCAAGTCTTGTAATGCCCACTGAAGCAGTTTAAACTGGAATGGCTTGGCAAACCTGTATTTAAAATAATGCAATTTTAGAATACCATTAATCAAGTTTCAGAGGCACCTGAATTTTTTCATGAATAATTAAAATGTCTCACAGATCATAAAATATGTTGGTGATAATGAATAAGTCCTCTAATGTGTACATAACATCAGGTTTTGAAATGGAATACACTTTAGTGCTTCTATGCTTCTTATTTCCCTTTGAATACTGAGTAAGTGTTTCCATGGATGAAATGCTACCAATCTTTTTATTTGCTTTCTTTTGTTTTGATTTGGATGGAATATTTTTCATTGATCCATCCTTAGGAATTGCAGCAATGGTTTTCACTGGACTGTCATTGAAGCTCCTTGGTTGGTCTGTAAAAGTGTTATATGGTGGGGTACATCAAAAGATTGAATTAACTGAGGGAAATGATATAAGTTATGGCTGGTGTTTAAGGAAATTCTTTCTGCTTATATTTCAATGGTCATTTGTGTTATTGTCGTTGGTGTCCTCATGTGTCAGATTCAGACTGCCACACCTCTTAGTGGTTGAGTTTCTGCAATTGTTTGCTGGCTCTCAAGATAGTCAAAGCCATGAATGTGGGCATTAGTGAAGGATCTAATGGCTACAAGAGGTCCTGGGAATGAAACGAATTTTTTGGTAGTTTTAAAGGTAGGTTGGGAAGAAACTGGGTGGCAAGAACAGTTAGACAGCCCCAGCAGTCAAAGAGTAAAAGTAAAAACCTTGAAGATGTAAAAGCAGGGCAGCAGCATATTTAAGGCGAAGCTCAATTTAACAGGCTGAATGGAAAAAATACTTTGAAAATTCAAATGCGAGTTGTACTTCGGAGAGTTTGAAAGGAATGACTGTTAAATGTCTGTGACTACAAAGAGGCATTGAAGAGGATGATTCTTACCAAAGGCATAGGAGCTCAGGAGATAGCATGTGACATTTACAAGGGGAAAATAAGGAATGCAAAAATGTCATAAGAGAAAATAAGGAAACATTGCTAATGGAAGGAGCAAAAAAAAATAAGAATAGTTCTGGAAATGGTTCAAAGGATTAAACAATGATAGTGCAAAGGGATGAGTGCATAAGAATAAGCATGGTGATATTTCCTGGGATGAATTGTGGATGTTAGAGACTGTTGCGGGATTATTTTGGTGTGGAGTTAGAAAGTGAGTCAAATGCATTAGGTTATTAAAATGATGCCTAGGAAGTTTAACGATGTTACAGCAATGAGAATTGTTAAGGATAGAAAAGTTGCTGGTGTATATTACTTGTGAATTTATAGGTTAATTACTTGTGAATTCCAAATTATATTAGTTCACTAGCTGAATACCCGGCTTTGCACGGGTTAGGGAGAAACAATAATATAAATATACTACATAAATAAAAACAACAAATTATAAAGTACAATAATACACTACTTCATACAAATTTAAGAATCTTTTTTATTTAACACCTGTTCATAAACTACATTTTTTGTTTCATATCCAGGAGAAAGAATATATAAATTTTTAGGCGAACCTACTCTGGAGCAAGCAACATAAAGTTGCCCGTGGCTAAAACATGGCGATCTTAGATCAACACCACAAAACTTTAAAGACTGTCCCTGTGATTTATCAATGGTAATTGAAAAAGCTAGCCGGACTGGAAACTGTAATCGTTTAAAGTTGAAGGGAAGATCAGTTGGGATTAGGGGTATCCGTGGAATAAAAATTATTTCACCTTTTCCTTTTCCAGTTAAAATGACTGCCTGGATTACATTTTTCATTAATTTTGTCACACACAATCGTATCCCATTGCAGTTGCATTGCATTGAGTTTTGGTGGATCTAAATTTTGCAATAAAATGATTGGAGATCCTACTTTAAGTATAAGGCGATGTTGTGGCAATCCAGCTGGATCAAGTGAATTTAGGAATTCCGTTGGATAATTGACGGCTTCGTCAGCATCCACTACGGTATCAACCGATTTATATTCAATCACGTCTCCTGGCAGCATGGCTAGTATCTCCTAGTTAATTTCATTAACATCATCGTTCTTAGGAGCAAGAATGGCTCTTTCTCGCAACCATTCTAAATTTTTATAATTTTGATTTACGTTAGGATAGACTGCTTGTATCATATCGCGGACAGTTTTCACCGATACACATAAATCTGATGACAATTTTATCATACCAGATGCTTCAATAACTAATCTATCTTCTCCAATCTCCAAAAGTTTATTTGCAAAATTTTGAGCATTCCCATCTCTTAAGAGGATTCGCATGTTTTGTTTAAGGCTAATTTCTTGGACATGATTCCATAGAACAGAATGTGTTAAACAGGCATGAATTTCATCGGTTGGAGTCGATTTTGGAATGACAGGCAGAGTTTGACGCAAGTCTCCACACAGGAGTACCAGAGCTCCTCCCATTAAACTGCAGTTTCCTCTAAGATCTTGAAGTGTTGCGTTGAGAGCCTCAAGAGATTTTTTATGAGCCATCGTACACTCATCCCATACTATCAATTTACATTCTATAAGAACTTGTGCCTGGCCGCTTGTTATATTTATATGACATGTGGGATTTTCTTGTCGGGAAATATTAAGTGGCAACTTAAGGGTAGAGTGGGCTGTTCTTCCTCCTTCCATTAATGTCGCTGCAATACCTGAAGATGCAACGGCTAGAGCAATTTCTCCATGAACCCTGATTTCAGCGAGAACTAAATTAATTAAAAATGTTTTTCCCGTGCCACCAGCAGCATCAAGAAAAATGATACCTCCTTCTTGTTTATCTACTTGATCCATTATTGTTTCGTACGCGAATTTCTGATCTTCATTGAGAAGTGGCTTTTTATCCGCGATGTATGCTTTTAAGTCTAAGACATTGTAGCTAGTTTCACGTATATAATCTGGATAAAATACACCCTGTTGATCTTGTACAGGTGCAAAAAGACCGAGTTCCACTAAAGTCTTGTTAACCATGGTGATACACTTTTCCTCCAAAATAATCAAAGTTTTATTAAAAATGTCGGAGTTAAACGTAATATCCAATGTAGGATTTTCACTTCGAACTTTAGCCAGTATATCCTCACTCATTGATTCTTTATATTTTTCCCATAATGTTTTTGGGTTAGATGGATTACAGGAGGTTATTATGATGGCAAACAAAATTTGGATTTGTCCTGGAAGAGAAATCAAACTGGCCTCTCGCAATGAGTCATCCCAGTGTTGATCTCCTTCTAGCAACCCTAAATTCTGGCAAGCTTCTCTGAATGTCTCACATATTTCTCCGTTTACCGTTCTTAATTCTGCAAATGAGCGAGGTCCTCTAATGGTATGTAGAAGCATTCTTAAAAAATAACATTCGGCGTTGTTAGGATGGACTGTGTAGACTCGGCCCAACGCGTCACATGGATAAATATTATTCTCAGGATCAAAGTTGCCCATTTTTCTTCTACAAAAGACTTTCCTTGATGTATTCCACGTATAATATCTCGGCAATTCTGAATACAATAGTGTTCTTGCAAAAGTATCCTGCTGGCATAGTTGGAAAAATGCTGTTTCTATGACAGCAAAAAAGTAAACAAATTACATACATACAAACAAACACTCTCCTTTATATATATAGGTAAGCCTTAGTTCGACCAGACAATTGGAAGAATGCAACCACCATACCATTTTATAATGTTAAGGGCTATAACCTAGGACTTAGGAAATAAATGAATAAGCATTTATTGAATGTTGTTAAAGTGACCTATTAAAACAGTAAAGCATATGTATTAGTGAGTTGACTTTGAGCGACAGAAAGTGAATTGAGAGAAAGGTTGTATTTTAAGGGAATAGTATAAAGGCATGTAGCTCTGTAATCATATTGTCTACTGTACATGATTCAGATTCACTGAGGATATAAATCTTCATTCATGCCTCCTACATATGTTTTATTCTGAACTGCTTCAATCAATCAAGGTACTGGCGGTTTCAAAGATACCTTTATCATCCCTTGTGAGTGTTGATTAATTAATTAAAAGATGTTGATCTCTGGAAATATATTCAACATTACCTACATAGGAAGATGTTTCATCCTCAAAACATCTACAGATTATGATTATTCAATTATGATTCATCAAATACCTCTAATTTTTACTTCTTGTGCCGATGCCAAAGTTACAGATTGTATATGCTGCATTAGTGATTCATGGGTCCATTTATTTTCTGGAAAAAATATCTGCATGAGGAAATAACTTTTAGGGTTATTGCAGTGATAAGATATATCATATTCTAATTAATGAAAAAATCTGGAATATTCCATAATTATTCACTTGAACTCAACATGTTATCAGGACATCTTTTATTTACAATCGCTACTTTCCAAATGAAATTTAAAGAAAGACTACAGATATTTTCTCACCTCTAAATCCATTAAAAATTAAGTTGAACCATGACAATGTAGCCCAAAGATTTTCACTGGATAGTCCATTTCTCTTACCATCAATGAGAAATCCAGCTATTATATCAATCAGCCAGTAGGCTCGAAGATCAAATGGGTAATTTTGAATTTTTGTAATTTCGGATATCTTTCTGTAAATAAAAGAATCTCAAAAGGTTCTTAGGCTTTATAAAATAGATGAAATGTGCCTTCTTTGAAATAGGTGTGATTATGAGCTATTTACTTTTCAGCAATCGGATATCTGTGTTGTGTGTCTAGTTGTCTAGTTACTCTATATTTTACCTACATTTTGAACTTAATTCTTCTTTGTAGCCAAAGCTTCAAACCCTGTTTAAATTGAATGCATCATGCCTGGTGTATCCAAGAAACCAATTTTGAGTAATTAAGTTGAACCACACCACAAAAGTTTTATTAAATTATAATTTTTATTGGTATTCCATTGTTTAAGGTAGGCTTTGAATGAACACAGACTAAAGTCATTGCCATGATACATATCTTTGCCTCTCCTAACAAAGCACCACCTGATATCTGACACTAAAATAAAACCTTCTCCAACTCCACATACTTCCTTCTTCCATTTCTTCCATCTAACATTTCTATCCTATTCCTGCCCCTTCCTCACTTGCCTGATGTTCTTGCCACAATCACAGTTCTCAACATCCAATTTCAAATTAAAATGGACCACCTTTCCTACCTCCTTTGGATTTCCACCAACAATCCCCTCTCCTTTTCAACCGTACCTAATGCTTCATTTACTTTCCTCTTCCACCTTTTCCATCCTTCCTTATTCCCTCATCTCAAAAGCCTCCCATTTATTATCTTGCTGGAATGGCCATTCTTTGTTAACGTCCATGTCATCAATTCCCTCATCCTTATGAAAGATTCTTTGACTTACCCTGGTGTTCTTCTGACTTCTACTACTTCTACTAATTTGAGCATCATTGCCCAAAACACTGCCTAGGTAGGTTAGCTGTTCACATGCTCGTTTATCTCCTCCTATTTTAACGTTTTAGTCAGCCTTTCTCTTTCTCAAAAACCTCATAACCTATGCTTGCTTTCCTTGATTCTCATCCCATACCTATCACACTGATTTTCCTATATTTCCGGCATAGTAAAAGATAACCCTTAATGAGTAAACACGTGATACATCAGTGCTCTGGGAAGAGATCTGTGGTGAGGACGCCTCTCTGTTGTTCCCTTGTGGTGATTTTTTAAAACAAAAGGAAATAGGATTCAAGTTCTGATTTAATGCTTCGTAAAGAAAGGTATGAAAGCAAAGGAAATTCTCTTAATTTATGTAGTACTACGAATTCCGCATTTTGACTCTTTTTCATTCACAGAAGATACCTCCTGTTGTCCCCACTATCTTTCCAATTTACTTTTCCAATTGAATCTACCTCTGCTCCCTTATTACATTTTTCCTTGATGTTTTCTAACTTATCTGGGCTCAAAATAATTTCAAATTTTTATCATTATGGTGGGTTAATCATTTATTGTCTTCCGTTTCTGATACATGACTATGGCCTGCATTCCTGCTGTGGGGCACAGCACCCACTCCAGCGAACTTAGCCCCGTTGTTGCCAGCATTATTTAGGCTACTATTTCCGTTTATCGCGTTTTCAGATGGAAAAATTATCGATGCCAGCTGCCGAACTTTATTCCTACGAAAACTAAAACTTCCTACAAAATAATTGCGACGCTGAGATTATCAAATTAATGAAATTTCAAAAGGTTTAGGTATCAATGATTTTTTTCATCTCACTTTACGAAAACTGTGTAAGAGAGCCGTTATAGAACTATTTCAATTGCCAATTTATAACAAATTTAGAGAACGCGGATGGGTGGAAATGGGCTGTCGATATCGAAGAGCACATACCTAAATAATTCTTCATGGTGGAGTGCCTCAATTTCTTCGCATAAATTACATATATTATCATCAAACGGAATAGTAATGTCGGGAAGGGTAAGCAAATCGTTGAGGGTGTCCTGGCGTTCACTTTCTCCGCCCGTGAATTGGCCAGAATCTAGAATGCTACTTAAAATCTTCTGTTCCATTTTGAATTCTTTCCAATCAACATAGTAATTAGTAATCATGACAACGGTATTGATTGTTCGTGGTGTTAGCTATTACAGTTTAACTGACCTCCTGGAGTTCAAACTTATTCAATCAAATTGGGATATACCATCTAGCTTGTCAGAAATATAATATCGATATTTTTACAATGCAACAATTTCAGAGTATAAAAATCATTCACCTTGACCTTGGATTCGAACGCGGATCCCTCGATATCCGGCCGAGTGCTTTAGCCAGTTAAGCTATCGAGGTGTCCACTTACCCTCCTAAATTTTGGGGGCTTTTAAGGAATAAGATATTTTGACGTACGCACCATATACAATGACGCAGGCATTCGTAATCGTGCGTGATGCGCCACAGTCAACGTATCAAAATCGTAATCCGCGAACCCACGAAATGTTTTACATAAAACTGGCCTACATTCACGTATCTCATCGCGTGTTTATTTGTGATCCCAGTCCTTGACCACATCTTATGCATTAAAAGGATCCCTTTGCTCGTGTTGTCCATCACCTTGCTCAGATTGTGTATTCTGTTATTATACTTATCGGGATATTTACTTTCAGCGTTTCAGACGACTGGAGGGAATATTGTTCAGCGAATTGGCCCTAATGAAGATTATATGATGTTTTCCACGCAGGTTGAGTGCCGATTGGGAGCGATGCAGAGCTCCGGGAGACAGTTCCCATTCGTATATCTCTGCAACCAGTTGTTTCACTTGAGAACCGCGGGATGGGCTATTATTCAGGGGAATTATTAAAATGTCGCGCGCGTCGACTTGCTTTCACAAACTAGCCTTCATTTCGATGAATTTGGCGTCCCTGCCGGGGCTATTACCGCATTATATCCCAAATGAATGTGAATATTCGTGCAATATTTACAAGACCTCTCCCCATATTGTCTCCTCCTCCTCTAATTCCCACATTCCCTGACCTAGGGACGCAGAATTTGTTTTTGCTTTCAAGTACACTTTTCATGGGAGTCGCGTAATCAAAAAAGTTATTGAAAGAAAGAAAGTGTCTTTAGTGTGTCTATGCTTATCGCTCTACGAATAATTAACCATGGCAGCTTACTAATGTCATCGGACGTATAGGCACATTCGCAATAAGTAATTCAACTTCACTATAGCAAAGTTGGTATATTTTTCAACTACTTCGGTTGCAACCAAAGGTGTAGCTCTGTAGTCAAGTGAATTTTCTCCAAATCTGAATCGATTATGCTCACACAATTTATTTTCCAAATAGGATAAAGAAGTAAACTAAAACTTTTCTTAATTGTAAAACTATATATAGGGTTCCCGAAAACGTGCCGCGGAAGGTGGAACCTGAATACGAGCTTTTTTGGATTTTATTATTATATTTTCCCTTTTGAAGGTTAAATTTCAAAAAGCATATAATGAAACGCCAAATTATGACGTTAAACTATTAAATGACCCCAATATTTAAAATAATGAAAATTCTTAACTGTGAACTTCCTGTAAAATTCTTTTTTTACCTATTGCTTTCATAGAAAAGCAACTTTAAAAATAGTCTATTTTGGAACGGGGATCACATTCTTTGTTTATGCTGTCAGGAGATTTTAATAGCCGAGCTTTACGGAAGTCATAATTTTACAAAACTAATAGGGCTACCTTATGATGGAAATTTGGCTTCTAATACGCTGTTAATGTCAAACTATCGGAAAATATTTGCGCGCAAACAAAATTTAATTCTTAAAATTATATTAACTCTATTCCGAGAGGGTAAAATTCAAACGAATAGTGATATCTCCTGATTGATTTGATATCCTATAAATCCCAGGATCTTAATTTTTCAAATAATTTTAATTACGTTTAACATTACCTTCAGTACCAGATACCTACCCGTACTGATTAAAAATGCATTAGAACTTTGACTATACCCTTTTTCGAAAAAGCATGATTTCAGTTTCTTCATTTCAACGGTAAACTGATGTAGAAAGAAAGCTCAATTTCATAATAAAGCCAGTATGAAGTTGAAAGTACTTAATTATGTCCTCATCGCATTTATTGCGATTATTTCTTCTGGCAATAATTTAATTTTTTCCCACAATTTTCTCGGATTATTTCACTACAATTTGTTTTTCAATGCATGTAATTTTTGTTTACCCAACGTCTAACTTTTTCATACAATCCTTTGTTGGCAATTCGTTGAAATCACTTAGCAGTAAAACGCTGATTTGTTTCCGGCAAACATATGCTAGTAGGAATCCTTGTAGGATGTTCCACTTGACTCCTGCTCCTGGTATGTGCGGAAATTACCTTACAACACTTCACCGGTTGAAGGAGTCTTATTGGCCAGTGGGTCAAAACTGATCCTGAATCCTCCGCCAGAAATACTGTCTAATCACAATTTTTTCCATTCTCCTGAATGGGGAGTGAGACAATATTACCGGATTGGCCGATTTATATTTTCTGTGATATCCGCCTCCTTGGTTTTTCGGCCAATGGGGTACTGCCGGGCGTGAGGGAGGGAGGAGAATTTTCCTGCGATGCCAGGAGTTAAGTGGAACCATCTACGCGGATACCTCCTGGCATGTTATTTTCCCCGGATCCCAGGGTTCAATCTTTAACTTATTTTCTCTTGTGAAGAGAAACTGCGAGTCTTCCGACCCAAGGCTGTAACTCGCGAAGTAACATCCGGGGGACTCTGGCGGGAAAATATTTCACGTCGGTCCTGAGAGGGTGATTTCTTAAAGTTTTCTCCTAGGTAGAACTGCGTATTTTGACAGTGATTTGTCAATTCTGTCTGAAATTTTGAGGACCACTGAGATTAATTTCCGCATTTTGGGAGCAGTAAGATGAAAATAATGATGCACGATTCTGCGGAAGACTTTTAGATATTTCTCAAATATTTTTCTTTGTATACTGAACCCTACGTTACCCATCAACACGTTACAGTGGTTTGGTGTTGTGCCCACCTTCAGCCAGTTTGTTAACGATTGTAGAATTTAAATTACATATAAACAATAATTATAATTGTTCCGAGTGGTTCATGGGTATTGTCCATTGTTGCAAATTAATGACGATCATAATGCCTGCGGTGCAAACGAGCGGCAACGTAGATGAAGTAGGGACTTTAACTTTGAAAATTGTTGTTCTTCTAGGCAACTCGGGCTTCAAGGCGAACGTCTTTTTCTGGAAAATTGGTTGGCTGTGTGCATTCATTAAAAATAAACTTATTCTGTGTAAAATTTATAAAGGTTGGTTTTGGTCGAGGTGCATAATAAGCATTAACCATATTACTTCTTACTTTGAGGTAGAGACAAATGTAAACACTGTTGGACTATGCAAAGGTAATTTCTCTATTTTAATCCGACTTCTTACATCTGTTACAGTAAATAAAAAATAGCATTTTGTCGTTCCAGTTGATGAGCTAATTGGTTCTGTGGTTATAATTTTCTGTAAAATTCATGAAAGGGCTGAATTAATTTATAGTGTCATACCACTGATTGATTGACATGCATCATTGATTACCAGTACTACTAAGAATTTAAGTTTCAAATATCCATTTAATTGAAATATAATTATAAATATTTGTGATATCATTTCATTTTTTCCTAAATGATTATATTTTGGGTGAATGTTGCATTGATATTAATTGCTCATCATATTTTGCATAGTATATCTTTACGTTTATAAAGTATCCATATATTAAAAATTGTAATCAGATGTTTTCATAGGCAATGAAAATGCTTCGTTTAGTCTACAAGTGAGGTAAGAATCAGTATTTTTACAAGTCCTGGTTTATGAATTTTTTTATTTGTAAAACAAGTGCTTCCGTTGTAGCAGGTTATCTGACTAGTTTGGCTGATGTGAGTTTGCATTATAATGGACGAAAAAGGTTACTTTAATACAATGTGTAGATATTAAAGTTTGCTATCCACCCTATGGTATTCATTATTAACTAGAATTGTAACGGATAACTAGGTATGGGAACTTTATATTCTCTTCCTGTCGAAAAGAACTTTAAAACTTTTGCTAAGAATCGTAACGATATATGGCTAGACGGTATGATAATTGAGGACACAGACCTTACAATTTAGTACATTCATGTACAGGCACAATCAGTAGAATCCTGTGCCATTTTCTACAATGAAAACGCTGCGGTTCCCGAATTCAATCGTAAAACGTACATACACCACTTTCCATTGTGCCTTAAATCCCACAATAGCATGCATATGAAACAAATATAGGTATTCGTCAAATGATGGTTTAATGAAATACTTTCAAACATTTCTTTCATTGAAGCTCTAAATCTCGTTGATTAGTTCCTCACAAGGGCAATTGAAACTCAACAGAGCCATCATTGTCTTTCTCACGTATATTTCAAACGTTGAAGTACTTTCAAATTGCTATTTCAGAGTCAAAATCAGAATGCACGGAGGTTTTGAAAATAAAATGTAACTACCTATTCAGGCTATCTCACCGTGATTTGCACTGGTTTAACTTCAACTACATAACATATCTCAAATGTGAATCCATGCTGATTTCCGGGAATTACCGTCGCGTAGATTAGTTGGTAGACAACTGTTTCGCCTCCAGGACTGGGGGCGAAACAGTTGTCTACCAACTAATCTACGCGACGGTAATTCCCGGAAATCAGCATGGATTCATCAGATAGACGGCGCGGAAGCCTAAGGATTTATATCTCAAATGTCTTTCTTGAAGATCAACCAATGACGACGTCCCCGCTTTTCTTCGACGGTAAAGTGAACAAATTTAAATTACTATGGGTAGGTATTTTCAGCGCTTAAATATTTATAGAGGATTAAAAGTTGGAAGGAGCTTTCCTTCGTTCTAAACTACAACAGCTGATGGGATGAGGTTGGCGTGGTTCCAAAGGAAGTTTTTGATCCATAAAGTTTCCCTATTCTTTACATTGCTTTTATGATTACCATCGTTAACTTTAGCTGAACGTCTAATGCTGCGTATGCCATAAAATGTTAACTTAAATGTCAAACTGTGGAAATATTAATTTGATTGCGTAAATATGAAATTACCTATTATCCGCTTACGAAAATAACTATGGTGATACTAATTTACCAATGGTATTTTTTCATCTTCTTATTAATGTGAACGTTCTGACAGAGTGTTGCAGTATCCTAAACCAATTTATTTATCAAAATTAGTATTAAATATGACCTGTATACAAATATTTTCACACACTGCATGATACTCGTCTGCACAATATGTATTCCGGTGATATAACGCGTAAATTGGTAATAATGAAATATTTCATTGACTCGCGAAGCACTTCCCACCTTTCATAAATTTCTTCGAGTCCAGACTCTTCTACCTTCCGGTAGAAAGAGGTTTCTCACTCAGTTACAGACTTTTATTCAGAGAATCCTCGAGAAGAAAACGTCTTACCTATTCTCCGGGAGAGAAAAGTTGCAGACTTGGGCCCCAGGAAGACTGACTGAAAATTGAAAAAAAAAAATATTTCCTTCTTAAGAGCGAAAACTCCTACGTATACGGCGAAATGTTCAAAATTGATACTATGAACGCAATACTCTAGTATTCAGTCGTTGAGCAGCTTTAAAATTGGAAGCGAGTTTCCTTCAAAAATTTAAATCGCGTTTAAAAAATCTAACATTTGAACGGCGTGAAAACTCTCCCCCAGACCGATCCATCTCGACTAACGGAAATGCTATGGTACATTTTAACTGGTTGCGCTGAATCCTAGAAGTTTTGCGATGAATTGGTTTCGCCTTCCGACACCATTTGATTCATCGGTCCAAACAAGATTATCTGATAAACGTTACACTTACTGGGACAATAATTACTTCTAATCAATTTACGCGTTTCGGCACCAAATTGTTCGTTCCCGGGGAACCCTTTTGCTGACCGTCTCGTCCGGGATAATCTTATTATAATTACGATGGGAAATGGGGCATTGAAAAAAGTAATGAGGATTGCGATATTGTCAGATGAGGAAAGGGAACTTACCGTTTGTCACTGCGGTCAAGAAAGTTTTCTTCTCCTTCAGCGAAAACAAGTACTTCTTCGCGAGTTACGGAGCACTCCTTTCCTCTGAAGTTCCCGAGAGAGTGAGCATTCCTTTTCTACGCCGACAACAACCACCACAGAGGTAGTGAGCGCTGCCAAATGACAGCCGAAAAGTGAGGAGTGTAATGAGGGAATTTCAAATTAAAACAGGACAGGGCTCGGCTTCCTCCCTGACCTACGAAGATATTTTCCTCCGAAACATGGTATGCGTTACGACTCTTGCTTCCAGCGCGTTGAAGGGCCGGCGCATCAGAATGCCTTCCCATCCTCGCTTTGATGCGTTTGGTGAATGGATCAACCGCTTTAGCCGTTGGGTTGGCTCACTTGGTGAGAAGGTTAAAGACAAAACGAGCCAAACCAAAGTTTGTGGCACTTGTGCTGTAGGCTGTACCCCCACCAATAAAAATATTCCATTCTGACATGGATGGAGGAGATTGTGGTGTTTGTACCTGCAAGAGGTATCTAAAAATGAGCTATGGGCTTCGATGTCGATTCAATTCACCTTGCTTGTAGAAACAGCCACATATGAGCAAAGTTAGAAGCTGCTGACATTCCCAAAGATATTTTTCGGTGAAGGTAGAAGCACACTGAACCTTGAATTCTTGTGAGTTCATAAGTCACCATGACCCTCTTTTTGTGGAAGGCAGCGAAATAAAGAGAGAAATGGCCTTACCTAGCGTCACCAATTGACGCAGCCTAACAATAAAGAGCAATGGGTACACAAACACCCGTCTCTGTAGTTCTGATCTTGAGTTCCAATGTGATCTCCCAGGGAGAGTTAAAATCGGTTATGAATCAGTTTGAGTGCGACCATTAAACCAAAGTCCTATACATTGCTACCAATGTCAATGCTTAGAGAATCATCACTCTATGTTATCATGGAAAAACCACCTGCTTCCACTGCAGAAAGGGCAAACATCAAAGTAATGAATGTGGGTCAGAATTATTTTGCATTAATTATGAATGCAAACACCTCCCAATTATTATTATTTGGTATCCGACCATTTAAGGTAGGTTTTGTATTGATGCTTGGACTTTACACTCCTACAATCTTAACCTTGCCTAAAGGCAAAACCTGACACTGCACAATCCATAAACTGTTCTTCAGTTCTGCATATATTTTACCTCCTTTCATTCTGCCCAACATCCCCATCCTTTTCCTACCCCTACCTCACTTCCTCCCCTTTATCACCATCTTCAGTATTTTATCGCCAATCAAAATGCATTGCAACTATCATTCCTGTCTTCTTTGGATTTTTCTCAATGCTCTCTTCCCCCCCCCCCCACAATACCTAGTACTACTTTGTTTGATTATCTCTCTGTCCAAGCTCCTGATGATACCAAAAAATGAAGGCTGAATATATTGGAGATCAAGACGATGGACAAAATACCATGGTTTGAAGTGTGGAATAAGTATTAGGATTCAACTGACCCTACAATTTCTAGATTCTTGCCCAGATCTTTTTGGGAACTGCTGACTCAACATCAGACAACGGTGTACTAAGTCCCTGAAAATTCCCAGACCTCTTCTTATCACATAGAAATCCATAATCATTAATATTTTCCCTGGTCTGTAGACCTGAATAGCACATTTAATTTGGAGAACTTCATTGTTATTTAGCATTTACTTATTGAAGGCTTTTACTAATCCATAATCCTGTTTTTTTGTCAATAATGTACCCATTCCTGAAGTGTCCGCAACCTTCTATTGAACATGAATACCATAAGAAAGTCAAACTGGCATGATTGCATCATAATGATTTTTAATTATTTCAATAGTTTCAGCCTCAACTTTGTGGAAGTTCATTTTAATAAATGAAAAAGAAACACTTTGTTCCAATCCACCACTTTATTACAGGTACGACTAGTTTCGACGCTACGGCGTCATCCTCAGGTACAAAGTTTGTACCTGAGGATGACGCTGTAGCGTCGAAACTAGTCGTACCTGTAATAAAGTGGTGGATTGGAACAAAGTGTTTCTTTTTCATTTATTATGATTTTTAATGGTATTTTACTTAAGAGTGTATTGCGGTAGTCCAGGTGTAGTGTGTCGGACTACTGACCACAGGGCCAGGGTTCGATTCCCAGGCAAGTCTCTCTAGGCACCTGCAGCCCACCCAAGCTATGTGATTTTTTGGGTACCAGATCTTCCTTGGAAACCAAAACTGTCGCAGGGAAAGAAACTGGCCCCCCTACCCTGATGTGTGAATTTCACACGCCGTGATCTCTATCATCACCTAACAAACCGACCTTAGGGTTGATTACTGTGTTCATGGTTTTATTTATTCAAGTATATGCAAAGGCATGTACATTCATGAGATCAATGTCTTCATTGGGGTACCTATTCACTAAATTTACCTACTTCCCATTTTTTTATAGAGTGGAGGTAAATAATAATAACAAATAATATATTTGAAAGATAGTTGAGGCTGATACTTTGTGGATATCCATTTGTAATGCACGAAGAAAGAATCAAAGACTGCCATTCTCACCAGTGTTTGAAGAAAGGAAAACATCACCAACGACCACCTTTTCCTTCTCCATTCCCCCCTCCTAGACATCCCACAATTACTACCTAAGAAAAACTAATGACCTCTACCCCCATCCCTGAACTCAGTGACTGACCACAATATACCAACCCTTCTTGCCCCCATGGTGGTCACCCTCTCTCCGCTCACATCAAACTCACCGGAGCTTCCTCCTCCCTTCCCCTCCCCACCATCCCCCACTCATTGACAATATATATATGAGTGCATACTTTTTGTAACCAGTCCAGATGATACTACTGTGTAGCAAAACTCGTTGACACAATAAATTCTTTCCTGTGGAAACGCAAGGCCTTTGATTCTTTCTTTGTGTGTTAAAGAATACATAATTGTAGAGGGAAATATAACAATGAATTTACTTCATGCTACCAATGACTAAAAGATTAAAATGGTAAAACCAAAAATAATCTGCCGCTCTTCCAAAAATGTTTGCTAGGATGTTAAAGTAATATTCTATTTTGAATTGATCCACAATACTTAAAAAGTTAATATTGCTATTTATGGTGTATCATAAATTGATGTCAAATAAATCATTTTTGACTAGTTTATATCACAAAAGAATACTTTATCTTTGGACTAGACATTTGACCTGCTGTAACACTGGCACATATTTTTACAGTGGGTAAAGGTCATATGAAATATTTATACTGGACATTAGTAGCAATTTCAAGAATGGTTCTTCCTTGAACTGCTATGTACCTTGTTCCAAGTCAGCAATACTTCAATAGTTCAATTTTCATGCTCCATAGATTGAATGTTGTAAGGGAAGATTTTTGAATCAGTACAGATCACCTTGCACACATTTCTTGTATTTAAACTCTGGCTCTCAAATCAGTGGGGCATACTTCTACATATAAACCATCAAGGGGTGTACACTCAATTATTTCAAATACCTATGCCATTCAAGTACAGATAATAAACATTATTTAAATGACAACAAATACCTTTCTTGGAGGTCGGCTAGGTACACATGAGTCTTCAATTCATACTACCTTATTCATGTGAACGAAGGAGATCAGAGGTAGGTAGAGAGAGAGAGAGAGTTTCAGAATGCAAGCATCTTGTAATGATCATGAAAAAGAAGCTTGGAGTGGTTTGATGAGGGTGTTGAGGGAAAATTTGACAGAGAACCATTTGATACATGCATTCGTTTATTTGTTCTCAATGCTGGGGAAAAATATTGGTCAATATCATTAATGGGATATATGTATACTATGTGGAATACGGAATGTTATTGATGATGAAAGAGATATGGTGGCCAGAAAACATTGACAGAGAAGAGGATAATGGAAATATAGATTCGTATGTAAGATGAGTGAGTTTGAGAAATAACAGGGATTACTGGAGCAACACATGCGATGTACTTTAAAATTGGGGGAGCAGAGCCCACATGGAATAGCCATAGTACATTATAGGAAATTGGTCAAAAGGATAGTGAATATTTACTGTAGGAGGTGAGTTGTACAATTCTATTGGTAGAGGTAAAAGCAGTTCTCATCCATCTAGGGTAAAACAGGAGTACATGCAACAATTAGTCACTGGCAAGAAGAAGTTGACAGCACAATCTTTTAGAAAAAATAATTGGAAATGTGCTATGAAGGATACACCAATTTTTTATGGAGGATTGAATTCAGTGATAGGTAAAGGGATAGATTAGTGGGATACAGGAGAGTATTTTCTCAGAATCTAAAATGAACTTTAAGAGATGGCAATCAAATTCTGTTGGAGGAAGGGTTTGTTTGGTAATAACTAATGCTGGGTTCAAACACCACCACAGGCATGGGTACTTACAAATGAAAAGGTTGAGAAAAAGAAGCAGGTAACAGTTAGATTATATTAATATTGGGTGAAAATGACTCTGAATCCATTTCCACTAAAATCTTTTATTTTACAACCCAGTTTTGACAAAAGATGGTCATCTTCAACACCTGATGATGAGAACATTTTGTAGCAATCATGTTGTGAAATGAAAAGATTTCAGTGGAAATTTTTATAGCTTTTAGTTACCCAACACTCATAATTTCCATTAAGTGATGGCCAAGTCTGTTGAGATCAAGTCATGGTTTGACATAAATTCAGAAAGAGTGTCACCAACTTTCACAACTTCCCTGGGCTGGATGCAAGTTGATATCATGTACAAAATAATGGATTTTTAGAACTGGAGAGCATTTAAAATTTAAAGAGATTATTAGATAGGGGAGTGAGAAAGTGGAATGCTGAAGCTTGAACAGGAATATAAAGGAAGGAGTGCCAAGAAAAACTTTATGAATATCTAAATGAGATGGTAATGAAAACAGTTGGGGAAAGATGTCTGGGTCTTAAAATGTGACAGAAAAGGCAGCTAAGGAAACAATAGGAATGGTAAACTCTATGGGAATTAAGAAGCCATGGATAACAGAAGAGATCATGAGATGGCTGAATGAAGGAAGGAAATAGAAGATAATTTACATGGAAATGGGGAGAAGAATTTCCATTAAACTAAATGATAAACTTAGGCAAGAAACTAATATAGCCAAAGAAATATGTTGGAAAGATCTGTGGAAGGATATGGAGAAGTTTCAGAAACAGAGGAAATTAGAAGAGGTATATAAGAAGGTAAGAGAACAGTCAGAATTTAACAAAGGAAATAATCATTAATCAAGAAATACCAGCTGGCAAGATAGAAAAATCACTTGGGTAAAGAAATCGAATAAGTCAGTAGGAATAGGAATAAGTCAGTAGGAATAGATAAAATCCCCACAGAATTACTGAAGACTCATGGAAAAATGGAAGAAGGGATTCTTAGAACCTATGCCCAGTATTTAAGAGGAAGGAATTCAGCCAAAAGATTTCTTTAGATCAATTTGATCCCCATCTTGAAAAATCAACAATACATGAAGACTTTAGGACAATGATATTAATTTCAGATGCAGCAAAGAGTTTGGATCGGGGAAAGGAATATGTGATGTCATTAGAGAGATGAGAAATATTTGGTCAGTATTCAAGAAGAAAATGGCCATAATTATGGGGACATTAGGAGAAGAGTTGCATTAGTGAAAGAATCATCAAAGAAAATGGCTGTCTCGTACTGTAAGTAAAGCTATACAGAAAAGATGAAAAACCACATTGATATAGTTTAGCTTAACATGGTTAACACGCATCTCGAATCTTGCCTTGGAGGTAAGATGATGAGTATAGATTTGAGACTTTTTAAGATGTGGATAGAGAAATGAATGAATGAAGTATGTTGAACAGAGAGGAAGATAAATTAAGTTTTTTTATATGGCGTAAGGAGAGAAGAAGATACTAGGTAAAATATTAAGAAGGCAGAAAAAGTTGATGGAGGAGAAATTGAGAAGTAGAGACAAATGTTGATAAGGGTGTTTCATGCAGAAGATGCAGACAGGAAGGTAGAGAATGGTCTTTATAGGCGTCAAAAAGGTTGGTCGAGGTATGAAGAACTGGAGGAAGAAAATGTTGAACAAACAAGAGATTAGGGTGCAGGAAGTCCACAACATCAATTAATAGTTGCTAAGAATCGTCCAAGACCCACCTCCAAATGGTTGACTAACCATTATGATGCTATAACACTGGTATTACTTTCATCTGCCTGTCAGCTAACAAAAATCTATCCACTGCAGACTATCTTACAATCACCCATACACTTTCTTCTGCTGGAAAATTCTATCCAGAGGAGTTGGTTACATATAATTTTAAGAAAAGAAATATTTCTCAACATAGGGTAACTAAAAAAATTCTTTGGGGGCATAATGAAACATATTATGAAAAGTTGGTTCCTTGGGTGCCTATAATGAATTTTGAGGCCATGATTTAGGTGGAACTGGATACAATATTACTATTTTGATAACATTTATTAGACATTTGTTAAGAACATGAGTTAGAGAATAGAAATATACAGGTAGGTACTAACCCTTGATGACTATTCATGGCATCAGTGCTTCAAAACTCATGTTTCCTTCATGCATTCTTGTTTATTTCACGAGCTTAAACCTCACTTTTTGATTTATTTCTGAATATGATTAGAAGAATGGAATTAAAAGTGGGATCAGATATTTTTATTCATACCATAGATATAATTAAATGCCATTAGACTGCAGTTCCTTTTCTAATGAATTCAATGATTGTCCTTTCATTAAAACATGATTCCATGTGCGTATTGTTTATTTTGTTCCACAATGTATTTCAACTTCCTCAGAGGGTTCTAACTCCCATCAAGGAAAGGTACAGCAAGTAGAAATGTCAAATTTAAATGATATATTTAGCAGTCAAAGACACACACTATGCAGCATGAGTTTAAGTTCAGAACTTCATACTTTTGATTCAATAACCAACATGCTGTATTCAGTGTTTACCTAAAAAAACATTAATAGACTGAAGAATAAAAAACACACTTCACAGTAATAAATACTGATTTACTCCAAAGTCACAATATAAATATACAATTTTTTTATTCTCTGAAAATAACACTTCCCACAATCATGTCAACCATTTTCTTTCAACACCTATGTGTGATGAGTGGCTGACACACTCACCTAATTCTTTCGGAACAATCTCATCAATGTTCTGCAAAGGCGTAAATGGGATGCAAGATCAAAAATGTAAGGGAAAGAAAACACCCACTGACCTCAGTCTGCAAATACATTATTATCACTTTTTTTATATTTTCGGGTCTTTACATCTGTGCCAGTTATGCCTTCATTCTCTGAAAAGTTGAAGAATTTTTTAGCTTACTCTCAAGGATGCCTTTAACATTAGTTTGGCAGCCGGGTGTGCAGGAAATAACATTGGTCCCGGGCCAGGAGTCAAAACATCATCAAAATAGAATTACAGTTAATAAGCTGGCAATTTTTTTTTCTAACTGCAGTGAGAAATTTATTACAATACAATAACATTTACTGAAGGTTCCTTTTCCAGCATAAATTTTCAATTACACTTTTGAAGATGTAAAAGTGTTATCCAAAATCATGATCCCTTGGTCCCACATAGCACAGTTGATGACACCTTCCAAAACAGACAGTGATAGAGAATATGTATGTGGTCTCCATGGAAGTTTTATGCCTTTAGAAAACATTTCATAACGTCAATGCAAAAACTTAAAGAAGCATAAATAACATCTCTGGAAGCAGGAATGGAATGAATTTTTGTACATAAAATGATTGAAAGTTTAAAAACGAGCTGAGCCATTGTCTGTAATACTTTCCATCCATTTAAAGGGTGGTCACATCACCAATGAATGAAAAGAGTCACTTAGAATACATTATTTCAATGCCCAAGTGTTCTTCAACAAAGAGAGAGAGAAAAGGCAGCCATAACAACAGCCGAATGCAGATGTTACCACTGCAACCACAGCCCTGCTAACGGCCCTCTCTTACTTTCTCTCCCAAAAGTGCCTGCCATTTTTTTTTTCAACAGTCGCAATCATCTGTATTGGAAACTCGGACGAATTCGTAAACTTCTTCATATCGATAGAAGTGACAAAAGCTATCGATTCAATTAAAAAATAATTGAATCTCAAGAATACTGGCAGATTTCAGTCTTTACGAGTTCCGTGGCAGAGCCTATGGCCGGAAGTGGACTGGCAACAGAGTGAAAGCATGTCATGAGATCATGATTTCAAAGGCCAAAAGTCATACAGAAGTTCATCTTTTGTTCCAATCTCATACATGTTTCCATTAACAACACGAAGAAAGCAACAAAAACTTGTCAATCAAAAACACCACATAACTCTAATCTCTCTCATGCTTGTATATAATAATATAGTAAAACATAACTCAGTCCACACAAGCACAACATTGCACTTTTAAGTCAAACCTCTGTCATCACAACCAATATTAAAAACATCAACTTGGTACAGTTAGAATGATAAATTCTTGAAGCCACAGAAAGCGAGCGACCAAATCCTCACGTGTGCCACACAATAATTACAAAAGTCTGTCTGTAGTTTGTTACACCTTAATCTCACCCAATCATTCTAGCCTCCTTTAAATTTCATTGACAGAGGCACCGAATGATATGCATTTCTAATAAGGGTGAAAATTGGTGAGCCAGAGCAGTTAAGGAAGAACAAGAAATGGGAAAAAAGACTAGATTAGAGACATCACAAATCTTTAAAAGATACAAATTTTGATATGTCACATACAGGTATATAAAGAATAAAGGTACCTAAAATACATTTTTTGCATTACTGTGGTGCACCACATATATGACTTTCTTCTTTAAATATTGACAATTTTCAACTTGTTACTGTCTTCCTCACCCAATGTTTTGAGGAAGGAAGACAGACAAATTTACAATTTTCTCTTTCAGTAGTATGACTCAAGAAGAATTAAAAAAATTAAGTGTGCCTTCAGCATACAGCATATAATATATGAATAGATATGAGTATGTATATAATTTATGTATAGAGATTTTTCATTATAAGTCCAATGTATCATATATAAAAAGAATTGTACACTTATGAAAAAAGGAAAAATATTCATAAGGTGTCACTGGTATAGACAGTGCCTATATTTGATTTCGTTTTACCTTCCACAATATAGCAAGACAATGAATTTGAAGTCTGCACTTCTATAACATTTCATAAGCAATAAAAGGCAAGACACACTTTGGCATAAGTTTTGACTTTAAATTTCATCTAGGCTGTGAATCAGTTCTTAATTATTTAGAAGACCATCACAAGTATCACCATTAAATATTAAACGCTCAAAAATTGTTTTCTCTATCAACTCTCTGGCCAATCATAAACAATATTTTGTTTTATATTAAGTATTCAATATTGATCAACTATATGCTGCTAACACTGATTAGCAAAAAAAAAAAATCTTTCATAAACAAAATTTCATTCAACATAGAGAATACCAAATTTTTACACTGAAATTCAACATTACTGATTGTTTCAACTCTTTCAATCAAAATAAAGACACTAGAATATCTAACAGTTCTGTGACCTCTGTCTCTTTCTCTCTCAATAGTGTGATTGACTGGAAATGGACAGCGGTTACTAGTTCAAACTAGTTGTAACAATGGTGTAACCACAAGAAATCCACAGCCTTTAATCTCTTGTCAAAATATCAAAGGTCATTAATAGTGCATCACCAGGAATGGGGCACAGTGGAACAGATATCAAAACCATCTTCATAACTTGACCAACCTCAAAGAGCACCAAATAATCAAATATTTTTTTAAGCCATCTCTACTATTTTTGGTGCATGCAGGTCAGTATAAGGAACCCTTAAACAGACTTTTCAATTCTCAAACATTTTTCCCTTTCTCTTTTTAAAATTCTACGAAAAGAGGCACAAGCACAGAATGATAACACAAGTCAGTCTTCGGTCACAGAGAGTTGAAACATTGCAAAAATACATGGGATGTAACCACAATTTGCAAAAAAGGCAATGAAAATTTACAAGGAACACTATTAGAAACAAATGTTGGACATATTTAACGAAAAAATTAACAGAGGAAAGCTTTTTCATGGGTGGTAAAGGGTCAAAAATGCAGAGTGGGCCATCATTAGAATAGCATCCAAAAAGCTCCATCATGACAGTTATTTCAATGTGGGATTTTTTTTACTGATTCCTACCATATACCTTCTCAGCATAACTCTTGTACTCAAAACACATGTGAGATTTTTTTCTTTCACAATTGCAAAAAAAAGAAGTTTGGAATGAATTGTGTCACACTTGCAAAGGACATCAAATACACAAAAAATCTACTGCTCTGGGTTCCAAGTTTTAAAACTACTTTGTATTCCATCATGACAGTCAATGCAGAATTGTCCTATTGTTTAAACCTAGTCCATATGTCTAGTCACAAAAGTGACTGTTACAATTACTCTTAGATACACTGTAAATTACTGTTGATACTATTGTATTGATTGTACATAATGCAGCCTACGACTGTAACAGAATCTAAAATGCATTAACCTTGAGATAATAATTTGCTAAGAGCCCAGAGATTGTGGCAGGAGCAGTGAGAAACATGGGAGAGATGCCAGCAGACCGATAGACACTAAAAAAGTTAATACCAGAACAATGGAGGAAGGTGGTGGCACAATAAGAATAGGGTGGTTTATTATTTATAATAGGGCACAAAATGCACTGTGCATTTGTAGGAAGATTAGGGCTAGGCCAGAACTCGACATTTCTGTCAACAGAAGTTGTCTGCAGCACCATTCACCCTATGTCCCATATGCAACACCTACCTTTCCCATAAACCTCTGAAACAGAATCTAGAGTAGAGAAAACTGTCCTAAACTGCATTACACTGTGAAAACTGTATTAATAGTGGTAAAATTCCTTAGTAATGTAACAATAAAGGAAGTATTGTAAGTTACTGCACAATCTGTTGGCTTCTTTTTTTCACCTTTTTGGTCCCAACACCATCATGTGACATTCCACAAGACTCAGTGTTATTCATGAGATATACGTGGGACAAGAGATGTAAATTCAATTCATTAGAGCAAACAGTATAAGATATAAATAGATATTATAAGTCAGCTGAAATGGATAGATATGTCCGTCCAATGCAAGTGTGAACCATGGAATGGTGAAATATCAATTGTAACACTGTATTCAGACTGTACTGTGTTTTTGTAACAATGGAGTATACAACAATCAGTGAGAAAAAAATATTTACAATTGCCATCCTTTGAAGATGGTCTTACTACAACTGTCACATAAAAAAATGCAGAGAAAAAGAAAGTGAGACAGGAAATGGGGAGATGGTAGCTTAAAGTGACATATTTCATGACCAGAAACTACAGGCATCAACTGAGAGCGGCATTTGTTTTGAGCTGTACTCAGCATAAAGATTAACATTAATATGAGCCAACTTCAAGCTCACCCCTCACCATGGAAAATACACGAAACATGTTAAAAAATTTGTGGATGAGGAATTGTACTAAGTAAGTATGTAACAAAATAAAACAAAAATGCACATATTACTAGTCCCATGACAACAAGTACAATGATTCATGACTGTGTTGAAAGAAAGGGGATGAAAAGTTTTAGTGGGAAATGGGGACAGCAATTGATAAAGATTTAAAGGTCTGCTTTAACATATTATATGAGCTACACGCATTCACCCCCATCAGTTGTAAAAAATGTAACTATAATTACAAAATCAACTCTTAAAAATAGAGATTGAACCACAGATACAAACTGAACATGAAAATATTTAACAGCAGTATTATGTAGGAAAATTAAGGCAAAACATTTCTAATATACAATTTTTTCCTACATAACACCATTTTCAAGTGAAAATAAAATGACAATTACAAACTATTTAACATTTCTCTTGGTAATAATGGCAGCAAAATTATTTGACCACTAAATTAATTACATAACACATGGCCTATTGTTATAAATTTAAAAAGTTTCATGCAAAGGCTTCATTGAACAAATGCAGCAAATGCATTTCATAATGAAACAAACAAGCTATACACTCCTTCAAAATGAAAATGAACAGCATTGGTCATAATAGAGTGACTGGTGTATCTGAAGTCATGATCAACTAAACTATACAATAGAACATTACAACCAGTTCACAGAAACAACTTATGCTGATTAATAAAATACAATGTACATTACCTCATAATGAGAAATGATAAAATAACAAACACTTTTACTGGGGGGTGAAGAACCGCTGCAGCTTGCATTCGCTGTTTATGTCTACACAATAATTAACAACTCTGTACAAAATTTGACAAATGTTTCCCAGAAAAAAATGCATAGTAATTATCAGTAGCATACAAAATATTCCTATTATTATTGAATACTTGTGTTTACATGTAATTAAGTTTATATCCATATGTGTCTGCGTATACAGATGTGTGTGCCGGTTCTATGAATGTTTATAGTAAACTACCGATTATACTGTATTGAATGGATGGCAACTAAGATATACCTTGTTGCTACTGAATCTACCTTTTGCCTGTCTACTTTTGTATTGTGAAAAAGTGGAGTATATGTGAACAAGCAGCCAAGTGCTGTAAATAGACTGAAACTGAAACTTTGATAACAGCCTTAGCATTTGAAAATTTTGTACAGAGATGCATAACAGTTTACAGAGCCTTTTCAGCAGGAAATTGCCCTCAGAGTAAAATCCTCCTTTTTTTAGAAGTCTGGCAAAGGAAAAGGATAAAACTGGTTTTCACATGACACTTCACTAAAATATCACAGCCCTCTCTCTCCTAGTAGAGAAATATATATCATATGTATATATATATATTTATATAGATTTCACATCAGCCCTTTTTCTTTTTTCCCTAACATATTTGAATGCACTATATATATGCCTATATATATAGCTGCGTCAGAATAATACCAAAAATAACAGAAACTGGAGAAAGAGAGTAAAAAGAGTTAATGGCTCTTAATCATTTTCAAATATTTTTCACGATAATAAATTGTAGATTTTTGTCTGTCCATGTTTTGGTTAACACAAACTGGCATTCCCTTTTTCCCACCTATCTATGCTAGCTCATTTAAAATTTCTTACCAAAATATCACGCACATAAAACAACAACAAAGTGAAAACAAATTACATCTGTACATCTCAAATATGATTGAAAAAAAGTTTTAACATCACTTTATCTCAGCATTGCACTAACGAGTTTGTTTCTCCTTTCTCTCTCTCTCACCTGATTCACTCAAATTACACCCATCAATTCGCATACATGTACCAGATGCACACACACATACACACATAGCTCTCGTAAAAGTCACTCAGAATCACAAAGCAAACAGGGTAAATGGCGAGGGAAAAGGAATGAATCATCTTTTTCTGTTCCTCACCATACCTCTGTTTTTGGATGTGACATACACATTCACAGGCACACACACACAAACATTAAAGACCACACACTCACACATATATCGTAAGACCTATTTAACACACAAGTGATCTTGGCTGAGATCTGGATTCCTTAACTGTTAAATATCTGGCACATTATGGAATGTTCCTGTAGGTCATCTTATATTAGAAAGAACAATGGGAAGGGGCCAGTAATAGGAAAGAAGGGTGGGTAATAGAGAATATCCCAAAAGTTGCAGTGCCCAGAGCCTCAGTTTTATATAAATGTGCAAATTTTGAAAAGATCAGTAGATGGATCATAAGAACATTTAACGTACGAATCCATAGACTTGTGGGACAAATTCCAACAATCGATTAAGATCCATGTATATAAACAGCCATCTCAGTTCATACCTCACTGCCTGATGAGAAGTACGCTAGAACCAGATTTAAATTTGATATGAATATAGCTAGTTAAGTTATAAAAAGGCCACATGTGGGGCTAAAATAGGAAAGGCATATAAATGGGTTGCCTTTTGGATATCCTTGTGAGGAAAATGGTTAGGGTTAGAGCCTGCAGGAAGGGGTTATTACATGGGCACCCTTGTGTTGCTACAGGTGATCAAAGTTTGGTAAAAATGCAAGGCATTCAACACCAAAGCAGCCAAAGGAGACATTTTAAGCAGTTTTCCAAGAAACAAATCCTCTTTCTTCACCCGTAGCAGCACCAGTTGCCCATGTTGAGGCAGCAAAATGGAAAATAAATACATTGATTATGTTAATTTGGAGTGGGCCAATCCAATTTTATGAAGTGGCAATTAATTTTCACTTTCCCTTTCTTCCATTTTGTAGATAGAGTCACTTCTGCATTTAGAAGTAATGGTTGCTGATGTTTTCTGTTTCTTGTTGTTGTAGGTAGAGGTGGTGGTAATGGTGGTTGTGGTAGTTGATTGGTTCATAGGTCAGTCGGTAAGTAAGTTGAATGGGTCAATGGTTAGATGGTTGGTTGGCTTGGGATGTTGCGTGTAATTTGGTTCTTGAAAATGCTGTTTGTTCCCCCTTCAGTTTATCCTCTTCCTTCAGAGCTTGAATGTCATGTCGGCCACATGAGGCCACACCAAACTAATTGCACTTCATTATGTCGTGAACAAAATCCTAACTATATAGCCTATATTGATAGAGAAAATATACATTCACAAAATTTGGCTTCATCACAGACAGTTCTTGGCATCCCAAGAATATTTTTTTCCAAATCAAAGCAGTCTATCTTGTTGTGAAAGACAGTCTTTCCAATAACTGGGCTTTAAATCTTATATTAATGTATATATATATATATTTATATATCTCATTTTATATTTGATCCTTTTCTTAAACTATGCATGCCAAACAACTTCTCACACGTACACATGCTTGCATACGATAACAAACAAACACCAACATACAGGCACTCACGCTTACATGCAAGCAGCCTTCATTAGAGTATGGTGTCAAAAATGTCCACCCAATATTTTAGAAAATTAAATTAAGAAAAGTTACAACAGAAAATGCCATCAAGTTAAAACTGCTTTGACAAATATCTCTTGGGAAACCTCACCACAGAAAATTCAAGTTGGCTTTTTTGTAAAAAGTTTCCCCAAGTATATACAGTTGTTTTTCTCTCCTATATCATCACAATATTAAAAAGTCTCTTCAAACAGTTCGGTCAAACTTATGATTTACATACCTTTGGCAACATCGGGATTGTCAACCTCAAAGAGAGAAAAAACACGACATTAAAATATGCAAAAAGCATTTCTCTCATGGGGAAAATGGTTCAAGGAAATTTTTGTGTGAAAAATACCACCAAAAAACTACATACAACACTTACAAATCAGTACAGCAAGGTGAAAAATGGACACCTTCATGTTTGTTGTCATCGCATTTTTTTGTTGCATTCCTAAAGTCAGCTAATGAACAATAGAAGTATCAGTCGACATTTGATTTGGTATTTTCCTCATTTTTTACTTCCTCCCTAACCTCAGGAGGAGGACTGGCAGATTCTTTAATTCCTTCTTCAGACACTTCAAGACTCTTCTCAGACTTAATATCCTCACTTTGTAATGTCTCTCCTACTGGGATTTCTGAGCTTCCCTCAGATAACTTGCAGGCAGTTTGCACATCTACCATCACTTCCACATCTCCCAATTCCAAGTCCACAACACTATGATCAGCATTGTCAGTCACTGGACAAGAAACACAGTCATCATCACCATCTTTGGCTGCTAATCCTTCCTTCATATCACAGGCACTTTTCAAACTACTTTTTGAATCTGATACTTCCTCCGTATTATGTCTGTCATCAGTCAAATTTTTCTTCTCATCTAAATCAACCTCAGTAGGCTCGGCAACCACACCATCGTCCTTCTGCACTTTGCCCTCATCGTCAGAGAGCACTCTTGATAAGTCCACTACAGCCTCAGCAGATGGCTGCTGGGGTGCAGAAGGGGGAGTGGGTGACCGGGGTGGTGAGCGGGATAATGTGCCAAGGCGACTGTTACGGCATAGCTGGTCCAGCAGTGTCACATTAGACATACCCTCTGGTGCCAGCCTTCCCCCACTCATCAAACCCCCGCCAATGCCCCCTCCAACACTCTCCCCCCCGGGGATTCCCATCTCCAGTCTCGATCGAATGAGGCCATCGAGGAAGCTTCCAGCAACGGGGTTTGCACCGTTGCCCATTGCCCCCCCCATACCCCCTCCTGCGGTACCTGGCGCACTGGGCCGGCTGGCTGCGGCAGCCACTGCGGCTGCACCCCCGGTCGCGTCCGCTTGCAGCATCTGCATCATGGCCGAGGCAAAAATTTGCTCCCGTGATATTTCGATGGGTAGGTGGGAATGGAACACAGCAGCTGCAGCCGCAGCTGATGGGGGCCAGAAGGGGAAAGCCGCGGCACTAGGGTGGGGTGCGGTGGAGGGGTACGAGACAGAGGATGGGGAGGAGGAAGATGGAGATGGAGAAGCAGGCAACGTTGATGGGTTTCCCTCATATGGAGATCTCAACTTGAGTCCTCCATTTGGAGGGAGGAGGGAGAGCGGTGGGCCACAGTGTGGACTGCCAAAAGTCTGGGGGACCTTGGTTTTGACATGTGGTAGGGCTGAGCTCAGGGAAGGCTTGTTGATTTTGTCAGGACTGACACCGATCCCTGCCTTCCTGTCACCCATCTCAGCTGATGGATAGTTTGGGTGTGACATTTGGTGCTGCTTTCCCAATAAGCTATGCTGTTGGCTCTTGGGCTCTCTCTTGCGAGGTCTCATGAGGTGCCTTTCCTTGACCTTGTATTCAAGTGTTGAGTGAGGCACACCATAATAGGAACCAGCCCTGTGGACACTCATCTCTCCTCTTTGAACAGCTCTGACTGCCTCCACCAAACTATCTCTGTCATAATTCCTATACTTCCCTCTCTTAGGGCGTGTTCCTTTCCCACCTGTCACATTTGTGCCAGTTGTGCATGTGGTCGTTGTCGTAGAGGCAGTTGTAGTTGCAGTGGCAGTTTTTGCAGTAGATGCTTTGGAAGTGTCGCAAGCCATATTTTGGCTGGAACCAACATCACTACCATACCTCCCCCTTTTCGCATCTTGGAATACATTCCCCACTCTCTTTTCTGCACTTGATACCACTGGGTCAACCATACCAAACCTTTGGTTAACCATTGCACGAGCCATTAATTCTCTGGGCCCCAGTGCCCTCAAGCCTCCCACTCCGACAGCCGGTGATGGGATGGGAGAACTGGATTCACTACCAACTTCGGCACAAGTTGGACCTCCACCAGAGGCTATAGATTGACTAGACTCTTCCCCGGCCACCCCATTCTTGGTTGGCTTGTAGGACGGAATTTTCAGTATCACATTAGGAGCAGGGCTAGTCACAGATGCCTCACGGCTTCCCTCCTCCTCCTTCTGTCCAACACTTCCATCTGCCACTTCGGTAGGCCCACCACTACCATCCACACTCTTCCCACCCATGGTTAGCATCTCTCCCTCTTCTCGTTCCAGTCCACAGGTGTCACTGCTTCCTCCCTCCAGTCCCTCCCGATGGTACCCATTCACCCTCCCACTCACCTCCCTCTCCACTGCCATTCGTCTCATGAGCTCAGGAAGGTGGGCTGAGTGCCTCAGGCCACCCCTCTTCTTGATTGAATCCATACCAGGGCTTGAGGTGCCCTCTTGCCTACCTGACCCATCCCCTCCAAACATGCCACTGCCAGCAAACATGTTTGCTATGTATGGGGCCAGGGCCGCCTTGTCCAGGAGGTCGGCAGAGGGGAACACATCAAAGGGGTTGCTACCGGTGCCCATGCTGCTCCCTCTGTTGCCCGGACCACCCTGGAGGAGCTGTCGCAGTGAATCTGTTGTGGCCAGGCCATCCAGCCCAGAGTAGCGCACCAGATCTTCCATTGAAAGTGAAACTTTCCTACCTTCAGCTTCTTCTCCGTCGACAATCCTCCTGACTGATTCGTCCTCATTCACATCTTCATGCCCCTCGGGTCCCTCACCTTTGATTCGTCCAGAAGCCACCATCACCACCTCACTTTCCTCCTCCTCCTCTTCCTCAATTCCCCGTGATCCTCTCATCTCCAGTCCAACGGGAGGGTTGTGTGTGAGGGCAGCTGCAGCTGAGTAGTAGCCCCCCCTGGGGCCCGTCATGCCTCTGCCACCCCGTGGGCCTGGTCCCCCCAGTCCACCTGTGTGGTTTCTCTCGCGCTCCATTGCAAGTTTGTACACCTAGGGAAAACAAAATGTGACGAAATTAATAAGCATGAAATCTTAAAAGCATTGAATTCAACATAATTTGTGTTACCAACAAAACACCAACACCAACAAAAGGAAGAATACTTAGAGCAATCCTCCTGAATCTGGGATTATGATTTAAAAAAGTTAATTTGCTAAAAAAAATGTTAAGAAATTCAATTGAAATGTAATACCTTTCAATGAAATCTAAATATAAATTATACCAAACCCAAGGGATGAATATTTTATCTGCAAACAATTAATTGCAAGGAAACCAATAGGCATATTTCTGAAAAAATGTATCTCAAGAAAGAAATTTCTAAATCTAATGCTGGATAAAGTTATGTTCTTATTTTCATTATGTTCTAGTATTTATAAAAAATGAGGAAATTTTAAGAAAATGAAGGCCATACATGTTTTATGCAATATGTAAAATTAACATATGTCATAAAATGTTTAGACTTTCTCATGCATTTAAGCAAAGATAATACAGAGATATAAATGCATGCAGTGATTACTCAAGCTCAACATTAAATTGGTTGAATCAAAATAAATTCTTACATGGTTTATCATAAAAACATATCTTAAAACCAATCTTGAATATATTGGGGATATATGAACACTTTAGGTGAATTGTAGTTACAGTGGTAGTTTTTGCAGTAGATGCCCAGGATTTTAAAAAGTTAATTGCCAAAATGTAAGTGCACCCATCCCCTCAAAAATGCCACTGAACGAATATGAACTATTTAGGTGCTCATAAGCTCTTTTTGTGCAAACCTATGTTCAGAATCAGCAATGGCAAATGAATTAGGGGCAAAAGATCACCCATACATTTTATCAAGTTCATATATGTGTAAATAATTGAGTGCCAATCTCATCATTCCCCAATTTTGTTATGACCAAAATGTTTCATTTTTACATTTAAAATATATAACATCTCAATTGAGAAGGTGATGGTGAAGTGTAATAATCTGACATACCCTACAGACTTTGACCTCTAATTTTGTTTTCATTTTTACAAATCACACATAAGATATAAGCAGTGAAAGTGAAATAAACTCTTGAGTCTGCCATCAGCAAATCAACATGTATTTAATATTTAAAGTTTTCAATCAAGAAAGATTTGTAATGGTATTTCCGATGCAATAAGTTTTTTAGTAAGGGTGAACTATTATAACAAATATATACTTCAAAATTAAACTTAAAAAACCTAAGGTTATGACTTTCATCATGCGTGAGTGAGTAAAAACATGAAGGAGAAAAAGAAGGAATGTAAAGCAGTAAGTGGACTGTGGTGCATCACGCATGACTATGAATGCCTGTGACATTGTATGCACGTATTTTGTCACAACATCTTGTTCCTTTAAAGCCCCCAAAATTTCAGAGTTTAAGATGACGCCTGGATAGCTTAACTGGCTAAGCATTCGACCAGACATTGAGGGATCTGGATTCGAATCCCAGTCAAGGCAAATGATTTTTACACTCTGATATTGTTGCATTGAGAATCAAAGGCCATTAAGATAAATGAATCATCCTTAGATGCAATGCAAAAATTCTCTTGCACCTGAAGAGTTTTAATTTCGAAATTATTCTGGAAATATTAACACTTCAAACCAATGCATTTCCTTATTGGCTAATAACTGTTGATGATACTAAAATTATTCAAACTAAGTCAAGTCATGCACTAGATGTTTGCAAGAAGTTTTAGGGGGTAACATGAGAAATTATGGACCAAGCAAACCAGGCAATGAAAATTAATGATGAAGGCAAATTTTAATGTTTTCTATTTCAATTCTTAACTTCAATCAAATGGATCTTCATCAATTAATCAAATTCAACAATATAAAACCAAATATACGAATCAACTTTAAGATTTGTTTGACAGGTAAGGGTAGAGCTCACTTAGTACTAAGCCCAAGGCATTTTAAAATCACACATCAGGATAGCGGTGACAAGTTCCCTTCCCTGTTTCAACTGTGGTTTCCCATGAAGGTCTGGTGCCTGGAATATCACTCAAATAGGATGAAACTGGAGATGTCCAGAGGCATCAACCAAAATTGAACAAGGACCTTCTAGTCAATATCCCAGTGGAAAACCACTTCTTATTTTATGATACCCAGGAATTGCAATATTGTTTAATATAGTAACTAATCATTTATTTATTAAATTTTATTAAAAATTGAATAAATTCCTGAATTCGACAATAGTCTGCAATAGCAAGTACACAGTTTTTTAGTGCCATACTGCTGACTTAAAGATTTTAGCAGTTCAGATAAGTGGTCTCACGGTACCCAATTTGCCTGTTAAAAGTAACTTCAATTTTATTCATGTCAAATGATGTTTGTTTGAGTCTATTAGCATACCAATTGTGAAAAATATTCTATGATATTATCTAACATATGAAGACAATAGGTACCATTATTTTCATAAAAACAATTCTTTCGTAGTGTATTTTCATGTTACTACATTATAACTTGATCATTAACTGAATGAAAAATCTATCCTATGAATTTATACTACATAGTAAATCAGATTAAAAATAACTTGAGATACATCTTTGAAACTGAAACATATATTTGACCCTTTTCAATGCTAATGAAGAGTAGGTACACATGCACACAAAATTTAATTCTATTTTAATATTTTCAGACTATGGGGAATCCAATAGGTGAGGGTGACTGGCTTCTCACTCCAATGTTCCACGTTTGAATCCCAGCAGAGGTAGTTATTTCAGCATCAGAAGACCTCTAAGAGTGTAACTTGAGATCACTTCAAAGAGCTGTAGGTACTTGTTTTTTCAGATATGGAGAGTAGCTATGAACTCATTAGTCTCTTTCTATTAGAGTTCATCTATGGTTAAAAACTGTTTATTGCTTTCGGCTGATCTTTCAAATAATGGTGAGACAAAAAGGTAACAAAATAAAAAGGGACATCATCTAGTAGAGTTTTACCAGAATATAGCCAAATTTAAATACCGCTCTGCTTTAAAACTAGGTACTAAACAAGTTTTCAGATTAAAGTGATGTTTTATTTCATGATAAACATTAAAATAAATGATTATTGAACTAAATCATTATATGGAGAATTTTCATGGGAACTGTTCACTCTGATGTCCCTAAGCTATATTATTAGTTAGTGAAAAACTTAGGAGTTTTGAATGCATGAAAATATCCCATTGGGAGGATGTATCTGTTTCCTCTTCCTACATCCTCTTCTATTGCATTATAACCATTTAACAAATAATGCTGCACAATAAAAAACGTTTTGGGTTGAATCTTGTATAAGTTCAATAGGTTGCCATATCCTTGAATAAGGATTTAAATGTTTAGTTTATCTCTTGCCTTCCCAAAATTCTTTTCCCTAACAATTATGCTCTAGTGTCCAAGATGGACCTGAAGGTAAGTACTTGCTTGTTTCCATCATTGAGGATGACCTCCAAACATTAATCCTTTTAGGACAGAAATGACTTAAATAGCAAACTTCCAGTCAGAAAAATATTTACAGTTTAAAATATTTCTAATCAAATCAATGTCATTAGATAAGCCTTTTGCTTTACTATGTCAACAAATTTACAAGCCATTACTTACTTACGTTAGTTACTGAAGACCGCATTGCCAAAATAGCACATTGTAAAAAGACAAAAGCAGAGCTCATGAAGAAATGAGATATGCATTAGAAAAGTTATTCATCTTCTAAAGCAATAGAGACAGATGCCTTTTAAAAAATTTCCATTTTGAAAAATATGAGGCCCACCAATGGCACAATCGGGAAGAGAAGGTTTTTCATTTTGAATACCAACCAATTTAATTTTAGGTGGGTTCCAGGAAATAAAGTAGGTGTAACCCCTGATTTCCCTCTTTGAGCTAGTTGCACTTTATTAACCACAACTTTAAAAATTTTCCTTCCCGACAACAAAACTACCTAATAGCTAATTCAGTTTGAATGGACATAAAGTTTCAATTCAAATTATGTTGATAATGAAATTTGTAACATAAGCACACTTGGAAAAAGTAATCGCTAACCAAAGTAACTCTACTTCAGTTTACTTGTTCCCATTTCATGTCTTTCTGTTCCTTGAGAAGTGAATTCATGACATCCTGGCCTGTTTTCAACATTCATTGGCTGAATAATGCTGAGAATTCATCATAGTGCTGTGAATTCGGAATAAAGAGTGATTGAATTATAATTATGACGGGATTCAGAATTTGATTGATTGAGGATGTGAGGAGAGGAGATGTTAATGTCCAGAAGGCTTTATCCATCAGATAAAGAATATTTAAGATATTAAACTCATTGAAAAGATCAAGCAATGCAAAGGTGTAGTCACTACTACTAGGAAAATCAAAGCAAAATTTAGTCCCAAGACTATTAATTTTCTCTGGAGGGCAATATAATTAAATCAATGAAACTTGAACACAGTGGTCATCAGATTCAGATTATTTGGATTGATGGGAGATCATTGACATTCCATTCCAGTCAAGAATAAGGAGGGTTTTTCTTGTTCAGTCCTTTGATCCCAAGATCAGGAGTTTCTCTCTTCCCAAGTCGTAAGCAATGTTTCAACTACCAAAATTTTATCGTCAACAGAAGTGATATTCAAAACATGACTTGACTAAGACAGAGAAAATTCTCCTTTTGATTATTTAAAGGAGTGTTAATATCAGTGACTGAAGTTGAGAAAAACCCTGTAAGCTCTGAATTGAATTAAGTTTCAGCTCATAAACAAAGTTTTTCCATGCAGTGTGAGTGTTGAGTGCCCAAATGCAAGTGTGTATAAATTTAAATGCAAGTATATTCATCCTCAGAAGAAAAAAAATGTAGAGGCTTTGGCTAAAGTTGCTCATCAACACTGGACTTTAATTGAAGGATAATAAAGTTAACTTTTAATGGCCAAGACGAAGTGAAAGCCTTGGTATGCTTTGTACGGGAAAGTAGATTTATGCTTATATTTTCTTCGATCAATAAATGAAGTGAATTCTCCAATGTTACCTAAAATGATTAGATGCCTCTGAATCAATGAGATAAAGCTAAGGAAAATTAAATGAACACTCCCTCTTGAATGATATTTTATGCCTGAGATTTCTTTTTTATACTGTTAAGTATTGAATAAAGTGCTGATTAATAAACTTGATAATTTAATAACAAGTAAAATAAAAAATAATATAACAATAATTTAATTAAGTAATATAACACTCAAAAGCACATCGTGATGAACATTATGGCATGAAGTCCATGCAAAAATATTAATTTTAGTCTGGTTTTGTTCCAACAATATTAAACATCTGCAAGCCTGGCATTTGCAAACCAGTGCTATAGCACATATATGCACTATGGATCAACTTATTTCTATTAAGTTCAATGTAAATTTGAATTACCAATACAACTGTCATGCAAAATATCGTGAACTTTAGAGTTTTGTGGTTTTACTCTCTAAATTTGTCAAAATTATGCACATTCACCCAAAAGTACCCTAGAATTTTTAGATTATGTAATCACAAGTATTATACAGGCATTAATCAAAAGTATTACACCTGTACATACTGTTCAAAGAGTAACAAAATCGCTATAATTAAGGAACATGGAAAATAATGTCACAGTGCTGCTTACTAATTGCAGTATCTCAGAAGTTCTCAGCGGTATTGTCAATGTAGATTTTAAGAAGAAGCGGAAAAATAAAACCATGTATGAAAATTAATCAGAATTCAGAACAATTATGTAAATGGTGTTATAATTCAAATAACAGTTATATTTCATCAGTCCGAACCATTGTTGCCACATTTTGGACAATGCATGAATGTAATTCCTTTCCTGACATGACTGAATGTTTCAAAAGAATGTGATTAAAATGTTTGCAGCCTTGTTTTCAATTCAAGAGCTCTCCAGTGGCTGCCTATTTTCTTAAAATGACACATACCATACATACAAAGAAAATAAAAAGCCAATGTGATAAATATTTAAAATAAATTTTGAACATGCATTTCTTTGAAAACTACTATCTGATTACATTAATTAGGACTGCTCACATTCCTTAGCAATTTTTTTTTCAATCTATTTTAGCAAAAATGGATCAAATAACCCCCTTCCTTAATTAATATTAACATGCACTTATTGCAAAACACTACCATTCTTGCACAACTCAATCACTTGAGACATCATGCAAACCTAATTTGTAACTATGAGAATCCCTACTGCAGCTAAGAGCATAGAAAATGAATGACATTCACTCCTTACCCTCAAATCTGAGGGAGCACAGACCTTGTTGCGCAGAGTGGACCGGGGAATGCCATAGATGACAGCAGCTCTCCGTGTGCCTAATTTCCCACTCTGAATGTCCCGCAAGGCAGCCTGCAATTCCTCCTCTGTGTATGTTCTCCTGCCACCCAATGCACTCATCCGTGGCTTGGCTCTGTGAAAGAAATAAAAGGCAATGCATTTACTGCTGCCCAATCATGTGACAAAAATACTAGGAGAGTACTAAATCCCTTATTTTCATCCCTTTTAGACCCATTCTCAAAAGAGTGATGCTCTCTCAATCTTGAGAGTAGGAGTCAATGAGGAAGAGATACAATTTGTCACTGGACCTCTGACTATGTCCCTTTTAATGCTGTAATCTCCAAAAGACTTGTCAAAACCATAATATGGAAAAAATAAAGCAAGCATCATCCGTTGTGCATCTGTGGGAACAAGAAAAATAATAAAAAAGTAAAGCGAGGTAAAAAACTTATGGAAACAACAAAAAAAATATACTGAGCGAACACTTATTAATGGGCAAATGCATTTACAGCACGCGTATTACATTAGAAACATATTCAGAAGGTGCAGTATGTGAGCCCCTGGAATACAATGGAAGGAAACAGCAGAGCAATGATGCAACAGGATTAGATGTGGTATATAAGTGATACAAAAAGAGGAGTAGATTTTAAATTTCATAAAAAATTAGCATATAGATTGTTAAACAATTTTGCAATGCAATCAAACATGACACATGGAAAAAGCTGCCAGGAGTTAAGAGAGGAGCATTATCAATGGAGTGCCCACTGTAGTGACCATTGAAAGCCAAATGGAACAATTTTATTCTACAAGCAATACTGGAAAATGACAGAAGAGCAATTCGTGTTGTAGAAAGAGTTGCGAAGAAATATGGTGCGATAACAAATCTGGCCATGAAAAATATTAATGGATGTTTTATGGGGTGGAGGCATTCATTTATAATCATCTCTCAATTCTGGGAGACTCTTAGAATATCATTAATAAAAAAAATTCAAAAGAATAATTTTTTAGGACACTCTTAAGGGACTATGAGAGCTGCGGAAAAAACCAGCATATGATTCATTGGTGAAGTTGAAGACCATTGTGTGAGCAAAAAATCATGAATAAGAAAAAGATTTAACTCTGATGAGTAATACTGTTGTTATTACCATTACTCAATGCTAACATCCATAATTAAAAGCTAATAACAATAACTTATACTTCCATAATGATTTTCAATGAAAAGAGCTTATGCCATATTTTGTGTCCACTGTATGATCTCTTAGCTTAACACTGATTTACTAGGACTGCACTATAAGAATACCATTAACTTGACATGTTGCCAAAAGCATTACCAACATGGGAATTTCCATGATTACACTATGACAAAAGGGAAAAACTTAGTTAAGATTCTAACTATGATATCAACTGTGTCATATTCTTTACACATCCCTTATTGTATCGCATGATCTTGTGCTCACGTGATATGAAAAGGGTTACTACCTAGTGTAGTTTCTGTTGCTTTTGTCCAGAATACACAGGAATGCATAATTTTCACTGACCCAAAAGTTGGTAAAACTGAAGATTGTTTAGACCCCAGAAACCCTGTGTCAAGTGATGTGGTCTCTGGAATACTTCTCCTACACCGCTCTAATTCAATTCATCATTACTTTATATGAAACTTATCTCCTTCCACAAATAGAAGCATACGATACTCTCCACCTAAAATTATTATTTACTAGATTCACTGAATCTAGCGAGTACACCAATTCTTACATACATTTACTCAATGAACTATTTACATACCAATGAAGAATGGTCATCGAGAATGGGATAACAAAATAACCTTGCACTACTTAAACACAATAACACTTTCTTGATATAAAATGGTGTAGCATTTATAACAAGCACTGGGGCAGGTGAAATTGCCTTTTATATTAATGCTTAGTGGTGTTTCAATCATAAATCAATACTGGTTAAAAACATGTATAAATTTGACAATAGGGGGTGGATCCCCCTCATCAAGCATCATTTTACATACCAATATTAATTCTATTAACTCCTTTGAAGACCTATAATTTCTCTCTCTTACTCTACCCTGCAATGAATTAGCAATAAATGCTTATTTAGCTACAACCATTGATATATATGTGATGAAAAATGGCCTTGATGGCCAGAAATCAAATAACTACTTTGTATTATTCAAATGAACTGAGTAGCTGGGAGGGATATTTTGTGATAATATTGCTTAATTTGGTATCAAAAGATGTTGCAACTTCCTCACCCTAGCAAAATGGGCACTGTTTGGAAAAGGAATTCATAGCTTATCCATGCTTCCTAAAAAAATTAAATAACTATTTTTTATTCTAAACAATTAATATTTACTCAATTAAATTAGTCCAAACTAATAAAAATTATTTTTTAAGCATTAATCAGAAAAAATCTTTAACTAACTTGTTCTATGCTGAAGTTCAGAAATGAATAGTTTGTTTCGTCTGTGGGCTACACTGGGTAATAATAATAATATTTTATTAGCCGCTGATCATACGTATTATGTAGATATAAAGTAGGTACAGGTACCAAGGCCACTGGTATAGCTAGCTTGAGGGAAGGTGCAACCCAGGCAACACTACAGGTCAACTGGAGAAGTAGGGGAATTGGGATTAAATACCTCAAATGGTGTAAAATGAAATTATGAGGGAGGGGGAGAAGAAGGGAAGATAATTTGAGGGATGAATAAACATTCAAGTAAACCTTGTGATGCATGCTGGCTAAATTCTATTCACCTTATTTTCTTCTGCCAAATTTTTTGCCTTGACATATCGTATCAAAATCTTTTGCATATTATTTACCAGAAATCTATCTATATGTATACATTGGTACATCTGAGAATCTCACGCACACACTAATTTTCTTTTTTCAATGCATATTCCCCACCAACTGAATTCTGCTATCTCACAAAGTGGCATGCTTATCTATTTATATCCAAAAGGATGATTTTATGCACACTTACATGTGCAGAAAACTCTGGGATTGCCCCAGGTAGCACCAACTAGCTATACTTCTTATCAATGCAATGAATATATCCACAATACTTTTACTATACTACTAAGTCGCATTAAATTACCTGAATTGGATTGGCAAGTTAACCTGCTTCCACAAGAATATTTACATGATCAAGGTAGGTATTGAATTTCAGTCAAATTTATTTTTTCAAGTTTTTCAGGCTCATGCCCCCTATTTTTAATGAATTATTTTATTCCCAGCTCAAATATTTCTTTAACATGTACCACATACGTAATATACCATCTCTCAAGGAAGGAGCTCACTCTAACTTCCAGGAAAAGCAAACAATTATTTAATCAAATTTGTAATATGCCAGAGAGATATTAAAACTTGACAAACATATTTCACAATTAGAGGTTATGATTCCAGGTGCTGTAGATGCCATTTAACTTATTAAAAATACAAAGGTTGCACAAAAAAGGAACTAAAAATGTTACATAATTATTTAAGGGAGCAAATGATTATTTTATTGTAGATAAGGATTTTTATTTGAAAATGACCATATGAGAATACTCATGATGTGTGCCTACCTACGCAAAACTCAATCATAACTATTGTAGATACATGAACTTTCCATGGGGATAATCCCAATGATTCCAGAAATAATACTGTTATAATGGTTTGATTTTCATTATGACATTCCATTCCCATCATAACCGTTTTCTTTAAAATTTCCCCTCTTTACAGTTGGAGCATAATTAAAAATGATAAATAGTTAAAAACTTTAAAGTCACACCAATATAAAATTCCAGGTGCAGGCAGATATTGTACGTTATTAAATACATGAATTTGTAATGGCTTTGGTTTAAAATAATAATATCTGTCTATAGTATATTTGATGAGTGCAACCCATTTTCAATTGATTTTAGCAAAAGGTTAGCTGCATTTTCTCAGGAATGTTATGATAGCTGAATCCATGAACCTCTGATACAATATTTGAAAACTTGCCATTAACAGCACATTTGAACGAAATGAAAAACCCCAACATATCACTCCCGATTCCAATACCCTCCGTTTTTTTGTCTTTACTTTTCTGAATTTTTTCCTTGTAATTGCTTTCTGCTGCTGTAATTATGCTGCATAGTATGCTTCATAAAATCTAATTCAAATGCAACAAATTTAAATTAAATTTAATGGGTAAAAAACTACAAATCACAAAATTATTCAAGGAAACTGGCATTTCAATGTGTGTGATTACAATGTCAGAACCAATTTTTAAAGTATATAAGCCCTTCATACAAGTCATAGACCAGTGATAGTCATGAGATCATGGAAGGATTGGAGACGTTCTTCAAGAAATAAAAATAAAGCCAGAAGATTGGCCAGACATCTGTTGGGCACAGACAGGCCAATAACTTTCAAAGAATTGTACTTCAGGACTTAAGTTGAAAGTAATCAAACCAATTTAGACTCATAAATACATGGGGCTGCAACTGGCACTTACCTTGTCAATGGATATCAATTGCCCATCTTTGCTACCATCATGTAATAATATCTCAGACATCTTCTTCCCTCCCCAATTTTTCTGATGAAAATGAAACTAATAAGTAGGCCCTGTACTTTTGCAAAACATGTACAGGTTTATGATGATTATATACGAGGCTAAACTGTTCATATAAATTTGGTTTGTGTGGTTGATTCATTCCAAATTTTAATAAAATACCACCAAATAGATATTGAACAAGTTTTAGCTCTACAAAATGAATGGATTTGACTCTACCTGTTCACCTGAATGGCAATAATGCAACGGTTGACATCAATAAACTACTTCATAGTTATAGATCTGTCTTTGAAAGTGCTCTCAGCTGTATGTGAAACTAAGTGGTTATGGTTCAGTAGTCTTCCATGTCAAGGTAAGCTGTTTAGAACATGTAGATGTATCACAACAAGTTGATAATCACATTCATGGTGAGACAGGTAAAATAAGTAGGGTGAAATACCCTAAGACCCATCGTAGTATATTCAGATTAATGTAATCTTGACGGCAGATCTGGGTGACTGTATTTCTCAATGCATTTATGTGTGTAGAAAGCACTGTATAGGGTTTCAAACAGAGGATGTGGAACACATTCTATGGAAACCTAAGCGAAGCTAAATTGAAATTCATGATAAATAAGGAGTTCTTTTACCCCTGATTACAAACCAGACAAAAGCCTAATATGCTTAAGCTCACTTCATATTATTTAAGTGCCAAAAGTGAATCTGTAACTACCTTATTAAGGTTTGATCAATAACTTCAAGCTGTTTGAATGGAATTCTTGTAAATAAATTCATTTTGAAAATGAATAACTGTCTCCATGCATAAAATCTGGCACAGTAGCAAAATACTGCTAAGTGCATTTCCAAAACATCTCTTCAAGGCTAATTTCTCAAATCAGACTTAATATGCCAGCCTAAATAATCAAATACAAAAATGTATAGTATAGCAGCCCAAAGATCAAATGATATAACTCAATATTGGTCATAATGATTTTTGCGATTGCTACTCTTAATGTAGCATTCCTATATTTTAATGGATAAAACAATAGGCCAATAAAATGTCACTGTGACTACATATGAAGATGACTTACCCCATTATTTCAGGTTATCTTTTTTTCTGTAATAAGATTACAAGTATGGATATGACACTTGAAGCAATAAAAATAGTATAAATTAATATTGGTTTCAACCATTATTTGCTCTAATAGAAGTATAATGTTATACTGTTTTCCTAGATTTTCCTTTCATGTAGACCCACCTCTAGTTTCAATGTGGGGAGTGTTATAATACAAGAGTCAACTAGTATCTACCGTGTATAAAAAATAGCAACATTCTAGTGGAAAATATAAATGGGTCTGCCGACACATACCAGAATATCTAATTGAATTAACATGTACATTGCATTATTTTTTCCTGGCTTCTTATTTGCGAATCATGACTGACATATAACATCTATATATGACATAATGAGGATGGCAGTTGAGAGCATAAAAAGTATTCCATGGTAGAAATTCTACAAGTTGAGACATTTTGCACACCTAAATTAGACAAACTCATTTTGTACTGTCTAGACTAAGCTCAAATCATTACTGCGTCAGCTATTGGCCAACTAGTTAGAGATTAGATTGGTGCAGTTATCTATAGGATCACTCATTAAAACCTTGATACCACTCAGGTCGTTTTCTAAAAAGAGCCAAAACCTACACCTGGCTTCTCTCTACAATCCAATTCCTTATAGTAACCTATATACTCTAAATGATGTAAATGGACCTTAGTAGCTGTACATGTTAGGAGATTACCAGTATCATTTGTGTAAAAACTATCAAGATCTAATCCAACATCAAATCTAATTATTTGTAGAATCACCTTACTATTATGAATGTAACATTTCTATAATACAGTGAATAACTTTTACTAACTATTTTTCATTTTCTTTCCTTCCCTTCCCATCAATAGTAGCAGTTTGTACAGTTATTGGGAGGAAAATAAATGTTGGCAATAGAATGAAAACTTTCATTGAGCTCTCTCTCAAAAGGAAGTTCTCCCATTTAAATTTAATAATCTCTCTATCACAGAAATTATTGAATCGAGTCTAAGGCATTCCGCAAATTATCAGAGTGGATTTTCAGTTGCAAAAGTGAAGGCATCTTTTGAGAAACACAATTAAGCTCAATCACAACCTAAGGAAAAATGATAAATTTTGCCTCTTAATGGCCACTGACCAAGACAAAAAATATGGCATCGATGCAAATGAACAAAATGAAAATGAACTTATATGTACCACTGCCAAATATTCAGGTATGCCACAATATAAGTTTTGGATGATACTTAATGTAGATACCTGTTATAATGTACCTATTTAAAGAAGAGTGGTCTTCACTTAAATAGCAATCTATCCTAAAATGAGACATGCTTTTATTTTGGCCATATTTTGATCTCATAGCCAGAGAATAACTAGTTATCCTATTATAAAGCATTGAAAAAAAATGATGGTAGCTATAATCACAAGGGAGTGAATCATGGCAAAGCATTTACCCAATATGTGTGTCAATAATATTAATTTAAATACAATGGCAGTGAATGATGAATGGGTAGTATGAATAATTTGAGATGAGCACACCCTTTGTTTTTAATGCATCCTAAAATGAAATACTCAGGGTAGCATTCATGACTGTATCCATTTGAATAAGAATCATAAAAGGCAGCCTATGAGATAATCCCTGACATAACCCCAAGAACGATTGGTCACCAACAGGGGTGGCAGCAGCCTTTTGCAGCTGATTTTTCAAGTTAGAGCAAAGAATAAAATGGTGGGAACGAAGGGACCAATGGGACAAAAGTATCACATATTTACTCTAATTTAGCAATTAAATTGATTCATTTACCTAATTGATATTTTTTTCTTAAAATCGGGAAATTAAATCCGCAATTGTAAACATGATGAATGCCTCTGTAAGACCTACTGAGTTGAATATTATTATAATGTGAGACCATTCAGTCAATCTGTCTAGGTCTGGTCTGATTGATCCCCAAAAAAATTATTATCTGCATGTACCTTTGTAAATAGGTGTGATAGAAATAGAATTCAACTGAAAAAGAACACTATTAGCGAATTAATTCCATTAGACACCAAACAGGTAAAATTATTAAAATTTTGAAATCTCAAAGTGACAGTTGAAATTTTGGAAGAGAAGATTATTTGAATGAATTTAGAAAAACTAGATATATTGATTCATGAAATTTTCGACTGTAGTAGCAACTTAATGACGCCCACAGCAGTTTTTCATTCATTTCTGCATAAAGTTTCCTAATTCAGGTGATCGAGCTCACTAAAGTATCTCAAACAGCATTATGTGTAGAGTGAACATTTCAAGCAATTGATTTGACTTTCCACACTCTAAGTGACTTGATTGAAATTCCTCGAAAAACTATACGGCAAAAAACACAGTTAAGCACGACTGGCGCATTCGCGGCCGGCCTACGTCCCAATCAAACCTGAAGGTTCAGTGAGGATTTGGCGAAGGGGTGAATTACACGGGTCAAGCTCCACACTTACTTGAATATGTGCTTGTTGTCGATGTTCGGCACTCTCAAGGACGACGGCGGGACCGGGCTAATCCCCATCATGGGGTCCATATGCATTTCCTGGGGCCTGGAGGCCTTCGCACTCAGATCGAGGGGCTGCTCGAGAGAGAGGCAGGACGAGAGGGTGTTGGTTGGCGAGGGCGACGTCGACGAGGCACGTGGGAGCGGCGGCAAGGGAGTCATGGGCAGCGCTCCAGGTGGCAGCACGGGGGGGAAGCTGGCTGAGGGCGCCCTCCGACCCACTTCCTCCTCCACGTCCGACGAAGAGGACTCCACCGACGATCCCCGGTCGTCTTCGGTGGGCGTGGGGGGCGTGGGGCCGTGCCTCTGGAGCTGGGAGACGATGGCTGATCCGTGATGGGGAGGCAAGTACCAGGGGAACATAGCGACCCCTGCCGAGGGCGGGAAGAACTGGGGAGGCAACGACGGTGCCGCGGCCCCCGCCGCCGCGTTGGCGGTGGACGTCTTCGACGGACTCACTCCCGGCCGCGACGACAGGGTGGCGGCCTCAGTGATGAGTGACGCCGCCATGGAGGATGCCGCCTCCAAGGTGGCCATTGCCGCCGAGGAAGCAGGGATGCGTGGAGGCACTGCAAGGCTTGTGTTTGGCGTGGGAGTCCTATCTGCGTGGGGCCTTCTGTGGCGGTGGTGGTGATGGTGGTGGTGGTAAGGCGAGAGGTTGAAGGGAGAGCGTTCTATGTTTGTCTGGGATATGGGAGGTGTCAGGGGACCGAGGGTGGTCCCCTCGCCACCTTCGTTTGGTGCTGAAGAGTCCGTCTGGGGGTGTCGCAGGGATATGGGCAGGTGAGGAAAGGCTGCAGAGATGGAGTCGGGCAATGGCGGAGTGTCCCTTGAACTCTGGCTACTCTCAGAGTGTGGGCTCTGCATCTCAAAAGAAAACAAAACATGTTCCACTTATTGGTTTATACTTTTCAAGCAAAATGACTTACGATTAGTAAATTAAAGCTAGCGGAATAAGTGCACGATACAACTAAAAAGTTCTGCATGTTATTTTAAAGAGGAATACAGAACACTTACTCAAGTACTTTACTGCAATTTCTTTGCATTATTTAATATCATGAGCCTATCGGTCATCGATATCATAAATTTAAAACAAATGTGGCATCTGCACAATATATTTACATTTCAAACCAAGAACATATAGAATGTGCATCAGCACAGCCTGCTCATTCATTTGAAAATGTATAGCATTAATATATCAATTGTGGACTTTTTGGCATTTTATATTTCATTGGCACAAATTTTCTAGTCAAATATTAGGATGATTACTGACTAAAAATAAAAAAATTGGTTAAATCTACATGAATAAACCAATCAGTTATGATTTAAAGATCACACGCTTTAATTAGCGTTAAACGTTTTAATAATTTTCATTAAATTCTTCCGTAGAATAATCCAGTGTATTCAATTTTGCCTTTCAATATATCCAAATTTGATTTTACACTATACATGCACTTTTGGTGTTTCTGCTGAATCACAATCTGATAAACCCTTTGCTGAGCACCATTTTTAACATTTACCTAAGATTGAACCGACTGATTTCCAAACTATTCAACCACAAAAGTTGGTACACGTCGCGGATAAAAAATGCAGCCACAGTGTCATGCTAAAGTAAGACACGCTAGGAACACAGCAATCCCAAACCAATTTCCGATGCGATCTAATTTCCAATCCGTTAGTTATAAATGGTGGTACCCGAGAATTAAATCACCACGGCACTTCTCGGACGTAGGTCGTCTTGTTTTCGGTGAAGGCCGAATATAATCACCACACGGGGAGACGACGAACGAGGCTTTCAATTTATTTAAATTAATCTAATATGAGTTTGGACCAAAAAGGGAGTCCGTGCATAGTCACATCCAACCTGAGAACATCGGACCACTCTTTGAGTACATATAGTATTATTTCACTGGCAAGCGAATGCTCACACGGAAACCTATAGACACTCATAGGGCACAGTATTATACTTAGAAGTCCGACTAGTAAAAGTAGTCTCACCGTTGAGTCTAGGAAGACTCCTCCATCACAAAAACAACACCTGTCTTCGGGCTCCCAGTCTTTGATCTCTGTTGCTGATTCTAATGTTTGTGTTTCTTCTCCTGCCTTCAAGGGAACATTGTATACAAGTTCTTGGTATTTTTTCCATTTCCTTCTTCCCATCAATTCCTCAGCTACTCGTTCCAAACCTGAAACGACACAAGACACCTTCGTTCTACACATCGCAAAATCTATGTTTGGAGGATAAAAATTTAAAAATAATCTCAAATGGAAAAAAAACTCCAAAATGAAAAAAAGATGAACCGGTCACTTCCGATAAATCTAAAAAATCAATGTTATATTTACTGTGGCAAAGGGGATTGTATTACTCCGACGGGTAGTACAATTCCGTAAGACTCGAAAATTAATTTCGCGTCCCGAAGGAGACATTTCACGCACGAATTCGACACACGTAAAGTAAAATTTGTAAATACGGGGAGAAAGCGCAGTCGACGCGAGCGATGCACTTTATCGACTAATTTAAGAATTCACTTCCACATTTGGCTTCTTCCTAGTTCCGAGTATCGCATCTACAAAACTTCTTCGGCACATCAGCACAATATTTTCCTTCTTGCGCATAACAGAGAGAGGGAGAGAAAAAAGAGTGAGTTGACGTTTATGTGACTCTTACTGCAGACGACAAGAGTTCTACATGGGCAATATGCCGCGGCCTTGGAGTGTTGCATCGCACTATGCAACGAAACCGAAGTGCATGCATGCCGATGCATTGAATGGGAGGGAAAGGGGGGGTAGTAGTCACTCACAGCAGCGAACGCGAAAAAGCCCGCTCCTCGGGGAAAATACATCGGAGCGACAGCCAAAATTTTACAATGCCACCACGTGAATGCCTATATTTGCAAGTACTCGAATGCCTGATACTTCAATTTCGCCTCGTATTATTTACCTCACGATCTGGTTGGAAGTGGTGGTGGGTCAAGGAGAGAGTACTTACGTACTCGTCTCTCTCTCCTCTCAGTCGATGACAAGTAAAGGGGGGAGAGGCCCGGCGAACGGGCGGGAGGGGAGGACGGGAGACCGGGGGGGAAGTTGGGGGGGGGGAGCCGGGCTCTTCCCATCGCCGGACTGCCCCCTCGCACTAAGGTGTCCCACACCACAGCTGATGTTCTATACGGCACGGCGCCCTCTCGCTACGCTTCGCTTGCCTTTTTCCGCACTCATCACACTACTCTCCACCCACGAGAGAGAGATATTCGGAGAGGACCACCCTCTCAGGTCACCCCCCCATCCCCGTTCGGCAATGTCACGAGGATGCGTAGCGGGCAATTTTAATCCGAGGAGACACCGTAGAGACCACCGACGCCGCGGGAAGGGGGGGGTCGACGGAAAACCCCGTCCCGCGGGGCGGTAGGTAACACATTCACGGGACCACCACCCGATTCCCGAATTTCTCGCCTAGCGGCCCTCTCGCTCCCTTTCTTCCCTCCCTTCCCTCACCAACCTATCTCGTGTATTTTGGGTGTAACAGGTCCACTAGATCGTAGCGAAAATAACTCGTGGTTCGTAAAATACACGGCAACTGATTCCTTCTCTGACCCCCCCCATCCTTCGTCAACACTTCACGTACTCACCCACTAGGAATACAATGTTCTTGGTCCATCTCTGCAGCTCTTTTTTGATCGCTCGTCGCTCTTGTACACAGCGAGCGTAGGAGCACTCAGCCATTTTTGCCTTCACCCTGTTGTGACGTCACGTCCTCATGACGCAACACGTTGCACCGCGTCGCCGTCGGCTGGGATCTTGCAGCCTGCAATTCGGCGTCGGAGCGGGACGACCGTCGCGGCCGATGCGAAAACATGCAAAAATCCGAGGCGGGCGAAGGAGCAGAATCGAAGACGCGTCCGGGGGGGATTGAGTGGGAGGGATCCAAAAGGGGGGGAAGTGTGTGTGTGTGGGTGAGGGGGAGGGAAGCGAAGAAAGATTTTGACTGGTGCGGTGTGTGTGTGTGTTTGGATGTGAGTGTGTTTGAGTTGAAAGAGAGAGATTGACAAAGGGTCTCGGCACAGCGTGCGTGTGTATGTCGTACGTGAAGGGGGGCCGTTTGAGTCTGGAGCACGCGTGGTTTTTTTAACGAGGAGTGCGGCCCGTCCTCCTCTCTCCCGTCGAGGGGTCTGCCTTGGTCGTCCACGGGCGTCCTTCGGCGTCTTCCCGCGGCGGCGGCGGTGAGTTTTCGTCGTTCGGCTTCCAACTCCACCCCCCTCCCCCGAAAAATTCCCTAGCCTCCTTTACTGCCCGCTGCACCGCCTCCGACGAGTGAATGTATGTTATGGATCGCGCTGCAAGCAGCGGCTGAGATAAGGGGGAGGAGGGAGGGGCGGTAGAGAAGGGGGTTCGGCGGCTTGGGGAGGGGGAAGAGAGAGGGGAAAAGGGGGCGGAGCGGAGAGAGAGAGGGGGGGGACGAGGGGGGGGGACCCGGTGGACTTGGGGAGGAGGAGGAGGAAGATGGGGGAACCCGTGGTGAAGGTGGAGGGGCGATCGGAAGGGGGGCAAGGATAAAACCATGCCCTACGAAATATCCGAGTGTTCCGTCGGGGGAGGTTAATTGTCCTGCGTCTTTCCCTCTGTACTGAGCACCGCCGCGCGTGTGTGCGGGAGAGCGAATGGTTACATTTCGATGCGAGATTGTTACCCTCCCCTCGTTTCCCTCCCTCCTCTCGGAAAACTATCCCCCCTCCACCTCTCACCCTTCCCCCCTTCCTTCCCCTACAATTCCCTCCCCGTCTCTCTCTTCCTCAGTTCGGCTCCTTCCCTCCTCTCCTCCTCGCTCTGAACTCGCAGCGCCTCTGTGTGTTCCTGACCCAGACACTTTTAGTTTGCGTTGCCCTTCTCGCCACGCCCAAACACGCTCGGAGGGGATGGGGCCCGGAGGGAGAATCGCAGGAGGAATCGGAGGGGAGGAATAGAGGGAAGGCGGAGGGTAGGGGAGAAGGGGGAGCAGCGGAGGGGGGAAGGGAGGCAGGAGGGGAGTGGCGGCAGCGGAGGGGGAAAATGGGGAAGGGGGAGAGTTTCGAGATTGATGGGACGGGGGACGGAAGGGGAGTGAGGGGGCGTAGCTCGGGAAGGGGGGAACCGGAGAGTAAGGGTGGGGTAGCTGGAGGGGATTGGGAGAGAGGGGGGGAAGGGGTTGGTAGGGGCGATGAGAAGTGAGGAACAATGGTGGGACGTATGGAGAGGAGGGAGGGGCGGAGACGCCAAGGAGAGGGGGGGCGGAGGAAGGGGGGAGGGGCCAAAGAGGAGGGAGCCCCATGAACGGCTAAAGCATTCGTTACGTAAATTCCGTCCTTTTTCCCTCCGCCATTGGAAAATACGGCGACGAAAAGCGGGCGCAGAAAAAAAATTATTATGGGAAGTGACGGGAAAAAAATGGGTGGAAAAGGTGGGGTCTTAGAGGTGAGGGGGCGCGAAAATGTGCCCCCCATTTACCACTCCTCCGTCCGAGGAACGAAAATTCTCCGTCCAGTTAGCCGTAAATTTTTCTCTGCAATGAGTGAGATTTTGATGCCTTCGCGAGACGAGTGGTTGTGCGCGCGTGTTTGCAGGGGGGGAGGGAAGGAGATCGGGTGTGCATATGCGTGTGTGTGTGTGTGTGTGCGTGTAGAGTTTTAAACCCCTCCTTGCGGCATGGACGCAAAATACTTAAACCTCCCTCCTCCCGACCGCCGGGGTTCCCTCCGAGAAATTTCTCTCCTTTCTCCTTGTTGACGGAAAGACGGAGCGCTGATTAGGATAGACTATCGATCAGCTTTGCAATGAAATGTCAATATCAGTTAGCTTGGCCTTAAAGCCAGCAGTCCTCCGTCAGACCGGTCGGCGCTAAACTTGAGCGCCGAAGGGGGTATTTATTTTAATATTTTCAGCTCTCACGCATCGGGTTTCGCGGGACGCGCGGACGATTTCTCGAGTTCCGCGGTCGGTGTCAATTAAGACGTTGGTGCAGCGGCCACACACCGCGAAAGAGAACATGAATGACCTTTCGAGAGATAAGAATCTTCTATAACGTTTCGACTAGGTATCTACGGGGCAAAACCGAAGACATAGACCATTTCGAAATCGTCGTGGCACGATTCTGTTCCGTCCGGAATAATATTCCTGGTGGGCGACAGTCCGGCGAATGTGTTCCGACAATTCCTAGGTGTACGTATATAAATAATTACGGTTGAAATGCACCGAGTTGAAAGCGTTAGCTGGCCCAACTGGGAGGAAAGTTAGCAACCGGACCTTAGGTGCCCTGATTTTCAACTCTCGTCGAATAAGACGGCGGCGGGACCATGCATCCGTGCACTTTTTCTGCAGTGGGCTTTCTAAGGAATCTCCTGCGGAGGGCTGCGATCTCCCTCCATAATGAAATCTTTCAAGATCACTAAAACTTGGGAATATATACATTTATATAACTCGGACATCATCTTTTTGGTTGGGACATCCGATAGTGAGACAAATATCGTGTGACCCAATTCTCACCGGACAAATCTTACATCTGAGACGAAAAACATTTCTCTAATCTCCCACGATGATTTCCACCTTCGAAATACAACAAAGTATTCCAAAAATGCATGAAAAGAGGCTCTTGCCTCAAGTGCGAAAAGGCCTCCTCGACATCGCGTACGCTGAAGACGCAGGCTTACACGTAAACCACAATATTAGATTATGATTATTATAAATAAATATTATTGATATTATTGTTTAATATTATAATTGACTATCATATTTAGGTTAATTTCCGATTAAATATACACTGTTTTGAATTGTTCATGAAAGTTAATTTATGTGTTTTCGAAGATACAAAATAGCCTATATGGTTTTAATAGTATTTTGTAAATACTATATTTTATTTTTGTTTCATTAAAATATTTTCCGAATATATTAAAATAATATTGATACAACCACCACAGCGAAAATGCTGGTATCTTCCCTTACCGGGATAAATATGTTTATGCCATCGAATCGATAATGGAGAAATAGAAAATAAGCGAACTAAAATTGGAGTGTCTTTATTTTTTAACAATGGCAGCTGTGATAATACTTGACTAACTCACCTATCATTCATTGGCATTATATATATATATATATATATATATATATATATATATATATATATATATATATATATATATATATATACACACACACACATACATACAGACATACATTGTTAATTTGGTATGACTGGTTTCGCTCTTACAACATTAAATATACACTATAACACATGGGCCATTTAGGTCAGAGCAAAAAGGAATTTCGCGGAATTTATCAAATGTATTTCTTGTGTAAAAACAGGTATAGATATATTCCACAGAATATCCAAGAGTATCAGATATTAATACATCTGATCCTCTTGATTTTAAAATAGGTATCGGTCGGTTCCAAATACTGAAGATTAAAAATACATATTAGCAGTTGAGATCTTATAGAGTGAAAGAAAGGGGAAGCATGGAACCGCACAGAAAGCGGACGGCATTATATGCTAGCGTAGCCCTTTAGGGGAAATTATATGTAAGTTACTTGTAACATTACAATCACGAAGGTGCACAAGCTTGCCTCTTACTGTTTCATATGGAACCTCTTGGAACGCGGCTTAAGCAGTAATCAATCGGTGGTATCCGTCGGAGAAAGCTTTAATAGAGAAATTGGATAAAGTTCAAAGAAAATCCAAGATACCTATTAGTCAAAGATTTTTAGAGGAAGAAAGTAAGTGTTCCAGAATAACTGGAGAAAGTATGACGGTATACACTCCAGTCACGAAAATAGCAAGTCAGATTAAGACTCTTGGAATGAAAGAGGCACACGACCACTCACAGATTCCATCACAGAGAGAATAGTTAACACTACAACACATCGACAAATTAGACTGTTCGGAAAATATCAGAGAAGCATTAATTAATTTATAACAAAAGCAAAATACATTTCAATAAATTTCCCTCCATTGCACATAAGTTTAACATTCAATACTCAAAAAAGTTTGCTATCTGTCGTTTTTGATGCCCCTACTTAAATATCCACCTTATATGAATAATGGACGCGGCCCAACCGCAACCGCACCCTGGCAAACACCCGCGTTGCAAGTTGCAGGTTATGACGCAGCGGTATGCATACGCACATCTTGGACAAAGTCTTCCGAAAATCTTTTTATAATTTCCCCCTTCGACTTTAGCAAAGATTTAACAATCATTCCCACATACTTCACTTGATCAGAACCTCTACCGACTGCTAAGCTTGTGACGTGAACATTTTTTTTATAATTTCGACAACCGACGAGAAAGAAAATAAACACATTTCATTTACTGGAATGGGTAGCGAAAAGATGAAAATGTGACACATGGACCGGCGAGAAAACGCGCAGGAACCCAAGAGTGTGAATCATATTTCTTAGTCATCAGGCATACATTTTTTTTCGCCTTCTTTGGATGAGGAATCGTCACGACGAAAATTAACACGCACAAGGAGTATCATTCGACTGCATCAACCAAATTCGTCCTTTTCTCACCCGAGTGCTCGGTTACCGGACAAAAAAATGAGAACAATATCACATGAGTGGATATCAGAAGAGGATGCACCCAATGAAAAATACAAACGGCTATGAGGAACGCTACGGAGAATATTTACAGACCATTCCATTCATAGAGGTACGCCAAAACGAATAAACTCTTCCAGCTATGCCAAAATATCTACTCAATACAAGTAAATAAAGTTCGTTTAGAAATTTCAGGTGGACAAAGTATAAATGAATCGTGACAATGCGATTTATATTGTCCATTACTCCTAATATATATATGTACTATCATGCTTCCTCTCCTAATCCCATCCTTGAGTCATAATCCTCACTCACAATCCCTTCTCAATGGTTCTAGCCCATCCGCTGTGTACCGTTTTTTGGATCACGAGCAAGTGTAGGTATATTTATGAGCGTGGTTGATTTGAAACCAATTAGTACAATAGTCTACATCTCGATGCCGTTTTCTTTACAAGTTTTTTGAAAGCCAACGAAGACGACTTTTGTCGTCTTAAATATCAAGATTTCCGTTGGTAATGGGTAAGTAATTTGTGGTCTCTGAAGCATATGCAGCTTTTTGAGACATTGAGCGCGGCCTTTCCCATGCAATATTTTAATCATATATTTGAGTATTTTCTGATGATCATGCCATTATGAAATGTAAATGTTAAGCAATAAAATCAATTTAGTTATAACCAACTGCCCACCAATCTGCCTTAAATCAAGGCTTGGCGTCACTGTCATGCAGTAGGACCAATCACTGGGTCCTCCGAGTCTTAATTTTACCAAAATAGGCGTACGACGATTCTGCGCTGAAAATACTTGCATCAGCCTTAGTTAAAGTTTTTACAATTTGTTTGGATTATAGTTAAAACTTTTACCGTCCCCGCATATGAACCGGATACTACATAAAACATAATTAGTGCTTTACATTGTACGCACACTGACACTATTTTACTCGATTAAAAAAAGTAAATACTAAAGAAGCTATTGTTCCTTGGTTAACTTAGCTAATCGATAATAACTAATCCATAAAAAATGGAAATTTTCGTCCGCGTGCCATGATGCGTATCCATTTCAATCTGAAAATATCTAGATTATGGGAGAGTGTCTACTCGGCCCTTGGAACCTTTATGCCCGAAAGAACAGACCCGAGAAGCTTGTGAGGAAATATAGTTGAAAGTAATTCCCAGCGACAGCAGTTTGAAATAAGGCCTCTGTTAAAATAGCAGAATAATTTTGTATCCCTAAACACTCTGGTTTATTTGAGGCAGCGGATGTGTCCAGGACGTGTTTTCGGAACTGCAAGATAAAAATATTATCTGGGCAGAACGCTATTGTATTGAATGCTCTCTAAATACGGTGATGAAACCAAATTTCGCAGTTGTTTTTGCGTAACCACAATTGCTATTGTTTTACGTTTTTTTCAGCTCGAACCGATGTTTTTTCAACTAATTTGCGTCCTTTTTTAGGAAATGCCTTAGCGTGCATGCCCCAACTTGCATAACATTCTCCGTCGGGAACACTAAAATACAGGGAAAAATAAATTAAAGATTGCAGGCACCGTAACCAAAACGCTGACAACTATTTTCGCCCTTGAAGTCACACGTTAGGACTTCCGGTGGCTCGGGCGGCCGTTTAGGGCGGGATTGGGCGGGCGAGCGGGACAGCCACCCAGGGGCCCCGCGCAACGGGGGGCCCGCGGCATCGGTGCTACTACGGCCGGAATATTTCGCGCACGGCGTCACCCCAAACGGCCGGCGACAGAGCCCCCACATAGACCACACGGACTGGACCTGACCGACGCCATGCCAACCACAAACGAGATCGCATCCGCGAGAGACTTCATTTGCGAAAGACGAAGCAAGTAGGCGTTTGAGAGAGTACGGCAATTGGAATCGACTCGTAGAAGTTCGCGGTCCACGCCGCGGAAATTATTTGAATCCTTCGTTTTATCGACAAGCTAGACAATCCCTACGAATAAAATAAAAAAAGGCCTGTCTAACAAGTGAGATATATGTAACCTTTAAGACAATATTTTTTCTACTTCTACGAATAAATCCTGCAACTAATTTGTGACTACCCACCATGAAATAATTATTGGCTGTTGCTCTAACATCCCAGATCTCACGTCTATGTGGCGGCTCGCTAGGTATGATGTATAGATGGGTGAGAAGTGCCCTTGTTTTAGCGCGTCGATTCTTTACTCGCATGCTCTGATTGCGCTCAAATGTTATTTAGAATGAGAGCGGTGGAGAACACCATACCAGTTAGGGTTGACGTTCAAAAGGAGAAGATGCTGACCGAGTGGCTGAGTATTCCACGGCCGCTCACATTCCAAAGAATACTCTAGGAAAAGACATTTAACAATGGTACGGGTAAGTATAGCACTACAGGTTTAGCATGCAAAAACGGATCGTATGCGGCTATACGGTAATCAGGGCACAGACGAGAATCCTATTCCCATGGCCTGAAAGCCAATATGTGAATATAAGTTCAGAAACGCTTCCAGTAACGTTATTTAACAAGTAAATTTCCGGTAAATGCTATTACACAACCATAAAAATTAAAAATGATATGAACATATATTCTCTGTGTAAATAACATATAGCGAGTAGCTGAGAAAGATCATTGTATTACTACGCAAATGAGAGAGTTGGAATTGAGTTCAAAATAATGAGAATTCAACATTTACATAAGGTTTTGGAAGATACACTTAAGTATATTTGCCGGTAGTTTTGAATCCAATATGTCCAGATCATATTTGGTTTAGAAAATGAAAGTGTTTTCATCTGCTAAACTTCGTTGGAGAAAAACGGTGATTTTTAAAATGCAGATCAGTCATTGAAATTAAATAGAGTAGTCTTCAATGGACAATATTTCTTTCAATTGATACTATTTCTTGATGCAGATGATTTGTTTGTTTATTCGATCTATACATGCACAAGTATAATGTACTTGATTTAGAGTCCATGATTTCCTTGCGACGGTTTTCGAAGAGCACCAAGAAGGGGATGAATTTCCAACAGTTAATAAGTATGTGTATAATTTATTTTAGTAGAGTGCTTGAACAATAACCTATAACACCATGCTTGAAGAACCATCAAAAGTGGATCTAGTTAGACTCAAAATAGAAGTAGCAAGGGCCAAATGTACACACTTGATAAAGAATTCAAAGATCAGAGGTTAGAAAGCCTTATACACAATGGGCTCAAAATTCAAAATTTAACTTTCAGGGTATTAAAAATACAAAAAAATATATTTATTTTTCAGTAACTGCTCGTACTCGGATGAAGGTGGCTTGGGCCACCGAAATATATAATTCTTGAGCGAGTGTTATAATTTTTATTAATATTTTATCATATTATTACGTAAGTGTCTGTGAGTAAAATTGACAACGTATGTGTGTGTGTATATAGAAATATATATATATATATATATATATATATATATATATATATATATATATATATATATATATATATATCGATTTTACGGAAAAACTCACACGAGCGGCACAATAATGGGCTGACACAATATAACACAAATAGAATAGAATAGCAACATTTAAAAGGACACTCACACGGTAAGAGTGTCCTTTTAAATGTTGCTATTCTATTCTATTTGTGTTATATTGTGTCAGCCCATTATATATATATATATACATACATAAATGTATGTATATATATATATATATATATATATACATATACACAAACATATTTTACAAATAAATATATGTATGTATGTATATATATAGACTGACGAAGCCGTACATACGTATAGTAATTGACATATATATATACACACATGCACACAAATACGCGTTTATGTATAAATATAAATGCCGACCGTCTTGTTCTACATATACGTTCGATATGACCCATGTATGTACGGCTTCGTCAGTCACCAGGAGAGAAGTCATACATAAATAAATCTACATAATACCCCGCAATATGTACATATTACATCATTTCTCTGCTTTCCAACTGGAGGTACCCTTACCAAAAATTAGACTGTCGGAGTGGGATTCTAACACACTAGTATACCGTACCTTATCGTCAAAAAAAGCTTAAGTTCGGCTTTGCAAATAGAATCCATCTTTAAGTAGGGGGAGGTACACACTTGACATGGGTAAGTGCAATACTTGCTTTGAGCTTGAGGTGGAATCGTATTAGAGCTGAGACTTTCTTGGGATCACAAGGCATTCTAGCTTCATAAACTGATCATTGGTAAATATATCGACAAAACTTTTTGCAACATGATATGACCGGCCAACCAAGGTTCATTATAAAACATTTTTCCCTACCCTTTATTTCAACATAAGCCACCTAAAATATTTTTGTGCTACGCTTAGTAATTGACAATAACATTATCATTTACACAGAGAGGTACGGGATAGACTAAGTAGGTTCAAGCAGAAATAAAAAAATATCAAGTCAATCAAAGTCATTGAGTTTGGTACAAGAGATTTGCTGCTGACCACCAAGCTTTGCCAGCTGAACCTCATTCCCCTTGTGTTGGTTAGTAATCTAGTTACTCTCTAATGTCCTCTCCTCTATTTCCTCATTTATTAAGAGAGTTGATGAGCTAGCTAGATACTTTAGTCCTATTTACAAGATTAATTGCTGCCTTTATTATATGTTTTGAACTACATATAGGAAGAGCTGATGTGTATTCTCGAATTCGTACAAAAAATCTATTTTCACTTAGAACTGCATGAAAATTCTGCATTCATTTATTTCAGTTTAAATTGGAAGTAGGTAGTGATTCACTCAGTAAGCGTTTTAAATAGACAGATTGACAAATGGGGATAATGATTAATTACGTTAAGGAATATGTGATACGAAAAATTTCCACCATTAATTTTTTAATTCCCCTTCGAGCTATATAATCAATAAGACAAACATTTACACAAACTGCTTCAAAAAATGCTCGTTTGAATTTAAAATTTCATAAATCGAGGACCGCAAATTGGTCGGCGACGTGGTGCGAACATAAAACAGCGCGGTTACATTCGAACATAAAGTTCACGTCAAGTCTCTAAAGGCTGCATCGGTGGTTAAAACTTCCTTCGAGCCCGTGGCGATGTAGTTAACGTCTTTGAGAGCGTAGGGGAAGAATAAATCACTCAGCGTTAAAAAAACCCAATGGATCCGAGACGCCAGCGGCGAAACGAAGTTACATTGCAGCGTCGCAAATATGCGTTTTTGCAACTTCATCTTGCACGCGCTAAATCAAAATGTAAGCAACCGCGAGGAGGAGCACATTGGGGTGAAATATTTGGGCCGACACTAAAGTTTTCGATTCGTAGGAATCGCAGACAAAGGGTGACCCAAAGCGAAGAAGTTAGTTAGGCACCCCACCTCATCTCGAATACACATAACGGTCGCACGTGCCGATATCTCTCAAAACAATTGCACTGGTTCCAATGCTTCATTGTCACTTCCAGTGTTGTCGTCCTAGGGGTGTGTCTCTACCATCTTCTGTGTTGTAAATCCAAGCAAATACGATCTTTGCTTTCTCTCTCGGTTAATGAGACACCAAATGCCATCAGCATGCAAAGTGCGCGGCGACAGAATCCACAGTTACATCGAGGCCATCGTGTATATATGATCTACCGACGGGTAATGGACAAGGAATCTCAGCAACTCGTCCTCAAATTCCTTCCTCATATTTTCTGCTCACAACCAATGACAAACCAAAGGGGAGGTCGCCCGAGGCCTTGGAGTACCAAAACTACCATTGAAATGTTTTACTTATTCCAAAATTACGGAAGACATTCGGGTGTTAAGTTACCACTATAGGATCCCCACATTTTTTTAATAAAATCACACGTCGCACCTGCGGAAAGCAATACTTGAAAATTCCACTCCGCCATCAGCGAGAATTTTGTGAAAAGTTCAGTTATCCTCAGCTCTACCAACGGGAGACCCCAACACCACCCAACCATGATTGTATCCCCGGGTAACTGCCATCCTTCGAACGCCACCGTTCTCATCTTCATACATGTGCGTGCTTCATCGCCGCTCTTCCGCCACAGACCCTCCCGTCCATCTGCTCCACCCTCTCCGCAAGGCTCCGCCGAGAGTGGCCGCACCTCGAAATCCTAACAAGCGAGTCCTAAAAATCGGGCGGGGAGGCGGAGGTGATTGAAAAACAAACGACTACGCAGTTACGCGCCACCCCTTCCTCAAATCCTTTCGTGTCCCATACAGACAGAGCCCCCGCATCAAAAGAGCTCGTCATAGGGGAGAGAGAGAGAGAGAGAGGGAGAGAGAGTAATCGAAAAAAAGAAGCTCCAGTACGCAGCCCAGATGTCTCGCAAGACGGATCATTGATTAAGTTGGCCTAATGGTTCAATGCCGGAAAAGAGCCGACGTGATATTCTTTCTCCCTCGTCCTCCCTCCCTCAGCACACCCTATAGCCTCTCTTTCTCTCCCCCCCCCCGCCACTGCTTCCCTCCCCCGTAACACTCACTCGCCAATCCCCAATCCCCTCTTCCCAACCCGACAGTCCCCCCCCCAACACCGACGGCCAGAAAGGAGTAGTAATAGTAGTAGTCAACAGCCTAGCCACCGTCTCGCTGTGACGCTTCATCTAGGCTAGAGAGCCAAGGCAAACCCCTCCCCCACCCTCGTCCCGATAATTTCTCAGCGCGTACCCTCCCCACCCCCAATCTCCTCATCCAAACGCTCTCATTTTCTCCTTCCTCACCCACGAAATCTCTCCAATCTCTCTCTTTTTCTCAATTCTCCACGAATTTCCTCTACCCCAACGGCTAGGATTGCGTCTCTCTCTCTCGCCCTTTTAAAAAAACCCTTCCTTCCCCCACCCCATAACCCCCCCCCCCACCACTAAGTTCACCCCACCGGCGGCGGCGTCGGCGGCGTACGCACTGCGAAAGTCTCTTCTTTCGAACGTTCGAGAGAGAGAGAACAGACTCCCTCTATATCCTTCCCACCAACGCAGCAGCTCCCCGTCTTCCTTCTTGGCCGACGGATTGGGAAGAGAGGGCAGGCCGCGCGATTGGGGAAGGGACGGGTTGGGAGAGAAAAGCGAGGAGGCAACCCGCCAGAAGGAGAAAGGAGGAAGAGGAGGCGAAAAAGAAGGGGACCGAAAGGAGGAGGTGGACGGCGAGGTTTGAGAGAAGGAAGACACCGGAGGAGGAGTCGGAGGGAAAGGAGCTAAGTAGCTGCGACCACGTATTGGTGAGTGAGGCAGGTCAGAAACACCGGTAAATAAAACTGGTTGGGAGTCCCCCCTCAACCCGCCCGCCTTGTTTCCCCTCGTCTCTCCCTCCCCCCAATCCGTCGCCACCCCTCTACGCCACAGACCCCCCTCGCCAACCCCCCTCCGCCCTACACCGTTCCTAGCCCCTCTTTCGCGCGTTTTTTCTCCCCCGCCGTATTTTTTGGGGTCATTGGCCTCCCTCCAAGACTCTCTTCTCCCCCAATACCCTCCTGCCCCTCCCTTCCCGTTCTGGTCCCCTCCCCCCTTCCCATTCCGCCCCCTCTTCAACCTCCCCTACGTCGCCTCAGACGCGTACCCAAGCTCTTTCTCCCCCCCCCCCTCTCTTTCCCCCCGCACATCCCCCGCAACCGCTCCGCCTCCTCACACCCCCTTATAGCCCAATCCTCACCCTCCTCCCCTCGTTTCGCCCCCCTGCCATACCCTTTCCCTCCGGACCTCCCCCCAGCCCCCAACCCCCGACGACCAACCCGCCCTAAGGTTCTTACCGCCGGACCGGCGTCTAAAGCTTGATTCGCCATTCGCTTGTGGTTGGTTGGTTGGTTGGTGGCCCTGGGCTGGCGGTGGTTCGGTTCGTTGGTTGGTCGGTCGGCCCACGAAGGGAAAAGGACCCGGGAGGGAACGAAGGAAGGAAAAGACGCATGGGTGGAATAAGACGGTGGTGAGCCTTGGGCATGGGGGGCATGGGGGGGGGTCCTTTTCCTTTCCTCCACTTCGTCCGCGCTCTTTCTTCCGACGACTTCCTTTATAACCAACTTCTTACTTTCGTCCGCCCCTCATTCCCCTCGCGCCTTCCGTACCGCTCCCCCGAGCTTTCCTCCACCGCCTCTCCTCTTTCTATCTCCACCTCTCTCTCTCCCTCCGCCGCCCCCCCTCCGGCGGCGGCCGGCCTCCCGATGCCACCAGGGTCCCTAACCTACGCCACCACGAAACCCCGCCGACAGCGGCCCACATTCCCGATCGCACACGTCACGGCGGCTCGTCCGCACACGCGGAACACATACGAATTCACACACAGACATGCGGTTGGAAGGGGGTGGGGGTCGGGCGGGTGGGATGCGGGAGGAGATAGAGAGAGAGAGGGTGGTGGTCTGGGGATGAGGGGGGGAGGGGAAGGAGATGGGGTGGGAGAGGATTTTTCGTTTTTTTTTCTCCGGAAAAAAATACACGCAAATAAAAAGGAAGACGTATCGGGATCTTCGACCTCGCTGACTCCTTCCTTCGGGAAGGAGAGTCAGTCGGGTTCGGGTTGTTTGTTTGTCGCCCTTCCTCTCCTGATTTTTTTTCAAATGTTATTCCCGCGTCTTTCATTTTTGTTTCGTATCCCGGTCGACCTTTTTCGGTTTTATCGCGGACGTTGACGGAGCGTGCTTAGTGTGTGCGTCTGGGGGGACGGGGGACGGGATGAGGGTGTTCTAAAATGGAGGAACTGTTTAGTTCGGGGAAGTGGCTCAGGAAGACGCCTTACTCGTTTTTATTCGGTCTATCGAAGGTTTGTGCGAACGGGCACACACACTTGCAGACTTTGTGCGCCAAGGCATGAACGGATGGAAATAAGTCGTCACGATTCTTTCGAGCGAGCTCGAGCGACGGACTATATTATTTAGATACGCACTTAAGAATTCCTCATTCTCTGAAGGTCAATGGTGGAAAGGTATTGGCGTTGAAGGTAATGTATTTCGTCGACAGGTATCTAATATTGCTTTTAGAGCGGAGGAATGCTTCGCTAATCCCCAGTTTCCTGACTAATAGTTATGAAATCCGAGCAATATTTCCTGTACATCCTCCTCCTTCGTAGGACGCAGGCATTTGATAAGGTTTCCCAAATTTACGTCCTGACATATTTACATGTTTTCTTTCAATTGGATCACCAATTGAAATCACTTCTAATGGAACGTGGAACGCGTTTCTAACAAGAACGCTCGAATGCTAGCTGCCGACTATCGCCGAACTTTAAAGCGATACAAGTATCATCTATTTACGGGATAAAAGAAATAAAGAATATCTACTCAGATAGCCTTCCTACTTGAGTGTTAATATCTACTCTCTAACCATTATTTACATCTATGCACACAGCTTGATGATAATAATGACCTATCCCTGAACGGGTTTGCTCTCATTGATTCACGATTAAAATTTTGTTAAATTATATCAACTAGTACACATGCATGTTCATGTTTACAACAAGGGAGGGGGTAAAAATAGGCCGACTGAAGTAGTGGGTGTGCGTCAAGGAGACGCGAGTCGTTACAAGATTTTTACCCTAATCTCTGATACTATCTTCGTGTTAGTGCTATTCAGGAAATGTGTGGTTCCGCCAATGAAAACTCCCGCATCATGTCAAAATGATGTCCGACAGCGTGCCACTTTTCGAACCACCTTCGTTTCAAAGCGTTTGCCCCGATGGGTTGACTTGGTTCGATGATATCATACTATTCAGGTGTGACAAATCAGATTTTTTAAGACAAGGGTGTGGCTGACTTGCCGTTAGTTTTACCAGCACAAGCGGTTGTTTCTAGACTGCCATAAATGGCCTGTAATCACATATTTACGGCTCTTTCCATGACCTCAACGGTCTACACTATCCGAAGGATGTTGCTTACCTCTTTCTCTTGACTTCTTTCGAAAAACTTTTCAATACACATATGTACATACAACGAATATGAAAAATTAGACGACTTATGCCAGGTAGATGGTGAAACTGTTTGAGCCGTTACTTGGTGGGATTTTTCCATCGTATAGACAAATAAAAACACCGCATTTCCACAAATTATACGATGTGACTACTGAGCAGTTTTCAGAATTGGTTAGTGGCTGCTCGTCGTTGTCGTTGGGGTTTTTCCTTTTATTTTTTAACCCTCAAATTTAATACTCCATTAACTCTCAAATTCAATGCCAGTGCAACTTGAAACCTTAGCGAAATTCTAATCACCGGAGATAAAACTCTGAAGTCAGAAGTCAACGAAATAAGTAGCTCGATATAGAATACCAAACTTCTGATACAACTGAACCATCTGTTGACAATAGAGACAATACCTTCCCTATTTTGAACAAATGATTCAACTGTAGCGAAAGTTTGGTATTCTATATCGGGCTACTTATTTGATTCGACCTAGATACTAATTAAACCTCAAGAAACTGGAAACATAGCTCAGAGAGATAAAATATCGTTGAAAATTTATTTTTTCAAAGAGCGGACATTAACACAATTCCGGAAACCAACTTAACTCAGGATATGATAGCGTTTCCACTAGGATCATTCTCTGTCATGCGGGTAATATAATAAAATGATTCAAACATAACCAGGGCCCGCTTAAAATCTTTGGTAAATTTTTAAATATAAATCTGAAAAAAGTGTACCTCTGTATATGTCTCTGAATTAAAAGTTATTATCAAATTCAATCCAATGCATTTATCACTCAATCCAGTGCACTAATTATCAACAAACGGTATCGACACAAAAATGATTTCAATAAACAATCTCTCAAGAACAAATGCGTTAAATGCGAGGATTACACACCAATCTCTCTGTGTAAGAGACCACGCCCCTGGCAACTATAAAGCTCTTGCACACATTGAAAATCTCTGTCGTATGACAAGGAAAAATCCATTTTCAATATGAATGAACAATTTTTTTTCACATTTATATTTAAAAATTTTATATTCAGCGTGAAAACGTGAAGAAAGGGTCTGGTGTCTGAAATAGTTAAAAAGTAAGTAACCCGTCGAGTGAAAAAAATAGCAGGTTAGAGTATTTTGTATACATCCCATCTCATGTGAACATATTTTAGTAAATCTGATTGCAATCTGACGAAGGAGGGTTTTAGAGTCCTCATGAGTTCACAAGTGATCAAAGTGACGGAAGAGAAATAACTGATACCAATTTCATTGCTGACATCTCGATAGTTTTTAAGTTGTATAAGTAATCCGAGAACCAGTATAGCTCGTGGAAAAACCCACTGAAGACCTACGAATGGCATGCAACAAGCAACTCACACACATTTTGTTTTCAAGTTTCGACTTTTTTCTGTGACATTGATATAACACCGTTCTAATGAGCGATGATCAGTCAACCATTAAAAGCATGAGGAACATTTAAAATTCTGTAAACATCAAGTATCTACTTATTGGATCAGAATTCCAGGAAAGAGCTGCATGCAAACAGTGATTATTTCCGAGCCTCGAGGTTTTTCTGAAATGGGAGGGGTAATTATCCAATACAGTTTTTATTTGCAACCTGAGGAATAATACGGATTCATTATTTTCCAATTTCAAATATTTGCTCAGGAATCATAAATATGGTGACTTTTTTTTGCACTTCACGAAGGCTGGTAACCCGGAAGCTCTGGCTATTGAACCTACTTGGCACCTTTTCCTGCATTCTTTGTTTTCTTAGAAGCATTTAAGGCCACTAAGTTTCACAGTGCCATCCGAGGACCGATTTGGACCCAAGATAAACCGACTAGTAGCTCCAAGCCGTATTTTTACCCACACTGCATAATGCATGTCTCTATGCTCGGTGTCTGCCGAGTATCCTGGGGAGGCGTCAGAAGCGGCACTCGTCGGTTATCAATTCAGGGAATTGAAACCTTCCCTAGATGCTGAATTATGTTTAAGTATTTTATTTAAGAAGTTTCACAATGATGGTAGAACAGTGATCCTTGAAATGTGGCAAAGTTGGATGGTACATACTTTTACATGTTTCCAAGACACACAATGAGACCATGAAGCCATACGAACTATATTAGTATTTGACTATTACATCGAACTAAATAAGATTTAGGATTCGAATAGATATTTGTTTTATTCACGCGAAATTATATATTTACTTAGAAATACACTAGGAAAATCATAATTTTTGCCATCTCTCCCAATGTTGTGTACTATCTGACATGAAGTTCTTACGCACCATCATGAACAGATCTCACCGCTCCAACGACAACCACTTCTTCTCGCTTAAATCCTTGTTCCTCCTCGGCCCGCACACAACAATAGTCTTACCAAAATTTCAAAACTTCTCCTTTCCCAGTTCCCCCAATTCTACCGAATGCCCGTTATATTTAACTCCCTGGCCACACATTTGCCTTTCATGAATGTCTTCAGCTCCCTTCTTAAACGCCATTTAGCCAATTAAGCCCCGCTAAGTGATCTCCTTGTTTTAATGCACCATCTATTCTTTGTACCTGTATTTTCATTAATTTATTACTTTTGTTAATTCATTACTTATGATTTTTTTATTCATTGATGCTACATTGGTTATTTTACGGTTATTGTGTCTGCCAATGTAAAACGCCTCTGGTCCGATTTTGGTGGCCATTGAATAAATAAATAAATACGTAGAAAATGAAATCATCACATAAAAACAAAAATTTACGAAGGATAAAAAGCGAAATGGAAAGGTTGATATCTGATGCATGTAACTTAATTTCAAGCCCTTAGCTTCATTGACTAAGTACTCGTATTCTCTAACCTCTGGCCAGCACCAAAAACACTTCCTGACACCCACCATGCTAATAGTCTCAAAACGTCCAGTAAAAATCACCAAGTGAGAACAATACTAATGGAAATAATAATAATAGATAAGTTGAAAGAGAAACAAGAATTTACCGCAACAGTCTCAATAAACGATTCCCGTGGGGATATTTAAAATTCGAAAAAAATCACGAAAGACATGATAAAGGTAGGTGATAAGAACGGGGGCGGATGTGCTAAAACAAATTTGAGATGTAATTTTGAGTTCCAACATATGTGTTCCACGTGTATTTCATTGCGAAGGCCAATATTTACTCTTCGCCAATAAAGGTAGATGGCCCACGATACAAAAAGTGGGAAAAATGTTAATTCTCCAAATACAGCGATTCCACACAATTTCATAGCCTATACCTGTATGGGTTTTTCATAAACTTAAACTCGATGCTTCGTAATCACTTATTTACTTAGCCGTGGGAGAAGACCCGAGACGTTGGAAACCGTGGGGGATCCCGTTGCTCCAAGAGGAATACCGAGAGCGTGATTCCCACACTTACTCATTGCTTTTCAGTCCAGAGGCTGGCGCGGTTTACGAGCATGATGGGGGAAGGGAACACTGCCACAATTTGTAACAGTCTATTGTAAAACTAAATCTTATGGTTTTTCTATTAAATTACTTGCATCTTGTCCATTTATCATAATCCCTAATTAATGCTCCTTACCAACTTAAAAATATTTCAAGCTACATCGTAGGAAAAAAAAATCGTCATGACCTTAGTGAACAAATCAAATGCTTGAGGGAAATAGGCATGAAGGATACAAATTGATAGATGGTATTAATGTGTATGAGAGATTCCCAGAGTTTTATTTTCTTTAATTAGAAAAACGCAGCAAGTCCACTTCTTCCCAGCACGATGGCTGGAGCAAAAACGGCGATTTAATTACAGCCATGGTTAAAGCGCGTATTTTAAAACATTATAGCACCGTGAAGAAGAATATAGTGGGGAGCCGCTAGGAGCATCATAATACCAGCAGAAGCAGCTCAGCAACTATCATCTGTGTTTTTTTTTGTGAGAAGTGAATGGCTTGGAGAGGCGCAAAAAATTCAGAAAACCATCGCCGGGAACTCTTAAGACAGGAAAGGAGGAAGAACTTTTCCTAAAAGTCTCAAATCTACCTGGCGCTCGGAGGTGCAAGATTTCGACCTGTAACGAAGCAGGGGCAGCATTTAATTCATTGGACGTATCTCGCTCAAATCAGGCGCTAGATGCCGGATACAACTAAAGTCGCTATTTCGTGAAGGAATGAATTTGCAGACATGTAGACCCTGAAAATTTTAACATGTCTCTGTGGACTTTGAAAATACACCTAAAAATGAAATAAGATGATGTCCGACCCGCTTTCCTCAACCTATTTTTATTAGTGGCGCCCAATACTTGGGTAATTTTTTCCTGCTGCACCAATTATTATATTCTCATTATAAATCTCCATTGTAAGGAAGTATATAATAAATATTTTCAATACATATTCCACTTTAAGTAGTGAACATAGGTAGCTTGAGCCACTAGTCGTATATATTTTTGTCGGCGTGCATTAGGTGTCGTTATGGCCGGCACCCCTGAAATCGAATATACCTATTTTCTCCCCTCCCCCATACTACCCAGAATCAACATCTTTCTCAATATCTACTTAATTCGCTGATTCCTTCTTCAAATCTCCTCTCCATTCCAAACCCATCCAATTCTAAACATCCAGCACCAGTTTGATTTAATATTTCAACGCCTCGACATCTCATTACTTTCGTTTTACTCAAATTATTCATTTTCATGTCATGAATCGGAATCACCAATTCATCAATCTTTTTAAAACCAACGTACACCGCATTTATAGTTCAAAATCTACTTATCCACCGTGGTGCGTATATGGGGGGGGGGGGTGAATGGAGTGTCGAACGTCTCGGGGGGAGCGTTGGGAAGGAAAGAGAAACGACGCCCCCCCCCCCCCAGCGGAATCAAAGGCGGTCAATAGATCCAAAAAAAAACTTTCGGCATCACCACCCCTCCCGGATTATCGAGCGATTTATAGCGCCATCCCTGACATTAACGTGCATAGGAATGCGGTTATCCCTTCGTAGTGGGAAGGAAGGATTGGGGTGGGTCGAGGAAAGAGGTGAATGGGGAATGGATGGTTTGGAGAGGAATGAAAGGGAAGACGTCGCAGTTCATGGATTCCCTTTTGCGTTCCTGAGGGGATTGACTCCCGATTTGTACATGCACCTTAAGACAAAATTCTCGACATGAATCCGAATGGCACTTAACGGTATTTGTGCAACGCAAATTGGAAAGAAGGGTGGCTACATTTGCGAAACATTATGACACACTTGACATTATGACAGAAATAGTCGGGTGAACTTCGGTGGGAATCAATCATTTTCTGATAATTAAAATACAGACTCTTGGGAAGATTTTAATCTGGGCCATTTTCTCAAGATTTTGAAAAGGAGTAGAGAACTCCATCCAATTAGGTGGGAAGGATTACGTATTAAAGATCAGAGAACTAGAATGTAAAAATGATAGGCCTAAAATAAATCATTTCTGTGATGCTGCTATGATCGCACAGAAGTTCATTCGCTCGACCTAGTTGGCCTACATTGCATATACATGTGAATCAAAAAAATAGTATATACTCTCATTAGCGTACAATTTTTGGAATTTAGAGCTTAATATTTTAGTGTATCTAAAGTTGTTTGTACCCGTTACATACTGACTTTTTACCTTTCAAATTCTAGCCTTTCATTAATACGGGTCAAGTATAAATGTTATTAAATTAACGGTTTAAAAGGGTCGTGCGTTCCTGGTGTTGCATCGCCCCTTTCCGCTCTCCAACGCTGAGTTGTGCAGTTCCAACCCCATATAGCCAAAACAACTTCACTTTCATCCAAATTGATGCAACTGCCTCCATTTATTTGCATCTCAAAACGTTTCTGAAACAGATGAAGGGAATACTGTCAGAATGGCCCTTGATGCAATTTTTTTTCCCTATTTTTCGATCAACTTCCCATTGAAACACTTATTGCCTCCTGCTTTTAATGGCATCAATAGCCTCTTAGCTTGATGAATAAATAATCACACACGCTCGTTATAAAGTAATCACGCATATCTCTACCCATATGCTCCATCTCAGGATGCCTTCATCGATTACCGAAACAATTTGTTGCTCATAACAGTCAAGTTACAATTTATGTCAGCAAGCAACCAACCTACTTAGCTACTGGATGATGATAATTTATCTTAGATCAATAAAAATCAATGCATTGTCAATGCTTATTTGGATATCATTATTAGAAAAAAATCTGCAATTATTTGCATTCACTGGTAGCAGTACAGAGATAATTTCAAATGGTCATGGCTATGCTCGGCGTGCTGACCACACGAATCGACGTTCCATCCCCCTGCACATTCGGGGAAGGGAAATGTAGAACCAAGAGGGGGGGGGGGAGGTCGGGGAAACGGTGGATAGTGGCCGGGGGAGGGGCGCGTTTGGGGAGAGAAAAATCCAGATTTAAAACACTTTCTACTTTCACCCGCTTCGGGAGTGACTCGCGTCGGAGACCACAGGCGCGGAGATTCCTCCCCCCCCCTTCAGCGACGCCGGGCCGCGTGAAAATCGCGTCTCCACCACCCCAACCCCATTTCCACCCCCCCTCCTCCCAACCCCCTCAAGGCATCCATCTCAACTACCCCCCCTTATCCCCCTCCCCCTGGTAACTTCCCACATGCCAGCCCCCCCACCCTCGCCCCCTCTCAAGACAGTCCACTTAAAACGCAAGTGTCGAGCAATTTTAGGTGAGTCGTGGCTGGCACATTGACGCCGTTCGCGTGCGTGTGTGTCTGTGCAGGCGGCTTGATGCTAACTTCAGGAAGGAGTGAGAGGAAGGGGCGAGGGGGGGGGAGGAGGCTGCGTGGGAGGAGGGGACGGGGACAAAGGACTTAGGAATGGGAGAAGGGGGTCGGATGTTGACGGAACTATGGCCGAAGGAAGGTGAAAAATGGACGAGTTAAGGCGGTGGTGACCCTCCCGTGCATTTTCCTGACGGGTGAAGCCTGACGCCTCCGTACCCTCTAGACACCACTTATCCACTAAACCTCTTGCTAAAAGAAGTGTTGATGAAGGAATTAGTAATCAAAACTATATCATTTAGAAGAGGGAAGGCTAGAACTTTTTAAGTGTTCCTGACAGCTACAACTTTGCCTAGGTGACCGCTCCAGAATCGAAGCCAGGACCATACCCAGTCAGGCATCGCATGGGGGTGTTAGAACTTCAGGATATAATGGTACTCTTCTAGAAATCCATTAGTTATGTTTTTGAATTGTTCATTTAAGGGAAATCATGAGGGAAAACGGTCATTTTATAGGTACTGCTGGAGTATTTATCATTAGTTTGTGTATGATTGTGAATTGGAGAGATCGAATTACTAGTCTAGCAGTCCATTAGAATTCTTTCTTTTAGAGAGCTAGAGTCAATCCAACTTCGTAAGGATCCCATATACTTGCAGTATATCCTAAATGAGGCCTAACTAGCGAAATATAACATTTCTCCTTGACCTTTTCATCACATTTACCCAGTAAAAAAATACAAAAAGAGGGTTTTACTTGAGTTTGACTCTTTCTTCAATAGTTGTAGTTTTCAATAACATGCAATATGTTTCAAAGGTTGCCTGATTGACATGGAATCATCTCTTTTCTTTGCTTTTTTATCGGCTCAATGTAACATCCGTCTCGCGTTACGGAGCTATTTCAAGACAGATCCTCATATGTTCCCTGTACGCGTTCCCCATGAAAGATTAGCAATTATGACAGGTATCAATTACAAATATGATTACAACTAACGAGGGTAAATACAGAAACATAAAGTTTATTATTTGAATGATCCTGGTTTGTACTTAAACCAGGAAATGCCAAACTATTTCAAGGAAAACAAAATACGCGATAAAATACGAAATAATGAGTTACTTCTAAAATTTCAGGATAAAGATTCCTTCAAATCATCCATGATAGAACTTATTTATGCAAATTAAAAATTGAGAAAATAAACCAGAAGAATTAAAGAACTACCATAGAACGTCTGAAAATTATTAGAGGAGCTACGGTGGGAATCACTCACGGAGCGAGGGTTAAATTGCAGATAAATCTCTTGCATAAATTTGAAGGACGTTTCATTAACAGTGTTGTTGAAAATGTATTATTACCCCCATCGCACTACGGTAGGAGAAATCATGTCAATAAAATTTGAGATATTAAGTGTAGAACAGATGGATTGATGATGTCATTTTTTCCATGAACGATAAGGGATAAGATAACATTTTCCGACCGCTGTAGAAGTAAAACTATTCGGGTCGAAATTAGTCTGGTGTGTATTCACCCCATACCACACACCCTAGCGGTGGCTTACAGGGTACTAAAAATAAAACACATTTTGTATTTTTAGTGGTGTCGGATTTTCCAATGATTCCGTATAAAATGGTCTTCATTTTGGTTACTAATAGGTCTATCTGTTTGCTAATTTCAATTTATAGGTTTATCTGTTCAGCTAGAGCCACTGGTTCTCTTCCTACACTTCTCCATTATACTCTAATATGTATTAAAGTGACTTAAGTAATGTAATGTAACAATTTTTTTGCGAATTTACGCAGTGAGAGTATTTGTTGCCGTATTAATTATGTGGTCATAAAAGTTGCTAAGGCAGCAGAGGTTCAGACCGTATCGTTATGTCCTATCTTAAAAATTCTGTTTGTCACAAGACAACTTCAGTATACGATCCTACGGCTACCAGTTTAATCGACTAGCGCTAAACCTAAAGAGATATGCATTAGGATAAAGTGCAGACACAACAATGATTTAACGGAAACGTGATTACCTGAATAACTCTTTCCCAGAGGGGGGGGGGGGAGGAATCCGGTGCTTTCAGTCAGTCAGAGAATATCACTGGTATAAAATGTATGTTTTTCAGTTTTCTGACCAGTATTTCCACGTAAAAACAAAATCCATGACCAGCTGCATTGCATGTTAGAGAGTTTCAAACAAAATATAAGCAAAATTAAACGAAACAAACCACTTGCTAAAGCTTTGTCAATTGTTTCTGCAAGTTTGAACAAATTCTGAAATGGATTGGTAGAGGGCGTAGGTGGCAGTAGGCATCCATGTATATTATAAATGAAATTTTTTTGGTATAAATTCATTCAGAAAACGGATAAAAATTGCACAAAATGCTTGTAAATTTATAAGAATTATGGTTGTCGTCCAGCTTCCTTAAGAAGGAGGAAACGTAACAATATAGTGCCGTTGATTACACATACATGTATAACTATAATTCAGGCCAGGCTAAAAAGCTTTCTCGAAAAGCAACATAAAAATTACATGAAATGTATAAGCAATCACATGACACACACCTTGGAACGACTTATTATTGAACGCAGCAAACCACTTTCCTCCCCGTCACGCTCACACCACGCCCCTTCATGATACCATGCAGTGATTTTCTCCAGCTGATTATGATCGACTTTTGCTTGGCGCCCAAAAAAATGATTTTTTGAGAAGAAGTATTTTCATATTACACCCCCAGGGTGAATTCGAAAATACTGACCAGAGGCGCGGCGAGTGACTGACCGACACGAGCGACAAAGCTGTTAAGTGTGGGCCACACCGCGCCGCCCTCCACGCGTCGCAGGCGTGTCTCCCCGCGCTAAACAAGTGCGGGAGGTGCCCGTCGTCACGGCGGGAGAGGGGTCACACGATTTAGGAGGTTCTCTTCCCAGGGTCAACTCATTCCAGATATTATGTTAATTTCAATATAGCATCTCTGAATTACGATTTATCGACGGAGATAATTTAAAAAATCGGCTCCCCGGGGTACTTTTTTCGCTTGTTACATGGACTTTTATGGGGCACTCCATTAATTCTATCAAGGTGGTCTACCTAATAAGATAGGTTTCGGATGATTCATCAAGACTATCGCCTATTAATTACGAGTATTTCTTCATGCATGCTCTACATATTTCCTTAATTCTTCGTAACTTTTACCTGTCTTCATGGTGATCACACACAGAAATGTCTCGTCACTTCCTCCATTACCCATCGATATCCCCCTTTTTATCTCGCCCTTCCACAACCCAATGTTTTATCCATCCCCTTTCTGTGTCTTTTTCAGATTTATCCCCGCAACATCTTCTCTCCGTCCATGCCGTTTAAAATCTCATCGTTTTTCTTCTTCTCTCTGCCCAACTTATACTACCTTGATCAAAAAGTTCCCGGAATAACCACCGTGTGGCGCTCCCATCGTTCCGATTTGAGTTCTGTTTTTTTTTGTTAAATTGGTACATCTGTTGTTGATATTCCCTTTAAATCTTAGTGTCATAACTTGACATTTACAAAAGTTACGTAGCCAAGAGTACATCTATCTCTGTGTGTTTTGGCGATTTTTTACAATTTCAGAAATGGATTTAAATTTGCAACAACGAACTTGTATTAAATTTTGCGTAAAAAACGGATTTAGTGGCGCACGGACGTTGGAAATGTTGGAAAAGTGTTTCGGCAACGATTCTCTAAAAAAAAACGGTCGTTTACCAGTGGCACGAGCGGTTCAGAAGTGGTCGTGAGTCAATCGAAGATGATGAACGCAGTGGCAGACCATCGACATCGAAAGTCGGTGAAAAAATTGATAAAGTAAAAGAAATGTTGGTCAATAACCGCAAATTAACCATCAGAGAAATAGCGGAGGACTTGAACATTGCCTATGGATCCGCCCAAGACATTGTGGTTAATGATTTGGGTTTCCGTCGTGTAGCATGCCGAAAGACCTCAATTTCATGCAAAAAAGAGACCGTGTTGACGTCGCAAAAGACATGATTTGCGAGGCTGAATCCGATCCCACATTCATCAAAAGGATCATTACTGGAGACGAGACGTGGGTTTATGAGTACGACACGCAATCCAGACATCAGGCAAGTGAATGGCGTTCACCAAATGAGCCGAGACCAAAAAAACCACGTCGTTTTCAGTCAAAAAAGAAGGCAATGCTGACGGTTTTCATGGATTACAACGGTGTAGTGCATCATGAATTTTTGCCAGAAGGCCAGACAGTAAACAAAGAGTATTATTTGGGCGTTATGAGACGTTTGCGTGAAGCAATTCGCCGAAAGAGACCAGAAATGTGGGCAGAAAACTCGTGGATTTTGCACCATGATAACGCACCGTCGCACAGTGCTATCATTATTCGTAATTTTTTGACGAAAAATGCAACAAATACCATCGAACAGCCACCGAATTCACCTGATTTGGCTCCCTGTGACTTCTTTCTGTTCAATCGAGTTAAAAAACCATTACGGGGAACGCGTTTTAGCAGCCGAGAGGAAGTAATGGAAAAATCGCAGGAAGCACTGATGGACATACCGAAAACCGAATATAAAAAATGTTTCGAGGATTGGATCAAGCGCTGGCATAAGTGTGTTGCAGTCGATGGGGATTACTTTGAAAGGGACAATATAGATTTAGATGAATAAACTTGTATTTTTAATTTTCTGAATAAATTCCGGGAACTTTTTGATCAAGGTAGTATTCTCCATTCTACGCCACACCCACGTCTCGGTAGCCTCCTATTCACACCCATCCTCTCGTCGCAAATGCCGGGATCCACACCCAATCAGTGCTACGCTCCATAATAATGATTTTACTAATCTTTCCTTCGCGTATTCCCTTGCCGTTTCTGTCATTAATTTTCTTCTTGCAAGTGCTTCTTTCTTCAATGCTATTCTTCTCTTAAAGTCCCCACCACCACGCCCATTTTCCTCTGAAATACTGTCCAAATACATGAACTGCTTCACATGCTCTAGTTTATTCCCTCCCACTTTCATGTCCAACTTGGCTTTCTAAATGCTAAGAACCTTTTGAAAATCTCATTACTTTCGTTTTCTTGCGGTTAAGGGCTACTCTCTAATAACACCTCAAAAAACATTCATTTTAACAGGTAAATAAGTATATACGAGTAACATGTAAATCGAACCACCTTTCACACACAAGATTTTAAAGTAAACATATCGTAAATAATGTTAAATGAATGAACGTAAAATGTACTCGTTATGATAGGGTATTAAATCATTGGCAAAAGAAATATAATGTTACAGCTGTAATATTTCTAAATCTATAATCCCAATTTCCTTCAAAGAAACGAAACATATCACGAGGGGGCCTGATCAAGTTCATCCTACGTTTATCATATCACGACGATCATTAATTTAGGTGATTCTAACCGGACTTCGTGAATTTGTCAACTATTTCCGCAAATTCTTTACAAGTATTAAAAAAAAATTATTCGTTCCTTTATATTACGTCTTAGCACTTAGAAATGGTATTGCACCACTGTTTTATGTAGATCACGAAGGATGGTGCTCCTGCGGGGAAGGAGACAGTTGACCCCTTCCGTGGATAAAATACTCCTACATGGACGAGGAAGCGGTGGACGAAGTCGCCAAGATGGAATTCCCCGAGGGTCCCAGGGGTTGTCGTCAGCCGCCCTCTCGGATGCCCAGGGCACTGCAGACGACCGCCCCGTAGGGTGGGGGTGCCCCTTTGAGCCCCCGCCACTGATCAAATATCCCACCACCGCGGCCGATGGGAAGAGACCGTCGCGAGGCTGGCGGCGGTGGTGGCGTCGGGAGAACGGCGGGCCTTTCTTTGCGTTTGGCGATATACGAAATCGCACCCACGCCGCAGCCCCCGCTCCCCACGCTCTTGCGACGCTGTCCGTCGGCAGGGAGTGGGACGGGGGTGAGGTTAGTGGGCATGGATGGGTGGTGCGGGAGACGGCTGGGATATTTGCCACTTCTCTTCGGGAAATGGGTCGATCAATTCTTTTAATTGGGAAAGAGCTCCGAGAGTTTTGCCACCCCACCAGCTCCCCACTCGCGCCTGCGATGACGAGGGGGGGGGGGAAATATAGAAGTCCGCGGAATACAACGGCCTGATCACCTGGGGAATTTCGCACTCCTCCCGCCGAATAATATCTGATTGAACAGTCGATTCTACTGTGGCGGAAAGAGAATTTTCGACGAGAGCCAATTTGAATAGGGCGATAATAAATAATAATATTTCTGCCACACATAAAATTTGCCCTCCAATGACAATTATAATTTGTCAATCTGATTATTTAAGTTTTTGTCAATAACAACTAAACATATCAACTTTCATCGAAAATCATCACGTCACCGAATTCCCTGGTATTCATCATGTATCATGATAAAAACGGAACGGAGTTGGTGGATCAATTAAGATGAATATTATATGATAATGCAAGCGACGTACTTGTTATTAGATCACGACAATCTGATAATTGTATAGCCATTCTCCGTCTAAACAAATTGATTTTAAATAAGAGATAAATCAAAGCGTGGAATATTATTTATCGATTGAGGAGAACTTTATAAAATGAGAAAAATAATGAAGAAACTTAATATAAATTATGATTTTTATAAATTTAAGGAGGGTGAAATATTTCAACCCGTAATCAATTTTACTTCCAACCTCTTCAGAGTAATTAAACTAACAGACTTAATTGCTAATTTATAGAAATTACGGTTACTTGGTTAAAATAGCTGTGATCATTTCTATCAGCATCACAGTGGAGTAAATGATAATAATTCGCAGCCATTATTACCCAATATTACACAGCGGATCTATAGCCACAGTTTCCATTTCACATACCAAACTAAAAATTGTTCATTCCACACTTCTTTCACATGTTCTTGAAATAATCAGCAGACAATTCAAAGTAGCCAAAATAAATTGTGAATGACAATTATTTTACTAATGGTTGTTAGGAGTGTTGCAAAATAATACACTGAACTAATTGCACCAATGGAGAAAAAACTTACCTAAACAATCTCATAAAAAGTATTTGTAGGTAAATTGTTAGTGAATGTGACAAAGTAAAACTTTTCCAATTAATAACGGAAGATTTACAACAGATTAAAATAAAATGTTTAATTTCTAATTCCATGTATATTTTTGACACTAAACACACGGCACCAAAGGCACAGATTACGAAAACTCTCTAGGTCACAGGCTAAACATTTCACTGTATCGCATGTGTATGAATTTTTTATTTTTTCCACTTCAATTTAAAGCCTTTTTCCCAACAGAATATTCATATGAACTGTATTTATCTGCCCTTAATTTAACATGAAATATATCAACCAGTCCTTTATCATATAGAATTTCATAATCGAGCAAAACATTTTTTGACCGAAGGTGTGTATATTTCACAACAGATCACGCACAAAATGAATGAAGGAATGGGTGATCTCATGTACTGGGCTTTACCATTTCTAACGATAGCACTAACAAACTAATAAACCTTACGATTTTCCCGTGAAACTTTGGATTTTTTTTTCACGACAGGCTTCCTTCCTATTGCCAGACTGGTTTATCCATTTCCCAGAAACTAGTCGGGATTCCAGTTTCGTTTTAAGTTAAATGCACGAAACAGGATGTCAAACAAGATTCAGGCAGGTCATATCGCGACCACATGAACCGTTTGTCTGCACCTGGTAGCTGGTATACCCAAAGTTACGGAGGCATGACCTGCCGATGAAACTGTTGTCATTGCGCTCCGCACTCAAGTGCAACAACCGCAAGTCTGAAATACGCCATTTTCATTAGGTACGTTATTTAGCTCCACCTTACCACGGTAAATAAATCGAATTTTTTCATAAAACGAGTTCATCATAGAAGGATGGCTTTAATACTCGTAGCATGGCACCGGAGTCGCTGCGGACTTGAAAATATGACATTTGAAAGCAGCAAATGGAGCTATGCAAAAAAACGTGAATTGTCTAGCACTAAAACTGAAGCCTTTGGAAGAATGAATTTCCATACCTGACCTATCTCTCTGGCGAAATGACTATGAATTCACTCATGGTTGTTAAAAGAACAAAGAGTGTGTTAAATCCGGTAGTCAATAATCCTTTGCAACGATATTTCGGTCACCAAGGTGACTACTATCGGGAAGAAAAATGTATAGATGGTTTGATACGGGATTATGTCAGTGCAAAGGCACGGTGTTTAGCGAGTGCTTACCAGAGGATGAGAGATGGGTTTGAGTGAATGAGCTTGCGGGAGAGGTGAGAGGGAAGAAGAGGAAAGCGATGGGAAATAGGGTGAGGAGAAGAAGAGGAAGAAGGGAAGGAAAGCTCTCACTGTCTAATGAGTTCAAGTTTTTCGTTTTTTTTTCATTTTCATTCTAAATTCAATAATGAGCTTGTGATAATTAACTAATAATAGGCTCGTGACGTTAAGTCTTCGTGTATAATCATTATATGCTGACAAAAGTTTTGAAAATTTCTAAATTTCAAATGTAATGCTTTGGAAAATTTAAGCCTTGGAATGTAATGGCTTTCCTAGCTTCACAAATGTCGGCTTGAAACTAACCCCAATTTTCCATACATTCATATATATATACGTATATATATATATATATATATATATATATATATATATATATATATATATATATATATATATATATATATATAGAGAGAGAGAGAGAGAGAGAGAGATTAATATGTATATAATCAGGCATAGAAAGAAAATCTGACAACCGGTGAAGATTAAATCCGAAATAACTGAAAATCACACGCGGAATTAAACTGTACCTCCTTGTATTTTACGTGCACATGTTTAACATATACCGCTGATGATATCATGATGAAACGCATTCGACACACACAGGAGTTCACACTAAATTATTCTAAAATGATCATTTAAAAACTTTCATCTACATCTACACCATAACCCGCAAACCGCCACATGAGTGTGTGGCGAGCGGAAGAGTATTTTCTGATCAGGTGGATGAAATCACTTCTCCAAACCGCTTTTGACGGGTATTGGGTTTATTTATACAAATTTCAATAGACAAACCAAAACTGCTTTAAAACTTTTACTAGAGGCTGCAAGATTGTCCGAAAATGGCCAATGGAAGCATAAAATGAGCACACATATCAGGGGTAGACCCAGGATTCTTCCAGGCTGATGACATACCAATTAAATATGTCTGAATAGTGCGACGAAAATCAACATATTTCAGTTAGGGTGGTAGTCTACGAAATAGTATCTTAGCCGAATGGCATTATTATGTATTCTAAAAAATTATTTTCTCCTGCCAAAAATTAATAAATGGTACCAATGACGAATGAACGTGCTAAATACAATATTCAATAATTGCATATTTAACATTCTATACATTCAATACACACTAGGATCGATGTTCGAAGGCATTTTGTTTAATTTGAAGAAAGTTCAGGACATATATTTTAATGTTACGCCCCTTATACCACCGGTTCCACATTGTAATCTAACCGTGTTCATGCAGCGGATGCAGTGAACATGCCAAATAGAATGGAATTTGAAGGCATTATCCACACATCCGTTCGCGTTTATAGGCGGATTTGGTCACTTTACATGAAGCGATTGAATACCAGCAAAAATGATAAAAATGACGTGATGCCGAAGGAATTCATTCGTCAAGGCGAGATTAGGAAATTCACTTCCCTACAAGATCAGCACAAAGGCACATTTTGACCTATGATTGAGTTTTTCGTTCGTCCGCCTTTGGGCATTCCTTCAATAATTATCTCACTGGGTTTTCACCACACGACAACGATTCCTCGACTGGAAATATCCAACGAAGAGTCATCAGAAACAATTTATTCGTTTTCTTTGGCTGACCTTGCTAGAATCTAAAAAAAATCTTATCTCTTGCTTGAAACTATCAGGGAATTCTAGTAATCAACTAAAATGATTCTGGAAGGTAGTTATTTTCTTAAAATATACATTTTCAGAGCAAGTCAATGGAATTTAATATTTTACCTGTGACAATGCCATATTATTACCATAGTCATGTGACAATCAAAATGTTGTTGCGATCGCATTTACACTTATTTTATCGGTTTTTCATTCAATCGTCAATTCAGTACTTATTAATTTTTGTAAATATTTAAGTATTTTAGCATATCTGGACGCATTTTATTTTTATATTGCCAGTTTCCAACGTTATTCATTTTACGTAATATTTTCAAGGGAGGTGAGGAGGAGGAGGTAAATGATTAAGGTGGGAGAAGGAACTTTTTACAGTAGTTTCAATCTCGCTCCCATGAAGACGATTTATTTCTATTATTGAGGGTTACCGCACATTCAGTATTCGAGGCCAAATTGAAGATTCCCAGAATATTTTGATGTCGGTTCGATCATGCAGGATAATAAAGAGACGTATTATCGCCCTGAACGTTGTACTACCTAGTTTTAAATCTGTGACTCCAAAGTTAACCTTAAATATCATTTGAACATATTCGTTCTTTTTCCGGACTTATTAACTATTTTACTATTGTTGATGGTAAACAGATTAATTATAATTAGAGTAAAATTACTGTAATCTACCAGAGAGTTGGTTTCATATGTGAAGATGGAGACCATAGTGCAGCACGCTTTCCACACATTAACTTCCTGTTCCACCTGGGATTCCTCGGGAAGAATGGATACCCAAAAGCTAATCAACTTGGACAAAAGCTGAGATTGTTCAGAATCACCAAGATCAGAGCTCGAGACCATCGTTCAAATCCACTATGCTACCACGACCGTCTAATTGCGATATTACAATAGAATGCAAACCTGATATTTTCAAATGATGTTTCGCCATGCAAAAGTAATTTTTCACGCCACCAAAAATCTCTCGAATAATTTCCTATTCGAAGCTAGGGCAACATACATTGCTAGCGAAGTCCTGTCTAATCTCATACAATGCGGGAATATTACAAAACAAAGTCCGTGTCAAAATATTATCGCTGTATCTGTTTACTTCATAGGGTTATGTGAATTGGTATAATTGATGGGGGCCATTTTCGGAAGCAACTTCGGATGACTGTGAGGTGAAGTGAAGCGGGAACAAGCGTAAAGAAACATTATTATTATATGGTAGCTTTTGGATGGGTAGTTACTGCACAATCCTATATTTCTTAGCCTCCCCTAATGAGACAAAACATGCCACACCCCACATCAAATAACCTGTCCTTAAATTTTGCATACATTCTATCTCCTTTCATTCGGTGCGACATTCCCATCCTTTTCTTCTACCTAACTCACTTGCTTAACGTCCTACCCTCTATCGCAGTGATCAGCATTCCATCGTCAGTAAAAATGCTTTGCATTCATCTTTTCTGAATGCAGGAAAGATGGATGGAGAGCAAAGAAACATAGAAACACTGTAAGAGTTAATCCATCTTATGCCAACCAAAAAAGATATTTTCCATTAGAGAGAGTGAGCAGCTATAGATTAGTGATTGGTGAAAATATTTTTTTCTCTCATTATTAGTTATGCCCAATAAAGTCCATGCAAAAAGCGTTCTTTATAAAAGAAAAGAGAAGAAAATTCACCACTGATGACTTCATGATAATAACCACAAATTTATTCTATCGCATTTATAGTTTGTGTATTCAAACATTATATTATTTTATTTAGTTAACCCACAGTTAGAAAACGTAACTGACCGGCGTCCATTGTAGAAAAAATGTTAATTCAGGAATCAAATGAAGCTCAAAGAAGACCGTATTAAATTAGCTCAACTTCATTACTTATTAGGAAGAAAGCAAATGCTGAGGTTTTTTTGTGATTTAGACTAAGAAACACTAAAACTGAGTATTTTCCAAGTCACAGAAGACTCGCATTGTTGACAATAAAAAGGAAATATTTAGTACTCTTCACGTGATCAGCATTTTCAAACAAATGAAATATACCCTTGTGCTGTTAGTTTAACATTAACTTTTTTTTATCTCAGTATCCACGCTTACAACAATGTCTATTACTTTTAGGAAAGGTTTTGCTTGCCCTCAAGTGTAATGCACATATTTGATGCCTTCCAACACTGTTCTACGGAATGCAAAACCTTTGTCTCACATCGTAACGCCAATTTATATAGAAAATCAAAACCAATTTTAAGCACACTAAAATATATAAAGGATAAATATGGTTTTTCATTGAATTTTTTAACGACCGAAATTCGATCAAACACATTAAGCTCCAGTCAATAGAATTTCTCATGAATATTATGGATCTATACTTGCTTATCGAAATGCATACTCCAAAGACTTACATTACAGAAGACAACATCCTCATCTCCTCTTGCCAAACCTCCATGTTGGGGTTGGTATTTATACTTTTACTTTCATCACTATGCCACGGTATAACTTTCATCACACGGTGTTACAATGTTTACTTTAATTTTTTAAATACCCATTCAGAGTCACGTTCACGATGTTCATTCACAGTTTATGCCTGGAAAAATGTGGGTTAAAAAGGGTTATTTCCATGGTCAAATGTCCATAACAGCCTTACCTTAGCTAGGAAAGCGTGTACAGTGATTTGATGTACTTGAAATAAATTGAATGATGCTCCAAGATTACATTACTTATTTAACATATGTTCACAAATATACTGAATGACTTGACAGATATCCTGAAACGTTATTATAAATTGTAAATACACCAAATAATACCATCATTTACTTAGTTGACTGATGGCTTCGTGATTAGAATCATTTAAGCTATAATTGCTATTTCGAAACATGGAAACGCTTAAAATAAAATTCAGTCGTTTGATGGGACTATTCTTTAAAAGGAAGACCAAAAATAAAAGATATTGCTTATCAAGGACAGTTTGCCGGTTAAATTGTCCAAACACCCATCTCAGATGAGAAGCATAAATTTCGCAGATGGAAAACAAAAGGCCACTCAATGGCCACGATCGTTCAATTTTCCAAAACCAAAATATCAAAACAGTTTAAGTTGAAATGTGCAAAGGCCTTTCAGTCGGCGAGCTAACTAACTGAACATTTTATTGGCAAAAACCTAAATATTATCTAATATTAAAATTTAAACCATCCCAGCGCAAATTCACGCAAAATCTCTTTGCCACATGCAACCATTCATTTTTACTTGCCTCAGAATTGCCTGGTACTTGTCCGTGTTCTGGCACTCGCAGGTCGTCTCCTTGTGACTGGTGGTTCGGTAGGACTCAAAGTCTCGCTTGAATTGATGAGATGCACTCTTTCCTTTTCCGATGGAAGAGACCAAGGGACCTAAGGAAGATAATATAGAGATATATTTTAGTAATATTAGCGGGGCATGGATTAAGACAGACATACTGATTACCTACTTCCGTGAACTAAGTTTCTTTTCAACGGGAAGTAGTTCACTCACATGAGTTTGGAATCACGATTTATTAAAAATAGTATAGTATTCATAAATTCAAAACTCGCCGTGCCGAGGTTTAATCATTATTTCACCTCGTACTACCTTGCACATAAATAAGTCAAAATATTTGTCCAAATTTTACTTCAACCCCAAAACGGAAATGTTCCGGCAACTTGAGCCGATGTAAGAGATGGGAGTTACAGCAATTGATATGACCAGTAAAAATGCTAGAATGTTGCACCATAAACAAAAATTAAAAACACAAATCCTACAAATCACAAATACAAGGAAGAGCAGAGCTGTCAACTACCCGTATGCTGATGACACAACTGGGACAAATTTAAACATATGTAAGGGAAATAAAGTGGATATACATGAAGTTATATATCAGGAGGAGATTTGGTGAAATTGTTCATCATGGTAAGTTGGAGACAACCAATAATCTTCTACCTAATATACATGCAGATCTCTACGAGAAACTTACTGAAAAGAACAAACCTGAGTCGAGTGATGGAGCCATTGAATGTCTTGGTTCATCTTTGGCTTGAAGAAAATATCATAGATGCACATTTTTATCTCGGATACAAATGGTGGGCAGTTATTTTAAAAAATTGTCCAGCCCAACAATTAGGTTTATAAAGAAGTGCCTCATGAATGAAATATGATTCATTTCTCTTAGCTGGATATTTGCTGCGCTGTCCACCAGGAATAAACGTAAATACAAGGAAAAAAACAAACACTCCTATTTGCCCTCCTATGATAGCAACGAAGAGCGCACATCTCGCATTTGACCTCCGCAATCGGAAACAATTTCGTTGGGAATTCAGAGAGGTTCAAAGGGAATGCCCATCGGGACCTCTCGGAGTGGCTGCTTGCGGTGCTATTTGAGGAGGGCACTATTCCCTAGTTCCTTGGTCACCGCCGGCAAAAATCCTGGATGCCCCTCGGCGACGGAGCAACGTTATCTCGGGAACGCGCTGACGTTAACATCCAAGCGCCACGGAATAAGGCCGAAATTTTGCAATCGCGAGATTTTTTGTGCCTCTCGTGTCGGTTGCGGCGACCGTGGGAAGTACTGGGAACACCGAGAACGAAGACAAGTCGACGAACGAAACATTCTGAAACGGATTGACATAAAATTTTGTCAGACCAAAAAAAATATCAGGGCCGAACGTGACAAGGAATGATAAAATAAAAATAAATAGTTATATCCATTCCTCTAGGCTGATAAAGGGAGTTAGGGTGAAATCGGCGAGTTTATGGGAATGGAAGAATAGACCCTCCAGACTTGTTGGTGGAATTGATAAATGTACCTTCGAAAAGCAAAAAGAATCCCACCAGGGGGAAATTGCCAAATGGTAAAAACAATAGTATTTCTCCAACTCTTAAAAGCCGTTGAAGTGAACTTCCTCCCCGCCCGGCATCGCTTGAAGACAGGAGAGCGGGCTTTGAATTGTCAATTGAGGATCGCACAAGTTCCCGCGCATCGACGAGAAATTTCGCATCGCCCGTCCAATCGCGTTATCGCATGTACATCACGGCAGCGCGATTGGTCGACGTCAGGGGTGTATTTAAGGGTCGACTTGCAAACCCACCACCCCGACCGCTCCCCCTTTCCAGGAGGTACTAATAAGTGAAGTCCTTCGAAGATTTCTTCGGGAATAAAAAATAAAATATTTGCTCCTTGGTCTGCGATTTTGTACGCTTCCGTCCAAGCTCAAAAATCTAGGCTATTACGCATGAACAGAGCCCAACCTGTTCGCTGTGCCACTTAAACTCGGTGAAATTAACTCCGTGTTTAAATCGCACCGTTTCACTGATGCGACGAACGGCCGGGGGTGTGCGATTTTTCCTCCTCGAATGTCCAAATGTATGGTCCAAATTCATTCATTATTGCTTTAGAGCGGAGAAATCTGAATTCTGTTCGATCGATGGATTGGCACGGGGGGAAAGGTTTTTTTTCTCCCCACGGTGTCACCGCACGGCGCGGGGAAATGCAATTATTTGTCCGAGGGATTCGGTCGAGAAACGCCGCGCAATTGCTCAAGCCGTCAATGTTACGAAAAGAATTCCAATGGGTACCCTTAAACATAATCTATACAAAACTCTCGAGTGTGACTAGAATTGCTGACCCTGATATGCTACCGCAAACAATTACAGCCATATTTTTTGACATTTGGCATACCAACGTGAGGCATGGAAATGTGTAAAGAATAAATGGATCAAACCCACTATATTGCAAAATGTAGACTCAAAGTTGAAGAAACCGTGACTCGCTCACAATTCATGACATGGTGAAATTTTGACATGGCACTATTACGGAAATGGACGACGTATGCTCTGGACAGTTATAATTAATCTGAACCCTATAGCGAAAAATTTTACATTGGACAAAGTGATAATAATAAATTCTTCATGAGGAAAAAGCATAGTTCAGCATTTGTAGCGAACATAAGGAAACATTTTATGAATAACCAATTCTTATGAGGTAAATTAAGTGAATAAAAACTTTATAATATTTCGTTCCCTATATTCTTTTCCGACCGTGGTTTCCATGAATGTAAAAAAAAAGTTCTTGCACCTGAAAAATGACGCTTATTTGAAGTCACTCCCTGGAAAATAATTAGTGCCCTTATTCATTAGTCTTTGAATCCAAAGAGTGGTTGACTTAGGCCTTCCATTCTTACCCAATGCTGACACCCTCGTCACCCCTCCGTCTTACTTCCCTCCTTATTTGGTTTCCACATTTGTCCCTCCGTCTTCTTTGTGGGAACTTCCCTTCCATTGGACCTCCTATTATGCTCCTAACAAGCTCATTTCATCCTGCGGCACTCTTAATCCATCCAGCTATCCTTTCCATGCATAGTTCCACAGCATAAAACTTTCCTTTTCTGTCTTCGAATACTTCCTAATTTTTCATTTTATACGCCTAATTGATTTTCCGCATTTACTTATATAGTAGATCCCAGTTTTGAAGGCCCCCACCCTTTTCCTCTTATCTTTTTCCCCCAATGACCCATGCCTATAGGTCATAGAGCAATACACTTTACGCGAATTTTTGAGCGCAGGAGTGGCCTTTTCATCACCAACGGCGTCTTATCTAATGTGAGTAGTGAGCGAAATCCTATATCACTTTGATTCACTTATATTATGCCTAAATTATTTTTTAATCGTGAGGGACACAATTAAATATCGTACGAGTTATTTTATGTTTACGAACGTGGCTTGAATTAAGAAAATGGCGATGGTCTCAACGAAAACAAAACTTCTCTGCTTACGCTGACGAAGGTATCTGAATTTTTCCTTCATTATTGAGCAAACTGAAGGAAACTTCATCCCCCCCTCCTTCCCAAACGGGCTGGAGCCCCATTCGCCAAAATCCACGTCTCGCCCACAGAAATGAGACTCCAAAAAAATACCTTTGGCTCAAGTTTCAAATTCGTGATTTCGACCAAAACGACTCATTAGCAGCAGTCCATTTTCGGTCGCCTCCGACCGGTCGGACCGATGCCTCCATCCGACGCCGCGACGCCAATAACTAAAAAAAAGAAAATAAATTAAGGACAATCGAACTGCCTTCGCATTAAAATTTGTCATTTTTCGGGTCCCGGGGTAACGACCAAAAGATTTCTGCCTCACGGACTCACTCCCGCGGTTGTACGAGCTTCGAACGAAAAAATGTCTGATCGCGGCGGAAGAAATATCGCTCTGGAAATTAAGAGAGGGGAAAAAATGAACGAGGTAAAAAAAAATACGAATTTCGCGTTCGATCTTTCTCCGAGACCCCAAACCTACTCGACGGATAAGAATAGCATCGAAATTTTCGGTGCGGGGTGAGAGGTGAGGGGAGAGGCCGGGAAAGGGGAATGAGGTAGGGAAAAGAAGCGGAAGAGGGGAAGGGGTGATGGAGGGAGAGACCAAGGGAGGAAGGAAACAGAAAATCAACTAAAGTGACCAAGAGCGTTAAAAGAATGAATATAAATTACACAAACATACATAAATACAGACACACACACATATATGTGTGTGTTTGTATATATATGTGTGTATATATATATGTATGCATAAATAAATAAATAAATAAATAAATATATATATATATATATATATATATGTGTGTGTGTGTATATATATATATATATATATATATATATATATGTATATATGTGTATATATATATATACACACACATATATACATGTGTGCGTGTGTGTGTATAAATGCATACATATAATATCAAGATTTATATACAAATCTGTATACATTAAATATATATTAACATATGTATAATGTGTGACTCCTTGTACCCTGATGAAGGTGGCTGCGACCACGGAAATTCCGAGTAAGTTGTGTTTATGTTTTGGTTAAACTCTTTATTCTTACTAATTAATTGCAAGTGTGCATCGAGTGTATATATATATATATATATATATATATATATATATATATATATATATATATATATATGTATAAATAATTGTGCGTGGACGCATTTATGCATGTATATATACACATACATACATATACCCATATACACACACATACATACACCCATATAGGAGAGGAAGCCCTCGTGGCATCGTTCCTTACTCGTACGTGTATCTGTGTGCGATCCCCTTTTCCCCCCAGGGCTCCGCGGCCGGCGTCCCCCACCCTAGCGACCCCTAACCAACACCCTTCCCCCATCCCTGTCCCCCTCGCGACCCCTCACACAACCGACTCCCAAAGCTTGTAGCTCTCCGTGTTCTAGGTTCTGCGACAGCCCTATTGACTAAAGTGTGAGAGGGAGTGGGGCTGGAGGGGAAATGAGAGGGGGGCGAACGCGGGGAGGGGGGACGGAGGGGTTAGAGGAGAGGAGGGGAGAACTAACACAATGGGGGGTATGGCGAGCTCCCTCCCCTCCTCTCTATTCCTCCGTCTATGTCTGCGACGGCTGAGAAGGTTTGGGGGAAGAGCTGTGTGGCGGGGAGAAGAGCGGGAGCTAGAGGAGGTGGGGAGTACGAGGTGGCGAGGAGGGAGGGAAATTTAGTGGCAGGGAGAAAAGGGAGGGAGAGATAGTGAGAGAAGATGGCTGAGTATAAGGTTCGATGAAAAAAAGGAGTAAGGGGAGAGGGGGCGCTCGAATGTTTGGCTAGGCAGGAGGCATGGGGTTAGGAAGAGCGCGTGTTCTAGGGGCGAGGGACGGATGAAGGGAGGGGACGGATTCGTATTGGGGAAGGGTTAGTGAGGGATTCAGGGCGAGTGGGGGAGGGAGAGACCCTTGGGTTTTTGTGGAGTGACGTCACGGCTGCCGAGGACGAAATGCGGAACGCGGAACTGAAAAAATAATAATAATTAAAAAAATAAATAAAGCAAACTTTTTTCTTTCATGGTTGTGTTTGTGTGGTTGTGAATACGAACGCGTGGAAGGAGAAGTGGGTGGAAGTCGGCGGTGGGTGGACAAATAGGGGAGGGGGATCCGAAGGGAGCGAACACGAAAAGGGGTCCGAAGGAGCAAGCAGCGGTGAAGGAGACATTATGCGGAAGGGGATAAGGTGGAAGAGGAGGTTTCGGGGTTACGGCTTGGGAGGGGGGGGCGTTGGTGGATTGGGGAAGGAAACAGTTTGATTTTAGACGCATGGGCCGCGGTGGGGTCTGGGGTGGAGATTGGGCGTAAGGGGGATGTGCAACGCACGGTACCCCGGGACCCACGTACTATTCTGGGGGTGGGGGGAGGGGGTCGACCGTGCACTCCGAGAAACATCTCTCCCCTTCCCGATGAACCCTCGCTCGCCGAATAAAACCACCGCTGCGGCGAGGGGAGGGGGGAGGACTCGAGCCCTCCGATCACGAGTCTATGTTGCCAAATCCTAACGAGCTGATTCCGGGAGGGATCCCGCCCATGAATATGAAATTCCGAGACATAACCTTTAACGCAAAATTACCTCTGGAGCACACTGCGTGAATTTTATCCCTTCACACTGCTGGAATCGACTATCCAATCTGAAGTAACTGAACCTCAACGGCCAAGAACAAGCGCTAGGTAAGCTTATGGATGAGGATTCAGACAGATGCCGGCACGAATTCTACCGTTAACGTACGCTGAGGGCACAGGAAATTCAAACACGTAACTTACATCACAGTGTTCTTTTCCACAGTGTTGGAGATAACAATATGATAAGTAAGCTTTCCCTGGCATGGAGCTTCATAATAAAAAATCAACAACAAGCTTAACTTTTCATTAATAATGAAAAAGGGGAAAGAAATAAAATAGTGAGGGCATTCAATAATGTATGCTGTGATAAAGGTATAATTAGTCACAAAGCCAAGGCTTTGCAGTTCCTGTGGAACATATTAAATAATTATCAGCGCAAGAAACATGAATTAGATATTTGAGTATTATGTTAATCTTAAATGATGAGAGAAATGGGCATAGCTAAGAGTAGTTAAGAAAATACCCAGGAGATATTAGAACTGGAGGATTGATCTGAGATTAAGATTACGTATAAAACTGTATGGGTCAGTGTGTTCATCTTTGAGGAGGGAGTTGAATATATGCTCAAAAGGAGAGCTCTAAGACACCCGTTTTAGCGATCCACGTTTGACCTGTCCCTTAGTGAGGAGGCTACAACAGGCTCCAGTGGAGCGGCCATGCCAATGATAGAGCCTCGCAAAAACACCCTTGAGGACGAAAAAGGGAAACCACCTCAAGCATTTATCCCAAGTAATGATGGGAGAGAAAAGCATGAAAATGAGTCCTGGCAGCCGCGGGATCCCGCCTACTGGGATTTGTGTCGTGGTCGGCAGCGGGAGAGGCAAGGCCTCCGCGGTCGTCATTTAAAGAAATCATAGCAAAGCGAAATCGACAGCATCATCAGTAAAGGAGATACAGAAGCCCAAACCAGTAAAAATAGGGACTCGGAATGTAAGGACGATGTCGAATGCAAGGGAATTAGAAAATATAAAGCGGGAGGTGGAGAAATGAAATGTAAATATTTTAGGATCGTTCGAGGTGAGATGGAGGGGTAACGGGAAGTACTGGGGTGACATTCACGGAGTACTATACAGCGGAGGAAGCGAGACCCATCGAGGGGTGACAATTATGTTAAACAAAAAGATAAGAAGAAGCGTAGTAACCATTGAGCAGGTGAGTGGTGAAATATTATGAGTAGAATTGAAGGCTGAGCCTAGGAACTTAGTCTGGTGTACGTGCCAACAGGCAAGCATAGGGAGAAAGAAATAGGCATGGTATATTAACAATTAGAGGAAATACGTGAAAGTACGGATTTTCCTGGAAGGGAACATTTGATAGTGATGGGGGATTGAAACAAGGTGGTGAGGGAGGTAAGGCGTAGTGAGGATCGGAGACTATGGTTTAGAACAATGGATAACCGCGGGGAGAAATCATTTTTTCAGGAGAAATGGTCTAATTAAAGCAAGCACTTGGTTTAAACAGCAAAATAGGTCATTCTTTATTTTGCTACACCTAGTTTCAAAGCTTAGGCGTTGGCGTCATCATCAGGTTCTTGATGTTGACGCCTACAGTAAGTGTTGAAACTAGTGGTACCCAAATAAAGAACAGTGAAAAAATACGAGCACATTGTGCTCTTTATTCCATGAACATGAACTTCCACAAAGTTGAGCCAGAAACCATCGAATACACTAAAATAGCTGTTAGAATTCCAATGTTATGGTTAGGCACAGATCTAGGAACAACGTGATTAGTTCATACTTTCCCGGCAGAAGATGTGGATATAGATCATGACTTTGTACCAATGAAGTTTAATGACAGATTCAAAAGCATTAAAAATGAAATAAAAATAAGGAAATGGAATGTAAAAGCATTCACTGAGTCCATAAGAAAGGAGTACCAGGAGGCTGAGGAAAAAATTTTGAATGAGGACAGGAATAGAGATACAGAAAATTGAAGATGTTAAAATTCTCAACAAGAAAAATCAAAAGCCGCAAACGAAACTATAGAATCAATAAATAGGAAAAGTACAAGGGAAACTTGGATTACAGACGAGGTGATATCAGAGATAGCGACAGTAGGATATAGAAGAAGTAAGCAATTAGGTAGAAGCAAGTACCAAGAGATAAATAATTAGCGGGGGCGGAAACTAATATGGCTGAATAAGCTTGGTGGAAGACGCAGGGAGAAAATATGGTATTTTTTTACAAAGGAAGGGTGAATCTGGTGAACACTAGAGAAAGAAGAAAGCTATTATCTGGAAGCAAGAAGGGCAAATCCGCGGAACTTATTGAATTTACATCAAGAAAACAGTTAATGACGCCAGGAAATATCCGGGAGAAATGAAAAGACTACATAGAGGATCTGTATGATAATTATATGAGGCCATCAAGATTAGGCACAGAAAGGGAATATGACGTATGGGATAGCTTAGGACCAGGCATACTTGATTACGAGATAGAAAGGTAATTAGTGAACCGAAATCAAATACGGAATGGGGATTTGTAATATCCCCGCGGGGCTACTTACGGGTTTAGGAAACCGTGGAAGGAAGAGGTATTATTAGGGCTATTTTGTAGAATTTATGAGGGTTGAATTTGGTCGGAATATTTCGTTATATATGATAAGTCCTATTCCTAAAAAAGGAAAGGTAACCGTATGCAGGCACTATAGATACAATACATACCAGTTTGATTTGAAGAATAATAACGCAGGTAAGGTTATAAATCATTAGGATCATCAATAAGAGGATAGGGAGGACAAATGGTTACTTAAGGCATGAACAGTTTGGGCTCGGGAGAGCCAGAGCAATAATGATGTCACTAATAGACAGGAACATAAGAGCACAATCAGGAGGTATTCGTTTGTTTGGTTGATTTAGAGAATAAGCTCACTAGAGTAAATTGGGTGGAATTGATGAAGGTAATGCAAACCATATGAGTAGCTTGGAGGGAAGGGAGATTTATCCGTAACCTGTACATGTCTCAAACTGCTCAAGTGCGTGTGACGGATGGAATGTCGCGATGGGCGGTGTTATGAAGAGGAGTGAGGCAAGAGTTCCCATTATCAACAGTATTTTTCAATATGCATGCGGAGGAAGTGATAAAAATGGTATGGGAAGAACTTGAGATTAGAAATTAAGTCGACGAAGAATTAATAAAATTAGTCAGGTTTGCTAGTGATCAATCTTTAGTAAGTCAAAGTGTTAAAGTCATTACTTAGCGCATTAGAAAATCAGCGTGAACAGTGTGGGATGAGAATCAATGCACGCAGAAAAAGGCTATGAGATTTTCAAGTAGGAGCAAGGCTAAGTAATGTTAAACGTTAAAATGGTGGGGTAAAAACTAGAACATGTTGAACAGTTTAATTTTTTGGAAATTCCAAGAAACTGCGAGAGATGCCGCAAAAGTAACTTTTCACGGAGTAATCCGCTAATGTGCATTTCAGTGCAACAATTTCAGAGCGTAAAAATCATTCTCCTTGACCGGGATACGAACCCGGTTCCCTCAATGTCCGGTCGAGTGCTTTAGCCAGTTAAGCTATCAAGTAAGCTAAGCTAAAAATTTGAAATAAGCTAAATAAGCTAAAATAAACTAAACATTTCAGAGTGTAAGAGGACGCCTCGATAGCTTAACTGACTAAAGTACTCGGCCGGGCATCGAGGGATCTGGGTTCAAATCCCGGTCAAGGCGAATCATTTTTACGCTCTGAAATTGTTACATTGTATTGGAAATGTTTTGGACCAAGATGGCCAAATAGTAGGGACGTAAGAAGAAGAATTGCGTTCGGCAAAGAAGTTACCATAAGGAGGAGGAATTGAGGGCAAGGATGTTAATTAAGGATTTTACGAAAAAACGGGTGAAAACTTTGATGAAGAGGATGCTTTTAAGCGGTTCGAAAACATGGTCATTGAAGCAAAAGGATAGGCGTAGATTGGAGGCTTTTGAAATGTGGGTGCGGAGAAGGATCGAAATGGCGAAATTAATCAAAAGGAAAATAAACGTAGGGTTAGGCATAGTTGGTTGGAGAGGGAATTGTGGGTAGAAATTCAAATGAGGCAGGAAAGGTGGATGCAGATAATTTCAATCGGGGATGGAATTCTGAAGACTGTAATAGAGGGTAGAATACTAGGCAGGCGATATATGGGGAGGAAAAGGATAGATAGGCACATTGGATAGGATGAAGGACGAAAGAAAGTATGTGAAACTGAAGAAGGGTTTATTGCAGTTTACGGTGACAAGTTAGGAGGATAGGCTAAGAAGTGTATCGGTGTTCAGTCACTCAGATCACATCCAACACTTGCCTAAATGGTGAACTACCGAATTATATATAAGTATCAGCAAATTGTGCCTGCACTGACTTAAAAATATATTGAGCACGTTTAACTTAACAAACAGATTACAATGCAACAATTTCAGAGTGTAAAATTCATTCGCCTTGACTGGGATTCTAACCCTGATCCTTCGATGTTCGGCCGAGTGCTTTAGCCGGTTAGCCAGAATCCCGGTCAAAGCGAATGATTTTTACACTCTGAAAGTGTTGCATTGTAATGCATATTAGCGGATGACTCCGTAAAAAAGTTACTGCCGCGGCATCTCACGCAGTTTCTTGGAATTTAACTAAGAGATGTTAAAAATTGTTCATATCATAGATCTGCAGATAAGTATTTGCGTATAATCTGTTACCTTACTCATTCACCTTGTAATCATGACACATTATTAATTCAACTCAAAATTACTTTCAAATAATCAAGTTCCATTATTCAAAGATGAGCACTGGTAGCATAATATTACCAAGATAATATGGCGTAAGAGTCCTGCAGAATTAAATGAGTCAATTCCTACGAACTCAATGCTCTGTCAAGGAAAATTGAAAAGCTTAACATCTATTGGAGATATAAATTGTATTACAGAAAATACTCATATGAAGAGATAAAATTTTATTAATTAATTGTTATAGCAGCACTCGAGAATGTTGTAAAAATGGTTCCTGATAAGTCTTTGACTTAGCAGGAACAGGGCGAAAATTTTATTTTAGTGCATATTTTACAATGTATGATGGTAACTTATTGTTTTCATTCAATTGTGTTATGCAGATCTATTTGCCTATCTCTTTAAATTTGGAAGGGGGTTATAAAATGGACAAATATATTACTATTTTTGCAATTATTATAATCAGAATCAATTCTCAGTCCCGATTACCTGGCAGCGAAAAATAAATAATGTGCAGTGCTAGGCAGGGGAGTAAGGCAGGGATGTTTATATTAATACCTTTTCTTTTCCATATACATGCGGAGGGTGGTACAAAAGCTTTGAGAATGGATGGAGGCAGTGGTGAGATTAGGTGGAGAACTCTAAATCAGATTTGTGGACGATTAAGCGTCATCTAACCAGTTAGCTAAAGGGTTACAATTATTACATAGCGCACTGGAGAAATAGTCTGATAGGTATGGGTGGAGAATTAATCATCAGAAAATGAAGGCAATGAGATTATCAAGAAGCAGGGAAACGAAGATAAACATGAAAGTTGGGTGGGCACAACCTATGTAGAAAAGGTTCACAAGGTTAAACCCTATTTGGGAAGTATTTTGGAGGAGGGTGGGCAGAGTGGCGGGGGCATTAAAATAAAAACTGCGTTAAGTAAAGTAATGCTTACAAACAGGAGTTGATGATGGGTACCTTAAGAATAGATGTTAAGAAAAGACTTATGAAAACTTATTTATGGAGCGTAGTTTTGTAACGTTCGGAAACTTGGTCGATGAGGCAGGAGGATAAGCGCAGATTGAAAGCCTTTGAGATGTGGGTGTGGGAAAGAATGGGAAAAAGAAAACCGACCGAAGGGAAAACAAACTGTAAAGTTCCATTCATTAAAGAGGAAGAGAGACTGCTGTTATTAATAATTCGAAGAAGGCCGGACAAGTTGATTAACGTAATACTGATAGCCAATGGGATGCTGAGGATGGCAATAGAGATTAGAATGTTGGGAAAGTATGATGGAGAAAGAGAATGGACGTTTTGGATTAAATTAATGGAGGTAGAGAGTATACAGTGATGTAAGAAAGAGGTATTTTATATTAAGTTTATGGATATTTTTTGCCATGCTATATAGGTCTTATGATTACAGTAGATTGCAGTGCCCACGTAAGGTCCAACAAAAACCCATCATAATCCACGAGACTACTACTACTCAGAATAAAATAATATTCAGGATAAAATATGCAATTCTCATGGAAATTGAGCTCATGGAAATATGCAGATCATGGAAATTCAAAGGATAAGCACGTAAAAAGACCACATTCCGGATTCAAAACCATTTCTGAATGTTTGCACAATTGTGCAAGTCTCTCGAACATTCCCAGAAAGTTGGACAGCGAGTCAGGGCCATTCTGGGATGCCATCGTCTCCTGCACTCTTGTCAATTCTTAAGAAAGCTCTTCCCTCGGAGGTGGGCCGAATATTTACGTAGCACTGCGGTAGATAATTTTCCATCCGGCAGAAAAAGATCGTTGAATCAATTTTTAACCCAATTGTGATGAAGAAGAGTAATTTTTTGTTATTTGAAAAAATTCCATCAAACGGACTCGGCAGACGGCGAATTACTCTCTTCAAATCGATCCCTTTACTTCTACCCTCGAAATTCGCCAATTTGTCATGGGATCCCCAATTCCGGCTGACACACGCTCACGCAGGAAGCGACGGCCCGCGGCAATCATTCGCACGGTGCAAATTTGACGTCCCACAGAGACGAGACGGCCGCGTGCAAGCAGCAGCAACGCGGCCCAAATCCGCGAACAATGGATGACCGGACGAATACCGTCTGTTTTATGGACCTTATTTTTAGATTAACGGGTCCCGGTTCGGACACGAGGACTGCCGCTGAAAGCCGACTGAGTTAGTTTTTACACGGGCGAAGTGTGCGCTCGCAAGCTAATCGCGCCCCTAAATCCTGCCCCGGGTGTGAACTCGACGAATGAAAACTTTTTAATGCGGTGGTCGGCTTTATTACCCAAATGAACGCACAATTACGGCTCGCCTCAACCTTTGGTCACAGATGCAGTTAATCACTATTAAAACTACTTCGGCCTCCTGAGCATGGAACTGATGTACTATTCGGGATAAACACGAGAGCTGAGGCATGTAGAGTATTCATCTATCACCGCTCAACCTTCAAGCCAAGGCACCTTAAAAATCCGCAGTCATGTTCGTTAACCGGGGGAAGAAAGAATTCAGAATGCGTCCGCGCAATCCAACGCGATAAATATGCCTAATTAAGATAGTTATATCATATTTTCATAGATGAATCGACTAGCATATCTATCGCCGTGGAGAACAAGCTACAAAGACTCTAGTCTAAACGGTGTGTGTGGTGAATATGTTACTTTAAAAAAATGAGATGGAAGTTTCAACGCTTTCAAATGCATGTAGATGTACTAATCCCATTCAGCTGTCCGTGAATCCAAGGTGCAGCTTCAGAGTAATCGTAGGCGTTCTTCCCGCGCTCCAAATCAACGAGTATGTTACGAAAAAAGAAAATAATGATGATAGTGAAATGTTGCCGTATCGCATACCGTCATAGACTAATGCTGTGGGTGTCCCGCGTGCCCTCTTCGCCCGACCAGATATCCGCAGCCTTGGAAGATTACGGCAGCGGATGGAAGGGATGGAATGGATGTGGGCGTGAAGCAGCCGGCAATTGTTGCCAAGACGAAGGTGTGATGAGGAAGCGTGCGTGAACCTTTTACTGTCGCGAAATTGAGAAGCATCGTTCCCTCTGGACGTTAAAACGGTGGATTTCATCCGCCGCCACATTTTTAGATATAACTCCTGGTGAAAACGAGGAAAAAGAAATAATTGTGAACTAGCCAGGACAATTATAAACACTGAACGTGTCCTACAGTTGAGGAATGCGTCTCCGTTCGTTTTCCTTTGGAATAAGGCAAATTGCGTATGCGCGCCTGTTTAAATACTGTTGTCAAATCCAGTCTAGTTTCTTTGTAGGGCGTGAAAATCTCAGGCACACTCATTGGCAGTTATCACCTATGCCTCTTTGGTTCTTGGTAATAGTTCAAGTTGGCATCGTTTTTTAGCAGTGGCACCGATTCCCAATACCACGAGAGAGAGGGTATCAGGGCGGAGGTATTATACGCAAAGGGTGAAAGTCAACCAATTTGGGAATCATGATCTGGTGAATTATATTAAGAGTTGATTACGGTTCCAAATGACCATAGTCGCCGATTGTAACACAACCTCACGCATTCATTTGTGTACTCAAAACAAAACAATAATATTTCACACCACCTATCAATTCTTTGGTAATAATTTCGGGTAAAATAAAATTTCGTATCTCGTGCAGTTCATCAAATATAGTATTTCTCTAACAGCACTCCTTTACCAGAAGAGAAACCAGTTGAGGAGAAAAAGGAGGGGGGTCATGAAGAAAGAAGAGAGGCAAAATAAAATAGAACATGTAGTGCAGAAAAAATGAAGATCATAAAGTATGGAGCATGGAGTTTTTACGGAAAGAATGATGGCGGCATATTTGGTTGGAAACTTGTTGTTTGAAGAACTCACCATCTGTGTTGGTGATTAATTGAAAATGTAAATGCTAACACGAGCTTAATACCAATGCTGGTAATATTATTTCTGCTAAAATATGTTTGATGCAGGAAGAGAGAAAGGTCAGAGAGAGAGACCAGACACTGTTATTTGTGAATCCTTTCCAAAGTGGCGATCACAAGTCGAAAAAGGCTAAGTAACTCACTCAACTATGATAGAATTGTAATCTAACAACCCTATTACTGGCATATCACATTCATTCAATCTTACATAGGAAGGTGCCCTAAACCCCCTGCCACCTTTGTGGCTCGGAGGCGATATACATGTAATGGTATGCGGTCCTAAGTTACGACCTACTTTTCGAGTATTGAATACTTTCGCAAAATTCCATTAAATTAGTAGAGAAAAGAATTTCCTTCGATACAGCTTGTATAAAAGTCTGAGAACCGGGAGAAAGGGTTCAGGTGCTATTGGGGCAGCTTCGGGAATTCGGAGCTCAAGAAAGAAGCGCGTGGGGCTCCCAAGACCCGGGCGCCGCGAACGACCGCGACCACGCTTTTATGTCCTTACACGACCTGTCTCGAGGTCCCCTCCCTTCTTGCGAGGAGCCAACTCCGACCTCCCCACCCCCTACTACACCACGCATCCCGCCACCCCCTTCCCCCTGCCTCCCACGACACCACGGCGCGACCTCCACGTCCTCCTCCCGCGCACCCTCCCTCCACTCTTTCCGTCGAGACGTCCCTGGGCCTCCATCCCCCCCTCCGTACCCCCTTCCCGCCGAACGGGACCACTCACCCACCTCCCCCTCCCGACGCACCCTTATCAATCGAGAACCGTCCATCTTGGTCTCTCCTCCTCCGGCACGTCCCCTTTCCGTCCCCCGGCCTGCGGAGACGAGACACCCGCCGGGATCCTTCCCGACTCTCCCTCCACCATCTCTCCATCTCTCACCATCTCTCCATCCCTTCTTTTGAGTCGTCGGCTCCTGCCCACCACCCCGCCTCATGCACCGCTTCAACTACCGACGCCTCCGTCTCTCTCTTTCTTTTAATTTTTCTCCTTCTTCGCTCCTTCCACGTCCCTGTTCTCCGCCCTTCTCCACCAACCTTGGCGATCTGAAACGTCTTCCCCCCCTCCCAACCCCCTGTCCGCCTTCCTCGACTTCACTAGGTGCCGTATCACTTAAAACGAACTCATTCCCCCCCCCCCCCGGCCGCAGCCACACCCGCCCCTCTCCTGTTTTCCCAATTCCCACCGCTCATCCCACCCTTCTTCCTTCCCTTCGTTTCATCTCTCCATCTCGGTGAGCGATCAGAACCGTTTCGAAAAGTCGCGTCCATATGTTCCCATTTCCCGTCCCACACCGCTCGCTGTCAGTTCACTGTGTCAATTCCACTTAGCCGTCACAATGTTTGGTATGCGTGCGTGTGTATGCCATTGTGTGCGAGTGTTTACATTACATACTCATGTTTACTTGGAGACAAGTATGGACACTTAAAAATCGATAAATCAGATGCCTCAATGGCACTTGGATTCGGCAGTGGTCTATACTCACACACACACACGTATTTGTCTGTATTAGACATATACCCTCAGCATAATGGCACTATTAAAACACAAATTCGAAAAGACGCCTGCATATTTTCACTTTTTGAACGAAGAAGAATTCCTCTTCATTCAAAGAAGGCGGCTCGACCGCCGGAACGTAAAAATACACACGCCTCCGGAAAATTGACAGTAAAAATGACACGTGGGTGTCCTTTATACCTGTACTTGTGCCTGTGCTCAAAAGTATCTTTCAACGTTGTTATCGCTAATCGACATTTCCCCAAGAATGTATCGTATACACTGACACGAAGTCTGTCAGGAAAGGATCCAGCCATGCATTATTTTGAGAAAAGTAGCCTACCTAGGATAATGAGGCCTTAGTCCCATTCGGAGCACTTTCCTAGAGACCTCACATACTTGTCCTACAGTCTCTCCCACTTTTCAAAACAATCGGCAACGTCCTTTTTCGGAATGTTCATCAGCTGCCAAGTCGCATTCTCCTTTATCTATTTAACTGACTGTTGGTAGGACTGGGCTTTTGTTTTAGGGTGAAAGTGGTAGACCTGTGACTCATATGCAGTTATGAGCTTTGTTAGAAAACATGGGTCAATGTTTGCGGTTTGGAGCAAGTCCCCTGCAACTGCAGCACGAACTTCTTGACGTTGACGAGATAAAAGAGAAACCAATGAGGCAACTAATGACCGCTCAGGAAAAAAATTACATATATATATATATATATATATATATATATAAAATTTTTTTCCTCTCTAGGTTTCCTATTTTCGGTGGTCCCAGCCACCTTTCTCAAGGAAGAGAAGGATAGAACTGGGGAAAAGAAAGGCAAGGGCTGGAAGGAGAGGGTGCGGAAAGGTTTGTGAGGGGAACAGTTGGGAGGGAAAGAGTTAATAGGATTTTTGGAAATGCGGAGATAATATGGAAGTTGTTGGGGGCGGAGGGGGAATAAAAATGAGCAGATCGGGGTAATTAATATCTAATATTGATACCAGGGAAAATCCAGGAATCCAGGAGTCAGATGAAGGCTTGCTCCATTGTTTTGAGTTTCCCGCATTATCCCCGCACTTCCCTTCACATAACCTTGTGAGTTTCTTCTTTTTTTGTACTTCTGTATTTTTTCTCTGTCCAAGAGTGCTAACTTCATATACATTATTATTCACGTCCGTGAGACTTTCACAAAAGTGTTATATACATACGAGTATATATATACACACACACACGTATATATATCGCCCAGAAACTCCCAATAAACGAACTCAGTTTTTCCCGAAATTTCGGTGGTCCCATCATCAACGTGAAATTAGGTTTGCTACACATGTCTACATTTCAACTAGTTTTCATTTGGTGAATTACCAACCGACGCTGTATTGCTCTAATTTCAGGCCTGATCACCGTTTAACGCCAAGATCGCGGGTTAACGCCCCTTGTTGTGCATGGATGTCATTTAGTCATCAATATGATACTGTAATTCATTCCTTAGAACCGTGTTAACAGTGCAACATGATATTACCTTTCAAATTTATAGCTGTCACGTATAGGATACCATTATGATTATTTAACGATACACGATATGGCAGCAATTGAAGGAGCATCTCAGGCACCAAGTTCAATGAAATGTTTCAATAGGTTCAGAGTGTACGACCCATCACTAGCCGAGGGTAAAGTGAATAGATATAACTACAGCAAAGAGAGGTTTAGTCATACCACAGCACCTAGTTGCAGGAATTCGACGATTTCCTTCACCTTATCAATATTTTCCGATCAAAGAGAATAGTTTGGATGCTATTCTCTCTCATATGGTCGTGAGAGATAAGCAAAGGTATAGAGATAAGCATCGAAAAGAAGCCGGTAGAAAAAGAGGGTGGTCTAGGACCAGGAGGATATTCACCGCGTTATTTGAAGGGGAGACGGCGTCTTGGGCCCATGGTGGATGGTGAAGATGAAGTCCTCTGCTCGACTCTGCGTACGCCGTGGTCGTATCACACTGCCCGGCGACTTCTGCCGTTTACATGAGCATGGCGCCTTGGAGGTGAAATTTGAGTCGATCGGATTTCGCAAGTAAGAATTTCGCGTACGCACATTGAACAAATGGCATAAATCGGGAATGTCATTGGATGCACGCTTGCGATTTCTCGCTATACATGCATGGGAAAGCATTATAAAACCAGAAAAAAATGGAAGAGTGAGTGCAAATTTGAAAACGAAAACGATCGCAGGCTGTTCATTTTTTACTCAAAAGGAACACAAGGGTCATTAGGAAAAGCATTAGGAGTCTTTATGTAATAAGGGCTTCGAAAAAGTCTTTGTGATTCATTTAACTTTGTCATAAAACTTCAAAAACGAAAAGTCTGGACATCGCCTTTCAGAGCTGGAATTTTCAGTATCCAGTCTGTGCAGTTTTATCAAGTAAATTTGTAGGTTACTATGATTTAATTATATGTATGTAGTACATTAATGAATGCAAGTTTTGGATTTTAGACTTTGGATTGGAATGTCTGATTGAAACGTTTTTCTCGCACTAAGAGAACCAAATTGTACGGATGGCCTACACCTAAGCAGAAGTTTAAACTTTTGAATTTGAACTTGCTTAGCTCAGCGCTAGGTAATTATTTAGCACCCTTATAATACTGTTACGAGCAGAAATCATCGATAAATGATGATTTTTTTCCTGCAGAGTCTTAGATCCAAAGAGTTAATTTCCTTTCGTCTTCGGACACTTGCTTGCAATATTATCGAAAAATCACAGAAAAATGTAAAACTATAAAAATATTTGTAAGAAAATCCATTTCGTTTCCTCATAGAAAATCCATAGGGCTTAGTCAAAATTAATCTGCATATTTTCAACGATTATAATAACGATTGCAGGATAAATATTTTTCGAACGGACTCCATCATTTCTCTTTTCTCCACGGTAACTTTATTCAAATATTGAAATTTATTCCTACAGAGAGCAATTAAAAAATAAAGACTCGAGCATATTTGAATATCGTCCTAAACGCTATTTGTGTGACTCCACTCCTATTATGTTCAATTGAAAGTATCGTTTTCGGGCCTATAGAGAACAAGGGACATCATTTTAAAACCCCTTCACCACACTCTGTCGTTCATGCATTTTCCGAGTTAGGGTTTCATGGAAAAAATACTTTTAATATTAATAACTTTAAACTTTATTGATATTCGACGAGCCACTATTCAACACGGTTTACTGAAATGAATACGGGTCGCTTATATTTAGACTAATTGCTCACTGTTTGCGTCGATAGAAAACTAATTTTCTTGGAGATCACAAAATAAGTGCTTGGCGAGAATTTCGTATACCGCTGTCATTTGATGGTAGATATTGAGTCTGTTTGTACTCATCGTTTTTCTATGCGCATCCTTCAAATTGGGAACTGAAAGCGCCCCAGTTTTGTGAAATTTACGCACTGAACTGCCATTCTCAGCATTCCGGCGTTTCTTCTTGTCGCTCATGAAAGAAATTGTGAGAGCATTTCGTTGTTGGATCCAAAACTTTAATTCTGAAAAATAAATGAGATCGATTATGAATAATGGTACTCTCTTTTGTGTTTTAAAAATTTTTCGACGACATATATCGCGGTATATGACCATATAATGATGAATAAAGATTATAATTATGAATCCCACTCCGCAAAATTTTGTTTCAAAATAAGGAAAAGGGTGGACGATTACCATTTTTACGCATCAAAGAAACGATGCCAAAAAGTGTGACGTGGAGTGGAATTATTAAGGAATCAATATAATACAGATGCTAATATTACACAGAAATGAGTATTTCTTTCAACTTGTTTTGATAGAATACACTTCATTGCGATTAACATTTCCCTGGATAATAAGGATAGATACGCTACAGAAATTAAGCTGGACTACCTTTCCCTATAATTAAGAGAATATTTACGAGTACAGAGGTTGTAATGGCTCAAATTTATAGCCTACCAAAGCAATCAAAACTATTGAAATTAATAAGAATGAAAGAAAATAAATAAAAAAATATCAAGAAAAATCAGAATCTCTAGCAACTTAAAGTGATATACTTTTCAAAAAATAAGTTTCTTAAAAGAAAAATTTTGATATTCAGGTTAACCTCGTATATCAAGCTGATATCGTATTTGACTACAAACTACTATACTATACTTCTTTGACCCTTATCTATTTGTATTCGCTGGGAATTTGAGGTATACAGACAAATATTTGTATGGAAAAGCAAATTTCTTTGGAGTGGCAGTCGGTCAATAAAAAATTTCCAATAAATAATAAAATCGGCTCGATCTCGAAATTCAAACATTCGCACTTCTCAACCGTCTGTCGATCACAAAAATTATAGCAGATACTTGCTCGGAGAACGTGCCCCCCGCTTAGCTGCAAGAGAAATAGAGGCTTACTTTGAAGGTTACGAGAGAGGTAGTAAGAATGGGAGAGATGCAGGGAAATACGACAACTGGCACCCGAATGCTTCCCAGCATCGAATCCCACGCTTTTCCCCGCACGCATTTCGGATTCGCTGAAATGACTCGAGCAGAGCACGTCAGCCACCGCCTCTTTTTCCCTCACCCGGAGAACCTCCCTTTGAGGAGCAGTGCCACTTGGATGGAAGAGCGAGCGTCTCGTCCCTCTGTCGGGTCATTCCGTGGCAAGGGAAGGGCGGGATTAATAATAGAAGAATAGAAGACGCACATTGAGAGATAAAAACCATGGCAACGCGCATCCGATCCATCTCGGAGAAGAGGGAAAGACAACGACGAAAAAAAATTACGTGAAGACGGGAGGGAACTCGTCTCTCGGGCATGCGATGGGAGACGGGGAAGCGAGAGGGTTGGTTGTCTGGGGACGGCGGGGTGCTCTCCGCTTTGAGCGACTCCCAAGTCCCCCGGATTGATTCCGTGAGAACTGAAACGATTTGGATTGAAAATTTGATTTTGTTTGTTGATGATGGCAAGCACGAGGAATCTCATGAGATTTTTAAAAAATATCCCTCCAATCGCTCGTCTCGACGACGGCGAATATCGAACTAAATTGTGTATATTTTAATGTTTCGTCATTTGCGGATTTGGACTCGTTAGGTCATCAATTTATCAATTTATTTGGGTATTATATATCCTTAGGAGTTCCTGAGAAACCGCTGAAATGGAAGAGGAGACCCTGTATACATATATTGCGAATCGGGGAAATTCATTTGAAGACTAATGTGTGCGTTTGTTGGGGCTTTTCATTTTCCCGTTGTACTGCGGTTTGTAGCTAGGTATTCCACTTGTCTTCCCTGGAGAAATTCATTTACCCTTACCTAGCAATCAACGAAATGCTGATAAACAAACCCCCGAAAATTATTTTGGCAATTTAAGTTAGTAAGGGCGCTGGAGTACGGTAGTGCATAGTGCTAGGGTCCATTAAAAACCTACCCTAAGCTGATAAGACTACTGCTAATAATAATATTATGAATAGATGATATTTTAGTTTAAAATTGATGAAATAGCAACGGTAGTTATTCCATCACCCTAATTTGGCTTAAAATAATGCTAAATGCACCGCGCTTTATAGATTCATGCCCGTAGGTCAACAAAAAACGATTTTAGATGGATGAGTTATATTTGCTTGGCTCTTTGTCTACAGAAAGCATCGGGAAATTTATTCGCCCCCCATCACCCAAGGAAGTCACGAACCATAGAATGAGGAGAGTTTGTTTTTGTTGCCCAAACATAGGATGTGTGGTACCCTCTTCGCTTCTAATTTACCATTTTGAGATGAGACCTGGTTCCTGATAGGTGGAGCGAAACGTTGCGTATCGTTCTGGCAGGCAGACATGCTTTATTCGATAGACGAAGTATGGGGGAGGGTCGCCACTATCCCGTGCAGACGCCCATACCACTACCGCCACCTCCCCGTGCATCACATGGCCGACCCCCGCCCGGTCCTCCACCCCGCACCTTCCTTCCGCCCGCCATTCCATCAGTGTCGTCTCCTCTCCGCCCATCTCGATCTAGCCTAGATCATGCACCCCACCCCATCCCCCTTCCCCGTCAGGCACAACCCTTCTGCTAACCCCCTTCCTTCCCTCCCTCCCTCCCTCACCCTTAACTAAACCCTCCACACACGGCAGGCTCTCTCTGGTGACCCCGCCCCTCTCTCCCTCCCTCTCCCAAGGCTCGGTCTTCCCGAGGATAGACGCACGGCGGTTCCGTATCCTAGAGCTTTCCCACCGCCGCCATTTCATTACTCTGTCATCTTCCCGGCGCGCCGGTGCGTTTCGGGAGGGGCGGGCTGGTTTCGCTGGATCATCTTTCTTTTGTCGTCTCCTTCGTCCGCCATAAATAGAACTCCCGGAAAGGAGAGGGGCCACAGGGAGAAATGTCGAGGAATCCTGTTACCGGATTCGAGGAAGAGGAAAAATAAATGTAATGGAGGGAAGTGAGTAGATTCTTATCGAAAGAATAAGATCTGAGATCTAGACACGATGGATAACATATGGCGTGGGAACAGTGTTAGTAATTATGTTGGCAAAGCGCAATAAACTCGACTTCTCCTGAAACTTTTCCAGCAGGTAGACGCAGTTCCCTCCTCGTTCACAGTTTCGGCGGGTGAACATCCTAACCAAAGGAAGCTTTTTTACCAGCTGGGCATCAATAGGTATGGTTAGAAACTACTTTTCTAAAGTGCTAAATGTTATATACCATCTGGTAATAATCCGACGCCAATGAAAACCTTGATGCATGAAATAGACAGCTAACGTAGATCGTAAACTAGATTCGCTCGAAATGCGATTTCAGAGAAAAATGTGTTGCCCTATTTTGAGAGTAAGTAGAATATTATATTATGCTCGCAGCGGTTGGATTTTGGGTTTCGTTCGCTTGGTGATCAATTAACCTGACGGTACAACGGTTGAGAACTCTTGAGCAATGACAACGCTGAATATGGAGCATGAAACGGAACCCAATCAATTAACGCTAAAAGAAATTGAATGCGTTCCGGTTATTGTTATAATCATTCACAATATTGTTCAATATTTTGTCACTCAGCATTTGATCATGATTTCACTTTTACGACGTTTACTAAAAGAGTTTAAGGTAAAAATACACGCTGAGATGAGTCCGCTGGTTGAAAATCACCTCATTGGAATAAGTCGAAGTTTTTAATGAGCCTCGAATCACTATACTATTCAACGTTCTGGAAAAAACTTTCTTGTGCAAGTAAGTAATAGCCTCCATGTACTGAAGGAATTTTTTTAGGAATCCAGCTACGTCAAACAAACTTGCATCGAAATATACATATATTCTGGAAGTGTACCATTAAATGCTCAACGAAAGCCCTGCACTAGCAAATTATTCTCTTAAGTGGCGAATGAAATCTCAATATTAGACGAGCGAGACATCTTGATATAAGCCATTTGGCAAAAGAACCTCATTTCAAAAGAATCAATCTGGTTTTAAAAGCATTCAAATTGCCGCACCATTGAAAAAACACGAAAACTTAAAAATAATGTAATGAGAAACTATTTATGAAATATTGGAAACAGGAAATTACCCGATTAATTTACATGTAGCAGCCGGGAAGAAGTTCGGGAAAACTGTTCACTGATTTCATTGATTGCTTTTATTTATTATCAAACGGTCCATTTGAGTTAGGATACTTGGATGTACCATGATAGTGGCGACAAGCGACTGTGAGTTTCCAGGCTAGCCCAAAACTCAAATTTTGGACCAACGAATAAGATATCAATCTTCCTCAACTCCTTCCTTAACCACGCGGGGGTTTGGGAGGGGACGTCACCAACTCCACCCACCAAATAAATGGTCGCGACTCGTTCAAAACCCGAACCCCTTCTCCGAGAGACTTTCCCATCCTACATCTCCAGTAATCCCCGCCTTCTTTCCCCAGACCCCTTCTCCCGACGGCCGGGAGAGGACGAGGGAGAGTGAGGGTGGAGGAGAGCAAAAGGGTACGGAGAGTCTCGGAAAACTTTGATCCGCGCCCCGACATCCATCCTCCCTATTGCCTCCCCCGACCACATCGAACGTATGTACATATCCATATACATTTTTTTCCCTCCTCCCCCACACAGTCCGTCTTACTCCTCCTCGTCCTCGCGCCCCCGCCCGGGGGATGAGGAGAGGCGAGTGGGTGGAGGGGTTGATGGTGGAGGAGGAGAGAGATCCATCCTCTGTCCACCCTTTAGCCAGTTGGACCAGTTTCCCGGGGCCTCGCGGAGGGCGGGGCGGGGCACCGATGGGCTGGGGTGCGAGAGAGAAACAGCCGCAGTCCTCCACACCACCGTCCCGCAAAACTCCTACACACAAACGCATGCACGTCCATGCACCCCACTCCACATCATAACCCACCCGTTCCAAGCCCAGACTCCCACCACCCACGGGGAAGGGGTGCCCACCCTCTGGACCCCTCCTCCTCCGGGTTTGGTGTAGGCGCACCAACCCATACCTTCGCCGGCGGCGGCACCATTCTGCATCCACCCCACGTGACGCTTCTTCTGGTTGGCCGACGTGGCCTGGGGCGGAGGAGGGGTGTGGAAGGGGGGGAGGGGTTAGGGGGTCCATGAGGGGGTGGGAGATATGGTTGGATGCATAGACGGATGGAGGAGGAGGGGTGAGTAGATGGGGTAGGGTACGTGTGTGAGCAGTTGTGCGCGGGGGAGGGTGCTACCTCCACGGGGCGCTGGGGGGGGAAGGCTTGGGGAGAGCAGGGGGGGGGTTTCGGCTGTGGAGGGGAGTCCCTCGCGATCGGAGGTTGGATGGAAGGGGGTCAGGAAGGAGGCGATTGCTTCTCCTATGAGAGGGGGTGGGGGATTGGGTGCGTGCGAGTGGGTGGGCCGGGGACGGAGAGAGGGTCGGGGCAGTGCGTGGGTGTGGAACGGGATGGTGCGGGGGGCAGGGAAGAGTAGAAGGGGGAGGGTTAGACGGGGATGGACGGGAAGGAGAGTCGCACCCATCCCGAGTGAGACTAACCCCCCCCTCCCCCTTCTCCTCGGGCGGCAAACCCATGGCGCAAGACTAAGCGGGTGCGGGTGGTGCGGTGATGAGGGGAGGGGGCGCGGGAGCGGGAAGGCTGGGTGCGGCGCGAGGGTTTGGGTGTGGAAGGGGAAGGAGTAGGGAATGATGTGGGCTAGACATCTGAGCTCTTTTTTTTCTACATAGCTACACCATTTTTTTTCGCTCCCCTCCTTCCCCAACCTTTTTTTTCATTTGCTTTTCGAGTTGCGTTAGATGGAGGATATTGGAGTTTGGAAGCCAATCTTCCCTCCCGTCCGTCCGCGCTCGCACACCCCCATTTCCCTGGTCCCTCCCTCCTCACACTCTCGACCCCCCGTCAACGCGATCCCTCTCCCTCACCCCAGATCCTTCCTTTTCTCTCTCTCTCTCCTTCTTGTCCCCCGAACCCACGTCGCTCCTCCCAGCGACCCCCGATCCCCGGCCACGCGATCCTTTCTCTCCCCCCCTCTTAACCCCTCCCTCACCCGATGTCCTCTTGTTTAGTCTAATTACGCGCCGGCGGAGTGAGGTGGACCCCCGTAACCTCCTCACCCTCCCCTCCCCCCTTTCGTTCTGCGACAAATCACTTTGATTGGCCGTCCCCGGCTCCTTCTTCTAACCCTCGCCAACCACTTTTATTCCATCCATCCACTCAATCGCTCACCCACTCCTCCAACTCTCTCTCTCTCTCTCTCGCTCGCTCTCATCCTCTCTCTCGTCTCCATCAGCCACCGCCGCCTCTCTCCCACCCTCCCATGGCATCCCCTCCTCAACGCTGTTGATACACTGCTGTCTCCTTCTCATGGAGTGGGACGCCGCCGCATACGACTCACCTTTTTTTGTCTAAGGCGTTAGCGAGACACGAGAGCGGTCCCTTTGGTCGCGGCCGATGATTGGAAATCACAAATTACCAGAATAGGGGGGGACGTGGGTCGGTGCTCTGGAAACGTCCCAAGAGGGACAGGGAGAGAAAATTTCGGACGATTTTACTCGTAATTCATGATGGTTCACCAATTTTTTTGATGAGGTAAAAGAGGAAAATATCTTAGTATCATTTCACGTCACTTTTTTTTACTAATGAGCAAGTACTTTGGACATTCCCATTCCCACAAAATTACTTCTCTTCCGTTGGCGTTTTACCTTTACCATGACAGCATGCGTCGAACCAAAATGTGGGATGCTTTAATTGTGAGCGATCTTTCAAACTTCTTGATGCCATTAATATATTACCTAAATCCTACAATTACCTAATTCTGCTCAAATTATTTCTCAAAATCAATGTCACATCTAATAGTTTTAATTTTTTACCTTTGTTTATCATTTGTTTTATTTTTTAGCAAATAGTTAAAAAGAAAAGTTGCACCGCTCAGAAACCTAGCCTTCCAAGAAAGAGGGTGAGCGTGGATGAAGGATTTTGGGTAACACATTTGGAAAAGAATGGAGAAAATAAGGTGGTAAGTGAGAGAAAGAAGAGCAAAAGAAGAAGATTTAGACCAGGGAAGTGATAAACTAGTCGGATAAATATGAATAGGGCAAAAAAGAAGGAAGGCGGAGATACGATGAAGATTGCCGTTGGAAGAACGGAGAAGAGGGTAAAATCTATGAGAAGCTAATAAATGTAAATTATTTTTAGCACAAAAGGTTTTAATGCTATATTCTATTCAAGTATAAGAGCCAATGGAGAATGCGAATACGAGTAAATAATTTAAGGGGTGGTCAGCGTGGAGATTCTGGACCATTTTTAATAATCAAAACCATATAAGTACTATGTTAGTTACGTAAGGATAGCTTTCAGGGGTAGCGGCATGATTCACCGACCCCACTGACTTGACCCGAAAAAGTACCAAATGAGGTGCGAGGTGGGGGTGGGATAGGAGACCTTTCCCTTGCATCCGCCCCTGGGTGACGGCGATGAGACGGCATCGGGACGTTTGCGAAAAGGCGTGCACTGCAGCCGGGAACAATCGGGTCCCTTTCATTCATCGCCCGGGCGTACCTATTTCTCGAAACACGGATGTTTAATGGGTGGCGGGGAGGTGGGGGGGGGGGCGATGGATGTCGTGGGCAGCGATGGGAGTGGAAGAGGGGGGGGGGAGGAATCAAGAGGAGTTAGTCTTTTTAGCCTTTGCTCAAGCGGAACAGTAGGGGACAAAAAAAGAGGTTTGCGATGACACAGCCCGGGATATCGGTCGTTCAGCCTCCCTTCCCTTCCTTGCCGGAAACCCTTACTGGCTCTTTCCATCCCTCGCTTATTTCGTTTTCCGTCCCTCTCTTCCCTTCACCTTTCCCGACCATCGTAATTGGTTTTATTTCACTTTTTAAAGTGTGGTGGTAACAGGAGACGGTCGTGTAGTCCTTTCTTTCCATAAAGACGTCCTGCGTAAGATGCGCACAACGCCCCCGCTCTCATCACTAACGGCCTCGAATGAATGACGTCCCATGCGTTCCTATTGGGACGAGTTCCCGAAATGACAGCCTTTAGACTAAGGCACTGCGCTGAAATAATATCACCATATAACAAATATTAAGATCTTTTATAATTTTGTCCCACAGATGTTTCTTGTGTATTTTCCCTATGTAGAATTAATGATGGTGTCATTGAAGTGACTGCCTTGATTCGCCATATTTAAATTTCCTTTTCCCAATTCTGTAAGTGCAAGTCATGTGATTCATTTTTCCAGAAGTGAATTACTGACTATTGTTTTAGATACATTTATCCCCGCTCGTTGAAGAGATAATATTATCGTGATTCCAAAAACAAGTATTATAATCTCATTTTGAAATTAAATGAAATTATTGACTTTATTATTCCACACACTTTATTTAAAACATAACCTAGGTTTTGACGTTGAACGTCATCATCAGGTAGTCCTCATAGAAGCCAACTTGGTGTGTAAACTTTCTGAGCGGGGGAGGAGGGGTTGGTTGAAGAGGGAGGGGAAGGGAGGGGTAAAAGGGTTACAATGTACATACTACCTTGATCAAAAAGTTCCCGGAATAACCACCGTGTGGCGCTCCCATCGTTCCGATTTGAGTTCTGTTTTTTTTGTTAAATTGGTACATCTGTTGTTGATATTCCCTTTAAATCTTAGTGTCATAACTCGACATTTGCAAAAGTTACGTAGCCAAGAGTACATCTATCTCTGTGTGTGTTGGCGATTTTTTACAATTTCAGAAATGGATTTAAATTTGCAACAACGAACTTGTATTAAATTTTGCGTAAAAAACGGATTTAGTGGCGCACGGACGTTGGAAATGTTGGAAAAGTGTTTCGGTAACGATTCTCTAAAAAAAACGGTCGTTTACCAGTGGCACGAGCGGTTCAGAAGTGGTCGTGAGTCAATCGAAGATGATGAACGCAGTGGCAGACCATCGACATCGAAAGTCGGTGAAAAAATTGATAAAGTAAAAGAAATGTTGGTCAATAACCGCAAATTAACCATCAGAGAAATAGCGGAGGACTTGAACATTGCCTATGGATCCGCCCAAGACATTGTGGTTAATGATTTGGGTTTCCGTCGTGTAGCAGCAAAGTTGGTGCCAAAAGACCTCAATTTCATGCAAAAAAGAGACCGTGTTGACGTCGCAAAAGACATGATTTGCGAGGCTGAATCCGATCCCACATTCATCAAAAGGATCATTACTGGAGACGAGACGTGGGTTTATGAGTACGACACGCAATCCAGACATCAGGCAAGTGAATGGCGTTCACCAAATGAGCCGAGACCAAAAAAACCACGTCGTTTTCAGTCAAAAAAGAAGGCAATGCTGACGGTTTTCATGGATTACAACGGTGTAGTGCATCATGAATTTTTGCCAGAAGGCCAGACAGTAAACAAAGAGTATTATTTGGGCGTTATGAGACGTTTGCGTGAAGCAATTCGCCGAAAGAGACCAGAAATATGGGCAGAAAACTCGTGGATTTTGCACCATGATAACGCACCGTCGCACAGTGCTATCATTATTCGTAATTTTTTGACGAAAAATGCAACAAATACCATCCAACAGCCACCGAATTCACCTGATTTGGCTCCCTGTGACTTCTTTCTGTTCAATCGAGTTAAAAAACCATTACGGGGAACGCGTTTTAGCAGCCGAGAGGAAGTAATGGAAAAATCGCAGGAAGCACTGATGGACATACCGAAAACCGAATATAAAAAATGTTTCGAGGATTGGATCAAGCGCTGGCATAAGTGTGTTGCAGTCGATGGGGATTACTTTGAAGGGGACAATATAGATTTAGATGAATAAACTTGTATTTTTAATTTTCTGAATAAATTCCGGGAAATTTTTGATCAAGGTAGTAGATGAGAGGGAAAGATAATTACAGCTTTCGGTGTCAATCGTCGACTTGAAAGAGAGGTAGGTCTAGGAGTGGGGTGTCGTTTATCAATCTCATTTGTTAGCTATATAAAATGCCCATTACGGCAAATGACCGCATCATAATCGCTAATTATATGGTCATTCGCTATCACCAACGATTAATCTAGTTTTACATAATATTTAAGGATTAGAACCTATCGCTGATCATCAGTGAAATACTAGCGGATAGTTTAGGCTTCCTTGGGACACGTCGGAGGCCAGTTTGACATCGCTGAAATCCCTTTCTCGTCGGTAACCACTTTTTGTACGAATCCAAGAAAAAGATTCCTCTGACCAAATTCACCATTTTGTTGTTGAGGGACGATGCTGCGGATGAGATGAAAGGGTGACCTCGAGGATTAGCGAAGGTTTTTTTCCACCTCGATTAATGACGAAACTACGAAGGAATTTGCGACGCACCAGGGCACGCACACGCATCGTCCAAGGAGGAGGAGGGAGAGATTTCATGGAGTTGGTCTCGTCACAAAGGGCGGAGGGAAAAAGCAACGTGGCGACTAAGGATGGTGTTGCAGTGTGGGATCGGGGGGAGGGAAGAGAGGGCGTTGCGTAATCCGCTGCTCATATAATTCCATTTACCATTCCGCCTCTAAATCTCGGTCCCGGAGAGACATTTTCAAGGAATGTAGGGAAGGGGGGGGGAGATGATTGAATTTCCGAGCGCGTAGGTGTGGAAAAATGTAGCTGTTGTTTCGACAAAAAATTCCGACGGGAAATGAATGAATCACTGATGCTAGTTTGAAATTCTTCCGACGTAGTATAGCATTCTCCTCCGTGGAGAATGGGCATTATTAAATGAAACGCGGCCTTCTCCCCCACCCCCCTGCTGGTTGTTATTTTGAAATTTTATGCTGCCTCATATTAGATGTTTACGTTCCACAGTGCAGGTGCTCGTGTTGAGTTTCCCCGTCCAAAAATCCCGATAGGTCGAATTGAAAGTGCGGATTATAGGCTAGGAAAGTGGGCTTCGGACTTCATAAGCGGGATGACCTTCGCTACGGACCACTCGGGAGGCCTCACCATGGCTAGATAACTTAAGATTGGCACCGGCTTTGAGATCGACGCGGAATGATATTCGGTGTTGGATACAACGTTTTCGGGGGTTGGGGGGATCTCGACCGTCCCCGGGAACCGCACAGCAGATTCGGGAAAATACACCTAAGAATGCAATTTGGAGCTCAAGATCTCGACAGGAGGGGTTCAGCTAAAGATCAATCAGGTGGGATCTCTGGGACTTACCACCTGCACTACTCTTAAAAATATGTAACACTAAGGAATTGAATTCAGGAATCGTTTCCGTGTGTGCTTTACGCGTGTACCTGAAATTCGAACGGCAAAAGTTTTACAAAGAATGGAAAGTGGATAGAACAATGGAATCGAGTCATTCAAAATATAAAGCTGCGACTTAAGAAAACGTTCAGTGAACAATGTAGCCCAATAACATTTTACTGAGGGAAATAAATTTACTTATTGCCGGTTTATACATTTGGTGCAGTGGATTGATTCCGAATTGTAGCGAGATGAGAATTTTAATTCCAAACAAGTCCTACTTTGTGATAGAGTATGGAAAAGCACAAAGGTGAAGATCAAATTGATGAAAAATGAAAGTACTAAAGGGACCACCCTATCTATATTACCTAAATAAATCAATCCTTAGCAACAATATTAAATCATTTGACATCGACATGCGAATATACAGAGAAATAAGGAAACTAACAGACAGTTGTTAGGCTACACTCATAAGATTACGATAAATTATGTAAGATTACTTCTGAATTTTCATAGCATGGAGATTTAAATTAAATATTAATAAAGACACTCGATACAGTATTTTTATGTTAGGAATGGGAAACACGGCACTGTATATAAAAATAAGGGATTGAATCGGATCCAATTATCATACTTCGAAGTCATTCCAAACCTCTAATCTTCCGTAGGGAACGCACGTGAGAAAAATATGCAATCTGACTACAAGCAAAGACTTACTCACTCATGCGATTAATGTAAAAGGGAGTTGTCAATTCGTCTTAGTTGGGATTCATTAAAAAAAAAACGTTTCAAGGATGTGTATTTCATCGGAGAAAGCGTTAAATTGGAATAGGGAGACAATTTTTAAAATCCAAGGTTTCTTCTAGGGCTACGTGTGCTTTATCTCTTCCAATTTACCAGTAACCGAATCGGGAAATTTCATATTTTGTATCATTACCCATTATTATTCCCGTTGAATTTTCACCGAGACGTAAACAAAGTTAGAGAAAATTGATGTTTGGGAATGAGGTGAATTCTCAAACTAAAATTCAGAACGCCGAAGAGGGCTACTTCGTGGCCGAAATACGCGTATTCGTATTCACCTCTTATTCGTAACTCACCTTTCTTATCCCTTTCCTTATTCACCCTTTACCCTATCCTTTGAGTAGTGGCGTAAGCCTACTAATCTCATTTGTACTTTGTTTTGAAAGGTAAACTGTTTACGGCTATTGGAGTTTTTTATTTATTCAATACCACAAGCCGTAAGAGCTCAATTCTATCAATATGAAGTTAATTCTGTTTGAAAAATAATGGATGAAATAAAAAGATACACTTAATCACGAATATTGCCTAAGCTAGGGAACGAAATGAAGTCACAGACTGCAAAACTCGTGTCATGGACATATGAAGGCCACGACGTACCACCCTATCCATCTCTAGAACCGTAAATTGAAGACCATGAGTTAAATAATGTTTAAATGCAAAGTATAAATAATGTGATATTACATGAAATCAACACGTACAATAATTTAGATTCGCCATCCAATAAAAAACTTGATACGCTCCACGTGATATCGCTTTCAAGAAAGTACCACTTGTGATTACAATGGTTTAGAAATATGGCGATGCAAAAAAAAGGAAACATACTATACATAGTATATATCTTTAGTTACATTGAAAGGTCATGAGAATTTAGGAAATATCTCAGAAAACATAGGTAAAGAATCAATCTAAGACTTGAACCGAGGAAAATGCCATGAGAGCAGCTCTATTCGTGAAAAACTCCATTGAAAGAACAGAGACCGTCGCAGAATTAGAGCAGGAAACCTTGGCATGGGAGCACTTGGATGTACCATATGTGGGCATATACTCCCTCTGGATTATTTACGCAGACGACACTGAATTCAAATAACTGCAAATGCATCAATCGTTTGAGTTTACTTGTGATACCGATGGAACAATCCAATCCCCCCTCCAAAATGGCAGTACAGACAATAATGACGGGATGAAGAGTTTATTTAAGGCGAATTCACTGGTTCTAGAAAGTTGACCACCTCGCGCTGTTCGCGATCGCAAAACGGAAAGGATCATTACATCATTCACTCTCCCTTTTTCAGATTTATTCCTCCTTCACCAATTTCAATGGTTGCTATCTCTACACCTCATTCGGCAGCCCGCTGGAAATTGCGAAGCTGATGTAGACGTACATATATCGCCGTGGCAGTCCAAACGCTGCTAATTTTCCCTCTCGACTCTGATGTGAGAGCACTCTCGCCTTCCGTGTCGAGTGCTCGCCGCCTTTGGGGGACGGCGTGCCTTGACCGAGCGGCCAATGGTTACCTACTATCCTAACAAGGGCACTGGAGCTGGCCAGTGTAATAGTTTCTTGCCGGAGCCCTATTATTTTTCAAACGTTTCGCTGCTCAGGCCCCGACTCCTGATATATTCGCGTCTTTTACGTTGAGGACGATTTTCCCTTAACTGGCGTCTCTCTCCTCACAGGAAGTGTGTTTGTTCAGTCCTACCTATCCCTAATCTTACCGTTACCATGATACCAAGGGGCCCATCATCTTAAGTTATCAGTCCGAGAGTTGGCTCTATAAGATGGCCAGTCACATGCCAATCTCTTTACTAGTTCTAGTTTCCAACTTAGAAGGTATCTATTGTCAACTCTTAATTTCATCCCTGTCTTTAGTTCTTAATTTCATCCCTTTTTTTATCCCTTTTAAGTTTTTCATCAAAAACTTAATTCCATCCCTCTTTACTTCTTCTACTCTCAGGTTCCTTCTGTTAAGGTCTTTGGTAAACTTCCACGCTTCAGGATAATCCAATTTTTTCCTTATCCTGTTATGGTATATTTAATGTCTTGTGTCATTTAAGCTGATAAATAAAATGAAAGGACTAATCTTCAGCCAGGAAGGAATAACTAATTGGGAATCTAATAATTGTTCTTAACTCTGTTACACAACGGCACACCATATAACTTCCCGGGACGATGGAACGAAATTCTGTATACGGCACCAAAACAAATGATCCTTCACGACAATGAACAGTGGTTCAATGTGGTATGCAGGAGCCACTTGTTTTTATGTCAGTAGATAACGTGAAAACAGAGTTAGGCTTCAGTGTGCTTTCATGCCAGCCCTTGGTTTATTGTCGGTGGCTTTTAGTTACCGGGACGGCGGTCAATTTCTTTCATTACGAATTCAAATGGAATCTGCTAAAACTTGATCGTTTGGCAATTACTCGGCTAGGAAATCACTTAGAGCCGAGCACCGAGACCCCGTCTCCGGCAACACCGTGCTCTCCCGACAACACGGCCCACGATTCAATGGTTACACGAAGGCAGTTGGTATAAGGCGGAAAGATCTATGAAAGTCTTTTTCCTCCTCCTTTGCAACGGGAGTGGGTCGCGCTAGTCCCGCTCGAACTACCCTTTCCCTCTCTCTCCCTCTCCTTGCCCCTTCTATGAGGCGACTCTACTTTCGTTCTCATCCCAGTAGGACGACCTTGAGACTATTTCATTCTGCTCCCCTCCTCGTCCCCCCCCCGGCACTCTTCCCCACCACTACCCCCCCCCCCCAACGCCCCACCACCACCACCCTCGTCCACCTCCTATATTTCATGCCTATTCTCACTGCTCGCCTAACCACCTCCTCCACACGTTGGCCTCATGCATGCGTGCTACGAGCGTACACGTAGGTATACCTTTTAAATTCTGCCCACAATTCCCTCCGCCCACCACTCCGGGGGCCTCCCTCTCTTCCTCCTTCCACCCCCTTTCCGACCTTCCACTTCCTCATTGGCTTTCCGTATGGGTGTGGGGGGAGATTCTCAATTAAATCGCCCGCTCCTCTCAACCTCCCCCCCCCCTCACAAGTGGGTTGAGAGGAGCGGGCCCCCCTCCGCGCAAGCAGTGGGGGGAGGGAGAGACCCGCTGATGGTGGTGGTAGTGGTTGTTGTTGACCGTGTTTTGTTTCTTCCGACATATTCCATCATTCCCGTGTTTTTCTCTCTCGCTATTTTCCTCCTCTCGGACGAGTGGTTTCGGGAGCTGCGAAAAGTGGCCTAGAGGAAAAACGAGGGGGAGGTTTTTCCGAATCCCCAAAGCTCTTCGTCCTTCCCTCGTCACGACTCCCCCCCCCCCGCACCCTCACGCAATATCCCCCCCCCCGACTCTCATCCCCCATGGGCGTCCGAGGAGGTGTCGGTCGCTTGGCGTACAGGTCTCGAGTTACGCGGCTCCGCGCTTTCGCCAGCGGGGACTTCCGCGTCGCAGGGCGGGCGGCCGAGGCGGTGACGGCGGCGTGGCGCGCGCGGGGAAGATGGCGGGACCCGCAGAAACCATTCCGCGAAATGTCCTCCTCGTAGAGAAAGAAATACGAGCACTTCACGGCACGCAGTGACCGTTGTTCGCATGGGCATTTCTCAAACTCTACCCGAAATTCGTGGATTTTTTGGAGGCTGCGACGTCCTGAACCCACGCGAAATTTAGTTACTTTCTTCGCTGTCAAGTCGGTCAGCGTCGGGGGAGAGAAATAAATCTCACGTCTTCGGTGACACGTGGCCACGGAAATCTTTCGCAAACGAAGGAATCGTGCACGAATCTCGTACAGTTTCGCAGATTTACCTTCAAATGACCGTGGTCTTACGTGGAGCGAGGTGAGCTACTAAATGGAATGAGCCGGAACCATGCCTGGTCGAAAATGTAACAACCTTTTAGCATTAAAATTTACACCGTGTTTACGTAAGCTCTATGGTAAGGGGCAAGATCTGGTGAAACGGTATCGTCTTTGAATGCTATAGGCATTGATACTGTGTTGAGACTACAGAATACTTCTATGACTTTGAGTTTATAGATACCAGACGTGGCGACTTGTTGCTATGTAATGAATAATTGGGCGGTACTACTTTTGCGTCGTTTTTAGAATGCTATATTTTCTTTAGGTTAGCGCTGCAGGCTCCGTCATAAATAGATAAAACTTCTGGAATCATTATCGCTAATCGAATGACCACTGCATGTGATTGGATTCACGGTCCAATTTCTGTTAGAACTATCATTTGATAAGACTTGTTGACTGAATAGTATCATCCATTTGGAATTTTCCATTCGCAGCTAACACAAAATTCATTTTTAAAACAGGAAAGAGGAAGCATTCGAAACTTAGCATATGATAAAGTTTCATGCATGTAATGATTACAATCGAACGTGGATAATAGTTATTCGAGATCTATTCTAGCGTCCATTTAATACGCATACAAATCAAAATTAGACCAACAATTGACAGGGAATACCTTCTGATCGAATATATGATGAATTATTCTCCGCTCTAAGAGAAAAATTGAGAGGAAGGAGTAACCCTTGCGCAATTTTGCCTAAGAGTTGACCAGTTACCGTTAATATATTTTTATGCCACTGAAACTATCACGCTGAATTCACGTGAACTGTGAATCACGTGTGACGAGAAAAAAATAATGAAAATTAAAAGCACATGAAAGGAACCGAAAAGTTTCGCAATCTCAAGAATGCATGGAGGAATGAGAATTGAAAATATAGTACCGTTCCAATCAACAAAATAGTGGTGTGGGTTGGATTTATCCTGCCAGTGGTCATCATTCTCTGAGCTTCCGTTCACTATTTACCGACTTGATGACGGATGGTTAGTAATACGCCAGCCGCCATCTCTTTGTCCCGCGATCACATCTCAAGTTTTAATTCCCACTATGGTCATCCTTTGACGATTGGACGTCCAGCCTTAACCGCGTTTCGTAGGTTTTTCCTCCGAGATTATCCTTGAAATATCTCATTTACTTTTCCGGTTATCGTAAATCCTTGCCACGTGTCCGAAAGACCCGAGAGTCTTCGTTGACCTCAAGCAAGTCGACTTCGTTGACCTTGTTTGGTGATGTAACGTCATCGCTTTAGTTTGGTCTGTTTCTTATAGCCTCACGACATTTGGCACGGATCTGAGGGCAGCTATGAGCTATGTGTCCTCTGGTTCCACGGCTTTGCACAAAAGAGTGGGGGAAAGCTGAAATACTAAGTCGTTAAATGATGAAAGAGAAACAAATTTACATTCGAAACGAGAAATAATATCTTTCACTGAGAATTTTTAATGTTCGAGAACGTCATGGATACCTCTTGAGACGAGAATTTTCCATTGAATGTTTTAGAATATAAACGCGAAAATATCTAAAAGATAATGAGTTTTCATCTATTGCCGTCTTTTTGAACAAGCCAAGGATTCCCTGTATAATTTCCCACTTATAAGGAAACCGTGAACGGCACAAGGATAGCGAGTTTCCAGAACTATTATTCTCTAGTGAAAATAATGGCCCTCAAAGATGGATGATATTACTGCAGGAGTAAATGTTGGCCATGGAATTTGAAATTTTTCCTTCCAATGTTAGTAAATTCTTGGGGAGAGTATCTTTTGGACGCGCTCAAGGATGCTCAGATTTCAAAATACAAGCATTTAGCAAAACGAAAGAATATTTTCTCATTTGAAAGTTCAACATCATCAACAAAAAAGCAGGTACTTGAAAAAAAACACCGGATGAAATTTTGAACGACAAGTAAGCATCAAACTTTGTATTATTTTATTCGCGAATTGTACTTTAAAACGATCCAATGTTATACTTATAAACAATCAATTTTGAAGTTATGCTGGAAGATAACCATACCGAGGATGTAATTGGCAGATATCATTTCATAAAGCCTCTGAAATTCTACATCTGATGAAGAAAAAATCCTCGCACCTCGCGTATGATGCATATGCGAGCTTATGTTTAGCTCTTGCAGTTTTCTTTAGCAAGAACCCCACACATTCTTTCAATTTCACAAAATAAGTTGCCACATTACACCAAACATCATATTCGGCAAATGAGGCTTATACCGAAACCTTCCAGGCACAACAGGAGATGGTAGTCAATAAATTTGAGATCTGTCCACCGATTTGAAATCTCATTTATCCAAGTTTTCAAAATGTCGCAACACCCGACGTCACGGACGGAGACGTAGGGAGCGCACTCGACGCCTCCATCTGTTACCCATACTCTTCGATTCCACCTCCGGGGTCGAAGAGAAACGCCACGGAAAGAATTACACGGGATTCCTTGCCTTCCAAGAAAGGAAGTGCGTTATTTATTTTTCCACAGATAGATGAAAGAACGTACTCCTTAAGCATTCCACGAGTGTCACTAATTGCAGTCCTAAGTCACCGAACGCCGAGCACGGAGCGTACGGTACTTGCAAGTTTCAACCCCGAAGAAAGAAAAACAAAACACGAAATATATAGATATTTTTTTTCAATTCGACGGGCGAAAGGACGGACGTACGTGTGCGGCACGATCCCGCGTTTCGTCGAGGCTATTGCGGTGGGGGATGGGCGGGGGGGCGGGTGGGAGGAGGGAGCATCTCAAGCGGCTCCTTCAAGACGCCACGGGTCGCGGAGGAAAGTATACGGTAATGCCGCTGCATTCAGGGGTGGGAGGTGGAGGAAAGAGGAGAGAGAGAGAGAGAGAGAGAGAAGGAATGGAGGAAACGCGATATACCATTGTATCTTTTTTCCCTCCCTCCTCCACACGCTCTCAAATCCGCATATTTTCGCTAGCGGATCCCGCGCTCGGCCACGCCACCGTCGAACGGCATCATCCACGCGTTCCGTCCGCGCACCGCCCGGCCCTCCCGCCGCGCAAGCGGACGGACGCCTGACGGCTTCCCCTATCGGCTAGGGAAGCTAGCGACGCCGGCCACAATTCGAGTCCCGCACTGCGGTCAGTCGAGCTCGGCGTTTGGGTGAAACGCTAACCCGTCGACACCGCACACTCCTCTCAAGGATGACTAGGTTTTGCGGGGACGTGGGGGAAATCTGAAAATCACTGGGCCCGAAGAGGGTAGTAGGTATCAGGATCAATCAGTCGGCGAATCGGAGGTGTCACCTACGTTTGCGTATACGCATATCTTTTTTTCGTTACGTCTATCGAATCCGCCAGACAAATCAGCGGCACGTTACCGTCGTGACCAGGGGGTGATGAATGTGTATGTCTCGGCGCAAGGTACACATATGCCATTGCGCTTGCGACTAAGGGTCCAGACCCTGAGGACCCTTTCACGTGCGCAAGGGTTTCTGAAGGGTGACGAAAAGAACGCCCTTGAACGAAGGACCCCAGTCGTTTAAGACCAGCTAAGGGAAGGAGAGCTTAGATGAAATCAAAACTTATCTACAATTGAGATTGTTTTAATTTTATTTTAACTAGATAGCATAAATATCATAATGGAAGGTTGAAAAATTTATGCCAGGCCCGTAGATGTAGATGCCGATGTGTAATGAGGAAATGAGTAGGTGCAGTGATTTCTGAATTTGATTTATACCAGGTCCACTTTCATTGCGACGTTGTCCCCAGATTTATGATATAATTAAGTTGTTTTCTTTATAAGCACTATTTCTTTTTTTCAGGATAATTTACTTTAGCTGAAGTAGTAAATTACAAATGGATGAAAATCTTCACTCAAACATGCTAAAGTTTTTTCGAGGATTCTACCATCTACTCGATGTCACTAAAATTATTGAAGAAATCAGGATGTTCATACTAACGCCGTATCACTCCACGGTTTTAGCAGGTTCATGTCTACACTTTACAATACGGAATACACTCATTCCATTCAATTCAACATGGAATATTAATTGATGTAGAACGTTATTAATTGAATCATACTATTATTACAGTCGAATATATTACATGGACATTGATTAATTCATTGCATAGACTACTATTGCATTACATAGCTACGTAGCTAAGGTTGAAAAAAATTCTAGCCCTCAAAATTGTTTACATTTTTCCGATGAATGCTAAAATAGACGAAATGCATTTACAAACTATTTGAAAATCAGGTGTTCAGAATAATTATTACAATGCATATTCCTTAAAACCCTGTATTATAATATCTGACAAAGTTACTGCGATGGAATATATTAAATGAAAATTCAAAATCAATTATTTATAGGTTAAAGTTTATTAGCATACACATCGTGTAAATAATAACAAATAAGAAAATCATAATTGTGCTTGTATATTACAGGCGATGGCTATAATTTCGCCTTAGAGTATATTCAGAACTACACATACACTATCAGTCAGCGAACCACATGATTGAGGGGGTTCCGAAGTGAATCAATTATCAGGTGAGGATCTCCTTGCAAAACAACAGGTAAAAGACCAAATCTTTTAAGAATAGAAACGAAATATTCCAAATGTAAGTCGAGGTTTGGTTAATTTTTCTTTCAATCTGAGAGATAAGAATATTCAAATAAATACTGGATGAATTTGAATGAAATTAGACCCTCAAAGAAATCCACCGATTATAATTACAAACACTCTGGATGATACTTGAAGACAACATTTAAATATCTACCTACCATTTTCCTGGGATGACGGCGGTCGCATTAGATCCAAAGTAAAAATACTATCAAGGAAAATGTTTCCATTGAGTAAAGACAAACAAAATTCGCAATAAAAAAATGGAATTATCTAAAGTTTTTCAACACTGCAAATTTGTGTAAATTTAGAATTTTCTCAACGCATATTTCTCGCAGAAAATTGTGTGGATTCGGATAGCAGTTAATTGATACATGAAATAATTATAATTTTGTAAATTTATCAATAAATTAATTAACTCGCAGCTGTTACATAGAATTTCTAGTAATTTTGACATGTAGCTGTGTTGCGAAGCAATAAAATTATGATAGATAATCTCAAATATGAGGCCACGTTTACCTATTTTTGAAATTAAACAACAAAATATTTGCCAATATGTGAATAGGTATAGTGATTTTCATTTTGACAAGAACTGTTGAAAAAATATGAGCATTTCCAATATCTCCGCGATTGGGGATATTTCATTCGATTTAACGCTCAAAATACAATTCCAACATTAGCAGTTTTTCGAGTATCCAACTCCCTTTTGCTCGTCAATACTCCCCGTTGAGATCCTTTTTCCTGAAACAATACAAATATTCGTAGTGGTTGTTTTCGTGTCATGTTTGCGTAAGAGTAGGTACATGTATATCAGCTTCTTTATGCGTTGAAAACGTTTGGATCCAGTTCCTTCCCAGTGCCGCCTATGGTTTCCTTGGAAGATCTGGTACCCAAAAAAATCACAAAGCTGTGGTAAAGTTAAGGGTACCCAGAGGCGTACCCGGAAATCGAACCCAAGCCATCCGCTCAATAGCCCAACGTTCTAACCAAAACCCTAAATGTCTCCTAAAACCTATAATTGAAGAAGTTACCGAGATATCGTGAGGCTAAGTACCCTTTTATGAACAAGAAAGTAATAATAGCGATAACTTCAATTTAGTGAAATTACAATCTAGGTGAAGTATATGTGATGATATATAACTAGCAACAGATAGAATAATGCTCTTTCCCTACTCTGTTCCAATTTCGCCTTCCCCTTTCCATTTTCATTGAAAATTCAAATGAACACTCCATGATACAATCCAAGTTATTTGTTTAGCATTCCTTATTATTTTCTGTGTTTATGATCCGCACAGAATATCTTAATGTTGCTCACTTCCCGTCCTCTACCCTGAGAGAGCCATGCTCGTTTGAGAATCACTTCATCTTGCGTAGGGTTGGATTTTACCTTTGCGGATGCCAACGCATTTAAAATCACCTAAGATGTGAATGAATTGGCTGCTGACTTGTCTTCAATCTAGAGTTTTGAGAGACTCTGATCAGCGAATGATTTTTATTGTCAAAGTAAGTGAAGTTTTTCGAGCTTTTCCGGAAGAAAAATACCTTCTGTTTCGTAGTGCATAAGGATGTTTCCATCCGAACCTTGTTTGCCAGATCAAAAATCAGTACTGCCTCTTTAGACTCACTGGCTAATACCTAGTGATAGATCATTACTCTAATGCCAACAATTCCTTTACTCAAGACTACTTGCCCTTGATGCTTCTTGGCAAAGCGTGGCCTACTCATGCGAAACTATTTGGTGTGAAAATTATTTTAAATACTTGATTAAATATGAAAAAACCTCAGCTTTGAAAAATAAAGTTTCATTTAGAAAATTTCATAGCTATGAAATTATATATATCTGCTAGGTTACATTTCTGAAATGGCATGGGCATGCTTAGTTTTTCCTGTGAAGGTTTGCAATACCTTTCTATGTCAACTTGTTCTGACGAAGCCTTATCGGCCCGCGCGAAAGGGTTAAAACCAAGTTCAAATAAGCGAAAAAAGAACACCAATCAGCGAGCTCTTGCAAATTATTCTTGACATGGATATACAATAATATTTGAATATATCCTAAAATAATAGCTTTTATTTACCGTTCACGTACTTAGTCATTCCATTTGAAAAATACGTCTTCCAAGTCTCCACTGCTGCCATTTATTTCTCCTCTCCTAGAAAAAATATCCTACCTGAACAGAAGGATCTCAAAACCCGTTAACTAATTGATAAGTAAAGTAGATGTTAAAATTTTTCGGTGACTCCTAAGCTGAACATTTCTCTCATTGATTTAAGATCATTACATGAAAGGACTCAAATAATGACGAACATTCCAATATCATCTCGAGTTCGTTATCTTCGACTAAGAGTCTTTGAGAAACATACAAGCATGCACGTTTTATTTAATTGCATTTGCATTTGTAATTCCTGGAGTAGCTAGCAGTTGATTGTGTAAGCAATCATCAGGAGACTAGGAATCGTTGGTTCATTACAGGATGTAAATATATGAACCGGTAATGGGAGGAGAGGAAGAAGAGGGAACTAACTTGCGGAGGTACATCGGATATATCGTACAGGCGCAGGATTTACTCTGTGGAAACACTGCATCATTTGAAAAGGAGCGGACAGAAGTTTTTAAAACTTACCATATCCACTAAGTCCACTGAAATATTTATTAACATCTAAAGACGACTTAAGGAGTCGGAATTCGGGTGGTATTAATGAAAATTTTAGTGGAAATTATAAGTTCTTTGTCTATTCCTTTTCCAAAATAAATTGTATATGAGCAGAGATAACCAAAGTGATCATTAAAAAATAGATATGGGGAACCTGATCGTTTCCTACTCACACTTGAAAGATCATCTTGGAAAAAAATTGTCTGCCAATAGTGGAGTGCTATCATTTCCTGCGAGGAACAGAAAAGATCAATCCAATGCCGGAAACTGTAATTACAAACGAGTGTCTCTCCTATTAAAATGAGTGTAAGCTTTCATTCCGCGCTCTTAATGGATTTTTAAGACTGGCGGGAAGTCCACACTGCTGGCACATGTCACTATTTATTCAGGAATGTGGTAAGAGAACACATGGGTGCGCGAGCAATGCCTAGAGTGCCGGCAAAAATATTAATCGATCTCGCGTAATGAAGGGCACTTAAGATATCGGAATATTTTAGAGAGAGAGAGAGAGAAATAAATAAATAAAAAAACCTCAGCATCAAAGAATATGCTAATAATTATCAAGCGTTGAGTAAAAGTAATTTATGGCCGCACCTATGTAATTTCATAAGTCCAGGAACTTTAGCTGGGATGAGTCGCCGAGTTATGCCATGAGTCGCACATTCCAATCGCGACCCTTTGCTCCTAGATGCCTTCCAATATAGGTAAGAGAATGGGCACCGAACGTTCGAACTATCCACGGCACGGTTCGCGGTGTGCTACTGGAACGCATTTGTTCAAATTAAAAAAGAAATACCGACATCCGTAATCACCCCCCCAAACAAAGTAGACAGATGTTCAAAACGTTCGTTTCTCCGGAGAACGAAACGCTTGCCCGCGTGAAAATTTGCCCGGGAGTGCGAGTGACGTGATTAAACTAAAAAACATTGCACGAGCTGCCGATTTTTAGCTTGCGAAGCGCTGAATAAAAAACGGGAACGCAACAAAAATCAGCGAGCATCGCATCCGCAGCTGCTTTTTCGGGGAACTGATACGTCAGTCGTTCTCGGGAAAATTATGACACAACAATCTGATCGCCGATCTCGGCGGTGACAGGATCGAGGGGTGCGGGGGGGGGGAGGATGGGTGTGAGGAGCGGGGACGGATATTGGAAATGAGACGGTCAAGACACATCGGATGGACTTCGACGCACTAAAGCCAGAGATTGATTCTGTTCCGAACCCAAAGCAGCGACCAAAAAACGACGCACACACGGGAGGGAAGTTATTGGGGGGAGGACCCGGAAATTGGCTGCAGCAACGTGGAAGTGACAGCCGGCCGACGAGGGAACGCGCTCGTAGAGGAGAGCTCCTACCCGTTTGGCAGATGCAGCAGAAAAACATTCATTTAAAATTTCGACGCCGGCGATATGCATATTCGAATCGCCTTCCCTGGCTATGTAGGTGACTTTTACGGGTACATCCACGAGAAATACAATGCTATTCGATCCAGTCGGCATCAATTCCCCCTGCCGTAAGGATGATATCGTGGAGCGGTCCAATTGAAAATAACCCTCATAAAATGATAAACATCAATGGTCAGCGCTATTTTACGTTTTTTTATTCAGTACAAACTACCAGTTTTGCATCTTGGCAGAAAGTCCCAACGTCCTGAATAGATGGAGACGTGGGATGATGTTGGTATATCTGACAACTCAAACATCTTAGCCGATCATTTGTTGGAATTCTAAAAACTATACACGTTCTGCAAATATGTGATAGGACGAGAAACAAAAAAATATCACCATTTTCAGACGAAATAGCTTTATTTTTAAGTGGGACTATATCTTTATCATTTCCGCAAAACTCGTAAAATGGTAAAATTTGAGACTTCAGAAAGATCAAATTTGCAGAAAAATTTCAATAAGGTTTAGATTTCAACGAGAGATAGAATTTCTATTATTTTTCGTATGCTGGTACAAATAATCACCGAATTAAATAGTAATTACTGTTGATATTGTTATTGCCTGCAACTACATTTTATCCAGAAAGCTACTAAAGAGTGGGAGATGGTGCCCGGACAAAAGGAAATTTAATGGAAATTTGACTGGTTCATTTCAGTTAGGCAACAAGATGAAGTTTAAGCAAGCATTTTGAAGCATGGCTGTCTCTTGCTTTATACTGCTATGATCGAAATGGCACTCGGGGTGACGGATTTCTGAATAAGTCTGCGCGATAGTCTCTTTACCTCAAACTTTCTAGGCGAACTCCCCAGACATAGACTTGCGGAGTTTAGAATTATTCCCTCGATTCTTATTTTTCTAAAAGATGATACCCCTCATGCGATCTGTACAGATTGCATTGGCCATATTATCTTTTCCAGAAATCATGTAAAGTTCGTCGACGGCATTTTTAACGGATAAAACAATTTTGATTCGAATTTTTTAAAATATAACAATTCGATCTTTCTTAGTTGGGTCCGAGCCTTTTCAGATATACTACAGATGAGGCCTAACCAACCCGAAATGAATTGATTTCGGGAATCCATTCTCCCTAGATAAGTGTTTTCTTCCAATATTTCTCCATTTCTCCTCAGAGAAAATTTCGTTTCTCATTCGCCTCACGTTACATTTAAAAGCCGTAATTTCCCACATACCTGTGCTGACTCCAATTGGATGTGTAAGCATTGCAACGACGGATTTAAGTGAACAAGTGAATGACGTTATAGTTCCATCTGCCTCGTTGATTGATTGTGATTCCAGGCTTTATTTGGTATGTTACATGGCAGTGTTTTTATCAATCAATACGTGCCTATACCCTTTTTGTTGCTACATTAATTAATTTTGCTTTCATTTGAATTTCAGTTACGTTTTAAAATAAGCTCCCTTCGATACCCTTCCAGCCCCTATTTTCTTTTTTGCCATGTTTATCAATGCAAACCAGTGTCATACTTACAGATTCAAATTCAAATTTCAACGCGTTGCCCAAAAACCATCCAGAGACCGTGCTTTGTGTCGCGTTCATTCAAGCTATTTGAAGGGAAGTTTTGGATGGGCCATACTGACTATTTACTTCTAATTATCATGAAAATTTCTTTTTCTTGTACCCTTTCTTTCTTAATACCCTCTTATCTACCTGCCTTCATGCTGACCAAAAAGCCATGCGTACTCTTCCTTCCTCCACCCCATTCAACCATCGTGCTCCCTTCTATCATAGCCTCCAACGTACCACTACCTGTCCATAATTTCTCCATTCACTTACTCTATCTTTTTTTGGATTTCCCCCAACAACTTACCTTCTTCATCCACCCTGTTTAAAACTTCCTTGTTCGTTTTCTTCTCGAACCAACTTGATTTCCCCATTTTTTGCCACACCAATATTTCAAAAACCTCCAATCTGCGCTCATTCACTTTTCTCAAATACCAGGTTTCACATCCATAAAGCTCTATATTAAAAATTTACTTATCTTGTCTTTAAATCTTTACTCTGCGTACCGTCATCAATGCATCCTGCATATGTAATATTCTTTGCTAATGTAGTTTTAATTCCTAATGCTCTCCACGACTCTGCCTCTTTTCCTATTATCATCTAAAATATTGCCCAAAATTATGGCTATAAACGCTGTTTTGTTTCATTGTTCTATCGTTTTATGAGAATTAAATCAGATGCCTTGGTGGGAACACAAGTAAAGGTCTCCTGAAGTGTGTGGAAGGGGATGATTCCACCCATTCGTGCGATATGTAAACGGTTAGGATTTGTAAGATAAATTGTACAACCACAAGACGAGTTTGGGTTACATAATTTAACATAATCGTAAATACATAAAGGAATCACAAAATTTATAATGATATAAATAAAAGTATAAAATGAAAACTATATCCATATATGTATATTGATATAAATTAGTATAAAATTAAAACTGAAATACAAAAAGCTTTGAACACACTTCAAGTAACTTAATTTAGTACTTATGTCATGTGGGACGAACTGTAGGCAGCTGTTGCAATATAAGAAAGACCCATGCATAAAAATATCTCCAAACTCGGATACTTATTGAAACTACGCGCGCACGTATCTTGTAGACTACTTAGATGAAAAATATATCTTATCTTTTGAAGAAGTATAACACTTTCAAACTTTTACGTACATCCATCCATATCTCGCGTCCGATTTCCGAATAGTAAATATATGTTTCCAATTTATGCTTTCATCGCAGTTTCCAAGAATCACACAAATCGACGTAATGGAGTGTGCGTAATATTCCCGAACAGCGACGCACGTGAGAGGCTGATGTCATCTGCGGCTTTTCCGAAACGTGAGGAATGGAAGTTGGAGAGAAATTAGGGAGGGAAGGTTGAGTATGGTAAAGAAAGGGAAGACAGAATTCTGGCCAACTCATAACGAAAGAAGCCATGGTAGGAGACATAATCTCACGTGGAGGACGGTGAAAAGCGCCAGGAGTACCTGCAGATTGGCAAATGGAACATGAATGCCACTTCGCTAAGATTCAAACCAAAGACGTCAAGATGAGTTAGCCATTCCTGTTACCATAAGTCACATTTCAAATGGCAATGAAATGGTATTTTTTGCAATCAATACGATTCGCGTTTGCGTCATTTTTCGATTCTCACATCGATCGTTCATGTCATTGTGAAAAAATCAGAGGAGATCTCCTTTGGCGTTATACATTTAATTTTCATAAGTTTATTTACCAAAATGTTTTTCACAGAGATCTTGCACGATAGTATATACCCGGCTATAGGAGAGATCTTGGTTACATAGAAACACTACGAACTTGTTAGTCCCTGACCAGTTGGCAACGCATACCTGAAAGTGTGTACTGAATAAAAACTTTTTAGGGATAGAAAGAAAATATGGAAATCGAAAGTGAACTGTATCCGCTCCAGATTATTTTAAAGAACTTTTATTCCACTGTTAATTTAATATTTGAAAAAAACACAGTAGTATGGCAGGGACACTTCGCATAGAAATTCATCACACTAGAAATCATGTGTTCGGTGAATCTCACCTCACGAATCTAATATCAGCGCGTATTATAAATGAGCAGGAAGGCACATAAATGATACATTTTGACCAATTGTCTTTAGCCGTGTGATAGGCAATAAATGGCAACAAATCAGTGACCCCATATGAGTGAAAGCAAGGAAAAGAGCAATGTAATATTTCAAAGTGCAAAAATCATTCACCTTGACCGGGATTCGAACCCAAATCATGGCCAAGGCGAATGATTATTGCACTTTTAAAATTTTTGCATTGCAATGCGCCTCAGCGGATAACTCCGTTGAAAGTTACAGCCGCGGAATCTCCCGTAGTTTCTTTGAATTTGACAAGGAAAATATTTTCTTGGACACTATTATTTTTATCGCGGTTGAATTTCAGAGAGAACCTAGAGAACAATTTCGGATAGGGTTTGTCATTATCAAGACATAGCCTATATTATTTTCACACGAAGCACTTTGCAATAATGATTTAGTCAATAGCCTTAAGTTTTCGTATCAGTCAGTAAATATTAGATAGATCTCACTATGAGAAAAACGTTTATCGAACGCATAATGTTGATAGATAGATGGTGTAATTACGCCATAAAGTAAATGTGAATCTGCAAATTAATGAGAATCTATAATACACTTTTTTACTGTTAAATTTCTCATTATATTTTCATGATACATATATCACATTAAGATTTTCAGTTTGGATTACCGCCGTAAAATGGCTGAATAAAATAAAAGTTAGCTTTTTTTTAACCACAATAAAAATATTCTTAGCATATATTTTCCCTTCAAATAAGAAATTCACTGAAGACTTAGCCAAGGTCGAACAAATATCCATTATTTTCCTTTCACAACGGTGAGAAAATGGTGAAAATGACTCGGCGAATAGATTTATTACCAGATTAAGACAATTGAGCATTACGCATTCTGTGCCGAGTTAAACCGGTGATTCAACTTCGTCATTAGGGTTAAGGAAGTCTAACAAAAGCTATGCGGATTTTCGCTTACTTACTTCACCCTGTCTCACATGTAAACAAGTAATCCTCAAATAAACACTCACGTTAATCTGCTGTGGTACAGTAAAACTTGCGTGCACTTTGCAGGAAATGCAGGACATTTATCCGTAGAGACGTTAATCCGTATCCGCTTCCCTTCCCAGAATACTTTGCGCAAAGAGGGATATCATAAAGACACCGAATGATGGTTTGCCCAACATAGGATAGCTGTATTATCACTGTAATCAATAATAAACGCTCCCAAAAGTCAAGCAGAAATATCATGCAGTTGGTATAGGAATATGACATGGAATGTTTAACTACAAGAGAGCCTCTTTTTCCACGGGGGCGCGTGATATCCAAGAGCAAACAGTTGACGCCAAAACAATTACCTATTCACAAATCCTTCGACTTATAAGGTTTCTCTCACGGTGTGCATTCCATACATTCAATTAAGGAAAACCTTAGAACAATGGGATTACTGATTAGGCAAAGCATTTATAAACTCACCCGGAGGTGAGAATTTTCGAGGTATCGTACACCCAAAATGATATTTGTACACGTGCTTCAGACGGATGAAGAAATTTAATCATTGTTTCCATCTCTTTCCTTATAAAATAAATTTACTCGATACTAAGTTTTATCGAAGCTATTGAAATAAGATGGCGAGCCGTTTTATTACGGAATGGGCCGAAGCGATACTCCAACTCGCCCAATAAATTATGAATGAAAACAACTGCCCGGACAACGACTGTGAGCACATGAGCACGCTCATGTGACACACACTCTCCTAGGTGATATCCTAAAATATTTGACCACCACCATATTAACATTATTGATATTTAATCATCACTAACGAAAAAAAAATGGCCAGGGTTGTTGAATGGAAAATAGGTCAAAAGCCGTGAGGTGAAATGATGACGCATGGAAAGAAGATCTAAAACCATCCGAAGTCAAAATATTCCCAGAGAATTTATAAGCCTCGAACGGAAAAATAATTGAGAAGAGGAAACACAACACGCAAACCTCTAAGTAACGCATGCAGCAACTAACTTATCCCTGGCGGAAGTGCAAGGAGGCACGCGCGCGGGCGCTCAGATCGAAAACCTTGAGCGCGGCTCGGTCAAAAAGATGGCGGCCGGCCTCTGCGGGTTGCCAACCTCCGAACATTTTCGGCGTGCCATGGCCGGAAAGAAAGGAAGAGGATGCCGTGTGATCGCGAGGACGCCACGGTACAATTGCATAAACAATTTTTCATATTTTTTACTGAAGTATGTAAGTATGTGTATATGTATGTGTATATATATTCGTATATATAAATAAATAAATAAATATCTATATGAATATGAATATATATATATACACACATACATACACACCCACATACATATACATTTATATATATATATATGTATATATATATATATATATATATATATATATATATATATATATATATATATATATATATATATCTCTTTCACCTCCTCTATGCTCGACGTGTCCTATTCTGGGGAGGGAGGGAAGGGTAAGAAAAGGGAGAGAGAAGAAAAACAGCAGCGTGAGCGCACGCACACACACGCATATCAACGCACCCGTTATATGTCCTCTAGGTACCATACGCGTTACGTCTCCCACCCCAGTCGAGCTCTCTCGGGTCGAAATAAAAAAAGTTGCTTGCCGGGAGGGTCTTGAGGAAAGGGTTCAAAGTGTGTGCAACGCACGAAACCTTATTTCTGTGAGCGCTATAGAGTGCGTTCGTGTGTGTATGTGTGTGAGTGTTGGTCTGTGAATCTAGCTTCCCTCCTCGCTGACCTGACAAAAAGGGAGGAGGAAGAAGGTTCCTGAAATTCTAAACGTACATTGTGTAGTATGTGCGCACTGCTATGTGTGTGCGTTTGTGCCTATGTGGTGGGAGATAGAAGAAGGAAGCGCGGTGGTGGGAGTTTTGAGGGAGAAGTTGGGAGAGGAGTTGTGGAGGAGGAGGGTGCTGTGGAGGGAGATGGGAGGATCACGGACAGTGGAGGGAAATAAGGAGTCGGTGGTTTTTATTGCAATGGCCGCCGCTGCACCCTGACTGACTGACTGCCAACATAGTCAAACCACCACCGCCAGGCGGCGTCATAGTTCGGCGGGACGCTGCCGGCGGCGGGGGGCAAAAACAACCACGACAACTGCGCCTGGGTCTATTTCTCGATGCGCGAGGGAGGGAAGGAGAAGAGGGAGCGGGGGTCCCCGTGTGTGAGGGCGTGCCCGTGAGGGAGGGGAAGGGGGGGCAGGAAAGGGGCGGAGGGGATAGAAAAAAGTTAATTGTGCCCGCGAAAAATCGATCGGCGACATTTAGAGCGTGGCATGAAAGGCGGGTGTCCCAAAACTTGCATTTTTTTTCGAGGGTGACTGTGAGCCAGCCTAGATAAGGGGGGGGGGACAAGGGGGGTGTGGGGAAGGGGACGGTGAGTGCAACACGGCATGCTACTGGGACGAGGCTCTCAGTCAAGAGGCACGAAAATGGCGAAGGAATACGCGCGCTGAAAAATTCAGGAATTGTAACCCCTCCCAGCAAGGCAACGATTTTCTAAGAGGTGTTACTTGTCGATATTTGCGGGACGTTTGGGAAATATCTTCCCCTCCGCACTAGCCTTGTGCATTCTGAGTTAATAAACCGCGCGTTACATATTAATGGCTTTGAGGGGAAACCAAGGGGGAAAAAATGTAGTGGAAATATGACGAACGATGTGCCCGCGCAGAGTCGGATTCGAATTCACGACCTCAGCATTCGGAAGCTGACACTCCACTTACCCTCATTTGAAATCAAGCGGGGGAACTTCTCCTCCATTGTGATGACTAAGTGCATGTTTACCGAAAGAGGCAGCCTTTTCAATGACTACGCACTTCGGAGGATCTTCTATGGATAAACAATTCTTCTTTTAGTTCGGAACACACAAAGAAGCACAGGAAAGTAAATAGGGGTAAGAATTGATATTGAATTAAATTTCTCTCGGTAACAAAAAATCTCAAAAACGGCACATAATGTGGCAAGATGAAATTTTCAAAATAAATTAATGATATAATCATTTTTATTGTCAGTTCATGAGTAGAAGAACCAAGAACCAACCGCACTAACTATAGCCGTTCAAACATTCCGATATAAAACAGCACTGTGTTAAAATGTTATTCAACATGAGTAAAATTACTAAACACTTTCCTGGGTGACAAGGAAATACAATAACTTTCAATCGGTGGTCCTACTTTTCTGCACCATAGCTATTTCGGAGTCGAAGATGGATCACATTCACTAGCTCAAACTTAGGTTTTGGAATAAGCAGCATTCAAATGCTCGGCGAAGGTATTATGCAGGATAAATAGAGAATTCGACCATAAACAGCATATTAAGATACAGCCGTTAACTCAGGTTTCAAGAAATGCACCATTTGGGGATTTTGCGGACGTTCAAGTTTTTGCGACTATATTCTTTGCAAATAACTCGAAGAGCAAGATGAAACAGTGAGATAATGGCTTTTTTTCCGGGAGAATTTGCTATTGCACAACTTATGATAACTAAGGGCATCATTTCAGTCAATGCTGGGTGCAAGGTGTTTTAGAATATACCATATAGTACATGCTGCCCCGTCTCTGTACCTCTGAAAGCCGGAAATGTACTATTTTTCCATTTCTACAACAATTACTACATTACATGAACTACATTTCATTTCCATGCGTGATTTTTACTCCTTATCATGGCATTGGTGCACTTTGTTTTAGAGACAAATCTGAAAATTCACAGGGGAGGGGGGTAATTGTCCTATCCTGCCCGCCCTCCTTGAATGATTCTCCTCTTATAATAATATCCGTCGATATGAAGTCACCGACTACAACCTCTGGCAAAGCAAACCAACCATTGAAATCATTCCAAATTTCTATGCCAGAAAACAACAGGCGGACGAACTTTTAGGCCGAACCGAGCGTCTTCCCGTCGAAACGAAGCAAACGTCCGCTCCTTACGCGATGGCAAACAAGAGTGCCGGTATCCGGGGCGACACGGATGTTGATAGTGTCAAAAGAGCGGGCGACCTCCCGCCTCTACCGACCCTCCTTCGCCTCCCGGACGATGCCAAATAGCCGTGCGCCGGTCGGGCAAAACGCGGAGCCAATAACGGCTCACTCGATAAAACCACTCCAGCAGCACGGGAGTGACTCGACGTGGGAAGGCAGAGAAAAAATAGTGCAGCATGGCGTGACCTCGATTCGATTTTTTTAAATCGTCAAGAAAAAGCCAAAGGGACAACCATTCTTCATGTTTGCTGGACTGATATGAGAATGTTTTTTTTACTGTTGCCAATTTTAATCTTTTTTAGTTTTTGTCCAACCGACACTGAAAAAAAAACGTCAAGCCATTACTACTGGTTAGGTTACGACTTAGTGCTATTACTTTATGGTGTGTTTCAGGTGGAATTTCGATCCATTAACTTGGAGTCTTAAGACTTAGAAAATTATAAAGGTGTGGATAGTCATGTTCACATTGAGGAATGAATTTTTTTCCGCGTAAATTCTGTGACCGGATATATCGATGGAATCCTTTCGGTGTGAAATAGGCAATTGTGACATTTTTCAATCTAATGCCACTTTCACAAGAAATTGTGGAGAGAGCACTCAAATAATGGGACACAAAATGTAAAGGCGCACTCTTTGGAGATAGATATTAGATTTTTTTCCTTGTGATTCATGGTAAACGCATGATAAGGGAATACCCCATCAAGAGTGAGGTTACGAACAAAATATTGGTATAACGATTACATTCGGTAAAACATTTCTTGAAAAAGCTCTTACTTCTCTTTCGGCTATTAAAATAAATCAAAACTGAAATATCGATTTGAAACTAATTCCATCCTTAGGAGAAAACAAAGAAAATCTTTATATGCGCAGACATATCCATGTTGAGCACCTAACTTTGTCACATTATTATCATGTTATATAACTTATTTTTGCCGGGTATCCCACAATGGAGTTTAAAAAAAAATCACAAAATTAACAGTAACTTTTATCACCGTGTATGATAAACGCTGGTAGTTAACATGTTACTTAGTTTCATCAAAATTTAAAAGGAAGATTCAACACAAGGTATAGTTAACCTGTTGCCTTCACTGGAGATATTGTGTTAAGTTGCAGGTGTTGAGGTGCATCCCAGCTGAACTAATTTCCGCGATTGCATGCAAATGATTGGTAAATAAAGGTATTTAGGAGGGGATGAATACATGACGAGACTTCTGAATGAAAACGATGAGTCAAGTGAAGAACTGGACTGTAGAGGAAACCTATACGTGAAGTAGGAAATCGGAAACGGAGAGGCACATTGGCAAGGTGGTGACAGGAGAGCTGAGGGAGTGCTGTACGACACGGAACATTTCATAGAACTTTACGCTTAACTTCCTTTGCTTGATTCCATTTGGTATTTTTGCGTCAAAAATAAATGTTGCCCATATTTTCTTAGATCCCCAAAAGTTACTCCGCTCCTCAAGGTATTAATCTAGAAAATGATGTTCATTAGAACTGCTTGGGATGTGAATGTGAATACAGTTTCCCTTTCATTCACGTAAATCTTACCAAAGTTAAAAATAATTCGCCCTTCACGTACTAGCGTACATACGACTGATCCGGCGAATATCCGTTGGTAAATAATTGCAGCCAACAAATTAATTTGCGAAGTAACCTGTCCAAAATCATTTGATTGCCCGTTGACTCAATCTACTGACGCTTGTGATACATGATTCACCATTTCTGCCACTGTTTACATAAGATAGTCCGCAAGACTTTTGGTAGCCAATTCGACGCTTAACATATGTTCTCATACATCTAAAACTACCACATGGAGAAAGATAATTATCCAATATTCCATATTTCTACCGTTTTCTTCTCCACGATTTGCTTCTCCGCACGCACATCGTGAAGGTTACCGCGAGGAAATGCAATGCTAGGCTATAATTTTCCATTCTCCACCCAATTTCATAAGCATAGTATCTTATTCGTTGCATTTAAAAATGATCTGGTTTAAATTAATGTTTTTTTGAAAACTTGCCCAGTAATATAAAAATTATCAGCAACACTCACGGAAAAAATGTACTCCCCAGGTTACTTTTGAAATGGAGTTAAGTATCGTCTCGGTTAACTCTGAATAATCCAATTCTGTTTCCAAAAAACGAGGGTAATAATTTCCGTTCTCAGCAAAAAAATTCAGTTTCCCATGAGGGGGGCAAGCACCCACACTTGTCTAAATTGAGCAACAAAATATTAATTTTTTAAGGCCGATTACGGTCTTCTGATTGGCATCCGGCGACAAGTGGACGCCGTCCACTTGCACAAGTAAAAGGGGGATACGCACGACAATATGAGCGTCTTGACGTTTGCATAAGAGCCCTGCAATCCTCCGCAGACGTTTGAAAAGGGAAGGTTTTCATAGCGTCTACTCGGTGAGGCGGAACCCTCCTCTGCTATTAAGCGGAAGAAATTGGGGGAAGGGGGAGAGGAGAACAAGGGGTAAGCACTGAAAGAGATAACTTCACGCCGTCCAAGGGAGTGGTTGAAAGAAAGGGTTAGTGGAGGGAACGGAGGGAATGCATGCGAGGGGGGAATTGGAGCTATTAAGTTCTCGTCGTGAAGAGAGTACACGAGTGTTAACTTCACCATCTACACGGAAGCAGCGCAGGGGAAACGGATACCTATTGGAGATTATTCTGCACAATTTCTCCGTATCATTCTTTGGCCGCTAGGTTTGCATATTCGCAGGGCATAATCATGCAAGGGCAATTAGAGAAGTGGATGCTAATTTTTGAAAGAATTTTCAAAAGAGCAGTTCGACGCATAAATATGTTGTAATATGACACTCTTCGTGTGAACAACACCAGGAGCACTAACAGTAAAACTGATTAGAGGGAACCAGTTAGTTCATCTTAAAAAAAAAAAGTATAATTTTTTTTCAACAAAAAAATTGTTGGAACATTAAAAGGCACGAATAAATAATGACTTACATTTCACAAACTGAGAATATAGGACATAAATACCTATGATTAACATGATAAAGAGTAGCTGCTTTACGAAGAAAACAAATGTATCAATACCCAATGTAGCCAAACAGCAGAAATAACCTGTGCCGTGACTGCTACAACAGCGAAAAATATTCTCCGTATTACATGCGGTGAATGAGAAGACACCTTATCTATTTCGACAAATGTACACCCACCCTCGCAATGAAATAACAGCATCATTCTCTCATACGCGGAAAGTACATAGAATTACTAGCTAGCGCCAAAAGCTAATATTAAGGAAAGGTAGGCTTCGTCAAAAGGGGCAGCAACTCTTCTCTCTTTATACAACTTATCTCAACTCTTCTCCCTGTATATGTCCAAGTCCCGCAAGCCTAGTGCGTTACAATATTTTAAAATGTATTCACCAAAGGGCTAAAAACTGGAAGAGGCAGTTTTAGTAATCATCTGGAGAAAATATGGTGATTAGAAATAGATTATTCATCTAGTTGCAGACACTGATTCATCATTAACAGTTTGCAATTTATTAGTACTTTCATTTTCAGGCAAACATTAATTTAAACACACTTTCAAGCAGTGTTTTTTTCCTCTCCGCATTCATAAGTATTTCTATACATCTATTATATCGACTAAATGCTATGTGAACTACATAAAAAGTATTTCTCGATCCTATTCTATCCGCTGCATGGATAATTATAGCCAATTTTTATTATTTCTATTCAACCGGTTAGGGTAGGATTTGGATGGGCACAGCCTAAAAAATTGTACAAAAGTACATTTACTAGTATCTACTAACACAAATCACACCTTATAATTTATCAATTAATGCTATCGTATACACACACACACACACACACATACATATATATATATATATATATATATATATATATATATATATATATATATATATATGTGTGTGTGTGTGTGTGTGTGTGTGTGTATATATATGAAGACGACAGCCGAGCTGTCGAAACGTCAAATAACATATTGTGAGTGTCCTTTCTTTGTGTCTCTGTATTCTACAAATCTACATCCGTGTTTTTATATATTTGTGCGTCGCCGAAGATCGTTCCATTTCGAAGATATTTTTACACACACACACACACACATATATATATATATATCCGTAAAAGTTATATATATATATAACAAACTTTGACAGCAACAAGCAATATAAGAACTTGCAAAAAATCATATACATACATATACATATTAGGTGTATCTTTATAGGTATTATTCAGGTATATTAGATATTATCGAACATAGATAATCACCATATCTATAATTTATTCTTTCACATCATAAATATTTAAGAAATATGGACAAACTGGAAAATGTAATATCAATCAGCCCGAAATACATGGTCCGACGTATTTATCCTTTCGACGAGCAGCATGCGTACAATGTTGGAAGAAGGATTCGATTAGAGTCATAATGGTTGGGAAATGCTTGCCCTAGGGTAAACCATATCCAATGGAAATCGACTCCGGACCCTCTCGACAAGTAAGGGCAGAGCCTCCATTGACTCCGGACCGCTTCCAATGGCGAGGTGCAAGATTATTGGACAGTACAAATTGTGAGCATTGGATGGGGGGCGCAGGGCCGAAGCGTTCCTCACGCTCCAACCCCTCGGCCGGGCCCACACAACGCTGGACGCCTCTTGTTTATGACCCCCGACGTGCCCAGGGGGAGAGCACATGGCCGTAACTCAACTTAGTCCACTACCGGAGGCGAGAGTCACACGCTTAAGAGTTTTGAAAGAAAAGCGGAGCCTATCCCTCGTCGGAATCCTTTACAAAACCTGATTCCAAGGGGATCAAGTAAATGGCACTTATTTAGAGAGCGTAACTCAGTCGTGAATATATATCTCCCAAGGACGCAGGTGAGTGTAGGCTAGAAAATCTGATGGGCACGAATTCGTTTTGTTCCGAAGGTCTAGTTCTTGGGAAGCGCGGTGAATAAAGCCTCATTGTTTCCGTTCCCATTGCGAAACACGGGGCGATGAGGTGCGGTGGAGTAGGGGGGGGCGGGCGGGAGGTGGAGGGAGATGGAAAATGGTTGATAATTAGCCTGCGGCAGCGGGACAATACGATTCGGACTATGTACACGGGCACCGTCCAGCACCCGCTCCCGGCGTGACGCCATCCTCGGCCATCCATAGTTTTAGACCAGCCCCGTTTTCTGAATCCTTCCTTCCCCTGGAGTACCTCCGATGTATCCAAGCCGCTGATGGCCGAGGAATGCATTTCCGCGTTATTATGCTTACGGCAAAGGTTTGGCGAAAAGGAGACTGATAAACAGACTTCCACTCGCGAATCGTGATTCGCAGTCCCAAAAAACATGCGAAAAGAAATATCATAAGAACTGTCGTTGTTGTGGAGACCCAAATCGGTTAGATAAGACGGACCCTTAACTTAAAAGTTATTAGTATTTTTTGCACCTGGAAAGCCTTTTTCTGCAACAAAACTTGCAAACAATCCTCATCAATTCCAGATTAATAAAAGAAATGACTACCGTTCTAGAAACGATTTTCACGACCAATGTTGTGAAGGCTCGCTGAATGTGAAGGGATGAAAACCTTGAAATCAAAATCGTCCGGCAAACCATGATAATAGCGTACAACTGCAACTGATTAAGAGCCTAATTCTTTCCGTTATCAGGGAGATTTCTTTTCAAAAAGTAAAAGTTGATCTAATACATCACGATATACGAGTTAATTCGTATAATTGGTTTAGAGAAGAGTGTATACAATATTCTCATCGAAATTTAACATTAGGTTAATGTTTTTATCTCTTTTTCAAGGCATCACCACCAAAATGTTTTTGGTACGAGTACTCAATATCAACGCTTTCATTTATCGTAGACATTCCATTAAAATTGTTCGAGATATTCAAGAGCACATGTGTTCTTAACGTGACTTGGATGTGATTGCTAATCTCGAAAAATATTTTGTAGATTGCTTTTCAAGCGTCAAGGCCTCTGTTTAGGATTTTGCTGCGTAGGACATAGATTACTTGAGGCAGCCAATAAGAGAGACCTGTCCCCCGCCGGTCTTTACTTGGGTACGCAAATCTGAAAAGCGTCCTTAAGCTGGACATTTTCCGCGGAGCTGATCGGACATGCAAATGATCCGACGCTAAAAAATCACGAACAAACACAAAAGCCCTGGCGGAGGAGTTTCCGATCGGGATTCGGGCCCAGTTAACGGGGTAATGTTCCCGCAGGTATGGTGGGCAGAGGTGTGCACAAAACTCGACAAAAGCTCGGGATGGACGACGCCAAGATCGCGGGCGGGAAAGCGGGCGCTAAGGGGCGAGAGAGCTCAGGGGTGTTGCCCTCGACGTTAAGGGCACCACTCCCTTACGCACCATTTCGGATGGAACAACTGTTCGAAAATGAAAAAATATATTACTTCAAATATCATGTCGCCACTACCATTTAATGGTGTGAAGGAGGTTGAAAATGAAAACGTGAAACTCCTACCCCACTCACTTATCGACAAAATTTAGTCATCGACATCAGGCTCAATTAAAACACAAGTGCCATCACCACCGAGGATCATCACCATTACCGGACGTGGTCCTCTCAGGTTCACTAACCCCTCCAGCGAACGGAAGAGAGTTTTCGGTGAACGACTTCTAAGGATAGGCCAAGTAGGAAGAGAATCGTGGGAATGGGGGAGGGGAAGACGAGGGAAGCAGGAAGGGCGTGGCATGAAAGGAAGTGAGAGAGAGAGTGAGAGCCAAAGGTAAGCAAGCGGGCTAGTCAAGAGAGGAAGGCGTATGATGAAACTCATAGGAGAAGGAAGCATTACCATAATCAATAAAAGGATAGAGTCACACACCAGATCTTGGAAGCACCAAGGAACAAGGCATCATTGCGATTAAATCCTCAAAAAGAAAAATGATCCCTTCCGATGTAACATTCTGAATATGTTTTCCTTGACCCTTGTGTATCACGGATGAATGCCATTTAATTTTTAGCATGGTTGGCAAATATATGAATGCATATGTATATGCATTCATGTATAATATATATATATGCGTGTGACCTGAAGAAGGTTTGAGCGATCATTTATTTCTTAAATGTGAGCGTCTTTTCACGTGTTTTCTATTTATATTTTTATGCTCCATTGTGTCATCCAAGTGTTATATAGCTCTCGTGAGTGCTTCTATATCATCATCGACATTCTTTTGCGCTTGTGATCTGCATCCTTCAGCCTTCATCACTAATCCTGTGTTTTCTTCCTATGTGTGTTCCTATTCCTTTTCCTTATGCTTATAACCATGTGAATGAATAAGTGATCGCCAATTGGCTTCGTTTTTAATATATATATTATATATATATATATATATATATATATATATATATATATATATATATATATATATATAATATAGTATATATTAAAAACGAAGCAAAATGGCGATCACATATTCATTAACATGGATATTGATATAAGAAAAAGGGATAGGATTACACATAAAATACATACACAGGATTAATGGGAAAGGCATACACACACATACACCTGTATTTGTAATGATTGTTAGCGTAATTTTGACTTGACTTATAACTAAGGACCAGTTATTTAGATAACTCCCTTGGTTCAAGGAAAGGAGTAGGAGCCTGGTTGGAATAGAAACTTACTGCCGCGTGATATGCGAAATGTATTCCACCCAAAGTGAAAAGCAGACGGAATTCAGAGCTTCCGTCTAAGAACTGTCGTAGGGATCTACAAAATAATACTCGTAATAATATGACACCATAATTTGAAGAGGTACGTAAAATTCTGTGCAGAATGCTATGGATCCTATGACAAATAGCTTGTTGTCATGAAATGTAAATAAGATCTAATGGTTTTTATACTCTCTTATAAACTACTCTCATCAACCCCACTGGTGAGTTTGGTAGGTGATAGTAGAGTTCACTAATTGTTAAGACATAAGAGTAAGGAGTAAATTCCTTTTCCTATGTTACCCGCGGTTTATGGAAAGTTCTGATGTCCAGATAACCTGACAGATGGGGTCTAGCTGAGGTCGCTCAGGAGTATCATCAGAAATGGAACTCGGAATCATGTGGAAAGCAGTCAAGTGCTCATTTCTTAACCAATAAGGTCCAAGATGATTCATTAATTTTTGCGACACTTCACTAACAAAAGGTAGGCAAAAAACGAAAATATAAAGGCCCTCCATACCAGGTAAGTGAACCCTCCATATCAGATTTTGTGTGAAACGGTACACTTCTTTTCAATTCTGCACCTCCTGAGTATACCGATGTGAAATGATGCCAGAAATAAGCCCTACAAGCAAAGACCGGAAGGGAGGGATGGGCCGAAGAACTGAATTCGCTCAATGTTGTTTTATCCTCGTGGTGTACGACGCAAAAAAATTCCAGCTGGTCGTCGCTCGTTGACATTCGTGATGGGGCGGTGGACGTTGAGAAGGCACGTTTCGAGGAAATGCGGAAGGTAAAGGAAGTCGAAGAAAAAGAAGAATATGATGGAGAGTGCTGAATACTTAGTAGTGGTTGTTATGGTTACATGAGAGTATTGACTATTGAGTGTATCCTGCCAATGCCATCATTTCGATAGAATGTTTGCGAGAAAAAACACAGTAAATTAAGCTACTATAAAGGACCTATTGAGAGAAGTATCTCCATGCCAAAATGACAGTGGAGAGATTGTTATTTGTAATGACTAGCCAGTCATTTTGGACTTTGATTTCACCAGAACTTGGCATCCCTGTCATACCTGCATTAACTCAATCGTCACGCTATTCCTTAGTTGTTATTTTACTTTATTAATAGTTCTTCGAAAGAGTTAATGATTCTAGCATCACAGGTACCACAAAAAATGGAAGGATAGCGTATATTTAGCTGGTGCACGTAGTTCCGGTGACAAGAGAATATTTACAACTCACTCACCGTGACCACAGAGTGTCATTACCACGACGGTCTGCCTGCCAGGCGGAAGACGAGAAATTTAACTTTACGAGTGAGGCTCATAACTTTATGATATCTCAATGTTGTTAACAGAGATGAGAAAAAGAACGGAGGGGGAGGCGGAGTATGTTAGTCTCCTGGAGGGTCAGACGGACGCAAAGAAATAGAAGCGGGACGGTGGGAAGTGTGTGTTTAGCGGGAGGGGAGAAAAACAAGCGGGGACAAGAGGACTGTGAGAGAAGGAGCAAGAGAGATAGATACGGAGGGAGGAGGGATGGGAGTGAAAGAAAGATAGCGAGACTGGGAGTGGGGTTGGGGAGAAGAAGAGAGAGAGAATGAGGATCCGCAGGTGCTCTCAACCGGGGGGGGGGGAGAGGAGGGGGATAGCGGTGTAGGGTAGCTGCGCTATCAGCTGTGGGAAGCAATTCGCGGGGTCGGCGGCGACGGTGGGCGACCGCCGCTGCCATCGCCGTCGAGCGCGGCATCCGTCCCCGGGCCCTTCGCTCCCGCAAAAGTGGGTGGGGTGTGTGTGTGGGGGGGGGGGGGGGGGGCGTGGATTTACCCTCACTGCGCTCGCACGCCACGCAAAATGGGGCGACGGTGGAGGAGGAGGAGCGGAGATCCCTTGCGGCGGAAGCCGGGCGATCTGCCGCTCGCGTCGGGAGAAAATGAGAGAGCCTTGTTGAAACCGACCGACTGCTCCCCGCGCCGTGAACAATTTCGGTTGCTATTTTGGTGAACATGAGTTTCCTGAGGCCACCTATTTTGGTAATAATAGGTGCTTCAATGCACTGCAGCTCAGGTAAATCCGTGAGATTAACAGAAAACGTTTTCCAGGCATCATTATCCCTTGCGACGCCACGAAGATCAGCCACTAATATTAAGAAGAGTACGGAGTTCAAATAATTTTCCATCTGCAAAATATTGAGTAATGCGTGAGTTGATTTAAAAGGTAAAGTCAATGGGATAGAAAAAGTTACCGAGGGCGATGATTAGAGCTGAGATGAAAACACCATTTCCCTCAATTCAGCACCGTTTTTGCGTTACAGTGGAATTAAAACTTTCAGGCACTCACCTGAAAACGTATTCATATAGGAACAAATGTATACGGTATATACGTTATTTTCATACACATATATACTGAATTAAATAAGTATCATTGTATGGATAACAAAAACACAGTAATTCCTCAATTAATATTTATTGACGACCACGGTTCGCCACTTTGTGATATCATCTGTGTTATAGTTAAGCCTCAATAAGTTGTAAGAGTTGCACACTTAGTCTGGGTTTAGCATTGTGGGATTAGGATCGTGACTGGATTTAAAAGGTTTTCCGACGGCGGAGATCACACTGTAACGTAAACCCCACGAAATAAAATTCATCACCTCAAAAAATAGCACCCACATCATGCTCGAACCTCAAATAATGTAATCAACCTGTAACAATTGCTGTACTTTCCGAAGAAATTTTTTAAAATAAACAAATCCTGAGATATTTATCTACTACCTCTACTGACCTATTCTCTGATGGTTCCAAGGTACTTAATACAGTTTTAGTCACGGATAGTTTGGTATACTGATTCTCATTTCATTCTTAACTATAGAAATATAATATGAGTAAACCCAGGATAAATGTTGTATAATGAAGAAACTGAACACATTATAAATCAATAGATTAGTGAGGAACGGAGTTGATGCACACATCGAATGGATATTGAGGAAAGAGATAACCAAAGAAGATGTGGGAAAGAAGCAATGGAGTGAGTTACTAGAATGACAAGGCATTGCCTCAGAGTACTTATGAATGAAGGGCCCTAGTATTAAGCCTTTCTAGCCTTTGGAAACTTATGATGACAATTATCCGGTAAAATGGACGTCTCCGTAGTACCTTATGATCAATTTCCGTAACTTATTTTGGGTAGTATAGCTTTTAACAACTTTCATACATTTCTTTTACGAGCCAAGCCTTTTCTTTTAACTTCATCAGATTTTGGATTTTCCTCCAGGAAATTATATTGTTTTATGTTTACACTATGTACTCACAGCAAGAAAGTACCACAAACGGGGATGCAAATACTCGTAAAAACCATATACATCATATCTCTGTCTCTCATTTTTATCAAATTTTCTGGTTCCCGTTCACCCGTGGCTCTATCTTGAATTCAGCATATTTATTCACCCTTTGGTGACACCGTGACGGCTGATAATATTAAACAATATGACGTAAAAGAATTCCAATTTCATACGCTCTAATAACAAACCAGAAATACCTTTAGTCATAACATTTTGACCCGCTACTCTCCTTAAGAAGATATCTTATCATGCTAAAATATGTTATATTGAATGCGCAACTTTCAAATAATTGGTTTATTAATCGGGATTCGATAAAGTAAATTATTGGGCAACAGAAAGGGTAATAAAAACAACCAAAGATACTAAGGAGACGATCTCAGTTCGGATGGTAGACGGAAAAGTAGAGAAATTCATCACAGCAATATTCGTGTAAAAACATCTCCGAAGTTCTTCGTTCTGGTGTTAAAACTATGCCTTGAAACATCTCTATAAAATTACATCCTCTACAAAAATCGTACAGGTGCAATTTTGTATCAAATGTCCCTGTCTATTGAAAGTACCTGACGATAAACTTCACGTACTCAAATTCCCTGCAGTTCGGCAGTAGGTGTCTAGACAGTATTCAGAAAATTGAGGCTAAATCAAACCATCAAGTGGTTCGATCTCACTCTCCAAAGATATGTCTACGCGATTTACCGTGAGTCTCAAGAAGTCTTTCAATAACTAACACATTTTTTTGTGAAAAAGGGAGGAAGCCGTCAGGCTACCTGAAATGAATGAGGTATGACCTGGCTGCAGCGTGAATAAAATAAGGTAATGAACCTGAGATACTATTGACTTTTTACTGATGGATTTATGTTTTAATCGGAGCAGTGAATAAGTTTACTTGAAATTAAAAATAAGGGGAAACTTCTCGTATTGTTTGAGTAATAGTTCAGTGCAGAGAACTGAGGGAGGGACAGGATACTTGCCCTCAAAGCGGGAATACCAGCGTTTTATTCCGTTACATTTCTTTTTCATGCAATGGCGGCAGTCAGTTCCTGTTCAATTCAGAACCATAAGTCATATATTAAATTATTTCGACAGTTAAAGTAAAAAATAATCGGCTGCATGAACACGTAGGGAAAGACGCACGTTCTTCCAGCCAGAACATCCCGTCAATGCTCGGGTCGGCTAAGTTCTAGTACAAATAAGGGACATCTGGTCTGCCTGTGTGCGTATGTTGTTTTCGCTTTACCAACATAATTCCTATATCTGCCTTGGCTGTAATATTAATAAATACATTTCAGCGTAACACAATATCATTAAAAACATTCCGCAATTACTATGCAATCAACGAATGGTAAAGAGTTCCCTTTACTGGTTATATAATAGCATGCGTTGAACTAAAATTGTTATAACCTTAAATGTAGGTTAACATGACAGCCAGTGTTTTAACCAAAATCGCATTCAATCCATGTCAGCTTTTACCAATGTACTTAGGTTGAATAACTAAGGGTTTGGTTAACTAAAATGCTCAATAAACTGTAAGAAAACTCAAAGTATGTGTTCATTGAAAACGTATTAGTACAAGTTTGCATAGAATTCAAGCCTAGTTAAAAATTATAGCTTCATATCGTTCACACAACTGAGAATTAACCAAGACATTATTCGGCTTTTTCCAATCACATAAAAAAATAAGATTCTCCAAAATTGATTTGAATTTTGAAATCACAGTATTGACAACGAGGACTTGTAAATATGACTCTTTATGTAGAATTAATTTTATTGAGAGAATACGCAACGAAATGTCAAAGCTGACATACACTCATGAAATAATGTAAATAATGGTTCCATCAATCGCGATAAGATGTATGGATATACATATACAATTGCATACAAACAAAAGCCTGGTTTTAGGTTAAGAAAGGAAGCTTTTTCTCTTACACTTATTTCTTACATACTCCTTGCCCTTGCATACTTTTTCCGCCTCTGTTGCAATCGTACATGCTCTTATGTCTGTAAGGTGTCTAATACTCATCCCCCTATGACAATATCTTTATTGTTTCAATGATTCAGGTTGATATATTTTGGTCGTTTACTTGAATAAAAATTTTAATGCATGACTTCTCAATTACAGACTCTACAAAGTACAACAGACAATGCGCTGTATTCCTAAACTGGGAGCCGAGAAACTTGCACGAGACTTTTAATTTCGTGGAAATTCACTTTCTTATCTGCGCAAACAATGAAAGTGTAAAAAGATCCCCTTCAAGCATCTTCTTCCACTTTTCGCAGCGTCATCAACGTGGTCTTGCCGAAATCACCGCGTGGAACAGCATCTCTCCAGGCTTTGTCTTAAGTGATGTCACCTTAGACACAGTTTTGACACTAACCTCGGCTATATGCTAATGAGACCGTAAGCTATGGCTTCCTTGTGAGTACCTCTACGTATTATCTGTTGATTCTGCTGGTAAGCACATTATTTGCGTGAAATGCCTGTGTACATAGTGCGTGGATATTGTCTGAGCGAGCATCGCCTGGAAGCGAAAACGCTGCCAACCCCTACGCTATGTGCTAATTTGAAAATCAGCTACTGGGCAACAGAATTCTGAGATAATGCTATACCTGAAGCTACCGCCCTTGCACCATACGCCCTCATTAAATGAATAGTCGCAGCTCCAGTGATTTTTGCAAAGTACATTTTGCAGTCAAATATTCCTTAGGTTTTACAGGCACCAGTGGATCGCTTGGCATTGCATTGCTTAGAGTCGGAGTCCCACTGGAAACTGTTTGGCTTGAATTGATATTTCTGTGAAAGAATATTATTACATGATGATATATATTAAAATGAGCTACATAATGTATAACATCAGGGGTTTTCAAAGGCTATCAATCGCATGAGAGGAACTGAAATGAAATGCATGGTAAATGGTAAATTTTATTTTCTCATCTGTATTTTACCTATGTTGGCAGTGATTAACTTTTATTTAGAATTATGAATTTAGAATGATTAAGATATAACTGACTGAACCGAGAAGTAATATTTACGGGCGCAATTCACGTGAGAGTTTGACTAAAAGTAATACGCTTATATTTTACTTCAGATGACTCCAATCACGTGAACTCAGAATTTAATTAATATGGTGATAAAAACTTATAATAGCTCATTTTATTGACGGTAAAATAATAACTTATAAAACATGCACACACACATTATATCGTAAAACATACATATAATCACCAGGGATTTGGTCAAAAGATTTTATTTGAGAAAATAAACAATTTACGGTCAATTCTTCTCCAGAATGAATCTTGGAATGCATTACTAAAGAACCGAAAATAATATTGAAAAAGGTGTGATTGTAGGTAAAGGAATAAAAAATTTTATTGAAAAGAATTAAATTTAATTACAGGTAAGTAACTATTAAGGAATACAAGTACAGATTTTATACCAGGGATGAATTTTTAATATCAGTATATTATATTAAGTAGAGTACTACGGCTACAATGGAAGGACTTTTTCCACGGATCCATCCGAACCTTCAAAATTTCGTATGCAATTATTTATTTATGCTTGATGATTAACATTATCGTAATTTTTTGGAGATCCCTTTGAAAATCGTTAAAAAATGAAGCGTTACTACCGATTTCTGATATAAAATAATAACTATAACTAGTCTACCGATTCCAAAAAACTCACCATTTACGGAATAATGGCATCAAAATAAGAACAGAATTAACAACTTTATATCGTTACTCATTTCGCTTTCTAAAAAATAGCTGCTAACTGAAAAAATGAAATATAAATATACTATAAAAAACCAAAAACACAGTAATCAACCCGAAGGTTGGTGTGGTAGGTGATGGTAGAGACCATCCAGTAGTAAGCCCGACGGCGTGTGAAATTCACACATCAGGGTAGGGGGGCCAGTGCCTATCCCTGTGCCGGTTATGGTTTCCCTGGAAGACCTTGTACCCGAAAAATCACATAGCTTGGGTGGGGCTGCAGGTGCCCAGAGAAGCTTGCCCAGGAATCGAACAGGGGCTCTAGCCCAAAGCTCTACCCTGGACTACCGCGACCCACATACCATAGACATATGTATCTATTTATATATATATATATATATATATATATATATATATATATATATATATATATATATATATGGGTCGCGGTAGTCCAGTGGGTAGAGTGTTGGACTGCTGATTGGAGGGTTCCAGGTTCGATTCGAGGGCATGGCACCCTGGGCACATGCAGCTCCACCCAAGCTAAAGTGATTTTTCGGGTACCAGGTCTTCCTGGGAAACCATAACCGGCACAGGGAAAGGAACTGGCCCCCCTACCCTGATGTGTGAATTTTCACACGCCGTATAGGGCTTAGTACTGGGTGATCTCTACCATCACCTACTAAACCGACCTTCGGGTTGATTACTGTGTTTATGGCTTTTTATATATACATATAAATATATATATATATATTAATATATAAAAATACACACACATATTTATGTGGGTCGCGGTAGTCCAGGGGGTAGAGCGTTGGACTGATAACCGGAGGGGCCCGGGTTCGATTCCCGGGCAAGGGAATGATGGGGAAGGTGGAATCGAGCAGATCACAAGTATAAAAAAGTTTCCTTGAACCGACTTACCGGGCCGATGCTCTTAATCACTTGAGCTATCGAGGAAACGTACATTGCACTGAAATCTGCGGGGGATTTATGGAACCCACTGCCCCAATTCTTTAGCCAGGAGATGGCGTTAGGGAGCTATTTCACCCACCAAAGAAGAAGTGGACAAGAACACCAGGTAAAAGGATAGTAGGGAAAACAATCACGAGGCGTTATAAAGATGTGTTTTTTATACAAGGTTTGCATAACAAGTATTGGGAAAAATGTTTCACTGAAGTGACTATTTGTCGTAGCGCGCTCGCACCACGCAGGCTCGGTGATGGGGGGGCTGACCTTCAACACACGCCAAGCGGCAATCGCCTGCGGGCGTTTTTTTAGGCTAGATCATGTCTTTACTGGACCCCTGTCAAGTGACTCGGTGGAAGTACAAAATGCAACGAACGATTGAACAGTGGTACGCCATTAAAGTTTGTGCTGGACAAGGAGAATCGGGTATGGGGACGCTGGGAATGATTTTCAATGTGTTCAAGGATTAGAGCATGCCGCAAACTTCAGTTTTTAATTGGCGCAAGCTCTTCAAAGATGGCTGAGAGAATGTAGAGGACGAACCCCGCACTGGACGGCCGTCGACGTCAAGAACCGACGACAACGTGCAACGTGTGCGTGAAGTGCTGAATTCAAACCGTCAGTTAAGTGTGCGCATGATCGGAGATTGTATTGGAATTGATAAAATGACAGTGCATACCATTATCACTGAAAATTTGGCGATGGGAAAAATGTGCGCTAAACTCTTCACGAGGGTCTTGAGCGTTTGAGGCTCTAAGGTAAACCGATTACCTGACAAAAGACGACATTGCGATAATTCTCCAATCCCCACACAGTCCCAACTTGGCACCAGCAGACTATTTCCCAATCCCAAAAGTGAAATCCTCCCTCTAAGGGCACCATCATGGGACCCTGAGTACCTGAGGAAGCTTGCACGCGTGTCCTTAAGGACATCCCGGAATTCGCCTCCCAGGGAGCCTTAGAGTCGTGAAAAAGCCGATGGCAAAAGTGTCTCGACGCTCAAGGGATGTACGAAGTGAAAAATCTTAAGGCATTATAACAATAAAATTTGTTGTCACTGAAATAAATCCATATTCTCGAAACTTTTCCCGATACTTTTCATACAATCCTTGTATGTATTCATATCCCTTTTCCTTACATGTACATATATATATATATATATATATATATATATATATATATATATATATATATATATATATATATATATATATATATGTATGTGTGTGTGTGTGTGTGTGTGTGCGCGCGCGCGCGTATGAGTGAATATGTGTTCACCATTTTGGCGGTTTTTCGTGTTTGAATGTGTGTTTACGCATATACATATATAAGCACACGGAAAAACTACTACTTACTAACCATTTTCAACTAGGTTATAATATGGGAAAGCTAAGGTAAATTAATAAGACGCAAAACAAAGTTCGGGGAGAAACATATTCTTCTTAAATGGTATATAGGGCGCAAATAAAATTTACTTTTAACCTTGATAATGATGTACAATATTAAAACCGATCGGAAGTAATTAATGAAGTTCACTTCTAAAATTACTAATGGTTTTATTCAATTTTATTCGTAGTGATATGCTATCATTAAACCAGTCAAATTCATTTTTTACGAAAAAATAATTAAACACTAATGTTAATAACTCTTCCTTTTGACAGCATCTAAGAGCCTAGAATCAGCCCGTTTGACCATAGACGTGGAACGCACTGCTGGTACATGACCATAGTAATCACATGAATTTTCCCTCATAACATTTATACGAGGGTCACTCATCCGCTTGAGGATCCATGCAAACGCGCGGCAAGCCTCTGAGACAATACTCTATCTGCTCACAATCCGTCAATTTATTTCCTTCATGATACAGATTGTTTTCCTTCGGTTTGCAGCCGAATCTCTCCGTCTTTATTTAGTTCGCTTCTTTCCTCCGAACCTATTTAATATTCTCCTATCTGTCGCGTGCATCGCTTGATATCCAGTGGGCACCACGAAACAGCAACTCTCCGCCCTAAAGGAAGGACTCGCCATCACCGCGGACTACGTCGCAGGCCCATTACAATTTCATTGGCATCTTTATGCTACGGGAGATAGGGCCGCCTCAAATGCTATCCATTCCGAAACATAGATCGTTTCCCTAATTGGAATCCCATCCCTAAAATAGCATTACCGTAATTGAATTCCTACCCCGCTAATCGATGGAGGATGCTTTTGTTCGTCCTGTGTCGGCCTCTTCTTCCGGCGTCGCATTACGTCACTCCCGATATATAAAGCGAGTTTCACTCTCAAGCATTCGGTGTTGATCTGATACTGAGCACAGTACCATCGATGCGGATGAAAATGCGAAAACGAATTAATGAAATTAAACCGGAAAGGGGGAATCAAACACCACTCTGGATTTTGGACAAACGAATGGAATAATCATGATCTCAGGATCCCCATATCCCTATATAAAATATTATTCACAAGCAAAAAGGTAATTTATACAGGGGATATGGTTGCGGAAAAGTATTTTTAAAGAAGGAATAGAATGTTTTGCAAGGGTAAGGATGTTCTTCGTGAGCACACTTGTTTACCTTGTTTCTACAATGGTAAGGAGGTTGGAGAAATGACACGAAGAGATATTATTTCCCTATGAGAAACCTCACCCGATTCAGATATTATTGAGTCACATTTCGGAAGGTGTTCAAAACACTCTACAGGAAATGAAGCACGTGTTCATAGAGAATTTTTACGTGAGGGAATTTTAAATAGCGTGACTCAGGCACATAAGATAGATAGAAATGCTATCAGGAAGAAATAAAAAAGAACGGCTGGTATACGAGAATGTACACAGAATGGTTGACTATCAATACCTATTATTACATAGAAAATCACCCTCATGTACCATTTAACTGTGCATATTGCGCACAGTTTTGATTAAAACTTAAATTTTATCAACAAATACACAATAAAAAGATAAAGACACATAAAAATAAATAATTGCAATTCATATTGTGACATTAATGGCTTTCCTCATTTTTTCAAAAAGGGAGCACAGTTATCATAAGCTGTAGTAACATCTAAACGGGGACTATGGTGACTTAAAACAATTATTTCACATGAGTTTAGCGTAAAAACTACTGAAATGTGTGTCTATAAGTGTTATTAGAAATCGATAGATGATAATGGCTGGGTGCGCAAATTACTTACCCATGTTGTATCCTGTCGTCTAGTCCCGGTATTCTCGTAGAATGAAATAATATGAATAAAATGCGCGTTTTTGAAACATACCACCTTGATCAAAAAGTTCCCGGAATAACCACCGTGTGGCGCTCCCATCGTTCCGATTTGAGTTCTGTTTTTTTTGTTAAATTGGTACATCTGTTGTTGATATTCCCTTTAAATCTTAGTGTCATAACTTGACATTTGCAAAAGTTACGTAGCCAAGAGTACATCTATCTCTGTGTGTGTTGGCGATTTTTTACAATTGCAGAAATGGATTTAAATTTGCAACAACGAACTTGTATTAAATTTTGCGTAAAAAACGGATTTAGTGGCGCACGGACGTTGGAAATGTTGGAAAAGTGTTTCGGCAACGATTCTCTAAAAAAAACGGTCGTTTACCAGTGGCACGAGCGGTTCAGAAGTGGTCGTGAGTCAATCGAAGATGATGAACGCAGTGGCAGACCATCGACATCGAAAGTCGGTGAAAAAATTGATAAAGTAAAAGAAATGTTGGTCAATAACCGCAAATTAACCATCAGAGAAATAGCGGAGGACTTGAACATTGCCTATGGATCCGCCCAAGACATTGTGGTTAATGATTTGGGTTTCCGTCGTGTAGCAGCAAAGTTCCTCAATTTCATGCAAAAAAGAGACCGTGTTGACGTCGCAAAAGACATGATTTGCGAGGCTGAATCCGATCTCACATTCATCAAAAGGATCATTACTGGAGACGAGACGTGGGTTTATGAGTACGACACGCAATCCAGACATCAGGCAAGTGAATGGCGTTCACCAAATGAGCCGAGACCAAAAAAACCACGTCGTTTTCAGTCAAAAAAGAAGGCAATGCTGACGGTTTTCATGGATTACAACGGTGTAGTGCATCATGAATTTTTGCCAGAAGGCCAGACAGTAAACAAAGAGTATTATTTGGGCGTTATGAGACGTTTGCGTGAAGCAATTCGCCGAAAGAGACCAGAAATGTGGGCAGAAAACTCGTGGATTTTGCACCATGATAACGCACCGTCGCACAGTGCTATCATTATTCGTAATTTTTTGACGAAAAATGCAACAAATACCATCCAACAGCCACCGAATTCACCTGATTTGGCTCCCTGTGACTTCTTTCTGTTCAATCGAGTTAAAAAACCATTACGGGGAACGCGTTTTAGCAGCCGAGAGGAAGTAATGGAAAAATCGCAGGAAGCACTGATGGACATACCGAAAACCGAATATAAAAAATGTTTCGAGGATTGGATCAAGCGCTGGCATAAGTGTGTTGCAGTCGATGGGGATTACTTTGAAGGGGACAATATAGATTTAGATGAATAAACTTGTATTTTTAATTTTCTGAATAAATTCCGGGAAATTTTTGATCAAGGTAGTATAACTGCGACGGCATGCGAATACATTTAAAATGAAAGAGAATTAAGAAAATGCAACTCATTTATTAACCGCATAAACTTCATGTATCGTAAATATCATGCGATTTTTTCTATGAGTCAAATTTTCCGATACAAACGATTTCCACAGCTCCAAAGAACATCATATTGAAAAGAGACAAATTTGATTTTGCGACAGGTAATTTACAACTGGCATTGGCATCTCGCCGAGATGAGATGATTAACGAGAAAAATTGAAATCCCTAGCTCCCATGAAATTCGTTTTAAAACTTTCACTGCGGCAGAGAATCAATAAAGCCTTGAAATTTGTGAGTTAGGCATCAATAAATGCTCAGAAAATAAATATTTGCAGCAGATTTAAAGGGTAAATTGACTGTGGGAAAATCCTGTTCAGGTGAACAATATTTTCACAAAAGATACATAATTCAACAATAGCAGTGGAGTACGTACATGTATACATTCTATCATGCAGTTTAGAAAAAAACAGGGAATATTATTTCTTTCGCAAAACTCACTTATGTTTCTTTATTATTGATAATTATCAGTTTGGAAGGCCTTTTGGATAGTATTCATTAAAAATTTTCCATTACTACAGTCAAATTTATTGTTATTTTAAAGATGGAGCAGAACATGAATTAGATGCTACATAATAAGTCTGAGAGGGTAGGAAATTCCGTTACAAAAAATATCCAGGAAAGTAACTGTTCCTAGAATAATTTAGGTAATGTCTGAAGCACGAGAATTAATTCACAAAACTGAAAGGGTTTCTCTCTTTTAAATATAATGGTAAATAATTTAAAGGCGTCTTTGTTGACGAATAATGACCTTATACCTTTAGATGAAATTAAGAGCACAAGTTTTATCCTAATAAATTGGAAGTGTTTCGAAAAGCGAAGAACTGCAAGGAACAATGGCATTAAGAGAAGAACTGTGAGCACATTTCCCGAAATTTTTCGTCGAAAGCCAAGAACGAACTAAACCAATAAACAGATGCAGCAACTTCAATATGCAATGCGTGCATTTGCGATATCATATCAGAATTCTCAGGCGCAAGGAAAACGATATAAATATGGGATGCGCGGTTTTTCATTTTCAACATCGGCCATCCAAGAAATCATACGAAATTTGTTAGAATATATTGGGCGGCGTATTAGTTGAGTAGATAAAAGACCCGGCTATTTATCGGCCCCGGGTTCAACACCCAGGTGATGCCTATGGACATTTCCATTAGAAATCCCAGATATACCATTTTTGACATGGTAACCGCTCAGAGATAGGAATTACCCTCTTAGCCTAAATTTGTGAATTTCAGAAGACTTAGGGATTGGTTATTTGAGTTATATTCGTCAACAAAACCGACCATAGTTTTGATCACTATGATGATGATAAGGGAATATAGCGGAGTTATAGCGAGTCGCTTCAATATAATGAATATCCTACATCGATACTTATGAAGTGGTGTTAAATCTGTTATCCGAATGCCATTGCTTTAATTTATATCGCAACCTAGATGCACCGAAATTGTCACGACCTCCAAATTACACCAAATGGTATTCTTTTCTAAATCAAGGGACGTTCTTTGTCACGTCTTGAGAATCGGTTAAAAAAATGGCTTCGGGTACTGAAACCTATCGTGCGACCAGGACTGAAACGGTCGTCCGCTTTGCCGACGGGCATCATGTGGTGACTGGCGAGAAACGCAAAAATTCCAACTCTCCGCAGTCTCCCCATCGCGGTGGCCCCCTTAGCCTGCGCACAGAGAGCATTTAAGCCATTCCACGACGAACATAAGACTAGAGGCTCTTTCGTAAGTTAACCGCCACCGCCCATTTGGTTTGGTCGCTAGCCTCTTTTCACGCCTGCACCTCAAGGACTCGACTCTCTCGACACTTCTGTTTGGTTTTCGCTAATGAAAAGCCGGCGGAGATCTAGAGAGATAGAGAGAGCAGGAGTGTGAGTGAGAGAGAGAGAGAGACGGGGAGAGATAGAGGGAAAAGACGGGGGATTTTGCAGTTTCGCGGAGCTAGCGCCACGGCGACCCTCCTAGGCGGCCACTGCCGTAAAAGGAGATGCTTGGTGCCGGACCGGGCAGCTACGATGCTGCCCGAAGGGGGAAAAGGTGGCGAGGGAGGAAGAGGGCAGATCTAAAAGCAAGTGTGACCGCGATTCGGCTCGTCTTCGTTCCTTTTGGTCAGGCCTACTAGAAAGGGAGAAACGGGCCACTTGCCCCGTAAATGCAGTTGGGGAGGAAACCTGAGTCACCGGGCCGACTTGTATGTCTCCGCTGAAGTAGGTCTAGGTGGCCAGTATAGGCGAGATCGCTTTGGTGAAGTATTTCTCTCTCGTTCCTGACGGATGGTAATTGCGCATAACGGTTGATTCCGTGGCTACTTCTTCTAAAATGAATGCAACAGTCAAATCCGACCTGTGGACGATAATTGACGCCACCTGAGATCATTGCTACTGCCACGACAATAACGGCAGTTTACTTGACTTGACTTGAGAGAGACTTTTCTTGATCTCATGTCTCGCGGTGGCCCACATATTTATCAGCATCAATAAGGAAAAACAAGAAATGCACGTGACCTCGTAACAAATAGCGTATCTTGTGAATTTTCTGGCAAGTTTTCACTACAATTGCGTTTCTAAGTGCACCGATTCTTAGATAAGATTCATCCGCGCAAAACTGCAATTCTGTTTATCGACTAAATCGACCTCGTCTTTGTTTCCGAACATTGTCAGCATATATCTGTGAACTGACAAAATAACTCAAGACGAACTCTTAAATTCATGGATGTCCTGCTAACCTGATAATTACCTGAAAATTTGAAACGGAAAAATTCAGCGGTTCATAAGATTTTCTAGCCAGCACCAATGTCAGAAAAATCATAAATGAGAACTTAATTTTCCTCGGAAACGACATTTTGCAAATACTGAAGTTTTGTATTCTAGTGGGACAAAAACTTGAAATTCATCTGTTAGTGACCTCACATTACTTCGAACAACATTTCAAATAGAAGAAAATGGATTCACCCTAATGTATTTTGGAAAAAATTAGCGAAAAGCCGTCTTCATCTAATTACATCGTACGCCGCCATGCCATCTAATCATTACGTATCTATTACACTATATAATAAATTTTGGTACGGCTACAACTTTGTTAAAATGTCATTTCAATATAATCTTTTGGAGATAAAAGGCATATTATATTCGTTTAAACCTTCATATGATCTGATGTGTGCAACAATTAGATTGGACGGACTTCGTCAAAACGTCATTGCAGAGCTTTTAACATTTCAGCTCGACATAAAACCCGAATGCCCTCCAGCGCAAAGAAATATTCAGAATCATTGTGCTTCGAAACTTTTTCGGTTTCCAATAGTTATTGGAGTTTACTCCAATTTAAAGTTTTAAATCTGGAAATAATACACAGGACGATATTAAAACTCCAATTGAAACACGAAAGAAACGATAAAAAATGAGAAACTCCATTATTGAGGTAATAAAAAGGTTGCAGTCACTTCCTTTTCGAAATGACGATTTAAGATTATGCATTAAGAGAATTCAAATAGAGTCTGCGGATGTTAGCGAAAGAAAGAAAAAAGGAAGTAGGAGATTAAACTTGCCATGACACACTTTTGGGAAATAGTGCAAACGAATTGATACGGATTAAATCGTAGCAGACGAAGGTTAGAATTCCGGCTTGATGTCCAAGGGTGTAAATTATTCACTTTCGTACCCAGGCTACCTTTTCTCTTCTCCGTGAACAATTAAATTATCTCCTGGCTCAATAAAAATTACACAGGAAGCCATCAGACGCACTGACTCATTGAATCAAAAGATTCAGGCTCCATGGCTCCGTCATGAATATGTTATAAAGCAGTCTTCATGCGGTGGCGACGAATAGCTGTAGAATTTCAATATGAAATGAATACATGATTGAGAACACGACGCAAATATCCTCTCACTTTAAAATCAATATAGAACAACACGATATCCATAGGCTTGTCACCAGGGGCACGAACCGAATCATTTGTTTTCTTTTTACGGTGAATATGACTACCAGACTAAGCAGGCAAGACGATAGTGAAGAGATGGTTTGAGTCTCATGCACTACACATCCATCATACATGAATCTCCTCCCGGGATTTACCCACTGGGGGGCTATGATTCCTGCAAAGTGAGAAAAACTCAGACAAATACCCTATCTGAAAAACTGTGGGGGTTTTGAATCCATTGCTAAGTCAGTGTTACATTTCATGACGTTATGGCCTCGCCAAGGCTGTTATTTCCAAAAGAAGCGATTCATCAATCTGTTAATCATTTAATTACAGTATGGACTGGCAGACTGTTACCAAAAATAAGCCTCACGACAAGGAATATATGAACAATTCTGTATCAGTCAACTTAAAAAAATAATAGTGTAATGCTAAATATTGTAATGTAAATAATGTTGTCGTCGGTAAGTAAAGTTAGTATTGTAGTACTTATTTAATACCGTGTAAGAAAAGAAAGGTATAAAAATATTGAAATCAATGAGTTGCTAAAAATATGGACGTTTTTAGGCGAGGGCAAATCATTGTGGTTCAACACGATAAAATGTGCAAGACGTTTTCGACGATTTTCCATGAGTTTTTCTCATTCAACCTGAAATGGGTACATTTCTCTAATTCCAGAATTCCATCATGTCAGTACAGATATAATTCAAGAATTACCATCTTTTGGAGCATCCAGGACATATCTGCAATATTTTCGCAAATCCATAATTACGAAAGTGTGCCAACGACATTTAGTTCATGCATTATTGAATACTTAATAACTGTCAAAATCGTCTGACGAAAAATATTCAATTAGAGCTTCGTCAATCTGACTTTCTATTATGCATGATAATTTCTAAAATATCAGTAAAAATATTCCAAGTTCATAATAAATTCCGGAAAGTTTCCCATGGGCCTATTTTCTCAAGAAGGGTGTCACAACGTGTTCAATGGCCGGCAAGTTCAGCAGGCTCCGTTGATTTATAAAAAATATCCCCTGAAGTTTACCCTTCATGGATTTTGAATTTTATATTTCTTCTTTTTCCTTGTCAGTTTAGCTAACATTGCTTTTCAAGTGAAGGGTTGCAGGAAAAATATTAATATCTTTTTAAATGGAAACTAAAATGATTTCAACAACTTTTCGTGCACTCAAAACAGTATCTCAGTGCCGTCAAGCGTCGACTTCAGCTATGAAATCACAATAGTAAAGATTTATTACTTCTTTTTGCCTTCAGGAAATGTAAGCTCAGAAATATGCTTCTGGAGAATACGCCTTCTCATTCACAGAGCCCTCTCTTTGATAAATGCAATGTTTCCCGAGAAGTGTTTGATAAAACTACCAACATATACTTGAACAGAATGAAAAAATTTCTCGAATTATCAAGAGGTCACTCCTTACAATTTCAAAAAGAGGATTGGCGACCAAAAGAGAACACAAGAAGAAATATTAAAACATCAGCGGGCTTGTCAGAGAGATTATATGTCAAATTCCCATGAATTTATTCGAACAGAAAAGAAAACGTCTTCGTCAATTTTTAGGAAGGGATTGAGGATGGAAGAATTTTCCATGTAGTGCAGCACGCAATATTTCTCAACAAAAGACTGAATTCGACGAATTTAAAAAACATTTAAAGAAGGACGGATCACTTCATTGGAGAATCTATCAATTCAGAATCCTCATAAGATTGTGCGAATTCCAGGAATATGATATGGGGAAAGACAAATATTTCAGCTTGATGAGTTCTTCGAGTGTCCGGCGTCCGTGCACCAGGAAAACGTCAGCGGCCAGGCGGAAAGACTCGGGTGAAAGGCGAAGACGATAATATCGAAGATCGTCATGCAAGTTCTTCATCGACGAAATGCAATTTGTTCCGGCAATTTTCACAATATGAGGCCTCGGAATGGCGAGAAATCTAAAAAAAATGCCTTCGAAGCATTTTAAATCATATGGTTAGGGGTAAGTTGTAGGAGTGACTTCTCGGTCTTCATTTTCCTCTACAAAATAAAGATAATTATCTCCCTACTCCAACTTTCCGATACTGCACTGCATTCTCCAACTATCTATTGTGAGAGACAACAGTCTCGCTGGGCCCTAACGAAAGATCCACGAAAGCTAAAACTGTAATAATTTAGATGACGACTAAAAAATATTTTTAAGATAGCCTACATTTTCATCAAACACATTTTACAATGTAGATGTTGCTATTCAAAATATATTGGAAAACGTAAGCATAGGTCCGATGTTTTGCTGGCATAGCATTATTTAAAAAATAAAAATATATCATTTATTAGCTTCATAGATTTTGGGAAGTCATTCGACAGAGTTCAATTGGCAATATTAATGAGCATTCTGCAAAAGATAGGACTACACTGGTAGCATAAGCGGATCCAGAAACTTGTGAGAGTACACTTCACAAACTACACCAATGCGAATATCACATCAATTATCGGGATGCACAGTGATAAGCAGGGAGACAAGATAAGAGCTATCCGTATTACTACCCGTAGTTTTTAACTCATACGCGGGAAAAAAATGGTAAGAAACATGGGAAGGACTGGTGTTAGGAATACGTGTGGAAGTTATTGAGTCAGATATAGCATGATCAAGTTTGAGTCATTCTGTCAGCAAAGGAGTTACAATCATTGCTGAAAGCATAACAGAGTCAATATGAGAGGCATTGGATGAGAATAAATCATAGCAAGACGCAAGGTAATGATGTTATCGAGAATTTTCGTGCTAAGTTGAACATTAATGTTTGTGAGCATAGATTATACCCGGTAGAATATTTCACTTAGGTATTTAGGGAAGGCGTAATATGGAAATGGAAAATATATTAAGAACGTTAAAAGAGTTAAATAAGCTTTTATTATGATGAGAATGTTGGCGACAAGCATCTTAATATAAAGAAGATTTTATTGCTCGGGAGTGGACCCTTGGAGCATGTACGTGAATTTCAGCCAACCATGCATTTAACCAGCAATTCGGAATAAGCAAAACATCTTAAGTAAAGATGTTAAGGAAAATTTGATAAAACTCTAATACGGAAAGTAGTTTGGAATGGCTCTGAAACTTGGTTGTCGAAGCAAGAGAATGAGATTAGATTGGGGGATTTCATAAGAGGGTGCGTCAAAAAAATAGAAAAACAAAAATGGACAAAAAGGAAGAAAATGAATAAGTCCTAGGTATGGTAGGTGATTGGAAGGGATCCAAAAAAGGCAGGAAAAGTGAATGGAAGGCGATGGAATGCTGCAGACCTTGACAGAAGGGGTGGAAATTTGGACAAGCAAAGAGAGAAGAAATTGATGTTAACGGAATATACACCACACAGGTAAGGGAATGCACTAATATTTCCGTAGCCCGGTGAAAATTTTCACTGTCGAAAAGGAAGAGATTTCCTCACTGAAATAAGTCACGTGGGGATCGAAATAGTTGTTCTTGGGTGGTCTCTTGACTAAAGTAACTTCGGAGGATTTTTCATTGATATCTTTCCCGGATGAAAAGCATGTTGAATGGAATGAAGGAAGGTAGAATGTATGAGGAGTTATGAATTGTTTGCTATAGTGTATTGTTTTGAGGTATTTGGCCTCGTGTTAGGTGGAACTTATAGACGTAACAGGGCTTAGCTACGGAGTAAATTAAAAGCCTACTTGTAGACTTCCGCTGCTGAAAAATCTGTTTCATAATTCAAAGGGGCAAATATCAAATGTGCCTATTCATGCATGATGCTAATGTAGCAGAATTTGGAGTGTCAAGTTCAGATGAGGCTTTATACTTTGGCTTATAATTACAACGGTATTATTTAGGCATGGCTAAACCGTTTTATCTTGACAAAAAACTAGAGACGAAATTGATATCTTTTACTAAATATGAAAAAAAACATTTTTAACCGGGATGATGCCTCGTGGTATCATAATATTGGCGATTACATTTTAATAATCTTCTGGAATTTTTCGTATTACTGGCATGAAAATGTATCCCACCCTTTGGGATAATTTTACCGTAGCAACCATAACTGATCACTATATCTGTAAAGCGAGAAGAAAAAAACCCCGAACAAATTTTCATTTCCTCAATCTCACTTGACCTAAAAGTAATTTGTAGCCTCTCAAGGAACTGATTCCCATTTTAATTGCAGCCCGCGTGGAGTGGATATGATCCTCAGGTGAGGAGGCCGCGGGATGCCAGATGCTGGGACCTCATCGGCATTAAGAAGGCTTACTGCAAACACTATCAATGAGGGATACCCTGGTGAGACGTCTGGCGCAAATCCTGGACGGGGCGCCGGCGAGGCAGCGGGGGAGCAGCTGGCGCTGGATGGAGGGCCGCGGAGGTATAACCGTTCACTCTGGGTAATGGAAAAACGGAATCCTTACGATTTCGCATAATGTAAAATTAAACTTTTCTTAAATTTAATGCGGTAGGGACATGATAATTGCAATTTTCGGGTTCAACAAAAGCTAGAAACTACGCTTCATGCCAAGGGATACTTCTGATATTCTCCAACTTGAATTCTCACTAACTTGTTCACATAGCACCCAGAATGACTTCGAGCGAGGGTTTACTGGTGATCAGGTGAGGGAGATCAACAGAAAAATGTATCATACTCGGTTTCTTAAAATGGTTAAATCGGTTCACATGAGTTTTGTTCGGGTTTTCACGTCCGGATTTGATGCGACGAAGTACGCTAGAGACTTTTCAGTCTCTGACTAGAAAAACAATAAGGCGAAAGGAAGCTGAGTATTTACTCAAAAAGGTCATTAGCATGAACTTTACTGATATAGTAGGTATTATTTACATAAGCAATATAAATGATAAGAACTGAGAAGTAACTTATTTTTGTCAAGACATAGACTAACATTGGGTGGCTATGCAAATTTTCTTAATATTCAAGCTTTGTGAAGTTGGTATAGTTTGCCTATATATTTGAAATCAATCCACAGTAATCAGATTGAAAAGGAGAGGAGCAGATTACGGGAAAACGTAACGGTTGCTGTAGTATTTACTGCTTGAGGTGAGCACATGATTGTTTGGCTGCATTTTACTCTTATATTCTTCTATACTCACTCTTCTTGGCGTAGTTAAGTGCATAAGTTTTCAACGAATTACCAACGAAGGCTCATATAATTTGGAGAAAGACAACAAATATTCAGTATGCAGTGGTTCTAAAAGTTTCATCGGCCAATTGATCAAGATTTTGTAATTATCATTCTGCTGTGACAAGGCGCCTCCAATCACAGTTGCCGATTTAACTTAAGCAGAGTGAAGGGTAAATTACCAAACCTGAGATCACTTCATCACCTGAAACACACATTCATTCCACTCACCGCAAACCTCTCAAAATTATGTAAATAACCATTGTATTACCATAATCACAAATTGAGTATAACTCATGGTAAATGATTCATGGCTCGTGAGTCTCTTCCCAAAGAGAATTAACCACATGAAAACGCTCCATGTCCTCGCGCACATGTGGTTTGCAGACAAATTTCCGCGTCTTTCAGAGTGTGAGTTTGCCTCCTTGTGGCTCGGTACAAAAACGGAGTTTTTGATCATTACTATGATTTTTAATAAGGCTGAACAAAATTAAGCAATACAACTGATATGTATTTTTCATTATACACAATTAGCCATTCCCCTTTCCTTTTACTATCGTCCTATGGTATTAGAACCCAAGTTTTTGTCATCGCTGCAATGTTTCCTGCCTCCAAACTCAATATCCATCAGTCAAAGGAAATTCTGTTAAAATGCACTTAGATACTTCCAATGTGTTCTCTCTATTCGGACCATGAATAGTGAATGAAAAAGAAATAAATATTGCTTCTAAATTCACATAATATCGGTTACATAAAACATTGATAGCCCTTTAATCCACTGAGAACAGAAGAAAAGATACTAAACGGAATTGTTGCGTTCCACTAATGGTAAAACATATATTTTGTCATAATCTGAGGCTTAAAAAAGTAGCAAACCCAATTTTAATCAAATAGGCATTATATATTGTCATAGGAAACTTTTACGAGATTGAAGCGGGGAAACAGGATGAAGTATAATTTTTGGTGTGGCATAACAACATTAAAATCAAACTTACCCGTCCACGACATGTAAATGGGACATGCATGAGATGAAAAAACAATAAGAATACGGGAGTGAGAAGATTCTCAAAAGTAAGAAAGAGAAGTGTGAAAAAATCAAATTATGATGGCATGAATGAGAGCAGGTGGAAGAATACCCGTATCTAATGAGTATTTGTCGAGTAAATAGGGATAGAAATAAAGTCATTGGGAGAAAAATCGCGTCGGATGAAACGAAAGGTGTGATGACCGGGCTCTGGACTAAAGTTATTGAGAAATCTTCATTGAATGCTTTGATATGTACCACTGGGTTTAATGCCTCTGCTTGAACTTGGTATTCGAGGAAATGGACAGGTGTGGGTAGAAGGCATCAGAGATGTGACCATTGGGCATGACAGAGAAAGGAAGCTGGACGGAAAGGAAGATAAAAAGCATAAGTCGGCAACTTGCGAACCTCCCTCGCGCAATTCTTGTACCCATTAAAACAAAGGTTGAATTTCAATAAAAAAACGTTGATTCCACCGATTATAACTTTGATTAGCATTTCAAATGTCCGTGCAATCACAAAATAGAGGCCTAACACTTCCTTCCACGTACAAGTTGAATAATTTTTATTTGGTATTTAGCTACAATAAGGTTTCCGCCGTGCTAAACTTTCTAAGGTGATTTAAAAAAATTAATCGCATTAGTAATCAATAGGGTAGCAACTGGGATGGAGGCTACTGCATGATCCTCTTTCCGCCCTCCTGACGAGGAGTCAAGAGTTTTTTCCATTTATAAAAATACAAGTAAAGAAGGCCAGGAAATTAAGGATTTATAGAGGAAGATACTTGTTTTCAGATTTGGGTTCAAAGTTTTTAAGTAAAGAACCTGGAAGTTTGGGGAGAGATCAATTGTTTTCAATTAGTTTCAAATGTGATCTGACTCTGGAGTAAATTGTAGGCGAGTTCAAACAATTCAATTGCTGACTTCCGTTTTTGACGGTTGGAGTAACACCCAATCATATATCGCTCCATGAGGCTAATTATTTTTCGCTATTATACAGGGTGCGGCAACATAACTTCCTTTGGTAAAGGAGTTTTGCTTATAAGGGGGGCATCGCTTTGCAGAGCAAATTTTAGCAGTTCCACAGGAAATTAGGAAACAAAAGGAATGAAAGCTAGGTTTAGAAAGAATGGGAGTTTAGCTCTGTTAGAATATTCTTTTGGTCAATTTTCATCTCCATCCCGATAAGAGTAAAGTGGCAGCATTTGAAATCTATAGGGTCAACAGTACAATTTCACGAACGATAGCACGGGAGAGCATTTGTTGTAAATCAAGGTGGGCGGAAAGTTGGTGTCAGGTTTGCAGGCAACAAATCAATAATTATTCTGAGAGCCAAGGTATTACATTTTTTTCGATAGCTTAACTAGCGGAATGGAATGATGATTAACCACAAGAAAACAAAAGTGATGAAATTCTTGAGAAGTAGGAAGACTAAAGTAAACACATAAAAATGTAATGAACTACGAGGGTCATCCGGAAAGTAGTACCCGTTCGTGCCGCATGAAGTGCTGACGACGCGAGTAGCCGCTGGACGAGGTCAGATAGCTTCAGTGGCTTGTCTGCCTTCTCTGAGCCAAGTTGCGTGACGCTAGCATTGCCTGTGTTGTTTCTGTGATTGTTTACAATGTTTAAAAAAATTGAGAACGCCGCCAGTTGTGAAGTGAGGGCAGTGATTAAATTCCTCAATGCAAGAAACGTTCGCCCATGTGATATTCATCGCCAATTAAAGGAGGTGTATGGAGACAATGTAATGGACGAGTCGTCTGTTCGGCGGTGGTGTCGCAACTTCAACATGGGGAGGGGGAACACACACGACGATGAGCGTTCGGAGAGACCGTCTGTCATTACAGACCAACTGGTGAGCTCAGTTGACGAATTCGTGAGGAACGATCGGCGCGTCACAATTGATGACATCTGTGAGCATTTTCCCAATGTTTCTCGAACAATTGTTCATGAAATTGTTAAACACCATCTGCATTATGCAAAAATTTGTGCAAGATGGGTCCCTCGCGTATCTCAATGAGCTGGCGGCGAAGGACTATGCAGCAGGAATACAGAAACTTGTCACACGTTATGACAAATGCCTTAATTTGCTTGGAGATTATGTTGAGAAGGAGTTTAAAGTATCCTCTTTCAAATAAAATTTTTTATGTTTGTTAATATTTACTTTTGTGTCTTTATTTCACGAACGGGTACTACTTTCCGGATGACCCTCGTAGAATGAGTGAGTACGTGCTAGCTTTGTAAGGAAATGGGCATAAAAGTTCGGATATTAGAAGAAGAATTCTCGAAGAGAACTAAATTGATATCAGAGTCATACGAAGACGTAAAGAAAACTTAGTCAAGACTTCAGTGTGGACCATAAAGGTTTTTGAGGTATGAGTATGGAGAAGAATTGGGAAAATAATTTGAGCTGAAAGGAAGAATAACGTCGAATTTTTAAACACGATATAAGAAGAGAGGATACTGCTATGGTGATTTCGAAGACGGCTGAAAAAATAGTCAGAGGAGAGATTGAGAGATAAAGTCATCTAGAGGTGATTCTGAAAGTAGAGAAAGAATTTTAGAGTAATACGAGAAGTCGGCGGGAGAAAAGAAAGGAAGATAATGAATTTTAGGATGTCATGAATTCAGAGAGAAGGTATTAAGAATTGAAGAAGCAGATAATCTAGGGCAAACATGAAAAGGTCAAAACGGTACCTGTGTGAATAGATGTTGGGAAACGACAAAAGCCTACCTATCATAGGCAGATGAGTTACGATAATACAGCACTGCCATTGGCAATGACACTTCACTCAAATACTCGTATGTGCACATAAGCAGTCTTTTATCAAGAAATAAATTATCAACATCCGATTTTGAATCACTATGAATTATTTTTTAATTTTGCTTGGATAATAACGAAGCGTTCAATATATTCCACTTCTTGCTCCGCGCCGTTATGCTACACAATGAGGAAGAGCTTCAACAAAATGAGGCCTTTCTTTCCCCCGACTGTAAATGGCATCAGGAGCTGGCTAAAACCTTTGCGGCATATTTTGACCTTTATATACGCTACGCTGATATGGCCTTAAGCACTATCAGATCTAATCGTCAGCTTTCTAAATTGACCGATCTTTCTTATTGACCGTTCTCACAAGAATCCCTATTAAAACTGGACGGGAACTTCACGATCTCAATGACTACTCAGATCAGGCGTGGAGTCTCTATTTTTCTTAAAACTGTTTCTCATCGATGAATACCTTAAATAAAGTTAAAATACATGCTGCTTCCTTCGATTGTAATACTCCTTAGGCATAAGGAAACATCCGGAATAATTTGGTGAATGTTTTTTGGTTTGTTATTCAATTTGAGACGGAGGTAAAAATAATGGTTGTCACTCGAGACCCCTTCGGCAGACGACTGGAGACAAATCTCAAATCGGCCGTTAACCACGCTTTGAATATAATGATCAACCCTCTAATACGAAATAGCCATTGCAGGATCGCGACCAAACTGCTGAATCCTTGCCTCTTACACTGGAGAGCCTCTCGTCACTTTATTTTTCGAACATAAACTCCTCCTTTGTCTCAACTACGGACTAATCACTCAATTAGGCAAGCATGTTTTGCCAACTACGCGTGCACAAGTAATGTTTTAATTAGCCTGCACGCAAGCCCCTGTTTCCTCCTGCCATTATGCGCTAGTCTCCTAAGGGCACAGATGGAATCTACAATGAGCCAGCGCCGGGGATCGAACTGACGTTGGAGCAAGCCATTTGCGGATATAGTAACGGGGTGAGGGTGGGGGAGGAGATATTGCCTGGAGAGGGGATTGGCCATATTCATGCTTAGCTGTATAGAATGGGCTCTAGGTATCCGAAGACAAAGAGAAATGGCGGAGGAGAGGGACATATTATATCCCTTGAGCAGTATGCGGGAATGCATTAAGGAAGGAAGGGATCCTAAAACGGGGCGGAAACGGAAAGCAAACCGGATGATGTTGAATTAACATAGGATTCTGCAAAACTACAATACGATACTAGACTCATCAAGCACCTGCGTGACCCTCTCTTCAGAGTTCCATTTGAGAGCGCAATTTTCCGTCATTCAACTTTTCGTTTTTACATTAGAGTGCATTAATCTTTCATTTAATTAGTTTTTCGATCGGAAGATTAATAATTTCAGGGCTTCATTATTCCTTATCCCCTCCCACCCCAAGAGGTGGCTCTCTTCCACTCCCTAGTCCACTCCTTTTAATCCCCCAATGATGGCTCCCCGCTTCATCATCAAAGATAAGCAATCCCAGGATTGGATGTGGCAGCACTCCAAGATGTCCCCGTTCCTTCCCTGCTGCTAATTAGAGTTACTTGCATTGATATCTTCATAAACTTGAATCTCGCAATTTTTCTAGGTCTTCCTCAGTAGCAATTCCTTTCTATGGTTCCTTCCATTACAGCGTTCAATAAGCTATTGTGCCTCAGAATGAAACCGATTGGCTTTCCTTCTCTTCTCGGCCGGGTGTTCAAAGGACCTCTATCTTCTCCGAACCTAAGGAGGACTTCTCCGGTGGCCATTCAATCATATTCCTTTCATTTTATCTGTGCCATCCTTAGGTACAAGCTTCTGATATCATTTCATTCTTAACTCCTTCAGTGCATGTTTCGAAACTGGAAAAGTAAACTCCCAAACGAATCAAGGGTTTTTTTATGAATTGTTCTCTAATATTTACCGACGATCTAATTTTCCAACTACTATCTTCATTTCTTCGACTACATACCACGATCGTTGTAATGTATCGTGTAGTAATTTTTAATCCCCAATTTCCAAACAGTTAAGATCATCCAGCCTCGTCAAACCTTCTTTATCTTGTGAAATTAAACACCGTCCATAAACCGAAGAATAATTATTCTTTCAACGAACACCCGTATATTGACCGCCTTTATCTTTTCCTTTATTGTCACTTTCTCGATTATAGCGGCAAAGGTGATGGGAAGTATTAAGAATCATTCATTACTGCTTTCTCTGTCTTAGCTTCTCTACTTTCGCCAATTTTCATCACTGCCATATTCTTTAAAGAATATTAAATTTTATGCCGTAGCGGTGAATTACAAATTTTTCAGAATATCATCCAAACCACGCCGTTAAATGATTTCTCCTGGTCCACGAGGGTGATAAAAATCAGTCGATTCTTTTGTATTCGTCTCCCAATGATGACTCCTAAAGCAAACAAGACCCCAATAATTAATCTGCTGCAAATAAAACTAAGGAAATCTTCGTTTAAGCGAACGTTCGTTTTCCTATCTATTGTTGAACGGATTACTGTGATTACTGTGATGGATGGACCAAGGCTAATGGTTTGAATCTTTACATATAGACTCCTTATTTCATAAGAGGAATGATTAGGTACTCCTTCAGGGAGGAGAAATTTTGTGTAAAATCGACTCTTGGCTCGTTGAAAAATTAATGTTCACCAAAAGCTCTAGCCCATTCCTTTTAATGTGAACTCCACTCAACTCAAACTGATATTTCAAATTGTAAGAGGTACTTAATTGAAGACTAAAACATAACTCAATTCCCAGAGGAGTTTAAGAGGTGCTTAAACTTAATTCTATGGCAAAGCTTTTGAATGCAAACGGAAGTAAATGAAAACCTATGTAAGTGCATGAACACTATATATGCATAAAAATATATTTAATGAAGTTTTAATTTAGAATGCATAAATGATATGTTTTGACGTTGAAATGTTCAGTTTGTAAAATAATTAACACTTAAGCATGCTCAGTTTAATTGAATTACTGCAAAAATTAATACCATCAACGAAATACGTGGCTTCAAATAATTTCGTGCATTTTCAGAATAAACTGACTTTGAAAATGAGATTCATTCATCCCAGTACTTTATAACACAAGGGACAAGTTATATTTTCATATTTTATTGAACTCCCTATCGCTAGTGAACTTATCTAATTTTTTAAGTGCCAAATTCCCCTTTGTTACTGCTATCTCAAAGCTGTATCTGTTTGAAGTAAAGCCAACACACTGAATTCTATATGCCAAATTGTGCTTGTCAGCGTATTTCTTTGAATGCACTCGTATCGACGTTGAAAAGGCAAAATAATTGAATTTTGAAACGAACGATAGCAAAAAACTAAGAAAAATGCCAATTATTTAATTCTCACAAATATTTTGACTTCAATTCTAGCTGGAACTTATTTTTTTTAATGTGTGGTCCAAACTCAATAACAAAAATATTTGAAACATTAGAATGCATACGAATATGATGCAAAAATTGAGGAGTTATGGATTTATATGAACTTCATAAAAAAAAAATCCAGATGAAAAGACTTATGCATCACTAATTTTGGGGTCTTTGCTCTGATCACGAACTGTTCGAGAGAAAGTCGTGTACCTATTTACCTCTTTAGCATGGTTTATGTGTATCCTATATTATCCCATATATCCTATATTATCCCATGTTTATCCTATATTATCCCTTGTTTATCCTATATTTCATTCCTGCTGTGAAGTCAGTGTGTGAAGTCTTAATAATTCCTATCGTGTCATAGGTGAACCAGAGTGTCTTACAACATTTTTTTTAAGCCTTAACCTCGCTTGCCATTTCCGTCTGACAGTGGTTCAAACTAATTCTCTTAACTCCTAACTTCCTAACTTCACTAATTATCCTGTAATGCTTATCTTCTTCTTTTGACAACTTTTGAAAACCTTGTGGATCTTATTTTTAACTTACTCGAATACGCTAATTACTGCTTTTCCATGAGTCCCAGATACTTATTGCATATTTTAAATGTGGTCGAACAAACATGAAGCAAAACTTTCCGTTACTTCTCCATCACACGAATTAACATCCGTTTGAAAGAGCCAATTTTCCCTAGGGTGGGCCCTGATAGCCTTACATATAGCCTGTATGCGTAGAGATACCAGACTTGTGCAGAAGGGTGCTCCTATTAATAAAACTGCGTAATTTTACATTGACGGTGAAAGTAATATGGACGCGCTGGAGAAATGTTAATTGATAACTTAGACGAAAATTAAATAAGATCCTTTGAGTTACTAGCGCAACGGGATTTTTGGAGAACTGGATTCACTCCAATCACTAAGATGGTAATGCAGAGTAAAATATTTTATAAGAAAGCAGTGGAGTTCACTTGTGATACCCAGGGAAATATTATGACCACTTAAAGAAGTTAAACCGCTCAAATAAACCACGGTAAACACGCAGCACTGAAAGATTTCAATGCTCGTTTTAATCTTGAACATTCTGCGATCACCGAAAAAGCGAAGTTATACGCACCAAAAACTTTCCATTGGGTGATTTTCTTGCCACCTACCTTTCTTTTTGCGCATACTTCATAAATTGATTCATTTACATACGAAACTGTGTCCTAACACTCCCAGGGACAAACCCTCAGTTTCGGCTTTGGGATATTTACTACGCCTAGGATTAAAGAAACAATAGGTTAAGAACAAAGAAGAGTTGTAGCGAGATGGATTTTAGACGATTGACATGCCGAGTATACGTTGAGTGACTAAATGACGTTATCCCCCACGGCGGCCGCTCTCAACGGAGGATTAGAAACACGGAAGGAGAGAGAAAAAGGAGGCGGAGGAGGGAAAGAGATGGGGGAATCACAGGCGGTGTGGAAAGAGGCTAACAAGGAAAGGAGAAAGACGAGGTTGAGGGGATGAGGGAGAAAGGGATGAGAGAACCTCAGGAGGAGCATATGGTGAGGGGGTAAGCGCAGCTGAAGAAAAAGTGACACTAAGGAACTGATGAAAAGATGCGTAGGAATGCAGCCGACATTTTTGCCATTGTCCAAGACTTTTCGCATCCTCTTCTCCGCATATCTTCATAAACCACGAAAAAAAGAGAAAAATTACCATTCCCGTCCCGTCTCCTCCCACTTTCCGCAACTTCGACCGATTCGGGGACTTGCATGACCCCTGGAATGCGTTCCCAAGACGCGCGCGTGTCCCCCCTCAGCGTTCCTCTTTCCCTCCAACGGACATCTCTCCGCGGAGTCCTCCTAACCGTCCTGTTTCTCGCTGACCCCGGCCTCCGGCCTCCCTTGCCCTCGAGCCATCAACTCCATCCATTCTCAACACGTCCCCTTTGCCACCCTGCCCGGCAACTCCCTTCCTATCGTTACCTTTGCATGTACCTATTCTTTAGCCTTCTTAAAGTTTCAACTTTTCTTTCCTCCTCGTATCCCACACCGGGGAGCTTCTGATCGAATCCCGAGCGGTGCACGAGTCCTCCCCGACCGTGGGAGCCGCTCGAGTCTGGACTTTTCTAAGCACGTAAATGCGCATGGGGAACTCTCTTCCATAACAAAGTTTAGTGATTCAGAGCTGAATGAAAAACCTAGTTTCAGCAGGTGAGAAAATAATCGGATGGAAAAGTAAAGAAGAGACCGTATTGCACAGTGATTTTGTTGCTCCTGACGTAGTTTTCTAGTTTTGATCCGTTCGGAAGGTCACAAGTAAAGCATCTTGAAACACAGGGAAAATACAAATCGTAACAGTGCAAACGCTGAGAAAATAATCTAAATGCAAACCATACGGTTGAGTGAGATAACAGTGAATAGTTAGAGAAATAGTCTTTTGAACCATTCGATCGGGAGAAAGTTTTTCCCACACAATTCGATATCACAGGAATATACATATCTTACTATTTATGTTAAAACATGACAAAAAGACAGAGATGATGAAGGGTAAATAAAAAAATATATATAATTTTCTAAAACTATTAATTAGATATTATGTGCTTCACATTAATTTGCTCATTGTATTTCCCATAACTTATATTTTTACGTTCAATTATTAATTCCCTTCCAGACATACATCACGAACAAAACTCTTTTCTCTTTACCATCATAGTTTCACATAGAACTTGAAATTTTAGTGGTAATGGTGGGCCTTGCTCAACGGATCAGTGGCATGAGCGTCAACACGTCAATGAAGTTAAAACTATTTTACAACTAGAGAGCTAAACTAACACACTGTAGTCTATATTCACCATAAAATCACAAAATTCCCTCTTCCTCTGGTGTAATAACGATATCTACCATACTCTGCCGTGGTGCCTTGGAAGGTATGCAAATGTACATGGGTATGAGGGAGCTTTTCCTCGCACTCTTACACCAACATCGCCTGTGAGTCACAGTGACAAGCTACATCTCTAGTCTCTTTCCTCTTATTTGGCTCATACTTCATTGTGGCAAGAATAATGTTCATGTACTTTCCTGTCTTGATTAGCACTCAGTTTCTCCCCAAAATATTTTAAGTAGCTCCTTAAATTTATTTGTTTAACGTTTTTGTAATCAGAGCCGGGTTAAATAAACTGATAAAGTAACCAAACGTCAAAGCCTCGACGATAATTTAACTCACTCTTAGAGTGATGACACTAACCCCTAGTAAGAGTGATGTATACATTTTGAAATGAAGAAATAATTAGCGGATGAGTGGCTTCTGTAGCGTTATTTCAGTATCCAATTTTGGGTTGTTGGCAAATGAATGCGAGTGGCAAATACGTATACCGTACGGAAAATATAATGCATATGAAAAAGAAGTTTAACGGGTAGTAAACTATGGTAAAGCCAAATTACTAAGGAGAACGAAATGACAGTAAATCAAAGTATTCTACCAGTAAAAACTTAACTAATGCAACCTCAATGAACTACAAAGTTAAATGCAACATGAAGTTTCATAACAAATTTGAAAGTGAAACAAGGTGGGTGTGATGGAATTGGCACAGATCAAAAACCGAACATTTATAGATGCCCTTTCATATTTAGAGGAATCCCACACATTATCACGCCAGAATTCTATTCACTCTCCACCAACCTTCCCCTAATCCCCTCCTACCATTTATTTTCCTTCTCTAATAAATCACTTTTCACTTTCCTACGCTGGAAACATGTACAATGAAGTCCTCTGCACAAATGAAACGGCTCAATATCATTCGTATGCCACATCCTTTTTTGTCAACCTAATCTCCTCGAACATCTCGCCGAGCTCACAGTCCGGATCCTCCCTTTTTAAAGGAACCCACGCATCAGGCTACGTACCCGCGAGGAGTTTACTCGTGTCTCCCCGTGGTGCATCAATCGTGAATTTCGTGCCTTCGTGCGGTATATAAACCTATTTCAGGGAAAAAACCTTGGCATTTGAGTTTTCCAGCTCATTAATGATCACCCACATTCCAATCTAGTCAAGAAATAATTTGCAATACGCAAGGAGTCGAATGAAAACGCCTGACTAATGTAAATTGATTCACAAGTAGAAATGCAATGTGGATTTAAATAAAAAAATATTAAGTAGACGTGTAAAAAAAATAAAATGCCACGCACCTCAGGTAAATTTCAACTTCCGCGATTACACACTGAAAAAGAGTTAGAAATAAATGAGGAATCAGGCCTAAACTAATTATCATACCAAAAGTTAAATGCTTCATAGAATTTACGTACATATAGGACACGTTTAAACGATTTTTTTACAATTCTCTCTCTTTGAGTACTCGTGTATGGCCGACGTTACATGAGCGTGAATTGCGATCCATGGTGAGAATGGCATACCCAACATTGACGGCGTGACGATTCACGATGTCACGATGCAAAGTTGCTTCGCAAAGCCATTAGGTTGCTGCAAAAATTCACCCACCGAAGGGAATTTTCTTCTCATTTATTTTATTTCTAACCAGGTTCTAGGAAAAAAATAAAAGACTTCGATAATACCGAATGATATTCTTTGAATGGTTTAGAAGTAATTCAATTTACCCTCTTTCCCCATTAACTTGACCGAGGGAATGCTGAAAAAAATAGCGAAACAATAATCATGGTTCAAGTCATTTCAACCATTATCGCTTTAAATAAACCACAAATAAGTGTAGAATATTTTAATAGGCATGTCCAGCGCGAGATTGTGACCAGGTCAACATTAATTGTGAACTAAACTGCTGTTGTAAAAAAGTTTGATTCCATCGGTTGAGTTCGTCCTAGGCCAGTTCCTGTAACAATGGTGTCTAAGACAAATTCATATATTTTTGTACATCTTTAAACAATGTTGAGATGGAAGAATAGTGGGAGTGAATCGAGTACTAGATCACTTTCCTACGAACGCAACAATAAACAGAGTTATTGAAGGAAGAGTATGACTGATGATGCCAACCTCCATTGCAGTCTAGAGTGTACGCAGAGAAAGAGGCATATAGTATAAGAGAAGAAAGAGGGTGGAGATAAATCTTGAGTCGGCTTTGAAAATTTTTATTTGCAAGTTCAGAGACTTCTTATCTCGCCATAAAAAGTAGTCATTGATGGCATGAGGTCGAAATCGGGGGAAATAACATCCGGCGTGCCACAAGGAAATATGATAGGGCCATTGTATTTCTTTTAAATGTTACGTATTTTTCGGCACAAGGACCGTATAAGCATCCACATAACTTTTTGCCGACGACACAAGGTAAAGAAAAATAAGAAACTATCGTGTTAAACAAAAGGTGGAAGAAAAGAATCTGGCAATAAACAGGTTAGTTAGAGAAGAGAAATTAGAATTAAATCTTAGGAATACCACATTAAAGAACGTATGAAGTGACAGATATTAGAAGTAAGATAATTCATTTAAAACAGACCAAATGAATTAAGCAACTCGAAAAAATTCAAGTGCTTTGGAATCACTAGCACCATGAATTGAAGGACACAGACTAAGATAAAATGTAGATCCGTCTAACTCTTACTTGCCTTCATTCCCTAGATTATAGTTAAATGATGTGGGAGAGGACATTTCTTATTTAAAATTAACTTAGCCCCATTTGAAGGATAAAATTAAGTAAATAATTAAAAGTAAAATAGGTGAAGTTAAATGAACCTTTATTTTACTACTTATTCAGATATTTTGACGAGAGTAAAATAATTAAGTGACTGGATTACTGGAGACCGTCACGAGGAGAGTTAGCCAGACGAAAATAATATTTTTAGAACTGTACTAATTTAACTACTCTAAGAAAATTAGACAAATGGACAACAGTCCTGATAAATGTATTCTGGATGAGTTTTTCTGAGCTTCGAAGAATTTAGTTCATTTCCTCACCGGAAACGATGAACAGAAAAGTCAACGCCATTAAAATCAAACTTCTCAGGTTAAAAGCGTACTCTGACTCCGTGATCTCCAAATTTATCTTCATTAGTGGTTGCTAATCGGATAGACCGGTTCGACAGCACCTCTGGTGAGTTGACCAGATTTTTACAAATGGTATGAATGGAAATTATTCGTTATTACGACTGTTTCAATTCTCCAAAGGATACATCGCCATCTTCTACTTCCTTACTAGCTACCACTTGCTCTCTAAAATTCTTAGTACTATTTATCTTTTCTCCTGTCTTCTATAAAGATTTATTCCCTTGAATAAGCACACCTACCTTCATCCCAAGAGCACCTTTCACAAAGTTAGCCTGCTAGAAAATTTCACATTTTCTTCCGGTCAATTCATTTCATTTGAGAATTTTAAGTCCCAGCTAAGTATGCTAATACGTTCCCTTTCATCATACAACTACATGTACCTGATTGATGATATATTCTCATGTATTTCGCAGTGATTAAGTCATCCACCTACCGAAAAATGCTAGTACAATGGTTAATTGACGATGGAGAACCAATGCACTTGTTCCAGCTGAATCATCAAAAGGACCTCGACTTTACCTTTCGACAAAAGCAACCGAAACTTGGTCCGGTTTTGCAATTGAGTATAGACTACTACTAGAAAAAGGTCTTTATAATCAAAAGTATGCCTAATTCACATTAATATTATAGAGTTGATTCAGTCGAGGAACGTGATGAGGCAACTAAGGGGATATTACTGCTTTTTGTTTGTGCCTGGAAATATACACCTGTAATACAGATGCTTTAATCACTCAACATTAATCTGAGATGAAACGGAGAGCAATAAAAAATGGAATGAAGATAGGCGATTGAATATTTGTTCCGTAAATTGTCGGCTAAACGTATAAATGATACAATTCTGTATATTGGAATGTTAATTTGATAACAACGTACTCATTACTCGAATATCGGAGGGATTTGAGAACCATCCTAGCACTCCGAAATACTAGAAGCATCCGTTCGAACCATCCGTATACTAGGATATTCGGAATCTTAAAACCGAAAAATGCTAGCAGCAGTCAAGGCAATAGAATATTTGGGGACCTGTTCGAATGCATACGAGATTCGAATAATATTTACAACTGCAATCGAAACTACGGAGTTGATCTTGTACAATTAGACGCTTGATTATGTGTGTGACAGATGGAACACGCGGGCCTCAATTTCGACCTCAAAACAATGTTCTTCCTCTCTCCGTCCTCCCCCGTCTTCCCGCCCGCGCTCTCCCATTTCCGCCTCCCGTCACCCCCTTCCTTCCAAGGACCAAGCCGCTCCAGCCTCACATCCCATTGCACTCCAGAAATTAATTTTTATCTCCAACGCACTCCCTCCCTCATTACCCTACCATCCCACCCTCCCATCCCGCCCGCCCTTATCTAATTCTTTCCCTTCCTCCTTATCTCTCAGGAGTCCCCTCTTCTTCCCCCATCTCCCGCCCCTCCCTAATCCCCCTTTGACCTCCTATTCCTCCCACGTCCCGCGCCCCCCTCCCCACCGCCCGCTCCATACGGACGCGGCCGCGATCGGCGTGGCGGCGGCTGCAGTTACTCACCGCCCCTCCACCACCCTCTTCTCTCCCTGCACCACCCCCTCCTCCACCACCACTTTTGGGGAGTGAGGAGGGAGGGTCCGTAGGGACAGAGTGGACGCTGAAGGAGGAAGAGTTGATGGTGGTGGGACTTTAAAGGGAGCGGGGAGGGGGTTGGAAGAAGCATGGGGGAGCGGGTCCATGTCACGTGATACGCCCGAGAGAGGCGGGGGTGGAGTGGGAGGGGAGGTGGAGGGTGCTTGCGCGTGGTGAGGGACGCGGGACATGTGAGAGCGTGTGAGAAAGAGTGGGGAGGATGCGAGGGAGGTGGGGGTGGTCAGGAAGCCCGCGAACCCCTTCTCCCATCCCGGATCCGCGCGGCCCCTTCGTGGATCGCGAAGTCGCAACCCGGCACCCCTCCGCTCCCCCTCTCCCTCACTCCCCGTGCCGTACCAACCCGCCGTACGTCCATCCATCATCCTCCTTGGCCATCTTGCCCTACTCTATTCCCGGGTTTTCTTCCTCTCCTGCCCTTTTCCGAGGGTCTTTGGCACGATTTTTAGTTTTGACATCCGCCATATTCAACCACTTGAAGGTCATTTCGATGGTTGAGATCAGATTTAACCTTATCAAGCCTACCGGGACGTGAAATCATGCGTTTTGGCCAAGCGAGGATAAACCATTTCCCTGCAAATCACCCATACTTTTCTGATCTTCAGAAAACTGAGCAACGGTTCAGAGATGTACTAAAATTTAGGCTCCAGGACACTCCAGTCACTGTCCATGACGCCACAAAGTAATGTGATGAATTAATGGAAATGTTTAACGGTAAGCTGTTTGAAATGAGGGGCTCTTAATTCACAATCAGGATTTTATTCAATGCAACAATTTCAAAGGGTAAAAATCATTCGCCCGGACCGGGATCCCGGTACCTCCCACATTTTCTTTGAATTCGTCAAATAATTAATTTCATGCCTCAGTTAATACTAGTTTCCTTCGGTGCCCACTACCCTTCAGTGCTTGCCTTGAACACCATTCCTATCTTTTTGAATCTGCAGATATAATATCCAAAACAAAACACGCAAACTTTTAGTGATTACAAAAGTTAGGATAATTTAAGCATTTATGATTTAATACTTATGCCCAATGTTGGGGTTTTGTAAACTATGTTTAGGGTGGCATTGGTACATTAAGAGATGAAAAAGACAGGGCTACCTAATATAATTAAAGTAGAAAGTGCAACGTTATTTATCACAGATATCATCATGAAAGCTGCATTATGTACACGTTAGAGGATTCAACAGATAAAAAGTGATTTTATTCCTTTAATTTGATTCATAGGTAATGTACATACGTATTAGTAAAAATACTGCCCGGGAATGCAATGGAAATAATACAATACATAAGATAAAAACTGCAATGCTAATGCTGCTATTCTACTGCAATGTAAGATGAATTTATCAACTTTCATAAGCAACAAAGGGGAATTAAATCTTCAAAAGCTTACTCATGTTTTGTAAAAAATTATATTTTGAGTCGGTACCTCAATCTTCGTCCTCAGGCAGATGGAAAATTCCGGCAACTGATGCGTAAGGAAGTAATTATATTTAGACGGTGATGCCAGGATGTTGAATACACATCAAAAGAGACAGGAACGGATACATAACAAAGGGATCAATTTATACCCAGATTAGGAGGGAGCCTAAAAAAAATTGTCCATTCAGGAAAGATATTTCATTATCATCATTTAGCATGTATGGCAATTGACTAAAAATTTTCTCGTGAAGCAATACTGTGTAAGCAGTAAGCGTGAATCCATTTTTTTCACATTTGCTGATGCACTAAAAAACTAATCCTTTACCTTTGATCTAGATTTCGGGCAAACTTCCATCCATCGCTTCAGGAAAATCTAGTCACTACAACCTGTATTGAACAAACATCGAGAATAATTGGAGTGCCACAAAAAGTCATTCTTGGTTAGTCTTCTTTCGTAAGATCGGAGCTGCTTACAAACCAGACGAGACAATTAAGCTTGAGAAAAACTAAAAGCGTTACAATCAAGCTTATGAGGCAAAAAAATCATTCCCATTCGCCAGCGTCAACAGGATAATTAGCCCACTTTCGCAGTTGAATATGCAGCTTGGTATGTTAATTTTAAATAAACGATCTTTCATTAAAATCCCCGTACCCTGGAATAATCAACCTTCGGTGAGTTTGAGTTTTTTGGATCCACGGCTTCGCCAGATGGAAATACGCCCTTCCTCTCATACGCCGGAAGACTGCAACACGTGTAGAGCGGCGATCCGCGAGTTACTGCAGTATTTCTTTCAAGCTTTCGATTTCGCGCGATGTTTTTGATAACGCCCCATTGCTGCCAAAGCAGAACCAAAAATCAAGGTTTTGTGGGTTTCGATGGCTTAATACCGTATCTTCAATCCTCTCGCTGCCTCAGTACCTTTCCCATTTGAGTTCCCAATTCATCCAGAGCCGAATCGGGATTTGCGAAACTTGTGGCCACAGGGAATGGGAAACGGCGGCTGACTGAGCGGAAAATCTTTCAGTCATCTTTTTTTCTCATTTGTGCTTTTTCGATGCATCGGTCGGAAACGCGAAAAAATTACTAATCATAAGAATGAGTTCATTACAACAAAGCCACGGTGCTTCCTTCGGTAATGGATCCCACCTCCCCTTCACATTCATTTTTGTGCCAAATCCCGCGCATCCTAGCCCGTTCCTTCCACACTGACGATCCCGAACGGATTGGAAAGCCGTCCAAAGAATGAACCCCCTGGGAATTTCAATGTTCTCTCGGACGTGAGGGCTGCAATTCCCTTCCATAGACGGATCAGAGGACGTCATGAGTTTTTTTTTTAACTGAGGAAGAATTTCAATGTGTGCGTAAAGTGCGACAAAGAAATAACCAAAGCTTCAAAAATGTTGGCTTCGTTAGCGATCATCGCCGTTGAATTCAACGCTGTGGGCTAGAGAACGAAAAACGGTCAGCGTCCGTACCTCAAATCTTCAAGTCAAGTCGATCTACAATGCACTAGTTTCCTCTTGGAGGGTGTTTTTATGATAAAGAATCTGCCTTAACTCTAAAGTTGGTCACCTATTTAAATTTGGTAGGTTATGAGGTCAAATTAGATGTGATTTCAGGTAACATGCCGATTTGAGGTAGGATTTGGGTGGACCTTAGCTAAATTAGAATGAATTGATTGAGAGCCGAGCCACAAAAGGTGGCGTGGTTCCCTTGTATGAGGCATTAGATCAGCTAATGTTGTGGTCCTCTAAACAACACATCAGTTTTACACCATCGCATGATATCAAAATGTTTTGCCTTGTACTCAGCAGCTTCGCAACCTGTTTGATACTTATGATATGATCTTTTTCACCGTGTCATCTATAATACCTAATCATTACCTTCCTCTCTCCTTCTTCAATATGCCCCCTTCTTGCATTTCTGCTCCTGTCAATTCTCCTCCTAACATGACTACTACTGTAGTTTTCCTCATAAATATGTACGTTCCAAATATGTTCAAGCTGGTCTTTCTCCCTTCCACTTGTACTCATCCAACTGTCCATCCAACATCCACATCCAACCCAGCCTTTCCACTTCTTGATAACAGCATTACTTTCATTGTCTTGTGATTAATATACATCTAGGACCAACTTTACATATTGGTGGCGATGTTAGCTCGATGCTGGTTTAACTTGAAGTATTAACTAATCCTTTCGTGTAATAAAATTCTACTAGTTTATTCCCTCCTCATTGTTAATCATGTGCGATTTAGAATATTTCATGTGACAACTATGACTCTTTCCAGATTTTTCTTAATTTTTTCTATAGCTATGAGAAATAGGTAAACATTTAGATGAAAATATTAGAGGCATGTGCTGCTCCGAATTAGTTCACTTTAAATCCGTCCAAGAAATATTTTATTTGAGACCTGAGAATAATTCAAAGGAATGCGTCCAGATTGGCCAAAAATTGTTGCGAATAAACGGAAAGCGTCTTGAGAATATAAAAAAGCAAGGGATGAGTTACACTCGTGGGATGGTTTAGATGCAAGACCAACCCACTAAAAATATACAATTTTAATAAGGGTAAAGATGACCCCGACGCCACATTAGATCCATGAATGAGACCACAGCGTACATAATAAAAGGAAATAATCTGCCCAGTCAAGTGTTGCTAGTAATAATTTTCCTCGCCATTACGAGCAACTGTTTCAGGTATACGGAAACTAAAATACGACTTCTTAAGTTAAAAAAAATACCTCGAATGTACGCCAAAAGGACTCTATTGCGGTTTGCACAGAAAACACGCACGGCGAGGGAAAAGTGACGAAAAAGAATAGCTATTGGTAAATCTGGTTTGGAAACTCAAACGTGAAGAACCAATTCTATTGCGAAGTAATCATTCCGTTCACTTAAGACATCGAAATAATCAACCTAAGCACTGCAATTCATCAGCAATAGGGACAATAGTAATAAATAGAGAGAAAAATGGCAAGAATAAAGGATTCGTTTTCTCAACTCAACATACAATCACCACAAAAGGAAGAACCAAAATATGAAAACATGTCTACCTTTTACAGATTGCCTATATTCTATTTTCATGTTTGGTTTCCCAAAATCTCTCGCCACAGCAACCTTACGGCGGATTACGGGATATTTTATAGGATTAGATTCGAAAAGAGTTACAATGGAAATTTAAGAAGTGAGGAGGTTAGGCAGCTCGTACGTGCCAGAAAAATATACTAGGATATGAAAAGGAGCATTATAATTTTGAACATGCATTTGGAAAGCATGGTTGAAGATGATTAAACATGGGTTTAACAGTATTTTCTCAGGAAAGTCTCTACTGTGGTATGGTTACACTAAGAGCTACACTTACCTCTTTAATAATTATATAATTTTTCAATGGCGGAATTCCAATGTAGGGAGTTAGCGTTACTGGCACGTGATTTTATTGGAGGTTTAATGCAATCAATATATGAGATACGAAATCCTCTATTCACCTTAGAAATGCAAAATGAAATCTGTTGTGGTCATCAGTTTCAATTTTGCATTATTTTCCGGAGGATGAGGCATCGAAATACATAAAAAGGCATGGAAAATTAAAAGTTTTTCTATTATTTTGGCAGAGATCAACACTAATGGTTTTTCAAAGCGTGGGCACACTGGCTTTAATCCGTAAATGTAGATCAAAGAGTTTGTTCACGAGGGGAGGAAATTTGTAATGTGTGCAAAATGAAGAATTCGACGTAATTTATTTTATATTTTTAGCTAGAAGAAGGAAATGCAGGAAATGAGGGAAAAAGCGTCGACAGAATTAAGTGAAGCTAATTGGAGGGAAGAAGAGAACGCCTTTTCAAAAAGGAACATGGTGCTAGACTAGCAAGTAGCGTTAAAGTCTTGTTTTATCCCATAAGATTTCTGCTCTCACGTAAGTACATGTCCTTAGCGGATCAATGGTAGTAGTGATTGAAAGTTATTGCAAAATGAATACTATGTACTCTTTAATTCTTTTTAAATCGGCGCACTCAAACACTAAGGACGAAATATTAACTGTGATTGCGTTAGAATGTGCTAGTGGCGGGTAATCAACCTTTCTACCTCCAACCATTAATCTGGCAGTTATAATGCCAAGAAATCCCATTTAGATTTAGCGGAGTCCGGAGTTTCCATCGCTATAACGTTTTAAATTAAATGACGAAATCAACAATTACCACTAGTTGTTGATCGGTCCACGCTACACACGTTTCATGTGTTATCCTTATCTACTCTCTCCGTAACAAAATTTACAACTGTTCATTAGTTAATATCAATCCTTCCCCCAATTTTCTCTGCTGCATATTACCTTCCCATTTCACTCTATAAAACAATTACTATGTAATTGCTCTAACTGTGTGGCGACAACTGCTACATTCGCTCACTGGAAATTCAAACGGCACTTCTGAGGATTTCGCTTCACTATTCCTTTGTTAAAATTTGGCGCCGGTGAATTGTTTCATCAGCTGTTACAACACCTTTCCGATTTTTTCTATATAGAGTCTTCTGTGTTACTTTTCTATCATTGGATAACAAACTATCATTTATCTAATGTCTTACCTGATTCCGTCAAGGTGATAACTGTCCTTAGCGCTGAACTTACGTCGGCACAGCATTCAAAGGGCACAAAAACTACGATAACATAGCTTCTTTTTCCTGGTTAGACTCGAGTTCAAATTTTTTTTACGATTTATGGCGATAACGATGCGTTCATGGAAAAGCAGCAATAATTGAAAAAAACCAATAAAAAAGGGAGTGTAGAGTCGAAAAAGGCAAAAAAGGAATAAAAAATTACGTTCGAAATATCTCCAATATCGATATCCTAGAAGTCTCGATAAAAATGTGTCTACCGAATCCATAACATACGTTTTATCCTATTATTTTCACAAGAATTAGTTGTTAAATCAATAGTTTCTCAAGTTTGAAGGGAAATTTCTTTACTCAGAACACGAAAAGCTTATTTTTATGGATGAATCGTTCACCCAAAATAAATTAGAATTTCTCAAGATGAAAACCATTGTGTTCAACCAGTATCAGACTGACTCACGGCGGTGTCTTTCAATGGAATTTAAAATGGGCATTATTTCCCAGGCTGTCGTGATGTTAGAGCACAAGATAATAAAACTATAGGCACATGCAATTATGAAAGAAAAACTATATCAATAACCTGATTTTAACGATATGATGGATTTTAATACCTAATAAATAGAGCTAAAAGACACGTCTATCAACTTTCAGATAATTCTTTGGAATTATTTAGCACGGACTATAGGTAGTCATTATAATCTCGAGAAAATTGCTCCGTCGTTTATTGAGTTCCTTATATAACTTCCTTCCATGACAACTGTACACACATCGCGTTTATTTTTATTCCACGCTACACTGACTATTTCTAATTTGCTCAATCGGTGCTCTAAAACGTCCGCAGTCACGTAAGGTCTTTGAATATGGAATGCGTGCGGACCCTCCGGACATCGTATTCCACAAGGTCCCATTCCCGCTCCACTCCTACTCCTTCCACTCCGCGGGCTTCTTCATTTTGTCTTCCGACGTTTGCGGCGAAGTCCGTCACTCCACCCTCCCCGAGACCCTTTGAATCAACACAACGAAACCTTCCCCACTGCGGTGGTCCCCTCCCAATTCCAATGAGTTCCCCACCCGCTCGCCCCTCCGCCCACCCCCACTCCACAACCCGAGGACGCCGCGCCAATTTTCACCGACCGACGCCCCATTCCTCTGACTCCCTCACTTCTCCCCGAAATCTCCCCTCCCTCCAATGTTTCCTTTCGGACAGCAGTAATCACCACCACCCCCTCCTTCCCCCCCGACTTCTCTCACGCCCCCCACCCTCCACCACCTTTTGTTTCCCAACCTGCGAGTTCCACGTGCCGGGGGCGACCAAAGGAGGAGGAAGACGGAGTTGTAGGTTAAAAAAAAGGACAGTGGAGGGAGAGCGAAGGGGTGGGGATGGAGGAGCGGAGGAGGGAGGTTTCAGATGGGGACGGGGGGCGAAGAAGCCAGATTACGACTAATGTCCACACCAACTCCGCTCCCATCCTGAGCATAGCGTATGCGAGAGTTCTTCGCCCATCCCATCCCTCTTGGACTTCCTCCCTTGTCAGCAACCACCCCGACTATGTGTGAGGGGGGAGAAGGGAGGGAAGGTGGGAAAGGGATCGAGAGTAAGGGGGGGGGGGCACTAAACTAGAGGAGAAGGGGGTACAAGGGTAGGAAAAACACGCCGGCGGGTCTTGAAGAGGGAGTTGGGGTGGGTGGGCAGGGCTAGGAGGGAACCCTGCGGGGAAGGGGAAATGTGGGTGGGAGAGGGACCGCCAGTGAGGAAATAAGTTGGATTGGGACGGGGGCTGGGATGTAAGGGGGGTAGAGCTTGGGAGTTGAGAGAAGAGAAAAGAGAGAGAGGAAAGGTTGAGACCAGATGCATGACGTGAAGCGGTAGTCGAAAGGGATGAGGCGAGGGGGTTAGGGGGAGGATGAGGAGGGCAGAAAAAGTTGTTAGCACGGTTTGTGTGTATGTGTAGGATGGGAATTGTGGGGGGTTGTGAGGTTCAGAGTGGAGGGAAAGAGAGAGAGAGAGGAGATAGATTAGGGGCCCGGCGAAAGGGGGAAAAAAATGAACTGCATGGGATGGAGGCCGGGGGATGCGTAGAAGAGGAAGAATGCGTGGGAGGGAGGATAAAACGTTTTGTTCTGCCGGGAGAGTCCTCAGGGGGAGGAGGAAATAGGAAAGTAGTATCGCGTATTAGTAGTGGCGGTGGGGGCTTAGGATTGGGGGAGGGATGCGAAAATATGTATTGAGCCAGTGAGTCGAACGTGGGGAGGGCGTGGAGAGGGTGGGTGGGAATAAAAATCTGCGTCATGGGACATCAAATTTAATGACGTGTGCGGAAGGGTTGGAGGAGGGCCGGGGACGGCGTCGTCGGCCGGGAGGAATGGTTTTCTGACGGTGGACGCGAGAGAGGGGGGGGGTGTCGATGATGTTGGGGAAGGGAATGGACTATCCGACCGGGAAAGGGGAGGGGTACGGCCGCAACGAAGCACTGCGAGTATTGAGGGAGGGGGTTGGCGGCGGGGGGGGGGAGGTGGGAGAACTGTTGGGGAGTGGGAGGAGAAGGGGGGAAAAAAGAGAAATTTTTTAAATGGCCGTCTCGATAAGGATGGGGTCAATGCCATCTGGGAGAGTCCTTTCGAAGCCCAGCCGAAGGTTTTTGCGGCTTAAGGAGGCCAACGTTGGGGAAGGCCTGGTCGCTCGCCGTCACGCATCGGCCGGCACACTACGCTAAAGACTTTTATTAAAGATGCGGCGGCGAGCGTCTCTTCCAAATGAATGAAAAAACTAGTCTTGTCCTTCTCAACATTTCTTCCGTTGGAATGAAGTGGAAAAGGCGGGGGGGGGGGAGCATAAAACAGTAATAGTGGAGAGGAAGCGAGGAGTTACTTCGGAAGGAAAAATTCCATGTAATCATATTGCTGGTTGGTTACCTTAGTGCATATTCAGTGCATGGACAAAACTAATTCAGGAATCGTGATTCTCGTGTTACACATACTGGGAACTGATTTATGCGACTATCACGTCATTTGCCTTCGTTGATCCTGATTTTGCCGCTGTTGATCAACATGGGAAGATGACGAAAGACTTTCATTCGAGCTAGGGGGAAAACAAAGGAAGAGAGCGTAGTCGCTGTTACGCTTCCTTTCAACCTAGCAGTCCGTGCGTGTTTTCTACGCCAAGGGTGACTTCACGGCTCCTCTCGTCAAGGCAGGAGTGCACGCAAATCTATATCGTCTTGTTAATGGACTATGATACACTTCAACCATCGATTTATGCATATTAGTATTTATAATGGAGCTACACAAAATGTTTTACGTACGAAGAATATTAGAGTCATATTTTTACCCGATAGAGCGGGTGATTTGACTGCAGCGGAATAAATCTTTTGGGACACCTTACCCAAAAGTTTTTTTTTTATAAGACTCGAGTTCGATGGAAATAGGACTGTTTCGCATTGAGCGCAACAATGTTGCCCATACATGACAATCTCCTTCATATCGGGTTCGTTCGTTCCATTCCGAATGACAAATGTATAAAAAATTAAATGATCTAACATAAAAATGAATCGAGACGTAGAATTGGATGTAGATGGAACAGGTCTGAGCGAATGCTGAATCTTTTAATTCCCCTTCTGCGTTTTTGTCGGTCCTATTTTGCGTTACTAAGTAACTGAAAAACTGCAAGATTAAATAAAAGGAATTAGTTTCGAAAGCCGACTGTGCAGTCAATACTTCACCACCGATGTGCTAATCAATCAAACGTTTCTGTTCGAACGTGAATCATTTTGGTGCGAAATGCGGGTCGCGATTTTGACACCGCTTAAAGAAGAAACCAGCGGTTGAATTTCCGGAATGGCTGGCGATATAGCATGTCCGACCAAAACCGCAAGGCCTCTCCGTCCCTTCGTGCTCTCTCGAATAAGAACGAACCTACCTCCTTCCACCTCGTGGTGAACTCGGTGTAAGCTGCAAGGTTTCGTATTTTTATTTTCCTTTTAAAGTTCTTTTTTCCTCCAGATAAGATATGCAACTTCGACGCATTCACGCGTCCTCCCTGGAAACTCCGCTCCATAAATCTACGAATTGCCGTTCTACTTACCTCTACCTCATTCCTCCTAAGATCATTGTCCAAACTACACACCTCGCGGGGAGTCGAACCCACCACCTACCGCGAATGATGAACGAAACACAGGGTTCACGGGTATCCATTCACTTCGACATCGCGTGGAAAAATGTCCTTCCCTTGAGGGAGATGGGATTCCTCTCGACGAAAAATATTAGCGGCTCAGGGAACCCTGCGCTGCCTCCGCCCATCTCTCGCATTGGTCGATGATCCTAAATGGTTTTCACTCATTGCTTCACCCGCGTGCTGGAACCCATTCGCGGCAAAATTTCACAACTCTCGTGGGGGTTAAGAAATGCTCCATCCAAGACTTCATATTATAAAGTAATGAGATTTTTGCCATTGGTCGCTCAAATCTGTGCTAAATGTTCCTCATGGCTGATTTCGTGGAATGGTAGTTTTGTTTTCGAGGTAACCATGAAAGTTGTTCGTATCGATTGGGCGGTATAATCGAACTACGTACAATATCTACCCTAATAAATCCCCTACGTGGTCAGAGTACGGCATATAAGGAATCGTGTTATGACCTAACAGATCGCATAATTTTTCTCCGATCTCGCCATTGAATTAGGTTCATATGGATGAAAATTCATTATTTTTCAGCCAAGCGTTTTCTAGAATACTTTTCAAATACCAAAGCCTCTCAACAACTACATTGTTTATTTTTACAATATCCACAATTTTTACATTTACACTGCGGGACTTCTGTCGGCTGAGACACTACACAAGGTATCGTAGAGATTAGTCACGAACCAGTTTCTACAGCATTTGCATGGCCACAAGAAAAGAGGTGGAGAAATAAAGATGACGAAGAAGCCCGGCAAAGTCAATGTCCTTCAACTCAGATGCTTTGTTTGTTAAAAGCTTTTGGTCGAAATTTTTGTTGGTCCCTAAAGAATCTTTTAGTTTATTGACACACAATGTGTACACCTGTGGCCGCACGGACACATTCAAACGGATGAAATGCGTAAGCAATTTTTGTTGTCCTCTCTGTCGTGAGTACTTGTCATTATTAATTTATGGTAAGCTTTCTAAGCTGCCATTTGTCGAATTTCCCCAAGGAAAAATTCACAGGAAAAGCTCACTTCCACTTCAGTTAAGAAAGGCATTACTCCGAGAAAACGCAGCCATTTGTATGATTTTCGACGTGTGAGGCGTTTCAAGAAAATCCACTGGAGGACTTTAGAAGCAGTATCTTTTTCTGATAACTCTACAGACGTAGTTTTATTTGATACCTTCACCATTCATGTTAAAATTAATGTGGCGCATATATTACTGGTGATTCTTAGGTCCTTACAGAGATAAAGTTAACCCAATGACCTGCATACCGCTACTATTAAGTGACTTTCTCTGTCGTTGCAAATGGTATATGTTTCCAGTTGGGAAAATTTCATTTGAATCACAAGACATAGGCATGCAGACCCTGAGGTAGCTTTTTATTTTTAGCTTGCTCTAATTGCATTGGCTACAGGTGCTTATATACACGCATTTCTGGTTGAACGTTTTACGGGAGGGAACAAGTTTTTCGGATGTAGCTGAGAATTCTCCATGGTTATAGGAACATGATTTCACTTTTAGCTTTCAAACAGGCGTTAGGTCATTTCGCATACTACTCATGCCTTCCGAATGAGGAAAATTAGACGACTGGATTCGGATTCGAGACCCTTGAAAATGATGCATGGAGAGCTGCGGGTGATCAAATGAAAGAAATACCATGACACAAATAAGGGACACCACTCTATTTTGCACCAAAGCACCATGAATTTTTAAATTCTTATTAATATAGGCCAGCCTAAAGACGAGATTTCAAGGTAGCTATTCAGCGCACGTTAGTTCGCCTTGGTAGTGAAAACGCACGCAAATCGAACTAGTAATACGAGTGGGAACTTAGTTTTAAAACAACTTGCGATTGGTATATTCCAGAAAGTTTTCAACACCGTTTAACAAAGACCCGAAAACAAAACGCCTCGACCTCGCCTCTTGCACAAAGCGGAATTCAATTTGCGAACGATTCAATTCGCATCAAAACCGAAACACGACATGTCCAACACTTCATATCTCCACTCGAATTAAGTCGAAGAGGAATGACACGAATGGTAGGTTCGTCCTCCCCCTTCTCCCTATTCCTCCCTCCACCCCCTATTCACCTCCCTCTCTCCCTCTTTCTGAGAGGCGCGGCGATGTTTTTAAGTGCGGGAGGGCGAGCGTTGCGAAACTCGAGCGCACTCGGAACGAGGAAGTGATCACCCGAAAGAAGGGGTTGGCAACAGATAATATGGCGGCCGCGGTGCCTCCTTCGTTTGGTCTGGGAACACGCGTGTGGGAGGAGCGCGGAGGAGGAGGCGGTGGAGGGTACGTACGACAACATGATGATGAGGAGGACGATGACGGACGGAGGTGGCGCCGCCATGTTCCATATTAGGTCCGGGGGAAAACAGATGAAGCTCGAGCGCGAGTTCCGCCGATGGAAGGCGAAGGGGAAATAGGGATAGAGAGAGAGGGGGGGAGGGAGAGAGAGAAGGAGAGAGAGAGAAAAGAGGGCTGAGTAGGACGAAAAAGAAGTACGACGAGAGTTGAGTGACTGATCGAGTTGGAAGAGAGGATTTGAGCGGCGAGGACGGGGAATATAATTTCAGTGTCACGTGGGCATTAGCAACGATGGAAGCCGCGTGCAGCGAACGACGGGGGATCGGGACAGGAATGCGAACTGGCGGCTTCCGGAGAAAATACTCCAATTTTCTCCGCGCTGCTCCTGGGCAGCTGGAAAATATTTTTAAGGTCAATTTACATCGAATAAAAATTTACGGCGGAGGCCAAATTTCAACCACCACCATGGGTAGCTAACTGATTGCAATTAGGTGCATTATCTCGAGATATCCTCGTTGAGGCACACCTCGCAAGACTCCAACGCGAGCACTTGGGATCCACCGTGGAAAACACTCGTAGGATTGAAGAAAACGGAGAAAATCAGAACGGTGCGTGACCAAATGGCCGAGAAAGAACGTCAAAGCATCATGCAATCGTGCCACAAAATTTATCTTGGGAGTCTTCGCAAAATAGTAGACTCAGTTCAAATCTACATTACATCTACATCTACATAATACCCCGCAAGCCGCCGCAAGGGCGTGTGGCGGGGGGTGTTAGGTCACCAACCGTAAAAAAGAAAAATACCACATGCAAAAAAAAACAACACGGAAAATTACACCCACAGCAGCGCACACACTCATGCAAAAATCCCTTCATCCAATACTCATGCAAACACATAAACCGCAAAACAACTAAAAAATTGCACCCCATGATGCAGCACGAAAGACATCCTACAACACGGAAGCCAGGACACAACAAGCAAGAAATTGAAACATCACTACCACATGAAAATGCACCACGAAACACTCTACCCCCAAAGAGTCTCTAAATGGCAGGGAATGGGACCCAACGTTGCAGGTAGCAGGAATTTGCCCCCGCGGAGAGGGACGAGGGATTGAAAGGGAAACTTAAAAACAGATGAACAGAACATGAATGAAGTCATTCGGAAAGAATGGGTTATTATAGCAAAACACATAAGGTTAGTGGAAGAGCATGCATTTAAATACAACTAATTATTTTTTAGACGCTGAGGGTGGCAAGTGGAATTTTTGCTATCTATAACCCTGCAGTTGCTATCCCGTATTGTCCGTGGGAAGAAGGAGTCCTTGAGTCGGCTAGTTCTGGCATCTATTTCCCGAATTTTATATGCATGATCCAAGCGACTAATGTATGTAGGAGTACGAATAATTTGCGAGACCTCGGTGCTGAAACATGCGGATCTAAATTTATTTAATAATTTCAATCTTGCATTGAATCGTCTCTCAGCCAATGATTCCCACCCCAAATCCATGAGCATTTAATTATACAAATCCAAATCCATGAGCATTAAATCTATTACAAAAAGACAAACCGTGGGATTCAAATTGCAACTGGAAATAAATTGCACGTGGAAATAATCCAAGCCGGTAGGTAGGTGGGATATCACTGGTAAAAGTGTGACAGAAGCGGCCGTTAGACAGATGGACTCTTAAGGACTTTTTTCCTCACTCAATCCGCTAACACTTAACAGAAATAGGGATACAAGCATTTTAAAGCATATTTACCTTTTACAGACTACTGCGTTTTCTTTTTATGGCTGGTGTCCTAAGACTCCCCGAAATGCGCTGCTGGCGGTTGATTCTACGAGTATACTAGTACAGATGTAGATGAGAGACAAACATTGTTCTTATCGAGAGGTTCACGTAGTTGGCCCATAATAATTCTCCTTCGCCTGGAGCGAAATAAGTGAGGCCGTCAAAGAAACACCATTTCTGTATAAATACTCCATCATTCCAGTTGCAAATAAATATTTTTCTTGGGCATTTCTCGACTCAAAACCACGGTGGTCAGGTTGAACAAATGCCCAATTATGAAGTTCTAAGCTATACTTTGGAAATAACAAAATGAAAAAATGTAAAGTATTTATTTCAATTGAAGAAAGTTTGAATCACGTGAGAAATGCATCCTAATCTTGGGTTGCCTAATGAAGTGTAAGTGTTGTTTCCAAATTCCAAAGAAACTGCGGGAGATGCCGCAACAGTAACTTTTAACGGAGTCATCCGCTAATGTACATTTCAATGCAACAATTTCAGAGTGTAAAAATCATTCGCCTTGACTGGGATCCCAGTCAAGGCGAATGATTTTTACACTCTGAAATTGTTGCATTGTTGTTTCCAAGCCTGGAATTCAAGAGGAATGATAAACTCACCGAATAAAAGAAATATTTCGCACAGACTGGTACTATATATATATATATATATATATATATATATATATATATATATATATATATATATATGTATGTATGTATGTAATATGTAAACTAGATATACAGAGACCAAAAGTTGTCGGCTAAATTTGTTTGTAGTTGAGGAGGTTTGTGAAACGAATTTGGAAAACTTAATCGCCCCAGAAATATGCATCGTGCTAAAAAACATGGGATATAATTAAGAAAAATAGCAGTCTTTGCATGATAGTGGAAAGATTACTTGATACGTAAATGAAAAATATTTATTCGAAATCGACGCAGACTCGTACAACGTTAGAGTTATGACGGTGATACGTAAGATTGATTGCAGTGAAAAACGTGGTAAAGGCGAAAGGTAAAATATAATTTCTGCTATAGGAGAATTCTTTGATATTATACTGTACGCTACCTGAACTACGATACACTACGACATACTACGTGCTTACTTATTCTGCATGCCAAGCAGATTGACTTGCTACGTGGGCATTTCTGAAAATTTGCACGTATTTAATAAAAATACTATCAGAATATATTATCACGATATCGTAGTAACACTATTGGATAAAATACCCTCGATAAAATAAGTAAACAATGGCGAGGAATGAAGCAGATATGACTGGAGATGACATCACTGTCAAAGGCCAGCCTGAGGTGTGCCAAACGGCATAAATATGCTTACCTTCTGGGTTTGCCTTTTCTTCCATGTGTTTGTGAATAAAGAGTTTAAAAAAAAAAACAAAGAAGGAAAGCACGGTGGAAACAAATTACTGCGGAGAAACAATGCGTGCATCAACAGAAAGGTATCGTACATAAATGAATTTAACACTGCTTTCTAATTCTCCTGTTAATACGTCCATAAAATTTTATTCGAGTTCAACCGATAATCAACACACGCCATGAATATGAATAACAATATGTCTTCTAGTTTCACTTTCTCTTCACACTATTAAGGTTAGGAATTTGAACTGCGTAACCTTTGTGTTTAATTTTGACCTTAAGAAGCATACATACATGTGGAATTTCACCGCCGTAAAGTGAGCGTCGTATCAATTTAACGATATTACCAAGGAAAGTATCAATTATAGACTAATTTAGAGGAGGTAATACAAGCATGTTGTACTTGTTCGCAACAGGTCGATGCGGACCATTAGCGTCCGGATGAAACGAAGCTATTGGTATTCTTTGCAGCAGTGCGTTCGAAGGTCACCCCGGCTAATTCTCAAAGCCAAATTCCCAACATCTATTGCGCACATGAAATTCCACGACCTCAAAACCGGAATACTAAGGCAATTTGAGCGATAGGCTTATATGACTTCAGTCAAGTTTTCGGAATTAAATCGTTTGCTCTAGAAGTTTTTCGGCTGCAAATGTAATGGGAGGTTCAAACGCACGTTTTTTATCAGTTTTTTCGATGATCAAAAATTTTCACGCGTTCGCGAATGTTTTTCTTCGATGCATTCGTGTCACTAAATGTCAAGTTTGCCAGCCCACTCTCCTCTTTCGCCCCTTTTGAGTCAGCGAGCAAAAGTCCGGATATGGCCGTGCATATATACGGCCCAGCGGATTTCATTGAATTCGATTGCCTAATCAACGGCCTTGGCAGCAAAGAGTTCGTAGCGGGACTGCATCTAAGCACCGAGGCCACAGGTCCGGTCCCTCCTTAGAAAATGGAGGCTCCCTCTGTAGTTGCTAAGCTTCGTGCGCCTCTGTCGCGAGGGAAAATAACCAGCGGTAAAGACATTCGGCAGTGCGGAGATATGAAAAGAGGATAAAACTTGCGAGAAATATGCCCTCGGGCGTTCCCTAGGCGGTTATTCCATGGTTATAAGACTCGATAAAAACCTTCCTCTTCTCACGAATCACGAAATACATACCACCCTGCCAGTAAATACTACAAACTTGAGGGACATTTGAAGGGGCACTTGAATGCGCAAAGATGTTTGACCGCTTGTCAGTTTCCTTTCACGAAGACAATAGTAGGTTAGCACATAAAAATTTGATAAAAAGCATGCATTTGATGTATGATTTGCGATCCGTTTTTTAAAAAAACGACCTTCCTATTAAGCAACAACTTGAGGTAATTGTTTGCAAAAGTAATGCCACCATATTACCTTTAATGAATGCATGACTGACCCGTGATATATGAAGTTTGTAGCCGCTACCCTAAAGAGATGATGGTTGAAGAGTATTACATTTGAGAGATGGTCAGATGCTATGCTTCTTTTAAGAAGGATATAACTGCTGAATAGACGGTGAACTACATATATCGGTGTCTATGTTGCGGACACGTCGATGGTGACGAATAGTAAAGCGTAAAAGTTACTTCAGGACCTATATAACCAAATTAACATGATGTGGTTTCTTTTGGTGTACATTTTCCTCTCGATGTTCATAAACCAGACGACCTTCCGCTGATACTTTCATACATAGTTATCAATTAGTTACCATTTGACAGGCTACAGCGATTTTTAGTTATAATTAAAATACTGGAGTTACTTCGCGAGGACAGGATATTGCGGAGAAAAAAAGAAAGGAGTAACCAATAATGAATGTAGCGATAGTGTTCAACGGTGACCGGTAGCGGAGGAGAATCGATAGCATCGCCTTCTCTCGTGGAAGGAGAAAGAAAAGTTGCTTTCAAATCCTCCCTTCGTCGCGGCCACGCCGATGAAAAATGCCTTTGGTCCCGCAAGTTGTTGCCGACTCGGATAACAAAATCCGACGCTACTTCGACTCTGTCTTCCCGCACAAATCCAAACAAGTACTGCGGACTCGACATATTTTTTCGTCGCTCGCGTTCATACCTTGCGTCCCACGCACGCATGAAAATAGAAATGTTATAATTAGAGCACGCATACACATTAATATATATACTATATATATATATATATATATATATACATATACATACATATATATATATATATATATAATACATATATATACATATATATATATACGTATATAATACATATATATATATATATATATATATATATATATATATATATATATATATATATATATATGTATTATATACGTGTGCGTTTTTGTTCGTTTACTTAAAAAATAGTTACCAAAATAGAGAAGATGAAACAACAATCAAGACACGAGAGGTTGGTACACATATAGGGACCAGAAGGCGGCTCCTTCGTCAGCAAATAAAAACTGTGTGCCTATGCATATGTGTGTATGTGTGTATGTATATGTATATATGTATGTATATATATATTAATTGTGTATATATATATATATGTGTGTGTGTGTGTGTGTGTATTTTTGACGAAAACCTAACGGATGTGAATAATAGTTCAAAAGAAGGCGTTTGCCAACACAAATTCGTATATATGAAAACATACAGAAGGACACTCACACGTATCCGAAATTTTCGGTGGAATATATGTGTAAAATATACACAAACGCATGTATACACGCATAAAAACACAAGTTACTCTATAGTTTGGTAAGACAAAATTCACAAAACTTGGTTTTAGTTCGTTATTTCGTTGGTGACACATGAAGAGAATTTGAACTCGAAATCCTCTCCGTTTAGTAGCCGACCCTCCAATCGCTCGACTACAACAATCCTAAAAAATATAATTTTGTGTTGCACTGTGTATCTGTGTGGTGATTGGGAGCGTGTGGGCGTTTTAATGTACTCGTTGACTCACACACATCACAGACATCAACGGATATCTCCCGAAAACTCGAGATTTTGCCTCTTTCCTCATTTTTTTTCCTTTCTTCTCCTTCGAAAATTGATGCGTCTCGCATCAAATGGCACGCACTCCCACACGTGCATTCGCGCGAGGAAGAATGGAAGGGGGACAATCCGTAAACATTCATCCGAGAGACCCTCCATATTTGTGTAAAAACAAATTTCGTCCGGATCTGGGTCAAAGCTATATTCGCCACGTTTTTATGCGCCGGCGACACGAAATACGTACACGTACAGTACACAGACACAAGAGCGGCGATTCCTCGTCTACCCTCCCCCCTCCCCTCCTCATGAACACACACACCACGCCTCCCTTCCGAGAACCCTGCCTCAACCAACCCACCAACCCTGAGTCCTATGTGTCCCCTTTACGTTTCGAATCTTTTTCTCCTCTCCACCTTCCCATCGGTCCCTTTTTAAAATTATTCTTTTCGGAGATCGGGACAATGGGCGTGGAGAGGGGAGAGCGGGGACGAGCGATTCATTTAAGCCATTTTGGTACGCGGAAGAATGAGGGAGGTGACGAAGAAGGGGATCACTTCCGGAAGGGAGGGAGTGGGGGCGGGGGATGTTTTTGGGAGAGTCGTGGCGTAGTTGGGGCGTGGGGGCAGGAGAGGAGGGGAGCGACATGGGGGAGAGGTTTGCGGAACGGAGGGGTGGGCGGTCCGGGATGGGGTAACGGGAAGGCTAGTGAACGGCGGACGGGGGGGAAGGGTCTAGCGAAGGGGCGGGGGGGACGGATCGGAGCAGGGAGTATGGGTCGCGTGTTGGGGGAGAGAAAAAGGTCTTATCAAGCAGTGGGGCACTTCTTCTGCGATGGCAAAGTGGGGGTGAGGTAAAGGGGGCGTAGAGAAGTTCGGAGGGGCACCCCTAGCCTCCTGCGATCAATATATAGCCCCCTCTCCGGCCCCCATTCTCCGCCCCCCGCTCCATCCTCCTCCCCAACCCGACCGAGGCTCAAGACTTCCTTCTCTCCCATTTCGCGAACACCACCGGCTCCTCATCCCACGTCAACCCAGCGCCGCTTCTCTCCCTCTTCCCACCCCCCAAATCCACCTCTCCCGCCCTCCTCCGGTTTTCCGTTCCCCTGGAGAATAGTCAACGCACGCACGTCCTGAAACCCTCACACCCCCGAACGCAAAACCCTAACCGCCTCCCCTCCCCAGTCCGGCCCGCCACTCCCCTCCCACAGGGCGAACTTCCTCTTCATCCCTTTCTTGTCCCTCTTTTCTCTCACGACTCCTCACACCAGTCTCCTTCCCCAATACTTGCGTGGATACCTACTGCGGTGTGGTCTATGCACTCCATTCTTATAATTAAACTTTTTCTTTAGGTTTTGCACTTTTCACGTCTAATGTATAGCACATTACGTAAATACCATATGCTTGGAGGAGGTTTAGGATATGTAGTTTCATCACACCTATATAGATTTCTGTCACGTACATAAACATATAACATTGCCAGTTTTTGCGGTTAGTTTCATATAAACTACTACATATCTAAAATAATCAAATTAATGCTTTGCACATACTTTCGAAATGGGCAATCTATTTAGTTGTCAAGTATTGATTACTTAAGCTCCAGAGCCGAAGCCTCTGTGCCATTTTATGAATTATGCATCTGTAATATTTTACGCTCAATTGAGGAATTAATAAATATCAAATATACATAAACATACCCTGCCATAGGGTTTCGTAATAGAGAAGGCTATCATGAGACTAAATTGTTAGTTATAACAATTGACATCGAAGATTGCTAGGGAATAACATCTCTTTTGTAGAAATTTTTGTACCTGAGATTGTAGCGTAGCCCATACTATGAAGTTCCCACAGTACTATTTGTGACAATATGGTAGTGGATTTTAAACTGTTTGCACTGTTATTCTCATTTTTTTATTTATAACTTCTCTATTAATTCCTGGTACAATAATATTTTTAGTGAATTTCCTGGTGGGCAATCACCCTTAACCCTATATCCTAACGGTGCCTTGGATAACACCGTGCACTTGTAAAAGTCTCAATCACGTCGCATTACAATAGAGATTTTTATCTATCTGGATATCCCTTTTTGTCTATCACTCTTTTCGACAATCATAGCAGTGAGCCCATCCACGTCCCTCAAAGCACCCACCGTCCCATTATTCCTACCCATTTGGCATTCCCTCTCCTGCTCATTCTCATTCCCGTCAGCCTCCGAAAGTCCTCCCCCACGGCGCCCGATCTCCTCCCACCTCCACATGGGCATCATACGGCTCGGGAGAGAGGTTGGAGGGATGGGCACTGTAGGGGTGTGAAAAGGTGAGGAGGGGTTTGGGGGGAGGGGGAAGTGGGAGTGCACGGAGGGACCCTCGTGGTGGGGGAAGGGGACAAGAACAACGCCATGTTTCCCAATATCTCTCTCCCTCCCTCTCCAGCTCCTTCAGCGCTCTCGCACACAACCAGACTCACCGCCAATACTAATTCTTCCTCGCCGCGGAGAGTACAACACGTCACCACCAAAGCCCCACACCACCCTCCAGATGCCTCGACCTACCCCAAACTCCTAAGCTTTTTATTCCCTTCTTTCCCTCCGTCTCTCTCAGTTTTCCCTCGTATTTTCACAACCGTGTCTTCCTCTCCGCCCCCCCCCCTCTCCAACCCGGCCCAAGCTGACGTTTCTCACCTCCACTCCTTCCCCGCCGCCGCCACCCATAACCATGCCCCCCCTCTCTCTCTCACTCGACCGCCCTTTCCTTTCCGCGGCTTTCCTCACGCTCCACAAGCGACTCCAATGCCCATCTCTCCTACTCCACCCCACCCCTCCCCCCCCTGACGGTGTCGTCCAATTTACGGGCCCGCGGGCCTGATCCGGTCCCGAAAGTCCTTCAATCCTACCCGCGAAAGCCTCTCGAGGTGGCGGAGAGATCGCGCGTTGCTAGAGAGAATTTCATCCAAGAGGAACTCGCAGCTGGTTGACTTACGGCTCCAATGCCAACACGACAATGAAAAATATGCCGACGTGCTAAAATTTAATGAGGTCTTAACAATTGTTGAGCTCGCACGGAGTAAATATTTTCTTGGTTTAAGCCTCATCACTGGATAACGTCACTTTGCCGAAGGGTTCCCTTGAACTCATCACTATTGCGGACAGCGAACGCAGAATCGTTGGACACCACCCTGTGGATGAGGTTCTTGTCTGTGTTGGGGACCGGTCTTTTATCATTTCCACTTCCATTCACCCCCACCCCACACACATATAACATCTCATAATTGCCACATTACCGTCAAACTAGATCGCTCGACCTCTCTCGTCGGAGTCCCACGTGTGCCAGTAAAAATGTTTGGGAAATCCGCTACCCGGCGGAACCTTTCGTTCGTTTCGCGTTCTTAAAGCATGAATCCGAACGAAACGGGAAGTACATATACGACTGAACGAAAACATTGAGAAACCGATAATATTTCCGGAAACAGTCATTGCTGTTTCTTCAGCAAAGAGCTATGTAAAAAAATTCCTTTTAGGGGCCGTTTCTGTGCAAGACAAACGAGTCCTTGAATCAGCAACTGTTGTGGGTTGATTTTAAGTTCTGGTTACGGCTCGCGTGCAGGTCCCAACCTCCCCTGAATAGGGTGCTAAGGAGGGGCAGGTTACCATCTCCCCATTTTTTTAATTATGAAATATTTTGAGTATGGTTCTTCCCCTCTATTTTCCGTTCTCACGGTTTTCCCCTCGAGGTAAGAGTATCAGCTATAGGCCGGGTCGCATGCTTTAAGTGTCAGAAACTCATTTAGCTTACCTGTTAATTTAAGCTGAATTTAATCTTTAAAACAATGATTCTATTCCATTCTTGGAAATTAAATGTCGCCATGCAAACGGCGGGCTGGCGTACCCGATGGGTGTAACCTTGAAAGCAATGAATGTCAAAGTGCCGGGATACCTGGTAGGGCACAGTATAACTTTTGATGAAACGCCAAAATATTAGAAACAGGAAACAACTTAAAAATTCAATTAAGTACGGCCATTTGTCACAGCCTACGAGACTTTGGGGGTTATTAGGATTATTAGAGATTGTGTGCACTTTTCCTTGACTCCAACAAAACATTTACGAACCTGACGGTGCTTGGATTATCTTTCTAAAAAATGTAATTATCCTTCAAACGAGATTTCACTTGAACGCTTTTGGATTTCTTTCAGTCAGCCACTTCACTGACAGAAATGTAGCAACGAAGTTGAGTCGATTCTTTTATTCTACGGATAAGGTTATCACCACCTAATTTGCCGTGAATGCCTAAATCGACGGACATTTCGCACGATAATTTGGTTACCGAAATGGATCGAAACGTTACATTTCCATACATTTTATCTCGACTCCAATTGAGTGAGAACCAAAAAAAAAACCTTGAGGGTGTGTCCGGTGACATAACTGTTCTCAATTTCGCCTCGTCCTGAATCATCTTCGCCTCGTGGAAAAGCCGCACACTGTAGGCGAGGGACGAAGGCGGGGGCTATGGAGGAAGGGATATAAACGGAAACAAGAGAGGGGGGAAGTCGCGGCAATTTTTTTCGAGCCCGCGGTAGGGACGGGGGGGGGGGAGTGGGATTGGTGGGAGGAGAGGGAGGTCGGCGAGCTGTTTAGTTGGGAAAGGTTCGGGATTCGAGAGAGGGATGGGGAGAGAGTGGGGATGGAGGAAGGAGCGCGTGCTAGCCAGGTATTTTGAGGGCAAAGAGGGGTGACGAGTGGGTGGGAGGGTCGGCGGGAGGAAGTTGGGGCTGGTGGTGTGGAAGGGATAGCAGGGAGAGAGGGGAAGGGAGCAGGGGGGGTCTTCGAAAGAGAGGGAGCGATTCGGTCGTGTGGCAGTAGCGAGGAAGTCTTACTAGGGACGGCCCGAAAACAGGTGGGGGAGGAGGGGGGAGGGAGAGGTGGCGTGGAGGAGATTTCGTGGAGGCTCTGTCGATCGGGGGAGGCGACGGAAGAGGGAGCGTTCGCTGGGGGGGGGAGATGTGTGAAATACGTGGTGTGGGGGGAGGAGGGTGTTGGGAGAGCAGAGATGAAGAGAAGGAACGGACGGTGGTCTGGGGCGTCGGATCGCAGCAGTGGAGGGACGCGGGAGAGCCAACAGCAGCAGCAGGTAGGAGGAGAGACGGTGAGGACAACGGAGTGGATGGGGGGGGACCGAGAGAGAGAGAGAGGCCTACGGGTGGGGGAGTGACATCGGCTTGGATTGTTTTCGACGATATTTCGAAACGCGCTGCATAAGCCGAGAAGCGGCCGAGTAGTCGAGCCAAGCCATCATTCGTTCCCCCTTCCCCACCCTTCCACTTCCCCCCTCACACCTCCCCCTTTAGGTTAGCAAGGTGAACCAGTCCACCCCATCCCCCCTTGTACCCTCCCACCCATCCTCTAACACCACACCGACCCTCCCTCTAACCCCCCACCCCAACTCGCCAACACCAACACCACTGCAAACGTCCCACCCCGCGTACCTTCTGTTGGGGAAGGGGTTCGGGATGAGGGGGAGGAGCCTTCGGCTCGGCGACCACCCGCCCATCCACCACCTACCTACCCCCTTTGCTCTTTCACCTCCTCCTAACCACACACACACAAACATATTCACATAAACCACCCCCTTCCCCACGTCAAATCTCCAGCCGACCCCCCCCCCAACACCACCACATCCCACGCCCCGCACACTCCGACCCGGAGGCGCGGGATCCTCCGACACAAGGTGACGGACGGGGAGGAACACAACACCAGCGGAAAGAAAGGATGGAGTGAGTGAGTGAGTGAGTTGAGTGCATGTACACAGAGAGGGAGGTGGCGGAGAATTACTACATGGCACATGCGGATAGGCGCATTAGCCGCGAGCGAGGAGGACGCGGGAGGATGCGAAGGTGCGCCCCACCCCCAAAACTCCTCCTCCACGCCCTGCCCTCCCACCCCCGACCCTTCTCCACCTCCTCCATCCCCAACATTTCGAGGGGCTTCGGATTAAGGGAAGAGGCTGCAGAAAAATATTCGAAATCGTCTATCCTTCACCCATGTGTATATATATATATATATATATATATATATATATATATATATATATAATATATATATATATGTATACGTACACATACATACATGTATATAAACCATAACCACAGAAATCTCTAAGATCGGCTTGATAGGTGTTGGTAGAGTTCAACCAGTACCAAGCCCGACGGCGCGTGGAATTCACACATCAGGGTAGGAGGCCAGTTCTTTTCCCTGTGCCGGTTATGGTTTCCCAGGAAGATCTAGTACCCAAAAAACCAAATAGCTTGGGTGGAGTTGATGGTGCCCAGAGAGACTTGCCCGAGAATCGAACCCAGGCCTTCCGGTCCAACAATATCCATGGACTACCGCGACCCAATATATATATATATATATACTATATATATACATCTGTATATATATGTGTGTGTATTTACCGCAACTGGGTGGGTTGAGGATATATTTCATGCTTGTATGTATACCGTATTGTTTCGGGCGAAAACAAATACACACTGCATCAAGGGCCTTACGCAGCGGTTTTCCAAATCTGAAATTTCTACAAAATTGAATTTGGCTGAGCGCAGATTAAATCCCCCCCCCTCCCATCTCCCACCTCACGATCCGAAACCAACCCGCGCACAAGCAATCGGTCGATGAGCCTCGACTGATTTGAGGACTTTTCCAATGAATGGGACGGGATGAATTACGTTCCTAAAACCACTTATGATTGCTATAATTGACTACCTTTTTTGTTATAAAATATTGGTCCAGTGGGAAATGAATTGAAACTCTGCCTACATTAATGTTTTCACCTTTATTATTTAGCAAAAGCAAATAATGAAAATCAGACTAAATATCGAAATAATGGAGGAGAGCTGCTCCGAAATGGTTGGTGGCGCCATTGCATTGAGACGGCTTTTAAATGAATTTGCGCTCATAATTTCTTCCACACCGACCGATACAGCTTGTTTGGAAATCCGCCGTTTGAACGTTAAGCTGGAGAATGGAACGTGCACGTGTATCTGATTCAAGAGATTAAGGGCAAGGTTTGAGCGTTTGTCAAAGGGGGCGCAGGCACAGAAAAGACTTCTCGCACGTTCAAGTTCGCGATTAGCCCAGGTCTAAGATATTCTATACTTCGAACGGCCTGCATCACTCCGGGTGATATTCTCCGCATTGGAAACATTCTGAAAATTACCTTTGGCGTCATATTTACATGATATCATGATTAAATTTCAGAAATATTTATCTGTTAATGTGATTCATTTTGTCCATCTTCCGTTTCACCATTTGTAAGAGTTTAAATCCGACCTTGAAATCCAAGTTGCTAAAGAGATGTAGGTGTATTGTACTTTTCATAATTACTGAGAGTAATTCACTGAAAAAATATCATTACACCATTTACTTTCGAATTTGGATATTTTACGAGTTAAGCATTGACTTGCTTAAGCCGCTAGACAGCTTACAAGGATTTTTTTTTAATTTTTGGACCCATTTGACCAATGGTTTTCTGGGTCCACTTTTTATTTTACTTCATAGTAAATTGGGGATTCCAATAAAGAGTTTTACAAGTCAAGTAAGTACAGGATGCTTTACATATTAAATTAGAGACATCATGGTTAGTCTTTAAAAAATGCACCGTGGATTCTCCTTGTCGTATCAAATTCGCGGCTCCCGAGGGAAGAAAGATCACATGCCAATTTTTTCTTAACATATTCTCCGGCTGGATTCATTTATACTTTACTTTATTATGCGAAAAATGATTGCACCAAACATGCGAATCAATTAGTATTCGATATTTGTAGCAGATAGTTTAAGCTACTCTTTGACCAATTATAAGAATAATAAGAATTTTAAAAATTCCGTTTCTTGTGAATAGCTATTTAATGAGTACTTCAACGTTTTCCCGGTATTTTTATTTCCTTATATTTTCGTATCTTTATCATTTCAAGTGCAATTGCGACATAAAGATATATTACGTACCACTGATTAACAATTCATTCAATTACAGCTTCATATAACATAAATAGAATTAATTATACAGGACATTTCGTTTTTTGTCGCGGTTATTGTAATGATTAGAGATATTAAAGGAGCAATTGCAGGAGCAGATCGTATTTTGATCGTACTTGTTTCCCCTCATATTTCGTCAGTTAAAAAAAAATTGTTTCAAAACTCTGCCAACTTCACACTCCGATGTTCACCAACATTGAACGTCCTCTTAATTGGCCAAACAGTTCTTTTGGCAAACCAATCAGCCACAGAAGAAAAACGCAACAGATGTCCCGTATAGCAGGAGAGAGAGGACATTCAGTGCAAGAAGTGGTGTTCGCTCATTCGGTGGTTGCCTCTCTCCTTTGAATTCCATGGACGGACGGAAGAAACGACACATTCCCTCGCTTGATACCCTCTACCATTGGCCGAGTCGAGAAACAGAAGAATTCGGAAGAGAGGAAGTCCACTGAAATCGCAGCGAAAGTGATTTATTGATATCTTCCCTTCGCAGAGGATTTCAGAAGGTATTCCTCCTCCTCCGTGCTGCACGTGGCAGGATAACGGGGTGTTTTGTTTCAGTTCGTAAGAGGCTTAAAAAAAAAAAATTCGATCGATCGACGCCACACCAATACCCGTAATTTTGCGAAATCTCGTTGCGTGACGTAACGCCAGCTCTCCCTGACTGACCCAAATGCGTTCTGTTCTATCCCTGCTCAGAGCACGGACCTGCGGCGCATGCGATTTTCGTCTACATATCGGATTTGAGAAAATAATAATTCTCGGCAAATTATGAAGATATCATTGCTCAGTAAATCAGCGAATTTGCGGGTCTTCTTCGCTTTTAGTAAAAATACAATATGCGGCACGGAAAATTAATCAGTGCCGATACTTAAGATGAAATGATCGCAACCCTTTCCCCAGACGCTGGTCACTGAGGAAACCGAAATCCATGAACGCCGGCTCCTTGCAGTTCGAGCCGTGGGTGCGGTGTCCTTGGAAAAAAATGGACAATGGTGTTCGAGAAAGGTGAATATGAAGAATAGACTATTATATACGATAGAGGATAGACGACTAGAGAGGAAAACAAGGCGTGAAGAAGAGGAAACCTTCAGGGGGAGGAAAAATCAATGGTATGGCGAGGGAAATTGAATTGCAGGAGTTGGTGAAGTGAAAAAGGTAGAAAAATGCGTTGTTGTCCCGTATAAGCGCAGTCCATCAGTACTTGGATAATAAATTGTTGATCCACGGAACTTGTTTTCGCCGGAACTGTGACGTGGCCAAGTGACTGGTTTGACCAATAGACAGGTCCATTTGTGTAACTTTCAAGGCGGCAACTGCATTGTGTAACGGCATGAGTTCATCTGCTGTGAACGAATGGACGTTTTGCTGCATGATTCTTGTATTGTGGTGATTCTTAGGCGTACAAAGGAGAGACTTCAATTCAGTTACTATTTTAGAGATTCGAACTGCTACTCATACCAATCAATCATCATCAACGTCACTGAGCTTACCCGTATCTCATTTTACTTGTGTGATATTAATTCAATGTCTATCTCATTACTCTATTATGCATCGAGTCAATATATTGAATCGATAAAACTGTCTCTGCTCATGATTGAATTTATAAGACCTTAAATTCTACCCCTTTCACTATCATCAACCGGCAGGTTGGTTTGATTGCTCCTCCAAACAAAGTCCTATTGCGCGCAAAGTTCACAATTAGCGGTAGGACAGTTGTCATTCCCTGAGTCCCCTTAGGTTTTTCTATAGTCTCTGTTACCCTGATTAAGTTTGGGGTGATCTGGAGACGTTGGTAGGCATCACCTTGGAGACGTCCGTAGGCGACCCTCAGTCTACAGATACACAAGCTACCCGGTAGACTACCATTTCCCCCCATATTACTTACCGTTTAAATTAATTTAATGATGAATATCTCGGTATAAATTGCGCAAGCTTTGACCAATACGAGCATCGCATTAGTGATTCTCCGCTAAACCATGTGACAATGAGAGACATGTCTATTGGAAGGCTAAGCAGCGTTTGTGATATCGAAATAGGAAGCGCGCAAGGGCAAACGAACGTGTGCGGAGGAATTGTTTTCGCTTTCCCATCAATTCCACCCAGCGAAGAAGAAATACAGCGACGTGACCGAGGATGTTTCGTGCTCGCTGGCAAACACAACGAATTGCGAAATTGACACACAATTCTGGATATCGAGCAAAGAAAAGAAGGGATGGGAACGCATGAGAGCTCACGAAACTCTTTTTCGAAAGGCAACACCGGATTCAATCTCACTTCGGGTGAGATTAATTTTTCCACGCCAAGGAGATAATGTCAAATGAGAGGGTGAGGGACAATTGCACCAGACAATCACCAAAGTTGGTGGACAACAGAGATTGGCAGAGGAATTGCTGTGGTTGGCTTCATTGTGCGAAACTGGAATGCGCTCGATGGACTAATTAATGGTGGGCTTTGAAAGTGAAGTGCAATAAGGAGCATGTCCACGCTCTATTCATGGGTGTAGGTAATAATTTGCTGATTGCGCGACGGATTTTTATCTCGTTATATTTGAAAATGTTCACTCTCGATATCCATCTATGGGGACAACTACAAATTTTTCACATCAATCTCATAATTTCATTCTGACATGGGGGGAGCCAACGAATTCATTCCTTCTGAATCGAAAAACATTGAGTTTTCTTTCTGCTGATGCGAGTATATTATTACAGAAAGGATGCACTTGGGAAGCAGGTCATGATATTTCAAGACGGGTGATTTATACGGATAGTTGTGGAATAAAGCTGATGTGGAAATTAGATGATTGGTTTAAAAGGAAATACTATGCCAGAGACCAATTTATGTTAGAAAAGTCAAAGCAAAAATTTATTTTACGGTAAAACACCGCTCTGCGATAAATATTGTAAGTGATCTTCATATTTATATTTGGCAAAGCCTATGACCCGATGTGCAGATAGAGAATTGGACGCGGTAAGATCAAATACTGAAAGTTATAGAGACAGTATTCGTATCGTAGGGTCACAATAGCGTTACATCACTGCTTTTAATTATTCGAGGACGGATAAGAGCTGAAGGACTTACGTATTTCATGATCAGGAGAAAAGAAAAATAAATTTTCTAAAATTTCGCTCTACTGTCCATTCGTTACCCACATATTTACAAAAAATAATGGCTACATATAAGTTCCCTAAAGATGATCGGTGTCAGCATGAATTAGTAATACGTTCACTCAGATCACCTGTAGCGCACAAGGTGATAGGGACGTAGAACGAGGATTTTTTCCCAGCGGAGCGTCCTCAGACATGGAAAACAATAGAGAATACAGAAGATAAAAGTCGAGGATACGCTACACTAAGATTGATCACGGGTGGTGTTGCGATTTTCATGGTATATCCCATTGCCTTTTTGCAGTCCAAATTATGGCTTCAATGATGGCTTTCTGCAAAAATATGAATGACCGTCCTATGGCTAGCCTGATGTCGTCCTTTTTAATCGTACTGTGAACGTAGTTGAACGTTATCGATATTCAATTTTCATAAAACTGAAATGTTCAAAATGGAGTGTCGCACATCCACAAATACATTCTTAATAAACCACGATGGATGTACTTTCCATATTATTATATTTATATTTAATTTTTAACATATTTGTATTACATTAGGCTAGGATTCGTTAGAGAATTAGCCAAGGGCCAGATAATGCCAAGTCAATCGATATAATTTCTATTCATCAAAGACCCAAATTAAAATATACCTTAATCAGCATGGTATGTCGATTTTATGACAGTATTTAAGCGCTAACCAACACATTTATATAGGTTATAGGTTATAGGTTATTAATCTCCAAATCTACATATCATAGTTTATATTACACTACTAAATCTTCATCATTCGTAGGATCTACCTTGAAAATCTACTTCGACGTTCCGTAAACATAATAAAGCAAAATTCCCGAACTCCTTGTGATTTTCATTGCAAAAATATGTAACTTTCACTAACGATTTGTGGGCTAGAGCACAGGTAAGACCTTGGCAAGGCTCCTATGAGAAAACGCCAATTGCGACCGCACGGTCGGTTCGTGGGAAACCTTGGTGAGCTAATAAATCCTCGCTTCAAAGTCGATAAAGTCCGAAGGACACTCGATGCCCCTTAGACAATCCCCAACCCTCCCCTGCACTAATACCAATGTTAGCGGGTTAGATGTAAATTTCCTCCTCGAAGAGGAGAGCCTTGATTCCAGGTGATCTAACGCCTTAGGACATTTCACATAATGGTTAGCTACGAGGGTCATCCGGAAAGTAGTACCCGTTCGTGCCGCATGAAGTGCTGACGACGCGAGTAGCCGCTGGACGAGGTCAGATAGCTTCAGTGGCTTGTCTGCCTTCTCTGAGCCAAGTTGCGTGACGCTAGCATTGCCTGTGTTGTTTCTGTGATTGTTTACAATGTTTAAAAAAATTGAGAACGCCGCCAGTTGTGAAGTGAGGGCAGTGATTAAATTCCTCAATGCAAGAAACGTTCGCCCATGTGATATTCATCGCCAATTAAAGGAGGTGTATGGAGACAATGTAATGGACGAGTCGTCTGTTCGGCGGTGGTGTCGCAACTTCAACATACACAGGGAGGGGGAACACACACGACGATGAGCGTTCGGAGAGACCGTCTGTCATTACAGACCAACTGGTGAGCTCAGTTGACGAATTCGTGAGGAACGATCGGCGCGTCACAATTGATGACATCTGTGAGCATTTTCCCAATGTTTCTCGAACAATTGTTCATGAAATTGTTAAACACCATCTGCATTATGCAAAAATTTGTGCAAGATGGGTCCCTCGCGTATCTCAATGAGCTGGCGGCGAAGGACTATGCAGCAGGAATACAGAAACTTGTCACACGTTATGACAAATGCCTTAATTTGCTTGGAGATTATGTTGAGAAGTAGTTTAAAGTATCCTCTTTCAAATAAAATTTTTTATGTTTGTTAATATTTACTTTTGTGCCTTTATTTCACGAACGGGTACTACTTTCCGGATGACCCTCGTATAAACCGAAAACGCCAGTACGTCCACGCACTTGGTGGGATGCATAACCTAGTCGCCGCCTCAACAATTTCTTGTTGGCTGTTCATCCAGGAGCGAATAACGCGGAAAAGGAATCGAAGGTGGTATTTCGGCATTTGGTATTCGCTTGCTGGATAAGTCTCTCGGAACGAACTTCAGTCGAGAATTGTACATCTACGAATTAGCGAGAGAGAAAAAGATAAAACAAAAGATGAGCAATTTTTTTATTACCCACCTAAGGATTTATAGACATTTTAAAATGAAGAATAAAATAGTTCTCAAAGGTGGAGGACTAGACTTCCACTGCCAGAAATAGAAAAAACAAACGCATTCATTGCCCCAGGGAGTATGAAATAAATTTATGGCCAGATAAAATTGCTGAGTGTATCGAGTTACTGTAAACTGTAATTAGAAAAAAAAATAGTACGGTAGCAGCATTTGTTTTGCGTTTTGGGTTTATAAACAATCTTTTTGAAAAGGGCAATTATTTTTACTTGAGGAATAAAAAATATTTTGTTGCACTCACTCTCCACTAAAAAAGTCACCAATTATTTCTCTATATGTGTAGCATACTTCAAGAAAATATTTATTTTAAAATCCTTTTTGCAATATTCGACACAAGTTTATTTTAATACATAACTGGTCCCCCTTTACATGAAATTATCAGGAAGTTACAATACGCACTAAGGTTTATCATCTGGATATACCATAACACCCGCAAAGCCGCATACTAAATGCCCAAATGAAACTTTATGAAAAAATAGGGTACTTTATCATGGACAATATCTTCTCGGCTGAAATCGTGTCTAAACAAAAACAGGTTACCCCCTCTCAATGCAATCCCTCTCTGCCGCTAGCAAAAGGGAATTAGCCAAATTCCGGCCAAAATTGGACGAGATCGTGTTCCCAACCTACAATCTACGAAAAAACCCATACGTTTCCAGGGACTATAAATTTTAATGCCCGGGGGCGGGGAGAAGGTAGGTGTTAGGTAATGGGAACAATTTACTCGTGAGACAAGAGTAGGCACTGACGGTCGAGACGGTCTGGCCGCACAGAGCGGCCGGCTAGTGAAAGGGTGTTACGACGGGGATATCGTGAGGGAGAGGGGACCGTTGAGAGGAGGAAGAGGGCGCGCGATGATATGAGGACGGTTGGGACGCGACGGGACGGCCGAGCGTCCCGGGTCTGCGGGAGGAAAAATTGGTCCGGCGATGGCGGCTTTACACGGAGGAGGAGGATACGGGGCAGCGATCACACGGGGGTGTGGAGAGGTAAGGCCGGGTGGGGTAGGGGATGGGACCGAAAGGATATGTAGCGTGGAGAATGGGGGAAGGACAGGAAAAGAGAGAGAGATACATGTATACATATCTATAAGGGTGGGGGGCTTCTCTCATCGCTCAGGGATTCCGGGGGCCTGCTCTTCCGTGAATGACGCACAGATAGATGGATGGCTATGCGAGTGTGTGTTTGTGTGTGAATGTGTGTGAGTGTAGTATAGGCCTGGACGCGAGGGTGCGTTCGTGTGTGGAGTGTGTTGTGGAGGAGGGGGGGTTGGTCGTGTACGGCGTCGTTTCGGAGTATCGTATTGGGAGCTTGCCTCAGATGGGCGGCACTACGTAATTCGCAGCGACCATTTAAACAAAGGTGCCCTCCCCCTTTTCCCTCCCCTTCAACCCCCTTCACCCACTCGACGAGTCCCCCACTCCAACGCCAATTTCCCTTCTCTCGCCATATCTCTCTCTCTCTCCCTAAAACCCCGCAGCCCACCCTTCTTCATTCCTTCCCTCTCATTCCTCCCCCCTCCGGCCGCTTTCCCCCTCTACCCCTTGCTCCCCGCGTGCCCTTTCCCTTTCCCCCTCGCCCCTCCCTTGGGCATCATCATCCAAGGTGACCCGTGGTCTGTAACGAAGGTGAGTACTAAGAAATGCGGTCGACAAATCCTATGATCCCATGCTCAAGAGAGTCCGAGAGCTGGAAGAAGGCGCCATGGCGGGGAAGGAATGCCGGACCGAGCGGGGGTGGGGTGGCGGGAGGAAGGTGCACGCAGAGGAGGGGGGGCGGGGCGGGGGAGAGAGAGAGAGAGAGAGAGAAGGAGAGATAGTGGTGGATAAAAAAAATATAATAATAAAATGAAAACGCAGCGCTTCCACGTGTGCGGCCCTCAGGATTTCAACCGTGCTCGCTCCAGTGGTCGCTTCACCATCTACATGTTAACGTATACCCTGCAAAGCAGCCAACGGTGCACGCGAGGTGGGGGATCAAGCAACAATAGGAGGGAATGAGTAAAGGGCTCTAAGGGATTTGATTAATGGTCACGAAAAGAATGTAAAAGTGAAGGGGTTACTGGAGAACCTGGGTTTGGAGCTCCCGTAACGAAGAAAGCGGATGAGATTTTCTGACGGCCGAAAGGCAGGAAAACTTTTAGGCATGAGGCATTAGTTTACTTATGACTATATATATTTATAGGGGTCGCGTTATCCCAGGAGTAGAGCGTTGGACTACTGACCGAAGGGCCCCGGTTCGATTCTCGGTGAAGTCTCTCTGGGGACCCTCAGCTACTCCCAAGCTATGTGTTTTTGCGGCTACCAGATCTTCTTGGGAAAGTGTAACCGGCCCATGGAAAGAACCTGGCCCCCCTATCCTGATGTATGAATTTCACACGCCGTCGGGCTTAGTACTGGGTGAACTCTATCATCACCTACCAAATCGACCTTCGGATTGGTCACTGTGTTTATGGTTTATGTATACACACACACACACACATATACATGTTTTTGTTTCCGTGTGCTGGTTCTGGTTAACATATTTCACCACATTTATATTCGTGGTCGATTGACGAATATAAACTAGGCAGACATTAGTTGAGTAAATTTCAGTTTTCACTACACTCAGTCCTATTTTTAAAAATTGATTTCGTCATAGCTTTGAATAATCTTCGTCTCTAATCATTCCCAACTCAAGTATGCAAGCATTGTGCAGGCTTCTTATTTTATAATGACGATTTTTAAAGAACCTGGTTGCCTTGAAAATTATCGATGTTACAAATGAAACTTTTCCCAACCGGATCATGGACAATATACTGGATGCATACTTTAAATGGGGTTTGACAAGAGCATGTTTCTTAACTTTTAAATCAAGACTGCGTTCAATTAAATTCAACTTTTTTTTTACGAACCTGTTCATCAATTTTTCCGGTCAAGCGGATGCCACGATTAATTGTTAGCAATGATAAACCCATGACACTGAACTGAACAGGAAAATCAGGGGTCTAATTTTACTTCCCAGGGGGAACACCTGAGATTTCAATTTCGCTGTCATAAGTTCTGTTCTTGTTCGAAGAGAAAGATTCTGCGTTAGGTTATATAAAGATCTCGTCGATCCAATCTGTTTCACACAAAGGCAATGGAGTAAGTTACGTGGGTTTAATAGTTAATTACGAGTTCAGACCGAAATTTGATCCCTCGGGTGTAAAAATGGCGCGCGGGGACGGAAGTTCCCCACGTGATAAAACATGCTATGTTATGCCGGAGTAAGTAAACGCCTTCAAACCTTTCATTATTTGCAGCCATAATTTAGACTTTGGGCTCGACTAATGCGATTAAATTTAAGCCACGGGGTAATGCGATGGTTGAATAACCTCATTCGTGAAGTGCAAAAAAGTACGTAAAAATAATAAAAAAATTGTCTAGTACGTTTCACGATGAACCCCGAAAATTTGGAAAAAAATATTTTCCAATAGTAAATTTCAACTAAAAAATGTTTGCCTTAAAATATCTCAATGCAGACAGAGCATATTCAATAACACATGATTTCATAATGAATAGTAAAGAATAATACAATAAAAAGGCGAATTTATATTTAGCAAGGAGAACTCATTATCAAATTCTGAGCATATTAACAAATATCTATGACTTTTTGCCCAGAATATTGATTGTTTCACAAATGCACAGGACTGTCTTTGGTATTTAAAAACGTGGAATTATCAAAATAAGATTCAAGCAGTAGTTTTGAGGGGAGGCGACCGACAGCTAAGGTCATTTGCGCTAAGATTCAAATAAATGCATTTATTCATATAAATAAATCCACTATATTGTGGAAATTATGTACACTTCATGAAAGAAAAGATATTCTAAAAGCCTCACTTCTTCATAAAAATCTCCAAGGCTAAAAGTAATAGAAAAAAGGTCTTCTAATTTGCCTTGTTTTGTCTCCGATGGACCAAATCGGTAGTTACGAGCTCGTATATGATATTTATCTTAAAATGTTTATCCAGAAAAAAATCCAAAATAGTACTCCAATTTCTCTGCTAATATGTATATAACATGTATATATTCCGATTCTCTGCTAATATATAAATCCTCTATACCTGCCGGGTAACCCCAAGGCTACGTCTTCGAACTCCACGTCAACGCGGATTTATAGCATGGCGAAATGGCTCACTCAATGGTAAACTCATATCTGTGGTGCCAAGTGACCTCAGATATTAATGAATCCAAACACCTTGAATTAAAATAGTACTGGCGATTAACGGAGGTAACGACCACGGTAACATAGAAGCATCATTGGTTCGTCAAAATAATCCTGAATATACTAGAAAAATGGATCAATGAAGTATTTTAAAAGTCATGAAAGATCACTAGCAGTATTTATAAAGATAGGATCATACTGTTTGACAAAAACATGGAACAAATAAGTTGCTCGTTGATTGAGCAGAACGGGCTGTGGATGGCAACTCAAACCCCACACACAAAAGTCATTTAAGGAAAAAATAAGGGTATTCGACTAATTTTAACACTCTTAGACAATAGGCGCTGGTGATTGGAGGACGCAGTGCTTTGTCCTCAAGTTGGATAGCATAAAATTATATGAATTTCTGAGAAGGTGCCATGATAAGGGGAATAGTTGCCCCGAAGTAATAGCCAACCAATGACCCGGAAGAGAAAGTAGTCTAAGTAGTAGTAGAGAGTCTTCCTTTATTCAGGTAAAGAACCCTCATCTAGGGAAGGTGGAGACCATAGCAATCAGGTTACTCATTTCACTGTCTTATTGTAAGTGATAAAATACTTTATAGGCTGAAGTACTTCAACATAGAAGGCAACTGTAAACCATTTCATTGTTATTCTGAAGATCAGCAGATCATCAACTGTTTTTTCTACGAATTATTATGACCACAATTTACGATGGAAACCTTTCAAGTAATATATAGTGAAATATATCTAGATCTCTCATTTTATCAACTTGGGGCCACTACTTGAGAAAGTGCAGCAGTCCAAAGCGTCAACGAGTCTAGTGGCATTGGGATTTGGAAAGTCAGGTCACTTAGTACATGCAAAATATTATAGAATCTTCAAGTAGCAATGAGAATAAGTAATCAAGGTAAAAGCGAAACGAAATGACCAACAGAAGGTTAAAGAGCGAATTTTGGAGAATCGAAAGGCAACAGCAACGTAAAATCCACGGACACAGTGAGTAAGTAGGGATACAAATCCATTTGGAAAAACAAGTAACACGATGGAAAGGTAGAGGATGCTAATGATGAAATTGCTGAGGATATAAATATGTATAAGAAAGATGAATCTTGGTGAGAATGAAATGTAATCTTCGCAGAGGCCACAGAAGGAAAAGGCTAGGAACAGTTGAACTAGAAACTAGGAACGGACGGGCGAAGTACAGCAGTTGTAGTACTCTTCACAAGGCCCCTAATTAAGGATCGGGATGCTACTGAAAGTTGTACCGCAACCAAGATTCAAACCCGAACCCTCAGGGTGGGAAACCAGTATACTAGAATTCTCCTACAACCGATCCTTGATACACATAAACGTAGATTCGGATACATGAAGATAGCAAATTAATGACATTATATGAAATCACAGAATAGGAATTAAATACAGGACTTCAACAATTACAATTAACTTACTGACAAATTATAACATATAACACACAGAAAATAACGAATGGTAAATAGGTAAATTGGAGCAAACACAGTAAAAATTCCCATTCCAGGAGAAATTGAACAAAAAATGTGAAAATTCATGAGTGTTCATGACCAATTTAAGAAAGTTTGGTTTTTGTAAAGAACTGCACTATTCATTCTACGCATATGATCTTTTGAATTCTAAGGAAGACATAAACTATGGTCGGTACCATAGTGTAAAAGCCAAGGAGAAAAATCTGAAATCTTAAACAAAAATTAACACACGGTCCTAACCATACAAATACAAACATGTTGAATAGATTCCAATAATCCGTTTAAATGCAAAGAAGAAGACTGATCCGCAAGCAACATCGAGAGCAGGCAGTAGTTGTCAAATGTGGTGAACGCTTAGAAAGTTAAATAAAAAGTCAGTAATTTAGGGATTTTCGTCATCACCCTTGATCGTTTATTCACACATCGAGAAAACACCTTACGAGAAAGTATGGAAACATTGAAATAGAATATCAGGAAAAATAGAGCGGTAAATCGATTCTCGGGCAAAGGGTAAACATGCTGCGGTTAGTGGAAAACTATCTGACATGGAGAAGGAGTTAAAACAGATGAATCTCAGAACGTATATATGTAAACCCAAGATAATGATCTGCAGCCAAAGCAAGGAACATAGTTTTCAAATTAAAACGAGACATAAATACACCTAAATTGGCAAAATATTTTACTACCAAGCAAAGAAGACTCTTTTACAAGAAATTACTATTAGCAGCAATCAAAACTACCAGTGTGTGTGTGTGTATATATATATATATATATATATATATATATATATATATATATATATATATATATATATGTATGTATATTTCACACTAAAGTAAAATGATAAAAATAAAATCGAAAGATGAAGTTGCAAATGAAGATACCAGGCGAGTGAAGACAGCTTTCTATGGAAGGCACTGGTAAGAGGAAAAAATCTGTTCAATCATTAGGCACAATAGTTGAGTTGAGGTTTTGGAATAGTATATATTTTATATTCTATTCCAAATCTGTGACCTCAAGTAAACTATTGTGCCTCATGATTGTCCAAATTTTTTCTCGAGAGGAATGCAGAGGAAAATTATGAGAAAATTTTGTCTTGGAAGACGTCAGCACAAGAGGGTAACGAGGAATGAAGAGATGGCTGGTAAGAGGAGCACTTGGAGTACACTTGCAAAACAACCCTACGACTGATGACCCATAATGATGCCTGTTGTTGCCTACAAGCATGAAGGAACAAAACAGAGGAATTGAAAAAAAATAATTGCCAATCTGAATGCTCGAGAAGCTTCTATCGGTGACAATTCCCTCCCAACCCCACCTCCATTTGAGACTATTGCGAATTCTTTGAAAGCTGGTCAGGAGCATTGAGGTTGACTCCGCGTGGAGGGATGGGGACGGGCATGACGCCCGACCTTTTTGCGTGGGGCGCTAACAGCGAACGGCGCGCACTTATTGTGCACACACTAACCACGCGGAGGATTATTTCTTTTTAGGTCTCCTAAGGAGGTCTCAAATCGCGGCTCGGACTCTCACGCCAAACTGCGAAGTCTCCGTGCGGTTAAAGAAAAGGCCAAATGTCAAACAACATGGCCACTTTCCTCCTCACCTGCTATCCCATATTCCGCGGTGGTCGAGCGACACTCGTCGAAATGGCGGGCACGGGATTCATTTGGAAAACGCCATGCTAAAAGCGGGTATTTTAGTAGATATGAAAGGAAAACTCATCGTCTGAATCAAGCATTGACGCATAGAAGGAGCGGCGACGAAACCAGACTTGAGTTCCCTAATTAGCTCAACTGGATACAAGTTTTAACCCTTGAAATTAGGGCATGTGACAACAAAATAGCTTAATATGAAACATTTTGGGGTGTTTATCATTGCTGTTTGTGACCGCGAATTTGACTGACTTGCATCAGGCATTGAAATAAATCAGTGATGGAGACTGTTTCCTTTAACTTATATGATCTGGATGTTGAAGTGCGGGATATTCATTGTTTCCTCGGCGTCAGAAATATGTCAGCTTCAGTGGTCTGTGGCATTACAAATGCCTTAATCTCGTTTCCTCTTTACGCTTATGAAGAACTACGGTCTTAATCTTTCCAATAACCCTGCTACACTCTCTTCTCGTAAGTATTTAGAAGTTGATATACCTGTAAATGAGCAGCTATGGAGTATTCCATTAATTCATTTGATGAGCAGGATCGGGGTCCTTCACGTCGAGACATCAGGTACACAGTTACGCGTCAAGAAGTGACAAAACCTGGGTCGTTCATATTAAATAAATCTATGGAATACAAATCTGTTCCTATGATCCCGCTATGAAGCAATTACAAGGGACGAAGTTTCAGATTTCTGACAGTTCTCGTAGATCTCACGGTGAACTTTATCCGATTCTTTGAGTAATTAAAACTTTTCCCCAGCGGGCCCCGGATACTGACCGCATTTCCCAATTGAGGTCTCATTAATGCGAAAAATAACACCTCCGCTTTTTAATTGCATTTACCTACCAGATAACTCTCTAATGAAACCAGTTTCTTTGAGGAGAACCCGTATATTGTTCAAATCGACATCGAGAATACTCTCGGCCTAAGCACCTCTTTCCGGTGGTGAAATGCCACTTTTCACGTTTCACCGACCACACCACGGAGTCTTCCCGAGTGGACGCCATCAATTTAGATCCAGGAAAATCTCCGCCGCGGAAAAGAACGTCCAATTGAATGGTGCAGCTAAAGAAATGGCGGCGAGAGAGAGAGAGAGAGAAAAAAGACGGCACAATTCCGGCTCAATCGCCGTCATTGGAAGCGTTTAAGAGCTTTGTCATTTATTTCTCATCAAGCCCCCGGCACGACGCGATAGCCTAGAACATCACTGCCAACGTTTTCAGAGATTAAAATCCGTAAGAACAGTGGATGAACGATCCCTTGGCCTTCTCCGCTCTTAGTTCCTCTTAGATTTGCACTACCCCTTCTTTCTATCCCCCCTCCCCTCAAACCCGGCTCCCCATCAAAAAGTCATTTTTTTTCTGAAGCCGCGTAGTAAATCAAGAGACAGCATGCGAGCCGGAATGAGTAACGTGACGAATGCTGTCGATGGTAATTTACCACAGAGGAGAAATGCCGGTGGGATCGACTGACTCGGGTTGACACACGTTACATAAAATACTTCCTCCGGCAGGTTTGGTTTGGTAGACCTTCAAAAAGACAAAATGGAGGATGGAATCTCGGACGTGTGTTCTTCACTCTCCTGCGCCAGCCCTCAACGGGCAGGCAACGGGGGATTCACGCTGCCACGGGGGGGGGGGAGGAAGGATACCGGATCCGCATCCCTGGGAATGAGAATCGTGTCTCCAGCGATACCAGTCAATCAAAGCCGGCGCCTGAGCCACTGTTATTAATCAGACAAACAGGTTGTCTCTCAGACCTTGGGTTTTTCCAAAATTCCTTCGATTAAGTAAATTATTATTATTTATTTTTATTTCACAATTACAAAAAGTCAGGGGGAAATCCAAATACAAGCCAAAGTATGAATGATCATAAACATATAACTATGCAAATAAAATTTAGAGAAGACGAAACTGTTAAAAAACGCCCATATTTGCAACTAGGTATTCTCTCGTTAAAATTAACACTAAAGTAAACCACTATTGGCAAGGAATCAAAACATAAGAAAAATAATACTTCAGGAGAAACTTCAAGGAAACGATCCATTTCATCAGAAATATTTTGCAACTTTGCATCGCCTTTTTTGTTAAATACCTACTGTTTCCAACAACTAGGCAAGTGATGGTGGCGGCGCAAATTTGATGAAAACTTGATTGTATGTTTTCTGAAAATCTAATGTGAGCTAATATATAACTCATTTGTTCGTGATACCCTTGGAAACTATTATGAAATTATTTCTTCGAAAAGAGAAGGCGAGTTGAGCGTTTACATTTATTTAACGCCTTTAATGGGACGAGATTGAGGTCACATAGTCCCTTTTTCACGTTTAGCTACCCATTGTAAAAATGCATTAAAGACGGCGTTTGAAACGACATAAGGTGGGTGCATGTTTAATATATTCAAAACGATAGGCTTTGCCATATGTATAAAAAAACAGGGGTTTCACAAAAACGAAAGTTTTTAGGGCCCTGGATATCAGAGTGCATAAATGAAAACGCTATAATCACGTGATAAAAAGGAATAGATAAATTCACTGAATGTGTTAACCTTTGAAATGAATTTCCAAAAAGGAAATATTTTCCAAACCAAGCTCTCTACTACTATGTTTATTTGACAATTAGCTCCTTGAAAAACAATATCCAAAATATAGGGTATTCGAAAAGAGGACTGATATCTGGAGTTAAGGAACAGATTATTTATTATGTGGGTAACATGTTCTAAAGTGCCAATAATAGGTGAATTCCTTAATAGTATAAAAAGCAGGTAGTAATAAATCACCTTACGATTCCTTTAAGGAGACTTTGAAAGTTAATGCAATTTTCCGAATGAAAAGTTTGCGACGATAGAAAAGTAACGAGGACGCGATGTATCCGGGTATAAGCAATAAAACCCCGAGATTGATGCACTGGGTGGAATGAAGAATTCGTGTCCGGGGGTATAACGTGCTTGGACCATGAACGGATTCTGCATTCCACTGCTGTTGTGTGTTCGGGAAAGGGAAGTCATAAGTACGATGTGAGAGGGAATGAAAGTACCTACCTGTCATGAAGATATTCTTCATTCATCATTTCGTCAACCCGCACTGTCTATCTGAGCACTCTACCTACCGATGAACATAAGATCGTCGAATTTTTTCACTGTGGTCAGGTCATGATATCTTTTATAGTCTTGCTCACAACAACTGACGATAAACTTATAGCGAGTTAAGGTTAATTCAATAGCGAGGACTATTTTCCGATTTGGGCAAACATGACGTGTTGTTGTGAGAATTTAAATCATTATTGATGTGATTCGAGAAAAAATATAACTGACTCGCAATAGCAAGATCCACACCAAAATAAAAACAAATGGATTTCAGAGAACGAATAACGCGTTAAAACTTACATAGATTTACAATATGAATGCTTAGAAGTATCTTATTACTAATAATAATGAAGAGATTAAATATTCCATGCATACATGTTTTCAAATCTTAAAAGCACAAAACTCAACGTTGCTATTCTATCCATTCAATCCGTAAACTGCTAGCAAAAACGTAAGCGATGTTTAACAATTTACAGCTTGGCTCTGCGAACATTGACGCTTTGCGCACCTTCTGAAGTGTGCGTGGCAATGGACCAGAAAGCTATGAAAGTGGGCCATAAGTCAAATGCGAGCACTTGGTTGAAGTTATGATTGTGGAACCAATCGGTGTTCACTGATAATAAAAGGATTAAGAAAGGGAGCTCCGTGAAGCACCATTTGTGCCCGTTGGATATCAGTTCGTTAAGCTCTAACGCGGCACGTCCATTCGCGAGTCCTCCGATTTCATGGAGTCACCGAACAAGATACGGATAGGACATCTCAAATGCCATGCGGCTATCGCTTCCAACAAGCTTCCGTAATTTCAACTGGTCGCTTGCCAAGTTAAGATTGTATCAGCATCGAATGCGTCAACGCGAATTCAAGCAAAAAAAAGAACGAAAAAAAAATCCGCGAGAGGGTCGATTGAAAAACACGCATCACGAGGCATGGTCACTAGGTGCGTTTTTTCCTCAACTTCCTCCGTCCACCTCCGGTTGCACAATAACGAAGCCGTTCTCGAAAAAATCGCACAACAACGCACCCCTTCCCCGTCGCCGGCTATGTATGTTTCAAAGCATGTTTGACAGTCGCCACGAACGGAGGAAATCGCATAGTCCGCGGTGATTTAAGGGATCCCGCTCCTCACAATTCGAGCGGGGGGATGTGCAAAAGCTGTGGGTGCGAATTGACTGTTGCGAATCACTCTCTTCTTTAGTGACCGGACGGGAGGATGAGGGAGAAGAAATAGGGAGGGAGAACGGGAAAGGGGATCGTGGGCGTGAAGAGGAGAATGAAGAAGAGACCTTTTTCCGGGACATTTTCCGCGAACGCCTGGGGTTTGGCGCCGCACCGTCACCCACCCAATACCCCGCATGCCCGCCCCCGTCCACGGCCCCATTGTGTGAACAGAGGCGGAGAACCACGGACGACGACGGAGGACATCAGCAGCGCGCCGAGGCAAAGGAGAGCTGAGGGACGAACCAGAGGCGGTTTTAGAGTCGAAGAGGGCGGGAAGAGAGAGGGTAGGGAGCGGACGGATGGATGGAAGGTGGATAGCGGCGGTCTAGGTTGACGCTGTGGTTAGGGAAGGAATGAAAGGTGGCCGAGGGAGTGTGGGGGGGTCGGGTAGGGCGGGGGGAGGGAAGGGTTGGCTTGGGGGCAACACGGTAGGGGGGAGGGTGGAGAGAGAGAGAGGAGACGGGGCTCGAATGGAAAATGTACGACTGGGGCGGAGGGGTTGGGGAAGGAAAGCATCACCTTCACGCCGAGAAGTTTGCCGATTTCGCAATTTTCAGTGTTCGCGGGCACGTTTATTTACGTGCGAACGCTCCCATTCGATGTAGTGTGCGTACACGAGCGTCGCAACTTCGGTTGCACTTTCTTCCGTTGACAAAATGTCCCTCAATGAATTTCCCAACCTGATTATATCGCATTGCCGTCGACAGATAATGATTACAGTACAACAGTGCCCTCATTACGATTAGGAATTATTTTTGAGCATGGAGGACACGTTTTACGACATCACATGTTAAAGTAATGAACACATTTGAAGTAAAACAGCCTGCAACAATTTTAAGTACTGTGGTGATTGATCCAAGGCCTTATTGAGAATATTTTCGTTGTTAATGAACCAGAACTGATCACATGAAGATTGAAAACTACCAATTCAGTACCAGCTCAAATTGTGAACTCTCGCATTTCCTAAAGATTTGAGGTTTGCTCCCATTTCTATAACCAATAATGTGGGAATGGTTATTAACATGTTTATCCGAGGAGAGTAATAAATATCCTCACCTTTGAAATGTTCATGGCAGGAAAGTACATGGCTATTACTACGTTAAGTACTAATATTACAGGTATGTAGGCAACTTATAGTGATGGATGCAATTCTTGACTTAACCTCAAAACTCGTGGATGCCCACGCTTGAATACACTTAAATGCGTCCGGTTTTCAATGAATAACAAGGGCATTTCGTTTCCTTATTCCCGAAGAGAAACATTTCATGCAGTACCGAATTTTTTAATAAAAAAACTTTAAAGGTCAATTATCCGGAAAAATCACTTGTGACCCTCGAGGATTTTCGTTTTGTTTCCAAGGCAAATGATTTCTCCATTTCTCCCAAGGCTACCAATATTACACGCGGATCTTTTCTTAATATTGCGAAATAAATCTAAAAATATAAAATATTTTGAGAACGACCGCATCCACTATCATTGATTTTGGCAAAGAAACAACTGAAGATTTTGTTTGCATGAAAGAAAGAAAAAGAATGAGGATTTTTGTTACTTTCTCGGGAAATTTCCTTTGCAAAAAAACTAAATATGTTGTAACTTGAGACTACTGCAAAAAATGACGATAGGAGGAGTGGACCATTAAGTACGCTCTAATAAGTTCTCTCTTCAATCAAGGTTGTGCGAATCGTGACGGCCAGATATTTTTAACGAAAGACACGGCTGCATTTTGATCTATTAAATGCAAGTTTCATCTCTGACGCGAGAGGAGAATAAATGAAAGTCGTCTCAAAGCCAGCGCTCTACGCATAGGTATGAAGCAAAAAGACTACGGAGACCTATGACTAGAGCCAAGGTTAAGCTCAAAGCGAGTGAACAGCGTCTTGCACTCCATGAGTCGAGACTTGTAATTTTGGCGCGATTCCCATCTAGTCAGTTTTTACACCTGAATTTATTCGTACACCGCGCTTCATAGGTATCTTTCCAGAACCCTTGCAAGCATTTTCATTTCTTGGTGTGGCTATTGGCCAATCTATGTGGCAATCAATTGCTTTAGCGAAAACACTTGGTCGGATAACGGAATTTTGGAGGTGAATAACAATCAAGTAAAGATGCAGATACAATTATAGATCCGAAACCTTCTCGCCAATTCTAGTAATAGTCCACATATGCTATTAATGAACATTATAACAGTTTAATAGTGGATTGAGAGTAAAATTACCAGAAACTACCGTTTTAATCCTCACATGAAAAAAAGTAGTTATCTGCAAATTATAATATTTTATGAAAATCTTTTGACTTCCAAAACTCACAATTACGCATATTGTTTACTGGTTGCGTAGTATGGAAATACGTGACACCATTCAACAACCACTAGTGACTTGCGTGTAAACCTGCAAATTTGACAATGCAAAGCAGATCTTTCTTTCATCATCTCTTTCATCCTTTGCCTGTAAATGTGCACATTTGGCTGACTATTCGTATTCCTCCATTTTGATTATTTTCGACCTTGAAAGATAGCTTTCTTATTACGGCCTAACAACCTTTTCTGTCTCTTCTCCGCGAGATCTAAGTGCGAACTTAACTCATTATGTAAAATTTTCATGGTTGTTCAAAATTTACCTGAAATTTGAAAATGTTTTATGGCGCTTTAGAAATGTCAACCTCGCCGAAAATTCAAAAAAGTGGTCTGCAACGTATAATGGATTTGTACCACCATTTGCATCACTAGTTTTTCAATAATAGATACTGTGAGTATAAGGCCTTCATATTCTTCATAAGTTACAACATTTCGATTACTCGATGCATGACGTTTTTGAATACGTAAAAAACAGCAACGAATCGCCCTCCGTTGGCAAACGATGGAAGATAATTCAAAATTTGATAGAAAATCCATAAACAATCTACAATCACGTTTGGCAGTCACGATAAAATGAGAACTCAAAATAGATCATTTAGCTCGCCTGATACAAGTCGAACCCGTCCGACGGAGTACCAGGAAAGAGATGAACCTCCAAAATATTAAATGAAATATCAATTTCCCCTTTACACTTGGAAAACCCACCGGAGATATCATTTAACGCCATAATATTGTGAATTCGGTTGTTTCCAGGGTCAGTGTATCATTTGTCTTGCCATTAAGCACTGCTTACCCGAAAATATGCAAGATCGAAAGCAAATTATTTTTGCTGGACCCGAACTGAGGAGCGAAGTGAGTAACAGTGAGCTATACCTTCACCCCAGGAACATAAAATGAAGGAATGGAATGTAGTTCAAAGAGTAGTTCAGAAAGTATTTCTTTTAATGACGCGGAAAGAAAGTAATTGTGATGTGGTTGCTAGAGATACGAGGATTATAACTTCTACAAACACGGATTTAGCAAGGGGGATTAAGATATTTAAGAAATATACACGATTCTTCAGTTTACTTGTACTAAAGAAGGAATCATGCAACAACGAAGACCATTGAGTATATCAGTATAGTTGACCACCCGGAGAAAACGGGTAAAAGAGAAATGGATTTCATCAATAAAAGATTTCAGTACTTTTTCTTAAATCGAACATCTCATGATCACAGCCTCCCAGCTTAAGCATCCCAGAAAATCTAATGAAAACAGCCACGCCCTAGGGAGGACTTCCGGAGAACGACGTAGGCGTAGACCTTTCCAATGGTCTAATTTTTAGTGGTTCGTCCTGTTGTAAACCAAATAATTTGTCGAAATTATGCTATCATTCATCGCGGATGATGTAAGGAATGACTTCCGCTCCACCAGTGTGATTACGCTATCTCCCTTGAGATTGACAAGTATGCATACAAGTGGGTCTACAGTAGAATCGTAAACAAATTGTCTATGATGAGGTAGAGGAATTTGTGGCCTGTAATTCACGTAGTACACATTCATGGAGAGCAATACAAACAAATTTCCGATTAGATTTTCCCTAACACGCGACAGGTACAGATAAGAATAAGGCTTCAAAATTTACGCCGACGCATAAGATTTGTGTATTCATGCGTAGAACATCATAGCATACCTATATCATGCGTATGTCTACATGCGGAAAACTTTATCTGCCCATTTGATTCCCCTTTGGGCACGGAATTTCCTTCCAATATTGGAACGCAAACTAATGTGAAATCCCGCCAGTATAATGAACATTTCCCGGTGATAAAACCTTGCATATTTATGCACTCGGAAATATAACACAGGCGTAACCCGTTTTAGCTCCTACCCTAAGAGCTCCAAATAGGTTGCTTCCTTGAATTGGACGTTTTCTTTCCTCCAGAATCCCCCGATTACTATCATTTCTCCTACCGTTTTTTCCCTCGAATTCCGCTTTCCCATAAAAAAACAGCCCATACCATATAACCGACGAGCCTCGAAATGCAAGCCATCCACAATGGTCGGAAGCTTGCACCAATGCTTTTTCCGTCTTATCTCATTTTCTTCGAAAACCTGTCCCATAAAGTAGTTCGTCGAAATATCCCACTCGTAATTTTTCCGTCCCGAAACCCGCGATCGATGTTTGCACCGACGAAGGTGCCATTTCCCCTTCACTCTCCTGCCCTTCCGTCGGGCTTCACCTTTCAAAGGGTTTATCGTTCTCGATCGCCGATTTCCGCACGACTAGAACGCCAAAGAGATGCAATTTTATTTTAAGCCCTCCGAAACAATAAACCACCTGGTAGTGTAGGCAGCAAATTCGTTTTTCCAACATTAAAACCCAATCAGTTTTGATCACGCGGCCTACCACTTGATAACTAGATTGGATGACTAAATTACCATTTGCGGACCACATGAAAGCCTCTCTCTCTCTCTCTTGCAAATTTGAGGTACATGTGGAAAACCTGAAGCACGAATCATATGCCTCAGATATGCATGTCTACCAAGCGATTACCGAAGAACTTTAAAATAAAAGGACAATATCTTTTAGTACGCTACGCATTGACGTCAAGAAAACTCACCTGCCACTTCGAACGATGAAAGTACATCTCCATCCACATCCACATGAGCAACTGTCATATCGATAACACACCCACTTTGTGGATCTCGCGATATGCATTTATTGCTTTGTATCTCACCACACCAATATATCGTCATTTCCTTAATATGTTTTTTAAAGAGGGTCGACTCTGGAAATGGAATACCCCATAGTGCCATACCAGAGATGAAAAATGATGTGACCTTTGTGGAAGTGATAGGTGTGGTGAGCGTAAGTTAATGTGCCCATATGTGCGTGCGTGCGTGGCCTTACGTGTGCGCCCACCTACGTACCCTTTTTTACCTCCCCCCCTTCTCCCATCCACCAAAGCTATGACTCAGGCTGTAAAAGTTTTTCAGGAGACGTTTTAATTTGCGATCCGAGGGATACTTGCTTCGGCCGCGCGGCCTCGAATGCACGCGATGGCCCAACACCACGTCCCCCGTCTCTATGAAATTTGTGACGTAACAAAGCTTAAACCCTCTCCGCCCCGCCCGGACCTCCCCCAACCTCCTCTCCCCCATCCCACCCCACCTTCCATCCCCATCTCTCTCCCCACACTCCCTCGAGTCCCCTCGCCGGCCCCAACCCTCCCTCCCACCGCCTCCCTCTCCGTATCCCCCTTCATCCCTCCCCACCGCCTCCTCCCCACTCGCTCCCGCGCACCTTTTCCCAACTCTCCACCGCTCATTCTCACCCTTTTTTTCTTGTAACTCAAACCAAAGGGAGCTCCCTCTCCGCGGACGGTGACGTAATGAGCGCCGATATGACCCCAATGTTATAAAGGATCTCCCTTCCCCACCTCCTCTCCGGGCCCCCTTCACCCCACGCCCCGTGCCTCCCCATTTTCACGTGCCTCTGATGAATTTGCACTTTTTAATGCTTTTCGAGAAGAGACCGTTTGTGGGGTTGGGGTGGGGCGCGAGGTGGGGGGGTGTGTGTTGTGGGAGGGAAGGGGGCTCATCGCAACCCTTTGTTTCTCTGGGGCGTACAGATGTGAGTGGGTATGGGAGACGGGTGGAAATGGGGACAGGGCGGACCCTGGAGTAGGGATGAGCTCGTCTCTTCCCGTCGGCGAACGGGATTCGATTCCGGAGAATCGCACCATTTCCGCGCGTGAATGGGTTCCGTGATGAGAACATTTCCACCGCACCACGCTGTCTGGAGGAATTGGCTATTTATGTGTGCCACTACGACTGCGACGCCTCCCCTGGCATATTGCGCCGTCGACGAAGCGATTTCGACGGCGAATCGCAAGCGTGGACAAACGGTTAATATTTACCACGCCCCAAAATATACCCCGGAAGCTGAAGTTAAAACAGTGAGAGCCAATCACTTATAAAAGTTATTCGTCCATTACTTATATAGTAGGGGCGCTACAAGGGCGGGTATTAAGTAAGTATATGGCCAAATCAATATTTATGAAATCTTTGAACCCAATGAGTTTACATTACTGCATTTCAAAGATCCTTTATTAGTATTCGTATTACCCTTATATTTAGAGTTACCTACCCGCGAGCGTAAAAACAGAAAATTGTTCATTTTTCATCAAAGAAGCTGAAGAATTATTATTTAATGTTGTTGATATTAGAGTTACATTTGTAATTTATATGAAAACTTTCCCCTCGTGAAATATGGTTACAGTACTTGGATGTGCCATCGTAACTCCAAAGCTGCACGCATTGCAGCAACATAATGCACGAATTTGCAATAATGCGATAATCAAATATGCACCTACCTTTTGGGATAATGACATAGGTGGCCATATGGTTAACCCAGAATATGTATTAATATTTCGCGTTACCTAAAGATTCTACATGTTTACAAAATAATATTAATCATACATGCTGCTATGTAGAACCAATATGTGTTATTATTGTTATAATTAAAATTACACATCCTTATTTCATTGCGAAGGTTCAATTCGATTCGCTTACAAATATTTACGATAAAATACGAGGGTCATCCGGAAAGTAGTACCCGTTCGTGCCGCATGAAGTGCTGACGACGCGAGTAGCCGCTGGACGAGGTCAGATAGCTTCAGTGGCTTGTCTGCCTTCTCTGAGCCAAGTTGCGTGACGCTAGCATTGCCTGTGTTGTTTCTGTGATTGTTTACAATGTTTAAAAAAATTGAGAACGCCGCCAGTTGTGAAGTGAGGGCAGTGATTAAATTCCTCAATGCAAGAAACGTTCGCCCATGTGATATTCATCGCCAATTAAAGGAGGTGTATGGAGACAATGTAATGGACGAGTCGTCTGTTCGGCGGTGGTGTCGCAACTTCAACATACACAGGGAGGGGGAACACACACGACGATGAGCGTTCGGGGAGACCGTCTGTCATTACAGACCAACTGGTGAGCTCAGTTGACGAATTCGTGAGGAACGATCGGCGCGTCACAATTGATGACATCTGTGAGCATTTTCCCAATGTTTCTCGAACAATTGTTCATGAAATTGTTAAACACCATCTGCATTATGCAAAAATTTGTGCAAGATGGGTCCCTCGCGTATCTCAATGAGCTGGCGGCGAAGGACTATGCAGCAGGAATACAGAAACTTGTCACACGTTATGACAAATGCCTTAATTTGCTTGGAGATTATGTTGAGAAGTAGTTTAAAGTATCCTCTTTCAAATAAAATTTTTTATGTTTGTTAATATTTACTTTTGTGTCTTTATTTCACGAACGGGTACTACTTTCCGGATGACCCTCGTATATCGATTTAGTGCTTTAGGACCTGGTCAGGGAATCATTAACAAACTGAGGATTGAAACGCTGGATTGGAACAAATACAAAATAAAAATAATCGGGTAGGTTCATATACGAAGTGTATTCAGTCATTCATGGCACAAGTTACATTTTTATGATCGGACTATAAATATAAAAATGGATACTAAAGTGCCAAAACCAATTGACCTAAGTGCTCCTTACATCTCCTCGAGTAACACGTTGTGTAGCCCCTTGCTATCCTTCTCCATTCATAGCGCAATCCCTTGAATTATGTCGACTGGTGGTTGCACATCTGTCACACACTGCTCGATAACTTTTAGAATAAATATTCCGACCAGTGAAACACGAATTCAAATTCCTAAATTCTAAATGTATCTATGCGGAGCTACCAGTGCGCAGACGACTGCCGGCCTATGCTTGGTGAGTGTCAATTCCATCTCAGTGTTCTTAAAAATTACTATATGGACACAGATAACTTGACCCAGGGTGGAGATATCGCGACGTTATGCAAAGTAAATTTCACAGAGATCGATTGTTCACACGAGTCAAGAATGTTTCCTTTAATCGTAATTGACAATGACACAGTTTAATTTTTCTCTCGTTTTAACCCCGGTGGAGTCGGAGAGGAAAAATATTATTTCCTCTGGGATAGTGTACTACGTATGCAGAGAGCTTTGACTGCAGGTCCGTCCGGACGAATTCCCTTGAATGAGACGTTAAACTGTTATAAGACCCTTGGTTTCACTGTATCCTTAATCAGTGCCGTAAACATGTCTCCACCTACACGAGCGGCCAGGTGGCCACATAAGACAAATGGCGGAAGCGATCCGGAGTGCCTCCTCTCACGATCACAATCATCGTCATAGTTTATCAATTCATTTGTAGCAACCCTTCATCTTAGACCTGTTTTCTTCACAATTCCATGCGTTTATTACTTTCATCACATTTTCTTTATAATTCGTACTTGGAAATTCTATGTAGTTTTTCCAATGTCATGTTAAGTACTAGTAAAGTCTCCATTGTACTATTTCACCTCAGAGTTTTCCCAATATTATTTACTCTTCTTCTTGTCATGACCGTTCATAGAGGACTGTTCTCACTCGCTATTAGAAAGACTTCCTTGCAACTGGGTATATCTATAATATTTTTATCGCTTTTTCATGTATCACTAGGTTTCCATCTTTCTTATATTTTCCCTAGTCTCTTTTAATATTTTTCTAATCTATTTTGTTGCTCTGGACAATTGGATACATTTTCCTCACTGTGAGAAATGAGGAAAAAAATCCACAGGAAACACAAATTTCGATTAAACTAAGATGAAACGAACGAGCACGGGTAGAACACTGCGCTCCACTGCTCTTCGTAGGACGCGCATTACAACCAACCAAAATCAGATAGTCGTCCACTGGTGCCCATTCACTAGAGTCAGCTCGTTCGATTCAGGCGCCTTCTCCCCCTCTTTCACGGCCGATAATCCAGATTAACCCCTTTTCCTTTCCCCCCGAGGCGCACACGAGAAATTCTGTAGATAGGCCAAAGCTCTCCTGGGCAGAAAACGAATCGAATTGACATTGAATCCATCAGATTGAGTTTAGTATAAGTTTCTCATTCCATTCACCCTGATTAGAGACGTCTTTCCTTTCTCTTTCGCCTTACAAGCTGGTACACAAACTTTAATTTCAGTCTCTCGAAGACCACGCTCAACTCTCGCTGAGATCCCCTCTGTGGTCGTCAACTGAATTCGCGTGGGTAAAAAAATCATTGGGTGGATGAATGAAAGCGTTGATTTTACGTCGCGCCAACTCATAAGTTATTTTCCCCCTTAAAATCATTGGAGGCAGAAACATCTGCGCATACTCTTCTGCCAGAAGTTATGGTACCTTTTCATTGAGGGAAGATTGAGTTGACAGAAGAGAATCAAACCGTTTGGCGAAATTTATCGAATGTGCAATTTATTCCTTTGAACATTATCGCGAAAGAAACCATTGCCTTTCATTTTCGTTGAGTAACACATAACTATGCATTTAGCGTCAGGAAGAAGTGGTTATTATTTCTTCTTCAAAAGAATAGAAAATGAAGAGTTATAATACAGGATTGCTCGGAAGAACGGTATCCCGCGAGCTTGGCGAAAACGGTACCGGAAACCTTCCAGTGTCATGCTTGGAGCTTGGGGCGTGGAGCCTGTGGGACGAGAGATCTTACTTCAACCGTCCCTAAGTTTGATTAAGGGAGAAATATTAGTAGTTAGTTCAGAATCAGCGTTTTCTCTCCCAGTATTTCACGGAAAAATAATGATGAAATTTTCTTCAATCGGAGTGCTTTCTCTAACTTACGATTTCACTCATAAAGGATTAAATAGAGTAAGACTGCGTGAGACGGGCAAATTCATACAATTAATAGAGATTTAACTCTTTTAATGAAGTTAATGCATATGCAGAGGTGTTTAATATCCGAAGTGTAAAGAGTCCCATTCCAGTAATTTGATGCCCACGCTACTCTCTACTCTCGCGCACTTTTCCACGCCCACTTCTTTCCTTTTGCCCTATACTATATACCTACGCAGATTCACTCAGTTATCAAACTTTTGCACTGCGGAACTGGTCTACTCGCGGTGAAAATCTTCAAGGAGTTCCCGCAACTAAAATTCCGCCGCCGCAAGGATTGACAACGTTAAACGTGAGTGACTGCTTTCCCCACAGAGCATGCTGGTGAAGGGAGCTTGGTGTCATACCCCGGGGGACCGAACCCGGGTCCACGCCATTGGGAAGACCAAATCTGCTTTCTGGTCATCGCAATGCCAGATACCCACATCAGCGTGCGCTGTGCGCATTTCAAAAGCCAACTTATAATGCACTGATGACCGAGGCCATTGGTAAGGTACAATACCCCCACTCGACCGTCTCGTCAATATCCAACTTTTGACGACATCGAAAACCGGTCGGAGAGATTCGAACCCCATTTCTTCCGCGCGCGCTTCGTCCAATCACCCCCATCTTTCTAACGTTCCCGTTTCCTTGGTCCGTTCCGCTCCCTAAGGTAGTTATCCTGATAAGGGGACGAGGAAGGGAGGGAGGGAGAGAGCTAGAGAGAGAGGGTACCATCCCCCCTCAAGGGGTGATCAGAGAATGGGAAGACTAACTGCACCGCGAAGAAGTGTATGCTTGCATCCATCATCTCATCATCAGTTCCTCACGCAAAAACCAGCGGGCGCGCAAAAACGCTCTCAAGAATTCTTAGAAACTTCGTCCCTCCCTCTCCCTCTCTCTTTATTTCTCTTCCACCAGAACTTGCGCGAGAGGCGATGTGAAATTTCGTCATTAGAGGTGCGTTTTCTAGACTTTCGCAATTTGCGGTTCCGGGGACATTTATTTTCGGAATTACCATTAGTGCATAAATGAAAAGCGGTTTACTTACGCTTCCCGCTCAATGCCGACGGATTGGTCTCCCATTACTTCATCCCCAAGAAGTGAGACGACCAATGGAACAGAAAGCCTGCAAAAAGAAACCCTGAATATTGTACATTTTCAAAATGAAAGAAACCTAAAATACCATAAATAAAACCTAGAATTGAGCATTACATTCTCTGATTAGTTTCAATGTTTTAAATTATGATAGTTGGATATGTTTATGGAACATTATTGAGAACAAAAGCAGTACTGTTCTGCAGATACATACCTGATGATTAAATAGGTGCTGCAGTAAAACATAATGCTAATACTTGGGCGAGTGCAGATACCACCATGTTTTAACGGCGATATCTACTATACATTTTAATGGCCACATTAAGTGATACTATTGGATTGGATATTAATCAGTAAACGCTATTCAACAAACAAATAATTTAGAGGAAAAAATCTTTGACCTCAGCGAATTGTACTCAGAAGCACTTAAAGAGAATCAGCTCAGAATTCTGTTTTGGAAATCTGTCTATGCAACCGTTGACGCTGTCTAAGAGCCAGCTCCGGAACTACGTAGAAGCTCACTGGAGGAGTGGATTAATTACTCAAATAAGTGGAGAATATTATCAGCTTGACGACGTATTTTTATTAGAATATTATCGTTCATTATTAAAAAATTGAGTTATTTAATAAATAGAAATTTTAACCAAAGTTTCAGTAAAATATATGCTGATGCTAGCAGTCCTAGGGCCAGATGGCTGAGCATAGGTTTTCCCTGAAATATACCAAAAAGGAGAGAAGGGAATTCACTGTCGCTTAACTTTCGTCTACTTGTTATACTATGCCAACCAGTTCATGGAATATAATTACTTTCGCCGACCTCGGTGGCGGCGAGATATTAAACTCGACTCCTAAATGAGAGGTCGTGAGTTCGATTCCTGACTAGATGGGATTTTCCTCCACCACATACGGTAGTGATCTACAAAATTTGTATACTAACGACTGTCCTCACGGCGGATATAATTTTCTAGCTTGTATACCGCATTTGGAAAATAAGAGTAAATGCGGAAATTAATTCGTGCTGTTGAATCATTTTAACACATCAGACGTAAAGTACTATCAACCCAAAAAATCTATAGATAGTCATTGGCGTTTTGAGAATTGGGGAAAGGTGAAAGCATTCATTATACAGGCATTCAATAGATGACGGATATACTTTGGCCTCTCAGAACGACGTTGAACTGCCAAAGTCCAGGTGCCTGTCAGCCACTGACTGCCACCTTCACGAATGATTACAACTTATCAGTACAGTATCACAGGCCAGGGGTTATTTTAGGACTTTTGAAAATGGAGCCTATAAAGCCACCAAGGATCAGAGTAATTGAATTCAATATAACAACGGAATGACTTACAATATCAGAAAATAACCAAATTATAGATAGTAATTCCGAATATCGTCTAATTACAAAAATCTCTCGACATCAGAAGTTGCGGGACGCATAAAACACAATGGGCCGGGTGGTGGGGGGCGCACCACCGTTTTTTTGGCTGTTTTCGTCGATCTTCCAATGTTTTGCAAGCGGATAACTGTAACAGAGGTTCTTATGAACCGAATTAAAAGTAATGAAGACATGATTCTTTTTACATTCGATCAGCAAACGAGTAACTCATCTGAGTTTTTCATCCACGTATAACGCAGCATCTCTGAACTCAATAAATATCCTTTCGAAGTCTTCCCGGGAGGGACGGATTGCCCAGGGTGAGGAAAGCGAACGAAATTCGGAATCGTCCGTTTCTTGCACGAACACCAAAATTCATTTGACTCGAAATGAAAAAAAATGACCACGTGAAGATGGCACGGACATGAGCAGCGTTTTAGACGGTGTTAATTCAATTGCACACCATGGCCAGAGTGTGTTATTCGTTTTTCCCGATGCGTTTCTCCCGACCCACCTCTCTCTCTCTCCTCCTCAGGCTCTCCCCCCCCCCCATCCTACTCCTCCTCCGCCCCCCCCCAAACCTGATGGCTCACTCCCATGCCGCGGCTAAAGCGCCTGCGGGCCGCCCACGTCCCGCCCCATTGCAGCCCGCTGCGTCACACTCCGCCTATAGCGACTAAGGTGAAGAAGTGAAAGTTGAGTCGTTTCGAATGGAGGGAGAGATAACCTTACGAGCTACCTGTCATGGCCGACGGGCGCAGCGTCAAATGTACACCCGCTCGAAGTGTAATTAATATCGGAATTAAGAAGAGAAACACGGGTAAGAATGAACTAATGCTCCTAAAACGTTCGGCTGGAAATAAACTAAAAACAAACATTATAACGAAAGAGAGATAAATAAATATTACTTCAAATCTATTCTATCCAGACAAACGTTGCAGCCCGTCTTTAAATAAATTATCCACCATGAACAATATTACTTGAATGAGGAATAATTAATGAGGATTAATTTATACAAAAATGTTTGAATATGGATTATTGTATACTACCAAGCGTGTAGTAATAATTAACATACAATATAAATGCATAGCAATAATTCTGCACATACATCGTGCCCCGCAGGCCGCTCATGACGCGTGTGGCAGGGGGTGATAGGTCTTCTGTAACCAAGTTAATGGTATAAGTGTTTGAGGTAAGGACTCATATCTAAAGTCGTCGGCTGTAGGTTTTTCGTAGTTTAACTTTATTTTCAATGTGGTCGCGTCTTTTACGAGGAGAGTAAGGATCCTTGACTCTATTTGCAAAAAATGTAGCACTCCAGATGAAAATCTAAAACGAAAAATGTTTTTACTAGCCCGGTATGAACCAAAATAGTGATCTACTACTGTTGAACAAAGTGCTGAACAATTTATCACCACGCCATGGTAAACCCATTTGCTGATATGGATTTGATATGTTTCTTTAGAAGTTTACATGACTCTTTAGATTTAGGAAAAAGGGACTCTTTAGGTAAAACTCGAAAATTTAAGCCAATGATTTCTTTGTATTAAAAATTAATGGTTAACTGGTTATACACGTATATTATTTTTACTTAGGAATCCAGTCGTAAACGAAATTTCTGTAAGAATAAAATAGAAGTTCACACTGATGCATTTCATGGTTTATCAACTGTTGACTTTGATCTTAGTAATCCCCAAGTGGAGATCTATGAGCATTTAAATCAATCTAACGATTTCTGACCCAGAGAATAAGAATGCTTATGACCAATTTTGCACTTTAAATTAGTTTATTATTACAAGTCATTTATTTTACCTTGTATTTCTGTAGATCGCTATGCACTCTGTAGCATTTTTAGTTGAACTTCGCGAGAATGCAATTAGGCGTCGCGCGTCGGCCATGACAGGTTTTCTCGTAAGATTACCTCTCCCTCCTAAATCTCTAAAACTCGTGAAAGTTACCAACGTATAGGAGAGGGGGACTTGGGACCATGGGGAAAGGGGAGGGTTTAGGGGAAGAGTTAAGGGGGAAAGGGAGATGGGGGAAGTTTGGAGGGGGGGGAGTGAGTGAGTTGGAAAGCCCACTGGGGTGGTTAGGAGAAGGGGATGAGAAAAGCAGAAGAGGACGTTGACAACCTTAGCCACTCGGACGTTTCCAACGGGCAGTTATCGCTGAGCAGGTCAGAAGGGAAATATGGCATATTCCCCTCAGAGGACGATTGAAATTCGTCGTTCCTTCACCTTCCCTTCCCATTCGTGAACCATTCCGCGGCCTCAACTGTACAGCCCTGGGTCATGGTACCTACGTTTTGGCTTAAGATCCTGGAAGGTGACGCCGTCATGTCAGTGTTCTATGAGTGCAGCAACTCGGATTAAAATATTTTCCCTCGTCTTCCAACTCCAGATCTTTTCAGAATCGAAAAGAGATTGAGAGGATGCTGATTATTTACACTTTACTATTTTAACAGCATCAGTTCTTTTTCCGCGGAATTCCTAGAAGAAAAGTCTTTTTAGTGAAGGTGGAATTTAATTAAGTATAACCAGAGTTATTTCCTAATAAATCTTTCAGCACGCGAAATTCACGCATTCGGAAGACATGGGCCAATTCCTTGCAATGAACCTTCCGCGGTTTCCCCGTTGACCGAATGAATCACACAGTTTATGCTGACCCGGCTGTGTCTGGAGGCACAGCCCAAATACAAACCCAAGATCCACGGGTGGACGAACGCTGTACTCAGCAGTCCACCCCTAATTAGACCCTAGTACCCTTGATTTATTGCTGCCATCTCGCAGGGAACGCATTTCCGTAAAAATCAGTTTTCCGTTAATCATGCGTAGAGATCCATGTGCAGGAGACTCTGCGGAATGATGACAATATTTCATAAATTACCAGTTTCCATTCAGGCTATGCATCTCGTACACCCACAGACCTTCTTGAATGGATGATATCGAAGAGCTCGTGTATCATGAAGCGATTGTCGGCCTTGGGCACTAATTATAAGCTTAGAAGTAAGGGACGCAGAGGCGCGATGAGGAAATCAAAATTTATATGTGCCTCCAGATGGCGAATCTAAGGTTTGACAACGTTGATGGGAAACGACCTTACGGTGCCAGTGTAAGGAAAACCTCTCCCACGATTGAATTTCTCGTGGATCATGCAGATGACTCTCAGCAGCGACACCAGACTGAGTTAAAACACTTAACGCGCGATGGACGTTAGATTATGCCTTTTGTGTCGGGGAAGGGATCCGGGGGGGAACCGAATCGTAAATAGCGAGAAATTTTCTCCCCACTCATACAATATTTACATTCCATAAAGACTTGTTTGTGTCGGATGAAAAGTGACTGTCCCATTGTTGGAGTCTTGGATTTATTTTATCGTGACCTTAATCCAGGCTTTGAAACAGTGCCCAGATTTTCGACGTGGTTAAAAGCGGGCAGTGGAATATTTCGAAATGACGTTTTAGACATTTTTTTCCTACCGCCGTCGCCTAGCGCGTTGGTTACCTACTCTTTAAAGAGTGAGTAGTTATTTCACCGCAAACATTTTTACGGTACACGTTTCGTCTGAGTTTCATCATATGCGAAGGTCACAGTTTAAGAGCGAGAACAGGGCGTGATCAAGCATGTGGTCGGGTAGTGCTTAAACGGGTTACTTATCGCGGAGGCAACAATGAAATTCAATTACGTAATTGCAACGAAGCAATATATATTAAGGAGATTACTTATTCTGATGATATTTCTGACTGCGGGATAAATCATATCGAGAGTTAAAGCCTTTGCTTTTTACTTTTAATTCCTTACATTTGACTCCTGGGTTGGATGATAGCCATGATGGTCGTACCTCGATTAAGTGGATCCATGTAAGCTAAAAAAATAACATAAAATATTTTCAAATAAGTTAAATATTACACCGGATGCAGAAAATAAACAGCACTGCAATGAACCGTAAAAACGTTCAGCAACTGGGTCGTAAATGAAGGAAAACGGCATCAGACCAGAAACTACGCTGTGACCACGCAGCATTTTTTGTATAACTAATAGTAACTCAACACCACCTTCACCTATGAGGGCCACACGTGAGCCGATGACTGTAATTGTCAACAATAGACCTCGCATAAAAATGTGAGACTAGTATGGGACGGTAAAATAATAAAAAATGTGGAAATATAACGGGGGGGGGGGGTCGTACATTCAACCTCACGCTGAAATTCCTTTTATTACTCAGATCTCCTGGCGATGAGGAAATTTCTCAGAGTTACGCCTGAAAGATAACCACTGCGAAATTTCTCTTTCGAGAGTTTTCTAAAATATAAGTGGTTTCATTCTTATACAACGAGTTTAAAGTAATGTTTTACGATTGGCTGAAGAGAAACTAATCGTTACAGTGACCAGGAATTTTCATTTTAGACAATCTGAGACACCAACATTTTTAATTCACCTTTCCTTCTCCAGCTTTCTGTTGAAAGTCATTCTTTTGCTGAATTCAGAAAAAATTTTGTTTGCGAGGAATACAAAAATTAACGCATAATTTTTTATCGCTGTATATCGATAAATGATGTAAACAATAACGATGACATCTGACGAATACATTTAATCGTCCACGCGTTGTTTTCCCAAAAACTGATGAAAAATCAACAGCGAAGGAAATATTAGAGTAGTAATTGTTTAAAAAATATGAAAAATATTTTTTGTGGCCGTATTTCTACTTTAGGTGAGTTATTTTGTTTTGTCAACTGAAGGTTACTGACGGCCAGGATGCCACTGAGACTGTCGCCTTTGGCCTTTGATCGTTATCAGGTTTCCTCACGCCCGAGCTATCAAAGCGTAAACACCCGATTTCGATATTCGAACCGGTGACCATACGTTTTCAAAAAAATGATTTGAATAATTCTAATCGAGCAGGTATATAATATCTGTATATTGGCTCTACATGAAACTATCATAACCGTTCACCGGCCAATTGGTAAATATTTTCATAATGGAATTGAAAAGTTTTACATTTGGAATTTCTAAATGAAAACAGTTTCATTCGAACATACACATCATTAGAATCAATTCTAATTTACTTCGAAAGTATTCTATTTAAATTTTTCCCTGATGAAGGACGAAATCGATGAAATCAGCCTGTTCGCCAATTATTCAATGAATTGATGAATTGTGGATTAGATACCCATGTCAAATAAGAACAAAATAATTGAAGGTCATGGGAATAACCAATCAACTGGCTGAACACCTGCATTCTATCATCTCAATGTGGATTTCACTTTGGCACATAAAAACTCATTACTGCGGGCGTACCTAATTACACGTTATCCACTCAATACGTGGCCAGCATATCCAAAGTGTTAATTATATGTTTTAATGTGGTGTTTCAACACACCAATAATTAACTCTACTGAAATATCTCCCGTTACGAATGAATTAACTATACAATTGGAATTCATGACACAATTACTCATTGACTACCAATACTTGCCAAAACCTGGGCATTAAAACTTTCGAGTAAGCTTCCAAGGAAGAATTAAACTATTTTTTTCAATTTATCAAGAAATAACATTGTTTTTATAACGGATTTTGCATAAATGTAATAATAGAAGAAAAATACACAAAAGCATTCATGCATTAATATGATGTTTTGGATGAAACTTCTGACGGTTTGACGTTATTACAAAGGTAAAGATTACGAATAGGCTGAAATTAATAGAGGAGTATTTGAATTTATAATGCATATGTGAGATAAAATAATTTTTATATCGTTTCTGAATTCATGATTTGGTAATTGTAAAATACTAAAACTGGTGCTATCATCTTTCTTTTAAAAATCACATAAAGTAAAGAACAGTATTAGAATAGAAGGTACATCTGCATCATGTCTGGCATTCTTTTTACGTTAACGCTACCTGACATTAAACAGCTCTCAAATCAATAACACCTCTCTGCTAAACGTTTCATTTTTTCATACTTATTCGCAACAATATTCGTGGCTCATCCTTTCGCGGACTTCCCTTTAAAATTGTCCTCCACAAATCATCTTACAAAATGAGCTTATTCCTCCTCTTCAGGGTTAGGCTCGGACTTCTTTTATCCGCCACACTCGAGAACGAGTGCTCTTGTTGGTCACTCGATTCCTTTTCAACATCATCCTCTAACACAGTACTATCATTGCCTCCACTCTTATTCTCTTGGTTGCTGATTCAATCCATTGGATACCATCCATCTGTATGCCTCCATGAAGTATTTTTTTCAAATTTCTCTACTTTTTATATTTTAAGCTGATAGTAGATACTTCTTACTGCAGATACTAGCTTACGAAACAATGAAATCATTTGTTTCCACCCAATTTGGTCAGTACCACCGTCGTCTCCAGCACAAACCATTCAGAATAGTTTCCATAACTTTGAGACGCATTCGAGTTTGTGAAAGTAGCTAAACCCCGAGGCTAGCCTTGGTTTTACGACTTTCCCCGGAAATTGCTCTTAGAAACCTGGGACTAGGGGTCAAACTGGAGACAGCAATTATAATGTACTCAGTCATTTTCATTACGATGCAACTGAAAATCTGCTTGGTAGCCAGTTCTATTTTGAGCGGAAGCAGAAACGTTCCTTTGACTTTAGCGGAAGCTGAAGCGATTAGAGGAGATTAACGAACACGCTGCTGTAGATGTGACTAAAAACGAAAGTCACAGGCAAATTCAGGCGGCGAATGCATGTATTGAAATACATCCGATGCCTGAGGTACTCCGTTCAATCATTTCTGAAGCATGCTTTTGACTATGGACGATTTTCATCGTCAACAGAACTCAATCAAATGAAGTACTGAACTTAAATTCAACAGGGTAAAAACCAGATATTGACGAAAGCAGTGCATGAATACGCATGAAAAACTTCCTAGTATTTGGGATCATGTGTGTAGGAAGGTTTAAATCTAGTGGGCGGAGCCATATACAAATTTATTTCCTCGTTTATTTCCTCAAAATTTCTTCCTCGTTAATAATTAAAGTTCCCGGCCTCTTCTCTCGATTATAGGGATACAATATCCATACAAAACATGTTATTGCGAAGTTTAAATAGATGCGTTGACAAATGTAAACCCGTTTCACTGAAATTTATAAATCCTACGAAAATCCATGAATAGAGGCAAGCCCAGATCCGACGGCAGGAGAATATTACTCCAGCAACTTCCATGAACATCCTGCACTACATGAGCAAACTAAGCATTTCTAAGGAAATTATGTTAGTATCGGAAAATATGCCAATTTTGATACCCAAAAGTAGTTTTCACTAAAATTATTGAAGCAGTGATGATAACCGTTTCATTTTTATTTATTCAATATCACGTTTCGAGCATAAAAGCCTCGTTCAAAGAAGTAAAAGCTTACCATATTAACTCTGATAACCATGGAAAATGCTAATTAAATGATTAAAATAGTTTAACTTTGTTATATCTATCGATATGTTATTTATTTGGACCAATCGGACCTTTTTATATCTATCTATACATTATGGCGTACGGTTAAACTAAAAATGTAGTTTCATAATGCTCTTTGGAAGTGTTTATGTTTAAGAATAACAACTTGCTTTGTTTAGATTGCCTTTTCTATTTCAACAGTTGATTTTATCAGTCGAATACACGACACATAAGTGTCACATCTATTTCAAAATTCTTTGAGTGTATGTAATCCACGCTCATTTTTGATACGCTGGCGACGAATTACGATAAAGGGAGGACTAAATAAAAAAATGTAGATTAGGAAATATCTATAAGGGAAAAATAACCCCCTTATTGTATAAAAATGACTGTCAGTGGAAAATCAATGGGAAATAGATGGTCAGATTTTGATAAAAATTCATATAGTGGAAAAAATGGTTATTTGGAGGCATTAATATCAGTTAATTATCTTTTATCAATTGAATTCTTCGACACATTTTAAGAAAATAGGCATTTACACTACTTGTTATGCTCAAATCAATTTGGTAGAAATAGATGGATCGACATAAGAATGATTTCCCTTGCAATACTCAAATAACATTTCATAAAACTCATGAATAAACTAACTTCAACTGTTAAACATTTGTTTTGATGAAAATGATAGAAAGGATACGCTGCGTATTCGGTTTTAGCTTCACTCCTTTATTCAAGGACCAAATTAGGGAAAATCGAATAAAATTACGATTTTAAAGGCAACACCACATCAAGGCAATACCCATCCCAACTGGTGCTTGCACCCCCTGCCTCACACCTTTTTGGTGGATCGCGGGGTATTTATGTGGATGTAGATGCATTATCCCCTCAGTGTTTGGAAATACAAAGGCTACTTACTGAAGACCTTTTCCGCAGGACTTATTCACGCTGAACAACGAGATCTGAATGCTTTCTAAAAGAGTATTGTTTCATGGTATTTATTTTAGCTAAGTCATTCTCATTTATTGATAAAGTTTGTCAACTATATTGAAATTCAGAGAACATTACGCAGCCAGTGACGTTTTTACGCGAAGAGTGACCTTGGCCTTTCAAAAAGATTTGCCATAATTTCGACACATCCATAAAGCGAAAGATGTTGGCAGGTCGAGTAAAAAGATTGATTGCATGAACTGAACACGCAAATTGAGACAGGGAAATAATAATGTCATGATATGATTAGTCAATACACTCCAAATGTTGCGCTTGCCATAAGAAACTAACAAACGACCAATATTTGCCCTGTTATATTATTTTTTGAATCATTCTTCACAGAAAACTTATGATGATAAAGTTTTATTCTCTCGCTTTAAAAAATATAATAATCACCATTTATCAGAGACATGGCAGTACATCGATAGCAATCTTCATTATCCATTTAATTAGGCCTAAAATAAAAAGGAAACATTAATTGTGGCAAAATAGCCTTCATTTCGCTGCGATTAATTTTAATTAAACCCAAAAGATACATTCTTCCAAAACATTTTCTGCCACTAGCCTAGAAAGAACTTTTCCGTTGAATTATAAGGAGAAACCCAATGGCGTTAATAAAATAACAACGTAAATTAATAGTTAAAAATTAGCTCTATCCTCTACATCCTTTGGAATGGGATTTCATTTATATCCGCGTCCTACCCCATAAGCTGCCGCCATGCTGTGTTACGGGGGTAACGGAGATACATTTTCCTCAACGAATACTACCAAATGGCTATTAATCGAAAAACATTGAGGGATAATCTAATACATGAAACTGACTGAACTTTAAATGCTATACGGTGATTAAGTTTTAATTGATGCTCTATTAAAATAAAGGTAAAGCTGCTTGAGGTGATAATGTAATAGACTACGTAACAGTATGATAGCTAAACCTCGAAGACTTCGATAAAAATCACTATAGTATTTTATCATTGGCGAAAAAATATAGTTTAAGCATGACTATTCTACAATCTCCATCCTGTCATACCAAAGATCCAGCCTAAAGCAGTAGGATAAAAGTTAAATAGTACGCTTTTAGCATCTTCTGAAAAGATACGTGCCTCGAATGTACGTAAAAATTTTATCCTCTATTTTAATCTTCGGCCTAAAAATGATTCTCTCCCTCGTTCTTACGAAAAACTACACACTGATAAAGCTTCAAAAACACAATTTAGCAATGTATGCTTCTTTTCATTGAACTGGACATATTCAACACTGAAAGCATTATACACGCCTAATAAGATTCCAATATTCTACATATAGATTACGTAGTGAAAAATAGTAATGTCCGTTTACTTTGTCCTCACACTTTCCAAATGCCTTGTTATTAAATCTCAACTTACCGTTATCTTAGCCCCACATTACCAGTGCATATTTTCCAATAGGTATATTTAGAATTGAAAGCTGCGTCCATGGGCATTGGAATAAAATGTCTACACAATTTTTATAGGCGTTCGCCATTTTGTTTTATTCGATTTTTTCAACCTTTCGGAGAGATTTATTCATTCACAGAATTTTCATGTTAACATTCCAGATCCCCCTGCACCAGTAATTATGCCTAATTATTCAACATGTGGATTGATAGACCCTTGCTGAATACTGAGGGGGAATATATAGTGGGCATACATAGTCAAAATATTCCTTGCACTAATTGTTGTTCTTATTAATGCTTTACAGGAAACAATACTATTGTTATCCGTCACGGGAATGTTAAAAATGATATATATCGCAAGTTTAAGCGGCAAACAGTTATCAACTCAATAATGAAATTCAAGCTTTAACACAATGTCCAAAGTCACTGAAGACACTACATAACATTGGGAAACTATAGTACAAGGTGATAGATTTGTTTGGGAAAAGCCAGCAGATACGCCGATGAAAACCACGCGATAAAACGCGGGGCACTTAAAGTGAGCTCTCAGGAATGGAACATGGAAAGTAACATGGGAAGTAACATAGAAAGAGAAAGAACATGGAGTGATTATGGGTTACTTTTCCCTAATGGTATAAAAAAACATTTCCAGTTGTACGAAATACAATCGACAGCGCAAGGCGGCTTTTTGGATTGAGATTTTAAGAGCAGAGTTTTGAGGGCACGGCAATGAAGGGAAGCGAAAGTGGCGAACAATATGATACACTTTCTGGGAGTTGAAACAGTGGCCCATTTAGGCGTAGATCACTAAAGGATAGATAGCCTTAAGGGAGAAAATTATTCTGTTTCGTTTCGCCGCCGAGAAAATGCGTCCAAGAATCATTGGTATGTAGACACAGAATTTATCGACCCAGAACGAAGTTGCAAGTCACCACGACTCAGAACCCAAATAATGAGTAAGCTGGGTTATAAACTGAAAAACAATTGTTATAGCTGTGCATAATGGCAAAGTTGCGAAATTATTCTCATTGCCTAGTCTTCCCGCATTCGCAAATTTCCAAACTATCTCCTTATGAATTTGTTTACTTTTCCAAGTACTCCAGACATATGCACCTAAAAGATTTCCGAAAGTGAAAACAGATCTTTCCACAAAAATTTACTCCGTAAAACTTAGAAATTAATCTTTACAGACGACGTAATCTGAGTGGCAAAGAATAAAGGCTCTGGAATTAGCAACTCCGATAAATTCTCTTCCACCTTCAAGGACTACGATATCTCCATCTCCATTTGGTAGAACTAAGGACATCTACTTGCCCAAAAGAGGTGACCCCAAAACAGTGGATTTCTAGAATGAGAGAGTACTTTCGCGAAATTCATTTAGTAAAATAGCGAACGTTTTCTGTTAAAATAGGATAGGATTTGTGAAAATGCAACACATATTCGATGCATGAACTTAAGTACGTATAAATATAACATCTAAGAGAACGTCCTGGCCATCGGATACCATTAACTCTACTGTTTACGTCCTTCAATTACTCGTAAACTATTCCCTCTTAGCCGCTCTTCCTAGGAGAGAAAAATTGTGAGGAGGTTAGAATGCTACAGCAGACCCAAAAAGGACTCTTTCTGGGTTGCACTCCCATTTGCCACTGGCCGGTGAAGTATAGTATATACCAGCGCCGACTGTGTTTTCATCACCGCAAAGTGAAGGTACACCACGATGATCAATTACCATGCGCATGGAATTCAACTGCACGTGCACGCTTCTCCCGCGTGGACGAGAGAGCCGTTTTCCTACATCAACCAATTGAATCTAAGCCCTCGGACTAGGTCCGAAACGTTGAAGCGGGCTGAATTAAATGCGGTCGCTTAACCTCGTCGGGTGCACCCATGCGAAAAAGTTACTATGAGGGAACGATTCTTGGCCGGCTGATTCGATCCAAGTGAAAATCGGATATAGCACCAAGAATTTCATTACGGAGGGAGTCGGAGAGATAGATATTTGCATACAATCCACACGGACTGTAGTAAAATGTCGCGGACGCGATTGCGATTCGATCAACCGGATTCTTCGGGGTCTGCGTGATTGGGCAAAATAATAAAAACCTTTCCAATCAGCTTAAAGTTTTACTCCTTGGAGGAAGACGAATCCTAAGCAGTGAGAGTTTCAACCCCGCTGTATGCTACTGATATTGTTAGGACATGTGGCAACTAAAACGTTTCACCCTATTTATCGTTTTCAGAGATATTGAGCATACACATAAAGCCACGCCGTGCTGCTGTAAGTTGGGTTATAAATATAAGGCCAGAGAGATATTATTCAGCATGATCAGATTAAAAATATTATTAAAGTACACGAAGCATGTCTTAAATGTTATTTTCCATCTCGTCTCGTAAGCGTGGAGCAGGTCTTGGTTAAAAGTAAAATATCTAGTGACAGTGTGTATGTTCTTAACCTCGGTAATTTTAAACATTCAGCTCTATAAATTCGCAAAGAGTTCCAAACCTTTAGAAGCAAAAGAAGTCGTCTATCCTTATATGGGATATATCGTATACGGCCCTAACCCAGCGGTTTTAGAAGGGTACCACAGAGATGCCAATATGAAAATAGGGAAGAAGAAGGGAAAGAGAAAATAAACACGCTTAATTACACAAATTTACCTCCTTAAGGATTTTCTAAATAAATAATGACAATGAAATATCGTTTTCACAGGCACGATGCAATGATAAGGATAAAACGAACAACTAATATACTACCTCTCATTAATTATTCTTGGGTATATTTTTAACGAACATTTACATTATTTTAAAAGGAAAATAGCTATATTTCATTGAAATTTCAGGATGTTTATAACGGCATTCATTTTACCTCTCGTAAATCAGATATATATATATATATATATATATATATATATATATATATATATATATATATATATATATATACTATATAAACACACACATATATAAAAATACATATATATATATATATTATATACAGGTATAAACCATAAATACAGTAATCAACCCGAAGGTCGGTTTGGAAGGTGATGGTAGAGTTCACCCCGTACTAAGCCCGACGGCGTGTGAAATTCACACATCAGGGCCATTTCCTTTCCCTGCGCCGGTTATGATTTCCCAGGAGGTTCTGGTACCCGAAAAATCACATAGCTATATATATATATATATATATATATATATATATATATATATATATATATGTATATATATATATATATATGCATTTTAATGCTTCATCATGTGCAAAGGCTCCATCATTAGGTACCTAATTTGATCACCTAAACTCTTTTAAGGATCTCTTCAGTGTTTGGACCAGGTAGCAGCAAAAAACCACCGACGCATTTCCCCGTTTTCAGTTTCGATGGAAAATATAAAGTTTCCATTATGAAATATAGCCCCATCGAGAAATTATCAGTTGTCCATTTTTGCTAATAGTAGTGTCTCGCTCAATTCTGTGAACCTGTGGGAACGGCACGTGAAATTACTTTAACAGTCTAGGAAATACTCGAGGCGTTCAATTTAAGTAACTCACTCAGAGTAAAACTGTGCCATCCCCCCCACCCCAAGTGAACGCGTCAACCGATAGACAACAAAACGTACGCCCCACGCCTCTCATGTGTTTTTATCCCAGCTCGGCGACAACGCGACGACCGCCGGCCGAGCGGACGTGGCGCCCCTCGCGGCGGAGTCTTGAATCGGCGGCCGTGGAAGGTCGAGTGGCGGGCGGACGTCCAGTGAGTGCATGCGTCGAAGAATGAATGACTGGGGGAGGGTGTTGGGAGATGGGGGAGAGGCCGCGGCCTACTTCCGCGAGCCTCGTTCTCACAGCGTGGGATAGGTCGTTCCTTCTATCGGAGTGCGAGGGAGGGAGGTTGGAGAGGGGAGGGAGAGGAAGAAAGCAAAGGAAAAGAGAGAGAGAAAGAAAATTGGAGGCATGGGGGAGAATGGAGGAGGGGGTGGGGGAGAATGAATGGAGGCGTAGGATTTTTATTCCTCATGTATCAGTCATGAAGCCGCCATTTAGGGGGTCAGTAGACAGCGACTCCTTTTCATAACAGCTCTGGTTTGACTTTTATAGCATAGGTTGTCATACGCTCTTACTTGTCGACTGCCTTATTAAAAAAAATCCTTCGACACTGCCGCTTAAATTAAACAAGCTGTTAACCTCAATGACTAGAATAATTACTTATGAAAATGCAAGTCTTTGAAATTATTACATTGGGAGGAAGTACGCTAAATTAATTCAGTCATTAAAACCTCAAGTTCAAGGACATGACCAACTCGGAATGAAACAGGACGAAAAAAAGGCGTGGGATTTTGAATTTTTAATGATAAAAAATACAGAATTTATAGGTTATTGCTTCTCGATTTCATTTAGTAATTACTAATGCTTCGACAACTTAGGCAGCTCTTGCGACTCCACTAGGAGATGAACAGTTCGGCTGCTTAAGATCTCAAATAAACTCCCAGGCAAACAAAAATAGGAAACGATGGATAAAATGACGACCACCTAGGTCAAACGAGATCCATTTACAATTCTCCGAAAAGTTTTCAACAAAGTCAATGAGTTATTATAACCCAAGACGAAATAATTGGATTTATACGTATGTCTTGGCTCCTCTAACTTCATCATGTCAACGCGGAGCCTTTCTTTTAATTTTACGTAACTCATCCGTCCCTGGCCACAGGAAAACCTTTTCATAGTTTATACAGAAATATAGTGAATTTTGAATTGTAATTAAATGGATCTCCATTTATTTATAAAGAAAATGTGACGTTTTCTACGTCTTATCATATGAACTATAAGAATTTCAGAATGGCGGTGACATCCTTTGTTCATGCCTTCACAGTCGACTTCCCCATGCTTTTCCATCGACGACTATCATTTAGCCTCTGTGCCCCAAAATGAGTCCGATTTACTTTTCTTATAGTTTTGGCTACGCTAATTTCTTTTCGTGGTGCGATCTGACTGGTATCATATAGTTCTATCCCTTTCTTTTGATATTCATCACTCTCCCGTAGTTCCACCACGTTTCAAATGTTTCTACCAACTCTTTGCTGTCATCGTCCGTGCCTCACAACCACAGAGAGGCTAGTTATGTGTTTTAATGAAGAGCTTCTTTGCTTCCAAACTTGTTTTGACAGTTGTTAATAGGTGGAATGACCTCTTGGCCTGAACCAATCTACTGATTATTTCCCTCTGGCTACTACCATCGTTGCTTCTTTCCATATGACAAAACTTCAAGCACTAGCCAAAACAAAGCACTCGCTCAAGCGTCTGTTTCCACCTAATTTCTCAGTTCGAGCATATCTATTTTTCTTTTTACCCATCTGTCACCTATCACATTTCTTTCTGTTCCGTATTTCTTTTGTTTGACTGCAGATGGTACCCTTTAAACACCGTATCTAAGATAACACACCTATTTTTTCTCCATATCCATTTGTCTCTCTGCCGCAAAGCTATATCGCCGTAATAAAACCAGCATGTCGATTTTTCTCCGTGGATGCCCTCTTCCATCGTAAAGCTTTTCCTTTGATTTCATTCAAAGTTTACGAGATTTGAAAATAGAATGAAAATGCACGTACCAGGCTTATTAATTAATTTGTTCTTCTTGACTAGGTCGATTTAACTAAAACATACTGATCCAGTCGGCATTATCGAATATTTTTTTCACATCCGCCAATGCTATGAATAGCTGTTGGTAATTTTGCATTCTCTTACCTCTTGGCAGTCTAATTATCAATATAGTTTCCTTTGCGCCCTGAAATTTTCAAAATCCAGGCTGCGCTTTGTGAGGAACTGCAATGCTTTATGTTCAATTCTTCTGCAAATGATCCTTGTAAAAATATTGACAGTTGTGTTTTATGTCAACATTATTGTTGAAAAAGTTTTGCATTTCTTCGCCCTCCTCCTTTCTGCTGGAAGTCCATCGTTATTATACCCGTTAGCTGCATACCGCAGATGATTTAGTGCAGTTTTATTGAGGACCCGCACCTATTCATTTTAATTAGCTCGTAAGCAACACCATCGAATCCGGGAGATTTACTGAGACGAAGGTCTTTAACTGATACTTCGGCTAATCACTCTTCGCATTTCCTTTATTGCTGTCTATTCTTCCTTAAGTGTGTGTGTGTGTGTATATATATATATATATATATATATATATATATATATATATATATATATATACACAACTGTTTTGCCTTCTTTTTCAGGTGTATATATGTATACATATATAAATATGTATATATATACACCTGAAAAAGAAGGCAAAACAGTTTTGTATAAAACATTTATAATTGGTCTAACATTTATATTTGGCCCATCAATGATCTTCTGAAAGAATAGAATTCTTAAATAATAGTAATAAATCCAAGCTGACTTGGAAGAGCATGATAATTTAACTTATGAAATAGAAGTTCACATCATGTAGTGGTGGACACGGAGGTGTGCACTGAAATCGCTAAAAAACCAATGGCCTTGAGAAGCAACACCTAAACCTAAGCAAGCAAGAAGCAACACCTAACACAAGTTCCCTAAAGACGAATAGCTGAGATCCTTTGAAAAGCAAGATGGTCCTGTTGGATTAAAAAAAGCTTCTATATGATTAATTCTCATTTTTAATGTTAATCAAATGATGGGACCATTTAATGTTTTGAATTATTCGATATCTAAAATTACTACATTAGGCCACAACTTTAAAATTACGCCAACACGTTAATGTTATGAAAACACATTACTTCCATGCGAAAATGTTCGTAAATTAATCACATCACTATTAATCGAAACCGCGTGAAGTCGCAGTTTCTATTGAGACTGACGATCAAAAATTTCGCACCAATCCCAATGCCACAGTCATTGTGGCCTCATGATTCAAAGTAAGTGGTAGTGACGTATCGATAGGGGTCAGTCAATGTGACGAGTTGATTAGTTTATCACGCGTTTATTAAAATCGCGGGGCAACGTGAAAAAAAACTTAAGAAAAAAAATAGGCATAATAACAAAAAACACATTTCTTCTTAATCTCCATAGTCAAGGATGTATTGCATCAGAATATAATTAAGGCTAGCACGAACTGGTAACAGCGAGGAGGTGGGAAAGAAGCGTCCGAGAGGCAAAGATAGAAACGAATTCCACTTTCTGCTCTCTGATCTGAGGAGCACTGTAGCACACCGAGGATACTCCAAATGTTTCACTCTACATTACCACATTACCCAACCGGCGACATCAGCACCAAATTAACGTCAACGAGGTATTTAGATCGTGGTCAACATGAGTGACTTTCCGTAAGGGAAAAAGGGGGCCAGTCGGAAATGTGGAAGGGAGTATGAAAATCTTACAACATCCCTCGAAAAGACTTCTCAGGCATCTAACTGACTGGTTTGCTCCCGCGTCCCAACAGATGCCTTCTCGTATTCTTGCCCGAATGAATTTCTGAACTGGGAGACCCGCAAAAAAGCAATTATCTAAATATGTACGAGTTATGCAGTTACATGTTACTCTGGATCTGTAACCGCTAAGTTGTCCGGGAGGGGGTGATTCACATTAGGCATTCACGATCCATTACGCACATGCTTTCTATTCTATTATCTCAGTCAGGACAGATATTTGCGACGAATTCGCGAAAAAATAATTCGAGGGTAATTGAAAAGGGAGCTTTGATTGCGAAATAGAATATCGCATTAGTTGACAACGGTCGGACATGCTATCAGATCTAAACCGCGTAAATTATTTCATTTGAAACTTTTATCTAAACATTTTTTTAAAAATCTCTTTTAGTTCGGCAGATAAAAGTATTTTCTATATTAGCATCCATAAGCCACGTCGAAATTCGTTTACTTTTTGAGAAGATAAAAACTGTCGCCGAAGATATTTACATTTTAATCTGAAAGCCACCACTGTGGTATTTAGGAGAGGTGTATCCACTACAAGCATACGTAGTTCATTTCAAAAATAGTCATCTTACCAAGAGTTAAGGGGATAATTGGGATGTTAAATAAATTTTATGAAGAACGCAACTTAGGTTAAGAAAATATTTTCACGTGTGACAGTATTTAAGCTCATGATAAAAAAATGTACGATAAAATAACTGGTTGGAATGCAGTCTTAAGGAATATATCATGAGCAACTTCGATGACAATCTTAAGATTCTCCGAGCTATGATTCTAGTCCCTTGTCGTTCGCGGAAAAACACATTTTATTGTCCTTTCCGCGGTCTAAGTGTCTCTCTCATCTGATAAAGAGACCTGCTTCAAGTTTACGTAAGATATTCAACCCATGTTTTAATCATTGAGTTAACAGTGATTCTCCTAATATGTTTTCTACAATCTGGTCACGGCAGTAATTATATTTGCAAATCATTCACAAAATAACCTCCTCCATTCTAAAATCAAATCCTTAGGTCCATAATGATTCCGTAAACTTTTAGTTTATTCTGGGCGTAATTGAAGACGAGGAAGATTACATTCTACTTTTTGTGTATTGCCACATTCACAGAACACAGAACATTCGAAAGAACAGTGAAATAAATGACAATATTAGGCCAACTTCACTCATATTTTACATGTACTCTGCAAGAAGAGACGTTTTACCCATGAGTTACATCTCATTTTATTTTGATAGATTTAACATTTCATTTCCCAAAGTTTTATAAATACTTGGGAAGAATTGGTGTTTTATTCAATATTCTGTAGCTACTTGTGCACATTCCAATTTAATTCTAAATATTAAATGTTCGAAATTCTCAGCTTACCACTCCCTCGTCAGCAATTAGGCAAAGATTACCTTTAAACCCTGGCCATGGTATCATTAAACACTGAATAAGAGGGAACAAATCACTATTCCTAGGTGGACACTCGTCATGCCTGGCAACACTATCTACGACGAACCTTTGCTCGTGATCAATTAAGAATTGCGTATTCCGATAATTATATGATATTTTTATGCATGCTACAGGCTTCAGAATTTTGAAGCAACTTTCTCAAGGGAACATTTTCTACAGTTTTTTAAAATCTAGAAGTATTGCTACCGCTGGAACATTATTTTTACTCAAAAATATCATAAATAAAAAGTGGCAGTTGGATCTCGCAGGATCTTCTCTCCGGAACCATGCTGGTTTGTTGCCAATAAATTCTCGTTATCGCGTTTGTCTCATAATCGACCAAACAAGCTGAAGAAAGTTACGAGCTATGAATGTGAGGAAGAGAGGAGTAATAATTACTATATTATTTTTAAATCTATGCTTTTATTTAGAACATTGCAGCTACCTAACTGAGGGTTGGTTTGATAGATAAAGGTAGAGTTCACCCAATACTAAGCTCAAACGACGTTTGAAAGACACACAAGACAGTAGGGAGCCAGTTACCCTAAAGAAGGTCTCCAAAAAGTCACATAGCTTGGACAATGCTGAGAGGCCACAAAAGCATTCCCACGAATCGAACCCGGGTCCTCTGTTCAGTAGCCCACCGCTCTATCCTCTGAACTACACGTCCCATTTTATTTATATGTCTTAATTAACTACTTTCCAGCCATTGAGCCCCAAGTGATCTATTTTTTATTGTTGATTATTTAACTACAGTGTCCAGGAAATTTGCATACACATGATTTGTTAAAAGTATCAGGAAAAATAGATTTATTTCAGATATTGCTACAACGCCTCAAAATTCTTCAAAGTACATCCCTTGAAAGACGATACAATTTTTCCAGCAGCTTTTCCACAACCGGAAGGCTCCCTGATAGGTGGAATTCCGGAAGGTCCTTAAGGGTACGCGTGCGAGCTTCTTTGACAGCACCTAGGGTCCCATGGTGGTGTCCTTTGAGGGAGGATTTCACTTTTCGGAATAGGAAATAGTCTACAGGTGCCAAGTCGGGAATGTAAGGGGGTTGGGGAATCGTCGCGATGACGTTACAGGTCTTCGCAAGCAGACACTCAACTCTGCTCTTGGTCGTCCGTCAAGACCTTCGGGACAACTTTAGTGCAGATCATTTGTTTTGCCAAATTTTCAGTGATAATAGTGTGCATCGTGCGTCTTACCAATTCCAATACGATTTGCCATCATGGGTGCACTTAACCAACGGTCTGCATTCCGCACTTCAGGCACAAATTAGGAAAAAAATTGTCACCGATACTTTTTTATAAAAACCTTTCAAGATAGTCTTGACGTACGCTGACCGGTAATTGATTATTCACGGGAGATTTATTGGCATTAATGATGGTTGTCAACTGTTTAAGGCCACTGCATAAATATTAAATGCGCGCATCGGTTGCTGGAAATGAACACACAAGGTTTATCGGATATTGAGTAAGCATTTGGTGGAAATAATAACTTAAGTAAATTATTTTTTCAGCTGCTCTTTTCCCTGGTTGTTTCTCGCCCACACACCACTTAACTTATTGCCTAGAACGTTCATGACAAACAACCCAAAAATATTTAATGATATTTTTTTCTGAAATCAGGTTATGTCCTCCGAAAGGATTTTTTCAGTTATAACTCTAGAGCTTTCATAATTTTGTGAAATTCCGTGAGAGAACTAGTGTGAGAAACGCTGTTGAGAACTAGCGTTTTCATTTTGGCGTACATATCTTTTAATAGATTTCCATAGTAAAAAATATACTTTTAATGTATACTACGAATACGTTGTGCAAAGTTCTATGATTATGTATAGGAATTCTTCTTTTGTTTAGCTGGTTACGGTCACATTCAAACACGCCCTCAATTTGTAGCATCCAGATATAATCGAATAATCTTAATTATTAAACTATGAAGAATTAAATCCTTGAAATAAACCTAGCTGTGGAGATGTTATAAAAAAATTATTTAATGAATACGTAAGAACTTTTAATTACATTCATATATAATATGCAGTTATTTTGCACATGCAAATACTATTTGATATACATCGTAGTAATATATTACTCTTTCACTTTTGGATGTAAATACAATCCTAATGTTAATAAATTATACCTTCAAATTATTCGCATAGTGCTGTTTACACACTGCCAATTATTTAAAATTTATCCATGCACTGTTTTTTACTATCATAAAAATAAATGATCCGAAGGTAACGATATAAGTAAAAAACAAGAGGAATGATTGATGCTGGGCAAGAGCGAACAACGATGGTTATAGAGAGCATGTACACGCGAAGAATATGAGGCTGCAACACAGGACTTCAAGCTGCAAATTCAAGAGGGAGAAGCGGTATTTCACAACTAACACTTAGTTCATAGAGAAATTTAAGTGCAACAAATTACGTCACATAGCAAAATCGTCTAAAAAAATCTTAATTGAGAGCTCCCGGGCACTCAAAGACTCAACGCTGAACTAAACCTATTGCATATGCATAAAATGTGAGCTTTAATTCAAAAGCCAAGAAAATAATCCGAATCTCAAATTACATTGGTTGACCCTTTCAAGAAATTCTACTCTATTTCCACTGACGGTGTCCTAACGGTTCCTGTCCTTGCCGCGGCTTGCGATATATTGCGAGAAATAAGGTGCACCAACTAACAAGGGAGAGCCCGAGTAACAAGAAGTACGTACTCGATGAAGCGATGTGAAATGCAAGGCACAATAACGCCTAACCACTCGTCTTTGATTTTCCAGCAATCAGCAAATAAAAACTCTGGTTACTCTCTTTTATTGTGGAACTTTTATTTCGGACTCATTGATTGTAAGATCAAATATAATAGAATAAACATAAAATCGGAATGAAATACCATAGAACCACTGATTTTAGAACAGATAATTTGTTTTTATTAGTTTATTAGCCGAATGGAGAAAAGAAAGATTCTCCGTCTGCAGTTGCAATGCAACGCCTCAGCTATGCCTGTCATTAAATAATAAAGCATACGAATGGCACCTTACTATCCTTGAGTATATGAATCCCTTGCAGGGACCTACTTAGTTCTTCAGACAGTGTAGTCACACTACTTAAAGTTTCATAACAACGTTTGACAACTGGCTCATCATCGCTTAACTTGATATAATCTTTAAATCGAACCGAACATTTCAGGGCCCAGTTCTGAGAAGTCTTGAGAGGTCACATAAGGACCATGCGTGAACGCCTCTGCCGTCGAGGTAGCTTATTACCAACAAATCTAGTCATTTCTTCATAGTTACTCTTGCAGCTTCCATCCCATCCCCTATTACTAATGAATTATTGGCCTTCCTCTATAGTTCTTCATTTCCAAGGTTCCTTTCCATTATGTCTTATCTATGCTACGGCGACTCAGGAGGTATTCAATAATTTTTTTGTGTATTCCACAGGATTCTGTGTTCACCCACTCTTCGAAGTAATTCTTGCTTTGTTAAAATACGCATTCGTTGTATTTACATTTGATCTTCTCGAGCATCACATTTCCATTGACGCACATCTTTTGTTCCCTACCAGTTTCCTGCCTCTCTGGTACAAAAAAGTAAATTTTATGTATGCATGCTTATAAATTCTTCTTCCCTTCCTTATAATTGGACAAGTAAATGCCTACTATCTGTAATTATTTTTTGCCTAAACCGATATCGTTTTTCTAGCTCAGAAGTTTAAAAACGATAGAAAGACGTACAAGCATGTTAGTATGAGTATTTGCGGGCAAATATATATATATATATATATATATATATATATATATATATACCAATATATATATATATTTGTATATATATATATGTATATATATATGTATATATATATATATATATACTACCTTGATCAAAAAGTTCCCGGAATAACCACCGTGTGGCGCTCCCATCGTTCCGTTTGAGTTCTGTTTTTTTTGTTAAATTGGTACATCTGTTGTTGATATTCCCTTTAAATCTTAGTGTCATAACTTGACATTTGCAAAAGTTACGTAGCCAAGAGTACATCTATCTCTGTGTGTGTTGGCGATTTTTTACAATTGCAGAAATGGATTTAAATTTGCAACAACGAACTTGTATTAAATTTTGCGTAAAAAACGGATTTAGTGGCGCACGGACGTTGGAAATGTTGGAAAAGTGTTTCGGCAACGATTCTCTAAAAAAAACGGTCGTTTACCAGTGGCACGAGCGGTTCAGAAGTGGTCGTGAGTCAATCGAAGATGATGAACGCAGTGGCAGACCATCGACATCGAAAGTCGGTGAAAAAATTGATAAAGTAAAAGAAATGTTGGTCAATAACCGCAAATTAACCATCAGAGAAATAGCGGAGGACTTGAACATTGCCTATGGATCCGCCCAAGACATTGTGGTTAATGATTTGGGTTTCCGTCGTGTAGCATGCCAAAAGACCTCAATTTCATGCAAAAAAGAGACCGTGTTGACGTCGCAAAAGACATGATTTGCGAGGCTGAATCCGATCCCTCATTCATCAAAAGGATCACTACTGGAGACGAGACGTGGGTTTATGAGTACGACACGCAATCCAGACATCAGGCAAGTGAATGGCGTTCACCAAATGAGCCGAGACCAAAAAAACCACGTCGTTTTCAGTCAAAAAAGAAGGCAATGCTGACGGTTTTCATGGATTACAACGGTGTAGTGCATCATGAATTTTTGCCAGAAGGCCAGACAGTAAACAAAGAGTATTATTTGGGCGTTATGAGACGTTTGCGTGAAGCAATTCGCCGAAAGAGACCAGAAATGTGGGCAGAAAACTCGTGGATTTTGCACCATGATAACGCACCGTCGCACAGTGCTATCATTATTCGTAATTTTTTGACGAAAAATGCAACAAATACCATCCAACAGCCACCGAATTCACCTGATTTGGCTCCCTGTGACTTCTTTCTGTTCAATCGAGTTAAAAAACCATTACGGGGAACGCGTTTTAGCAGCCGAGAGGAAGTAATGGAAAAATCGCAGGAAGCACTGATGGACAGACCGAAAACCGAATATAAAAAATGTTTCGAGGATTGGATCAAGCGCTGGCATAAGTGTGTTGCAGTCGATGGGGATTACTTTGAAGGGGACAATATAGATTTAGATGAATAAACTTGTATTTTTAATTTTCTGAATAAATTCCGGGACATTTTTGATCAAGGTAGTATATGTATATATGTATATATATATACATGTAAGTAGTATTTAAGTGGACATTTGAACATAAAAGGATGGTGTCCCTACACTCCCCACCAAAAGCCCTTGCAGAAATCAAACTTTAGAATTCTTCCATATCTGTGATTTAAAACATATTTTTATCATTTTGTCAGCATTATCAATAGCTCACATATAAATAATTGTGGTCTCAGTTTCTGCTAAGGTTTAGTTGGGCTATTCGACCTGGCCAAAATCGTGCTAAGTTGGTTCAGTGCTTCGATAAATACTGAGGAAAAATGATAATTTTTAATCAGAAGGTAATGCACACGATCGCATTATATCCGTTAAGAGGGGGAGATAGATTTATCAGCAATTCGGCGCCGTCTGATTTTTTTGGGCCATCATGCTTTTGGGTGACATACGCGACTTATCGACTTATCTCGCCCAGGCATTAAGTGACAATACAAGGAAATAGCAATTGCAGCCTTGAAATATTGATCCCCCGTTGCACGAAAAGATTTGAAAGATATTTTGGAAACTCTTGCGCAAATTGCAATTGAAAGTTCAACAAGCAATTAAATAGGATTATCCCACTACGTAATAATGTAATAATATATTTTCGATTCTCTTTTTTCGGCTTTGGTTGCAAAATCGCTCTTATACTGGGCGGAAATTTGGCAAGATTTGGGGAATTATCTCCGAAGTGTGTGCTCACACCAAAGCGTGACTATATCTTTCCCCAATTCCGTGAATTGAACGAGATGACACATTTTTGTCGGAGAAATCACACACCATAGCTTTACCGTCAGATTTTTTTCCACCAAACGCAGGTGGGCAGCGTGATATCTTGCGGAAAGTTTGAGAGATACATTTAAAGGTTTCAAGCCAAATGACGCAAGTGTCTATATACTGAGGTATAACATTAATTGAGCGAAAACATGGTACGAACCTCCTCATTCTGGCAAGTAACCGGAAAGTAATTGGAGTAGCATTAACACGACCAATGTCACATCCACACGCAGGCATTCCCATTGAAATGCATGCCTCGTTAACACGAATTGAATTCTGATCTACACAGAACCCTGCAAGCTAACGCTAGGATGCGAAGCAGTGGATGATTTCACACCAGGAAGACAACATCAAGATGTTCATTAAATCATAGTGACCGAATGTTAAATAATTCAAATGTTAACAATAATTTCTACAACACTTTGCGCACACTACAGAATCCGATTTTTAAAATATCCTCTATGAATGGGGGACGAGCTGCCGGTACGGAGATCAATATAATATATTTACATGGTACCCTACATTGGATTCTTCTCCGAGTGGTAGCAACTGGATTTTTAAGGTGCTTTGACGGCTGCAATCAGTGCAGGGATCCGTCCGAAAGTTCAACCAAAACATGCTAACTATGCACGATGGGACAATCAAACATTATCTTGTATTATCAATCATTATCTTTATAATTATCGGACGAGCACCTTCATCACCAATCTTTCTGGGTTGGCCATGTCTTACTACATATAACAACCAGTCATTGAAGTGCAACCAACATTTCGTGAAAATAAAAGTTAACGTGGGAGAAGATTTCAATTTTTGAGCCGAAATGCCGAACAAGGAGTGGTTAGCTCCTATTAGCAGCAGTAGTTTTGGAGGGGGCGACCGACAGCTGAGGTCATTTACGCCATTAGGGATGAACAAGAAAGAATGATGGGTAGAGAGAAATTCAGCGCCGCCATTAGCCTACTCATAACGAAATGAGCCAAGAAGTCCGCAGCTTAACGTCCCATCTGACGGACGGCGTACTCACTCAGATTTCTCTTCACAACGCACCTCAAGTAAGGATCGAGATACTACTGAAAAATATCTGCTGCCTCGGGTATTCGAACCCGGGCCCTCCGGGTGGGAAGCCACCGTACCATCCCGATCCCCGATTAGCTCCCTGGCATGAATCAAAGGAAGAACCCCTGAAAAAACTTGCCCAAACGGGCTAATATGAGACATTGAAAAATACATCTACCTGATTTGATACGCACCAAGAAGAAGAGTAAAATTTCAAGGTTCATCAGCCTGTCCCAACTGACTTGCATTTCTCAAACTCTATTCACTTCACAGAGAAGGCATGGAAATTTAGGACTTTTGGATTTGGGTGTCGAGAACTGCTATTGTTCCTTTCATTTCTTGAAATCCTAATTCGGATCCGCCCTCCACCTCCTTGGACCAGGGTCAAGAATTCAGGCGACAAGCAATATCTACTTATACAAATGAGAATCCCGTAAGAGAAACTTTGCGATTGATAGATTGCTAATTACAGTCGATAAGGCTGCCGAAACCGAACGGTGATGTGAAAGACAAGTCTTTTAGGCGTATTAGGGATAAGGATGCCAATGACGTCCACAGGACTTGTCTTTCACATCATCGTTGGTTTCCGACAGCCTTGAATGTGAGTGTGGGCAAGTTGCAGCTAGTAAGGAAGTAGAAGGTGGCGATGAATCCTTTGGAGAATTGAAACAGTCGTAATAACGAATTATTTCCATTCCTACCATTTATAAAAACCTGGTCTACTCACCAAAGGTGCTGCCGACCCGGTCTATCTGATTGGCTCCACTGATGAATATAAATTTGGAGATCGCAGCATTCGATTAGGATTTTAACCTGACAATTTTAATTTTAATAACATTGACTTTTCTGCTCACCGTTTGCGGTGAGAAAATGAACTAAATTCTTCGAAGCTCAGAAAAACTCATAATAATTACTTTAAAAATTATTATGAATTGGTAGTCTTGGATACAGATAGATTTAATATGTCATCTTTTCCACGAACGAAAAGGGATCAGAATAATATTGTCCGACCGCGGTGGGGTCATACTTGGGTCAAAATTAGTTTGGTGTGTACTCACCCCTTGACACAAACCCTAGCGGTGGCTTGCAGGGTATTAAAATAAAAAAAATGAAATCATTCGGCGGACAAGTCGTTTATCAGAGTTGCATGAATTGGTCAAGTCCCGTAAAAATACTGCATATTTAATTCCTCCCATGCATGTAATGTAATTATATATCGATATGAAATAGAATAGGAACTTTTACTCAACATTTCATGATTAAAAGTGCCAAAAACAATGGACGAAAACGCAGCACTTTTAACATATAAAGATATTGGGGCTTCAAAATATTCATTTCCAGTATTTTGACCAGTTTCAAAAGCTATCAATATGATTAAAATACAGATCGAGTGTCTCGAGAAGTACCGATATGATAAATTCATTAAATATTATTAATACCTAAATCGAGATCACCCATTAAATAAAAGATATGGACAAGCCGATTTACATTATAATGCCGTTAAATCTCTTAGCAATTAGATAAATCCAGAATCGATATCAATTATCAGAATTGATATCAAGGTATCGACTTTTTGAGAAATACAATTTGAATCGCAAACAGGCAACTCAAAATTGAACACGGCATTAACCTGTGACTATGAACAATGAGGAGAATTATGCTCCTGAATCCTATTCGGCCCCACGTCAGTTCATCTGATACGAAAGAAATTGATACAATTGTGTCACCTTGACCTTAACTGGGACGTGGCGCTGAGGGGCAGAGCTCACTCAACGTACCTACTCTCACGACTGCTAAACCAGCCGCAGTCGAGGCAAGCGATTGACCTTTTTTTCGCCCGCCAAAACACATTTATCCTCCGCCTTCTCCCACATGCGAGAGCGCTCGTGTAGGCGTCGACTGTCCTTGCCGGCTGAGCGTCCCCTTAGGACTTCCCGATGCTGGGATGCATCGACTGCGATGGGCGATGCTCACGCGATATACGTAGTTATACTAAGCAATGTGATGGCAATTTCAGCTATCCAATATTCCCTTTCCAAATTAGACCCACGCTTTAAACAAATATTGAAGCAATGACTCTACACCGAGGTCATGCCAACAACATCGTCCAAAAATAGACGATTGGGAGATCGAATAGAAAATCTGTGAAAATGGTATATATATATATATATATACTCATATATACAGAAACATATATAAGGAAAAGGGATAGGAACACGTATAAAGGACGAACACAATAGAGGTGGGGAAGGCGGAATCGAACGGATCACAAGAGTAAAAATATTTCCTCAACCGGGACACGAACACCGGATCTTTCCACTTGCCGGGCGGATGCTCTTAACCACTTGAGCTATCGAGGAAATGTATATATATATATATACACACATACACACATTCAAACACGAAATCCCGCCAAACGGCGAACAAATACTCATTTACATAGAAACAGATATAAGGAAAAGGGATAGGAACACACATAAAGGACAAACACAGGAGAAGTGGGGAAGGCGGTATCAGGCAGATCACGAGTGCAAAAATATTTCCTAGACCGGGACTTGAACTCCGGATCTTTCAACTTGCCGGGCGGAGGCTCTTAACCACTTGGGTTATCCAGGAAACGTAGTTTAAACTGAAATCTGCGATGCTTTATGCAAGTGCCCCGATTCTTATATATATATATATATATATATATATATATATATATATATATATATATATATATATATATATATATATATATATATATATATGTATATATATATGTATATGTGTGTGTATGTTTTTTCACCTACACTAAAAAAGTTAAGAGTTAAAATCTGGTTAAAAGCTCAGCAAAACATAGAAACACAAAGGAAGGAAACTCACGAATAATCGAAACCATTTTCGTACGTGTCCTTTCTTTATGTTCCTATGGTTAGTTAACACACACGTTTAAGGGTGTTCAGCAATGAATATACGAGTAAACAAAAGATGGTATTGAAAGCGACAGTCACCATTCTTCTCCAATGTTTCGGTAGTGCAACAATCTTCTCATTCAAATACGAATACCTCACATTCTTTCGATGACGTCCTATTCAGAATAAAAAAATAGAACTACCCTAAAAATTCCGCAGACACTCCACTGAAGGAATGGGAGCCTTCTCGCACATGGCATGAATCAATAATCCTTCCAATATTTTTTGGCATCTAAGTGCTTCATTTTGAGAGGGGGTAAGATAAAAAGGTAAGCGGAAAAAATCCTTAGCACGACGAAATGCAAGTGGGGACGCATGAAGAAGAGCAAGGAATGGTACAGAGAGGAGGCAAAGAATAAGAATCCTAGCTCACGGGCTGCTGAAACCTTTAAAACAGTCGTGGTTTCAGCCAAACGCCGCGTGTTTTTCTAGTTTTTCCAAATCTTGTGACACGGGGTGGGCGAGCGTGGTGCCCTAACTCGGGTGTGCTGTGGGAGGGAGGATAGTGATAAGGGGGGCGGAGTCCCGGAGAGATGATGGGAGAGGGAACGTGGGATAGGAGGAGGAGGGTTTCGGTCACCCTCTAAGTTGAAAAGATAGGGCTAGAAGAGGGGATGAGAAAGACCTGCAGAATGGAAGCATATAAAACAGCAAGCAGGAAAGGCTCACCTTTTCTTTCACCTTTGACTGGGTGTGTTCCATTCGTACGATTTAAATTTATTTTAATAAAATTATTTTGAAGTGGCGGTGTTTCAAGAGAAAAATCGGTTTCTGAAGAATTTTTATGAGTCCAAAGCCAAAAGAAGAAAGAGTTTACGAAGGAAAATAATACATTTGGATCACTTCCTAGGAACATAATGATCCAATGCATGCTTTGAAAGACCATGAATTTTCACTTTTGCCAGAGAGAATAGAATGAGAAGTTCTTCGAGGAACATGAAGAAACATTACGAATACCGATATTATAGGAATTAAACTGAGAGGAAGGGGATGGGATAATTGAGTCAAACAATATTCAGATTTAAATATAAATGTTTATGAGTGAAAAGGTTCTTAACGCTCTCATGAACTTGACTTTGTTTATTTCTTTTTTTTATTTTCGAAACTTTTAGGGAACCTTGTGCTTAAGAAAAACTGAAAGGGACACGCGTTCGCTTGTTATCATATTTCCTGGAAGAAAAAAAACCTCTTCAGCGTTTACGCAATACCTGGGACGAAGGCGGAAATCGAATCCAAGGCCTTTGAGTCAACAGGAGTGCGGGTTACTCCAAACTGAATAAAAATCTTTATTTGTGTGATAATTTGAAAAACTAGTCGATTTTTATCTAATTTTCCGGGTTCCAGATTTAGTTTACCCCTATCGAATATTTCCTATTCGAATGTAGTGAATTTAAGAGCAGCAATGAAACATGGCGCAGAGGAGCAAAAATATGAAAAAATTGCTTTGAAGTCCCCCTCATGCTACCTCCATTGACATTATCGCATTGCCAGGATTGACGACATAAGTGCGCAACTTCACTCAATGAAAAAGCGTTAACTGACCATCTCTACACAACTCTCAGGCATGATTTTCATATATGAAAAAAGAGAGAAAATTGAACAATATTTTCTGCTAATTAATGCCTGAATGCTTTACAAAAGGCTATTTTGAGGCAATTATTTGCATGGCATTTCCATTATATAAACATTCCAAGCGCCATAATTTGTCAATTCCTTTTCGGAGAAATTATTCGGATGTATCAGCGCACAACAGATATTTTTTATGATTCCAGGAATTGAATATATTGAGCATGCTTTATCTTTTCCCTGTCTTCTTTTTGAGAGCCAATTTATCGGCGAATTAGTGGGAAAATGCGGGGGAGTTATGAAGGTAAATCTCTCACTGCGCTCATCTTTCGGACTCGTGAGCACCACCTATATTCACTCGTATTCCAACAGCGAGGTGATAATGACGGATGATTAATACAATGGAACTCGTTCCAAAGTTTAGAACAAAAATCGTCCAAAAGAATATGCATGCAGAATTCCAACGGACAAACGTTTCCAACAATGCCAACAATGATGCCTCCTCCCAATGAGACAGCATGATCAGAAATTTGCGAGTATACAATTATTATTATTAGTTTATTTCTTCAAGTGTGGAAAAATGCGTCCTTTCTTCTATCATTAGATTTACGAGGGTAATCCCAAAAGTACCCGACCCATAATTTTGGGAAAAATGCATTTATTTTTCAACATATTCTCCTTTCAGCTCTAGACACTTTTCGCGGCGATGTTGAATAAGTTCGATACCGTTTTTATGATTAGAAATGTCTTGCTCCTCAAAGTAGCTATTAACTGCCGGCATCACTTCTTCACGGTTGGAAAATGTTTGACCACGGAGCCATGTTTTCAAGTTTGCGAACAGAAAATGATTCGACGGGGCAAAGAGGGTGCATGAGGTGGCAATACAAACTTTAATTCATGAATTCAGGTAATTGTAATAACGGATTTGTGAGCTAGTGCATTGTCTTGGTGAAACGACACTTTCTTTTTAGCCAAATGCGGCCACTTTTGATTGATTTCTTCGGTCAAACGTTGAAATAAGTTCGCATAATACTCGCCGTTGATAGTGTTTCCTTTTTCAAGATAGTCAATGGAAATTATCCCACGCGCGTCCCAAAAATACCGGTGCCATGACCTTGCCTTCGGCCTTCTTTGGAGACTGTTCTCCCTTTTGAATCCATTGTTTTGATTGTTCTTTTGTCTTGGGTGTGAGGTAATGAACCCATGTTTCATCCATGGTTATGAAACGGCGCAAAAATTCTGCTTTGTTTCTGTAAAACTTGGCTGCACACTCAATTGAAACATCTTCATGACACTGGTTTTGCTCAAGTGTGAGCAAATGTGGCATCCATCTTGCACGCAGCTTTCTTATGTACTAATTTTCAGTTGATATGCGATATACCACACTTTTTGGAATGTCTAATATGCCTGCTAGCTCGCGCACTTTCAGTTGACGATCATCCAGTATCACTTTGTAAATTTTCTTCCCTATTTCTGGAGTCGTCACCAATGCGATACTCGTCTTGACAGCTCGTACGGCCTCGTACTTAAACTCTGCTACCCAATATTTTACTGCTGAAAATGAAGGAGCAGACTCACCCAGAGTAAAATCCAGTTCAGCTTTTATATTGATTGGGCTGAGGCCTTCCAAATAAAAGTATCGTATCACATAACGATGGCCAATTTTCTCCATATTCACAAATTCACTGAAATCGTTTACTATTGATGGCTGCCAAACAAATACTAAACAACGTGGTGTCTTCAAACTTGAAACATATGCTCAAAAGATTGCGTATTTTCTAATACAGTGATATTTTTCAAACAACTACTGCCATCTCTAGGTCAGGCAGGGTACTTATGGGACCTCCCATGTATTTCTACCTTTAAGCGTGCATGCATCATTTTGGAAAGCATTGTACATTCATACTGAATTACGAAGGCCATATAATATTGATACAATTAACATATTTTAGATTTCCCTATAAAGGTAACATTTTCTGGCTCTGATATAAAATAACCTTTCATTAGAATCATAATTTATTTAATTTGCAAAGGAGCGTTGTTAACACTTTCGGACGTAAATATAATTCAGTAGTTTTTCGAATAGTTTACGGTTTCACTGCCAGCCGACTCAAAACACATTTTTTCCTGCAAAAGCTAAGCGCTTCTCGGAAAATGTAGATAAATTACCTACATGGAATTCTATACGGGGTAATGGAGTAACCTTTGATAATAAACTTTCAGCCAAAAATTACAGGCAGCTAGTAAACACAAAAAAAATTGTGATAAAATTCACTGATGTATCTTTATTCACGTCATTCAAAAATTTCTAACAACGGTACAGTTAATGTGCTGTGAGGAGGCATATTATGTCTATGAAGAATTATCACATTTTATTTTTGAAAATTCGTTATCTGGGTGATCAAGCAAATGCATGGAAAAGTTTAATAAAAAGAGAGAAAAATCGAAAATATGTATGACATAGTCATATTAAAATCTATCAATCTTCTCGTCCCCGTGAAAGGGTACCTCGTGTAGGTTTTCCATTCACATCCTACCAGAGAGATTTAACGTGGAGAACAGAAAAATCAAATGCAAAGGAACGATTAAGGTAGAAAAATAAATAAAAAATGAATGCTCGATATTGACGTCCACCGATAGTCTGAGATTAGAATTCGTTACAAGTCTTGGGCCACCTACTTGCGCCACACGTAAAATTCCCATTTATAGAAGCAGTAATTCTTTAAGTTTTTAATGTACCATAATCTCCAATGACTAGAGATGATCGCTAAGCAATTACTTAATTTGTAATGAGAAGGACTTTGTGGTACAATCCACATTCATCGCAGATATTCATATGGATTTTGAACAATGGAATACATAAGCTCCGTAGGTTGAAATGGACGTTTATGAATAACAGAAGTTTCATATTTACCAACATTTCAGGATGCAAGTTATGTAAGGAAGAGAACAAATAACCATTCATCAAAGATGCTGTAGAGGGCAAATGGTAAATGTTTGTAACTGACTTAGCGGTTGAAGTTGACTTTATCCAAATTATTGGGCATGATTATGAATTGGTAGCCTACCAGTGAAGGTAGGTTTTGGATCGACAGAGACTGAACATCGCCACCTCTAATAGCCTGGCCTAACAGGACACAAACTGGCACTCCAAACTAAGAGAAACTGATCTTCAATTCTTCATTTATTCAACCTTTCTTCATTAAACCTAGCATACGTGTACCTCTTCTTTTCCTATCGATCCTCAGCTTTCTGATGTCCTCCACTGTATCACAGTGTTCAACATTCCACCGCCAATCAAAACGCTCTGCATCCACTTTTCCTGCCCCTTATAGATTTCTCCCAGCATTCCCCCCCCACATGCCTAGTACTTCTTCGATTATATTACATTAATCTGTTTAACCTTTTCCAAACCTTCTCCACACCCACTATTCCAAAGTCTCCAATCTACAGTACATCTGTGACACCGGTAGAATAACGACTCATGATACTTTCCACTTGTCAATCAATTGCCCTTTTCTCAAGTAATCGATTTAGATGATTCCAAGAGCACCCCAAAAAACCGTTGGCATCACCTAGTCAGCTGAAAGAAAACAACTGTAGGAACATAACAAATGTATAGTCATTGGGTCTCCTCGGAAGAAATAGAGACTTAAGAAGTATAACACGCACGCGTCAGAACTTGACTACAACATTGCCAAATGGCAACCGAATGTCCAAGATTCAATTACAAAATTACACATATAGTATCTCTTAACGGCTTGCTGGGGCATAAAATATCATGCCATATGCCTAAATTACGACTTGATGGACGCTGATAAACCCATAGAGATGAAGAGGAATGGAAGCAAGTGAAGGGAGGAACACTGGAAAAAGAAAGTGGGTAATGCCCATTTGTGAGAAATAACGTATTAGGAGAGGAGATAGCATATTATATATATATATATATATATATATATACATACATATATATATTATATATATATATTTATATGTGTGTATATGAAAAGGAAAGAGAAAGTAATATAAATTTTTGCCAATAATATTTTATTAGCCAATGTGGAAACCCTGACCCAGTGTAAGACCCGAGAAAACTTCATCGATGATAATTCCTTTTAAATTAATATTCGTTATAAATAATAATAACAGGAATATATACGTGCACAGAAAAATAATCTCAAAAAGAAAAGTGAAAATTTAAATATGCATTAGAATTGAATTGAATTACAAGACATATTATAACTAAGTTGAACAAATAGGAAGAATGCAATCAATATAAATGTGCATTGACGCGTATTGAGATAAAATAAAGGATATAGGTACTTATCATAAATATCTAACGTGAGAAAACTTCACAAAAATGGGTGGGCTAAAGCATGTTGATGATACCTTTAAAAAAGTTCAAATTAATCTAGTCTGTATTGGGCGAATATAAGGATTATACGTATAGGGTTCCAGTCTAGAGTCTTCAAGGAATACAGCCAAAGAGAATAGATCAGAATGAAACACAAAAGAGAGAAGGGTGCAAATGGAGGGGAAGGTATTCATAAAGACAGGAGAGAGACGGGAAATAAAAGGTAAAATAGACATGTGTTGATCATGGCAAAGAAGTGGCCTATGAACGTGGATTAAGTGAGGGATGAGAAGCCCAGGAGGAGGAACTGAGGGGACGGACGGAAGAGGGAGTGGCAGAGGGAGGCGATTGAAGGAAGTAATGTAGAGGGACCGAATGAGTACGGTGCGCGGTACCAAACGAATTTTATAAAAGAGTCGAAGTATCGACGGCGCGGTTTATGCGGACGTCATCTATCGAATTTTCATTTAGATGTGCTCATGTGTTTTTCCTTTTTGAATTTCACACCACATTGTCAGGGCTATTGGTTAATATTTACGCAAATACTTCAAACACCGAAAAGAGGACGCAGTACGAGTTAAACTCTACTTTCACCCATCAAACCGACCTTCTGGTCGATTGCTGTGGCTTATAAAACTACTAAATACTCCGCAAGGCTCCGAAAGGGCGTGTGGCGGGGGGTACTAAGGCAATACATGCACGAATACGTTTGCATGAGCCCGCATAGTACGCCTAAGAATACACATTTGCTACCAAACGCAATCACACGTGCTGAGACAGGCACGCGTGCGTTTCGTGTTAGCTTGGACACTTTCAATTTCGATATTGAGCATCGGAGACGATACGACGCCTCAGCATCGCGATGCCCCCATGACTGAGTGGGAAGGAAGGCTTGATGGGGGCTTGCACCCGAGATGGAGGGGAAGCGCGGAGAAAGGTAGTGGGGACGAGGAAGAGGAGGAGGGTTTTGAGGGCCGAATGGGTGAGGTGGAGCGGGAGGGAGGGGAAGGCGAGCCGAGAGAGGGTGCACAAACGCGGGGAGGGATTAGGGAGGATGACGAAGGGAGAGGGAGGCCTATGCACACGTTTTTTGAATGGTTGGGATGGGGTGAGACGGGGGAGGGGGACGGTCCACACGTACCTATGCAGGGGCGGGTGGTACTGAGAAGGGATGAGTTGAGGACGAAGGCGTCCGGGAGGTTGGGTAACAGCACCACGGGGAGAAGGGGTGGTGCTGTTTTGCGGGACGCTTTTGGAAGAAGGGCGATAGGAGGGGGAGTAGAAGAATAGAGTGCTTTTTTGACGAATCAGGAGTGACGGGGTGACGAGGAAAAAAATACCGTGAAATCTGACACGTTACCTTGGGGACCAAAAAAAATACTATGTGCTAAGTCAATAAAACCTACGTCTACAGCTACATGGTACTCTGCAAACCACCGCCGCGATGGGAGGGAGAGAATCCATACGAGGCGTGCACTATGCACGTTACATACCATAGGTAGTTTGGGAATTATACAGATTTACTTACACTGCAGTACTTGAGTTTTAATCAGTACTCCTTTCGAGCGAGAGAAGCCCTTGTTAGTTGAATACATGTCTGCAATGAAAATATACAATCATCCTAAAATGGGTCGAAAAATATGTGTCCCAGACTAACTATGATAATTACTTATTCTCTGAAATAATTCGATTAAAACTATCCCAGCATCATTTTTTACTCATTAAAAATTGCGCATGAGACCTAAACGTGCGAAAGTATTCCTCTCTCATCGATTATCGAACTATTGTAACATGACAGTGCTATTAACGCGTTTTTAGCATCTCCAAAAACGAGAGGACTGCCAAAAATTTGTGTAAGAAATTCAACCTACGCCTAATTCAAACAAAGGCCAAACATTGATCCCAACCCAAGTACCAATTTGAAATAACGGCTTCATGTAACTTGATCTTTGTTCTCAGTGCCACGGTTCCTTGTGGAAGGAACTTAACATGGCAGAAGACTACGATATTCCATTCTTAACTTCCTTCACAAATGAGTATTTTAGACGAAGATGATTCACTGAAGTGTGAAAATGAGAAAAGTGACAACACTGCCCTTGCAGTGGTGTGTCTCGTTAATAAATTAAATAAAGTTGGGTTCATCAAATTTTCCAACGAGGGTGTTTGGTGGAAAACGGTGACTCCTTCAGACTATAGGGTGCGAGGAGTTAAATGCAAGAGAGGATGCATCCACAAGACGATATCGTCAACAGTGCAATACGACCTTGATATAATACACAGCGACCACGCCGATACGAACGTCAAATGGACGTCAAGTCGACATATCTCATATCGCGAAGAAGCCCAAGGTTGAAGGGCGTGGATTTGAAGTGCGACGGGAAGGAGTCGACAATAGGCGACGGAGAGACCTGCGTTTTATCGACCCTCAATATACCAGTTCATTCAAATAATTCGAACGTCCCTGTGAACTTCGTATTGCCATCACGAAGATAAGCATATCACACAACTCACAGGAATTTTACAGGCCTAGGTGGATTGTCGTGTAATCCAATAGGTGGCGAAAAACTACGCCTTCGGATCGTTCGTATTCTCCGCATCGAGTAGTAGTAGTAGTAGTTTTGAGGGGAGGCGAACGACAGCTGAGGTCATTTGCGCCATAAGGGATGGATAGGAAAGGATGAAGGGTGGAGAGAAATCCGGCGTCGGCATTAGCCTACTCTTTACGAAAGGCGCCAAGGGGTCCGCAGCTTAACGTCCCATCCGACGGACGGCGTACTCACTCAAAGTGCCCTCCACAAAGCACCTCAAGTAGGGATCGAGATACCTCTGAAAAATATTCAACACCACCGGGATTTGAACCCGCGCCCTCTGGGTGGGAAGCCAGTACGTTAGCCCCAGCACCATCTCGATCCCCTCTCCGCATCGATCACGGCGTTGTATTGTATCATCCTGTTGCATCTATGTAGTACTCCTATGCGGATGGGGGAAAGAGGAATCGGTGACGGGGATCCGTGCCTTACTGAATACAAATACATCGGTTCCTATAAATTCGCCGAAAGCGATCACCCGAAATGTTTCATAGGCTGATGCTGATATCGATGCATTGACGGAGGTATTTCTTTGGCTTAGCTGGTCGTTCGGGGGAGTTGTGTTCTCTCGAGACATCTCGGTTCGCTCAAATTCTTCACTTAAGATTCATCCGATTTGGACCTCGAAACGACGTCCAGTCCGTGCATCGTTATGAACAACGCTCACCCCCCCTCCCCTCGGGAGGGGGGGTGAGCGTTGGAAGGGCGGGGGAGTTGGAGAGAGGTGAGGTGTGCATGCCTCCTCCCCGAGTCACGTGGGGTTGGGGTGTATGCGACGGCACCGAACCGAGCAAAACCGACTCTCTCGAACTATGCCGATTATCCGCTCCCTCAGTTGTTGGTTCGATTACGAAAGAGCTCTTCTCCCGCCCGCCCCCCACACCTCCCAACCACATATTCCTCCTCTCCCACCTCCGACCTCCCCCGACCCCGCTCCTTTTCCTCCCATTTTTTCCCTCCCTCTCCCTGTCTTTTTTTTGCCCGCGCGCCGTACTGTGGTGGTGACCTCCTCCAATTGAGGCGATAGCACTCTTCTCGCAGCTGCCCCTCCTCCTCCCTCTCCTTACGCAAATCGTGTCCCAAATGCATTCAGAGGTCTCTTTAACGGTGTCAAGTCGTGAGATGGGGTTTGGTTCGGCTATTCTCCCCCCTCTCTCGTCCCTTTTTCCACCCTCCCTTCCTCTTCCAATGGGGTGGCGGCAGGGATTTAGGAGGGGTGGTGGTGGTATTAGGTGGAGAGGGGGTGGGGTGTGGGGACGGATACCGACGTGGTCGTGTGGGAATGATGTTGGACACCTAGCCGAGTGATGATTTCGAGCGTCGCGGCGTGCCGAAGGGTATTCTCTCTTCCTTTTTTTTTCGGCACGTGGAGATAATTCGTAGGCACGTCTCTAAGCTTTTGTTTTTCGAGAAAATAATCCGGGTCAGGGATGAGGTTGGTGGTTTTATTGTTTTTTCCCTATTTTTCCTAACGCGAGCGAAACATTTCGTGATAGGACGGGGTGTCCTCGTCCCTATGCGAGCAATACGTCCCCGTCGAAGTGTTCAAGACAAACGTCTACCAAAAGTTGACGTAATGTTCGTTATTCTGCCCATATTCGTTCTGAGAGATAGAGAGGGAGCATTGAAAAAAGTTGAAAGTATTAAAACCACGACTTTCGAAAAATTTGGGACAACAATTCGCCCAGAATTTTCCACTTCAAGTATTATATTTTAAATTAATTTTACATTATTTTTCAATGTAGTCAGCTAATTAGTGATCATACCCAAAATCGACACGCCCGTGGTATCTCTTTTGTCCACATAATCAAAAAAATGGAAACAGCAGAAATAATGTAAACTTTTATTGGAAGAAAATAAGGATAAATCCAAAAATTTCCGAAAATATGGCGAATATTTTTCAGGCACGAACTAGTAATTATTCTTCGATTTTAAACGACAAGAATCTAAAAATAAATGATCTACTTTAGAATTATTCCTGGGTCACACGTGGTAACGTACGTATTTCCGAGTCAAGCTCCTGGCACCTTCATTTTATTCGGGTTTCTCGAAATTCCGTATTTATAGCTCACAGATTTCACAGGCGATCTATCTAATTGGTAAAATAAACAAGGGTGACTGATATAATTAAAATAAACAAGCAGAGATGTAAGTAAACGGCAAACTCAATACTTATAGAATCGTCGGCAGACTTGTGCATTCTTATTTGTAATTCAGTGCAATCACATTTTGTTACCCCAATAGATATAAAAACATCATCATCACCATTCATACGTAAAAAGCTAAAATGCGAAGAGGCCCGACGTCTGCCATCAATATTTCATGTTCGGGAGATGAAAATAAGTTGCCTTCGCTTGGATATTACAGCCTTAAAATTACAGTATAAGTACAACGCACACAACATGACAATAATATAAAATGATAATTCAACCTTATCAGTTATATTCAGTTTCCTCATATTCAATTATTTCCACGTGGACTTCCTCGAGAATTGGGGTTTACTTAACTGAGTACTTTCCTGCTGTCATAAAATAACTCTCCACATCAAATGGATATCTCTCATCGGCTGGTTACGTGGCATCCACCTCTACAGTGCAACCGACAAATTCTATCCCTTGGATCATGGTTAATGCCTCGACGCCATTAAACATTTTTCACGTAATATCTTCACATTTTTTGTTTTTGGACCAACACGGTCAAAGTAGTAGGGACGTAAGGCGAAGAATTGCGCTAGGCAAAGAGGCTTTCACAAGGAGGAGGGAGTTGATGACAGGGACGTTGAGTAAGGATGTTAAGAAAAGACTCGTAAAAACTTTGATATGGAGCGTAGCTATGTACGGTGCGGAAACGTGGTCATTGAAGCAGGAGGATAGACGTAGATTGGAGGCTTTTGAAATGTGGGTGTGGAGAAGAATGGAGAAGGTGAAATGGACAGAGAAGAAAACAAATGAGGAAGTACTTGGCATGGTGGGCGAAGAGAGGGGTTTGTTGGGAGAAATCCTATGGAGGCAGGAAAAGTGGATGAAGGGGGTGTTGACCGGCAGTGGGATGTTGAATACTGTGATAGAGGGGAGAATGTTGGGCAAATGAGGAAAGGGAAGGAACAGGATAGTGATGTTGGACGGAATGAAGGGAGGAAGAAAGTACTCAGAGATGAAGAGGGGACCTGATATACAGTAGGATGATGGATTTTTTTTTGTTTTGTTAGGAATAATAAAATGTTTGTTTGGTAGTTGTGTCCATCCAAAAACCTACCTTAACCGGTAGATTACCTTAAAAACAAAATCTTCACATTTCCTTTGAAGCCAGGGTCAAGAAAGGAGGCAAGTGAAAGTGCTGGATGGTACTCAGATAAGTAGAAAATCAAATCACTTTGTTTTCAATAAACCTTCCACCAGTTGCAAAGATTCTTTCATCAAGATGATCGCAACGGTTAAATGCAGAGATCAGCCGTCGAACAATGACTATGACTTTAAGCAATGGAATAGCCCTTTCACTCCCCTACTCAAAAGTGGCTTTCACAAAAGAACATCGTGGAAAGCATCTCCCTTAAATCCATTCTCTCATCAAAGTACTCAAAGAATCTTTGGGTCTGTTTGTAATTGACGCCGGTACTGACTTCACAGGCTATGGATATGCTATTTACATTCGTTGGAACAAAATTATACCGTCTTATTTTCATCAAATGTTTATTTTAGATGCAGTAAACACATCTGAAGTGGAATTGCCAAAGGTTTTTCATCAGACCATGGGCATTTTATAGTCTTCAAATCAGTGTTCAGGAAAAAATTAACCTGGCGGGTGGAGCAAGATTACACCATTTAATGAAAGTCTACACCGTTTAAAGAAATTTTACTGTCACATGAGTAGTAGGATGGTATAGTAGGATGGTATAGTAGGATGTATAGTAGGATGGTATAGTAGGATGCAGTATATTCATTTATAATATTATAAAATTAAACTTACACATTTCAAAATTCCAATAATTCGCTACACATTTTATTTAACTAGATAGAATTTCTGCGGACATCAAATTATAACCTGTAGGATAAGAGGTACCCCATCTCTCAGAAATGAAGTGGAAAAGCAGTAGTCATGTAAAATAGTATCATTGACTGAAGAGGATAGGCTTTTTGAAGTTGTGTACCAGACGCGTCAAATGAGTAATCATCTCAAGAACAGCACTGCCATACGCTGGGACAACAGCGTCCTACTTAGCATTGGTCGGGTAAGCAGTTGGTTCATCGACATTCGTATTTCTGCAATTAGCTGTCCGAATCCATTATCATCCGAAACCAAGAAATGCTGCAAAACATAAATATCATGTTTAAAATTGAATAATTAAATTTTTGAAATTTTCTGCTTGTCAGTTATTGGTTTGGGTCTCATGATAAAAATTAAGAATGACGGCTATTCAATATGACCAGAGAAGAATATGCTATAAGCGTACACTCAATATTTGAACAACAAGGACTTGAAAAATCGAAAGTCGACAAGTTGTCTTGAGAATTGAAGACAATTGAGGTGGTAGACCTATGAGTAATTTTTTCGTCCCATTGCCCTGAATTACTAATGTTGAGTGTTTGGAGAGAAACTGCATAATTGGTATTTCCTCTATAAGAGAAGGTATTAAAACCCAATATTAGGGATTGTATGATGATAGCATTGTGAATGAATTCTCTCATTCCTCAAATTACATTCCATATTTTTACAAAAAATCAAAATTTTCATGTAACCTTATATACTCTGCATTAGAGACTATAAGCTTTCCGGGGAATCAAAATTAAGTTGGTGATATCGTAGGATTATCTCTTTGAGCTGCTTCTGAGATGCTATTAAATATTGAGCACAAAATAAACACAAATAATGCAAAATTCATGCACAGAATTTCCGCAAAAAATAAATTAAGGCAAAAGATAAAGGCATTTCATATTGCCTGAAACGCTCCTATAACCAAAAGCAATGAGTGCGCATTTATCTGTACCATGCATATACAGTGTGCAATTTATCAATAAGTCTCGAAGGATAGGCTTGAATTAATATGTGTAACATATTGAAAATATCTCATTTGGCGGAACCAGTGCCATATAACATGAAAAATGACTTGAAATATACATAAATTAATATGTAAACTTCGAAAAAAAACTTGGAAAGGATGTAAGCTCAACATCACTTCGCCCAATTACTTAAAAACGTATACCGTGGACGAAAAAATATATGAAGGGAGAAAGATTTGAGGACGGGGTTTGTCTGCTACTTTGGGTAATGGAAGAAGGTTCGAGGGTGGGTACATATGGAGCATGACTGCCAGGATGAATTCGTGTCCTTTCACTTTTGACATGAATGCTTGCTGAACCTATACACTGCCATCAGAATATCTATTTAATCATTTGGATGAACGCGGAAAGTTTTCCTCAGGCATGGAAAACATTTCTCAGTTTTGTGGATGCCTTTACGAACAATTCGAGTTTTGAGTTTCGAGGCCAGGAACCAGTAATACTCAGCGCTCAGAGCTTTTTACGCCACATCCAATGCGAGCCTCGTCAGATGGAGACAGGAATGAGTTCCTGAGTTATAGGTAAACGTACCAGTATGTTTTCTTCACTTCAATCGAGCCGAAATTTTTTTTAAATGAATAGTTATTTAAAATGCACTATTTACATTGTAAAATCTTTCCTAGTGTTTGTCGGAACATTTGGGATCCTTCTTTTCGGTTAATTCAACTATAATACCATATAATATCATGAATTGTCGTATTTATATAACTGATAGTTCTTTAAGCTAATTTTTCATAGGTGAATTATGAATGGGAGTGTATTATTTCATTAACACTACGGTTTTATCTTAGGCACCCAAGAGATGCAGCTATCTGCTAGTGTGGATAGCCGAGTAACCTATCTGCGAATAGTTTCATTCACTCTGTAGCAATTACCCGAAAATACCGAAGTCTTGGAAAGGACAACTGGAGAAGCTGAAGTATGGGATATTATATTTCGAATATAAGTCACTAAGATATGGCCACACTAAATGATTATAAAGTGGTGTGATTTACCTATTATGTTTTTACCGAAAGAATTTTATTTGGTTGTCAGACTATGACTAGTATTGTCGTAGTAGTTGTGATAGTAATTTTAGGTGAGGCAACCGACAGCTAAGGTCATTTACGCCATTAGGGATGGACGGGAAAGGAGGAAGAGTGGAGAGAAACCCGGCGTCGGCTATTCCCTACTCTTAACGAAAGGCGCCAAGCGGTCTGCAGGTTAACGTCCCATCCGACGGACGGAGCATTCACTTGTGCTCTCACACAAGTGCTCTCCACAAAGCACCTCAAGTAGAGATCGGGATACCACTGGAAAATATGTCGCCTCCAGAATTCGAACCTCAGGGTGGGAGGCCAATACGCTAGCCTCCGTACCAACCCGATCCCCGTATTGCCATTAACTGAGAAAGGCTCCAATAACATTTTCGGTCACAAAGAAGCCAAAGCCATCGTAACAATAACAGTGCACGAGTATTGAATGCAATAGTGCCGTAGTTCATGTGGTAGAACGAACAAATTATTGCATAATGGGTAGAGGAATGAGTATCAGTGCTTTCGCATATTTTCTTACATGTATAAGAATTAGTGTATGGACTAATGTTTTCACATGAATGGCTGGTGGCCCAACACCTTTCGTCCGACGCTCTCCCAGTGGTTTGCGGGGTAATGTGTAGACGTAGATGGTATCAATCAATGATGACGAAGCGTGACAGAGTTTCCCAGATAATAAGGCCTTAATCAAATCGTAATGTAAAAATAGTGTAGCTCTACCATGTAAATTGTCCGCGACAATCGTTTATCCTACCAGCTGTAAAGTGCGTTGTATCATACGATTCTTGTATGCAAAACGATTGTTGGCTGCTGAAATTAATAGGGAGTTATGCCTATTTTATGGTCCCACAGTTATGAGTGAAGGAAATGTTAGACAATGGTGCCGTGATTTTAAAAATGAATGAACAAATGTCCATGACGAAGAGCGAAGTGGCAGGCCCAGTATTCTGTCCCTCTCTTCCTTGATGAAGGTGGCTGCGACCACCGAAAATTCGAAAGTTAGTAAGTCTCTTTTTTATGTGTGTCTGTGTTTTTGTCTGTATCCACTGGTGCTAAATTTTATACACTATATATATATATATATATATATATATATATATGCACATTAATATATATATATATATATATATATATATATATATATATATATGCACATTAATATATATATATATATATATGCACATTAATATATACATTATATATATATATATACATATTAGATCATGGATTAGCCTTTATATGTGTTCTTGTCCCTTTTCCTTATATCTATTTCCATGTGAATGAATATTTGTTCACCATATGGCGGTTTTTCGTGTTTGAATGTGTGTGTATGCATATGTATATATATATAGTATATATATATGTTCCAATCCATATATGCCTGGTATCCTAATACCCCCACAAATACGCCCTTGTGGCAGCTTGCGGGCTATGTTGTAAATGTAGATGTATTTTGGGGTCGTCGGTATGATCATCAGGAGTACTCGTTCAATAGACGCAATACATTCTTCCCAAGGAAAACTATTAAAATCGGCTGAAGTTCTGCAAGTGTTCGCAAATATTGTTGATTTATGAAGAAGTACAACCACCTCTTCACTTGCGCTCTTTATTTATTTGGAGCAAAGATGATCCCTCAAAAAAGGAGATTTAAGAAAGCTCATTAGCCACAGAAAGGAGGAGCAAAACAGAAAAAAAATATACGTCAAAGGGAAGACGAAACGGTTTTACATAACTCGTGCACGGACGCCAGCCAAATCATTCACTAAATTTTCATAAGCTTGCCATATAGCGGACGGAAGCGACCTCCCATAAATAATTCACCAATTTGTAGCGTCGGACTCGCTTAAAATCGTTTCCTGGTTTGGCGCTTGACACCTTTCCGCACTGTCGCGTGCCTTTTATTCTGTAGTAAACCTCCGCACTTCTGGCGAATTTGAGGGAGCGTATCCGTGGGAAAGTTTATCAGATTCCATCGGATCATCCTGTTGATTTTTTACAGATGCAATGCCCCCATCAGTTCTTGCCAAGACGCATAGTCCCTGCCAACCGCCGGAGCTTCATTTCCAAGCAAACTAGTGTTTTATTTATTGCGAACACCGCAGGCGCTCGTGGGTTGACCTCTCTGACGTACATTAGAATTTTATTCACCAAATGACCTTCTCGCTAATTATTTTCGCGTGGTCTTCGTCACTGTAAGAACATCATCCTTACTCGTAGGCGCAATGGGCATATAAATCTCGTCTCTTTTTTCTTTCTACACGGGGAGGTCATAACGGAGGAACAAAGTGTGACTGAAACGAATTATGCTACACTCTAGTGTTTACTTCTCCCTCGAGTCCTGCATCGGTAATGAATTTATTTTGCATCTAAAAGTAAATAATATATACGAGAAGGTAGATTTATCTTTCGAATAAAATATAAATTTCATTAGATTCCAAAGAATTATTAATACTAGAGAAGGATTCACCAAACATATTATTTCGGAAAATATTTCCATTGGGAAGTGCGTGAGGCTCTATTTGCATCACGCAGTAATCAGGAACGATATCAATAAATTTTAATTTTAATGGGTAGAGGACTCCAGGAAGGATTTATTTTCCCTTGAGCATAATTTTCCACCTAATGTTAATTCTCTCCTTATCGTTTTAACGCCTTTTCTACCGCAGACGAAGAGCTAAAAGTATTTCCCGAACCACATAAGCTAGCTACCGAAACCTTATTAAAACACCACCCTCTACCCACAGGATTTTATTTTCTCTCTTGAAAGTTTGAGATCTAGGAAGCCTTACAAAATCTAGAATGAGAGTTTTTTCATGATCAGGTACCAATGCAAAGAGACACAGGGAGTGGTCTAAAAAAATTTCTAAGGCACCATAGCGTTAAAATTTCTTAATTAATTAATCTATGTAAATCATTTGAGACAAAAGGCGTTAAAACAGAGAATTTGGGCAACATAGAAGACATGTACCGAAGCAATGTCTTATGCAGCTCTGCTCGAAAAGATAATTGCTTACGATCCGTCCCTCAAGAGAAATGCTAAAATACGAGTTATATATAGTATATAGTTGGCATTCAAAATGAAAGAAACCAGCGTAAAAAGTAATGAACTATTAAAATACAGTTTTTCAAGGTTGAGAGAGAATGCTACTGATAAGTAGTAAGCCATTTATGTGACGAAGAAAAAAAATCGTGATAAGTAGTATTCTTCTATATTCTATTTTCACAAATGAATAGTATAGAGTATAGTAATACTACATCATTTATGCAGTGTAGAAATGCTATGCATGATATATCAATTGTACAAAAATAAAAGTATACAAAATAATCTAAAGCTATCAAGTAATAGGGAAATATAAAAACCATCGTTTACATTTCCTGTCTACAGTTTGAATAAATTTCTCTAAGAATGTTGTGTAACGGTACTGAAGAAAATCCATCCAAAAGAATTAATTTAGTGCAGATCACAGACGTGCGGACCTGAGAAAAATGTAAAAGAAACGCGCATATACTGCATTCCTTAAATTAAGGAAAATCAACTGTTGAAATCACGCGCAGCTGGAATATGTACGATTTAAACATCCCCTTAATGCTTATAACGTTATATGTATATGAATTTTGATTCTAACTTTTGAATCACGTGTCTGCGTGATCGCTGGGCTCGAATACCCAATTAAATGCAGACGACCTCAGGAATCGCGACCCTCAGGAGAGAATAACTTTGACAATTTTCTTCGACACTCTCCTCCCTTGGTGGTCGCTTGTCAGCCTTCCAACTTCCACGCCTCCCTGTCCGGGATCTTAATGAGCGTGTGAAAGAACAACACCACAGGCGCCATCTTCATCATCGGATCTCCGTCCAATACCATTATCGCTACTGCAGATGCAATGCGCGTTCAATTATTTGCCGGTTTGATCAGTTTAACTGGGTAAGTGCACGTAGTGCGGCGAGCATGCCAGCCAGCTTTCGCGATGTGACGAATAGAATATTCCATCCCCTACCATCCCCACCCTTGCCCTCCGGATCACTCGCCCCTTGAGCCAAAGGCAGAAAACGTGCCCCTTATTAGGAAAACTTCCAGACCTTAAGCCGTGTTCGGGAACACTAGAGGCCCGAGTTTGAATGACGGCAGAACATAAATCACTCGGGTGAGAGCTGTGGAAGATCGCATAATTGACAAAATGTTACCGCGCAGTCTCCTAGCAGAGTATCGCTTGGGTATCGCATCAACCATCTAATTTCCCATTCCCTACCGGCGCGTGAGGTCATTCATTCTTCAGGCAACCGTGGAGAATGTGCCTACAGCGTGAGAGTCGGCTCCTAAAAAAAAATAAGTCAGGATAGCGCAAAAATGGAGTAATTGCCAGGCGGGCAAATTAGTACTTCACAGTTTACCACACAGGGAATGAACGTAATCTTGAAAAATGTATAAAAATGATATTTTGGGGAGAAAACATGGACACAACCAAATTTGACTGGGTCATAATACAATATTCGAAAGGAGTAAGGTACTCGGTACGTCCGCCTCACGAGAAACATATCAATAAGTGAGCACGATTGGAAGATTTATGAAGCCGTTTTAAAAGGACTTGGATTCATCCGACGTGTTATAGGAAATTTTAATGAGAAAGTAAAGGAGAGGTGTTACTTTGCACTGGGGAGGCCGCACTTGAAACACGTGGCAAGTGTGTGGGACCCGTCCGTTGTACATTTAATTAAGGTGATAGGAAAGGTGTAAAGAAGGACCGACCGCTAGTTCTGTGAAGAAATGTCACGATAAGAAAGTGGGCATACAGTGAGCATTTCCTCGAGTTACTGAATGTAATGTAGTAACTCGAGGAAATAAGATGGAAACCCCTCCATGAACGATGGGAGAAGGAGAAACTGAGGATATTGAAAAGGTAAAAGACACTCAATTTATAACAACGAAGAAATAATTCTGGCCCCTCATTATTTTGGTGGATTGGACCATTTGGATAAGACAAAGGAAATGGAATAAAGCACCAATAGATTCAGGGAGGCTTTCTCTCCTCATAGCATTCGCAATCACCGCAAAAATAAAGGTAAACAACGAAAAACACTATGGCCGAAGAACCTTGCTGAGAACGACTAATCACGAATACTTATCCATTTAGTTGCTGAAGGATGATGATCTTATATCACCTGCCTAACGACTCCAGGGTGGGCTGCAGGGTAAGCCGTAGGTGTAAAAACGGTGCAATACGTATGGGCTGAGATTTAATCATAAAAAAATAAAGGCAATGAGATTATCAAGAAACAGAAAAGGCCAAGATAAACATGAAAGTTGGGAGATATAAAACCATAAAATTTCACCCCATTAGGAAGTTTTTCGAATAAGATGAGTACAGTAGTAAGTACATCAAACGAAGAAAAACGGCAGTTAAGAATTTTATTAAAGGAGGGAGTTGATGATAGGGATATTGTGTAAGGATGTTAGGAAAAGGTAAGCGAAAATTTGGATAATGGGTGTTTTGCACGGCACGGAAGTTTGTTCACTGAATAACATGGTCGGTGGACACTGGACATTTTTAAGCGCTGAGGAGAGTGTAGTAAATAAAATAGACTCAAAGTAAAATAAATGCAGAAATAATTGCCATGACGAGGGAAGAGAGAAGGTTTTTGGAAGAAATTCGGAGAGGCAAGAAAACTGCATGTAGAACTTTTATTGAAAATGGACTTCTTAAGACGGTGGTAGAGAGGAGAATGCTGGGAAAGCGAGGTGGAGGAAAGAAAAGATTAATTTTTGATGGACCTGAGGGAGGTAGAAATTACGCAGAGTTAAAAGGGAATAACTGTAATATGCATTTTGGGGTGGAAGGATATTTTCCATCATGATAATTTAGGATAGCTTTGAGCACCGATTTACACGGTAAGTGATGCTTCTTTCCGGGTAATCTGAAAACTATTATTTTCATTAATTCATATCTTTGTTGGGTCAACCTATCTCTGCTAGCAACGTTAGTCTGAAGAGCAAATCTTTCGACTGAGAAACAAACGATGGCGTGGCTCTGCGATGAGTTTCCGATTTCTGTAATATTCAACGTAGGAATTTCTCAAGGAAGTAGCTTGGACTCAAGCCCGCTTCGCCAATATTTGAAGAATATAACTTCCAATATGATTATCCTTACGGTCAATAAATTTTACGAATGTCATTAGAAACGCCACTGAAACCTAACAGAAAATCATCCTACTCTCGTGTGAGCTCGAGGATCCATGGGAGGTCAAATTACACACAACGGATCATTACAGGATTGCTGGCAATATCGGGTACGGACAACTCGGCTTACCTTTGTGCACTTTCACAACAATTCGTAATATTGCATTAAATGCCAAAGTTACACCGATTTTCTCAGCAAGCCATTTATACCTAGTTTTGCAGCATCTTAATCATGAATGACATCAAATGCATCAATTTAAAAGTATTAAAATAATTCACCTTTCAAGTGCTCCATACGTAAGTTCATTAAAAAGTGAGATGAAAATGTTCTCGATAGGGTGAGGGCAAATGGAGGAGGAATAGAAGGAATTTGGGAAGGCATTTTGGAGAAAGGACAAGTTCATTCAAATGCTATTGAGAGTTAGCTGGATATAGTGAAGGCTTTCATAAAGAGAAAATGAATATTGAGCGAAAAAGAGATGGGAAGAGAAAAGACATTTTGCACGAAATGTGGGAGACAATAGTGATAAGGTGATGAGAAATTCAACGGTGACGCACCATAGTTATAAATAATGAGTCCGATTTAGTTGATATAAGTGATTTCAAGATATGGTGCAATGTCCAAGCATTCGAGATACGTCCTTTAATATAACCACTCAGTGCAGTGATAAGAATTAATAAATTTTATGATTTTTTACGGCACCTCATTCCTTGCGCTGAGTCTCGATCTGATTTAACATTACTAATAGGTATAAAAGAGCAGTACATACCTTATTATTGGAGAGAATTTTTATCGCAAACGCACACTGGCAATTAAAATCAAAATAGAGCAATGACCCAGTTGAATAAGCAAATTATTGCAAATAAGAAGGAAGATCGTCAGGTTCAGGTCAAAGGAGGTGAACGCAACGTGCTCAGAAGTAACGCGAAACTGGCCTTAATTCTGTCTGGCTCGGATTCCTTCCCGAAAACCCAATAAATTCTTTTTCGTCTCCCTCCTCCGCAGGCCATTCACCCTGCAGCTTGGGAGGACAATCGCTGCATTCTTGAGGCCCGAAGCAGCGGAGGAGCGAGGCCTAATTTCAACCGATTGGGAGGCTGCAAAAATTTAGCCTGCCGCGATAGCGTTATCTCATTTCAAATATTGTGAGTTGGAGTGGGAGGGAGGGAGGAGGCGAGATGAAGATGGGAATGAGAGGGTGGATGCGTGGAGGGAGGTTGGACGAACCAAATCCGATGGATCCAATCGCAATCGGTTGCACCTGGAGACGGGTGAACGTCGGTTGATAAATTCTTTATCTCCAAATGTGAAAGGGAGCTCCGGTGTGGTTTTGGGACGAGTGAGGGGGGGGGGAGGGAACGCGGTCGGCCATGCAGACAGAGGGAGGGTGGAGGTGGGGAGGGGGTGCATATCGACGGCGACGCTGGTAAGGCATGGTGCTTGCATTAAAAAAAAACGACAAAGAGTGGGGGGGAGGGACCAACAGGATGTGTGTGAGAGAGAGGGGGTAAGTAGGGATGAGGGGAGCGTGGGTAGGAAAAGGGAAGACGCGCGAAGTGCCACGAGGCAGGAGTTTTTCAGCATAATCAGGGAACCACTGCAGGCTGGGAAATGCATGCGGAGGAAAGAGCGCGGACCAAAACTGCGCCGCGAACGGTTCAGTCATCCACCGCAGTATTTTTTTACCCACGAACGCGTGGAGTTGAACACCACTTCAGCGTAAAAACGAAAGCCTAACGTAGGAAGTTCTTGGGGGGGGGGGAGGCGAGGCCTCTTCTGGGATCAAGAGAGAAGGAAACTGTGCAATACTTACGCGCAATCTATGCCAGAAGATGCGGAAGCAAACGACTCAACCCAAGGGCAAAGTTGAGACCAATGGCCGCCACTTTCATTGGCATATTTTCAACCGTAGACAATATACCTGGCAAATAACAAAATAGTAAGAAAGTGGTTAGAGAAAAATAAAAAGAGAAATTGATTCTCAAGCACGTAATTTCAACTGTTCATTTTATGGAGAAAACATTATATTATATGACTGTACATTATCTTATAACTTTTAGTATTTTATATATGGTAAAATTGAGAACAGAAATACTTCATCGGCTTACTCAAAGATAGAGGGTCTACGCCCTTCAGGCTTTATGCCTTTGTGATACTGAACCTTTGTATCTCGCGACCCAAGAGAGCATACGTACGCACCTGTACTTTTCCCACACATTAAAAGTCCATATAAATAAATAATATATATATATATATATATATATATATATATATATATATAATATATTTATTTTTATATACACGATGACTTTTTAAAAGGTACAGAAAGCAAAAATAATTGAAATATTTTTTTATTCAATTTAAGATCCATTCATTAATAATAACTTCCATATTTTGACTGCGATTTCTGTCGTTTATACAGTATGTTCCATGCACCTGAATTAAGACGCGCAATATTTGCCATTAATATGGATAATAGCTCCCTCACTCTAAGGGAGCTAAATCAACAAAAACCTAAAGGAAAAACGATATGAGAGAGGAGTTCTGAGTAAACTCACTGAAGTTGAGGCAGGCAAAACATCATAGTTTCCCTCGGCGATAAATAGGAATGTAAGTCAACACATAAAAAAATTCCATGAAATTTAATGATGTTAACAATTGGTTAAGCAATAACTTTCTTCTGGAAAGACGCCGTATATTGATTTTTCTGTTTATTTTTAGGTCTAATGGAGACTTTAATCGAAGAAGTAGCAACCATATGTCCACCTGAAATATTATGGAATTCTTCAAAGAATTTTTCCAACGAATCTTCACCTCGACTGTAGACTCCGCATCACCCAAAGAAAAGTCATTACAGCTGGTCAGTAAAAAGAGTAAAATTCAGTTTTTTAGACTTTTCAGAACGATGTTAATAGAGTATTCTTCGGAGATTTAATTATAAAGCAAAATAATTTGTGTTTTGAACTCTGAGATAAGCAATATCAGGCATTACAATGGACATTTCACATTTGGGTTTGATTTAGGCTTCTTGAAACTAAATTGGATATTGTATTTCTGTTGAATTCGGGGTAAATTTACTTTTTGTGATTTATTATTCTATCAGATTTAATCAATATATCAGTATTTCAATCGCATGAAAGGTTGACTGTAGCCACTCCATTCTTCCCTTTATCATACCAACTTTCTTATACCCTGAGGAATCCTCCGATTTGCACCTCTCTTAATTTATATTTAATGCATCATCAATTTTCCCTTGGTCTTCCTGGTGGGGCATTGCATATTATATATCGTATATATTTATTTATTTATGAAAAAGTACATTATATCTCAAGGCGTGCTTGATCCACTAGATTCTTCTTTTTAGGGTAGCGAGTGTAATTTTGGAATCATTAAATATTTGAAAACTCTAAATCTTTTGGAACGTAAGCGTGTACTCCAACTGTTATTTTGGGGTAGAAGTATTTGGGGCTTTAGAACTAAATATTTTCAAAGCCCTAAAAGACTAAATTCTCTATCATGCAATCATGAATGGAAATTGAGTTCCACCCAGCTGAGCTGAGTGAGCCTACCATTCATTTTAGTTTTTTTCTGTCGCTCGATAACTACTTGATATTAAACAATATAATTTAAAACCTCATCAATTAACCATCAGAAGGTGGAGACAGCGCATCGGCAGGATACTTGGTGTGAAAACAAACACAAAAGGATCAAATTTAAAAATTCAAAATCGGACGTTAGGTCGTTAGAAGGGGAGCTTGACCGTAGGAGCATCCAACGGAAAAGTTTAGGAGGCTAGACTGGAAAATAGATAGGAGGACCTGAACGAAATTAAGTACTGAGAGGGATGAGGTGGCGAAGCGGTTAGAATACCGGCCATCTAAGGGGCTCATGCGAACTCAGGTTCGAACCTTGGTGGGGGCAGGTTTTTCAACCCAAGGCAGTTCCGTTTCAGACGGCGGGTCGTGAGTGCCCCATGCCTCGAGACGACCGTGTCACTCGGGCACGTGACGAGGACGCCGGACACCGTTCAAACACAATCGGATTTCCCTGCGCATTAATGGTCCAATGCATTCCCCACGACAGCAAATTATACGATGATCAACGCACCCGGTTTACCATCTCTTCACATCTCTTCCTCCAATAACACGCTGTGAAGTGGCCATTATTTTACATTGCCACTTCAATGGCATTTCTTGTCAAATATCTTGATGAAAAAACTTAAAAAATGCACCATCACGAAATAAACGCAACTGTCTCATATTATATACCTATTAAAGAAAAGAAAAACAAAACGAAAATTATAAAATAGATTAAAATGCATTAGATATTACTGAACAGATCGAATACTCGGGTGTCACATTAAAATCTAACATTTCATTGGGTACACGCAACAAAAGAATACTCGTGTCAACTTTCAAGAAAGAAGAAAATCTTCATTAGACGGATTGCAGGAAAATGTGATGAGACGGTAAGAAATATTCAGATCGCATTAGTTATGCAACATAGGGTAAATAAGGGGAAAGTATTTGGGATCCAAGAAGTTAAGCGTTACCTAATAAGGATTGGAAAAAGTTATGAGAAAATCTACTGGATTTGCTAAAAATTGATACGAAGAGAGAGTAAGAGTGACGGGTATGCTGGAGGAATTAGTTTGGAAGCCCCTTGATTCTCGAAGAGATCAGGTTAAGTACAGCAGACTAAGGCTTTTGGAAAGGTACAAGAGACCTGAGTTTTCTTACGATATTGAGGGAATTATCAAGCCACCAGATTAAACGAGGTATTGGTCGATTCGTTCACTGAGATAGAATAAGAGAAATAGACACCGTCACCGACAGATTCAAGGACTCGTCCTTCCCTCGCACGAATCACAATCAAAGCAAAATCGAGCCAAAGCACCCGAATATATTTAATTGAATACATTAGGAAAGGTTTGCATATGAGCTAATATATGATCAAACGTACATAAGTATGAGCTAATATTTGGGCTCGTATACTTGGTGTCCTATTAACCCCCGCCTCACGACCTTGCCGCAGATTTCGGGGTATAGTGCGGGTGTAGCTTTATTACAAATGCAATTTTAAATAAAAGTTCAATGTTGCATTGAAATCGGAACTCTTGAATTAAAATAAATCGTAGCTTATATATCACCTAATTGGCTGCTTCACACTAGTCAAAATATAATTGGTATTTTGAAAGATTATGGCTTAAACTGCAGGGAAACTTAAAGAAAATCATGATAAGCCTATATCCGCAAAATACTTATTCTTTTGCATAAAATTAGCATTTACTAAAACAGTGGTAGGGAAGGGGTAACATAGCGCCGTTAACTTCCATTTGTTTAGTATTATTTGCAATGCTATCTTAATTTATTCTGACGAAGTACACTTTATTTAGTCATTCTAGGTATCATAGCTTTTAAATGTACATTTAAAATTGTCTCAAAAACGGTCACTTCAAATTCTAGCACAATAATTTCTATTTGTTTGCTCTAGATATCCATATTATTCATCATTTCTTCGAAACTCCTACCCGACTTAATGCTGCCTAAAGCGCCTATCCACTTCCTTCGCCCATCTCGCTTGCATCACATTCTCCCTCATATTAGGGCCTTTAAGGAACAATCTTTCAATTTTTCCTGCAACTAATTTATTTGTTTTTTTTCGGATTTTCCCCAGCCACTTACTATCTTCGTCCACCATATTTCAAAAGCCTAAGATAGGCTTGATTTTAGAATTTACATAATAAACTTCAGGAGATTGAATATACTCGTACAAGGAGTTGTCGCGATATACATTTCTAGATTTTCTAGCTCATAATTTATCTGGGTAATTATTTCTAGCTCACTAAATTATTTTAATCCCCTTTTGACGTCTTTGATTTTCGTCGGATGCGGGAAAACTATTTCTGATGTTTCATATGGTTCCAGAGGGTTCGAAACCACCGTGTTTACACAACACCTTTATAAGGGACTAGAACCCACATTTGTTTAGAAGGCTTTCTAACTCAGGTAGATAAATAAATGGTTAAAACATAGGCTAAATATCTTACATAATCGTAAATCTTAAGCCGATCTATAACTTTTGAAATACTAAAAATTAATTACTATTACAAAAACCCCAAGATTGATTGGCGCCCGGATATAAGGTCAAAGAGGTACAATTCTTAAAGTAACACATTATACATGCCATAGCAAGCCATTTTCCTATACAACCTAAGAAAAAATGGCGGCTTTAATGCCAAGTCACCTTAGTGAAATTTTCAGACTAGTTAGAATAGTTTGTAGCTCTTTATCTAACTGTAATAACACTATTATCATTCATGAACGTTGATCTGGCGTTTATAGAGTGCTGGCATTGACTGAAACACTGCTGTGAGAGTAGGACAGAATGAAACAGTTTAATTTCATCGTTTAAGATTATATGACTTCTCTCTACTTGTTCCTATACTTATAGTAACATAAATTTGATGGTCCATGCTCGTTGTAGAATCTCCTTATTGCTGAATGCAGCCCAGAGGCGGTTGGAAGCTACACAAAAGATAAACAAGAGGCTTTCATTTCATTCAAAATATCGGAATACTAATCTGGTTATCATTAAGGAGGAAATGATGACTTTGCCTTTCTTTAACACTCTAAGGAGAACTTCCGATTGGTTAAAATTTTGTTTAATTCAATTAATGCCAAGGAAGCCCAAAACTAATATTTTTCATTGGTATTTTTGGGGATTTGAAAAGAAATATAGGGAAGGTATATTATTGCTGGATCATCTGGAAAACCATTAATCAAAATCACCTTTTGCCCATTTTGGCGATATAGTTTAACTCTCAGGTTGAATATGTAAATAATGCTATAATATCGTGTGATTGCATGAGTGAATACACGTCTACAGTGAGTGTTTTTCCTTAGATAAAATCTTCCTTAGTTTCTCCTTAGATAAAATCAATAACATTAGCTTAACTACGGATATTTGTATAAAAAATGTGACACTGAAGAACCAATTAGGAATACATTGTAATGAAACCTAGTGCGAAGTATTATAATAAATATCAGATAGAAATTAACACGTTAGGAGAAAAATAAAAGTTCGAAAGCAATGCCGAGAGAAACTTTGATTATTCCGCAGCTAAAAGACTTTCCCAATAAGCATAACATGGAGACTTTTTCTACCTCGAATTAACGTGCATGTCTTTCATTTTTATGCGCGAAGTTTCCCGTAATTAAATGGAGATCGTTACTGATCTTACTTTTGTACATGATGCTGACCACTTCATGATGAACAGTGCCTAAAATTTGCCAGTAATGCCTTGGATACATTGTATAAAAGATCTCCTGAGATAATCCACGCCTGCACGCACCGCTCATTTCTATATCAATCATTTTAGACAAATATTTCAAGCAACAAACTGCCCATTAAGCCACTTAATCCGCCAGATGTCTAACAAAAGTTCTATTAGAATATGATTTTTTTCAAATTACGTATTTTGAAGTTAATATGGTCACCGATAGTTCTTACCATTTGGTAATGTTAGCACACAGCCAGAAATGAGTGCATATAAGGAAGTGGAGTACAAAGGTATGAGAACAAAAGTCAAAATTTTCGCTGCTGAAGAAAGCAGCGAAGATTATAGTAAAGTCTTGTGATATTTCGGGCCATGAGCTGAGATATTAAACCTCTCAAACATGCTTTTTCCTTATACTTGGTTAAAAGGTTCGCAGGATTAAATCCCCAGTTGTTACATGCAAATGAAAGACAGTAGAAAGCTACAAAAATACCTCGTGTATCAGCATGAGGAACGATTAACAATAAGGACTGGGCTAATGGGACCACCATTGTCAGCACCAAGTTTTCCCTATCCGTGAGCACATCTGGTGAAATTTAGAATTTTCTTAGAATGCATTTCTTCTAATAATAAACACTGAAACGATTACACTTGATTGAACGTTTACAAATCCTGCCTTGTTCTTGAACGCGAGCTCAATTTACTGGAGTGTCTTTCTTTGGAATCGTCTTGGTCTATACAGTTTTTTTTGGCAATCTAAGTTTATGCTTTGTTGTTAACGTGAATTTTAGGCCATACACTGACTTTTGGGGAAATTAAAATAGGCGGAAAGGAAAACAATCAAATTCTAGGCATGGTAGCGGAAGAGATGCGGATGTTGGGAGAAATTTGAACGCAGGCAAGTGGCTGTCGGATACACTGAGATATAGTAGATAGATAGATAGAGGTCTTTATTGTGGCGAAATTGAGTCCTAATGGTCCCTTCTTCCACTGAGAGGTGATGGGATGCTGAAAACTGTAATAGGAAGGAGAATTCTGTGAAATCAAAGTTGAGGAAGAAAATGAAGAGGCATTTCCGATGAAATGAAAGGGATCAGATATTATTCTTAGCAAAAGAAAGTGTTATTGTAATATTTAGTATGGGGTTTAAGAACATTTTTTGCCATACTGGTGAGTTTTTAGAAAGTCATGCGTCCACATAAAACCTACCCTAACTCGGCAGAACACTGCTAATAATTGCTTACGCGCCATTTTATCCACTTCCTCTGGCCACATATATGCTAATGCAATTTATTTATGCAAATAAGCAATATTTAACTTTAATGTTACATGTCTAGAGTGAAATCACCTTCTACCACACGCCCCAGCGCTGGATTCCAATATACAATGCAGCTGTATATGTAGATATTAGAAAGATAGGAAAAAATACTTTCAGTGATAAAACCCAGATGATAAGTGGATAGAGCATATATCACTGATAATTCATGAAAGATAATTTTTATGCGCATGCAAGTACTACCAAAATACCGTCATGGCTATATTAGGAGACAAGCAGCTACTGGAGCCGTATGTACTTGAAATATTGCAGAGAATCAGAGTTTAATAAACATAGGGGATGAGAGAAGTATTGTAGAGCAATCCACTAGCAGAAAGAACGATTGAAATAATTTATTTATCCCCAGGAAAATATCCAGGGGTTCTGAGTTGAACGTCTCATCTTATAACTGGCGATCTGACTTTGAACTGTCTCTGGCATGTATCAATAATCAACTTCGAGCTCACCTTCATCTATTACACCAATAGTAATACCAGATGAGGCCCCGAGGACTTTTGCAGGAGTTTATTAGAATAACAGCCATCAAATATGCAACTGCAGGTGAATTTTGAAAGTACGCAAAGGAATAGTGGGCGGATGACAACAAGGTTTGTCCATTACAATCTCTGGGGTGGTTCTCTGGTTTCATTAATGATGGGGATTCATCAAATGTAAATAAATTTTTCCATCTACTATTTCTATTATTTTCCTTCGGAAATATAACCTAGGGATCTAATGTGGGGTTCTGTAAGTCTCCTGGTGTTAGAATCAGAGTTGTGCGTCAGAAACTTTATCAGAGCCTCCGACGTTGAGCACACCCTGAATGGGGCAGTGTCGGAAAAGAAGGTTAGGGTATAACCCTTTAAATAATGTAACTGCGGGGAGATATTAATTTATTTTATAAAATGTTACGAAATCGAAAATAAAGATGAACATGAGGGTCACGTGCCTCATATGTTTACCTCATTTGCATTTGCAATAGCGAATAAGGTAAGCGAAAATGAGTTTTTTCTATCTTTAAGTGTGGGAGATCATTTATATTCTTTAATGTTTACGCCAGAAGGGATCACATGTACACCTCTCACGTGAGGAAAAAATCTTGAAAGGAAACTTGAAAAGATCGCTGAATGAATTCCATCCCCATAAACTTAAATAACGCAAAAAATCAATCTAAAAAAAAAAGATCACGCTAAATAATGGGAACAATTCCTTTGACAAAAGGACGGGAAATTTGACCGAACGCACTCTTTTTCGTTTAATGGAGAGCTGCCGCGAGAAATCTCCAGCATAAATGGCACCCGTTGTCACCGCGCTGCATTTATCACCACACACACCACCACCACCCCCCCCCCCCACGTCCTCCCAACACTGCACCCTCTCTCTAAGCTCGGCATCCGAGTCGAGACGTTCGTTCCCACATTCCGCGATTCCGAAAAAAAGGAACGGAACCCAGATTGCTGGAAACGGGTTCCCAATCGCCCTTGTGCTGCTGCTCACCTTGCCGCTCCTAACAACAAAAAAAATAATAATGCGATCCACCGGCCATAGATGGGAGAAGGGAGTAAGGAAGTATCGAAGTGTACAGAGGGAAAGAAAGGAGGACCATGAGAATAAGGTTCTCTTTCTCTCTCTCTCTCTCACACATACACTGGAGGGGAAGTTGGAAGATGTGGTGATGGCGATTGGTGCGAGGGTGTGAGTGTGTGTGTGTGAGAGTGCATTGGTCGAAGGGTATTTGCAGCGCGGGGGGGGGAGTGGAGACTGAGGAGCCCCCCCTCCCTCACAAGATGGACAAAAAATGGGGGAGACGTCCGCATGGGACGAGGAGGTGGTGTGAAGTTCAGTGGCACGAGAGGGAGGGAGAAAGTTCGCAGGGGTGAGAGTGTGGTAGCTCCATGAGGACGGTCGGTGAAGTTACCGGCGGAATAGGAGGGGAAGATCGGTGAGCTAAGGGAAAGAGAGAGAGTCTATGAGCAGGGGATGGTCGTAGTAGCACCTGGAAAGCCTCCTGACAAGTGTTCTTTTTTACCATTTCCCTCGGCCTAACATCTCTCCCCTCTCGCCTACCATTCCCTAGACTCACCATCCCTGGCCCTTCTGGATCTACTAACCGCACTCCTCCTAAGCCTCCCTAACTTCCATTTTCACCCTATGCACATCCTCTTCCTCTCTCTCCCGTGCCCCCTCTCCCGTTCCGATGTCTCACTCCTAATTCAAAGCTGACCAGGTAAGCTCCCTAAGCAGTGTGCCGGCCGGTCGATCCGCAATTCGCGGATTCGAGTCTCGCCCCAGGCATTGACGCTGGACTTTTAGATTCCGCCTTTTAAAGCGGAAGGGATTACAAACGGTATGAGGTGATCTTGGACTGGAGGAAGCCGGGGGTGAAGTATCGAAATGCCAAAATCCCTTGCTCCACTGTGAGAAAGAAAAGTGGATGCGGAAAATTTCATAGGAATCGCACGAGACAATGGAAATGAACTGCCCTTTGAATTCAACATCGTTTGAGACCAGGATGGAGACGTCTATTTAGGAATGAAATCAATCACCGATCGGCACAAATGCCGCAGGATTTGGTTTCTAATGGATAATTTCGCATGAGGCCCTAGCAGGGTACATAAATAAATAAATAAAAATAATGCAGTGAAGGTTTGATATTTTTGGTTGTGTATCTTGCGAGCCAATAATGAGTACTTGAGTCTGTCAGTGGTCTGCTTCGTCTCTCATTTTATCTTGGTGGTCCAATCCACCCATGTGAGGCCATTGTAATTCTCTTGATGTAACTAGTGATTTTGGGTGTTCTCTACCTTACTATTTGTCTAGAAACTAAAATAAAAAATAACTAAATACAATGCACAAAATTACTGTGGCTAAAAAAGAAACATTAGACTGGCCAATCGAGTTTTTCGCAAGTTTTTCACGCTATCATTGATAAACCATGGAGCATTAAGTATCTTTTCAAAGAAAAATATCGAATGATATCAAATATTTACTTGCTCTACTTCATATAAATTTATACCAATCCAGTGTTTATGTTTGACGTGATCTCATTAAATCCTCAGCTTGTGGACTGCCTCTCAAACTTCTCATGCCCTTTTTACTGTTTTCATTGTAATCGCCCTTCCTCAGTCATTCTCCCATTTGGTAGTCCTTTCATTATGGACATAAATGAGACATGGCTTGTGTCCAATTATTTTCATCTCCTTCTCGTAAGCAAGCATATATTAGATTTCTTGCTTCACTCATTTATCGAAGGAAACCATCACTAAGAACTCAATATATATTAATTTTGTTTTAATCATTCTTTGGTAGCGCCACATTTCCATCATTAACAATCCCTTTTTATACCTGTATTCCAGAAATACTCATGTTAAAATAAACTCCAAATGAAATTTAATTCAGCCGCATCTTTTTGTAACCATTTTTCTTACTTCTGTTCATCAATAGTAGCTTCATCTGGTAGAATTAATGTCTTCTCTCGCTGGCCCAAGTTGGTAAATTTTCCTCGCACATCTTGATCTGCATGGGAACTAACTACTTAATGAACACTCTCTCAGAAAATCATATTTTTGTTTCAGCTTTGGATCGTAGACTATTTCAAGGTTTTATAATGCAATTCAATTTTTCATTCCTACTAGCACCTTTCCTAGAAGGTTATCTGAGAATGGCTACCAATATAAAAGATGTTAAGTTCAGTACCGTCGCGTGCGCTTATAATAATTTAGGCCATGACTTTGTCAAAAAATCCCAATGCTCAGATTTTCCTCCATTATCAACAAGTGTGTTCCCATTTCAATCTCGTCTCTGATTGGGGGTCTTGCAACGAGTGACAGTTCGTTAAGTAGTAGTAGCCTTCTCGTTGGGTACTGTCGGCTGGGATTTCTTAACACGAACTTTTCATTCATTCTTACTTCGCATTCCCATTAGCCTATCTTGTATTTCGTCGTTTCGATAACAAATTATTAACTTTCTGGCGCATTGTCAGCTCTTGAAATTTTGTACTCTTCCCTGCCTGCTTCGGTTAGGGCACAAATGTAGTGCGTGGCAAGTACTCGTTATTTATTGGAGAATACTTAATTAAGGAATTAGATATGCTAAAGAAAATTCGCTAGATTTTGCAAAAAAGAGAAGAGTAAACATGACCGGTATGTTGTAAGAATTAGGTTGGGAGGAGACGAAAAGAGCAGAAATGACATACTACCAGAAAGGTGCAGGACGTATAGGTTTTCTTGCGACACCAACGGAAATTATTATGGCCCTTAATTATATAGTTATAGGTAGGTCATTATATAGTATATATTTGATCACCGAGGTAAAATGAGAGGAATAGACACCATCAATGAAAAATTCAAGTACTCATTCTTCCCTCGCACGATACGGAATGTTGTCAAAATCAATCCTGATATAAGATTCGTATTTGCATTCACTTAAAGGTCACATTATAATGATTTAATCAATTACTGCATAATAAATTTAGATATTTATATGTGTTTGTAAGAGTGTTTATGTATATTACCCAATATGCATAAATTTTAATACATGTAGGAACTAATTCATTGTGCCTGTACGTTGATGCCCCCGTCAGCCGTTCTTGCAGTGGCTTGTCGGATATTGTGCAGATGTAGACGTCTTCTTTCAGAGTCAGAACTTCATCTGGACTCTTAATCTATTCCCTTGATTCTCTCCAGTCTGCAGATCTTGCGACTTTTTATATTTAACTTTTCATATTTTGTCACCTTTCTCCGAGAAATTCGCTAATATAACAATTTTCCATTTTCTCCTTCTGTACACAGGCATTGCCGAAATAGTGTACAGTTTGCATCAAACTTTCTACTCAAATTAAGCCTTCTTTGATGACGACATGTTATTTTATATCAGTGGCATTTCAATAGAATTATATTATATATTATACGTGGGTTAATTTCAATACATACACCAGTTTAAATTTTCTGTTAATATTAATGATCCCTACTTCTCTGATTTACAGGAATGTGACCAATTTCCTCTCTTCTATTGTCCCCAGTCATCTTTTACATGCATCTTCCCCCAAAAAGGCATAAAACTGCTTTCTGTACATTGCTTTTTCGCATTTCCAACAAAAATACGATAAATTGTTCACTCTTTCATTTATTTTCTACTGTATTTTGCTTTGATTCCTTCGAAGATAGTATCAGTTTTCCATTATTATTCGACGTTACTATTCTTAAACATTTTTATCGCATTCGTGGCATTAAGATTCGCATCAATATCCGCGTAGTGGTTTGTTTTTGTATGTAAGCATGCAATCAGTATGATGCCCGTAGTTTTATTGTTATCTTCACCAAGATACCACTATCCTTATATCGTAGGAATCCTTCGCTCTCATTGCAACAGCCTTCCGCAGCACTATCCTCGCCCCAACATTTCCATTTACGGTTCCTGTGGGTGTTCTCCCGCAACTGCCACTCCAATGGTCTCCTTCTTCAGGGCATTCCATTTCGCTTATACCTAAGATGTGTAACCCCATTCAACGCGTTACTAATTTAAGATTCTCTAATCTTCCACACGTCCAGAGTGACCTGACATTCCCAAGTCCCAACTTAAATTGACTGACACACTTGACTGACATATTCTCTCGAGTATTACCCACCCCGAAGATCCGAGTAGACTAGTTCACCTGCGGAATATTTTACTCGTGAGGGGTTCCATCACGTCTTGAGTTAATAGAAATTCGTAGAGTTAATGAGTTAATGAACTGCTGATCCTCTTGATATGGTGTTATCCCGTTTTCTTCCGTATCGCAGTACTACAGCCGTTAAAGTAATTTTTTCACAACGCCTGCGATGAAATGAGCGTTGCCGTACCGATCAGTGTGGTCTCCAACCTTCACTCGCATGGATGGGAGATGTTGCCCCCTCCTCTGTGAGTTTTGGGTCACGTGTCGCTCGCCAAGTCACGCCACAATCTTCATAGGATTTTGTAGTATATTTAGGCCAACTTACCCAAGGATGGACGCCTATTCCCGGCGAATTCCATCACTATTTTCCATGTATCCTCTATTGCGGAACACAGGCGCATATTTTTCAGGCAACACGGACACGTTAACCGAAAGTATCTGAAACATTTGAAGGGTTGACCGAGCAGCCTTAATAAAGAATGCCGTGGCCGAGCCAAAACGTTCTTTCATACGTTCTCCAAATTTAACAATTTTGCTCATTGTAAGTATTCAATGAATGAATGGAAACCTTCGGATTTCATTTCCGCCCGAGGAAATCCGGTTGACTATCCATTCTTTCTTCATGTGCTTCCTCGCCCATTTTTCTCCAAATTTCTTTTTTTCACCTCTCTTCTTCTCCCCTCAACGCGGCTGCGACAAATTTAATAGGAGTACCTTTCCCCGAAAAAGGAAAACCCTTTACTCTTCTCTCCCCCAAAGATCCATCTCCGCCCCCCTCTTGTTATTCTTTTACCCAGTCCCCGAGACTCTCCTCCCTGTCAGACCCTACCCCCACCCCCCAACCTCTCTTCGCACCCCCCGACCCACTCATACCCTCCTATTCCTCACCCCCATATCCTTTGGACGCCCCGCCCCCCCTTTCACTCCCACCCCGCCCTTTTAATTCGGGGTCGTTACCCTTTTTTCCCCGTCGCCCACCCTCGTCCCCCTTCTTCCCCCAGCCCCCCCAAACCCTCTTATGCATCCCCCGCATGCACCCTCCCTCCCCAACCCCCCTAAACCCCCCAACTGTTCCCTCCCTCGACGACCGCCCACCCTCCTCCTCCACCTCCCTTCCATGTCTACCGCACTTTATGCATAGGCAACCCTCCAACGCCCTCTCTCCTTCACTCGCACAGACTCCCCCATCCGAAGAAGAAAAAATAAAAGAACTCTCGCGCACACAACCCACACACACACACAGGCATCACCTCTTTTTATCGCTCCTCATTGTTTTCCTTTCTTCGTTTGCTTTGTCAAGCGATCGCTATTCATATTTATTATTCACTCTCTTCCTCCCTCCTCTTCCCCCTTTCGTGCATATTTCTTTCAACGCACTCCTCTCCTACTACTGGGAAAAAAACATTCGAGCGTCGCTATTTCTTCGCATTCGTGTTTTTCGCCGCTCGTCATGGACGTCAGAAGGAGCTTTTCGAAATTCGAGGACGCAACTATGACAACATTCTCCACCGCACACGGCTGATTTTTATTTTCATTCCTTCAGAGTGATAGACAAAATATTGAATCCCACCAATCGGATGACATATTTCCATGATGTGAAACTGTAGCCAAAAACCGGTTAACATTGAATCGGGAGAGATTAGAATGCTCAGGCAGGAGTAGAAAAATGACAGATTCAAACTCCAGGACTGATAAAAAACAATTTTTTACGTATTTCAGCATCTATAATAGTAGGTGCATGTAGTCATTCGTCTTTATTGTTGAGGAAAATTTAAGAAAATAAATTCATAGCTCCATTCAATGATATGTTAAAGCCTGGTGTCTACGCAATGCAGTGGTCCGACTTCATATGTTGTGTTATGGATAGATAGGAATATAAGAAAATTCAATCATTTAAAATCATTGCCTGAATTTAACAAGAATGCCCAATGGATTTGAGCATTAGGGTGGATCCATATAGTTGTACCAAAACTTATTAACGCCTTTCTCGATATAAAATTATAAATCCTGTACCCTTTTCCCAGAAGACAATATTGTAGAGAAACATTTTGTCACAAAGTGATAACAAAGAGTTGTAATATAAAGACCAATTAATAGTCCCAATATAAGTGAATCATTTTATTCTACAGACATATAAAATCCTGCAAGGGAAATCATCAAATTTTATCAGCGTCCATAAGAAAAAATTGGCCAAGAACTCAGCCACTGATATTAATCAGTGGCTTTAGCACTCACTGTATGAGTCTGTATTCTCCTTTATAACCATTTATCAAGACCTATTAACATTCATCAGTTTATAATAAATTGGAAAATTATGAGAATTCTAGCAACAAAATATGGAAATGAATTTAGGAAAATCGTCGCGGAATTAGAAGAAAATAGATAATTCATTCATCGACAAGGATTTTGTAGTTTACGTTGATTTGCTATAAGTATCATCTAGTAAATGAGTCATGGGAACTTTAGCTAAATTCACATTAATCGCAGAAATATACCTGTATTACTAGTTAAGGAGTTCCAATGCATACACTCAGGAACACAAAACCCTGCGCTGCTGTCCGATAAATCTGTTCGAATTGTCATGTTGCCACAAGGTCTGTCAAAAGACCCTCTGTAGATGATAGTAGGGAGGTGCAAATAACACCAAATCAATCATTCTCTTTACTAGAAAATCGTGGGAGTTTACTAGAACGTAGATATATAATTAAAGTACTATTACTGACAACGGCACCACGCTAAAAGTTCATTATGCAGATAGCACTTAGGCAAATTACCATAATTAAATGCTAATGAGAATAATTTTTTGATTAATTTCCAATCCCTCATTAAATAGCTTGGAAAACAGGCACTCGTTGATGTCCCACCAATCGAAAAGAGAACGGAAAACCGATTTCTTCATCCTCCCCGATAACTGAACCTTTACGTACATTAAAATAAAACTCTTGCGGCTATCCAAGTAACCCATGACGATAAAATTTAGACTCACACGCTGCTTTGAACAGGTATAAAGCACAGAATTAGCTCTAATAACTCAATTAACTTCTCGCTAGCCTACCACTTTCCGCTCTTATCTAGTTTTGTGATGCAAACAAGTTTCCTCAACTCTTGCCGCAACCTTTTCTCTTATCTATTCCATCTCCTAATTCTTCTACTCCACTTCGAATTTGTCTTATTCGCCTTTAAATCGCTCACATTTTGTTTAATTCCTTTTTCCATTGAGTCTACCACCTAAATTCGGGTTTTCTTTTCCAGAGGTAAAGGGTCTCACCCAAAAGGTTTTCCCAAGATTTATCCCTTAAGGACTGCTTCCTTTCATGAATAATTATAGCTCAAATGGCATCATCTCAGTCTCTTTGAAATTGTGGAGGCGGCTGTTGCGCAGCGTTAACGGTCAACCATGCGTCCGCTAAATGCCAAGATCTCACGCGCGTGAGTCAGGTTCAGTTCACATGGCGTCAAATATCAATCCATATTATCCTTTTATCAAATATTTTTAATTTAATCACTAACAAAACTAAGGGAGGCCTTTTGCTTTAAATTTTATAAGATGATATCTCTCAGGTTTAGTAGTAGCCAATCATCAACCATTTATTATATTATTAGTGGTAATATTTACATCTCAGTTGTCCAAAGGCAGTTCGAGAAAGTTAACTTAAGACAAGAATACGTCATTTTGATGGATACCAAAATAATGTATTCATGAATATTTATAAATGAGTTCCGGTAAAAATAGTGATTTTAAATCAAACAAATACATGTACATAAAATCAAAAGATAAACTTAAGAATTAGAATCATGCCAGGTTCCTTGCTTGACCAAAATATCACCCATGGGAAACATATATGAGAAATATGATGAAAAACTAAAGGCAAATGGGATTTTGCCTTTAAATGTGGCGAAAATGTAAAATAAGAATTGCTATATTTCTCTTGTCACCCTAACGTTGTGTTGCAAATATGTTGCTTATATGATGTCACTTAAATATGTTGCAAATAAATGGGATTACCTCTGAATAAGTATGATTTTCAAATCGAGTGTAGCTCAGACTGAAATTTCAAAAGTATACTATAGTATGATTAACCTAGGAGGCGTCAATAATAGATTTAAAAAAAATGCTAGATGAAGTATGAATCTTTAAAGAAAGATAAGAAGGAGGTCAGATCTCATGCGCAAATACGAATCAGATTTTTTAACCAAATACAGGAAAAACCTTAAGCTCCAACTAAGTGTATCTCTGAAAACTGAGCGCTTCCCATAATGTTTATTTGGGGTAGACATTCTACGCAAATGTGAAATCATGTTTCCACCAAACCAGCTATCACACAATCCTTCCCTCTCTAGATGAATCGGACTTACATACTTGGATAGCCAACTATCAGTTTTATCAATCATTTATTTGATTTTACAAACAATTTTCACTGAATTCAATAATGTAGAAATCAATGTAGAGAATTTTCTCACCAGCTTTTCCTTGCTTAATAAAATATACGGTAAGAGAATAAAGAGTACAATGGAGGATTTTGAGCGGTGGGCAGTGGAAAGTAATGGAAAAGGTAAAATGAATTGAAAAAAATAATATGTTGCAACTATTAACACACCTGCGAAAAAAACTTCATAAAAATATTATGAAGTCAAGTATTTTTAAAAAGTATTACAAAAAAACGGTACAGGAAATATCAAAAAAGATCACAGGTATGATAGGGTGAAAATCCTAATAAACATACCGTTATATGGAAGATATACTTGTGCAACAAATAGAGTTCCCCTGAAATCGATATGAATCCGCGTAATCTGTTTAAGTAAAACAAGCTAAAGGTTAACTGGTTGTTCGCAAATTAACGGATAGAATTACTACATAGTGACAAATATGAGGAGAAGGAAAATCAATTCACTTACATTACCATTCAGATTGTCTCCTTTCGTGGTACCCACTACTTAAAAGAATCCTTAGTTCGCCGGTATTCAACCACCGTTTTGTACTTCCGCGTTCCGGACCATTTGAATGCAATATCATTTTGGGAAATATTGTGAGGAAGCCTCTGTTTGCTTCTAGATACCTACTAGATCCAAATGAAACTAGTAGCTTTTGCTCAAAAGAAATCATTTGGACATATTGGAAGCGGTCATTGATATACAGTGTTTGCTAAGGATAAATTTCTCTACAGCCTGCGTTTGGATTCAAAGCGGCCGAAGTTCAGAAGCATACTCTCGGTATCTCCGCCAAACAGTCATCATCTATATTTTGACCATGACAAACCTTTTTAAAAAAATACTCGCGAGGAATCAGCACAAATACCCACAACGGAATCCGAACCTCTACAGATAAACTTGTCAATAGGCATGCAGATTCTCTGTGGTTGAGGGGGCTTATTACAAAAAAATTGTCAGGTGGCTGAAGTGTCCTGAATCATGGGAAGATGCCATGCTTGTAACGATGCACTTATAGTAAAGTGACTACACGAAAAATAATTCAGCGTTATCGGTAAAATTCCGATAAACGGACCTCGATTCGCGTGCAGCAGTTATATAATGACGACCCAGTTCACGCTCTTCATTAGCCTGACTAAGAGGCGTAAAGCATTATTGGAAACAATTGAAGGCAATAAACTTTCGATAAAGTTTTTTTTTGCCGCGGGAGCAACAGAAACAGTAAAGCCTGCAAGGCACCGTCAAAAATCGACCGTCTAAAATCTGAACCATTGGGCAGATCTGTCATTATTGCTTTCACGCCCGATCCCGATTGGAAGCCAGGCAGAATGGCAACGGCTTGTTAGATTTACGACACCAACAGTGAAAAACAAAAGGCAATAAATTTTAATTTGTGTTCAAATGGACTTTAAACCGGCCGAGGGCTCTTTAGCAGTACGCTCGAGCCGCCTGGAAAGAGTCAGTGATATCAACCAACCACCAATGCCGTCGGGGACTTGAAAGAGAGTATTGCGCTGAAACAATGCGGCAGCTATCAAACCTTAGTTCTTTTCCGCAGTAGTTTCGAGGCAATGTGAAAGGGTAAGGCACGTTATCAGCGGATTCACTGGACTCCCCACCGTCAGAGACGAAACCGATGGAAGGCTGGCAAAGTTTATTCGTTCACTTCTCGCTGCCATCGTCGGGGAGGAGAATGACTCTCAGTAGATTGATTATACTCTCCAATCAACATAATAGGGGTTGTCGTCCAATCGGAAGAAAAATCGCGATTTCATCGACGGATACAGTAAATGGTACAGTGATGAGTGAAAAATCAGCGAGGGAATTTTTCTCTTCGCCTATGGACCGTCCGAAAAACAAGTATGAAAATGCGAACAGGCGGCAACCCCCACTTGTGACGTAACCGCGACGTCACCGAAGGGCCTCGACGTTCCGTAGCGACGTCCTGTTGACTTGAGAGATTCATGAGATAAGTGACGTCAAAGGAGCGATCCGCGCCCAAGCATGGAAAGAGTTGAGATATCGGCATGCATTGATCTTCCCTAATCCGTCTATAAGGTGGCCCCAAGACGGCGGAAAGGGGAAACTATTCTTAATACGTGCCATTAGCTTTCTTTCTTTGGAAACTAAAAGTTGGAAAAAATTAGTGAATATCCCCTTTTGCAAACATCTTTCCTTCCCCCCCCCCCCCCAAAATCCACCTCTGCGCCATCCTCAACCTCTCCTTCCACGTCTCCATTCACTCGACATCCTCTTCGTGTCCCCACTCACTCCTTTCTCTCTCTCTATCTCTCTGTCCTCCCTCCTCTCCCGTCTGATTCCTTCCTAGCTCCTTTTTTCACCTCCACATTCGGCCTCCTCCCCCGACTCTTTTCTTCTACCACTCTTCCTCCGCCCCTCCCCGCCCCCTCCGCCTAGTCCTCCACCCCCTCCTCCCTCCCTCCCTAACCTCATCCTCGGCCACGGACCTCTAGCCCCCTGGAACCGGTTCCTATTTGTCCTGTCTCGGTGCATGTGTGTGTATGTGTGTGTGCATTTCGAGGTGCATGGAAGGAGCGGGGGCAAGTAGGAGGGAGGGTCGGCGGAGAGGAGCGTATGAGAAAGCGGGGGGGAGGCTGGAGAGAGGCGGGGAAGGGGACTTGCATCCGCAGGAGAAGTGCATTGTGGGCAAAAGCGGAGGTGCGGTGGGCAGATGAGGGGTGGGATGAGAAAGTGATGGGGACGATGGTGGGGGGAGAGAGTGAGGCAAAAGAGAAAAGAAGGGGGTCCAAGCAAGGGGGGGGGAAGGGAGGAGGGAGTTAAAGTAAAAGGTTGGGGAGGTGAAGTGGGAGGGTCGGGGGGAGGGAGAGAGAGGGTGCGAGGGGAGGGGGACAGTACAGAGTTGGGGGGGGTTGGAAAGGATCGCATTGCCCCCTCTCTCCACCTCACCCCCCCCCTATCCCCTGCGTGCTTTTTTTTACCCTTCAAACCCTCCTCCCTTATCCCTTCCCGGCGGCGTCTCTTCGGCGATTCGGTGCTGTTGCCCTCCGCACAGACCATGGAGGACGCCAGGGGGAGTGATGGTAGGAGGTAGGTAGGGCGCGGAACCCCAGGGGGGCGGGGAAGGGGTCGCGGCCGGACGAGGGGAAGGTTCGAGAGGAGTGTGCATGCATGCTCGAAAGGGGAGGAGGAGTGGCGGTGCAAGGGTGAGAGGGGGTGGGGAACGGTGGTGGTACAAGGAGATCGAAAAGGAGGTAGGACTGTCATAGTTCGGCATCGGCAAATGATGGGCTTTCAGACCGGGGGGACATGAATCATAATCTCTCTCTCTCTCTCCCGAAACGAGAAAATGCGGCAGAACGAATCGAGATAATTCGAGCCTCGCCGTGCGTCGGCCGAGTCGGTAGGAGAGGCCGAACGCAAGCGAGTCTCCGAGAGAGAGAGAGAAGAAAAATAAATCTGCATTACATTAAAATTTTATCGCGATTGCATCTGATCCCTTCAGGCACGCAACCGCAAGCTTAAACTCTTGAGAACGCGCACCACAATGCAATGGAATTTCACGCAAGACACCCATTTTTACAGGCGTCCTCCAAGCGGACAGCCTGGAGACGTTGGAACACCTTCCGACGATGCTAGAGCAATGATTACCTTAATATAACATTACTGTATGATACAGATACGCCCGTTACCAAAATGGAGAACCACTTAAGTTGAGTAAGTTTAGATTTGTCTGAAAGGGGAATACATACATAGGAGGCGAAATGATGGGGGTTATGAGAATGGAAATTTCCTTTCCCCTAAAATGCGAAAATCTTTAGATAAATTTGAAATTGAAGTGAGTTTTTTAATAGTACTGATGTTTAGGAGATGATAGAGGTGTTTAGGTACTGCAGTGTTTAGGAGATAGTCTGAGGAAAGAGTCGATTAGCTAATATTTGGAACGGAAGTTCCACTGTATGAAGCTTATGAGGTGCCGTAGTGAGTGGGCAATGACGAAGGATAGAAGTATGATAAGAGATAATATGGGCCCGAGCGCAATATATGTGAAAAAATGTTGAATTATGAAACATAGAATGATGAAAAGACGGAGTGTAATACAAAACATAACAAATTGACCTAAAAACCATTAAAATAGACAAACAATAGACGCATTAACGTCTTCGATAAATTAAATTGATCTGTGGGAGAAAAAAATGGTTACGGCGTAAAATCCATTGACTCGTGCATTTAATAATTATTTCTTTATGCTTCAATTCTCTTAGATCAACGAATTCAGTGAAATAATGCAACTGCAACGAGGTCAGCGGTCTCTCTCTCTGGTGCACAAGATACAAGGGTAAATGTTGGCCGACCTGAGAGAAGGGTAAGCGATTCAATGCACTCTCCCCATCCAAATTGAATGTTAAGGTTTGGAGGGAGGGGAAAATAGACGGAGCAGCTTACGTATTGGTCCCCCTTGTGTCCCGATGCAACAGTGACAGAGCCGAAACCACTAACGGCTGATTTCGTGCCCTCCACTGATGACCGAGGGATCACTCTACTCATTCAAGTAGGGACACTTTACTTTATTCAGCTACTTAAATAGTTTTAAGGGCGATGGTATTGAAATGAAAACACTCAAATGTTGAATGATTTGATTTTAATTATGAGTAAGAAACGAACACACACCACATCCAACAAGCGGCAGCATCGTGAAAACGTTGCCAAATTTCCCGACTCATGGCTTTCACGAAAACTGAAAAGGGCAGACCGAGTTTGGGACACCCGAATACGCGATATCAAGCAAGCATTTTTGACATTTATGTTCACCTGGAAACTTGAGGAGGCTATTTGAATTTCTCCACGAAAGTGTGTGGCGGTCACAGACGCAAAACTCGTTAATGGACTAATTTTAGGAGAGCATGAGATGGACGAAATTATCCTATGAAGTTTGCATATGGAGAGTGGGCTAGTGGGTATGAATCTAATAGAGCTGGAGGTGAGTTATGACGGTGGAAACGGCAGGGAGAAGGGAGCTAAGGTAGCCGCTGGCTTCAAGGGCGTGTCGACTGTGGTGGAAAGTAAAACTCTTTGACTCTTCGATAAAAATTATTCATGGACATTTGGCGACGATTTACGAGCGAAATGGTATCAAATTGAATTTGTACAGGAGCAGCAAGTAATGTGGCAGATTATACCATGTCGATAGAATCCTATACTTAAAAACACAGTGATTGTGTGCCTGGGATAAATATATTTACCGGAATGTATGATCAGTAAGGCGTCACTCGGCTTTTATACGTGAAATTAGCGATTTCGCTAAATTCAATCTTTCCAAAGGCCAAATTGGTTCGTAACAATAATTAAAACTATTTATTAAGCGCTCACTGTGAATTACAATAAAGTAAATTGCAACAATTATCAAATAATTAACCTATGACTGGCACATCAGATCGAAGGGCAGGGTTTTCGACGATAAAACGTGATGTTTAAGGCTCCATTTCTATCTAGGGGGTAGAAGCCAAGGACGAAAATTGGATGTCTTCAGATAGCGTATTTGATGACACGAAATCGTCTCGGCTATCTCATACCCATCAAACTAAGGGTTTCTACAATATAGCTGGCCACAGGCTTTTTGAAGTATAGTTTATGGTGGACGTTATTCGGCATGACATAAAAGGCTTTGATTAATATATCGAGAGCAGAAACGCAACGGCATCATATTACGACCAAATGGAGCTTAGGTCTGAAAGTGCACTTCCTGACAGGGTTTTTTGCAATCTTCTTTAATCATTTCAAGAAGACTCTCACATGACTTCGTTTTGCGTTCTTTACAGCCAGGCTTCAAGAAGAAAATGCTTTGACACACATCTCTACCTCGTGTCCTAACCACTTCCGAGAATAACGAAACATTAAAAAACACCCAATTTCCTCGAAAAGAATCAAATCACACGAAGGGCAACGGGAAATAATAAAGATAACGCGCAAGACCAAGGAAAAAATGATGTTGATACCTTTGCTGCATCTCGCAAGACGTTCACCTTCAAAATTGGTTAAGATTTTTACGCCATGTAGAAAAAGGTTTTCATGGAACGCATTAAATGTATTTTCAATTTTCTATGTTTTTCTATAAGATTGCCTGATATAACTAGTGTGTGTGGCAATGGGTGATTGCAAACCAGTGTAATTTATGTTTCAGGTGAAATTAAGTTTTCAGAGTAATTTACGCTTCCTCGATAGCTCAAGTAGTTGGAGCATCGGCTAGCCGAGAGATCCGGTGTTTATGCCTCGGTCAAGGAAATATTTATACGCTTGTGATCTACTCGATTCCGCCTTCCTCACCTCTCCTGCGTTCGTCCTTCATTTTTGTTCCTATCCATTTTCCTTATATCTGTTTCCATATGAATAAATATTGGTTCGCCATATATGGTTAGTTTTCGTGTTTGGATGTATGCGTATGTATGTGTGTGTATATATATATATATATATATATATATATATATATATATATATATATATATATATTATTAGGTAATCTACCGGTTAAGGTAGGTTTTTGGATGGACACAGCTCCTAAATAAATATTTTGTGACTCCTATGAAAACACAACATCCTACTCTACATCAGGTCCCTCTTCAGCTCTGAGTACTTTCTTCCTCCCTTCATCCCGTCCAACATCCCTATCCTGCTCCTTTCCTTTCCTCGTTTGCCTAACATTCTCCACTCTGTTACAGTCTTCAACATCCCACTGCCGGTCAACACCCCCTTCATCCACTTTTCCTGCCTCCATAGGATTTCTCCCAACAAAACCCTCTCTTCGCCCACCATACCAAGTAATTCCTCATTTGTTTTCTTGTCTGTCCATTTCACCTTCTCCATTCTTCTCCACACCCACATTTCAAAAGCCTCCAATCTACGTCTATCCTCCTGCTTCAATGACCACGTTTCCGCACCGTACATAGCTACGCTCCATATCAAAGTTTTTACGAGTCTTTTCTTAATATCCTTACTCAAAGTCCCTGTCATCAACTCCCTCTTCCTTGTAAAAGCCTCTTTGCCTAGCGCAATTCTCCTCCTCACGTCCCTACTACTTTGACCGTGTTGATCCAAAACACTTCCGAGATACGTAAACTGTTCTACCTGCTCTAGTTTTTGCCCTCCTATTTTAATGTTTATCTTAGCCCTTTTCTTTCTAGAAAATCGCATAACCTTTGTTATATATATATATATATATATATATATATATATACTACCTTGATCAAAAAGTTCCCGGAATAACCACCGTGTGGCGCTCCCATCGTTCCGTTTGAGTTCTGTTTTTTTTGTTAAATTGGTACATCTGTTGTTGATATTCCCTTTAAATCTTAGTGTCATAACTTGACATTTGCAAAAGTTACGTAGCCAAGAGTACATCTATCTCTGTGTGTGTTGGCGATTTTTTACAATTGCAGAAATGGATTTAAATTTGCAACAACGAACTTGTATTAAATTTTGCGTAAAAAACGGATTTAGTGGCGCACGGACGTTGGAAATGTTGGAAAAGTGTTTCGGCAACGATTCTCTAAAAAAAACGGTCGTTTACCAGTGGCACGAGCGGTTCAGAAGTGGTCGTGAGTCAATCGAAGATGATGAACGCAGTGGCAGACCATCGACATCGAAAGTCGGTGAAAAAATTGATAAAGTAAAAGAAATGTTGGTCAATAACCGCAAATTAACCATCAGAGAAATAGCGGAGGACTTGAACATTGCCTATGGATCCGCCCAAGACATTGTGGTTAATGATTTGGGTTTCCGTCGTGTAGCAGCAAAGTTCCTCAATTTCATGCAAAAAAGAGACCGTGTTGACGTCGCAAAAGACATGATTTGCGAGGCTGAATCCGATCCCACATTCATCAAAAGGATCATTACTGGAGACGAGACTTGGGTTTATGAGTACGACACGCAATCCAGACATCAGGCAAGTGAATGGCGTTCACCAAATGAGCCGAGACCAAAAAAACCACGTCGTTTTCAGTCAAAAAAGAAGGCAATGCTGACGGTTTTCATGGATTACAACGGTGTAGTGCATCATGAAATTTTGCCAGAAGGCCAGACAGTAAACAAAGAGTATTATTTGGGCGTTATGAGACGTTTGCGTGAAGCAATTCGCCGAAAGAGACCAGAAATGTGGGCAGAAAACTCGTGGATTTTGCACCATGATAACGCACCGTCGCACAGTGCTATCATTATTCGTAATTTTTTGACGAAAAATGCAACAAATATCATCCAACAGCCACCGAATTCACCTGATTTGGCTCCCTGTGACTTCTTTCTGTTCAATCGAGTTAAAAAACCATTACGGGGAACGCGTTTTAGCAGCCGAGAGGAAGTAATGGAAAAATCGCAGGAAGCACTGATGGACATACCGAAAACCGAATATAAAAAATGTTTCGAGGATTGGATCAAGCGCTGGCATAAGTGTGTTGCAGTCGATGGGGATTACTTTGAAGGGGACAATATAGATTTAGATGAATAAACTTGTATTTTTAATTTTCTGAATAAATTCCGGGAAATTTTTGATCAAGGTAGTATATATATACCCGAAGGTCGGTTTGGTAAATAATGATAGAGTTCACCCAGTTCTAAGCCCGATGACGTGTGAAATTCACACATCAGTAGAGGGGCTAGCTTCTTTCCCTGTGCCGGTTATGGTTTCCCAGAAAGATATGGTACCCGAAAAATCACATAGCTTGGGTGGAGCTGCAGATACCCAAATAGGTTTACCCGGGGTTCCTCCGGTCAGTAGTCCAACGCTCTACCCCTGGACTACCGCGACCCATACATACACACACACACACACACACACACACATATATATATATATATATATATATATATATATATATATATATATATATATATATATATATATATACAATTATTTATTTATTTTTGGGCATATATATATACGTATACATAAAATTATATTTATTGTGTATATATATATGCATACACACACATTCATACATACATACATACATATATGCGTGTGTAAAATTATAAGAAAATGAACATCAAGGTACATGCACTACGGCATCTACGTTAGGAATACTTCTCTCCGCATACAAGAGAAACTGTCAGTAACAAGGAGGTATCTAACTAAGGCTATATGAGATAATGAAAACATTCTAGACTACTTAGAATGAAAAAGAAAAATAATTTCTATCCCTAGCGTGGTCTCCACCACTAATGTACCACTTAAGCAAAAAGAGAAATATGCGTTTCTGCGAAATCCTGCAGAGAATGAGGCGGAGTGAAAGAGGAAATGTGAGACTGACGGAGATTAAGGAAACGCAAGAAAAAGGAATCGAAAAATAAATTAGAAATATGGCCGCGTGCAGGAGTGCAGGTGAAGAAAAATTCAGGAAGCAGGTGGTGGAAAGGAAGAAGCGAACTCGGGGAGGGAAACGGGGAGAGAGGGAGACGCTTGAGGGGGGAGGGAATCAAAGGAGGGAAAAGTAGCGCAGAAACAGAGGGAGAGGGAGGGAGAAGGAAGGAATCGCGATAGCAGAGGAATAGGAGGGTGGGGGGAGTATATGAGAGAAACATGTTGTGGAGTGCAGAGAAGAGGTAATGAGGGAGGTAGGAAGGAGGACGGGAAGTAGTAATGGACAAGAAGGCGTCCTTTCATTTCCAAAAGAAAAATCTATAAGAGCGAGCTGGTACTCTTCCGCGACCGAAAAGTTGAGGGGAATATTTGAACGCACGAATACGGAGGGAGAGAATAGAAAAGTGGCTCCGGTCGGTTAGAAGACGGAAAGAGCCATGGAGAGGCGAAGGTTCATCACGCTTAAGACCCTACTGTCGGTTTCAAAAGTTGTATCCTCATGATTGATGTAACGCAGGTGGATAATGACTGTATTTACAAAGGTAATAGCAACTCTTAATAAAATTAAAATGTTCCTATGAAATCTAACAAGGGCACTCGCAAATTTATCGTGTATACTGTTCTACCAATTTGATGAGAATCAATTGAACCGTTTTAGTTCTTGAATGCTCAAAATATAAGCGATCGGTCTAAAAGGTCGAACATGGATTATTTTTTTTTGTTTATGCCGAATAAACGAATTGAAGCACACTTCATTTAATACTGTATCAAAATAACAACAACAAACGAAGAAACAGACTAAATTTTGATACATAATAAAACCAAATCCGACCTGCCATTATCCACCAACGTTTACTGAAACTCGGGTATAGAACCTTTGGAAAGTGATAGTAAGTCACGTCATGCGAGCAAACATTTGTGCGTGTAGCAGACAACGATACGACTCCATACCTCAAATGTAATTGGGAGGTGTTATTAATTAATTGACGGGGAGCAAAAAAATTCTCTTTACACTTTTGTATATCACAGCTTGTTCCGATGTTTCGTGGAGCTGTGCTGGCGGCAGCAATGACAGTGAAAAGCGGAATGGAGAGTCGGTATGAGCACTGCTAGGTATAGGAGTAAGATAAGAGTGCTCATTATCACCTATTATTATATATATGCAGAGGAAATGGTAAGAATATCATGGGAACGGCTGGAGTGAAAGTGGATGAGGAACTCTTTAAATCAATTGTGTTGTGGATGATGAAATATTAATTACCCATTCAGCTAAGGGCTTAGAATTGCTACCTAGCGAATTCACAATCAGTGAGATAGGCATGGGACGAAATTAATTACAAATGAGTGATAAAAACGGGGACAATGAAACTATGAAAAGGAAGGCATAAATAATAAATTTTGGGGACATAAACGAAAAACGCAAAACACTGAGGAAAATCTTGATTTTGGATGTGGGTGGTTAGGGTAGTGGGAACGTAAAAAAAATAAAATAAAAAAGAGTTGCGTAAAGACGCTTTCATAAAGAGGCGGGAGTTGGCAGGCACCTTAAGTAGAGCAGTCAAGAAAATACTGGTGACAACTTTAATACGGAGCTTATCTCTGCAGGGCTCGGAAACTTCGTATTTGAGGCAAGATTATAAGTGGTTGTTGGAGGGTTTCGAGATATGGGTGTGGAGAAGAATGTAGAAAATACAATGGAAACGACAAAAAATGGAGTTTTAGGAATGGTAGGAGAAGGGAGATGTTGGGAGAAATTTGAAGAATACAGGGCAACTGAATGTAGAGCATACTGAGAGGCCATCGGTTGCTGAAGACGGTAATAGAGGGGAGGCTGATGGGAAATAAAGGTAGACGGAGGAAAAGCACAGACATTTTGAGTGAAAATCATGGAGTTAGAAAGTATTTCGAGCTAAAGACTGAGCTATTGCTATATGTCATATGGTGTTAAAGAATATTTCGTGTCGTTTTAGTTTGAACTAAGGAGTACAGTTGTGGGTAGTGCCAGAGCCCATCAAAACTTATCTTAATTTATGGGACTACTGCAAATTAGAATTTATCGCTTAAAAAGGGGGAATCGAGATGGTGCGGTTGCTATCGTATTGGCTTCCCACCCAGAGGGTCCAGGTTCAAATCCCAACGGTGTTGAATACTTTTCAGTGGTATCTCGATCCCTACTTGAGGTGCTTTGTGGAGGGCACTTTGAGTGAGTACGCCGTCCGTCGGATGGGATGTTAAGCTGCGGACCCCTTGACGCCTTTCGTAAAGAGCAGGCTAATGTCGACGCCGGGTTTCTCTCCAGCCTTCATCCTTTCCGGTCCATCACTAATGGCGCAAATGACCTCATCTGTCGGTCGTCTCCCCTAAATACTACTACTACGATCATTTAAAATGGTTACAGAAAACTTTTAGTGCCATTTAAATCTGAAAAGAGAAAGAGTGAAATATGTTATATAATTCAAAATTGTCTGCCTCAAATTTGAATTATTTTGTTTATAAAAATAGCCCTCAAAACAATTATAGGGCTCTAGGTCGAGTGATGCATAAATATGATCACAAGAGGTACGTGTAGCCAAGACTATGTATCATGACCTACCTCAAATCGGAACACGAGTTAATTGTTTCACGTCTTAAGACTTTAATTTTTTTTATAGTCACTATTTATAAATCTCTTACCGTAAGAATCCGTTTATTTTATATTATACGAGTCTATATCGATGTACTTTGGTGTCTAAACAATTTTATGAATGTTATAAGGAAGTTCAAGTATTTTATACCTTTGTAAGAAACCAGCTTGGTTAAAACAATATCATCTTTATTTCCCGAATACCCCAGTGCCCAGTGGCGGTTACATTGAATCGATTTCTGACAAATTTATCGCCTTTTTTACATTTACATTCCAATTAATATTTTCGCATATGACTTCAAAAATATTTTCAGGGTTTTCTAAAAACGTGACCCTATTAATTTACAGGGTCGCACCAAAAGTGGTAGGACTGACTTTCTCTGGCGCGAACGGAGCGGTGGAGAGGGGTCTGCCTGGCAGGTTAAGGTGGATTGGGCTCTTAGCAACAGACCAACACCAACCTCAGTCGCCTGCGCGCTGTCGTTGAGTGAGGACACCGTTTTTAGTGAAGCAAGTTTTTTGTCCGCGTCGAAAAACAAAATGAATCTGAATTTAGAGCAACATTATTCCGTGAAGTTTTGTGCGAAACTCGGGAAGACGGCAACTGAGACCCTCGATATGATCAAGCAGGCTTATAGGGACACTGCCTTAAGCCGTTCCACAGTATTTGAGTGGCAAAAGTTGTTAAAAGGGGGTAGGGAGCTTGTTGAAGACGACCATCGCTCCGGACAGCCGTCGACGGCAAGAACCGACACGAATGTGGACATAGTGAGGACATTGCTGAACACAGACCAACGCTTAACCAGTGAAGAAATTGCAGACCAGTTGGGTCTGTCTGCATCCAACGTCCAACGCATTATTTTACAGGATTTGGCCATGTGCAAGGTGTGCGCCAAGATGGTGCCGAAAATTCTGCCATGGCGCGCTCGTCGTCAGACAGCTCCTGGCCAAATACGGCGTTGCCACGTTGCCGCACCCGCCGTATTCTCCTGATCTGGCACCACCGGACTTCTTCTTCTTCCCCCTGATGAAAAGACAGCTCAAGGGACGACGTTTTGGCTCGATAAAGGCCGTTCAAGAGGCTTCGACGAGGGTCATCAACGGCATCCCCAAAGAAAATTTCCAGCGGGCGTACGGGGAATGGGAGCAACGTTATACTAAGTTTGTAGCAGCTCAAGGAGCATACTTTGAAGATTATTAAGTCGATGTAAGTATATCGTCAATAAAATTCTTGTAAAAAATCAGTCCTACCACTTTTGGGTGCGATCCTTTATATTCTAAAACACTTTCATTTCTTCCTTAGCATTATTTTCCATTCGTCTAATTAAACAAAGGAGAGGTTCAAATTAAAAATGATATATCCTAGATGCAACATTTTTAAAGGAAACGAATGCATTTCACGCTTTTCCAGATCTCTGTGCTCCATCCTGTTGCCTTTTTTTCACTCATCTTATCGGTATTTATGAATCGCACTAAGGTGACCTCCGAAAGTCAATTCGAAAAGACTTGATGGATCAGCCTACACGTGGAGTCGTAAAAAATTGATCACCTTGATATTTTTCCATTGCCTTCTCGCCTAACTAACATGGAAATATTCGACTCAAAAATCCCAAGTATTTCTCATTTCCTGCGAAAATGGAAAACCAGATGTTTATTTTCAGTTCGTTGGGATATATCCCGCGTCCCCATTTTGGTTTTCCGATCATGAGTAGTTGTTCGAAAAGGAAACTATGATTGTTGACAGCACGTCTACGATTGGTGATCCAGAGGCATGGATATTCTGAAAAAAAGCTCGCGATTCCTACATACTATATCCCGAAGCTGGTTCACCCAACCTTCCAGAAATATGCCTTCCATAATCCGGGTATGCAATATGCTTTCCCATCCATTTATGAAATTACGGAGCGAATTAACAAAAAAAATACATTATAGTACTGATGAGATAATTAAATTGGAAAGTTAGGCATGTTAATGTTATGATATAATTTTATCCTCACTACAAATTTAGTATTTAGTATTTTGTCAAGTGGTGTGACTGTTTAGCTCAATAGGAGGAACTGCATCAATATTTCGGTCAAGTAAGAAATATTTTCATTGAAAATTAGCACGCGTCATTGCATGAGGCTCTTTAAGTTCCCGTAAATGAGTCTTTCGTTCTCATTGTATTTCCCTGATAGTGACTTGAAGTTCGCTAAAATTACCACAATACTTCAGAGAAAAAAACCAATTGCACTGCTAGATCATACGTTTAGTATTTTATCTTATGTACCCTGTAAAATGCGTAGAGAATAAATTAGCAACACGAACCGATTATGGGTGGATACAAATGAGATAAATCCAGCAACTGGCGGAGAACCTTGGATAAACCCGGAGGATGAAACACAATGTTCTTGCGTGAAGTATAGCCGTGGACGGAGCAAAGAGTTAAATTGAGTAGACAACCACGAGGGAAAAGTTAAGAGGGATGCCGGGAAAGGACAAGAGAAAAAGAGGACCATAGAGGCACGAGGGCGTGGTGCTGTTACTTTGTCCCTTTACAGCGAGCCAATTTCCACGCATGGTTAATGGGAAGTGTCCATCTTATTCCGTACAAAAGTCTTTCATTCTCGTCTACTCTCGCGATGCCTTTCTCAACCCTTCGTCCCCTTTCGCTTCCCTGATGCCACTGGCCTATCCTGAAATCGAAATTAAACAACCGTTTTCAAAAATAAATGTCTCTTTCAAGGCCATGCTTAAAGTTCAGGATAGCTCAGTCTATCACCGTTGATGGCCTCGGTGCCATCACTAAGTTGAGCCTATTGGTGGTGATACACATACAGTGCAGTCCAAACTGTGGGCCTCACTGTTTTGAAGCAGAGATAGGTGCAACTTAGTTGATAAGCGCTAAAGTTCTTACGTGTATAAAGCGGCGATTCCCGCAGAGAGTTTCTCGATGCCGGTGATGCCGACGTTCGGTTTCATCCGCGGTTCCGTCTCTACCTTATCCTAATAATACCAATAATGCAATACAACTAGGATAAGATATAAAAAGAACTCTTATGCAGCGTAGATTATTCTTAGCTTAGTAGGGAGATTGTTACTGGAGGCGCGTTGATATTAAGGAACATCTACACAATATATCGTAAAACGCCCCAAGAGAGTGTGGCGGTGGGTGCTAGTACACCAGCCATTCTTGAGCAAACGTGAGATTAAGCAAAACCATGAGTACATTTGCACACATACTCAAACACACTAATGAGCCCGTCAATGCCACGCAATGATGAGTTGATGAGATGAGCTCGAGTGAAGTTTGAAATATAGATATTTGAACTATCACGCAGATGTGCTTAGTTTTCATTTTTTTCACCATTGTGTCTCGCTGATGGGAGTGGGCAGTAGTTTAATATCCCACCGGTGTGCTCTAAATATCTTATTTTATCCAGGTGGCCCAAGCCATCACGGTTATATGGAGCTCTATAATTACCCCGATGTCACCGGCAAACTTAGGTGTTTTTTTATTTTTCTGAACGTCTCAGTTTTGTCTGCACTTTTCGTGGAAAAGGGGGTCCCCATCCAGTTCCTCCAACATGCGAGGGGTGCTCAAACGGGATTTTGAGTTATTTGGAAAGAATTTTATTTCTTTTTCCATATATATCTACGAAGTAGTCCCCATTATGATATTATATCTTATGCCAACGCTTTTTCCAATCCTCGAAATACTTCTGGAACTCAATCTTTGCTATAACTTTTATGTCTCTCAGTGATGTGTGTTTAATCTCATATACGCTTGTAAAACGACGACCCTTGATGGCTCTCTTTATTTTGGGGAACTGAAAAAAGTCACACTCGGCCATTTCTGGCGAATATGGACGCGGGGACATCATGCCAGGGCTGTTTTTGGCCAAACTTTTAGCAGGGGCATTATAGTGCATTATATTAGAAGAATTAGAATATCAGAAGCCTTCAGAAGGAGATCAGTAAGAATCAATAGTCTTACTACCAATAAAAATTGAAGAAAAAAAATGAAAACGCAAGCGGTCCATGGGGATTTGTAGCATAAATTAGAAATTGTTAAACGGAGAAACATGTAAGTATTGTGACTGACATTTTAAAAATATGATGCGGAAGAAAGCAGTAACGGATGAATATTGACACCTTAAATCAGTACGTAAAAAAGGACACACTCAGAAATTCAAAAACTACCATGGGATAGATACTCAGTTGCAGCAGATTGTATGGAGAGGTTCTTTAAGAATGCCTATATCCCTAATGAGGAATAATAAAAAGAAAAATGTTGAAAAACAGAGTGGATTACGAGCTGAGAGATAATTTATAGACATTTCTGCATGAAACAAAGTACTTCAGAAAAGTACCTCAACAGGTGGGGATTAGCAGTTAGTGCTCATCGGATTAGCGAGCACGTGGCTAACTGAAAAAAACTACTGGAAGTGGTAAGAGCCGCAAACATCAGCAAAACACTCATTTGAACTCTGAACTCCGAAAAAAAAGATTTAAAAAAAATCAGAAGAGAAATTGTATTAAGAAAAAATTTGAAGTTATCAAAGTATTTAAACAGATTTCTTGTATCTCTCCAACATTATTTAAAATTTACTTGACCCAAGCTTTGGAACAATGGCAATGCAAATGCAACATAATGGGATTAAACTTGAACTGCAATGTTATAAGTATCTACATTAAAATCTTCTGATTACCTAGTCCTCAGAGCACAAGATGTCTTAAAATGTTGAAAAACAGAATTATTAATACTAAGGCTGGTTTGATAGGTGAGAGTAGAGTTCACCTAGTTCTAAGTCCAACGATGAGTGAAATTCAGTGCTTAGCTTGGCAGGGGGGCATTTTCATTTCCTTGTACCCTCCGTGATTTCATGATATGGACTGGTAATGAAAAAAAGCAAACTCGCTAGGTGAAGCTAAGGGTGCCCAAAGGCGTAACCCTGAATGGAACGTGGGCCTTCTGATTTGCAGCCCAGCGCTCTACCAACGGGACTACCGCCCCACAGTATATGATTCTGAAAATAACAGTATAATAAAACAAATGGGGTCCAGAGGCTGATAAAGGTTTAAAAAATGTTGGATCGAGACTGAAGACATGTACGAGTATATGACGATTTTTCTGGATAGAATCCTTGGCTAGGAGGAATATTTAGTTTGGAGAATCAGCTCGAAGATATGGAATATGTTACCATGATACTACACAAACACTCATTGGCTAAAATGACGTTTCGAAAGGTTTGAATCCATTGACAAATGGTGTTTGAGCAAAATCATGGGAAAAAATGAAAGTGATATGCAAACATGGTAGTACTAATTTGTCTTCCACATCGTGTTTCTTAATTTAATTATTAATTGTCACTACTCATGAGAGTTTCCAACTAGAGACCAAACTTTTGTCCATTGGAAGCATGCAGGGGACTCCTTGTTCCTTCACCGGAGGCAATAATAGGTACATTGGGTCTTGAGTCCATTGATACCTAACCAAATCAGGCACCTTTGAAAATGATTTCAACTCACCATTTGGGGTCTAACTGATGAATCTGTACACGTGTAAGTTCTTCCCATAACGAATTTCTACCCAGTGCGGAATATTGCATCTCCAATTGATAAGACTATGGAAGTGATAGGCGAAAATCGAAAACAATTAGGATTCACTGAGGTTTCACCAAAATAATTGCTACTATAGACTAAAAGGTTTTTAATTTCTGAGAAACGAAATTACGAAAATGTGAAAATTTAACAATTCGCTAATATGGTCTACAAGGTTTCACTACACTGACTTTTTAACAGGGATAACTATCGATAAAGCTAAAAATTTACAACTGCCATGGAGAAAATGTGTATGCCGGTGAGCCGATTTCAGCTAACATTTTTTAAGTTCCTTCAGCTATTAGATGTTTGTGTATTTCATCTTGCGTTGATTACATTAACATTTTTTTCAGTGAGCAAACAATTACCGAGTACTTACATCCTTGCGTGAACGTGCATCATGAGGAAACGTCGTTTCAGGAACCTTAAGCGTGTATTTTCATTGAAATGTCGAAGTTGGTTTTTTCATGAATGAGCCACTGTCACCTTTAATACGTACGGAGAATGTAAAAAAAACAAGTGACAATGGTAGCATTCAGTCGAGGCGAATGCTATTAGCCTGGAAAAGTCCCATGTAGTGTATTAAGGTGGAAAAGGAAATACATATTTAATATACGAGGGTCATCCGGAAAGTAGTACCCGTTCGTGCCGCATGAAGTGCTGACGACGCGAGTAGCCGCTGGACGAGGTCAGATAGCTTCAGTGGCTTGTCTGCCTTCTCTGAGCCAAGTTGCGTGACGCTAGCATTGCCTGTGTTGTTTCTGTGATTGTTTACAATGTTTAAAAAAATTGAGAACGCCGCCAGTTGTGAAGTGAGGGCAGTGATTAAATTCCTCAATGCAAGAAACGTTCGCCCATGTGATATTCATCGCCAATTAAAGGAGGTGTATGGAGACAATGTAATGGACGAGTCGTCTGTTCGGCGGTGGTGTCGCAACTTCAACATGGGGAGGGGGAACACACACGACGATGAGCGTTCGGGGAGACCGTCTGTCATTACAGACCAACTGGTGAGCTCAGTTGACGAATTCGTGAGGAACGATCGGCGCGTCACAATTGATGACATCTGTGAGCATTTTCCCAATGTTTCTCGAACAATTGTTCATGAAATTGTTAAACACCATCTGCATTATGCAAAAATTTGTGCAAGATGGGTCCCTCGCGTATCTCAATGAGCTGGCGGCGAAGGACTATGCAGCAGGAATACAGAAACTTGTCACACGTTATGACAAATGCCTTAATTTGCTTGGAGATTATGTTGAGAAGTAGTTTAAAGTATCCTCTTTCAAATAAAATTTTTTATGTTTGTTAATATTTACTTTTGTGTCTTTATTTCACGAACGGGTACTACTTTCCGGATGACCCTCGTAGAAAACGATAATTCCTCAGAAATACAAACAGTTAACCGCAAACGGTTAATTTACCGCAGGAATTCCAACGCATTTTACAGAATTTTACTTTAACACAGCGTACCATTTATGCTTTAATATGGACGGAGCATCTCATTTGTCATCTATTCTATTGTAATTTAAGTTAAAACTTGACTTTAATTATTACGAAGTGACCTTTAAAATTGGCATATTTACTGTAGGTCAACCTTGAAAAGCGGCAAAAACATGCGATTGTTTGAAATTTAAATATTTCATTCCGAGAATGCGAGGTAAATATAGCAAGAGAATAAATATCGAAATAAAAAGCGGAATCAATTCGAGAAATCATTCAATCGTCAAGTACCGTTCTCGTCTCCCCAGCTTTGGGCCTTATCGTCGCAGCAGAAAATTGAAGAAGCCACATAAAGACGAATACTACATCGATATAAATAAAGAAATATATTCCAATTTCAATAAAAAATACAAATTTAAACTCGAGGCCAATATATATATATTATTCACTCATCGAACCGTCGCAGATGATTAGATATCAACTAACGGAACTGTTTGGGTTTTAAATTAGCGAAGTCACTACCGCTAGTACAATTAAAAAATTACAAGCTCAGTAATTAATCAATCGTTAAGCAATGCAGAGGGGAGTCAGAGCATTTAGTGAAAAAAAATGTAAGAAGTTTAACATTTTGCTGTGGCATAAACTAGCGCACGCCTCCGATTACATCCAGAAAAAAATATGCAAGGACAAAACACTCGCATTTCCATCTGTGGTTGCATACAAAGCAGGTGGAGACCGACCGATAAGAGGAGGTGGGCCCACGGCCCACAGTAGGCGGCACTGACCTTTCACTGACCCTTCAATGCTTTTAGCTCGATTGCCAACCAAGATAATTGCCGTCAATAAATCCAGAAGAAAATGAAAGAATAAAAATGGAGAAAAGGGAAACGCATACACTTCTCTGTAAGTAACTTTTCATAACCGATTCGATGCGCACACTTGTTTTTAGTATCTAACATAAATGATGAATGATACATCATATAGTAATTCATTACAGTATTTAAAATTGGTACTCAAGGTACTGAATGAGGATCGAGAATAACTTTTAAAGTAAATACTAGTATACATATTACGTACAATGCAAGATGACCATTGTCAATATTCGGGATCGTGAACAACTCAATGCGGATTCGTACATAAAATGGCAAAATTAATTATTGCAGAAAAACAAAATTTAAATACGTCAAATTCTTACGAAGAAAATTAAAATCCCGATTTTGTTTGAGGTATTTACTCTTACACAAAGCATTAAAAACTGTCACAAAGGTGAGTGGTTTATTATCTGTCGTGAGAGAGTAAGGATTTCAAAAGTTTTAAGCACAATGGAATTTACTCAGACGGCAAAGGGATCATCAAAAATCAATAGAATACATAGACGTAATAAATAACTCAGACTAATAAGTGAGCATAAGGACTGATTGCTCTGAGTACCAACTTATTTTTCCTTCGAAATCCGCGAACAGAACAAGACCAAGGGTTAAGCATCCGAAAAACTGTAACCCAACAAATTTTGAGTCACGATAATATTCATCCACAGTTGCTTATTTAAAGGTTGTTACTCAAACAAATCCGTCCTCTTGACGACTCCTAGTGCTATTAGTAAATGCAGACATTTAGTATCCGCGCACGTCACTTGAACCAATTGATAACGTTACGTTGTGTAGTTTTGTCAGCAACTGTTTTCAGAATAGGAAAACAAAAGCTATATGTTTATTAGAAAAATTACAGTGGGGTCTTTTGCAGTCAAGAAAAAAATATTCAGGTGCGATTTTGACATACTGAGAGACCTTTTTTTAACTCTTACATTTCGTTATCACTAGAAAACCACAGCTAAACAACCGGCTATTTTTATATCTAAGACAGTCCTCGCTTCCATACATTCTTCCCAAGTGAGGATCGGAAATATTTTTTAAAAGTTAATACTAGTACAAATATTACATGTAATTCAAGATTACCAAGGCTAATATTCGGCATCGTGAACAATTTACTAAACATCTACGTATTGAAATGTAATGAAATAACTGACTTTGTAATTCCACACACTTTATTTTAAAAACACGACCCAGGTTTCGACGATGAACGTCATCATCATCATCATCTGATGATGACGTTCAACGTCGAAACCTGAGTCGTGTTTTTAAAATAAAGTGTGTGGAATTACAAAGTCAGTTATTTCATTACATTTCAATATGTTATGCAAATTCCATTAAGTTACGCCTGAGACAACAAATTAAAAAAAAACACATCTACGTGTTTAACATAAACGGCAAACATTTTTTCCCATGAAAATCTTTCATAAAACAAATAGCTAACCCATAAACTTACATAAACAATCGACGCTGTTCAAACACGCGCCCCTCAGGCGCATGCCCACGTTCTGGTCCACAGGGATGCCATGCAGATGCACTTTTAGATCCATGGTTGCACGGCAACGCATCACCCGTCTGCCGTGCGGCCAAGAGAACGCGGACGATTTTTGTCGGGATGAAAAATAATAAAGGAAGACAGAGAGAAAGAAAGAAAAAAAAACGCAAAGTGGTGCACCCCAGCGTAGACCGCAGCTGTCGGGTGTCGAGGGGGACCCGAAATTCCGTGTTTGGCGGAGCGGTGAGTTTTCGCCCGTCCCAATTTTGCAGGCTTGCAAAGAGTAGGGGAAGATGGAGGAGGGTCGGAGGTATGCGACGGAAGAGTGTGCGGGCAAGACACGTGTGCACACGAAAATTACGTGTTGCTCCCGAGGAAACCCAAATCGAAGTACTTCGCTCGATAAAGAGAGACAAGAGCGAAAAGAAAGAAAGAAAGATATAACATATCCCCGACGGCGAAAGGGGCCGCAGACGCCCAACAGCCAGTCCTAAGGAAAAGGATAATCGATAATTGAAGCTAACGCAGTCGAGGATCGATCTTCGGTTTTTTATATCCAATCACCTCGCTGGGCCCCGAGGGATTAAAAAGGAATTCAAGTTAAGAATTCGAGACTCGAATCTTATTTTAGATTCGAGTAGTGCGGGCAGGGACCCCTCCTCCGGATATCTATTTCCGGTACTTAGTTCGTTCGAAGCGGAGTGTCATTCGGATTCAGGAGGCAAAATGATAGCGTGGAAGGAGGAAGTGAATGCAGGTAATTCCATCCAAAGTAGAACAGTGCATGGGGTCACAGGTCTTCCCTTTGGCACTTCGACTAATCCCATTTAGGCCATCGAAGTACATTGATTCTTTCGATCGTGTTTTCACCACGTTTATTTGACACAAAACCGATATTAATTCAATTAAATGTTTGTACCTTCAACGACATTAACTTTTAAAAACTATAATTTCGGTAGGCAATCCTAAAATTATGACCAAGAAACCTAAATATAATTTAACTGTCCTATAATGCACGCAACTCATTTCGTCGAGAATGCATAACAATTACTGGTGCCATAAATCCTTCTGCCACATGCCTCGTACCGGCTCGTTTGGTATAACATCGATGTAGATTTTTGAAAAAACTTTAACCGGAAACTTTAAAAAACATTAAGCATATCTAAAGTAATTTCACCCAACAACATTCATAGCTCTTATTGTTGGGCGCAGTCTATACCGCAGATGGGAATCAAGCAAATGACCTCTGGGATACACGAATATGTGAAGTAGAGATACTTATGAAAACTATCTCAGCAAACTTACTCTTGACCACAGATTCACTCCATGCCCTGAGAAGTATTTATTTCACACTGTGTTCAATTCGAAAAATGGTTTAGAAGTTGGGAGCACATCTGATACCCTTAAAGTCTGTGCATTTGACAAATTCAGGATCGGGCGTGAAGTTCCTTTCCTTGTGCCATCTTAGATTTTCCAATAGGTGCAGACTCTTAGAATACAGGGGCCCAATATGACCAATGAAGCTAGGAAGCAATAGAAAGTAGCTAGGAGTGTCCTGGAGCAACACCTGGATTTGAAATCGGGGAAACTCCGATCCTGGATGAACTTTGTACCAACATGCCCACCACGCCATCAAGTTGTGTATTTAACGCATTGTTTTCTTCAATTCGCCCATTTTCAATAGCTCCAGCGATTGTGAATATAAGATAGAGCGGTTAAAAAAAAAGCGAATTCAAATCCTATTCGGTACACTCGCAGGATTACCGCTATCTTATTGGAATTGGATCACCCGCTATGAACTTGAACGCGACTACTTAGCACTAGGCAGGTTGCCAGTGAAAACATTTTATCGGTATGGTATGCTCGCCTTGAATTGAGAGTGAGGTGAAGGATTTTCTTGAAAAATTCACGATTTTCTTCCAATATTAGCGCGCGATAAAACCTTCGATTACAAACTTTCCTAAAAAATATATGGTTGAGGGTGAGCGGGTGAAAACGAAAGAGAAAGAGGGAGTTCGAGGAAATTTGGAAACCCAGGGAAGTCATTCTCAAAGTAAGACCTGGGTGACGTCACTGATTAAAAAGGCCTGCAGAGCATTTGCACTGTGGGAATTTCTTGACCTAGTGAGCGAGTGAATAGTCCGTTGTGCAGTATCTTTAAGATCGCTGGTAATCAGAAAAATTATCTAATGACCTGCTCGAGCTTTTATTTGTGGTCAAGGTTAACGTTTATACTAGTCGTTGTATTCTTTATCGGTCCAATATTTCCATTTTTGTATTAAGCAATTAGGTAACATACATTTTCTTAAACTTCTAAGTCTTGATTCCACAAATATTCTACTAAATAACTACTTCTTTGTCAGCTATGAAATAACTTATTCATTTATCATTAAAAAATTTATAAATTTGTATCATTTTTTATGATTAATCATTATTAATGCAGCAAATATTGCATCCACACTCAGTTTAAAGGGAGTCGTCACCTATTACACTTTTTTCCATCTCAAGTTCAGTCAGCTAGACAAGCAATTTGATTGCGGTTCACGCCGGTGGAACGCAATCAATGGTCCAAACTTCGCAGAAGTGACGGGGGTACAAAGGTTGACTGTTATTGATGAAGCCACGTCTGGATCTCATTTTCCCAAATACCCGTTCTTCTCCGTAGCATGCTGCTTCACTTCGCTCGCCAAGTCGGGAAAGGCAGAAAACTGAATTCTGGGGCGCCACCCATGGGAGTTGCAGTCGGATAAGAGTACAGCGAACATTTCATTTGCCAGGAAAATGCACTAGGCATCCCCTCCACACCTTGTTCCGAAGAAAATCCCCATTTTCACCGATTGTTCACGACGACGCGTCGAATCGGTCATAGTTCCCCCCCCCCCTTGCGGTAATGGCGAGAGACAGAGACATCGCGGGAAACCCTCTCACTTTCGTCCCTTTTCATTCATTCATACGTGAGAGGGAAAGAAGGCGACAGAGTGAGAGGCAGGAGGGAGAGAGGAGAAGGGAGAGACAGTTTTGCCACGACGCCAAACAGCGCAATCCTCCCGAACGCGCCCCCAAATGCGCCGGCGACGAGGGGAGGCGGGCGAGAAGACGGCGGTGCTGAACCCAACGCCCCCTAAACCGGAGTTTAGAAGGTGTTGGCTGAACGACACATCGGCGTGGTAGCGGCGGACCTCGCCCGTGCGCTCGGCTACCCGCTATGGGCCAGACCCGACCGACACACACACACACTCACACTCATTTACCCGAGAGGAGAGAGAGAGAGGGAATAACCAAGTTGGCACGTCGTATTCCGCCCTCTAAAAACACCCCTCCGCATGTGCGTATGTTTACGTGTACGTGCGTCTGAATATTGTGTTTATCTGCCCTACATAAGTGTCGCTCCTCCCTCCCCTTTCCTCTTCCTTTCTCGTTTCCTAGGCATCGTTAAACGCTTTTATAAGATCCTCGCCAGCCAGCCCACTCTTAGCCATTTTCGCCTTTTTTAACGCATATTTTATCCACGATCTCCTTTTTATGTGAGCGTGAACGACGCAAAAAGAGGAGGAATTAGGTGCTAGGAAGAACGGACACCTAAAATAAATACTTAGGAGAGCCAAGGGTTATTTAAAACAGATTAAAATTTACTTTCATTTCACTAATTTCTATGTGGAATGAAAAAGACGCAATTGAGGATTTCAGATTTGGCGATTTCAAAATTATTTCAGTTAAATAACTACCTGATCGTCATAGCGGTCACAGTGGTAAAAATCGTTTGGCGAAGAAGCGACTAAATACTCGAGTATGTATTAGAATGAGATATGAAAACTTCTAAAATCTACTGAGGAATTTATTCCTCACATAGACCGATAGTTATAATTCTAATACGAATTATTTCCAGCGATTAACTATGCACGGTCAGCGATCATCATAGAATGATTTTGCCTATTTATTCAGTCGGCTCTAACAATGATTTTCCTATACGTTGTTTGGAGGGGGCGGATAGGAAAGAGAGAGAGAACGAATGACATACGTTGGAGCGAAGTTCGCACATCCCACCGGCAACGTTTTTATCTCCCGGCATATCGCGCTGCCGACCCAGACGGCTACGGGAAGGCTGCACACGAAAACGTGCCAGCAACTGAGTCACCCACCCCTTCTCGCGTATAGCATATTGCTCCTCGGATCAATCAATTTCACTGGGTGAGGGGGATTTCGAGACTAAAGGTGTCAGCTACGTGGTGGGGTGGTGCATTAACGCCCTTGGATCCGCGGGTTCTCGTCCCGGAACGGTTGTTTGAGAAGATATGCCAAATTTCAATTCGGTTATTAAGGTCGGTTTAACGCCGCCATTGGCGGAACTCGAAAAAGCCCGCACTGTTTCACCTGAAGGCATTAGCTGAGAGGGAAATGTTTCGCTACCAAACAAACCAAATCTGTGCCCCGATTTTCCAAAGACACACTACCTCTTGATGTCAGGGCAAAAATATTATAAAAACAATTAATTCGTTGCTGGTCAGGGAGCATTGCAATAGAGATGCATTTCATTTGTCTTTCCACACATTTTGTTTGCTACCACATTTTTCTTTTTCTCTGTGTCACTCGTGAGAAATAACCTCAATCAGAGTGGTACTAGGAGTAACTGACAGGGATTTTAATGACTCGTTTATTGGGGGAGAGCAGAGCATCAACGCTCAAAACCTCGTCCGTCTCACTGAATTGGCACCAATGGACCCACCGATCTTATTCATATTCCAAGATTGAGGTGCTATTTCCCGAATCGCATTAACTGGCTCTATCAACTTGGCCCACGAAGAGAAAATTACCGCCCGACTCCGGCACGCCGAGGGACTCAACGGCCAGGACCTTGGGAGACCACTGAGAAACTCAGGAAACTACTGAAACTGCCGAACCACCTCGTCCACGCCCCGATATCTCACAAAATATGCTTATCTCTTTCTTATACAAACTCCCCTTGTTCTTTATAACTTCCTCCCTAATTCCTCTGCTGCTCGCATTTTCTCCACTCCCTCGAGTTCATTCGTCTCCTAACCCTTTCCTCTCCCAGACCTCCTCAGCCTCTGGCTCATTTTTGCCCCCTCCTGAAATCTGAGATTCGAGCCAAAGACGTTCCAATGGAAAGCTGGTATTCTTCCCCCTTCCCTTCCCGCCACAACTTCCATCCCGCCCCCTTCCCCCCCTGCGTCCTTCCTCTTTCGCCCGCCCTCCCTTAAGACGGGGGCGAAAGAGGGGCGGGGAGGGGAAGAGGAGGGAAGTTGGCGGGGGCGAAGAGGAGGAGGATCGCCCGCGATGGCGAGGAGGAGGGGAGGGGCGGGGACCGGGGAGGGGACGCCCGACAGGGCAAAGACCCTGGATTCGTATGCGTCGGCAGCGGCGGCGGCGGAGACGGGGAGGTGGGGATTGGGAGGGGGGGCGGGCGGTAGGGGCGGAGGAGGGCGGAGAGGAAGAGGAGAGGGTTGGGGTAGGGCCGCGGGAAGGAAGGGAAGCACAATGGACCTTGGGAATCTGGGAAGGTGAGGGGGTTGGGTGGGGGGGAGGGGGCCGAATGGTCCGGGAGTGGGGAGCAGGGGAATGGGAAGGAGAGAATGCCTCCCCCCACCCTCTCTCTTTTTCTCTTTTCCCTCCCCTCCCTCCTCCTCTCCCCCTAGCCCTCTAAACCCCCTCCCCACCAACCCCCCCGATTTCCTCCTTCCTTCCCATCCACCCCTTTACGGGTTGAGTGCCCCCCTCCGCCCCCAGACTTTGGCGTCCTCACACCATACACGCACCGTGGAAAGAGGGAGAGAGAGAAAATGAAGGAGATAGGATTCGTCTGCAACGCCCTTGAGTTTAGGAGTCTTTTTCTCTGTCGGTGCCCGGTTTTGTCGGAGGGCGGGCGGGCGAGTGGAGGGAGGGAGGGCACACGCACCAGAGTGGGGCGTTTCCGAAAGGACTTTTCTTAGGAAAAATGGTAATAATAACAATAGCTCGGATTGACGCCAGTTCCTTCTTTGTGATCTCAAGGCAAGGGGTGTTTCATTTCTTAAAGACGGTCGAACTCGGGGACCCAAAAGCGTCTTCGTCTTGCATGAGCCGGAGGCTCCCCGATGAAAAAGGAAGTCTTCCACGTGGGCTGGTGGCTTCCCCGTCTGAAATCGACTCGGCTGGTATATTAAATGTGGTCTGGGTCACGATGCAGACATTGTCGTCTATCAAAGCGCTTCGAAAAATTGGGGAGAGGGAAGCCAGGGGGAAATGGCGTCCTACTTCAAAAGGGATAAACATTTCCCCAAATTATACCAAACACAGTTAATTTCCATGTTTACGCATATTTCGACCTAAATACTCCTATTCTCTATATGTTATGCAAGAGTATGTGTAGCACATGCATAGCCTGGAATGTCTTGCTCTTGATTTTCAAGCAAGCTCAAGTGAATCAACTTGTTGCATAGGTGAGCGTAGATACGGTATAGGTGGATCAAATCAATGTACATGGTTACACCCGAAAACGGAAGCGGCTTATGTCCCATTAAGGCTGCAAGGAGGTAACACGTGGGTATTCTCACCCTTGTTTGGACTGAAATGTTCTATATTCAAGACATTGTTTACACGCATCTTCTTAAGGTTTCAGTATTTATGCGTAGCTTAGCGATATAATTAGCTCAATATCGTCTCAAAAGAATAAATTGGCTTGCTTCACAATAGGAATAACAAAATACGAGGGTCATCCGGAAAGTAGTACCCGTTCGTGCCGCATGAAGTGCTGACGACGCGAGTAGCCGCTGGACGAGGTCAGATAGCTTCAGTGGCTTGTCTGCCTTCTCTGAGCCAAGTTGCGTGACGCTAGCATTGCCTGTGTTGTTTCTGTGATTGTTTACAATGTTTAAAAAAATTGAGAACGCCGCCAGTTGTGAAGTGAGGGCAGTGATTAAATTCCTCAATGCAAGAAACGTTCGCCCATGTGATATTCATCGCCAATTAAAGGAGGTGTATGGAGACAATGTAATGGACGAGTCGTCTGTTCGGCGGTGGTGTCGCAACTTCAACATGGGGAGGGGGAACACACACGACGATGAGCGTTCGGGGAGACCGCCTGTCATTACAGACCAACTGGTGAGCTCAGTTGACGAATTCGTGAGGAACGATCGGCGCGTCACAATTGATGACATCTGTGAGCATTTTCCCAATGTTTCTCGAACAATTGTTCATGAAATTGTTAAACACCATCTGCATTATGCAAAAATTTGTGCAAGATGGGTCCCTCGCGTATCTCAATGAGCTGGCGGCGAAGGACTATGCAGCAGGAATACAGAAACTTGTCACACGTTATGACAAATGCCTTAATTTGCTTGGAGATTATGTTGAGAAGTAGTTTAAAGTATCCTCTTTCAAATAAAATTTTTTATGTTTGTTAATATTTACTTTTGTGTCTTTATTTCACGAACGGGTACTACTTTCCGGATGACCCTCGTATATTGAAGTAACAATGACTAGTGATCTAAAGCTTGAGATTAACGAGATAACGTTATGACTTCAGTGATTACGTTCTCAACTCTTGGTACCTGGATAGCCCCTCTCGAAGAGAAAGTAAATGGTATCAAAGCAGCTTAACTCTCTCAAAAAAAACGTTAGGAACAAATGATTTTGGCGCTCATATTCTGTCAAACTTGGCTAATTTTCAGCCGCACGACGCGGAGCGATTCACCGCACCGTTTCGGCTGATTGATCGCATTTCCGCATTTGTTTCATTGCTACAGTCTAACAGCTAACCCTGAGAATTGAGCGATCCCCCGGAAACATTTAAGAAGTCGATCGCATTGCTATTTTCGGCCGTTTAACGCTTTAGCCCAGTGCCACAATGCATTTTAGGTCAGTCAGTACAGCTCCGACCGTCAAGTATTTCGATCAAAACAGCCGACCGACGGCAACGAATGAAGAATTTTAAAAATAGCGCCCTGTCCCTCGACGATAAAAATAAATTGACCGAACTCCCCGCTCCGCGAGACAAGGAGTGGTTTGAAGTGGAAGGGGGGGGGGCGGAATGGGGCGCGAGAAGTCTCGAAAAGAGACCATTTCGACGATGGATAATAGAAAAGATATCAGGATCAGTTTTCGTCCAAGATTAACAAAAAAAATAGACGAAATCATTCGGAAAGGATAAAAAAAGTTCAAAGATGCCGATCAGAAGTGGAAAACAGTCGGGAGTGAATGCTAGGGGGAAGAACCACGAGAGTCAACCAGCCTCGGAAAAGATCGGAAATGGGGAGAGGCAAGGGAACTGCAAAGTGAAAGGAGGAGAGAGAGAGAGAGGGAAGAAGAGTGGATAATGGCATAGCAGTTACCCTCGCGGAAACGCTCCAGCCAAACTGCTCATCTCCTCCCCGGCTGGTGGGCAAAGAAAGATCTCCCTCTCTCTCCCTGGCTCTTTCCTTCGAGGAGAAAGAGGAGAGCGTTTGACTCAATCATCCGATTGTTGCGGCAGGTCGTAATTTGTATTTGGGCTGCCTGCCACCGACTCCTACTCATCCTCCCTGACCTCCCGCTTTTCCCTTCCTCCCCCCCTCACCCGCCTCACTCTCCCTCCCCCCCACATCGCTAACCGCCCCTCTCTCTTCTTCCTTCCGCCCTCTCTCCTCCCCCATCCTCACTTGTGGCCTGCCTCAAACTCATCCGTTCCACTTTCCTCCCCGCCTCCCCCTTCCCTCTCAGCCGTCTCTCTTCTATCTCCCCCCCTTCCACCCTAACGCCCACCGTATTCCAACAACACTGCCAGACTCGTCATCATCTTTTATTCAATTTCATGCAGGGCACCCTCTTAATGTACTGATTCTAATTGGTTATAATATCACGGCAGGGGATTTTTTTTATTGAGAGCGGGGATTTCTTTTTACTTGTTTTTGTTTATACACATTCTCCGACGTGTGGATGTGGGGTGGGCTCGGAAAGACAAGGAGGAGGGGAGAATTAAAAAAAAGGCCGAGCCGAGCTATTTTTTTTGTGGCGCGTCCCTCGATGAAACGGCGGGATTTTTCACAAGGGGCACTTATGACGGAGTTAGGCGACGGTGGCCGTCTAACGTACAATCTGCCTAATCAAATGGTTAGGTGTTGACGCATTAATCACGATGAAGGGAATTTCCGAGAAATTCTACGCATTGAGGCACGATTTCCGAGGGAATAAGTGATGAATAATTCGATACATTAGGCATCATCAGGACTCCCACTTTCGTACCTATTTCCTGTGATTATCGCTTATAGTATCATTCTCAAATTTTCCCAAATATCATCTTCAGTCCGGCTATTGTCTGTACCATCCATTGATTCCCTTTCATCAAAAAATGTGAACATTAATAATAGTTAACAAAATAATATAACTTATTATATAAGGTACATGCGACTGTACCGCGTAATTTAATCTTCATCAATTATATGTTGCGAAGAGCCTGCCAGCTTTATTAGTCTTGAATAAAAGCCATATACTTATATATATATATATATATATATATATATATATATATATATATATATATATATATTGTTTTAAGAGAATTTTCAATCTTACTTGAAGGAGGCTTCGGAAAGCCGAAAGCTCAAATAATCTACAAAGTTAGTGTCCTCTATGTGTTACCTGTTTTATTTTGTGTTCTATTGTCCCATTATGTGTGTGTGTATTTATATATATATATATATATATATATATATAAATATATATATATAATCTGGCAGGAATACTATACTCAATGCTTGTGACCTTGTATCACTATGAACTCATTATACCGTCTCACCCTCCGTCATGCGACCCCATAGCAGCTCTCTATGAGTAACGTAGATGCCAATGAATTTTTAGCCAATAATTGGAAATATAAATGTGTGTGTGTATATATATACAAATTGGTTTCCAATTAAAAAAAAATATTTAAATTGGAAGCCAATTAGTAAATAATAATTCATTGGCACATACGTTACACCTACTTATATATATATATATATATATATATATATATATATATATACACATACACATTAGATACCGCCATACAATTTCAGAAGAAAGTATTTTATGACACTTGGACATAAACATCGTGCATATACCCCTTCCTGATTAGATTTTAATAAAAACACAACAATCGAAAGTTGGTTTGGTAGGTCAATTCGCTCTATGCTCTACAGCGTGTTCAGTCACACATGATGAAATTCTTTTCCCTGTACCAAATGTGTTTCCCAGAAAGATTTGGCACCAGAAATATCACACATATTGTGTAAATCTGAGTTTGCAAGGAGAATTAGAAAACCTCGAATTGAACGACAGCCCTCAGCTGAGCAGCCTAGTTCTCTGCCCACTGGACTACTACACCCCATGGCTAGATTATTTAAGTTATAACATTAGTTGTTCAACGGCACTTATCTAAAGTTTCATACTGGTAGGATCGCGCAGCATATCCATCGTTGAAATGACAGTGGTACGTGTGCACCATACATTGCTATGTACGAATAATAATAAAGCGAAACAGTATGTACTCTTCATTTTAGTTATCTTAAAAATGTTTATTTCTTGAAAAAAAATGAAGGGTTTACTCTTGAAATATTGATAAAGTGGTGCCTGAAATTTAATTAAAGGTTTAATGCATGCATACACACGTAGAAAGAAATTCTACAGCAATGAAAACGTTTTTTATATAAACTCAATATGCATATAAATCCATATATAGAGGGATAATTATTTTTGACACTCTTTTATTACAATGAACTATTTTTTAATCACGGCTTACTTGGTAGTATTACCAACTCTGCACACATTTTACCAGGTATATGCAAGCAAGGTGACTTTTGTCGGAATAAATAAACACGAATGGACAAGAAGCAAAGAGAATGTTTCATAATTCCGGTCCTTTCAATGGCCCACATTTACTGATAGAAGAATTATCATGTGCATTTAGGATTGTTTAAAACGGCTAAAATTAATATATTAAGATACGTAAGTGTACATAATCCGCCATCAAAGACTCAACAGGTTAACATGAGGGCTACGAGAGAGAGAGAGTTTAGTGAGAAATCCAGCAAATCAATTTCTAGTGTGGTTTCTGATAATTTTGAGAAGTATATGGTATATGAACCTAAATAGGCTGGAATGGATGCTACTCAAGTCACGGTAAATTAACGTCTAACTTCCTGGATGCATTGCCCCCCCCCCTTTTTCCGTCACTAAAATTCTTTCCGTCATGCAGTCCTTGACGGAGAAAATTTGGGGATTGGTTGCAACATATTATACGTCTAGAGACAGCCTTGGTTCCCGCACGTGCATCTGTGTACGGACCACGGCCAAACCAGTTGCCAAGGAGTCACGTCGACACCCGGTGCATCGGTGCAGCCCACATGCCGAAAAATGCGAGAGCATTGAAAACAAAAAAAAATCAAGGGGTGGGCGGCGAAAACTTGCCCACAAGTCCGCCCTCTCCCTCCCTCCCTACCCAGAAAAACCTTCTGCTCGGCTGCACAGGGACCGAACGTGAAGTTTTTCGGCTCAATGCCAGTCCCCACACCCGCCCTTCCTCTCCGGGCGAGAATGCAAGCGGACGAGACTGCAGCCGTTTGCAGGGGGAATGGAGGGCAAAGGGGCGGAGTTGGGGGGAAGGGAGGCGAAATTCGCAGGACCCAACGCGTCAAATGCACTCGGACCAAGGCCGAGGAGGGCAGTTTTCGGGACGGTCCTTTCTCCTCGCCCAAAAATTCAACCGGGCCAAGCTTGAGCCCCCGAAGGACTCTCTCCCTCTCTCTATCTATCTATCTATGACGGCACGTGCGAAGGCAAGGTTGCGCGCCACGCCGAGCCTTGCCCGCCAGACCGCGTGTGCATAGAGCCGGGGCCTACCCCTTGATGAACGCAGCCATGTGCTTCGCGCGAGCCCTGCACAGCACTCGAAAGCTATGATTGCTATGACGGAAAGGAAAAACGAGCTCGGTATGGCTGTCGTTAACTCAGCCGTCCTAGAAAGAACCGACGTCTTTGTGCCGGTGGAAGAGATTAAGATTGACAAAAACAATATTTAATCCTGGAAGCTTTAAAAGGGGAAACCTGGGGTGGACAACTGACATGACCGTATTGGGAATTCCTCCCAGCGGGACACGGAGATAACGCATTAATCAAATCCGTTTTCCGTTAACAAATAGTACGATTGATATCACTACTTAATCATCTGACAGTGTTCGTCATCTATAAATTTGACATTCCATCCGTATAATGAGAGATTTGGAGATGATTCTTCAAGGTGACATTTTATTATCATCCGTGGGCATGAAAGTAATGCTCTGCAGGTTGCGGTTCAACTCTAGCGTGCAAGGAAGAAAAGATTCAACCACCGTGAGCGGCGTTTCGTGAATTTCGGGTGCATCGTATTCACGTTCCCACATTTAACTTTGAGGTCTAGAGCTCAAATGGTCTCGATCGCGTAGTATTTCATGATAGTGGTATTAGTAGCAGGTGAACTTACGTATTCCGCAGGAAATAAAATCCCATATTTTTGCATTTTATTTTGAAAATTATTCGCGGATGATAATTTATGATTATAATATTCAGATATTTGTGCAATTTTTAAATAATAAGGAAGAAGAGGCATGGCTCAATATATCATGAATCCCATGTCGTCACCAACAGAAAATATCAGTTGTTCACAGAATTGTTAGATATGGGGTGAAGGCTTAACCATGAAAATGAATAAAAATCCAATGACCACTTCATTTTTGCACGAAGGATAAATGAAAGTGTAGCTAAGGTTTGCTCGCACTAAAAGATCTGAGCATATGCATTTACAAACGTGCGCTACCCTGTGCGTACTGCGTGCGGGTGGGAGTTCAACTCTGTGTAATCCAAATATCCCACCGAGTGAACAACGACCATAAAGCTGTATGCATACTTCGACCAAAGATTAAGATAAGATTTTTTTTAAATCTCTAAAAGGCTTTTTCTCGCATTAAAGAAGCCGCAATAAAGAAATAAATGTCTCTCGGTCGTTTTCAGTTACAAGTGGAACGAAATAATGTCTACGGATGGGAAATAAATATAACGCATATTGGAATAAAAAAGTTTTGACAGTATTTAATCATTAAAAGTTGGTGAAAAGGGTTTTTTTTTTACTTTTCGAATTCGGAATCGTGTGTTGAATTTTGCTCGTAAAATGACTATTATGCAATTAACTCGGAAATGTCTCCTCAGAGCTGTAAATTTTGAATTCAGTAGCCTTAAATAAAAAATTAAAGGACAAGATTCCCGGAGGAATTACGTAACTACTCATAAAACTGCTAACGCCTATCACCGTCTATGTAATTAACGTAAATATGAAAGGGAATTGTAAGCAAGTAATCAGGTAAAACTGGGAAAAAACTGGAACATTCTTGCCCTCATGCAGGATTAATAGGCACATAGGTTTCCCAATGGAAAATGTGCACAAACTTCATACTGCTTTATTTCTTTCAAGGAGAAAATGCCTAGAAAAGTTTGTTCCTGAAACATAGGCAACTCAAACTACATAGCACGCCCAACGAGGATGACCCAATAAAGGTAATCTTGAAGCAAAAAATTAGGAGCGTGACGTAAGACAAGGCTTTTCGGGGAAAAGTTTCGAGTGAAAAGTTTTAAATCTCGATAAAAAAAATTACTAAGCAAAGAGCGGAGGTCATAACAATAAACATATAACGCTTGAATTTGGCACGCCCTATTGGAAACGGAGTGGCCAGCAAAACGGACCCTTTAAAAAAAAAAAAAAATGGTTTTCGCTCCGGGCCTCCATCATTGTCCCAAATGTTGCAACCGGTTTTTCTCTTCGCCCGCTGCACATTTATGTGCACGCATTCGCCGTGGGACTTCGCTTTAACCTTCAAAAAACTCATTAATCTACGAGACCTTGCTCTACACCACTTGAAAAAATATTATGCCGTGATAAATCTCTCGGCCTTTTCTCATGATTTTAGACCGTAGATTAAATAAATGTTTCAAAGGGTGGAATATTATTTCCCACAAACCCCAAGTAATTATATTCCGTTAAATCATAAAAATGGGCCTCTTTGATAACACCTATACAAGAAAACATCCGTCAAGACTTTTCCAAGATATATGGCCTCAAACTCTTCTTCGCCATCTCGTCAACTCCCTCCCCTATTCCGTCTGGGGCTCCAACCAACCTCAACTCTTCCCTCGCTCCTCAGGGCCCTAAAAAACTGCGCGAAAAACCCAGACATCCGGTTATGGCGGTGTGATTTCGGCAGTTTCAGTCATGGCCGAATCGCCTCCTGCCCCACCCCCCCACTCTCTTCTACCCCTCGCTCGTTCAACCCCCCCCTCCCTCCATCCATCCCACGCTTGCGTATCTGGCTGGTTTTTGAGTGCACTGTCTGGGGCGGAGTGGCCTTGAAGCCGTATCGCCATGACGACCACCAAAAACTGCACTCCTGGGCGGCGGCGGAGGTGGCGGGGGAAGGGAGGGGGGCGAGGAGGAGAGCTGGGATGGAAGCCGTTTCGGCTGCGTTCGCCCTCCTCTGGCCTTGAAGAAGCGATGGGAGACAGGGGGAGGTGGAGAGAGGAGATTGGGGGGGAGGGGATCAAAGGGGTCCGTGGGGGGTGAGGAGGGGTTGGAGAGAGAGAGAAGACTAGCAGAAGGGGGTAGACGGGGAGGGGAAGGGTGTGTGTGTGACAGCAAAAACTGCAGTGGTGAGTGGGGAGGGGAGAGAGAGTCGTGTTTGGGGATGTTGGAGGAGAATGGATGGGAGGAGTGAGCAAATATCTTTATTTAGGCTGGGTTAAAAATTCAAGGATGTCTCTCCCATATACCCCTATGTTTAACCCACCGGTTAGCGAGAAAAGAAACTGATAACACTTCCGAATGCATTGGCGATGACTGTCCTAGGAGGAGGTAGCGCGGTGAGTCGAGCATAATGATTCAAGTCTAAAGGGAGGGAGAAGCGACATATTCCTGGAAGGTAGGAAGAGGCTTCCGAGGAAATTAGGTTATCATTATTTAAATTGTCCCGCGCGGTGTGAGTTATTGGTACCAATGTCATAAAGGTGTAAAGAGAAGGGATAATGATAGGAAACCCATTTGCCGTCTTACCAGTTTACCATTCCCTAGGCTATATGATGCTTCGATATTTTTGAAGAGATGAAGTGAAAAAAATCAGTGATGGGAGTGGAATGGGAGTGAGAGTAGAAAATTAGGAAGAAAGTGAAATCCGACCATGAGAGAAAAGGTGATATGAGATTAACAATTCAGAAAGAGGAACAAAGAGAAGCATGGGGAGCATCGGAGCAAAGAAACAGTTCGTTCAACCAAAGGCGATTCATGGAAAGATAACATATCTTAAAGCCTTTCTTAACTTCTGGAAAGTGCTGTTGCAGGCTGATAGATTCATATACCCATTTTATTTTTCAAAGCAGCAAGCGTGAAAATGTAAAATGGAAACATTCATCGAGGTGGGGAAGGGGGTAGAGCATGTACAGATCACCATCTGATAGGGATAAAAAATATTGAGAATGCACCGAACTAAACACTGTTTTAAAAAATATCTTAGGCTCCCATTTTAACCAATTCCTGTGGACCTGCAATCTAGCCATCATCGTTGCATCGTGAACTTGATGCAGAATGAGACAATGAAGAGAATATGTGGTGCGCGAGGATCGCAAGACAATTATTGTTATATCTACTCCCCATCAAAAAAGTTACAAGAAAAAACGCAATAGTTTGATTTTCGGAAATCATCGAATTTTTTTCCTAGGGTATTTTTTTAATTTTTCCCCAATAGAGACAGTAATGTGCGCTCAATTCTTAAATTCGAACCCATTTATGCTGGGACGCGTATTCAGAACGACCACGCACAAATTTAAATTCGAGCCCTTAAAATATTTCCGTCGGAAGATGAGCATGTTGCGCACAAGTGGCCAAGGCAACCGGCTCCCCGTTTTCCCGTCGTAAAAATCCTTTGAGGTACACACTCACCTCGGATGCGTCGATCTTCAACCAACAATCATTTCCAAACCATCGCCCATCTCTTTGATAGGAGAAAACCAAAAACCGTGACATCACCGCTACATTCATTCGGGAAGGCTGTTCGTTGAGAACGCCGAGAGGGCGCGATCCCGAAAATGTTTTCGTCGAGGACACAGAGAGAGAAAGAGAGGGAGTATTTTTCGAGCTTCGTCCGGCGAAGCACTCCTTTTTTCTCCCTCGTGACTCCACCAAGAGGGGTTAAAAACTTCCCGCATTTCATTTTTTCCGAACGGGGCCCACTCTAGCGTAGCCAGTCTGGGTTGCCAACCAAAGTCACATTGGGATAGGGCGAAGTGTACAGGGTGGGGGGAGAAAGAGGGAGAGAGAGTGAGATAGGGGGAGGGCGGGGAGGGGGGAATGGTTGGGTGGGGAGGGCCCAGGTGGGTGTCGGGGAGTCGCGGATGGGATGACCGGGGTGGGAGATCGGGTGGGCGGGCTAAAAGAGTTGGGAGAGAGGGGTGCGAGGTGGTGTGGGAAGAGGGGGTTGGAGAAAGCGGGGGGGCAGGGGACGGAGAGGGTTGCGGAGGGCGAGCTGGGAAGGCTGCGGTGGTGTGAGTGGGGTCGGAGACATTACAAGGCCAGAGGAGGTTGTGATAGGGGGTGAGGAGGTTGGGGTCGAGGTTTGGGGGTGGCGGGGAGGATTGCCGGGAGGTGAGGGGAGGGGAGTGGAGGGACGAGGGAGAGCAGGAAGATGGGCGTGAGATGGACAACGCTTTGCACTGACAAAGTGTTGTGTGTCTTCATACCCTTCCATAAAAGCGCAGTTTTCCAGGGGGGGAGGAGGGGTGCGGACTGGAAACGAGTTTGTTTCATGCACCGCGGTGATGGACATTAAGCCCGCAAGTCTTAACCTTGAGGGAAAAAAATCGTGACATCTTGAAAAGAGAATTCGTGCCCAAAAAAATATATATGACGAGCGTCCGCGTTCGTTCTAAATTTGAAAGACAGATAAGATGAGAATGCTCCTTCTCACGCGCCAAAACACATCTATACAGAAGAAGGAACTCATCTGGAAAATCGATTTGCTCAAAAAATACGAGCTCTGGAGGTGAGGTGGTGGAGAATCATACCCAGTATCATTAGATGTAGTGATTGTATTTCATATTGATAAAAAATAAGTAGTGCCTATTTGTCACTCCTTGAATATCACTGCATCTAGAGCTGATAAAGAGTCCTTCTTAATAATGAATTGTTACATGGAAGAAAATTCATCGTCGCCAATGTTCAAAGTTACCAGTATACTCCTCAAAAGACAGTCTTTAGACGGAACTCACTTTAGTTAGTACCACTCCAAAATTGGCTGTAGTATTCCATCAAGACTCACGAAATTTATCCACAGCGACATTTGATTTGTCTCATCAAATTAAGCTGAACTCTGACCGAAACTACGAGAGTATAAGCGGGAATTACTACATATTCAACCTCGGGAAGACGTACTAATACTAACCATGCAGGTACACAGAAAGTCATTATTGGTAGTTTTATAAGTTTCCTCTCCGGGGACGAAATTATTGGGCATTGAAGAAAATGGTAGTTCCGTGGAATATTTTGTTGGAGGTTTAGAATTGCCCATGGGCATGAGACGATGTAGGGCCAGAGACGAAAGGGGAAGGAAGTTGTGTACGAGAAGAGTAAGAGAGAGAGAGAGAGAGGGAGAGAGAGAAAGAGGGTGTGGAGGGAAAGGATGTTTGATAGACGTGGGGTGAGGGGAGATAAGGAAAAATACGACGACGGCAAGTGCTAATAGTAGGGAGATAGAGAATAAGCGAGTGTGGGCTGGAAGGCGGTGTTGGGTGAGGGGCGTAGGGGAAGGGGTTGAGAAAAGGGGTTTTCGGAGGGGAGCAGGAAGATTAGCCGAAGGACGGGATGGGGAGGGTTCGTAGAGAAAGGAGGAACTGCAGGGTGGGGGGCATCGTGGATTATTCCTCATGACTCTTAACGCCTATGTTCAGCCTAAAGCCATAAAACACTCATAAAACGTTTTAGGTAACCCTTTACTCTTTTGCGGCGAGCTTTTCTCAGGTAACTGAAATCGCCGCCTGCTGTTGAAATACGGAAAGGGAAATGTAGTTTTGAGCTCCACTCGACGCGGGAACATCTCCCGGTGGATGGATTTTCGGAGCCTACATTATTTCTTACCGGAAGTAATAAAAATGTGAGGAAAGGGTTTAATATGACCATCAAGTACTTGTATTCACCAGAGCGTTATTTAATTATTTTAGACCACATTTTATGACAAAAGTATGCATAGCATTTTTCATAAAATTAAATTGCAAATAAATAAGGAATGCATTAGCGGAGAAGCTTTGAGAATGCAGGGCTTACAGGAGCGCCGCAAATTTCTCGGAAACTTTGCATATTAGGACTTTAAAAACGTTGAAGAATTGAGACCTTCAAGTTTTATCTCTAGCGTTGAGGTATTTAAAAATGACCTTTCTCCAATTCTTCAAAACTTGCGTCATAAAGTTTTGGTGACTGTCTCATGAGCAAAGGGGATGAGGTGATGTGGGATGTGTAAAGTTCATGCAACCAATAACGCTCTCATGGACAATAAAAGATAATTATGGAACAATTAGTTCAGAAGTCCATTCCTCAAGTTGCAAGTGGATTTAAAAGTCTTCAGAATACAGCCTTTGAAAGTAACGTAAAGCATTCAAAATCAGATCCAAAATATATAGTAAGTATAAAATGCTCCACCTTCTGTTACCATCAGCATATTCTTAGTGTGAAAATTATATAGTCTTGTAAACTGACTTGAAGTTTTAAAAAACGGACCCGATGACTGGCATTATTGCATAAATATTAGAGCACTTCCCTATGTCAAAATCAAGAATTTGCTCCTGTAATCGAGTGCCCAATGTTTTTCGAATGTATGGTCGCGGCGTTCCTCTGCAATCATCCCGTAGGTGCCATTCCTTGAAAAGATGTCCGACGCATTGCCTGGTCTTTGAGGATGGACGACTAGTGCCTATTAGAGGATGCCATGGGCAATCATGTGAAATTTTCTAAAATGGACTAATTGCTTCTCATAGAAAAAGGGAAATATGCCACGCACCCAATAATTATTAAGCGAATATTTGCTTTAACTATAGCGCTCGTAAACGGAACGAAACTAACCTACACCAATGAAATGCCAAAATTGTGATCCTTGATGCATTCGATTTGAAGTTTCATTCTATATTACGATGGTAAAGAAGCGTATCTAACATTATTTTCTCACAAATATATAGTAATTACCTTAATTGTATCTAATATAATAAGTTAGACCCTTAACATATATAAATGGTTCCCTGTAATCCACAAGTAGGTTGAGCGGCAAGGGTTGATTCGAATACATGAATGCAGCATCAAAATTAAGTTTCTCTTAAAAGTTAGAGATAGCAATAAATGTAAAAATATTTCATATAATGGAGGTAACATTAACTCCAGCTACATCTGAGAGAAAAATACTTGACTAGTAGTAATAAGAACAATATTAAACTAAGGGCTAGATAAAGCAATAATAAAATTTTACTTTGCATAGAATTTTAAAAAATCGTATTTTTTTAAACTCTCACGGTCGTTCATAGTTTTTCTGATCCCTTATCTTTCGCAGAAAAATGACAAATGTTGAATCTGTTGGTTCTACAAGTGATTTCTCTAATCTTATTTTCATGATCTCACCTTCCGTAGTACGGTGGGGCTTAAAATACATTTTTAACGTCATCTCCTTGATGGCATCATCAAAGTTTTCTCCTTGATTTTTACCAAACCAGTTACATATTCCAATTGTGTAGGTACTAATGTATGCCACATTATTATTTATCCGGGGCGGATTTAGGTCTTGAAATCACTAATGTTCTGTACTCAAGAGGTTCAGGTTTTCCACGAAATACTATTAAAAACCATCACTATAATTGATGTCTACTGATTTTTCCTTTTGCAGATATTCGAGCTTAAAACATACACCGAGTGTGACTATTGACTAATAATCAAAGATAGAAACTGGGCATGATCTATGAAATATAATTGCCTGCTCGTTGGCGATAACGTTAGTCGATTTAACTAATCTGACGGTTGTTAATAACGAGTATCCAATGACAATTGATTTGTTCCAACACAACTGATTCCTCAACCTCCAAATAATTCCAACGCTTTACACATCACACTTGTATTTAATGGACTTCAAAATCGACTTAAACCTTCGAGAAAATACTCGTAGTTTCTGGAAGAATGTATGAAGTGATTTCCAGATTTAACCATATTTGGTAGTAAATTATAGAATAAAGTACTAGCAGTACAGTTTTGTTGTGATATGCTATCTACCTTCAAGTGGATGATACATTTTTCCAAACGGCGTAGTAACGTGCACCTTAGGAGGGGAGTAGTAGATTTGGAGGTGAGAGGAAGGCGGGAAAGAGGAGTATTAAGGATAACTAACATAGAGTGGGAGAGCGCTGGTGGAGTATAAGGCTTCGGCGAATAGACGAGTGCGAAGAAGAGAGGGAACGAAAGGGACCAATTATTATATGCGTGACCTGATAAGAGTGGACCAACCAAGGAAGTAAAATAGGCGCAAATAGAACGACGTGTATAAACAGGTGCGGCGGATTGCGACGATGAGGAATGAGGAGAGAGAGAGAAGGGGGGGGACCGAGGATGTCGAATACTAAGGAAGCAACAATCACGGGGAATGACTTATAATTTAATCTAACGAGCGAGCGGTCTCCCTTTATTTAATCCGATTCTGCTCCCGACAGTGTCCAAGCACGCACGCATCCCTGACCTCCCCACGTTCACGGGTCGTGCACCTATTGGGGGACGGGAGGAAGGGGAGGGCCATAAACACGGCTAGCGTGGCCGGAGAGGAATGCATTCGCCTTGGCCTTGAGATTCGCGAATTATCTCCCATCCGAAAATGCGAGAGGGAAAAGTACCATTGGGCCGCAAGATGGCAGCGCTTCCGCTCCTTCCGAGTTGTGGACGCACACTCGCGCTTTCAGAGATTAATATAAGATTACTGGAGCTTCACGTGAACTTTGCTTCTTGAGCCATGCGAGAGAATGCATGCTTATTTCTTTTTTTTTATTTTGACGCGAGAGCGGATTTGAAAAGAAACTGAACAATTGCATGCGTTTGATTAGATTTCGAGATTAAAAGAGGGCATGCCTTAAGAGAAGGAAGTCACTTATTATCGCGCGAACTTTTCCATAGAAACTTATAAAACCGCAGAGGACGTGAGAAGTAGAATCTGAGGGAAGACTCGGAATGAGATCTATTCAAAGTTGAGACACAATTTCGTGCTCGTTTTCCATTGTTCTGGGTTAAAATTTAGCGTCCTAGTGCAACCAAGCGAGTCGGTAATCCACAGCAGATTGAAACCATGCGGTTATTTTGAGAATTGAAGCATTGGGCGCGAATCCATGCGGCAGGAGAGTAAATGTGCAGGACAATTAGCCCTTGTGAGATAGATTGAATATCTACTTAGGTAAATAATTTCATCCATCATGGCTATAATTAACAGGTTAAACGCCAAGATTCCGTTTTGAGCATGCACAGGAGCGAGGAGTAATAAGAAAATTTTAATGGCAAAGCCAACACGACGAAAAGAATTAAATCAATTAAATGTGATTCTAACGACTCTCCCCACTCTCCCAAAGCAATTTGCTCTGAGGAAGAGAGCTTGGATAGGTTCGTTTCATCCTCGCTCATTTACTAAATACCTTTATTGTTTTAAATAGCGTTTAAGCAACACTTAACAGTAATGCTATATGCCTCCCACCCCACACCCTAACGGTGGCTTGCTCGATACCATGTAGATGTACGTACTTATACACCAGAGAATCATCAACTCAATGCACGACGAAATAACGGCGTGTTTTAGAATTATTATTTAACAGCCAGACAATCCGAGATCAATTTTTACACACATTTCAGCAACTTGGAACTCCTAGGAAGGTTAAATTCCTACGAATACAGCCCGAATTAAGTGTCTTTGTAAAGGACGGCTGAAAACGTTCGCCTGCGGTCAACTCGATCCAGAATACTTCAACGACTAAGCTCTTCAACGTGAAAAAGCCGTTTTTGCTCGTCAGTGAATCAGTATCACATGAAGCGTTCCTCCATCGGAACGAGTTAGCATAGGTCAGTCAGAAGACGGTTACCGGAACAGTCGGATGACTGTTCAAGGTGGAAAAAAATGAATCCCCTCGTTTGCAACCCTTGAACGTGTCAAGGGCGGGAAGCATCATCAGTCGCTGACGTTCACCTTGGCCAACGGAGAAAGGCTAGAAGCCTCAAGAGATTTTCCTGGCTCACAAAAAACACACGAAAACAAAATAAATGAACCCTTGCTAGTTTTTTCAAAGGGTTTTTGTTGGTATTAGTCGTTTTGTGATTACTTCAGGCAGCCCCAGCTAATCATATTCTCAAAATGAAGAAAGTGACTGGATCCACCGAAAAAAGTAGGTGTTCGTTTATTCTTTTTCGGTGTGGATTTTTTGTACTCAACAACTTAGTTTTTGAATAAGTTGTATCATCACCTCCTTTAGGTTTTTTACAAAAAATTTGCAGGCACGGGAAATTACCAAAGTATCTATGACATACCGCAAAGGTATTTCTTGTTGCTTCATCGTGCGAGTTCCCAAAATGTTAGACGTGCCAGGGCTCGGGCTGGGATTGTGATCCTCACATGGACGCAGAGTAATAGAACAAATAACCAGCAAATAGAGGACCCTGCAGAGGTGACGAGATGGACAAAATGAGCGTCAGTCAGAGGCGAATAGGTTTCTGAGCTCCTGGAATAGTTGAAAAGCTCGAGTAGGCGAGGAGAAATTAACAGAGTGCGAAAATATTTAACGGCGAGCAAAGTCTGCGCAGAATGGTAGAAGTGGGAGGGCTGAGTGCCTCCCAAAATACGGGGAGGAGATTGAAGGTGGTGCTTCCCAAGTTTCAATGCCACTGTGGCCCGTGGCCTTCATGCACTTTGCTGCAGTGCCAAATCTCATTTGGGCATCTTTCCCTCGACACGCCGCCGTTCTCTGCTTTATTTGCTTGCGTGGAAAAGCTCACGAGGTCTCTCTGCCGCTCTCATTATGTGAGGAAAACTCAAATGATTAATACCCGGACGGTAAACCTACGCTGTAATTCTATCATACGTCTATTGACAACGAGGTTAAGTAGCACTAATTACTTCCGATTCAGGACCTTTGAGGTCCCGTGGAAAATAATATAAACACCTAATTCTGATCAATAAGAGATTAAAGAGAGTAAAAGAACTTTTTCATACTCTTGTGAGTATTAATAGATAGGATTGTTGCGAGATATTAAAAAATTAACTACTTGTGGTCGCTTTAAGAAACGTCCAGCAACTTCTGGGCTACCCTAACTGTAAATTGTCTTGAGGTTCCAGGGTATTTCCACACCTGTCTTATTCAGTTTACGATGCTATGTCAACAAACGTAATTGCGATTTTTATTTTCGCATTCCATGGAAAATAGAACTAATATTCATTTGGTCTGGAAATCATGTAGAATATGACCTGTGTGCAGAGAGAATCGTAAGAGAAAAATTTCTGTTGGTGGAGTGTGTGCATGTGAAAAAATAATTACTTGAAAACAGATCAATCGCTCTAAGAATGTCGTTCTTACATTATAACATATTAAAAGTTGACATCATGTGAATATCATAAATCATTTTGGGAAAATTACTAATTTTCCATTATTCAGGTAACACAAGGTTACAAAACGTAAAAAAACTCAAAATCAGTGTATCTTTCATTTAGATATATACCAATGTCTCTATTCGTTACCAGATGGAATCCTATGAAATAGCGCATGACACCTGCTGAAGGACTGAGGACAAATCCTACGAATACTGGTGATTATTTTACAGGGCCTCAGTGTTGATGTAAAGGAGTGCGAGAAACATTTGTCAGAGTGGAATTCATTGAAAAGGCTTCAGGTTCAACAGTTGGTCCTCCATCGATTCATTTAAGTTTGGAACTCTCCATATCTAGGACAGTTACCCTAATGATCTGTGAAAGTGGCATAAAGTGATGTGATTGTGAGAGATTTTTCTCTTCTTCAATAAATAGGTCGCATAAGTGGGCACGTGGAAAATTAATTACTCTATTCGGGCTTATTATTCATCAATCATAATTTTTTTCTTAATTTCAACTCGATAAAGGCTTTCAAGCCAACAAGAAATTCACGGAAATACTACAGCAATCACTTTCCAACTCAATTGATCACGAAAGTATATTACAACGTTTATTGGAAAACGACACAAACCCACCTAGCGATTACGACAACAGTCTTGAACTGTCGATTGATCGTATTTGCGGCGAACTGGTTAATAAAAGTGTAAACATTTTTGTAGATGTAAGAACATAGATACCAATGGATACATTGAAAGTGAATTTCGTTCCCACTTTACTCGCCAGCGACTGCATGAAGATGGCATTGTAATGGCCGAAAGGGAAGTTGGGGACCTCACGGCAATTTTGGAAACTTGCCAATCGAGGAAGGGGAGGGACGTGGAAGAGGCTTGAGGGGAAGCTGTTGCGGTAGGAAGAGATATAAGGGAAAGGGCTGGCGCTGGAGTGAGAGACAAATTGCGTGGGAGGAAGGGAGTCTGTGCAAGAGACGTGAACTGTGAATTGGGCGAGTGGAGAGGCTAAGATGGACGACATATAAAGAAGATAAATCGATGCAAAGTAGTTGAGTATTTCAACGTAAGAATACAGGTTGAACATGATGTCCCTGAGATGTATTTGGGGAGCAGGATTTAGATATTGGTATATTTATCTCTTTACGACGGGAATTATTAAAAATAAGCTGAAACCTAAAAAATAAATATAATTAGGTTCTTAATGCACCATGTATATATACTGAAATTAACACAACTGCTGTGCATCAAAATGTATCATTTTTCCTCTTGGTGTAAATTGTAAAAGCATTATATATGAATACATGACACTCCACATTGTGAAATATACTCAATATACTCCAGTCCATATACTGACAGAGCCATTAATATTGGAATTCAATTTGCGCAACGCGTTTACTTATTAAACGTCAGGTTACGGGCTTGAGGCCAAGTTACGATTTTTCGAGGGTGTTTTTCAACGATATGATTGATAGCAAGGTTCCGTCAAAAAAGAGGCTAAGAAGTAATAATCCGCCTATCTGGAGGGAGGGGAGTAATTATTCCGTATTCGGTTCCGTAACCCAAAGGTCGAGAGTTAATGAGTCCTATCTCTGATCTGGTGGATCGGTCTCAGCGAAGCCTGACAAATACTTGAGAAGGGTTATCGGGATTCCAAGAGCACTCAGATTCGTAGAAGTCTCGGGAAGACAATGGAGGTATCCATTGAGTTAAAGATACGGCTGTAAAACCATAGTGTCCTGAATTATTTAGCACACAGAATGCCAAATTTAAACGGATAAAACTTTCTGAATGCCCAAAATCAAATAGGTTATCAACCAGGATAAAAATATAATTTTAAGAATTTTCCCTCGAAACATTAATGCAGTTAATATGAATTTTAATCTGTTTATGTGTGTACTATATATTTATACGGAAACACTTACACGGTAATATATATTATATATATATATTTATATATATATATATAGAAATAGAGAAAAAGACACTAACAAACGTTGGACTGTTTTGTTGGTGACAACATGGCTTTGTCGACAGAAGCAAACGGAAGGGTGAAGTGAGTGAATGGGTTGAGGGACAGGAGGACATTGAGGTGGCGTATTTAGTGTAGTGTGTTAAACCCTGAGGGTTGGTGCGACTGGGGTGCACAGATATATGAGGACTTATGGGTACTGCCTTCCATGTTGATAACATGATTGGGGAGGGAATCCAAGACGGAAAGAGATAATCAGCGATAAAAGGTAAGTCATGAGAAGTAGAATGCACAGGAAAAGTGACAGTGAAGAGGGATACGGATTTGGTTTAAAATACGTGATACGGAGGGAGAGTTCATTTGTACCTTCTTTAACATTAAACGCGAGGCAAAAGATGAGAAATAAATACACACATCGACATCGGCAAATCGACCGCGATAGGGGAAAAGTCTTCATTTGGTAAATTTGAGTTAATCTAGAAATATATCACCAACTATTTCTCAACCGTTTTTTATTGTTCTTTTCGTTACCAGTAGCTCTCGCATTCGCACAGTAGCATTGTTTACTTGGCTACCATAGTGTATGTGGCTGACGTTAATGTCGTTTCTTTTGTAGTAAATATTTTGAAATTTATTCGCTAATAGCATATAAAGAATATGCAAATATATTTTGTGTCTGGTGTGTGAGATTCACACATCAGGGTAGGGGGGCCAGTTTTCCTTTCCCTGTGCCAGTTATGGTTTCCCAGGATGACCTGGTACCCGAAAAATCACATAGCTTTGGTGGAGCTGCAGGTGCCCAGAGTGCCTCGCCTGGGAGTCGAACCCGGGACCCTCCGGTCAGCAGTCCAACGCTCTACCCACTTAAATTAATTATATATTTTTTTAAAGGTAATATACCGGTTAAGGTAGGTTTTTGGATGGACACAACTACCAAACAAATATTTTATTACTCCTAACAAAACACAAAATCCATCATCCTACTCTATATCAGGTCCCTCTTCATCTCAGAGTACTTTCTTCCTCCCTTCATCCCGTCCAACATCCCTATCCTGTTCCTTCCCTTTCCTCTTTTGCCCAACATTCTACCCTCTATCACAGTCTTCAACATCCCACTGCCGGTCAACACCCCCTTCATCCACTTTTCCTGCCTCCATAGGATTGCTCCCAACAAACCCCTCTCTTCGCCCACCATACCAAGTACTTCCTCATTTGTTTTCTTCTCTGTCCATTTCACCTTTTCCATTCTTCTCCACACCCACATTTCAAAAGCCTCCAGTCTACGTCTATCCTCCTGCTTCAATGACCACGTTTCCGCGCCGTACATAGCTACGCTCCATATCAAAGTTTTTACGAGTCTTTTCTTAACATCCTTACTCAAAGTCCCCGTCATCAACTCCCTCCTCCTCGTGAAAGCCTCTTTGCCTAGCGCAATTCTTCTCCTTACGTCCCTACTACTTTGACCGTGTTGGTCCAAAACACTACCGAGATACGTAAACTGTTCTACCTGCTCTAGTTTTTGCCCTCTTACTTTAATGTTAAGATTAGCCTTTTTCTTTCTAGAAAATCGCATAACCTTTGTTTTATTAATGTTGATTCTCATCCCATACCTGTCGCACTGAATTTCCAATTCACTAAGCAATGCTTGCAGCCCCTTGGCTGACTGACAAACTAAAGCTTGGTCATCAGCAAACCTAACTGATTTTACGAATCCCCCGCCCACTTTCATTCCTACCTCGAGTTCTTCCCATGCCTCTTTGATCATTTCCTCTGCATACAGGTTGAACAGCAACGGTGATAATGGGCAACCCTGCCTTACACCCCTTCCTAACACTGCCCATCCTGACTCCCCGTTTCCCACCCGCACCTGAGCAGTCTGAGACATGTACAGGTTGCGGATTAGCCTCCTTTCCCTCCAATCTATTCCTATTTTCTGCAATATACTCATTAGTTTTTCCCAATTCACTCTATCAAACGCTTTTTCGAAATCTACGAAACAGGCAAATACCTCCTGGTTGTGTTCTATATTCCTCTCGATTAATAATCTCATTACTGCAATGGCATCACGCGTACCTCTCCCCTTCCTAAACCCAAACTGATCATCCCCTAAGTAATCATTTGCCCTACTCTCTATCCGTTTGTTTATGATCCTGAGAACAACTTTAGCTGCGTGGGATATCAAACTAATTGTCCTATAGTCCTCACATGACGTGGCCTTTACCTTTTTCGGAATCGGAACTAAAACTGCTCTCACAAAGTCTTCCGGCCAGATTCCCTCCTCATAAATGCTACGGATCAGCCCATATAGCCTCTTCCTCCCACATTTTCCTAAGCATTTTAAAAGTTCCACGGGAATGTTATCTACCCCCACGGCCTTATTTAGTTTCATCTCCCTTAATGCCCTTTCTATCTCATTGTCTAGTATGCCTGGACCTAAGCTGTCTTCCTCTACGTCATTTTCTTTTTCAATGTCTAACTGTGTTGGTCTGAGTTCTTTACTATACAGTTCTTCTATATACTCCTTCCATCTCTCTTGGATCTTTCCTGCGTCAACTATTACCTTACCCGCCTTATCTCTAACTATTAGCATAGCTCTTCCTTTCTTACTTCCCGATAACGATTTAACTTTGCTGTACAGCGCACCGATTTCGCCCTTCCTCTGGAGACTTTCCATATCCTCGCACTGCGTCTTCCACCATGCGTCTTTTGCCTTATTTGTTGCCCGCCTCAATTTATTGTTCAATTCTTTGTACTTCATTTTGCCTAATTCTGTATTTATATTCTTCCATTTTCGCCGCTCATCCATCTTTGTAATCATCTAATTATATATATATATATATATATATATATATATATATATATATATATATATATATGTGTGTGTGTGTGTGTGTGTGTGTGTATACACCTGACCGGCGAAACATTTAAATATTTATGTGAGTCCTGAAAGCCCCGGCATCTGACCCAGATCGATAAACTTGATTTGATTCGACTGCGTCCACGGAGATATTTCTCGCTTCGCTCGAACTTGTGCGTGGTGGTCATTGTTTGACTGTAACGCCTGAGGAGAGAAAGAAGAGGGGAAGATGGGAAAGGGAGAGAAAAGTGGCTGGGGACGGGACGGAGGAGGAATGGAGAGGCTCCGAGGTAGGGGGCGCGACGGCGCTGGTGATGTGTTGCTCGGAGACGCATCGACAGGTTGAGTAATGATCGGCGGTAATTGGGTCAGGAAGGGAAAGAAAGAGAAGTGCGTGGGCACGGGAGCCACCACAGGAGTTTTTCCTTTTCCGTATCCTGAGGGTGGAACAAAAAACACAAGAAGGAGTGATACCTTTTGAGAAACATCGTAAAGATTTTTTTTCCGAAATCCCCGCTGCGCACGTACTTGGTGTGAAAATGACGAAGACGAGAAGTGGGTAGACAAGAAAAGTCGGTCAGATCTCGAGATAAAACTTTATTAAATTTTTCAATTTTTAAATTTTCATCCCTTCTAAAAGTTTGCACTTTTAAATTGGCAAGTATGTGAGCATCCTCTATTGATTAGTGCATTCAACAATACGTTTTGAGATGAATTGTAAGTGTTGAAAAGTCTCCCTCTAGGACCTCGATTACAACATTAAAGGGTGGATGATAAAAATAAATTGTGAAAAAAAAAACAAAATAAAAAAATAAGCATTGCAAACCTAATCCAAATACATGTGCAATTTTACAGAAAATAATTTAAATTTCTCACACAGGTTGCCTGAATGGCAGGATACAAAAATGTATGCAAAATTATCGATAAAAGGAAGGATAGCCTTCAGATTTATGCATCATCCCAGTGACCTCTGGCCCAGTTCACTTGATTTATTCTTGCGCTAACGATGAGGTCAGGTTTTATAAGCAAATTAAAAATTCAAACCGACAGCCTCGCCCGAAACGCGTAAATCGTGGGTCACAGAATGCGACTCGAATCACGTCGTTGACAATCGAAGCAAACTAACAGAGTGCGAGGAAGAGAATACTGCAGGAATATGTGAGTATTAAGATTGCAATATCAACAGCAATATAAGTTATTAATATAATTTAGTGTTCAGGTCATTTTTTTAGCGTTCAGGTCATTTTTTTAGCGTTCTTTTATTTATAATTCTAGCAGCTCGGTAGTTAACAAAAGAGAGTGATCTGTCAAGTTCAAGCAAAGTTCAAGTAAGTTCAAGCAAAGTTCGAGATGCATTGAAAAACGCAATTCAAAAATTAATAAACGTACTCCATTAGACCCGGACGATGTGAATTCTTTAAATAAATGACATTTAGGGTGTTTTCAAATTATTGTGACCTACAGGGTTCGTCCGGAAAATAAGTGTACTGACTCCTGGGCTGGGCGCGCCGCTCCAGGCGCGCCCAGCACCGCTCTGACGGGCTGCGATTGGATGGGGGTATGTTGGCAAGCGACGCTGAAAAAGGAAGTCGGCTCTGAGCTGTGGTGTAGTGAGGAGCTCTGTTAACGCGAACCACCACGCTCGACCGCTAAGAGTCTCCGAAAAAACCGAGTCAATCCAAGGTTCAAATTTATGTATTTTGTAATCGTGCTCAACGGCAAGCGTTATCAACATAGCAGCTCTATGATTTCATTATTCGAGCATGTTGTAAAAGCTCGTAAATTCTGGTTACACATAAGAAAAAATGTAAAACAACATCTAATATCTATCTCTTTGCTCTCATTGAAGGGCGTTCTGTAGCCTAAATCATAGCTCGTTATGAATACATAAAATAAACACTTTTTCATCAAAGCCTGTGTGTTCCCAATTTAGTCTAAAAATGAGTGCAAATTCTTTATCGGTTGTGAAGTTCATTCAATTTGTCCAGCAGACGTTTCCTCATCCATTACTCCTACTTACGATTGATTGAACGGGATTTTTCTTCAGCATCTGAATTCCTGATAAAATTACCTAACTTTCATGCCAACGTTTTATGCTCCTTTAATCAGTCTTCAAAGCACCCAACTACGAATATCCCAGCTTCATTTGAGCATTATTAACGGTGTCCGACGATAATTGAAAGTCTTTGATGGTCATGAAAATATAAATGGACAATAATATGTATAACTAATAGTGAAGTCGGCCCACAATATTAATTTATTTTATCAATACCCCTTGCTGGTAAATTTAAAAGAAATAGCGCAGATGAACAATCATGATTATTAGGTGGACAATTGCGGAGAGAGTATAGTTCTGTTACTAAGAGGAGAGTCGCCGAAGTGGATAAAGTTAGTCAGCCAACAATTTAATATAATTACTCAACTCCTGCAACTAATTCATTAGAATGACGACATATTTCCCACCAAAAATGATCTTAGTGGTATATTAAAACAACTATTACTTAGCAAAACCGTTTCAAAAGCTAGGGATTGTTAAAAATATTATATTTAATAATTGCCAAATTTTCGCATAGAATAATAAGCTACTAAACAGCGAACTTTTATAACATATGGTGGATTACTTACCCATGAAATATACGTAACGAGCACGGTTCGACATCACAAAAGTGGTTATTCGCCATATTTTAGGTAACATGCCAGCATTTACATTTTACATTCCTGGAAGGGCAAAATAGCCCCTCATCGTATACGAGAATAATATGTAAACATCTTATGGAATGAGTGAGACTTTTTAAGAACTGGCAACTATTTGGTTCCACACTAGCTATCTTTTTTAATAATTGTATGGAAGTATAATGGAGCTTTAATAATATTTAGGAACATGGCGGGCTTATTACATTTCCGTGTCTAACCTTGGTTTTGCTTGTTCTCTCCGCTATCCCTCGGCAACCCTACCCACAAATGCCGGTGACTTTGTACGCAATGGAAAGCGGAGCTAGAGATAGGGAAAGAAACGTATGCCACTGGGCGAAAACGATAGTGGACTCAGTTAGGTGGTTATTAGAATGGGAGGGCTAGATTAAGTGTGCAACTTGGCCAGGCAAATAATGAAGTTTTGAGCAGAGAACCAATATTTTTATGCCGCTTCAAAGGGAAATATACCAGGAATATAAAATGACACGTGCATTATAATTTTAATTTCCAGGAAGTCAAACACAATTTTACACCGAAATTTATGGCCTCCAGTATGAATTCATATGCTCGGTTAATTCTGAGGGTAAGCGCATTTATCGTCTTAACAGAAGGCCTCAGGTCTCGAAACCCTCCTCGGTCCCGCAACAATGTTTAATTCCCACATAATTTATGACCTATCCCCATTACGGATGTGAAATAACCTCAATTACTTGCAAAAAGTGCAACAAAGTTAGCTTTTTACTGTAAAATTAGAGAGAAAGTTGACTGAATCGGGATGGACGGGATAAGGATGGGCCATAATAAAAGGGCAAGGTAAAAAAATTAAATAAGTAAGAATCTGCACTGGAAATGCTACCAAGAACAGAGCAAGGGAGGAAGAAAAGGTCTACGAAAGATATACGAATGAATTCCACTAAACTCCTCATCAATGCTACGATGAAGGAGGGCTTTCCAACGAAAACACGATGTTATGCGTTTAACGATCGATGGAATAATCTTTGAGAGTGGGATATTAATTCCCTTTCAATTCCAAGAATGTTCAGGGGGAAGTATGAGGATACGTTTGGCGTGAAATTATAGGGGAGAGTTGAGTCTGGAAGTAGGGCGGGTTGGGGAAGGCCAAGGAAGAGACGAAGCGGGAAGCGGCAGGTGAGAGCGACGTGGGTGCAACGGAGTGACCCCGGAGCTATTCATCCTCCCCATTCCTAAACCTACTTAAGACCTTCAATTCATTAATTCTTGTTTATTTTTAACTCCATTGATTATTTTGCCTTCTATCAGGCATTCATTCCTGCTCCTCATTCCATCTCACGCATCTTCCCGGTCAAGCCTTATGATTATACTGAGGGTCTTGTGTGACACAATTGTTACCGAGCTCACCGCACAAGAAGCTCGGAGCTTTGAACACAACTATTCTGATATTCGTAGAAATATCTATGTTACAATGAGAATTAAAGTGCCCAAATTGCACGACCGGAAAGGGAGTTTGGAGCTCGTGAGAATGGGTGTCAAATTATTAGAAAAGTACCCGACCCTTATAGTGCAATTAATACTAATAATATTTCCAGACTAAAGCGAAAAGTGTGCTTTTTACAATTTGATAATAAGTCGTTGAACTAAACGTTTTAATCATTTAATTTAATTCTTGAGCTTAGTTTTAAACACTGTTTATTCAAAATTGTTGTGTAGAAGTAAGCACAGAGTATTTTCTTAGTACGTAAACTTAAAACGTATGTAGATGTAGAAAACTAGTTTTCCTGAGGAGATACTTTTGGGGATCTCTGATTTCGTGGAATCTCTTCAATTTGGCGAGTGAGAAAACAGATCAGTAAACAGTTCGACGCAAAAACCGGGAATCATTATCAAATAAAAACAGTTCATCTTTCTTCACAAAACGCTTTTATTTCATTCTGCACGAATTAACTGTCATAATGCAGCAAATAAGGAATTCCGCTTCGGTTTTCATCGAGTTTTGGTACCGTAGTGTTTCCCTCTGAATATTAAACATTCATCTAAATTGACGTTGCGCCATTCCAATTCAATCGAATAAAAAGTGTCCTTTAACTGAGAGGTTTATGATGGCTAATGATATTCTTTCACCACAGTTATACATATGTATAATGCATATTTTTAAATACTTGGCTATTATGCGACAGGAACACCTGCTAACATATCAACATAAAATTTTCGGGGATTGACTGAACACGATCAATATTTAAATATTTAGTATAGATTTTTTTAAAGGTAATCTACCGGTTAAGGTAGGTTTTTGGATGGACACAACTACCAAACAAATATTTTATTACTCCTAACAAAACACAAAATCCATCATCCTACTCTATATCAGGTCCCTCTTCATCTCAGAGTACTTTCTTCCTCCCTTCATCCCGTCCAACATCCCTATCCTGTTCCTTCCCTTTCCTCTTTTGCCCAACATTCTACCCTCTATCACAGTCTTCAACATCCCACTGCCGGTCAACACCCCCTTCATCCACTTTTCCTGCCTCCATAGGATTGCTCCCAACAAACCCCTCTCTTCGCCCACCATACCAAGTACTTCCTCATTTGTTTTCTTCTCTGTCCATTTCACCTTTTCCATTCTTCTCCACACCCACATTTCAAAAGCCTCCAGTCTACGTCTATCCTCCTGCTTCAATGACCACGTTTCCGCGCCGTACATAGCTACGCTCCATATCAAAGTTTTTACGAGTCTTTTCTTAACATCCTTACTCAAAGTCCCCGTCATCAACTCCCTCCTCCTCGTGAAAGCCTCTTTGCCTAGCGCAATTCTTCTCCTTACGTCCCTACTACTTTGACCGTGTTGGTCCAAAACACTACCGAGATACGTAAACTGTTCTACCTGCTCTAGTTTTTGCCCTCTTACTTTAATGTTAAGATTAGCCTTTTTCTTTCTAGAAAATCGCATAACCTTTGTTTTATTAATGTTGATTCTCATCCCATACCTGTCGCACTGAATTTCCAATTCACTAAGCAATGCTTGCAGCCCCTTGGCTGACTGACAAACTAAAGCTTGGTCATCAGCAAACCTAACTGATTTTACGAATCCCCCGCCCACTTTCATTCCTACCTCGAGTTCTTCCCATGCCTCTTTGATCATTTCCTCTGCATACAGGTTGAACAGCAACGGTGATAATGGGCAACCCTGCCTTACACCCCTTCCTAACACTGCCCATCCTGACTCCCCGTTTCCCACCCGCACCTGAGCAGTCTGAGACATGTACAGGTTGCGGATTAGCCTCCTTTCCCTCCAATCTATTCCTATTTTCTGCAATATACTCATTAGTTTTTCCCAATTCACTCTATCAAACGCTTTTTCGAAATCTACGAAACAGGCAAATACCTCCTGGTTGTGTTCTATATTCCTCTCGATTAATAATCTCATTACTGCAATGGCATCACGCGTACCTCTCCCCTTCCTAAACCCAAACTGATCATCCCCTAAGTAATCATTTGCCCTACTCTCTATCCGTTTGTTTATGATCCTGAGAACAACTTTAGCTGCGTGGGATATCAAACTAATTGTCCTATAGTCCTCACATGACGTGGCCTTTACCTTTTTCGGAATCGGAACTAAAACTGCTCTCACAAAGTCTTCCGGCCAGATTCCCTCCTCATAAATGCTACGGATCAGCCCATATAGCCTCTTCCTCCCACATTTTCCTAAGCATTTTAAAAGTTCCACGGGAATGTTATCTACCCCCACGGCCTTATTTAGTTTCATCTCCCTTAATGCCCTTTCTATCTCATTGTCTAGTATGCCTGGACCTAAGCTGTCTTCCTCTACGTCATTTTCTTTTTCAATGTCTAACTGTGTTGGTCTGAGTTCTTTACTATACAGTTCTTCTATATACTCCTTCCATCTCTCTTGGATCTTTCCTGCGTCAACTATTACCTTACCCGCCTTATCTCTAACTATTAGCATAGCTCTTCCTTTCTTACTTCCCGATAACGATTTAACTTTGCTGTACAGCGCACCGATTTCGCCCTTCCTCTGGAGACTTTCCATATCCTCGCACTGCGTCTTCCACCATGCGTCTTTTGCCTTATTTGTTGCCCGCCTCAATTTATTGTTCAATTCTTTGTACTTCATTTTGCCTAATTCTGTATTTATATTCTTCCATTTTCGCCGCTCATCCATCTTTGTAATCATCTCATCCGTGATCCATGGTTTCCTAGTTCTTTTAGTGTTAACGCTTCCAATAGTGTCTTTTGCGGCTTTAGACAACCCTTTTTTGATCATTTCCCATTTTTCTTCGATAGTAATAAGCCCTTTACCATCCTCCATGATTTTCTCTACCGCCTGTTTGTATTCCTTCCTTTTCAACCCATTTAATGCTTCTACATTCCATTTTCTAACTCGCCGCCCCTGCCTTATCTTTTTGAAATGTACGCTACATTTCATAACAACTAAATTGTGGTCTGAGTCCGCATCCGCTCCCGGAAAGCTGTGGGAATTTATCACACTATTCCTAAACCTGTGTCTAACCAGGATATAATCTAGCTGATATCTTCCTGAGTCACCTGGCATTTTCCATGTATACCTGCGTCTTTTGTGGTGTCTAAACCAAGTGTTGGTGATGACTAACCCCTGTCTCCTGCAGAACTCAACCGCTTTCTCCCCGCGGTCATTCCTCGTGCCTAAACCGTAGTCGCCCACCTCATCACCATCTCTTCCTTCGCCTACCGTCGCATTCCAATCCCCCATCACTATCAAATGTTTCCCTGCAGGAACACACGCGATCATGTCCTCTAACTGATCGTATATCTTATCGACCTCTTCTTCCTTATGGTTGCTCGGTGGCATGTATACCTGAATAATAACTAAGTTCGTCGGTTCTGCTTTTATCTCCACTAGTAGTATTCTATCCGTTACCTGCTCTATGTTGACTACGCTTCTTCCTACCTCTTCATTTAATACTATGGCAACCCCTCGTTGGCTCTCGTCCCCACCGCTGTATATTATTCTATACTTATCACTCCAGTAATCCCCGCTATCTTTCCATCTCACCTCGCATAGACCTAAAATATCTATATTTCCCCTTTCCATCTCTCGCTTAACATTCTCCAATTTCCCTGTCCTCATCATTGTCCTAACATTCCACGTTCCTATTCTAACTAATTTTGTCTTCTTCTCCTGCGTCTTCTGTCCTGCTGCTGCTGGTTTTCCCTTGCAAGGGTTTCGTGGGATGACGACCGCGGAAGCCTTGCCTCCCCCGCTGCCGGGCACGACACACGGCCGATTGGGCCGAGCCCCGTGGTTGCCAGGACTCAAAATATCTCTATTGTCCATCATATTTTTCTAGGGAATGATAATTGAGGTGGTTTCCCGTTGCCTTCCTCAATAGTGTTTTTAACGTGACACCATCACTTACTGGCCGCCCCACTGGGGTCAGACGCCATTGCAGCCGCCTCACTGAGGAACAGACGCTGCGTGGACTACCTTTCGTCTGGTTCCTAACCTTCGACCTATCTGGCATGGGTGACCCTACCAGGAGCAATAATTATTACTCCCGCCAGCACAGCTCTAGGGGTCATCGGAACGCACAAGCCCTTCCACCACGTCAAGGTTGTAGTCCGGGGAGTGATATACGAGGGCCATCCGGAAAGTAGTACCCGTTCGTGAAATAAAGACACAAAAGTAAATATTAACAAACATAAAAAATTTTATTTGAAAGAGGATACTTTAAACTACTTCTCAACATAATCTCCAAGCAAATTAAGGCATTTGTCATAACGTGTGACAAGTTTCTGTATTCCTGCTGCATAGTCCTTCGCCGCCAGCTCATTGAGATACGCGAGGGACCCATCTTGCACAAATTTTTGCATAATGCAGATGGTGTTTAACAATTTCATGAACAATTGTTCGAGAAACATTGGGAAAATGCTCACAGATGTCATCAATTGTGACGCGCCGATCGTTCCTCACGAATTCGTCAACTGAGCTCACCAGTTGGTCTGTAATGACAGACGGTCTCTCCGAACGCTCATCGTCGTGTGTGTTCCCCCTCCCCATGTTGAAGTTGCGACACCACCGCCGAACAGACGACTCGTCCATTACATTGTCTCCATACACCTCCTTTAATTGGCGATGAATATCACATGGGCGAACGTTTCTTGCATTGAGGAATTTAATCACTGCCCTCACTTCACAACTGGCGGCGTTCTCAATTTTTTTAAACATTGTAAACAATCACAGAAACAACACAGGCAATGCTAGCGTCACGCAACTTGGCTCAGAGAAGGCAGACAAGCCACTGAAGCTATCTGACCTCGTCCAGCGGCTACTCGCGTCGTCAGCACTTCATGCGGCACGAACGGGTACTACTTTCCGGATGACCCTCGTGTGTGTGTATATATATATATATATATATATATATATATATATATATATATATATATATATATATATATATATATATATATATATATATATATATATACATTAATATATTTATACATACATATATATATATTTTATATATATTTTTATATCTGTAATATTTCATGGGGTGCGAGGCCAGTGTAAAGCTTGCTACTCCTGATATCCTCCGTGTCACAAGTTTACTCGGGTGCCTCGTATCGTTCTAAGAGTTTCAATATTGCTCGCAGTCTTGAATTCACACGCACACAAACTACAACTATGATAAGCCGACGCTTCGCCTTCTTATCTTACAACTTTTTTGTGGGATAAGTGGAATTGATGCGTCTCCTTTCCTCCACTTACAACTGACCCTTACACTTGTTAACACCTCAACTCTTTGAGCCGTCCTCATGCCGGTCTCCAGTCCACCTCACGTACCTTCTTTCCTCCTTCGTCTCCCTCTTCCCTCACGCCAATCCTTTCCCTCGCACGCAACACCTGGCCAAATGCTTGAAACACTCATAAGGTTTTTGATTTATCCCGTGCGATTGTTGAGTTGGCAGGGTGGCAGGTGTTATTTTCGATACCGAAAACGCTCTCTCTCCCAACTCACCAGGACGATCGGTATTCTCGGCCTCGTCCGAGGAATCAGCGTCCGGTGATTTGCCGGGCGATGCATGCGTAATTACATAACTACTATCTGTGCTTGTGTGGCCTGTGGAATAAGGAATGGGGAAACGCTTAACTGGCGCCTTAGAGTCTTTCACAAGGAAACGTCCTCGAGCTTTTTTTTTAGTCCTTCCCAGATCAGAAATGAATGTCTCATGCATGCGTTGCAGAGGTTCAAATTTTTCACGTGTTATTTCAGCGATCCCTCGAAACTCCCTTAAGAATGGTATGGAGAGGCATGATCACAAACAGGACGAATAATTTTTAAATAAACCAAATAATATACGAAAGCCTAAATATTATCATAGCCGCACAGTCGGGTTAGCTGTCCTATTGATGAGTCCTTTGACCTCTGTTTTTGCTTCATGAGTTGAATTCATTCCTACATCATCCATACAAGCTATTGTTCTTGGAGCAGTGGTCACAAAAAATTGCGGCAACCTTCCAGAAGAACTCCTAGATTCATATTTTTTACTATTTGCGTCGTAATGACAGTAAATCATACCATAATGCGTTCATTAAGTATTTTGGTTTTTAAATAAGAAAATACGAAAATAAAAAGAACCATGTTATGGTTTATAATGAGGAAATAATTATATCATGATTGCAATTGTGTCATACGTCTCCTATTTTTAATATTTATTGAGATTAACCTGGATCCATAGAAATTTTGCAGACATTGATAGAACTCTTGCAAAGCATCCGACAATTCCACCATTAGTTTTGCGAAAGTAACTATTTCAATTATAGTTTGCACAACCGTAGCTAAGCACACAACGGTTTCATCAAGTGTATGGGGGCTATCTTTCAGGGAATGACGCGGGAACATTCCTTACCGAGCTAACTTCTAATTAATTATCATGCAGATCAGCATACCGGAAATTTATTTTCATTCTGGAGGAAGAAAAGGGTTCCCCATGATGCATTTTTCCGTTGCATGCATACGCTCTAGTGAAATTATGCAAATCAGTCGAGAAACCGACCGGAATCTGATAGGTAGAACGCGGAAAAGTGGGACAAAGATTTCTTACGAATAGGTCTATTGCAGGTTTTACGATTCAAATAGATTCCCAGCCAACCTCAAATGAAATTCGGCCCGTCAGAACGCTTCTTAGAAAAATCAACAGTTTCTTATCTAATTAGGCTGGGTCTCATCTTTTATTCACGTCCGAGGGATTGCGAGAAGTATTTGCGATGAGGACGTTTATTTTAATTACGTGAGCGTGGTTGGGAGGATTAGGGATAACATGGAAGAGAGAGGGGGCAGGAATCCAAGCGGCGAGGGGGAGGTGAGAAAAAAAACGTCCTGCTCTGGTCGAATCGATTCGGAGGCCGACGGATTCAAGATCGCATTTTAAGTCCCTCTCCGTTTATTTTCTTTGAGCGTGAAATCACGATCAGAACGTCGGAACAGGTTGGGATAGGTAATGTTCCTTGGGAACGAACGCATTTACTTTACGAAGCCCATCACCCCCGAAGCCAACCCCAAACCTCCCCGCCTGACCCTCTCTTCCTCACCCCCCCCCTTTCCATCCAGGAGTCCCTCCACCCGGGCGTCCTCTCCTTCCCGACGTCCATTCATATTTTTTACCCATCCCAACGTTTTTTCCTATCTCTCCCCCCCCACCCACGTTGCGGGGACGTAGAAACAAATTCCTGCACGTGCATACGTGCCCGCGAACCGCATTTTTTCATGTTCCCTTCTTTCTCCATCCCCACCCTTCCTCCCCCCCAGTGAAACGAAACCCCTTAGCGAACCCTCTATTCCAACCGCCCCCATGTATCTAGCTTCCCCCCCTCTTATTTCGCGAGCGTCAAGCAGCAGCCAAGAAGATCATCTGTTGATAGTGAATGAGCGGTGGCATTATCATCTGTTCCTTCGGTTTTCACCATCTCCATCTCTCCTTCCGGCCGAACTCTGTCATGGACGCCCCTGACCCATTGGGCTTGTTAAGGGCCGCAACGGTCTCGGGGTCGCCTCGGGAGGAGGAGCGTTGGAAGGGTGGTGGAGGGACGCATCTCCGAAGGGAGTTTGAGGGAGGGAGGAATGAATGTGTGCGATGTGGTGGCAGGGTAGAGGTGTCGGTGGAAGGGGGCACGCACTCCCGCGGACGTGGCCCGGATTTCGCGACCTGGGACGACCAACGTCACGGGGTCAACTCCCCCGAATGGCCATCAGGATACGGACAGGCCTGAAGGGGGAGGGAGGGTAGGAATGAAGACGATAGAGCGGGTGGCGAATAAATCGGTTGTCTCGGAGCGAATCCGGGAGATTTCGATGATTAATGTTGGAGTGCTGTTCTGGAAATAACGTTGAAATGTTGCAGTTCCAACACTCGGAGGGATTCCATGCGCGAGAGCAATAAGTCATTATCATTGCACTCTCCTACTTATACGCTTTCAACGATGATGAATTCAGTCTCGGATACTATACTGATAATTATTTCGTACCCTGAAAAGATGGAGCATGTTGGGATGAATCCGCATTTTTAATTAGAAACCTAGCAACTGTTCTTTATATAAATTGACTTACTGTCTGCTCATTGTGTGGAAATGAAATCTCATTATGATGGTCAAATTGGTCAAAGGCATGTCTACTTGCCAAAAATTGGATATCACCAAAAATAATCAAGTAGATATTTCAAATATTAGATATTTACTAAAGAAAAACTCGAGTGAAAAAATTACATGCAATTGCTCAGCAGATTCTTCAAGCCGCATTTAGAATGTTCGGACATTATTGACAGCCATTTGAAAAGTGCAAATATAGGAATGATATATTTTTCAAAGAAGATCCGCAGGATTTGGCAAACTTTGTTCGAGAATAAAGTGAATAATTGAAAAAATAAAACGTTCTATGTGTGAGACTCTGGAATGCTAAGTTAAACGTTACAATAGGAGTGTAAGAACTTGAACAGGTGGAACAAATTATCTCTTCTGGCAGTATTTTGGACCAATAAGATCAAAGGGGTAGTGAAATGAGAAGAGGAATTACCTTAGACAAATAAGCCTTTTCAAGGAGGGGACTGATGACAGGGACGTTGAGTAAGGATGTTCAGAAAAGGCTTTTCAAAACTTAAGCATGGAGTATGGTTTTGTACGACGCAGAAACATGGTCGTTGAAGCAAGATGATAAGCGTAGATTGGAAGCTTTTGAAATGTGGGTGTTTTGAAGGACGCAAAATGTGAAATGCTCAGAAACAAAAACTAAAGAGTGAAAGAGTGCTAAAGAAAAACTATAAGTGCTGGACATGGTGCGGGAGAAGATGAGTTTATTGCTAGAAATCCAGAGGAAGCAGGAAAGTTGGATTTGGAGCATTTGAATGGCGACAGTACTTTGAAGACTGTGATGGATGGGAGAACGTTAAGCCAGTAAGGGAGGAGCAGGAAAATGGTAGGCGAGCCGGACGGAATGAAGGGATGAGGGAAGTATGCGGAATTATAGAGGGTTTTATTGCAGTGTCGATTAATAGGTTATATATTGTTGGGCGAAGAAAGGAAATGCCCTTGTACCGTCGTTCAACATATGTTAATCCAAAACCTTACCTAAACAGTAGGCTACGTGCCAATAATAATAATAGTAATAATAACAAAACATGAGAATACTATAATGAGAGTTCTTACCTAAAAAAGGGCACGTGAGGCTAGAAAGAAACATAATATCTGAGTTTTCAACTGTATCTTAGGGAATCTACGATTACAAAACACCGTAAAACAAGTAAATTAAATGAAAAATCAACTAGAGCAAGTGCGTGTGGAGAGGATGTTAGGGCATCAGTCATTGGTGCAAATAGTTTAGCTTATACGGTAATATGAATATATACTTGCTCTTCTATGCAAACATACACCTATACATGTATGGATGTATGTATATATATATATATATATATATATATATATATATATATATATATATATATATATATATATATATATATATGTAATTAAATTATAGATTTTTGAATAAATCCCTAAAATTGGCTATTTAAATGAATAATTATGGGGTAATCGAGTTCAATTTTGTTACGGTTGTATATCTTGCGAAGGAAGAACGAGTACATATTCGAACCAGTGAGTGACGGAAGCTGTATTGTATCCTCCCGAAGGTTAATTTAATAAAATTAATATAATTTGGGGTCATAATAATTCCCTGATTGTCAAAATCAGTCATTAAGACTCCTAACTATAATCCTAATCGCGAGATTAAAAAAAATGCGGGGAAAAGAGGAGAAATACCTGTAAACTCCCTATTAGATGATTTAAACATTCCATTATTCCTCACACGATTCACGATCTTAATTGAGGATGCATCCCTATAATCTACACCCGCGGCTTAAACCATAAAGGAAACGCCATAATTATTATGCATCAAGAGCTCTAGTCTACTATTCGCCTAGTAGTCTCATACGCACCGAGTAATTATGGGTGAAGGTTGCTTTTAATTATTATGCGCTATAGTTATGGTTTACCAGAGGATTTTACACAATGTTTCGAACGCTATATTATAAGGATTGCCATTCTTTCGGCAATCCGAAGACAAAAGATGGTGAAAAACAGTCGATGATAAATGCGGCACGACTCAGCTTAAGTTTCATCTGAATTTATGCATCGGAGTGAAGTGTTTATTCGTAGGGCGAAGGGAGTCAGCGCTGGTACTTGAATGTAGTTCCTCGTTTATATTCTGCGCTAAATATCACAAAGCTACTTGATGATGTCATCAACTCCATAGGCTTACGTGAACCTATACCTTTCCCTTTTTCATTTGGTTCAAGATTTTAGAGTAAGTACTCTCAAACGAAATGATGAGGTGAATCCATGAGCCTGTTAACGAAATACGTATACTCATCACTAATTATAGTCACAAAAAAGGCTCATGAAACAGCAGTGCTTCGCAAACTCGCGACAATATTTATGGGCTATTCAATTTGAAAAATAGGACTGAATTGCTTAAGCTGCAAATGGCTTTATATGCCTCTTTGGCGAACATGGCAGGATATCTACTCGTGAACGAAAAACGCAAGTCTAGAGTACTGCGCCAAGTATATTCAGATCACATTCCTAAATCATCTTCCAGAATTTCAAGGATAGAATTACGGCATTTGACGTTAATTCTGAGTAGTTATTGTTATTTTGCTAAAACCAACTACTCTTTAAAATAATATCTAACCTGCATCTACCATAAAGTGCTATTTTAAATGTTCAATTTTTTTTCCACGTGTCCTCTGGATATTTAGAATACAAATTCTTCTTCCAAGCGTAGTAAATTGGTTGAAAATAGTAATTTAAAAAATTAGTTTAAGCGTTCCGATTGCTGTGGAAGTCCATAATATATAATATCTTTATAAAAAAATGAATTTAAAGTAATTTTATGCCAAAATACATTAAATATGAATAGGAGTTCCTTTATAATACTTTAATTTTTATGAAGGCCACAACACCTATGGTAAGATCGAGATAATTAATGGGCATCGATTAATGTATTAGCCATAAAAGTTTACATCTAATTTTTTTATATTTTACAACTTATTTTTTTATTCCATTAATCCGAACGCAACCTAATAAGTGAACAGTTACTGCCCTCAAATAGCTAGATGAAAGTTAAACTTACATACATCGGAATTAAATCAAGCCAATTTCTCCTTAAACTAACATTAGAAAGGGCGAATTATAACATATACGACCAAGTAATAGACATTTGAGTCAATGAATCAACTTCGAAGGTCATTTTGAACCATGCTATAAAAATTGAGGCCATTAGAAATGCAATATTTTAATCAGACTTCATTACCTGTGACACTAATCACTTGAGCATCTGCATCATTTCCCTCCCCCAAAGGCGACATTAAAAGAGTAATAATATTTTGAGAAACTGACGAACCAACATCTATATGGGTGAGCTATTCCAAAATATGGTTCTATGACTCAAGAAAACAGAAAGTTGACGAGTGTTAAAATATAGTAGTGGCCTTTATTAAAATTTACCGCTCACGTGAAGGCATGTGTAGTCACCGAGTAGAAAATTTTCGATCCGTTCATTTAAATGCCTAGGCGGAGCACTGCAAGTTGCGAAGCGAGATGATCGAGTCCTGAAGAATGAGAGGAGGAGCTCTGAAAATAAAAGGAGGGAAATATATCGCGGGAAATAAAACATTTTCCGAGTCTCCACCATTAAGACTGTTTCTAACGTAGGAATACGAAAAGACCCAGTTGAAAAAAAAGATAATGTAGCCTCTGTAAACTGAACCGTGAATTCTATGTCCATGAACACTTTTGAAAATTAAGCACCTTTCGCCTCGAACACCGACGTCTCCCGCATCTTTCCATCTCCTTAATGATACTGCAAGCGGGTTTAGCTATTCTCTCGCGCGCCCGAGATTAAGATATTTATGTTTAGCATAACGAGCGTTTGAATAAGCACGTCTTGTTTATTTCCCTCTTCCGCGGGATTGCTAGCTCATCTCGACTTCCGCCTGCCTCTCGCCCACAATGACTTTCCTCGAAAAACCTCCAAAATGTCCAATTTCTTCTTCTTTCCCGCGTCTTCTAACCATTACCTCCCGAGGGTGGCGAAAAAACAGATAAAGGATTTTTCCAAACCGATTGTTTCCTCGCACTGCACGTTATGTACGTACGTATATATTTCGAAAATTGCGACGAAGGCGCTCGAGCATGTCACCCACTCACTCATTCACACATAATGCCACTTTACCATGATCATGATTCCTTCCCAACCGGCCTTTTATCCTAATTAATCTCTCATTTGCTCGAACTTTTGGGTTAGGGAGATGCGGATTCAACGAATGTGGGGGCGAACGCCCTCCCAGGATACTTGTCGAATCAAACGCTAGTGACACCCAACCTTCGGACCCAAAGCCTCTTAGGCATGCATAATTTTGTGACAATTCACACGGTTGACATATTCTACAATCAAGACAAAACGATTATTTTAAGGTCAGTAGTCAAAATATTCCATCCATGTAAAAAAAAGAGTCAGAAAAAAAATACAAGAGCACCCTTCTCCAAATGCACCAAGTATCCCCCTTCAATTAAGGTGTTGCTGAGAAATTGAGGATCGGTCTCTGGGGTGGAGTAGTGGATTTTAATCAATCGGAGCGGTGATACTATCCACCTCCTTCTCTTAAGCACCGAATGACCTAAAATCTTTGACGTACGCAGAATTTTTCCCCCAAAAAGGGGTCACACTTTCCGCGATTAAGGCAGTTGAGTCACTCTGTCCGTCGAAGAAATGGCACTACTACATGGAATTAACATCGGCGTTCAAACTAACTGAATTGCCGTCGCTTGGCGTCAGAAGATCGCCTCAATTAATACCCCTTTCCGGGTTCTCGCGCGAGATTCCCGTTTCCGAAGCACCATCTCCTCGTTATCTCTCTCTCTCTCTCTCTAATGTCTCAATCGCTTAAAATATTTTCTTTCCGAGCACGGCCTACGCCTTAATTATCCACTTGCATCTAAAGCACCACGTTGCCCACGCAGTCGCGCATCGCGCTGACTCGGGTCGCCTTCCTCGTTCCCTTCCATATGCGTCCATGGAAGGATGGACCGAATATAAGTGCTAAGCTATATTTTAGGTTGGGAGTCCCTTGTATCACGAAGAACTCAGACAATACAAAGACTTTAAGAAAGGTGCAGGGCACCAGCTCTTCCTTGATACAACCTAGGGAATTACTATAACATCAAATTATATCGTTAGATTTGACTACCTAGGTAAAATAACATAGATTTGTAGACGCCTTCACCGACAGAGTACTTATCCCCCGTTTCATGATAGATTATTCATTTATTTATTTATTTTAAAACATTATTCACACACAGCAGTAGCGCCAATTAGCAGTGAAAAATATAACAAACATGAAAGAGGACAAATACAATAACAGCGTAGCAATAAACAACGAGAACCGAACATGGAGAGGGGAAAAATTTAATTTGTTGACAGATGGGATAAAGCTTGGGCGGTGAAATTGTTGCATGGTAAATTAAAAGGGTCGACAGTGCGAGGAAGTGAATTTAGAAGGGAGGAAAGGCGAAATAAAGGTGAGCGCTTATCATAACAAAGTCGAACAATAGCGCTCGAAAAAATTAATTTAAGACTTAATTTTAATGAATTAGTCAAACACAGTTATTTCATGTTGTACATATATAGACATGTATGTATACACGGGAGGTTTTGTATACAGGGTTCGTCCGGAAAATAAGTGTACTGAGCTCAGGAAAAAAAAATTATTACACTTTTACATATCTTAAGCTAATATTCCTCAAAATAGGACCCTTGTGAGTCGATACACTTGTTCCAGCGGCGTTCCCATTCCTGGAACGCTCCCGCGAAGGCATCAACGGGAACCTCTCGAAGACTCGTCGTCGACCTCTTCTCTGCCCTCCACGAACATCTTGTGCCACCGAAAGATCATGTTTCTGGACATGGCTGACTCCCCGTAAGCCTGGTTAATCATACCGACAGTTTCGGTAGACGATTTCCCAAGCTTTACCGCAAATTTGATGGAATAACGCTGCTCCAAAAACTTCGGCATCCCGTTCCGTGACGTGGGTCGAGCGTGGAGGTTCGCGTTAACAGAGCTCCTCACTACACCACAGCTCAGAGCCGACTGCCTTTTTCAGCGTCGCTTGCCAACATACCCCCCTCCAATCGCAGCCCGTCAGAGCGGTTCTGGGCGCGCCGCTCCAGGCGCGCCCAGCCCAGGAGTCAGTACACTTATTTTCCGGACGAACCCTGTATTAGCTAATATATATTCAAATTAATATATGAACTATGATGTCTACCTGCACGACTGGTGCCATACGACGTGCGGCGACTTGTGGGGTGTTGCGTGTATAGTATGTAAATACATTTCCAGTATCAGACATAGGCTTTAGAATAAGATAAATGCAATGGGGGTGCAAAGCGGGTGCACCGAGCAATAATTGAGATTTCCTACGTCATTTACGTCCCTATGTAGAAAACAGGGATGCCAAAATATCAACAATGACAACCGGCAAACAGTTGATAAACTGTGGAAATGGCTTGGTCTTGCTATAAATCTGAATGCGGTGTTGTGCGTTTAAACCGCGATGCATATTTTTAGGACACCCAATTTACCTCGTACATCCCGCGGCGACGCTCATTTTCGAGCAATTCACACCCTTGCCAGCGGACAAGCAAGAGGAGACGCGCAGCCCTATCCGTCAAATATCCCCGCAACGACACCGCACGCCCCCCTCCCACTCGCCCAGCCCCACGAAAAAGGGGGAACGAGCAAAATAATCAATTTACCGCGTCGTCACCCTCTGGGACTCATCTCGAAAGAAAAGCGGACGGTGTTATGGAGCGAATACACATCTTTTCCCCCCTTCCATCCCGCTCTCCCTTCCCCGGAACCCTCTCGCCTCCCTCTTCCCCACTGATGACGTCTCCCCATCCCCGCCTCACGACCCTCCTATCCTCCTCTCTCTCCCTCTTCCTCTCTGTCGCCTCTCCCCTACGTTTCACCCTTCTACGCCAAACCTCACCCCGCCCTCAACCCTCCCCGCACCCACCAATGCCCGCCCCCGCCCCTCCGGGTAGTGTTTCACGGGGAAACGTCCTCCTCCGTCCGGGGGTTGGTGAGAGGGGGGGGGAGTCGTGTGTGTGTGAGTACGTGTGTGAGTGGACGGGTGGTGGGGGTGCGGAAAGTAAAGGTGGTGAGAAGTGGAAGAGGGGAGGGAAGCAAAGGAGACGACTTGGGGAGGGTGGTTTTGCGGGCGCAGCTGGGGGTGTGTGGGAGGAGACGTCGTGGGTGGGGGGCGGGAGAAGGCGATGCCGTCGGCCAGCGGCGGCGGCGGGGGTGACGGGGGCGGGCGTCGGTCGGGGGAGAGGGCCGAGGACGGCGAATGGAAGGGGGCAAAATAAAAAGGAGCAAGTGCCGAAAAAAAAGGTTAAAGGCGGAGGATGGAGAAAGGGAGGAGACGAACGAAGATGGCACGGGAGAGTGTGGAAACGCCAGGGTCATGTCTGGCGTCTGTCCGTTGCACTTCTTTAATTGGTGGGCCGCCTTGGGAGAGGGGAAAGACCCAAGGACGACGAAAATCACGGCTGCGTTGATTTCGTACGGTGGCTTCTGTTCTTTACGAGCGCCCGAGCCACTCTGTCCGTTCCTTGATGTTTCCGAGGGACCGTTTCATCTCCCAACGTCCCCCATTCCGACCCTTCATCCCGCGACCTCAAACAGGAAACGTATCAAAGCTAGGGACGTAGAGTAGGTGTCGCTATATACGCAATTCGTCGATGCATTTGCTAAGCGAACGGAAAAAAGACTCGTTGATAGTTTTTCGCTAGATACGAAGAAATTATCGACTCACAAAATCTTTTGATACAGCATGCAAACTTGAAACTGTCGGAATGTGACCTCAGTGATTTTAATTAGGTAAAAAGGGCATTTACTACTTTGAAAGTTAATTCCAGAATAAAAACTGTAGTGGTAAACTTGACATCTTTCGAAAGATTGGCAAAGTCTGTATTTGATAAAGTTTTAATAGAGCATACCGAAATACACACTGGTTGAGAAAACACTGATTCTGGTATTTATTTTTCTTTGCAAGCATATCAAACTTTTTCCGCATTGTTTCAATTTTTATGAAAGATAATGACGAAAATATGTTCATACTTTTATAACTTATATGGATATTAGATTTTTTAATGGATTTTGGATTTTTAAATAATATAGAAAATCCTTTAATCCTAGAAATATTAAGGTGTACTTAGACGACCAATCCGAATTTATATGCAAAAAATACAAAGACATATATTACTCTTACAGCGTGTTGACCTCGGTATATCATTTGATATTTTAAATTAAATTTTTGGCCAGTCCTGTTCACCCTTTTTACTGTAAGAATTTTTCTATTTTTTGATACGCAAGCGACGGAGCCAGATCTTTGTCAAGGGCTTAGGGCTCGAATCCCATCCGGGGGCATATTCTCTTGCTTTGCTAGCATGAGATCATTGTGAAGAATGAGAAAGGAAGTGAATTGATGCTCTTGTGGCCTTTGCGCTAGGAAAATTAAATTCTCCTAAAACTAGCGTTGCCAGGCTTCTGTCTAGTAATTCAATGAGAATTCCGCAATCACCCCATCATTACGAAAAATCTCCGGATTAAGTGTGATTCTCATTGTTAATTAGGCAAAGTGCATACCTTTCGTATTTAATATTTAATCCTAACATTTTTTATTTGATTTTATGACTAGTGCTAAAAATCAAAAAGTGGTTTTAATGAAGAATAAATTACTCTTTAAGACATTCTAAACGGTCATGCAACACAAAGGGGTTATTAAAAATTCATTAAACTGTTTCTCAGGCTTCTTGATAGATATAATGCCCATAGATATCTGTACAGAATACGGATGACAAATTTTTGTCATCATACTTTTACATCCTTTTCATACAGTTATCTCGTTAACACAATTTAATGATTTCATTCGTAATATTTTGATAGTCAAAAGAGGCAGCCAACTTAAAAAATCCAATGTATTCTGTTGTGTTCAGGAGCTTCGTACGCTTTTAATCCATGGGAATCGTGGCAACTTGTAAAAATCGTCTTTCTTAGAACCAATTTGGAATTACGTATTAAAGTTCGGTCGAAATAAAATGATCAGTTTTTTCACAAAAGTGAGGAAAATGAAGTTTCACGATTCGGTCTATTGTCATGTTGACACTGAAGGAGATCTCCCAGTTTCCTACTAGCGAGCCTTAAACTTCAGGTAATCAACTCTATTCATGAGTCAGCAGCAACCACGCTCCCGGCCCAATATTTTTGTACCTTCCATCTATGGGGTTCTCCGCCCACAAAACCTTTCGCCGCCCCTTTTACACGCCGCCTCTTCCCCGAGTGAACGATAGTCACGAGTAATTGCGAGCCTCTACACGATCCATTCACCTCCATCACGCCGTTCCCTCCCTCTCTCCTCCTTCAACTTCTTCCACCATTTACCTCTTCCGTAGGCATAACCATTCATTTCGCAAGTCATCTTTTCAAATGCACTTATTCATCTTCGTAAATATTCAGCGCAATTCGATCCTTCCAGTCTCGAGTATTAGTCCTCATCACCGCAGTAACATTCAATTAGGCCGAGGGAGCAGGCAAAATGTGAGATTATATTCGCACCGACTTCGTCTTTTTTAAATAAAATCCTGGAAGATAAAAGGAGATACCTTTTTTTCAATTCTCTTCCCGACCGCGGTTCGAAACAAAAAGTTCTGCATTCTAATTCCTAAGATCAGATTCAACGATCATACCTTTTCGTACCGTTGTTTGGCTATTTATAACGATGATCTCCCTCTGTTGGACAAGAGATCGTGATTACCACCTAAACAAACAGTCATGGATGCCGTCCATGGGCTGACCACTGTTATACCAGTGAATTGGCTCCCGTGAGAATTCGGTCTCAAATTACTGGCATTACTGCGTCTCAAATATCGACAAAAAAGTCAACTCTTGAATAAGCCCAACTTCGAAGGGATAATTGAACGAGCGGAGATCAAGGAGCTCGTCAGGCACGTCACTATATTTGCGGGACTCCTTAACGGGAGGAATTATTAATTACTTTTGGACGCATAAAAAGTATTAAAAAGTAATGGTCTCGAAGATTTTAGGTGATAAATTATTTTGAATAGAGTGCTAAAAGTACAAGGAAGTTATTTATGCAAAACATTTGGCGTTATTAATTTTTCACGGAATCCAAGTGCCAAATCTGTTCCTAATTACTTCTTAATTAACATAAATAATATAATTGCAAACAGCTGGAGATCACCATTGTACCTTGCACCCAAGATTACAATTTCTGCTCACTTTCAAACTCATGACGTATTTTCATAAATGAGTTCAGCCAGATACAAGATCGAGAATGAAAGTTAAACATAGTACTCGTTTCCATAGGAACAAGCATCATATTGCGATGTGGAGTAATACTTAATTTAAGTTTGCAATTATTTTTAGTCCATCTTCAGGACTTCCTCACTGGTTCCTCTCGAATCCTTCTACAATTGTTTAGGTGGAACAACTGAATAATATATTTGAATCTTAGGACAGCACAGGACTTTGAACGCTATAGACTAGCAATATATCAAATTTGATCCCGTAGATGAAGAAGGTATTTTCAGTTTCCCACTGAACTGATGGAAAGCCATGAACTGAAAGCCGTCTACCTCTCCCTTGAGGCTAACGCATTTTCAAGACGGGGTCACCTCAAGAAGCCGGGATACTCGCTTTGATCGCGAAACCTCTCCCGGTCGTCATGGCATCCTCCAATGTTCTTTTTAACACTCCCACACACCCCGCCATTAACGCTCCTCGTCATGCCTCTAAAAACCCTTCTCGCAATTCCGCGAATTTCCCATTCCGCCGGTTCCCTGCTTATTACCCCTTTATTCTCCCACCACGCCACCCCCCCCCCCACCCATCCCCAACCTGCGGACCCCGAGGGTTTCCTTCTCTCCGTTTTTCTCCACTTTCCCTCCCTCAACCCCCTCCACCAATCCCTTCCAATCTCGGCGAAGGACCCCGCGCCGACCTCGAGTCCATCTTCCCTCCGACGCCCCTCCCCGACCCCCCCGCGCTCTCACCCCCACCCACTGGACGCCAACCACTTCCCACCCGCAAACGCAAAACTCCTCTTCATTTGGGGCCTCCTTCACCGCCTCGAGAGGATTCCTCCTCTTCCAGTGGGAGAAAGAAACAGCGCGAGAAAAGAAGAGGAAGAAATGAAGTGAGGGAAGGGAAGAGAGTGGCTGGCTACTGCCGGTGAAGACGGGGTCGTAGGAGAGCGAGGGAAGAAGGGAAGGGGTTGGGGAATCATCATCTCCCCCTTCCTACTGTTCTACACCCCCGCACCTAAAGTTCTCTCCACCCATGCTCTTCCACTTAGTTCACTTAAACCATCGTTCCCTTTCCTCCTCCACCCACTAGTCACTCCTCTTCCGTCGATTTCGCTCTTTCTTCCGTGTTTAACCCCCTCACACTTTACATTTTCTTAGAGAGAGGACTACTTGGATCCCCATTCATTCGCTTCCTCAAATTGACATAATCCGTGGGACCAATGGTTCTCATCGTTTCTCCACATTATTTTTTATGTACAAACACACGAGATTTCTTCTTCTTGCGAATTTTGTTTTACTCGAAAGCCTGAGATCGCCCCTTCCGAGACACCTCAAGCAGGATTAAAAGCAAACTAGTGAGGATTTTAATGATTTTGTAAATTTATTAATGGCAGGTAAGAAACAATTAGTTCGTAAAAGTTAATTTTGTTTATTCCCAGGAAGCTGACATGCTTTTATTTTAAACCAGTATGAATTTATTGATCATTATAAACTTTTTATCCAAACTGACGTTTCCGAAAGTTAATTCAAAGAACTGCGGGAGATGAAAGATGAGAGACTGCGTGACAGAAACTTTAAACAGTGTAATTCGCTCATATTCATTAAAATGCAGAAATTACAAAGTTTAAAATCATTCGTCATAACCGGGATAGTTATTAATCAATAATAAAAGACCGGAAAAGCAATTAAAAAAGTTAAGGAATTGCCGCAAATATCATCCAGTTTTCAATTCAATATTCAAGTTGTTCCAAATATCAAGCGTACTAAGAAAATTAGATTATACCTGATTACACAAAAAATATCAAATATTACCGAGCAAAAGTTTTTTTTTACAGATCTCCAAATATCACAAAATATAGTATATACGCACTTGGACACCGAACACTCGTCGACCTCTTGTGTATGCGTTGCGGTCTAAGTAAACTAAATACACCTCGAAATTTCTTTCTTTCACGCTCAAATTAATGCCTGCATTATACTACCATTCATTTACGGAGTCCAAGATAAAAAATTAACTGAGAGAATATTTTAATCAGGGAAAAATACAAAAGAAGAAGGAGAATGAGAGAAGGGTTATGAGCTCTTCCCAATATATAGTGATTATAAATTTTATATTCGCACAATTATAATGATAATTATATAACTGTATGTTTTATTAGTAAGGAATGTTGATTAAGTATTGCAAGACATTAAGAAATAATTGATTTAAGTAATGCATCAAAGAAGCCGTTAAAACATATCGCCTAACGCACCGGTAACATGCCAAGGGGAAATTTACTGCATTGAAATTTTGCTTTCGCCTATGCAAATAAACAGCTTCAGGAGACTTATTAAGATCCTGTTTATCCCTACAGCATAACTAGAAGTTGGTTTACACGACAATTGTTCAAAGAAGGAAGAAAATCAATTGCGGAAGGAAGAAAAGGATTGCGGGTCCAGAGCTTCTGTCACAGCTCTTAAGAAAATAAACATTAATAACACTGCAGCCATTGTGAGAGACGACTGCCAAAAATGCATCTTAAAAAATATCAGAAATATTGGAAATTTGTGCGTGAAACACGTTATTAATGGTATATTTAGCATGAGAGTTGTTTTACGCGATGGGTTCCGAGGTGATCATACTTGAAGTTGCAGGATGTTCGCACGCAGGTTAGTCGCAATTTCAACATACGGGAGAATGAGCAATTGGGCTGCCCTGGGGATGTTGAAGGACCTATCAAAAAATGGCTTCTAGCATGTTTTCGAAGGCTGACAAAAAGTGGGACGAATGCCTTGCATCCATCTGGGGTTACTTTGAAAAGAACCATATGTGGAGTATAAATGAAGATATGTTAATTAAAAAAATATAATCACTATTGAACATTCCTCCTATAATAGAAGATTGGGGGAAGGAAGAAACTGTTCAGGAAAATTCGAACACAAAAATCTTGGAAAAGGAAATATCGAGAAGTAGTGGATTGCTTTCGTGATAGGAGGAAGAAAATTAGGTAGGTGGGGAAGAGTAAGGAAAAGATTAAGTCTTGGTGGTCATGAGGGGGTGAAGACGTTAAATAGAGTATGGAAGCTTGCGTTTATAATATTTATAAATGCTTTAGAATTTGATGATTATTTTTCAAGGACAATTGAACACATGCCTCCAATCTAGGCTTCCTCAAAGATTAAATCAACAATTCATTAAATGTTAAATCCCGCTTATTCGCACACCACCGCCACTGGATATCATGTCAAATTTATAAATATTTTTTCAACTCAAGAAAGCATACATGTTAACTGATTTATAGTACACTTCTTTCCAGATCCTGATACACGTAATACGTATGACACTCTTGCTACCAAGAATACGATAACAACTTCAAGTGTAAAACGAACTCCGGAAAGGTTAAAATTCTCTGATCGCAAATAATCGAATGTGAGGATATGAACAGCGCTCATCATTCTAAATACCTATGTACCTGGTACAGGAACTAGTAATGAGTTTTTTTTTAAATATCGATCTCCCTCTTGCAGCTATCCACAAATCCCTTTCTTCTTACATCTCTGATTCCCATTCTCTTCGAATCTGCACTTAATTCTGTTCCACGTTTCACCAATGTTGAGAGTATTACCTAATGCTTCAACATCTCCCGGTTCTTTCCAATCTGCACGAGCTATTCGTCGTTTTTTCCCACTTCTCAAATATTTCCCCCTAGAATTTCAATAAGGCGTCCAAGACATCCTCTTCCTAGGCTTTCCTTCGAATTTAACGGCTTTGGCACAAGGCTTATATATTTATAACTTCTCAAAAGCAGATAGCACTTTTACAATAAACCATAACTCGCGCTTGATCCATTAGCAAGAAACTCGATAAGTAAATCCAGACCAGAATTACCTGATACTCTCGGACAATGCCTTTAACGGTTCAAATATTCAGAGGATAAGAATCGGTCGATGGGAATAACTTTGTGGGCATCGAGTATCCGCAAGGGGAGTGAGCGATCACACTCGTCCATCCTTGTATGCGAATATGCGCGAAATGTCATCCTTTTAGTAGGAAATGAGGTTTTATGGACCATATATTTCCCTCTATAGTGGATGACATCGACAGCAGTCACGCCACCTATGAGACTTTTTGGAAATTTTATGGAGGGGTATGGGTTTATGACAATGGTTAAGGGACGGCAATGAGGTCACCAGGAGCAAATTTGGCGGCCTGAAATTGAATTCAATATAGTTTACATCCCCTAACCACTCAAGTTTGCAAATGGGCTGACTTAAAACTCTAGAAGGTGCCGTCACGGAATATGTTATAAAAAGGAAGCGATCGGGATGACAAATGTTTACGAAATACGGTTTTCCGCATTACTATTACAAATCTGTCCACTCTCACTAAGGAAAGGCATTTGCTACTCCGTAAAATCTAGCCAATGTAGAGGTGTCTACAAAATGTTTTCAATTAAGCGATTCAAAAATTCTCATAAGTCACTTTTGACTTACAGCTCAACTGAATCACGAAATTATTAACAGGCAATATGACATTTAAAAAATCTACAGAAAATGTAAGCATATGATGCGTTATTTTGAACAAGATGAATTTAATCGATTAACATTAAATATAAAATTTATGAATAAATCAGGGAAAGGGGAATTGTTTGAAATATTTGAAAATCAGAGTGGCTAACGAGAGCTTCAAAATAACCAATTAGAACTATTCAATTTTCAAGAGCTTTTCATGAAAATCTCAGGGCGCAAAATTTGTCTTTTCAATGGTGTAATCGATTCGTCACTTTATGATGAACTTCTATTTGGAGAATCAAAATGATCTTGGGCAAGTGATTTCACACATGAACTCCCTTAAGAAAAACACAAATACGGAAGTGTTACCGTCTTACTCCGTCCGCATTTTGGTCACAGGTTACAACGTAACAACAATGAGAATTGGAGAGACGTGACCTCCCTTACGTGTTCTCTTCGCAGAAATTTTTCGAGAGCTTTGATATATATTCCCGCCCGGATGCACGCGCGTGCATTTCGCGCACGGGCGGCTTTTAGGCTAGTTTCTTTCCTCTCCGTTGCTCCCATTTCTTCCCTCGTCAACATTTTGGCAAGGCGACGTGGATGAGGAGGATGCGGGGGAAGAGTGAGGTGGAGGAGAAGGGAGGTTTGTTTCAGTCTACTTTAAGGAGAAGTATTTTTTCGGAGACAGCAGCGAGTTGGGAGGGGAGGTCGGGTTGAAGAGAAAAAAATAATGAAGGAAATAAGAAGCGAGTGATCCCACGCTTCCAACTTGTGAATCACCTGAATTCCTCGGGATCCACCTTCACGGCGGATCGCGCAAGTATTTCCATCTGACAATAAGGGCCTCAATTGCAGAGGAGCAATTTTTCTTCTCCTTTCGGCTTGATGGTTTCGGGAGCATTTTTCAATTTTTCGAGGGAGAGGCTTTCCATGGGGCAACGTTAATTCTGCGAAGTGCGAGTCTCGCAATTTTTAGGACATTTACCCGGCTTTCGGATGAGAAATTAAAAGAGAGATTTTTCTTGCATGACAGAGCGTCAATTTGAAGATATATATATATAAGGGTTGAGGAGCGTTGCTCAGGCGTAATGGCAAGTCATTTCAATGGGGATAAACGAAGATATTTTAAGCGCTGATCAATGTTTTCTTGTTTAGAAGACGGGTGAAAGTAATGCATTTTATAGAAAAAAGGTAAAATGATTCGGCTATGTTAATGTTCCTTTAAATTTTTTTATGCATATTAATGTCATGGAAACTGATGTCTTGAGTTCGGATAGTGGGAGAGAATTTTCATTTCTTAAAATGTTCTGTTTTTAAATATTACAATAACAAATTTTGATATTTATTTTCCTTTATTCCGGATTTAAGCATCATTTTAAATATAAGGAACTGCAGGAATATCTTTAAAACTACAAGAAATACACTTAATTTAAGAATATTTTATTCTGTATCCTAGATCACTTCATTTTATCCATTATTCATTGCATTTGATTGAGATATTTGAAGAACGCATAAAAGTTAAGGAACATTTGAGTCATCACAGTGAATGATACGATTTAAGTAATAACAGTAGTTGCGTAACATAATTAAGTTCCTTTGCTCGAACATCAACAGTTAATTAAAAATATTGTGCCCTGATCTTCAAACTCCCAGCCTCCAAACTCGCGCATAATAATATGAGCCACCAAAAGCTCTCATCTTTACAAGGTAAATAAAACATGGAGAAAAATGAAGTAATGTGATAGTAATCAAGTCCCATTCCATAGGTATTTCCTTTCTCCCCAGTCAGAAAGCAGGGAAACGTCTTGGATTCCCTCCTTCCTACCAGTCACTTTTACAAGCTTCTCTTACACTGATACCTTTTCCTCTATAAGTAATATCCACTCTACTCCTTTCCCTAACCCGTCTTCCCCTTAGAAGAACCACAACCCTACTTTCGGGCTCTGCCACTTCTTTATTTGAATAATTTAGATGACAGAAATGGTCGCAAAAAAACCCAAAAACTTCTAAAACTAACGTCAAATCGCAAAATTAAAAGTATCGGTTGAATTCTCCCGGGCGTTGGAGATCATGCGGCCAGGTATTGTGAACAATTGACTTGAAAGAAGGGATCCATTTGCCGCCAAGCACTTTACGAAAGATTCCCCTTAGTCGGGAAAATGAGAGGGCTGAACCTCATAGCATTTTATTATAGTTTAGATTCATTAATTATTTTACGAAAAAAATGTTGACAACTTTATCAATAAAGTCACCAGATATTTATGGAATTTTTGAAAGAAAGACAAATCTATGAAAATGATAAAAAATAGATTACGTAAACAGTGAAGAGAATATAAAATATAAATGAAATTAAAAATACATGGAGGTCTGTGATAAATCGGGCCCGCGTGAGTTAAAGGTTTACCTGATGTGTCATTAGTGATTATTTCACATTGTACCAACTAACTAAAATTTAGGTGACATTAAGGATGTTAGAGTAATTAGAAGCTAAACGATTTGGAACGGAATTAGTTATTTTCTGTCATAAATTAACGTTTTCTTCGCAGCACTAACTGCAAAAGATAACATATCTTAAGACAGCTCAGTAGTTATGGTTTAGGTATAAACCAAACACACCCTATCCCATTAAAATCCCATCTGTATCCCAGAAGCCAACCTATAACACCAAATTCGCTATGGATATGAATTAAAGTCAATGAACCACATGGGCAATTTTCGGAATTACTCCCATTTTAAAACACTAATTTCTCGTTTCTTGCATATCTGACCAACATAAAATTAACTGTGGGGTCATCAAGTAATTTGACACACATTTCAAGAACTTGTATTTATATATTACAAAACTTAAAGAGTAAGAATTTTTGATAAATTAGTAAGCTAAGTGGTAAAGATAGAAGTGCTTTGCTGTTCACCACCTAACATAAGCACAACAAATTACTGCATACAGAAGTAATAATATTACAGCAATAATATTCGGTTAAGAATAAAACAACAACAAAAATTTTACTAATCAGCCACTCACGGAATAACATTAAACTTAACGTTGGAGGACAAGGGGTTTGCTAAATAACTTAAGCCCCCAATTACAAGTTTTACTGAATTTACGATATACTTGGTAAATTGAAGGTGTTGAAGTAAACACATAATAATTCGAGTCAGAGATGCCAGAGTTCCAAGACGCTTACGGCTAGGATTATGGATTAGCTAATAACCGTCTTCCTTCAGTTCTTGACACTAAGGGATAACTCAACCAAAAAAATACCTCCTCAGGGTATTAAAAAATAACATGTCCTTCTACCCTTCATCCTTCTCTCATTTCACCTCACGGAGATCCTTAAATACAGAACCGATCGCACAAAAAAGAGACACCTTCCTCCATATCACTTCCCGGATGGGTAATTCCCCTTCGCGGTGAGACAGCCACGATTCCTCTCTTTGCTCCTGGGACCGTGCCCTCCAACCCATCCATTTCCCTCCTCTCCTCTCGCCTGCCTCCGAAACCCCCTTTCCCTCCCGCCCCCCAACGCAATCCTCATTAAAGATCGCGCGCTATTATCAACCTTCCACTTCCACCCCTCTCCCCCCGCGGTGTGGAGGCCGTACCCTAGCGGATCCCGTTCTTCAAGTTCACGAACTTTCTCCTCGCTTTCGCCTCCCATGCGTTACTTCTCGTGATCTCAGAGATCGCATCTGAAAATCGTCCCGTCCTGACCATTCCTAAGCTATGACTAAGCACCGCAGTGACAGTGCACACTCGATTTTATTCTTTCACCACCACCAGCCCTCATTCTTCTATTTGATGACTGTGCAGCACGGAAACATGTAGGCGTCGGTACTCGCAACGACGAAGAGATGGGGAGGAACTTCGAATACAAATTACCAGGGCCTGGAGGTCGCAAAGGATCCAGGGCCACACTGCACAGCTCGTGCATCCACCCTTCTCGGCCGCGTGACAATTGTTTTTGACGTACATTGCATACGAAGCAGGACGTGTCTTTAACATTTTTGCAGAGCTATGCAAACATCGTGTGAAGATATTTAGCCGGTCCGCCCATATCATGTGCAGCCCCAGAAATAGTTGCTTTCACCGGGCTGAAATGGGTTGCCTAAGGCCTCCTGTACGTGGACCTTATTTGTGGTGATCCACCATATAAAAATTCAAAATTTTCAATTCTCACGGGGATGATTTATTTACACTTAGTGTCACCAACACTATAGCAACTCATACCGAACTGAGTAAGCTAAATGCGCAGCGAAACGAGCCGATAATCAAAAGCTTAATTCTCACTTCTCACTAAAATGAATAGCAAAGTTTTCACATATCCCACTGATATGGAATATCGCTAAGTCTCGGCTTAAATCATTCTATTTGATTCTGATGTTCTGAATCGAGTCTTTTACCCACAAAACTAATGTTTTTTTAAATCTTCAGTGACTCAAAACTTTCGGAAGAGCTCTATTTCGTAACGAGGAATGTTTCACTATTTTTCTTAACATGTTTGTTCTCAGTTCAATAATTTGGGCTTTAGTTGAAAGTCCATGTTTGACCATATCAGATATTACTCGTAAGTATTATTCTCAATGAAGGTGCACTAAAATAAAGAATTACTCATGGCGGCGTGGCAGTCAAGTGGATAGAGCTGACCGAAGGATCCTTGGTTCGAATCCGGGTGAAACCTGTCGCGACCCCCAGCTAAACGCCAATGCGAGTTTTTTCGAGTGCCGAACTTTCTGGGATAACGTAGGTAGCAATGGAAAAGTCAAGAGTCCCTAAACCATGTGTGAAAGCGGTACACCACTCACTGATATACCTATTTTCTCGTCTAAAATCGGCCATCGTATTGAAGACTATAAATTTGGTAAAATAATGCAATGCAATCAGTTGCTGAGCGTAGTGCACTCCATCAAATAAAAAAGAGACTGGGGTTTGGCTACAGTTTTTCATTATTTTAGTCGAAGTTAGATCTCAGCTACAGTCACAGTAGCAGAGTTGTACAGGCTCTTACAATATCCAATAAATTACTACTAACTCCACTAACGTTTACTATTCGAAATTTTGGAGAGAGAAACGAAAGAGCACATCATGACAGTAGGTACTAAATGAGTTTTTCAATTAAAATATGATTTTAGCAATTATTATATTCATAGATTTTGATACTTTAAATATTTGTTTTTACCTTTAAAGACTCCTAACTGCTGACAGAACACATTCAACTCCCATGCGAATTTCTCAACATTTTCAATGCTGATAAACAACACCCGTATCAATGAAATTTCCAACTTCAGTCGGCATAATTAACTGAATACAAATGGAAGAAATATTTTTCTCATGAGTACTTAAACGGCTCAAACGTTTGAGTGATTTCGATATATTGTCTTATGGAAAACAATCCATCATTTCTAAAACGCATAAAAATACTAAAACATTGGTTTATTTAAAAGAATAAAATTCTCCCCATCAAGGCATAGTACTGCAAGTAAAACTAATTCGATGTCGTTGAAAATAGTATTTCATAAAGATTTTATCGCCCGCCTGAAATTGCGCATTAATTTCTAGGAACGAAGAATCAAGCGTTCACAAAAATCACGGCAGTAACTATTAGGCAACGCTAGTATGTTGAAATACTTAATCATATCGACCAATTCAGGCACAACATTTTTCCATCAGAAGAACTAGGTATTGCTTGTTCGGGAAATTAAGAGAAAAAATTAAAATAAGTACTCACCCGCCAACTCGAGTCGTCGACGATTGAAATCGCGTCTTAAAATACGCCTGACCGCAAAAAGCTGAAAAGAATGCATCGAAAATTATTATTTCAAACATTCAACAAGGAAAACAGTTTATGAGTGGTTTTTTCTGCCAAAAATATAAATTCGCGTATTGAATGCTATATATATATATATATATATATATATATATATATATATATATATATATATATATATATATATATATATATATATATATATATATATATATACACACACACACACACACATATATTTTCAGATATATATATATATATATATATATACATATATATATATACATATATATATATATACATATATATATATATATATATTAATATAATTTCTTAAGTAATCTACAGGTTAGGGTAGGTTTTGGATGAGCATAAATGCCAAATAAATATTTTGTGATTCCCGACCAAATACAATCCAGCAACCTACTCAACATAAAGTCCATCTTCTTCTAATTCCTTATTCCCTTCATCCCGTCCAATACTCCCGTCCTTTCCTCGTTTGCCTAACATTCTCCCCTCTATTACAGTTTTCAGCATCCCACTGCCAGTCAATACGCCCTTCATCCATTTTTCCTGCCTCCATTGGATTTCTCCTAACAAACCCCTCTCTTCACCCACCGTCTTCTACTTCCTCATCTGTTTTCCTTTCGGTCCATTTCACCTTCTCCCTCTTCTTCACACCCAGATTTTAAAATCCTCCAATTTACTTCCATCATCCTGCTTCAGTGACCACGTTTCCGCACCACGCATAAATACGCTCCATTTCAAAGTTTTAACTAGTCTTTTCTTAACATCCTTACTCAAACCTGTAATCAACTCCCTCCTCCTTGTGAAAGCTTCTTTGCGTAGCGCAATTCTTCTTCTTACGTCCCTACTATTTTGACCGTGTTTGTCCAAAACACCTGCGATATGCGTACACTGCCCTACCTGCTCTAGTTTTTGCCCTCCTATTTTAATGTTTAGGTTAGCCTCTTTCTTTCTGTAAAATCGAAAAATCTTTGTTTTATTAATATCGATTCTCATCCCATATCTGTCGCACTGAGTTTCCAATTCACTCAGCAATGCTTGCAACTCCTTGGCTGACTGACAAACTAAAGCTTGGTCATCAGCGAACCTCACTGATTTAAGAATTCCCCTTCCACTTTGATTCCTACCGCCAGTTCTTCCCATGCCTCTTTAAGCATTTCCTCTACATACAGGTTGAACAGCAACGGTGATCATGGGCAACCCTGCCTTACCCCTCTTCCTAACACTGCCCATCCGGACTCTCCGCTCCCCACTTGCACCTGAGCAGTCTGAGAGTATAGGCTGCGGATTAGCCTCCTGCCCCTCCAATATATTCCTATTTTCTGCAGTGTACTCTTTAGTTTTTCCCAATTCACTGTATTAAACGCTTTTTCAAAATTTACCAAACAGGCAAATAGGTCCTCATTTACATCCGTGATCCATGATTTTCTTGTCCTTTTCCCATTAGCGGTTCCAAAAGTTTCTTTTGCGGTTTTCGATATACCTTTCTTGATATATTCCCATTTTTTTTCGATAGTACTCAGCTTTTTACCATCATCCATGATTTCCCTTACATCCTGCTGGTACTTCTTTCTTTTCAATTCATTTAATGCTTCTACATTCCATTTCCTGACCCGCCGTCCCTGCCTTATCCTTTTGAAACGGACGCTACACTTCATAAAAACTAAATCGTGGTAAGAGTCTACATCCTCTCCCGAGAAGATGTCCGAGTTGATCACACTGATCCTGAATATATTCGTAACCATAATATAATCTAACTGATACCTTTCTGAGCAGTCTTTCCCATTTTAGTCATGGATGCTTGGTTTTAGCAGAAATATATTTCGGCTAAAATCAACTGTGGTAAATATCTGCATGTCCTGAATGACCTTAAAAACTTATCTGGTACTTTTACTACTTATTATAGAATGAGGTCACTAAATATTTTAAATATTGGGTCGTATTATAATGGAAAATTCACTGTTAATCCCATTGCTGAAATTTAACTTCCTTAGATACCGTGTTAATTTGTAATGAATGGATATTGTATGGACTATTGACAACCCATCGCCCTATAATTTACTCAAGGGAATAAAATTATCAACAGATCACCAAACCACTTCAGTTGGTTCCAAATGTTCCCATGATTTCCATTTTTTAAGAATATTTTGAGGAATTTAATTATAATGGCCAATCCTTATTTATGTTGGTTTTAAAAGTATAATTAAATAATAAATGCAATGTGCAGTGTTTTGAGTAGCTCGTAGTACTTTTTAAACAGTTCCAGGAAGGTATTATCTTGCAGTTTCCACGTATGCTTTTTCTCATTCTTGCTTAACCCTTTCCACATGTCTTTTAACCCCTCTCCTTCCCTAATATTCCCACCATTCCCCCATTCCCTCAACCCTTCACAACCACGTTCCACACTTCCACCGTGGGCAATCACCATCACTCAACCGTCAAATCCTACTCTTTCATATAAGCCGTCATATCTTCCTCGCCCACGTCCACAGGGATAGGTCAAGTCCCCCTTAATGAAGGAAAAAATATATATATATATATATATACGTGTTCAGGATGAGAGGAAGAAAAATTCAACAGTGGAGACGGAGAAGGATGACAGGTCTGAGAGTCGCGGATAAGCTGTCCGGAGTGGAGTTCAGAGTAATAGCGGAATAAGAACGTTAATGGCATTAAACGCTGAGTGGATGAATTGAGGATTTATAAAAATCCTCTCCTCAAAATCAATGATCAATCCTCGTTGGAGGATCAAATGCCTCCAATTCGATAAGCCATAACTTTTCTCCTCTTCTTTTTATAACTTTCTTTCAACTGAAGGTCTTATTAAGCACGTGGTAAAATTAATTTCATCTATTATTTTAGCAAGTTAGGGGAGCACCAATTCCATAAAAATGAGTGGGTTAGGGCACCTCAACATTAAAAGACCAGAATATACATCGAGTGCAACCGTCGCTCTCTACTACAACGTATACTGAAACCCTGATTGTGTAGCGGCAAAAATAACTTTCGGGAAAACTTTCGTACTATTAAAGGCGAAAACACGACTGACATGTGGGCTATATTCCTTGAGTGACGGCTTGCTGCATTGCAACATGAAGCTGTTTCTCAAGCACCTACTTCCAGTTGAACCAAGATAATATATATGGTATTGCTCCCGCGTCAACCATAAGTAAATGAGGCAACTTATGCATTAACTTTAAACTATTTTTTTTAACTCGTGACTAATTTAAAATTAGGGGCAGTCATCGATTTTTCAGAAGATGCAAAAAGTAAAAGAGCCATTTTTGAGTATGTAGGCGAGTCCTAAATATAGAAACAGCGCCACCGAAGGAACGTTTTTTTTTGCATCATTCACCATAGGTTACCCAACGTAAAATTGCTCGCCATCTTGCAGTGCCCTCTTTCGAAATGCGGTCAGAGCATATCCCTGGGATAGCTTAAAAAAGCGATAACGCCATTTTACACCTTCGCATAGATATGGCTGAAGAAAATACTTTCTCTGAATATATGCTTGCATAATGCTTTGAAACACTGGGGAAATGTTTTGTGGAATAGTAAAAAAAAGGATGAATTTTTACTTACATCACAGTATGTGATCAGGAATACTTCAAAACCTTTCCCACGAGAGTGCTTCTTTGTTCTCAAATCCAACCCAGTAAAGGGAACATGGCCTTCTGCAGGGCGTTTGGAAAGCTCCAAGAAGCTTCCCAGACACCCTGAATCGATTTTTACGTTCCATCATTACTACTACATGCATGTAAGTGGAGAAGGACAGAATGGGGGTATTAGAGACGGCGTACATGACGCCTAAGCAGACTATGAAAAATAGAGAGGAACCGGAGAAGAGCGGAAGCAAAGGCAAACACGAATTCATGTAATTTGTAGTTTTATAAACATTAGTTAACAAAATCACACTAACCACAAAACCATAACGTTTTTAAAGAGAATATAATTTGATATCGCGGAAAGAACGTTTTTCGTACTTTGTTATCAAATCTTCGTAAACAGTTTTTTAATAACGTTAGTCAAGGAGCTAAGTCTTTGTATCTTTTAAAAAGGAGTGCCGTCAACAGGACTGAGTATAATGGTGTTCCAAAATGACACATTTCTTGAATTTGAGTCAAGTAAAAAATTCTCAATATATTACACAAATATACCCAAACAGTGATTGGGAAAAAATGAGGAATTCGGAATGTAAGAAGAGTTATGAAGAAAGGCAAAAAAAAACATTGTGGTCAATCTGTGATCTATATATGAAGCGGCAAACTTATAAGCTTATATTCACGATAAATTTCACGCGATTAAAATTAATAGTTCAACTCTGTTAAATTTTTTTGCTGTTTGATTTTTTCCTGGTTGACAACAATGTAAATATTACATTCCCTTTTAAAACCCTTTTCCCAAAAATATTTCATCTGTATATTTCTTCTTTGATATGAATTTATGATCTTAACACCGGAAAAATTTAAATCGGTAAGCTCTTGAACGTAGTTAAGGTTTAAACTCCAGAATTAATGAGATATGCTACTGATTGGTCAGCGTAGCATCTCCAAAATTTCTATAATTTGCCATAAGATTTCATCACGTAGTAATTTTACCCAATTACAGAATGAATCACTAAGATGGCTTCAAATTTTATCAAACATTTGATTTTCTCCAAAAAAGTTAAATGATCTCAATAGAATCCCATGGGATACGATTTATAGACTCATCCGATCCAATGAAATCGGCTTCTTGCGACCAATATCCATCTTTTTCATCCAGTAATTTAAGCACACCGACAAATGGATAGCATAACATCTGAATCGAATCGGTGGAATCGATTATATACTATGAATCCACCATTTTTAATTGAGGTTTACTTTATGTACTATAACTGTATTTACTTACCTCTGAACCTACTTAAACGAAAAGAGTAAACTCAAGGATTCCTGCTAACAGCATATTACTGCAAATGCTCCCCCATGAATGTTTCTTTACCCCCCAGGAAAACATAAATACTTTCTTCATGTCACCATTATTCCAAGGGTGATGGAATTTAATAAGCTACCAACACTCTCCTTAACAACAAACGCCTTAAGCAAAGAATCATAATGGCCGCTTGATATAGCGATCAAATGAATTTTCTGTTGCTCTCTGAGTTTATCATTGGAAGGGCGTAGCCTTCGGATCAAACCAAAGATGGCGGTGTCTTGGCAATTATCTTTACTGCCTACCTCAAAAGCCTTATTAGTATTGAACTGGTACGACTAAAGATTGAATAAAAAACACCAGTCTAGGGGGGCGTCGACGTAGCAGGGCGGCGTCTAGGGGGGCGTAACGGAGGCAGGATATAAATGAGAGGAAATGCACATTTAAAACTAAATCTATATTGCCTACCTGTTAGAAAACCAACAAAATATCTGAAACCGAAGTCATACTCTGACCGTATTCTCCAACACGGATTCTAATCAGACGCTACGAGGGGTGCTGGAGGGAAACCCAGTGGAATAATGTTTTGGGGTACTTGGGAGCTATGCCTTTCACGCGCTTTCATAGCATACGCACACTATATTAACGCCGGTTTACACCATACCAGCGATGGAAGAATGTTCGTAATTTCACCTCTACATCCCGAAACCCCACACAAGGAACAACAGTCGACAGTTCCGCTCAATCATGAACTTGCTCTCTGAGCGTCACCGATCTGCCAAAATTAGCTCGATTCCCCATCCCTCCCCACCCATCCCCAAACCTCCCCTATTCATCCCCCGGTCCCCAAATGGTGCGTGTGTATGTATGTGTAAGCCTCGCGCGCACCCTGTCATAGTATTTCCCTTTCCTGTCCCTCCCCCGTCCATAAATCCGATTCTCCAACCCCGGCCATCCTCCCCATCTCCGCCCGTATTCCTCCATTTACGGCCTATCGTTTTTCTTACGACGCTTCCGCCAACAAAAGGTCCATTAGAATTTGATCCCGACGGTGACCCAAGATGAACTCCCCTCCACGGCTCGGGGAGAGTGAGATAGACGTGAGTTGAGGATTCCGCCGAGTGGGAGGGTTTAGTTATATGGGACGGGGAAAAAAGGAAGGGAGAGGTTTTTGCGAGGACGAGAGAAGAACAGGACGAGACGTTATTGGAGGAAGATATGAACTGGAAGATAAGAGGACAAAATCCAAGGAATTTATCGGAGAAAAGAGAATAATGCGACATAAGCACTACTTCCGAATTGAACAAGATGACCCAACTTACGAAGTGACAAAACAATTTTTCAGGACCATAGATTCTTGGAAAATCCTACAAGATCAATAAGAGCAGTAGACAATTTTGCATAGCGTAGCTTAAGTATTTTAGAAATTGCAGAAAGACCTTACGTAAATTTAAGTACCCGAAGAGAAATTTCCGCGCCTCTGTACTAATCAGATAATAATACCTGCTACAAAATAAGTTTTCCTTCCGGTGGATGTAATTTGCAATAGATATCTCAAAGAATCTTTTAATTGACGTTTAATCAATGATATGATGCTGTTTTATATTTTGTTTACAAATATTTTTTTCATTCACTCCACTCTGCAAAAAGAATAAAAAACTGCTTCCCAGTAGAGAGTGCAAGCGGCTAATCACGACGCGCCTGACACCAGCAAGCATCACATTGCGAACGGCAACGTCCAACGGAGACTAATGAAGGAGGCTAAGTTGATAATATACGAGCAAGAGAGGGGATGAATATAAGAAAAAAGGAAAAACAACAGAGAATTGCGAGGACAAGGTTGGTGCTTATTAAAACATAACAATGGGCAGACTAGTACCTACCAGTTGACCCTCCTGACGAGGTCGCAGGGAAAAGTACTTGAGTGTTAGAATGTGATGTCAAAGGATTATGGTATGTTGCCTTTACACCACAACAGGATTTCAACATTGCGAATACCATTTTCTTTTGTGGACTATTTCGTAAGTTAATCTAGCACGTATGCCTTAAGTTTTTTCTGGGAAATGTCTACCCCATACTATAGCATAATCATTAATTTCCGTATTTACGTCATTCATTTCAATAGGTCCCTTTTTAAACGCATCTTTAACGGGAGTTTTGTTCTATCTTTAACCAGCAGTTACGAACACCGGAGGGCAGGCATAACGCTACTAATCTACAATGTAAGAAAACAAATATACATCCCTTGAGATGGCATGAGATTTCCTTAGTTGTATTCTTAAAAATGTTGACTAAGGCGTAGGACTCGTTGCGATGTTACCAAATCTCCGCCAGTGAGCTATATTTACATTGTCTTCTGATTTTCATGGTGATTAGGCTATAGCGTTAAAATAAGCCGGAAGAAATGACACTAAAAACATGTTAACACTTTTCAGAGAATATATTTTTGTTCCTGGGAATTATATGTCTACACATATGCCATTAATTTTTTTGTCCTATTCTGCGTAATTTTCAAAATCTGGTGACATTCCATTAATAGGAGAGAATACGAAAATACGTCAACAACATGGTCAAACATCAATGTTAACAACTGGAGAGGCTCCATCGTTTACCACTTGAATGAATCCAGCTTCAGGAAAAGCAATTTACGCAGAAGAGTTTTAGGTGTAACTCTTATTAAAAAGACACAGTTTTCATAGAAAGTGACACCGCTCACACAACACCTCCTAAGCCGCGAATACGCTGTAGGGTATTTGATTTTATGGCCAAAGTTATGAAAAAGTTGAAATAAATATATTTTAAAGAAGGAATAATTTGAAAATGGAGAGAAGAAAGAATCCTGGGCTGGACCTTTCCTTTTTTCCTTTCTTTCCCTTTAGCAAGGGAAAGAAAGGAATTTATTGGCCTGACCCTGAGGAAAAATAGTTTACCGAAGGACTTAATGTGAGGAAATATAGAATGGGAGGAATTTCAGAGGCAGGCTGAAGAAAAATAACGAGAAATAGATAATGGAATACTGCAGTGCATGGAACCAAGAAGGAACGTAGAGTAAGGCAAGTAATGTGATAGTAGTGAGTGGATCTACCCGCTCGACAGTCCATAACTCTTTAGTGGACCCATACTCGCTCCACTGGATTATTGTCAAAGTTCATTGGCATCTCCTGCATCATTTCGACGTAGCCTGAATAGCCTGGATCATTTCGACGTAACGGAATACTACAAATGTTGTATCCGTCCTCCGGGATATTAAACCGTGAATCCGTCGAACCCTTTATAGCGACTCCTAGCTTACGCCAAGCCAAGGTCTTCATTTACACCATACCCTGCAAACCACCACGGAATATTTCTAGTTATGCTAGGGCTCAATCCCTCAGTCTTCTTTTCACACCTCAGAGGGACGATTAGTGGATAAATTTAATTTATTGAAATTACTTCGGGCAACGTAAGACATTTCATATAACTCAATGATCCCTGGTTTAACTTTGTATATTGTTTAAAATTTACTTTTGCTCATTAAAAATGTTTGACGAATTCGGTTTATCTATTTTTTAATTCATGATTTGATCTCATATATTAATTATGGGTCGGGATAAATCCAAAAGAGGCAAAGTGAATGCAGAGCAATCTGATCAGCGATTGACTGTTACTGACTGTGATAGAATGATAGGCAAACGAGGTAGGGGGGGGGGAACGATAGGCCATGTCGTACGAAATAAAGGGAGAGGAAATGTGCGGAGAGTTTAAGAATAGTTAATGCAGTGTGGAAAGTCAAGATTGTTTTATCAGGCGAGGCTAAGAAAGGTAGCGATGTTATGCATGTGCCATCATAAGCCAACCTTAAACGGTGGACTAACAAATAATAATATACGTATTGCAAATGTAGGTATGTCGATTCGCTTTTCCCATTTTATTTTCCCTAAATGTACATTTGTAAATGTTACATTAAAATCCTTTATTCCCCACACTAATTCGATATATTCTCCCGAGACCATTACTTGGTGGAATCAATCGGAATCCTTATCTTCATATACGATATAGTAATACTGGTAGCTTGATTAATGATGCAATGCTGCTTCTTTCGCGGGAAATTATGTCAATAGCGTATCCCAAGGATATTACTGGGCCTATCACGCTTCCCTCTGTCACATCGGCGGTCACATGTGTCTAAAATGAGCTCATGCCATCGGCTACTGCTTTTTGTTTACTGTGCGATAAGCATTCCCTAGTCCAGTCAAATGCTTATTAATAGCGTGTAGTCTTAGATTGTAAGTATATCAGTCGTGCGAGAAGGACTACGTAGAAATCTCTCTTGAAACCTAAGACTAATTCGCTTCCATGAGTAAAAATACACGATTTTGGCTCATCTCCTTGCTCATAGCTACCTCATCCAAATCCCAACTTCAAGTTGATAGCCCAAATGGCCCTCTACAGTCTGAATTGACTTTTACGGCCAACTTTGAGAACCCATTTCACTTGAACTATCTCAGTTATCCAACTTATTTCGCCCAAACGTCTTCGACTGCAGAGTGTGCCAAGTAAATTACAAACCACCATTAAGTCTTCAAACTGATGTTCTATTTCTTAGGTAAAGGAAGAGCTCACCTGGTAATAAGCTCTAAGATTTGAAGCTAAACTTTCTCCAAAAGGATAAAGTTTCTTTCCCTTAGTCGCCTTTGGTTCGACAGGAAAGTGTCTGCCTATCCTAAAAATCAGCTTTGTTTACCAGGGAGTGTTCCATTTAATCGGCTGGATTTGATCCTAGGACTATCCGATCAATATCAGGACACTTGTCACTCCACCCGTAAATTGCTCCAGAAGCAAAATAATAAATTACAATATTTGTTCTTATGACGTCTCTTTTTTCCACCTGCAGTGCACCAATAGGACGACTACTGCGGAGCCATAAACCAGGTTAGTTTTACGTATTGCCTCCACCTTCAGCCCACTATTATGGAGCCAACTATGACTATGGAAGTTTGTGATAATGGTAATCGAAACGAGGCAAAGAAAATTACAACTCTGCCTGACGTGAAGTCACCATAATGTTGTGCTGTCGGGGGTGTTTATCCATGTCTCAAGATCAGGCGGTCACCTTGCTTTTATATTTATTCCTCGAATCGCTCCATACCCTTCCCAAGGTCCTCTTTCCACGCTCACCTCCTCCCATTCCCCCCGGCTCGCCCTCTCTCCGCCTTCGCCGGCGCCGTCCTCATTCCCCCCCATCCACTCCGGCACGCACGGATCCTATTCCGCGGCCATTGTCCATTTCCCGCCCACCGACGACCCCCGCGTCTCTCCTCTCTCACCCAGCCGTCCTTCCCCGTGCATCGCGCTCGCCCGCCGCTCACTTGCGTGACCGGCACACGGGCGCGAAGTCACGAGTTCGACTCCCGTCCGTCTCCCTCTCTCTTTTCTCCACTGCCTCGCCACAACGGTTTTATACGTGAATGAAGTGACGTCGGGCTTCATTCAAGGCGGCGGGATTCCCAGTCCTCCCTCGCGGGAAATAAATATATCCACCCGTCTGGGATACGTTAAAGTCTCGCATTGGTGATGGCGCAGGTACACTCGGACGCGGCCACACCCACACACAAACGAGTCGTTTTGCATGGGGCTGCCCATGTATTACGTCAGACCAAAAGAGGGGAGAGAGAGGTCCAGGTGAATGCGATACGGGGAAGGGGGGGGAGTTAGTTTGAGGCGTCGTACGACACTAAGCTTTTGAGTCACACACCATAAACGCGACGGTCACCAATAAAATTAGATACCGTCTCACCTCCGAGCGATAATGAACCGATGACCTAATGAAAACGCGGGTGAAGTTTAATGTGACCGACGATACTACGAGGACCCATCTAAAGACCAAATGAAAACATTTTATTTTCTTGTTATTTTTCCACACAAATTTATTCATTATAGAACATTACATTCCACCGATGCATGTATTCACCGTTTAAAATCACCCTGAACAAATATATATCGAAAATAACGAAGTTACTCTGGGATAAAAATATCAGAGTCGCGAAGTAATGTCGATATAAAAGTAGCCCAAAAATGGTATTTCAGAATTGGATAATGTTTTGTTGATGCCAACTTCAGATACACTCGTGAAATACATTAAAGTCGAAAGTTTATACAATAAGTTTGAAGAATCCACACAAAATGTTAACACAAGTTCTAATGTAAGTACCGTGATTGATACTGAAGATATAATTACGATATTCAATCTTCTGTCACAAGCTGTGCATTATTCCTTGTCCTTTGAAGATCTGCCATTTAGAGGCTTTTAGAACGAAAGGCATGGCATGAGATGCCATGCCATTGGCAGGATGCTAGCGCTCCGAAATACGATTCAATCCCAAGGAGACTAATGCGGCCTGGCGAAAAAAGCGTCTAGCTCAAATGAGTGCCTAGACAAGGCAAAATGGATCGATGGCGGTGTTCCACTGCGCAATTTATCGACTTATGGCCTCAAAAAGAGCTCAAGGTGGAAGGAGCATGAAACATAAAAATCGTTCAGGCTCTAAGTTTCTGTTTTGGATGAATGCTTACGCCTGCATGCTGTTTATAGCAATAGGAGGCTAAATGAAAAATAAAAATTTAAACATACCAGCCCAACGTACTCTGCCGTAAACTTGAAAATATTTTCTAAAAATAAAATAAAAAAACTTTGCCCCACAATTATAACATTCGATTTTTACTGACCATTTTCGCAATAGACTTCCAGTCGAGCAAACATCTATTCTGATAAAAGTGGTATTAAATCAATCGAAAAATGAGAGGGGGGTTAATTTCAGATAAACGAAGAGCACTTGAGACGATGCAAGTTGCTATAAAACGTGACGGCCACTCTGATTTCGACATTGACTTCGACTGGCGCTTGACTACGCTTGAAATTTATCGGAATAGTGTGATATTTCATGAAGAGATACGCCTTCTCGTCAAATTCTCAAAACATAAGTGCGACTGAATTTTTCTGGATCTAGAAACTGGAAGAACGGTCTGACCTAAATAAGATCATGAAATAGAATTATGACCGAGAGAATTGAATGAAAAGAGTCAAGCAAGCAATCCGCAGAAATCACAAAATTTTTCGCCATTCGGGACAAAATGAATTTCCATAACCCGTAGATCCTATCTCCTGCCAAACTAAATCATATTTTTGAGTATTTGCGATCACCAAAGACGACGAGCCGAAAAACCCAACTCAAAATGTTTTCGTTAAGACGTGAAGACTGGTTACTTACCCACGGCAAAACTATTTTCATGTTTCTATGACGAACCGCAAATGCATCCAAAGATACTTTTTTAACCCTTAATTTTAGTAATGGAACATAAAATAGGATGCGGTAATTGTTTCATATCTAATTTGGCCTACATCAGATTGGTTTTTGAGAAATTTAAAAAACCTCACTCGCAATGGCGAACCAGTCGTTGTATTCGTAGTAGCTTCCGCTTAACCCAAATATTCCCCCAGACGATAGCGTGGCAACTTACTTTTGCCTGCAATTCGCGGCTCATTACGATGAGCTAGCCCAGCGACTGCCTATAACAGGCACGCTGGTGCCCCGCCCTCTCCCAGTGGGACGGAAATGCATCAATACAAGGTCACCACGCGCGTCAGCTTCCTCTACCCGATTAATGTAAGCGAATAGTTTCCATCCCTCAAAAGTGTAAAGGAAACAAAAGAATATTTTCCCATCGCTCCCTGAAACAATATTGATTTCGCAAATGTGATGAACTGTGTCAAGGTGGATGAGTCCAAAAACTGTCTCCGGTCGGCCTCGTATGTTGAAGTGGCGATGACATCCTATTCAGCCATTTCACACGACCCCAGAAAAGGATCTAATACTTGGGAAAAGTCCGAATTAACGGATGAACGCGCAAACAACGACATTTAGACTAACCTAGACACGAAATCCATCAATTGGATCAAGACGCAGGAAATCATTGCATTTTGAGCATTTTTGGACAATTTACAGATGAAGAGACACCTTGACATTGACCAGGATGACTTGAAATATATTCATTTTGTACCAGCTTCTATGAAGTTCCAGCATTACTCAAGTATTTTGATGGCTGATAACATTATATACGAAAAAAAACCCGGGTTTGGGGAAAATGAAGATTATCTTTCCATCACAATCAGCTGAGAAAATCGCAAGTCATTATAAATATATATGTTGTCTTTACAGTACTTAAATACTTCTTCCATATCCTTAATTGAATAACAAAAACCTTTTCTCCGAAATTCAGAGTAAAGAGAGTCCTATTCTAGGATCACATCACTGATAGCCTTAGTGCCCACTATTATTGTTGATGGACCACAGATAAACGATTCCTTTATATATTTTGTTTGCCGTCAAGAGGCCCATTCACAACCAGTGGTGTCCATTAATGATAAAAGTACGTTTTTTATTAGTTTTGTTGGAATAAAACAATTTCGACACAATTGGCCAATGTAATACATATATGTTTGCGACATAATACGCAAATTTTATCGTAAACCAGATTAGATCCACCAGTGTGTTTACTGTTTATTAATTTATTATTAAATTTCAATTCCATTTTCATTTAAACTCGCATTGGTAACACGATAAATTAAAATAATCACATTTAAGAAGAGATATTGGAAGAGAGATTGGATTCAGCGAATGAAAATTAATGAAATGGCTAAATAAATGAAATCACTGATAATATTTGAATCCCGAGTAGTGCATTAAGTATCCAGTTCATTACTTGTAGTTTTCATTCTGATGGAAAAGGGGGAAATGGAAAATAAAATTCAGATTTGTTTCATTCATCAAGCCGCAACATAAAACGCAATCTCTCCTCGCGCTTTTAACTAAACTATTATATTTTTTTTTTGTTTTCGTGGCTGATAATGCACCGTAATAGTTCAGGCGGTGGCACAGTTTTTCGAAAGAAGGTACGACTCTTTCACCTCGGGCGAAATTACCCAGTTGCGTCGACGCATATGTCGTTGGGAAAGCGGTTTCTGAGATCGTGGTCAACCTTAAGACCTATATTCACCAAAAGAGAACTTCCGATTGGTCAAGGTCCACATAAAAATAGAATCAGGTAATCTTAACTACGAAAGTATGGCTAGATATGAGGTCCTTCGATTGAGTACTAACAGTCTCTCTAAACAAGTTTTATCTTTCAATCACACGTCTAACAATTTTATCTCAGTGGGAAAGAAACCTTTCGGTCGCAGGCTTAAAAAGGAGTGAAGCGACCCCCCGTGTGGCTAGAAGGATTAATGGTTAGCACAGGACACGAGCGGGCAAAGATGGAAAGGCAGCCGTGCATCAGTGAATTTCGATGGTTTGGCAGCAAAGTTAGAAAATCACACGCGCAAAATTCATTTTGTTTGTAAGCCGATGTTGAATCAATCAAGAGCTTAACCCAACAAGAAGAATAAATTGTCAAATGTTGCCAATTATTATCTTAGTTTCGTCCAGTAAATCAAAGAACGTCTCCATCACATTTTCCTCCAGGAGTGAAGGCTTGTTTTGAAGCAGCGTTTACAGCAAACAAAACTCTTCACCTCTTTATACTCAAAATTCAAAATCACGCTTTTCATTGTGTCAAATTTGAAAACTCTGTGACGTTAATCATGGATATTGGTCGGTAAAATATGAGTAGATGCTTGAAATTTGCTGTTTCAACTTTCGCTGTGTGGCATTTCGTTCTTTCTGAAAAAAAACTCACCATCGCAAAACGTTTGAGATGTTTAATGGACTTAATTTCTTGATCGATGTCTGTAGTCCTACCCATACTTTCTCCTACCACTTCCTGCAGATAGCTTTAATGCTTAAAGGGTAGATATGTTAAATAAGATATTTCACAATATGAAATTATGAAACGACAGATTTTTTGGTTTTCAAACGTGAATGAAGGGCTTAGCAACATTTAACTCTTTATAATTCACGCAGCATAAATGGCGAAGTGTTTCTAATATCACTTTGGGAATCAAATGGATGATCTTGTCATAATGAGGTCATTGATAACGCTCCACGTATTAACCAAACTCACGGATACCCACATAACTAAGTTCATATTAATTCATGCTAAAAATAAGCTCAAATGACAAATCACTTACAGAAGCAAAAATGGAGTAGTCACTACAAAGCATAACAAAGAACATGAGAAATATGGATACACTATGAAACATAATAGAATCTTAAGGACAATAATGAACGAAACTATTGAAAGGAAACACATTAGCATAAAAAAATATAGCAGGTAATTCAAGAAAATTGCAAGCTATGTGAGAGAGACCTCCATTATGGGGAAAATGAGTTAACATTAACTGCGGTAATATTGGACGAAAGGAAAAACAAATCAATGAATATGAGCTCATTTATAAGTATCCTCATTTTTAAATTAAAGTTTGGGCGATAATATCGACTCTGCTGAAGAGAAAATGGAATTTACTGTTCCCGCAATGCTGCATCTAAACGTACACTTCAGAAAAGAGAAGTTACGTCTCGGAAAATGCTGCCAATATACGGGATCTTAACGACATCGTTTCATATTTATATGGAAGGCAGTTAAGAAAATATGAATTAAGAAGGGGATCAGGGTGATGTCGTGGCAAAGGTACTGGCTTCCCACCGAGAGGGCCCGGGTTCGCATCCTGGAGACGGCAGACCTTTTTCACTGGCGTTACGACCATGCTTGAGATTCTTTCTGGAGAGCACTTTGAGTGAGTACGCCGTCCATCGGATGGGACGTTAAACTGAGGACCCCTTGGCGCCTTTCGTTAAGAGTAGGCTAATACCGACGCCGGGTTCCTCTCCACCCTTCATCCTTTCCCATCCATCCCAAATGGCGCTCTCATCCCCACCCCTAACAAGCTACTATAAATGAACAAACATGCGAACCTGTGAAAAAAGCAAACGCAACTATTCCTTGAGGAATTGGGTAAATGATCGTTCATAGTATTACGAAGTTGATACCCTCTTTTGAAAATTTTAGTCATGTGTTAGCAGTTAATATCTTAAAAATACACTTATTACATATACCAACTTATCATTTTAATATGAATCATACAATTAGAGAGCGGGAGGGAGACCAAAGCGGACGTGTTTAAAACCTCGCTACTTTCAGCGAAAAATGCCATAATATTTATCATAGGTGACATAGCCTTCAGCAGTTTTTTAATCTTTACAGTCAACGTAAACCTAGAGGCACCGGAAGATCTTGAATACTGTAAGTAGCACTAGATGCAGTTATCATTTACCTTAAATTTTGGGACTTCCGATTCACTAACGGCGTATTCTTTGTCACCTTTTGTTGTCAATCTCAGGTTACGTGTTTAACTCCAGGAGTGAAACACGCAGTGCTCCTGGTTGGGAAATAACGACTTACCTAGGTGACCTAGTTTATATTAATATTTGTGCGTGTCTATTTTTGTATAAGAAAAACTACTCAAGTCTACGTTCACATGCTAGATATATATTAAAATACTGTGATGCATTTTGAAATATCGTTTGCCTCAGTCACATTCATGTTTTAGACTAAATGACTTTTCTCCTAGTTCCTAACCTTTTAGCAATATAAATGTGTTCTGTGTTTGGCTGATGTTGAATGACCACTTGCTACACATCCCCACGGTGACTTGGATGAAAGATAACAGGTAGACACTCGTGAATTTAGGGTATTCGTCTTGCAGTGAGCTCCGATGCATGTAAATTAAGAGCTAGGAGAAAACACGAAAATAAAATAAGGCCTCCTTATTTTCAACTGTTAGGTGTGCTCAGCCTAGCGTCAAATGCTTAACTGGCCCAATTTCTGGGACGATATATTTAAAATACAACCCCGCTCTACTAAAAAACAGTTTATATATGACTAGCTCCAGAAATAATCCAATATATGTAAAACGGGTCAAATGATCATAACTGTTGAAAGTTGACGGAGGTATACATTTCCTATATTGAAATGACTATTAATTCTTACCAACATCTCTAAGGTTTTCAAGCATATACTATATAAAAATAACCAAACAGCATGTATTGTCTCTCTGCATTTGAAGTAACGATCGCTGAGTTTTTGTTTCGTTTCTCCCGCAACAGTAATGATAATTTGTATTCTAAGTGCTGCGGCGGTTGAGATACAACGCAACGCAAGGTAAAACTTTCACAAGAAAAGCCTTCTTGTGAGAGAACAACATGTCATAATAAAAATATGATAAACTCTATAGTGTGCGTGTTAGCTACGAGCAAGCACGACGTTGAGTCAAGCAATAACTTGTGGAAATTGAACATATTTCGAAATAATAAAATTGTAATTTCCCACAGCCATCTATTAAGTAAAAACGTTTCAATATTTTTGCAACACTATCAGGGGCAATATGCCTAGTTAAAAGTATGTAGATGCGTAAATGGTACTTGCGATGGCATTGAAATGCATTGCACACAATAAATTGCTGAGTGCAGTGATAACAATTTATATTTATTTAAGAATTCGTGTCAGCTAGGTACCACCTATCGAAACGGATCGGCACTGTAAATGATATTGCACTTTAGCTCAATTTATTGGCAGAGAGAGTGATAGAGGACTTCACGGAAAGTGAAATAGAAGTGAAGCGAAGAATTTTTGAGAAATAACAAGGAGGAATTGGATTGATCATTTTTGGAAAACAAAATCGTTAGCCATTGTTAAAGGATTGGGCATAACAGGACACTGCCTCAAAACAATTCCGGGATTTCCTAACTTATGAGGATGATGGAAGCAATTTTCTTCCATAATGGAACTTACATATTCTTGAATATCCATTCACTTACACCATCAGATATTGATTACATAATAAACGTATTGCAAATATTCATCTAAAAAGTTTCAATTAACTGAAGTTCTTTCAAATAATGCAAGATGCTATCAATTTATAGATCCTTAACTGTAAAATAAAGCGTCATAATCATTAACTACGACTCGCACTAGCTATTGAGCCTAAATTGTTCAAACAAGACTGTAGAGTGACCTCTCCAAATGAAATCCTGACGGTGGGTATTAGTTTTTGCAAATTAACTTCATAACGAGTAAAATTTCCGCTAAATAAAACAATCTATGGGTCTAATTCTTGGCATTGAATTGAAAAACAATGTCAGTAAACCGCACAAGTACCAAGTAAATTTTCGCAAATTTGAGAAATATTACAAGCCGTAGGTATGACGGGTTGCACACTATCTGCTGTCTTTACCGTTAACTGTCCGATTACAGAGAGGCCAGGACTATGCTCCCTCGCGCGCATGGGTCAGGTTTCTCAAACCATCTACCAACTTTGCTTTGACATACAGGCGTTCCCTTGTGCTTTGGCTCACATTACCGCACCGTGGGGTCATAAAATTGAGAGAGAAGTGTTTTATCTTGGCGTGTCTCTAAAGTTATGCGCCAAAGGCGAGCGTAGTTATCAATTATAGATGCGGCAATTTGACTCGAAAAACGGTACATTTTAGTGGATAAATTACATTTCAGACATGAGCAATTTAACATTGGCAAAGAGGCAAGCATTGCACGGTCTACTAGATCGTGCCTACCACCAAGACGAGTTTCGTGCATTTTCCTTAAGATTATCCGGTAACTCTGCAGAAAGGTATTGAAGAAAAGAGACGAAGTGACATCGCGAGATACCTAAAGCAATATTTACAATATTAATGATATTACATATTTTATTTCAATAAAGGAAACTGTTTTTTTAACTGTACGAGGCGATTACACTTTACCGAATAAAACTGGAGGTGTATTCGTTTGATCATTATAAAAAATTCGTTCATTTCATTCAATCTTAGCATTCAATGCTACGATTACAGTCCGAAATAGCTTCTTGGAATTCCTTAAGATCTTTTTCACATGTAACCGAAATGTAGAACGGAAAAGTATTATAACTAAGCATCTATTTTACTGACCCGAAATTTTGAAAAATTGTATAAATACAGAGAATATGCCACTCCTAAAAATCGCAAAGCCATTAGGGTTAAAATTAAAAATGTGAAACCGATTTGTGGGAGCGAGTGGTACCCACTCAGATCAAAGTCTAATGTTAGCATATGTCCGAGTGGAATATGGCTGTGTCTTTCTTTTACATCGCCTTCAATTGTCGTTTGTAAAAATATTGACTCTCTTCCAATTCTAAGTACACCATGAACATTACGACCTCAGGCAATTAAAATAACTATTTGTATCAATGTCAATACTTATGATCCTTATATTATAAAAGTCCTTAGAACTAATAAAATTAAAAATGACAATATGTTCATATATTTGGACCATATTTTTAAAGATCTTTTCAGCAAAAAATTACTGCCTTCACATTAGAAATCACAATTTTTTAAAAAGACGTTTGGGGTATTTAAATTACTTTTAGGGAACAAATTCAGATGCATCTCTTAACATATTTCCTTTATCTTGCATGCATTTATCTTAAAAGAGAACTATATGAGGAGGGATGGAAATCAGTTCGTAAAAAATAGAGTTCCTGGTGAGAAAAATAGTCTCTTAAATCTCTCTTTCTCTCCCTAATTCCCACGCATCACCACTTACGCCCATTCTGTGCATCCTATCTTTCCAGTCGCGAGATTTCCTTCATCTTTACACCAACACAAATTTCACCAAGCTAAACCAAATTACTAATTTGTTTCATAAACTTGAAAGTTTGACCTACACCAAGAATGACTCGCATATCCGGTATATATCTAGGCGGTCTTGTCCAATTCCATTTCCGGTGGCCGGAAATGGTTCAGGATCTGGACCGGATTCGGATAAAGTGCGTTATGATTTATCCCGGAGGATTTTTTTTTTGCGATTTTGCTCTTCCAGTGATAAATTCCTTTTACGAGGCGGCTTGCGGAAAAGAGATATGTCAACAAATGAGAACACACTACAATTGGCTCCAATAATGATTACAGATCATTAGTGAACACTTTAATGCTTCAAAAGTGGCGTTTTTTTCAAGAATCTTTATACAAAAGCAAGCTAAAAAAATATCTATCCTTATTAAACTAATTTTATGGTTAATTGCAACTTATGACGACCTATTTTCATGAGCTTAGCGTTTTATTTGAACAAGACACGTTTAATTAATCATCTGCTGTCGATACGTCCAGTCCAATCCAATCCAGCACAAGGCCCGAGCAAAGTACTAATCTATTATCAAATCACATCACTGGTGTAGGTCTATATCTTATGTTTTGTCAATTCCAACAATTATTTTTTTGAAGTCTTATCACCCAGGAAAAGAAAAAGTAGCACAATGTGCATGTAGCCATTAGATTGGCATTATATATAGCTTAATGACATTTGGAGGAGATAAAATATCTCATTACTTGCAAAATCTAGGAAATTTTCCATTCCTGGTCCGGACCTGATAAAGCACTAGGTAGCATTAGAGATGGAAAGGATATAATGATAAAATAGTTTGCTCTTTGAGTTAACAGCATTTGAAAGGTTAAGATAGAGCCTGACTCAACGACAGCCTACGTGAGCTAGTCCAACCAGAAAATGACAATGCAAAAAAAAACTGTCAAGATTCAAATAACCTTGATATTCAATTTCACTCCGGTTAGAAAATTCATATAACCTATTATTAATTTCCTTATGAAATTGAACATTCTGGGAAAGGGATAATACTTATAAGCATGCCTCACGTCGTAAATAAACAATATCTTTGAGAACTTAAATTACAAAGAGAATGAGTCCCAATAATCACTCACAAGTGACTCAATATAATTTCAGATCGCAGAAAGTTCTGTAGATTATCCCACTTTTAAGTTATTTCAACCATCGTTTGTTTAAAAAAAAGAGAAAGTTCGATTATTAAAAGCCAAAAGTTCTAAATAAAAAGAAACTTCAACGGCATTCAATTTTTTTAAGGTAGCAAATTACATATGAAAGAATTGGATTCAATGAGGTAAACCCGACGTAAATAGTCTCGTGGTTGACCATTTTTTTCGCGCACAACCATTGAAGTATCAATTAAAATATCTAAAAAGCAATTTACGCCACCCCAAAATTATAAATGGAAGTGCCATATTAGTTCAAACTTAAAATGCTAAAATATCAAGTCATTCGTGTCAAATTATTTTATTTATAGCGCTAAACGTATACATTTTTATAGCAAAAGGAATCACGAAGTGGCCGTTTTGGTGATAACCACAAGAGACTCCCCAGTACAAATTTAATGAAATCGATTGAAGGATTAAAATTTTGCAATTTATGTAATTCATTTTAAAGAGTGTATATCACGACAAGTTAAATCCAAATGATGGAAAAGTTTCATGACATTTTTACCATGGCTAACTTTGGCAATAATGAACGACTCCTAAAACTTATCATCATAGCATTAGAATGATACAATGTATCATAATTATTTTTATCGTTAAGTAGAAATGTATCATTAAGATCACTATAATAATAAATTACAGGTACTGCTGTAATATTTTAACCGGAGGGAAAGTTTTAGAGAATATAAAGTATGCAAGTCTGATAAAAGGCAGAACCAAAACCTAAACACCTAAACATAAATACCCTGATGTACGACGGCAGCTGAGTAGATAATGTAATGAAGGATTAGAATTCATTTTTGTCCATCCATCTTTATTTATACTCATTATGATTACTCCTTGGCAAATAATCCCTACGAAGCTGAGAAATCATAAGAATGGGGCAAAGTCAAACCTGCAACTGAAACATGGAAAGAAAAAAATAATTAGGAAAAATTTCAAATTTTATGACAACATTACAATAAATTGTCAAATGTACTTAATATTTTGTGCATTCAGATGGAATTCCTCGAAGTCGATGCTTTTGCAACCAACTCTGCGACTAGAATTCCGACAGAATGTTTCAATTTTGCCAGTGAGTGGTAGCAGGGCGCACATATACTCTTCGACACTTTAGGTGAACAAATTTCCTAATCTTCATCCCTGCCGTCGACTGGAGGTGTTCGTGACGTCACGAAAACGTGAAGCCTTAATGCGGTGGTGTCCTTAGACAAACCACGGCGTGATAAAGGTCGACGCCTTTACGTAACAATCCGTTAATATTTTAAGCTCCTTCGAAGACGCTCTAAACTTAACTCACACAGAACGGAAAACCTCCAATGAGAGAAATGGTTTCAAAAAAATGCTAAGAAGAACCGGGAGAAATTTATCGTAGTCGTCTGCCCTACGTGTTCCTACTTTTGCGTCGTCTCTCTGCAATTGCTTAAAATTAAAAATTAGCATCGAAAAACATGTGAAGTATGGGAAAGTACGCAACCCTTGATAACAGCGATGTGAAAATTTATTTACCATAATTGTTTTTTGTAATGCCCAATTATTTATCGACACTACCAATGCCCAAAAAATATTACAAGTATTTCCACCGCACTCTGTACTCATGCTTATATTGCCTCTATCTGGGATATACTTTATTTAGCCGAAAAAGGGCTATCTTTGTGATATCCTAAAGCAAGCTGCACGCGATCTGATTCGACAATCAATCCGACTTCGTGAGGATCCTACTTACTTGCAGCATATTCTCAATGAGGCCTAACCAGCAAAAGATAACATTTATCCTTGACCTTTTCATCACATTTACCTAGTGCTCTTCCAATAAATCCTAATATTTTGTTAGCTTGTCCACATATTCCCCGTATGTGTTTTACTCAGGTGAGATTTTGAGTGAGGGTAAGCCTAGGTATTTAATTGAACCTACACATTCCATTTAGGTGTTCAATGGAGTAGGCGTTCGGGAGGGAATTGCTCTTTTTCCAAACATTTATCACTACGCACTTTTTTAAGTTTAATTCTAATTGCCAAGTGTCGCACCGGCGTTGTATAGCATTAAGGTTATCTAATAAAGCTACTGTGTCCTCAGGATCACGGATATCACGGTATTCCACTGCATCAACGTTAAATAAACGTATCTTACGAGTGACTACGTAGTTAATTTCGTTAACGTAAAGAAGGAATAAAAGAGGTTCGATAGCACTTCCCTGGGGAACACCTTAAGTAATTTCTACTGCATTTGAGCCAACTCCATCTATCACCACTCTTTGTACCCTCCCGAAGTAAGAATACCACGAACAAATAGCGCAAGTCGTATCTAGCAGGATATACCTTTTCGGAAACCATACTGAATTTTTATTAAAAACTCTGACTATCGTGGTGTCTCACGATCGAACTAGCAACTACTCGAATATGTTCCATAACCTTGCACGAAATGGATGTGAGGGAAATAGGTATGTAATTGCACCGTTCCTCCTTGTTTCCGTTTTTAAATATTATAGTTACGTTAGACGTTTTCCAATCTCTTTGATCTCAATGAACCTTATGATCTACCAGCGGCTTCTTAAATATTATTTCTAGACACGGCGCAATTTCCGAAGATAGATCCTTAAATATACGAGCGGGTATTTTTTGTTACTGCGGAGGGCCCGGAGGATTTATTAGATTTAACATTTTTCAAAAATAACCTGATACCAACGAGAGCCTATATTTACCATTTTCAAGCTAGTGTTTATCCGCGAAATTGCTAGACACCTGAAACGGGCTCAATCCGAGAGGTGTGATTGGCTTAATTCAAATAACTGAAAAGGGTAAATTAGGTGTTTATGTTCGTCATTCGTGGATACAAAAAACACTACAACCCGTGTATAGAACTATATAATTTTTTTGTTAACGCAATTTAATAAATATTTGGTGACAAGGGAACTGTTGACATTTATCATTATTTAGTATTATCCAAATAATGCCTACATTAACGTGCATTTTCAATCAAGCCTTGAGCTCGTTTAATGGCATTTTGGATTATTTTATCTTCACCATTATAAGTGCACGGTCCATTCAGCGTCTATTCCAAAATATGGAATATGGCTCGCGAAGAATAGTGGGCCATAACTGCGGCAAGGCGGCACGCAAAAACATAAAAGTACATTTAAACAAGCATTGGCTAATTATAATGAATGACCAACATGATGAAAGACCATTTCATGCATTGTTGCGCATGTTGTCTAAAATTTCATTTCAGTTTCTCGCCTAACAAATTGACTAGAAAATGTATTTCATGAAAGGGGGGTGGCGGCCTGAATTTCTGATGAAATCGTGAGACTTAAGAAGACCAAAAAACTGGAATAAAATAATTCGGCTACCGGAAAATCTTAGATCATAGATTCAGAAGCTATTTTATATCCTACGAACTCATAGTAAACCCTCCCTCAATTCACTCATCTGCTATACGGATCACTGTTTCTACTTTTTCTTTTATCATCTCAAGCAGTAGGATTTTGCATCATTATTTTTAGTTAATGACATGTTTCTCATTACTCCGCATGTGTTGCCAATATAATTAATTTCTTCATTTCAATTTCAGTAACTAAATAATATGCATACTATGTAAAAATAATTATTACGATGTATATATAAATTTCCTCTAATTAATAGGGTTTTCGTAGCGCACACCCCCTTTCTCTTCGTAGGTGTTTTCCTGCGTGGGTTTTACTAGGTGAGAAATGCCACGCTCTCCCTTGCTTTTCCCACAAACCTCATTTTTTGCTTCGACTTTCCTTATTTTATTTTTCTCTTTCTTCACTGTCAAGAACTTTGAGTATGCGTAGGTTCATGCTTAATTATTATATGTATATGTTGGTATTCATGGATGTATATATATATATATATATATATATATATATATATATATATATATATATATATATATATCCATATATTCCTTTTCTTTTCGATTTGAAAATCTGCGGTAAATAAATTTGTGCCTTTCTGTATTTATGTGTACGTATGAATGTAATTATAAGTTTTATGCCTAATATATAATACATACGACGATGGGTTAAAAGGAAGAAGGGGCCATTAGGTCTCCATTTCCCATCAAATAAAGACCTCTATTTATCTATCTAAAAAGGTTCGGCAGTATAAGCTATGACGCTTTAAAGATGAGCAAAACTAAATTAAATTAATTAATGAAGATTCAATCAAGCCGGCGATGCGACTTCTTTATGAATTAAGAATTGATAGGTTAAATAAGACGATCAAAGAATAAGTGCACAGCTAAAATTTAAAAAAGTTCCACTAACTAATGATATCTGATAAAGTTTCGAATACCTTCAATATTTCCCGTCCCCCTTCTCATGCAAAAGTTTAATACACTGCAGGGATTGTAGACGCCTTCGTGCAAACGTGAAGTTGTCGACATGACGGAGCGGCCTGGAATCGGATCACGGATTTAGGAATTTGCACCTAAGAAATCTTTCGTTCCATTTTTATTTGGAAAAAACTACTTGATATCGAAAACTACGATACAGGGTTTTTTTCTGCGGGCATTTGCGATCCACTCATATCTTGCGCAACTCAAACAAATTCAAGGCTGTGCTCGAATGAGTCTTATAATCAACAGATGTCGAATGTTCAATTTGATTGGATGGTTCATAAAAGAATCTACTGTCGTGGGTGAGTCTTGCACAAGAAACGGTGGAATGAAGATGTCGAGATCGTCAATTTGAAATTTTCCCCCGGTAGAAAAATTCCGCGTTACGGTTGATAAAAAAACTTGCAAAAAAGATAATGTACTGACAAGCGTAAAGTAATCACACGTTGAGAAGTTGTTCTGTATAAAAAACTTTGACAATTATTATCTATGAATCAAAGGTAACGTTTACGCGTCCATACTAAGATGGACGGCGCATAATTTTCTTAAAATGGTAGTATTATCAACAACGAGCCACACGGGAGTGGGCAGCTGGTACTTTTCAGGGTTCCTGATAAATGGTATATCAGCACAACGACAGCTAGAAATGAGGTAATAATATTCAAAATAGAAGGCAATCTTGATCTGCCATAATCAACGTGTCAGTTAAACTCTGCTTTCAATCGAGGATGTTTATAATACGTAAAATTCAAAATGTTATATAACTTTGTTTCAGGTTGGAATTTTTTTTATCGCTGCGGTCTAAGCTCCTGATGAAGTATAGAATTTCTAAAACTCGAGAGTGCGAAAATGTACTTGCATCATTGACAACAGCTATAATCTGACATTTAAGTCTATTAATTTAATTCAATTAATCTATAAAACCATAGCAACTGATATAGAAATTTAAGAACCATGTCAATATTATATTTTAATTTTTATTCCCGCCGATTGGAAGATAGTATACAGAAAAATTAATAAAACAAAATATATATTTTTTAATAACTCTTAAATGATGCATGAGAATTGGTGAAAAACTTCAATTAATTTAACTATGGCACTTTAAAGGTTTCAGAGCATTTTTTTTCAAAATAACGTTTTCAAAAATGCATAAAAAGGGAAAATCAATACCACGTAACGGTTAGTGGAAAACCTGTCATTCTGTCCAGCAATATTTTCACTCTATATGGGTAAAATATCAATATAGCTTACGTATTGCCCTTGCTTAAAATTATGATGAAATTGCAACAATATATCTGCGATTTGTTTAGTTGGAAATGAACCTCGTCGATTTGGTGATAGTTCTATTAGTAGCTTGAAGATTAACCGATTTTCCAAAATGTCTAACGGCGAAGTCGTATTTTACGTAATAAATTAAAGTATAACATTGATGCACTTAAGTATAGTCAAAACACGGGGATATATGATTTTTCCATTTAATTCGTTGAAATGAGATCATGTCTCAAAAAGACGAATAAACGGTAGTGATGTTGCAATATTATTTATGATTCTTGGTTCTTTTAGTTGAATACCAGAGTTTTTATGAAACCGTTGTCGTTAATCAACGTTGTAAGCATTTTTAGCAATATCTACAACATGAATGGCATTAAAGGATTCACGAAATGAATTTAGGAGATATTTTTCGAGGCATTCGAAAATTATAGTATACTATATATATATATATATATATATATATATATATATACTATATATATAGTATTTGATATACCAATATGATAAAATAATTGAATTCCGCCTGCATTCTAGTGATGCAGGAAGATTAGGATTTCCGAAACCACAACGACATGACTTTCTCCGCCATATACTACACTACAACCAATTGCAGTTAAAACAAAGTTACACTACATATCTACATGCCATTTTACACACATAAGAATCTAAGATCAACGGAATTGATATTGAATAATAAATCACGAAGCGAAAAATAAAATATTCAGAATGGAAAATGCGCTGTTATTTTAACGCTGCTTATAAACTCAAAATTTCAATGTATGCTACTTCAATGAATCATGAAATTGGGGAAATTTAACTAATTATTTCAGAGGTGATCAATATTAATGAAATAGAATGATAATGTAATATTGATCCAAAGAATAATTGATTTTTCAAATAGTAAGCAATACAAATAATTAAGGATATTTTTTGTCAGCAGAGTGTGTTGCAACCCTGCACTGATGGAATCTGCCGGAATCAGCGAAACTTCTAGTATCGTATGTCAGTTCAAGTAAAGTTGGATATGGGATGGTTTTATGTGGACGAAAATTTTTAATGTGTTAGGTCTTGCTTTCTATGAGCATGTCGATGTCAAGGAAATTGATATGGGGCGAAGAGATAGTGAGGTGAAGCATGTGAGAGATAAAGAGTTGAAGAGCGTTGAGCAAACACGTAATGAATTATTTGCCATGGAACAATACAACGATGAATATGTCATTAGAAAACCTAACCCGGACCTTGTTGATGAGATTGGGCTGCGAGGAATTTCCCTTTTTGTTTCTCCATGAATTAGGTGGCATAAGAGGGAGACATTCCCATTGCTGTTCATTTCAATTAACAAAGGAGTAATTTAAGTAAAAGGTGTAAGACGTTAGAGAATGAATTTCTCAAGACCAATGGCTTGTATTCATATATATTTATAAATGTCATCCCAAACACTCCATATTGTACTCAATCTCTATATCTTACTCTGCCTTTGCATATGCAATACAGAAAAGAATAGAATACTTTCATAACCTCCACACCTTCCTAACAATTATTAAATATCCAATCTCTTCTTAAAAAATGAGGTTTGCCGCTTTCCACTCAATTCCTCAGTAAACGAGAAAACAATAAGCAACTATCATCGATACCCAACTTTTTCACAGAAAACACACATTTCTCAAAAACATTTCCCCCATTTTAGATAACAGCAAATTCATTACGAAACCAACTGCCGAAAAGTCCCACAGAGTATGATGTAAAAACCCATTCAAACTAAGTCAACGTTCTTAACAACAGCCCTTCCCTCCACCCGTCTTCCAATAGAGGTTTGCAAAATCGCATGGATTTAAACTTCCGTCTCAAGAACCTTAGAAAACGATAAGTTAAACCAGTAGCCAACCGAGTTGGAGTAAGTTTTCGATTAACCCTGGCGCTATACACTACTCTACTCATAGTATTAGTAGTTTTTATGGGAGGCGACCGACAGCTAAGGTCATTTGCGCCATTAGGAATGGATGGGAAAGGAAGGGTGGAGAGAAACCCGGCGTCGGCGTTAGCCTACTCCTGTCGAAAAACGCCAAGGGGTCCGCAGTCTAACATCCCATCTGACGGACGTCGTACTCGTACTCATCCAAAGTGCTCTCCACAAAGCACCTCAAGTAGGGATCGGGACACCACTGAAAAATTTTTGTTGCCTCCAGGATTTGAACCCGGGCCCTCTCGGTGGGAATCATTTACTCCTAATATCTGACTAAAATGATACTAAATATTCTTTAACCCCATGCTACATATCACAATATTCAGACGAGAGAAGAATTAGACGAGAAACCATAGAAATCCTTTTTGAAATCTGTCAAATCCTTGTTGAAATCGCAGTGAATCGAAAGCCAGAATCAAGAAAATACCGAATCCCTAAGAAAAAACTAATTTAATTACATATAAGGAAACATTATTCCTTTGAAATTCATAAATTATCCCCAAGCTCGAATGAAACCGGGTTCCGCCCCTGAGTTGGGCGGTCGGTGCTCCAGCCGAAGATTGAGGTGAGTGGCGGCGGCGTGGGTATTCCCATGAAAGCCAACCTTCGCTTGCCTTGCGACCGGTGAAAGGAGTGTTTGCCTCCGCCATAGCGATGTAGCAAGTCCAAATGATCAAATCCGACATCAACTTGGGCAAATTGCCGTGGAATAAATAAATACCTCTTGCGAGGAGGGCGACTGCGAACAGGAGCCTAGATTTCCGCTCTATTCGAGGGAGTTCGGTAAGCTAATAAAAGTTAAAACTTAGTCCAATCCATGCCCCTAACAGGTAAAAATCGGCCATTGGGAGGTGGAGACACATGGCCATGCACGGTTAAAAGCTGATTCAACAGCGGAGTTTGAGAAAGATGAGTTAACTCCTTCTCCCGTTGGGAAACATTTCTCCAAATACAGGCGACATCTAACGAAAAGCACTCACTTCTCGACGAAAGATCCCGTTGAAACTACGGTCATTATTTTCCTTAAGCACATTGTAGGCTGACGCACTACGAGGTAAAAACTCCAAATTTGGGGAAAATACCCTGACCAATACATTTAAGTGGGAAACGTGGGCAGCAGTTCGATCGTTTTTCTTGTATTTCAATTCCGTAAAATACATAAGCAAAAATAATTACGGCGCTTTTTCAGGATACACTGAGTCTTTAAAGTAAAAACTCATTCTATTTCTTTCCTTCGACTTACTAAGCAAAGTGAGTAGATATGCTTAATTGAGTTAAGGTGTATCGATAGCTACAGACATGTTGCACCCTCGATTAAGTTGAGTTATTAATGCAAAATTAATAAATAAATACTCCAATTATAATAATAAATACTCCAATTATAATAATAAATACTCTAATAACAATAATAAGTTAATAAACAATATAATCCAATTATTCTAATCGCACAATTATATATTTTTAATATCAATGAAAAAAAAGAACAATATCAATAATATAACCAATAACAATTCACTGGTAAGTAAGTGCGCCGTGAAATAAGAATGAGTAGAGTGGGCTTATGAAAGTACTTGCCATAAAAGAATGAAATGATATCTTATTTCGTCACAAATGATCCGTAGTAGACCCAAAGACTTGGATGAAAATATTACTTCGATTATGATATGCATAGCAGAAATATCATTTTAAAATCAGCCAGTGGGTATGATTAACAATCTTAAATGTACACAGCATATTCCACAATGCATCATTATTATTGCTATAATATTATCCTGAACATTTCTTAATAAAATATTCCAAATGAAACCATATCGAAAATCAAATTTCTTTCAATAAAAATATGCGTGTTCATTTGGAATTTCCTAAATCCTGAATGATTTACGTTCTTTAACATTTTATCAATAAATGAAAACCATATTATACAACGGAGACTTAAAAGGCATATCACGAATCGTAAAATAATATCTAAAAATCCCTAAAACATTTACCAGGAAATTTTATAAACATTAATTTATTTTGTTTGGAATGGCACATGCAAGAACGAAGACTCCACGGTTCTTCAAAATATCTCGGCATTCATCACCATAAAACCAACAGTTGAACCTTTCAACTGTTTCAATCTAGGTGAGAGTACGTTTAGAATGAATTTGTTTGATCTACGGTAAAAAAAGGAGCCCGTAGTTTCTCAAGAATATGATCAGCAAATTAATAATGTATGTGAGGATATTATAATTAAATTTCATTTCATCCCTTTTCCTCTGTATCCAAATAAATCCGTGACAATACTGAAGAATAATTAGGTGTAAAAAATGATTGATTCAATGATGGATTTCGGAATTGCACTCTCTCAGAGCCGTCTACTCATCAGAAACACAGCGTAAACAGCGAGCGTCATAAAATACTGTCCCGATGTCTCAATACAATTTCTATCCCAACTAATCGCTTAGTGTGAATAATATTGCTTTCCCGAAAGAGTATCGTGGTGGAAAGTTCACAAAGCGCCCTCGAAATCGCAGCAGTCCACCCTCTCTCATTTATCCCCACGCTGAATGATTACTTCTGGTGGCCACCACTTACGACGAACGCCCCTAACACTGATTTATTATCAGGCTAAAGAGAGATTTTTTTTGTTCCACGCCACCCAGCGTAACAGATAGCCAACCAAACGAGAATAATCCGATCGTTTCCTTCCTCGGATCGGGAAAGAAGGAAAGCGATCAAATAAACGCAGTCGCACCGTGGAAATCATTGCGTTCCCGCCGAGCGGACACCGCCTACCCCTTCGCTCACAAAGCCCGTGCCCGCCCATTAAAGCGATTCTTTTGCGAGGGCCTCAACGCCGTTATTATGCACGCGCGGTTATAGATGGATGGTTTCGTGGCTAGTGGTGCTTTTTGAATCCCCCGGCGTGCGAAAGAATCGAATGGAGAGCGAGTGTGAGGGTAGGGTGATGGCTGGGGGATAGGCTGGGGGGGTTGGAGGAGGAGGAGGAGTTGGAGGATAAAACAAGAATAAAACAATGAAGGGAAAAAAAGACAAAATAAAACGGTCGGATCCGCGATTCACACACGCATCCACTCAGCACACACACACACACACACACGGAAAATTCCATTCCCATTGCCCAAGTGCGTGGATTTCCTGTTTCTATTCTTTTTTGGTTGGTCGCCAGGCGAAACCGCGGTTTATGGTCAACAATTATATGCGTGCGTACCTACCTCGAGTGTCGAGGGGGTGAGGGAAGAGATGGAGGTGGAGGTGAAGGAGGGGAGTAAGTGAGAAGGGAAGGGAGGCGCAAATCGTGGAGCCAGCTTGAGCAGTGCGAAATACTGTGGGAACTGCGGGAAGTTCGAGGAGGGAAGCTCGTCGGATATGACGCGTGCAGGCGTGATAATTTCTTTTATGAAAGCCCTTTTTTTTCCTAAAATAAAAGGATTTTCCGTTCGCACACTCATTATTTTTTTAGTACAAACGGGAAGGCCTTGCTGTCGAGAATGATGCGCCCAAGTGTCGCTTTCGAGGAGGAAATCAACACCTTCCACGAATGAATGATTCAACATGAATAAACATACCTTTCGATCACGGATGGGATTTAGCGGCACGAGAAAGCGTCATATATTTACTAAATTACATATAAAAAATGTAATTTCCCACGCAACCAATACAATATTGAGTAAGAATTGGTACTTTCCCGGTGCAACATTACAGTAAGTTTTCGCGGATTTTCCACTGGATCAGGTTTTCAGCAGCCAGAATTTTGAAGGCTAACATCATCATCATCCATCGATAGCAAGCCCTTTGGGATGATGACGGAGTTAGCCATCGAAACGTCGGCCGCTGAAACCCTGACCCAGTGGGACAAACCCTAAAAACAGCATGATGAAGGTTATTTTAGTAGTAAGCCCCCAAGAAATGTGTATCTATCGTAATTAGTTGTGAAGTTGTGTTATCTTCTTCGAAGGATATTTGAGTGGAGAGGGAGTGGGGGTGATGCGAGTTTAGGGAAAATCGGGGACTTCGTTTGAAATTCAATAATAAAAGTGTGTTCCGTCAAACAATAGGTAAAACAGAATTGACGTACCGCATGAACAGGGAACAAAGGCATGTAGTATGTCCATATTACTCATTCCCTAGGCTTAGATATCCATCAAGTTCAAATAAGCACTTTTGAAAATCTCTCCTACCTATTAAAACTTTAACAGAAGATTTTCCAAATGAAAGACTTAGAATTGCTAGGGCTTAGTCATCTAGCCACACTTTCTGCATATTGGTTAGCATTCTTCCGTGACAAATCTTCCTTATTACGCCACAGAACTGGAGGAATGTCATTTTCCTCGTATCTCATTCTTCCGCTGAATGCGAGACCGATTTAAAAGATCAAGCTCTTTTTCTCCAATAATAACTTCGCAGTTTCACTTAGCAATAATTATAATTGCTAATATTACGGCTTTATATTAAATTTTTATTAAAAAAATGTTAAAATATTACTTTAAAGCATGTCATTGTATGCTCTTGGCCGAAGAATACTGATCGCAACAGTTTTTCATACTAACTTTGCCAAATATCCGGTGAGTATGTGAGATACTACATTTACAACGACATAAGGGCGCACGGGTAAATCATTTGGAGACCCCTTAGTACTGCTAAGAATCCTGACTTAGTAAAAATTGCTGTGGTCACGTTGGTAACATCCTCGCCTTAAAATCAAGATTTCGTGGATAAGATTCCTTCCAAGGTAGATTTTCCTCCTCCACTTCACCTTATTCCATGTTTCCATTACGGTGCCAAAGTGGCCAAAACTAAGCCGTTTCCGGATTAAATCAAGAAAAATAATGGAATTCGCCTGATTAATTATGTACCATGGGATCATACTCATGATCGCTGTAATTATTTGGCCATAATCACATTCTGATTCCCTGGATGCAATTTTATGCTGCGACAATTTTAATTTGAACAGCCATTCTCACGGCCTTGCCTACCCGTAGGCCATAACCTAACCTCTAAGTATTTACTCCAACTTGACCCACAAAAACTAAAAAGGTTAAAAAGCTGGAGAGAGAATCCCGTCATTCCTTGATTATAACTCTTAGGTTTCCGTGATGATTATCAAATTAAGAAAAATGGTCGTACCATCGAAGTCGTGTGGTTAGTTCTCTCTCCATTAGCTAGTTTCATAGATATTACAAGTACTATAAATCATTTTGGGTCCAAAATATTCAAGCTGTCTCTGACCATGACTACAAATTATATAGATGCTACTTTATAAGTTATTTGCCAACTGTTTATTTCACTTATGAAACTAACAAGAATATGTATAGTCTAATGCACCACTTTTTCGCGAGAAACACGCAAATTATCATTCGGATATTCAAAGGTAGTGCGCATTCATGGAAAACTTTTGGTCCCTTTGGACCATAAATCAACGGAGGCAGAAATAATCGCAAGCAATGCAAACGGTCCACACGCATTATACAAAATCGGTATTTGCAATTCACGAATACGTTCGCGAGTGGGTGATTTCGTATTGATAATATCCGAATGCTAAAATCTACCTTTGAGGACAGACAACCTGCGCGACGACGTTTTTGTTTTGCGTATGCAGCCGGAGATGAGTTCGGATTCGAGGGAAAGATCCGTGGATGCGTTTGGGATGGAGTGGGTGGAGGGAATGTGTCCCGCGGTTGCAGTCCATTGAGATGACACTTGCGTTTCGGACTCCAAAAAAAGGGGGAATGAGGGAGAGGAAGAGTGTGTGTAGGGGGGGGGGACGGTTTCGCTCCAAGGGTTCGGGACTCGGGTGGATTGATGCTGCATTAATGCAAATTTGAACTAGAAGCATGTGGAAGTTTCATCCGTATAACTCCCTTCCCTTTCATCCAATTCCATTATGATCGGATCCTGTGTGCAACGAGGCGATTTCAACGATGGAGTGAAGCGTAAGTTTTGCTTATTTTTTCTAAAATTTCCAATTTCGCGACAGCGAAAATCGTAATACGTCGTGGTGTAAGCACGATGGTTTCCGAACGATCTTAGAGTGAAACACCCAATTGCCCTGGGAACTTTTTTTTTATGCATGTCTACAAAATATTGATTTTCAAATGGAATTGTTACATCTGAAGAAGATTTTCAGGTGTCACCTGCATTCAAACCGAAAGTATCATGCGTGAAATTATATTTATATATGCATGATCACAATAAACTCCAATGCCAACTTCCATTGCCAATGATTTTAAATTCTAAATATAATTTATTTTCAGAAGCGATGGCTTCCACATAAAAATTAAATATTTTCCAGGCAATTTAAAGGTGAATAGGCCACGTGAGTTTGTCTGTGACTTCGAAGGAATAATTAGAGTATTAGCATCCACGACTAAATCCACACAATACCCCGCAAGGGCATGTGGTGTGGTGTGTTAGTTCACCAGCCATGCATGCAAAATCCCAATCAAGTTATCTATCTACACAAACATTAGTTTCATCATGCACTCGAAAAATGTTAATCACACGAAAGAAAGCACTTACACATAACAATATTCAATAACAGGACACGTATACTAATGCTGACGGCAGTGATACTTAAGGCTTGGAATGCTGAAGACAGTAATATTTACGAGGGAAGACTTCTGGGGTAACTACGTGGAGGGAGGTAAAGAATAGGCATTGTGAATTAATTAAGAAAGGTAATAAGTATGCAGAGTCAAAGGATGAATTGTAAGAGTATGTAGTATTGCGTTTGAAGATATTTTGTGTGGGTTAGGGTTTAGGATCACAGTAGGGTTCAGTGCCAGAGTTCATCAAAAAATTAACCTACCCTACGTAGATGTCCACAAGTTCATGTTCCTCTGAATAACATCGTGAGTCTCCATAACGCTTTCATTGAATTATCAAGAGACCAGCGTTTGGAAATAATCTCAGGAGCGAGTTCGGTTTGCTAGAGCGGGAATTTAACGTGAACCTTATTTGGTACGTGGCTCACGTTTACTGGTAGGATTAAGCAATTTGATCGTTGGAATTCGATGGACTTAGATTTCCGCCGTATTATAATTGGCATGGCGTCGTATGATGAGCAAGGCATGAATCATTCGAAACTAATCCACGGTTTTTACGCCAACTGCCGAGAGAGATTCCATCGCATGGCCTCGTGCGACCAGTTCCTCCCGTCTCACGGCCATTTTGTTGCCAACGAGAGGGGAAGAGGCCCAATGATGGAGTGGATGTCGAAATATTTAGGAGTCCGGCCGACTTTCACATCTCCAAGACCGCGCTCGGGCCAATCGTGGCCTCCCTAATCTCAGAAAAAAAACAAGATGGCTCTTGACTAGGGCAAAATGGCTCAAACATTAAGGATCTGAGAATCATATTTCGGACGGGAGTTTTTGATTGAACCTACATACGTGGGTTTCCCCAGTCTGAAATGAGCGGAATAAATTGTATTTCATCGTACTTTGCTCCGTGGAAATGTATTCTGTGTTTTTTCTTTTAAGAAGGCCTCTTTTAATGTGAAGCAGACGCGGATTTTCGATATATTATTTTACTCCTTAATGCCTGCTTCTGCGGCTATCTCGACGTTTCTTGTTATGTATTCACGATCAGGACACCCGAGGCCAGTAGAAAACATACTGGTACACCAGTAGTTCACGTTTGGACATTAAAATACTTGTATTTACTTGGATTAAAATGGGCCGATGAGGAAAATTTTCCTGATTTTTCATTTCATTTCATGCAAGTTTCCAATACGCTGAGAATACGGCCTGTGACAGAGGGAATTACAAAATACTTTATAATGACCGAAACCGGAGGCATTCGACATGACCATGACGACCGAGGTCCATTACACGATTTAGAAAAAATGGGTAATTATTGGTGGGCAGGGATTAGGAAGAGAAGTACGCATATAAGGGCAAAAAAGGGACTTCGATTAACACCCATAGCATTACGATAGAATATGTGAGTTCCACAATTTCATCTTGTAACTACTATGCTTTGCCATTGAGCCTTAGTGGTCTGACCATTAAGGGTTAAAGAATGTACTGCAATAGCCACATGTTCAGTGGCGCATACTGGTCACCTCGCCAAGGTAAATGCCAGTTTCTGCAAACGAGTGGTGTACTCCCCATCTGAATTATTCGGTGAAAAAACACTCGATATGAAACCGAAAAATTCAACAAACAAAAATTTATGAAGACTTCGAACATGAATGCTTTTATATTAAAGTACGCAGTGCTAAAACACCAGCTGCCACAATAGTCATAAAAAAATGCTTTTATAATTCAAAATCTTCGAAATTCAGTATATTTCGCTAGAAAGAGCTGAGTTATTATTACAGAAACTCCAACTCTGAAGTGACGGTCGAGCAATTACCAAGCTTTTCCGGGTTTCATTGCTCTCCTACTCCATACGTTACTACCCCATGGGTCATGCACAGATTTCAGAAAAAAAGACACATATTTATTAATCATCAACTTGAAGGTCAACTTAAACCTCAGGAAAAGTGACGAATAATGTTAGGATGGACTTAGACATCCATTCGAAGAAGACTTGAGGCTGCCTCACAGCTCCGCCTAGTATTAATCCAAAATCAAACTCATTCCGAAAAGTTGCAAGGACGTCGAGAGTGCTGACGCGTCGCAAATCTTCATTATCTGTTATTACTATGACCCACGACGGCTGAACGTGCTGTGTCGCAACGCTCTAAAAGCGAATTCCCCAATCCTCCTCTCGCTCTATGCCGAAGGAGAAAGAAATATCTAGCTCGACGAAGCATCTACGAAATGTGTTTGTGTGTGAGTTAGCGCGTTAGGAGACGAGATCGGCAAATGGATGCGATATCAGAACCAGTTTGTGCCAACATTCGAGGGTTGCGAAAGCCTATCTCAAGCAGCCGAACTGCTGAAGCCGACACGTAGAATTGAAGCGGGCGGCGCGGAAAAGGAATGAGAAAACTCAAAAAGTCGTATACCCCCCACCGCAATGGCCCCAAGTTGGGCAAGTAGTCTCGTTCCTATGGACGGACGGGGTTAGAGTTTCAGTCGACGGAATTTATTTCGGCGCAAAAGGTTTATATCATGCGTTGACACAAAAAATAGCACCGATGCGTACTCCAACGGGTAATCATAAAATCCTAATAAGACATGACATTTGCTGAGTTCAAAATCATCCTATAAATCAATTACCCTAGCGTACTGAACCACATAAATCAGTATGTTTATGGCATTGATGTGTATGGCCTAAGTAAGTATTTGGTATTTCGGGGTAAACAATGCTGTAACATAACGGATGGATACTTGGCTGGAAATTCAATCACCTATGATTATAATACATATTGTATTATCGTAATAACCTGCTTATCACTCACAAATTTATAATCTATCAAAGGCTTTTGCTACCGTGATACTGAAAATAATTACATTTTGTTCAGAAACAGAGGAAAAAACACAAATATTGAACATTGACACACTCCATTCATTTATAATTTTGAGAAAGAAAATATTTCGAATGTGATGTTTTTCTCCGCATCTATGGCAGTGAATGTTTTCCGTTGCTGTGATCCGTTGAGCACCGAGTGAATTCCCATCGCTAACGCAGGTTTAAGGTCTAAATGAATAGTTCCCATTTTCCCTAAATTTTGCCAACATCGACGCGGGGAAATATTATCTCCGACAACGCTGGACCCAAGACCGTCCTGAGAATTTTCCGTACGATTAACATTCCAAGTTAACTTCTTCTCAGATTTCTGGAATTAGACATTTCTTCGGACATAAAGTGTTCCCTTTCAAAGTCCGCACTACTTGGCAATTCAATGCAAACAGCTAACTTAATGTCTTTTAATTCACAACCGACCTCAGTGTCAAGAGGATTGCGTCATTGCGATGCAATACACAGAACGCAATCAAATACTCAAATAATACGATATTAAGTCGACCGTGACGCAAGTTAAGTGTTCCCAATGCTTTTAATGAAAATACTGCCCGAGAACCTGACGGACACGAGGGTTGTTATCGTGGGAAGGCGTTCATCACGTCGCAGATCTACATAGTAGTCGCATGGCTACGTAAAAAAGTGCCAATTAGTCAAGGTGCTTTGCCCGAGGTAAAATAGAGTAGCAGGTGAGCAACGAGGCATATCATTTCGCAATGCTTCCTCTAAAGAATGGATCGGTGCTCTGAATTACATTAGTTTGGGCGGGAGTCATAGTTTAACGTCTATAAATATAGGTTTTCTAAATACACAAGAGATGCTTGCTCTTAACCATTAACTAACCACTATCACTCGTTTCAATAAACAAAATAATGTGAAAACACCTCGTTGCATCTCTTCTGGGTAGAAACTGATCATAAACGTGGGAAGCCTTTTAGCACGACTGGGCATACACATATAGATGCGCTTTCAAGGGTGCGCGAAGTGGAGATGGACTTCTCGTGTGGAAAACCCACTTCATCCGCGATACAGCAACTTCCAACTTTCGGTGAGCCCCTCTATATGCTGGTTAAAATTTGAATTCCGGACCCCGGACCGTTTCCTGAGTAACCATACCGTATCGTTCCGCTCGTCGTTAAAATTCCATATGTTGACTGGTTGCTTTAAACGCTTCAATGGTGAATCTTTCTTGAATGATTCATTAACAGGCAATAACAGATTATTCCATTTTACGCTATAAAAAAATTTGTGAAACTTTCCAGGAAAAAATAGTAGAGCTCAAAAGAAGCAAATAAATTGAGCTTAATTTCTAAACTGCACGATTTTTTCCCTTTTGAAAGGAAATGACCATATTTTATTGCTTTCGCCTGAATACCAGATATTACGTAAATAATGTTTTTTCCATCTCAATAGTAAATAAAATAAATATTCCCTATCATTTACGAATGGAATTAGGAATTATATTAGAGAAAATATTTCATCACATTTAATAAAATATATAAATATCAATAGTACTAAATAAATTATTTAAGGTGGTAAAATACTTCATTTATATGGTTATTTATTTTAAGCAAATGATTATTAAACTGATAAAGGCAAACGGATACTGCACTGATTGCTCGAGACGGTTGATACGGAATTAGGGAATACGCGCTTGATTAAAGTGTAGAAGAGAATAAGAGATTACCACATTATATTTTATAATATAAACGTACAGATTTAATCAAATGATAAAAATGCAACTGATAACTTTAGAAATGCGGATATAAAGCCATACTACAATGACTCCTTGTGAAGGGGGCTTCATCCTATCCTGGCAATTAGAGGGGAATTAGCATTAGAAAATATTTTAAGCCGAGTTGATTTAACCTCCGAATTGATTTCACGGGGCAAATAAACAGATGGGAGTCATTGAATCAATTTCTCTCAGCGATTACATCTATAAAATCTCCGGAATTCAAACTGTTTCGGAGCGCTCGATCCTCCGTAAGCACGCGCGTAAAGCTCTCAACACGTGGCAAGCGCCACGAATCAGTGCCTTCGCACTCCAACGGGCAAGAGTGTCGGCGATGGAAAGTGAAAACAATAACGTCGCGCCTTACGCATGGTAGGCACATTATTAACTCACACTTACGGTCGCTTCCATCTGCCGTTACAAAGGCAATAAAAATAGACTCAATGACATCTCGGGTGCTGAAACAACCAGCCCTTCTCATAACCTCCGTGTAAGCTGCTGTGCAATTGTGTGACGGGCGTAGGTATCGACTTTCTTGTGTTCCAGTGTGACTCGATATTGACAACGTGCCTTGAAGACCGCGAGATTAAGGCAATGAGTGTCGCCACTCGGGCAATTCGAGAGGCTAGCCCGGACGGAGTGCTCAGAGGACGTCAAAGGAAACGACATCACGGAAAAAGACATCCCACCCTCGATTTGGGGGGGGGGGGGAGATTCGAAAATGCTGCACTAACGTCGCTACGTTTTCTTCAACAGCGGTTGTCTTGCACTTTCAAAAGTGATGCTAATCGGATCGCTAATCTTTGATCGATTCAAAGGACAAGGAAAACCAATGCTTCACGTTGGTATATCCAAATTATGGATGGGATTTTTTTCGATTATTACCTTAAAATATTGATTTTAAAAAAACCCCTTAATTTTGAAGTGGATAATACAAAGGAACATTTTACCTTAGAAGTAAATATTTAACCCATTCAAACCATCCGGAATTAATATAAATTACGGAATGAGATCGAGTGCAGAAAAAATAAGTCAGATTTGTGAAAAGACTTGAATTAAATTAAAAATGCGGCCAGATTGTTAAAAAAACGAAATTGGGAAACACTAGTTTATGGTTAAAACATAAGCTAAGTTTTTCACCAAAATTGGAAGTATTTTTTCAATTATAAAGATGTTTAAAAATATCTATTCCAAATTTGGGTAGTGCAGATCAGATCATAAATATACAGCTAAGTGGATTGAAGAAAAGATACGCTTAAAATATTATTTATTCGTGTACACATGAAACCAGAGTAGATACAATAGGAGTTGCATAAAGAATAATTTGTCATAATAGCCAGGTTAACTTATTCATATTTTTATAAAATAATTATTGCATGTAATATACTCGTATAACCTCAAACTCAATTATTATCGCATGCAGAAAACGCTAGTTCAAATTTAAAGAGCGTAATGCATTTTCGGAATTATCAAATATTCTAGTTACCTTTATCATTTATACTTCGCAACTTCTCTTATCTCTCAACCAAAACGTGACCAACATTAGTTCAGGCAACCATGCAAAATAAATGTAATACCTAGCATATCCTCGATCTCTGTTCCTTGTACAAAATATTTCACGCCCAAATAAGGATTCAAGGGTAGTTTAGGGGATAATAACGGCTATATAATATCAGAAGCACTGGATATATGTACCCCCTACATTTCGTCCCTTACGTATAGAGTATATATTTTTTAAATTTGACAAAGAAATATCAGTTCTGATAATACAGGGTCGCACCCAAAAGTGGTAGGACTGATTTTCTCTGGCGCGAACGGGGCGGTGGAGGGGGGTCTGCCTGGCAGGTTAAGTTGGAGGAGGCTCTTAGCAACAGACCGACACCAACCTCAGTCGCCTGCGGGCTGTCGTCGAGTGAGGACACCGTTTTTAGTGAAGCAAGTTTTTTGTCCGCGTCGAAAAAAAAATGAATCTGAATTTAGAGCAACGTTATTCCGTGAAGTTTTGTGCGAAACTCGGGAAGCCGTTCCACAGTATTTGAGTGGCACAAGTTGTTAAAAGGGGGTAGGGAGCTCGTTGAAGACGACCATCGCTCCGGACGGCCGTCGACGGCCAGAACCGACACGAATGTGGACAAAGTGAGGACACTGCTGAACACAGACCGACGCTTAACCAGTGAAGAAATTGCAGACCAGTTGGGTCTGTCTGCATCCAACGTCCAACGCATTATTTCACAGGATTTGGCCATGCGCAAGGTGTGCGCCAAGATGGTGCCGAAAATTCTGCCATGGCGCGCTCGTCGTCAGACAGCTCCTGGCCAAATACGGCGTTGCCACGTTGCCGCTCCCGATCTGGCACCACCGGACTTCTTTTTCTTCCCCCTGATGAAAAGACAGCTCAAGGGACGACGTTTTGACTCGATATAGGCCGTTCAAGAGGCTTCGACGAGGGTCATCAACGGCATCCCCAAAGAAAATTTCCAGCGGGCGTACGGGGAATGGGAGCAACGTTATACTAAGTGTGTAGCAGCTCAAGGAGCATACTTTGAAGATTATTAAGTCGATGTAAGTATATCGTCAATAAAATTCTTGTAAAAAAAAATCAGTCCTACCACTTTTGGGTGCAACCCTGTATATATCTATGCAAAATAAGTAAAAAAATAACTCATTTTACATTATTTAAGTCCCTCTTAGCCACCAGGATCGTCAGAAAAGCTTGTAAATAGCCGTATCTGGTTTGTTTGTTGCACCATTCCTAAGGATTAAAAGTAACGTATTTTACGTAATTCTGGTCGTATACCATTCAATTCAATTAATAGTTTTGTAAACATATTAGTCTTGATTTTTTTCTGATTGATAGTGCATTATTTTATTTAGGTATAGCATTTTTTTTGGTTCAAGCATTTAGTATTTTGTGGTTCTTCAACACACAGTTTTTGTCAACATAAGATTTGAATGTTTTTGTCAAATCTGAAAATGCCTTATATATTAAGAGTCATAGCATGCTGAGGTATATTCTGTCTTTTGTAATTATTCTTATATTACCCAGTATTAGCACATAACAAGTTTAGTTTTGTATATGAGAGATCTATGTTTTCAATTAGTACCCAATTTTCCAGGTTTTTGCTCTTTCTATTAGTAGCTTTCATAATTTTGAAACTGAAATTTAGATTTGTGCACACCATTTGTACTCATCATTACTGTATTGAATGTATCATTTCAAAATCATGATTATGATAGGGACTTCATTATTTTACATGATTTACATGATTCATTTCGTATAATATAATCAAAGCAGAAGTGTATGTCAGAATAAAAAGAATGTTTAAACTAAAAGGCACACCCATTCCTAGACTTCCACAATATTCCACTAGACAAGCACATTGTTCGATATTCAGACATCATACTAACAAGTTTCACGCTATTCATTTGTATATATTAAAATACTTCCAATTCAAACCCTTTTTTATTCATAAAATTATCACCAATGTCTTCCCCCGTTTATAGTTACCTCCTTCTCAAACTACAATTATAGTAGAGCTTCGAGGCCCAATTAATTACATCCAGGTCTCGTGAATTACACCGACGCGTAACGCAACTTACTTCCGGAATATATAGCGTTTTAACGTAGCCCACTGAGGCATTTGTATTAGTTCTCTTGGCCCTCCCCATCTAAGCGAGGAAGCATTTGAATACGACTGCACGCAGACTGCGCTCGAGTCTGTCAATCGACGTCACCAAGGTCTTCAAATTAAAAAGTGTCGCTACGTACTTTCACGGATGAATTACGACCCCATAAGCACCAGTGTTGGCAAACATTTGCTCTTCCCTCAACACTCTTCCGTCTATTCTATTCGCCCCGAGTTACGAACGACGCATTCTATTTATAATATAAAATGATAGGGCGAAGATTGCACGCGCGGCCTTCACCCGCTCACGTCTCGTCCGGTTAAGTGTGTCTTCCTCGCGGCTGCTATCGCTGTGTTTCATTTTAAATCGGGAAGCGAGCCAGTGGCAGACGGCACTTGGGAGGATCCTCGCGTCCGGTTGATCGGGCAACAGTTCGGATTCCCTGCAATGGAAACATATGCGGCTCTCCATAAAGCGCGAGTGCTGCACCGTTCGAACTGATTCCCTTCGATGACTGATGCAGTGTTCCCGCAATAACAGACAGTCTAATCTCGACATATCAAATCCTCTCAAGACGTTTCGTTTGCTCATGGAAAGGGTTTCGCCCTGGATAGTAACTCCCGGATAGATCCAACGTTCCAATCTCGTTATATATGATTACTGAATCTTCTATTTCATCATTTGATGCAAGATAATTTAATCTCTCCTTCAGCTGTTTGCTATCCTAAAGATCGTGTGATTTCCGCCTCAGGCAATGAGGGCTGTGAAAAATTTGCCGGTCCAAGAACTGGGAAGCTTAGTGGCAAAGCGGAGGTTGCCTGATATGCCACTAGTGTTCGGGCCGAGCAAATGTATTTTTAAAGGCGATAATAATAACAATCCAGGGTTCATAAAGTGGTCACATTGAGGCAGTTGTACCAATAAACATTTAAACGGCAGTAAATGGATTTACCATAAACTTTCTCTGAACAATGTTCACTCTGACGAACTGTCCCTCTGGATTATTCATTATACTCTGCGATTAAATGAACAAGTTTCGTTCGTTCTTTTAATTATTAGTTTCCGTTATCCGAGTCTTAATGATGAATTTTTACTCTGGATAGAGTGCTCGGTCATGGACCAGTTAGTTCCAAGTTTAAAATTTAACTCGTACGATATGTAAAAAATTATATTATCTTGAAATGATGTCAATGAACGATTGGTCGATAATAATGTTAATACAAGATACACCTCAGCCAATATGCATAGGAGAAAATGTACTCAAATGCTGATTTGTCGCTCACCTGGCGACCGTCTTCAGAGAGGAAATTTTGGGTGCACGAAAGAGAATGTTTGAGTAATACCACGTATTTACTTACTTACACCAACGTTGGCTTAGACGTATCTTCTAATAATATGAATCAACATCATGACCATATCAAAGGCGTTTTGACCGAAGACAATAATAATTATACACGGTTATGCAACAAGATGCAGTCTCATCTGGAGGTATCCATTTCGTTACAAGGTTGCGGACAGCATAGTAAGCCTTAAAAGAGGATACAAGTTGAGTGACGCATACTGATCTCGACACACCCAAGGGTTAACTCATACTGGGCGAAATTCAGTGCACCAAAAATTCTTGAGAAACCATCATCGGGTCAGAAAAAGGAACTGGTCCCCCAGAAAATGTGAATATTACACGCCACTAGATTTAGTACAAGTGTGCTCTACCCTCAGACCAGAATCACAGTAACATTGCTCTCATTTACTCGATTAAACATTAATTTGTAGGTCGAAATCTCTTGTAGGCTATAATGCACTTATGCAGTTCTAAATCGTAAGCAAAACATACGGTGTAAATTTAGCGTTCTGCGGTTCTACGTATTTCCTTTACTTTAATTATACCACAGAACAAATCGTTATAGAGAACTCGAGTTTCGCAAAATCACTTTGATAAAAGTTATATTGCTGGGGTTAATACATTTTTTAGTTTGAAAATTAAATAGCTTTTTTATTTATATCGTAATGAAAAATGTGCACATACTTAATCCCTGAAAATACTGAAATTACTGTACCGAAGTTAAGGTAGGAACAAAATGTCGGAATAATCCATTTCACTAACTAAATGCTTGGGTTTCTAAGATTCTAAATTGAATTTCTATGATTTCAAATTGTCCTGAACGACTATTAAATCATATTCAATCTCTCAAAAACACAGGATTAATTTTTTATTCAGTCAAGAAATGCATCCTCGTTACCATCCCTCGTTGTCCATTGTTCGTTATGAGAAACACATGACCGCTTGACTCGCAATCCCGTGAAATCTTTCTGGTATTCATTTTCCACATTCTGCGAGAACTTACTGTGAATCTGTGCGCCCATACTCTAACCATTTTCGCGTCCATGGAAAGTTTATAGACCTGTAACCTCCGCTCGCATTTTAAGGGGATATGAGAACACTGGGTGAATTGCGGTGAACGTTCTCTTTATCAAGAAACCACCACAGAGTTGACCCACTCGCCCTGCCCTAGTTCCGCCGAAGGAAAAAGATTACACTCTTAATCCGGACGAAATTTAAGGCGAGTACTCTATTCCGGTATTCCGCGAAAGAGAAGACGCAGCGAAGGGCTGCTTTCTCAATGTTATCACAAGGAAAACAAATCGTCCATTATATATTTTGAGGAAAAATAACTCTGGATGGAATAGAGCATAACTTGGAGCAGTTAGAACTTATTTGAGAAACACTCTAGATGAGAAATGATCATAGAAGTAGGAGAAGAATTTCATTTTTTGAGAACCATTTTAAACAGAGGAAGGAGAAAGTGATGTCGCAAAGAAAAGATAGGTGAAAACTTTGCTATGGAACTTTCAAATATACCGTTTCAAAACTTAGGACCCGTTTCCCCAAGTTACCAGCTAGTTTACAATTCCTTGTAATTTACTCGCTCGGAGTCTGCTGATGCTAATAAATGGTACAGCACTTGTCACTTGCCTACACTGAGTATATTAGGAAAGCTTAAAAGTTTTATATTACATTTAAGATTGTTTTCACAGCACTATCGCATTGATTTGTTACGGAAAATAAATACTTAGTTATTCCACATATATTTTATTTAACACGCCCTAGGTTTCGACTTACAAAGTCATCATCAGGTAGTCGAAAGCCGTTTGCAAGTCGAAACCTAGGTCGTGTTTAATAAAATATATGTGGAATAACTTAGTATTTCTTTTCCGAAATGAATCGCTTTCACAAAGTGACGCCTGAAACCATTCTATTGATTTTTTACTTTGAGAAGTGGATACCTGGTCGTTGAGGAGAAAAAATAAGCGTCTATTGGAGGTTTAAAAGACGTGAACTTGAAGGAAAAGGAAAAAAAATAATGGACTGAAAGGAAGACACACGCATAAGCGCTACACTGGCAAGAAAATGTAAATGGCTGTAGGAATACATTTAAAAAGGCAGCGAAAGTGGATGGAGAACATAATGAGAGGCAATCGGATGCTTCAGGCTGTGATTGAAGAAAGAATTATGGGGAAGATTCTTGAAAAATTAATGATTAAGTAATTTGGACGGTATGAAGGACGTTTGATAGTTTTTGACTCAGATGAGTGCATGCATATGAAGTTTTTTATACTTAAAAGAGCTTGTAAGATGATGGTTTTGCATAATAGATTTTAAGATCTATCAAAAATGCACATTGGTGTGGACTACAACCTAATTATAAGAAAAACTAGAATTGTTTGCTCTAATTCTTGAAATATTTTACCCGGAATAACTTCGACTTAATTTTAATAGAGTAGTTGGCCACATAAAGTATTAGTTAATTTAGGCTCATCAGATGCAAGAAAAGTACTTATTTATATTAAAATCGTTTTCATTGCTGATATTTTTACTTTGTTTTTTATGATAAAGGTTTGTTATGATTCATTAACGTTGCCATACCGATCCATTTTAAGAGAAGACATCCCTGTACCAATTGAGCGATAGATTCAAGTAGATATTTTCAAACCCAATACCGTGATACTTTGGTAGTTCTGTTAAATCATAGCATACTTATTATTTATTATTTGAGTATTTTACTTACTTCCTGGACTTATCACCTACTGCTCGTCTTCTATTTTTCTATGTTCCCATAATATTCATTTCACCCCAGGATGTCAAACATGAAAGGCTGTACACTACATCAGGTTTTACATGAAATTAGTTCTCCATCAAGGGAGAACGAAAAAAAGGCCATGGGCGAAAACTGGAAATCCACATCCTATTTCTTTTTCAACTTATATTAAGTGGTTTTTCATTCTATCATCTATTCATCCCTTGAGGTAAAGAAATGACTTAACTTGGTTATTTCTAATATTTTCTTCCGTAAATGTTTTCCCTTGATCTTGACATGAAAAAGACCCAGATATATTAATCGGGCATAATCATTATAAAGCCTTTAAATATTTCTACTCTCAAAAATTTCCTCACTAGGTTTTTCAATCTACAAATACGTTTTTCATAATTTCTCATCCCCGTGGCTAAATTCCCGACGCACCGATTCAGAAAGGACATCCATGATAAGCTTGAACAATTCCTTGAGTTTTCACAGAGCATACTTCATTTCCTTAATGCAATGGTTAATATATTTAATGTGCGACATCCGCGCTCACAAAACTACCCCAACAATTCATTCCTTGAGACCGCCCTGAGAGCAGATAAGTGATTCACTTATATTCTATGAGAGCAAAGTGCCTGCCTGCCATGTGGATTTAACCGTGGGATCTCCGCTCCAATTCTTCGCTACTCCGAAACAAATTCGAGCTATCCGAGGCGAAGGCAGGCGGGGGCTATAGAAGCGACCGACCTTCTCCTGCTCAACGACCCGAGGTCTTCCGGTCCAGGACCCATAGAACGAAAGACCGTGGGCGTCTTGGCGTTTTCAATATCGACACTCCTTGAGGGAGAGGGTTGAGAGTTATGACGTTAACCTGTAGGGCGGCGTATCGCTGCAACAGACATCCAGGGGTGGCGACGCCATTGCTGTATAGCCCCACGCGGATAATCAAAATACCTACATCGGCAATGCCTCAGTCCGCTTCCGCTAGCTTCACCACCTATCTATGGACGTGAAATATTTTTAGGTTTCGTAAAATTCATCTCAACGCACCATTTAATGAATTAAAATATAATTAAAGACATTAGACGAGGAAATCGTGTACCGTTATCCAAACTCAAGCTTGGTTATGAGTAAATCGTTATCCGAACTTTTGACATACTGATATTCACGATTACATTAGTTAGCTAAATACATTGATATAAACTTCATATTATTACATACAAGATAAATAATTGACCATATTCTAAATACGTACGTGCTATTGTTCACACCCGGTTTTTTAGCCACAATATCACCCATTTATCATCTCCGAGACTACTTTTGATGTGGTTAGCAGGAGTGATCATGTTAATTACCCATCGTATAATAGAGATGTACCAAAGAATTTTAAATATATATATATTTCAATGGAAAGAGAAACTGTGTACTCCGCCACGGGCATTAATCATTGGTCGGAAAATATGGCTAATTCATCCGCATCTTAATACGTATAATTCCACAAATTGCCACAGGAACGTGCTGCAGATTTTTAATAGCGTTAGGTAATATTAACTCCCGAGTTGTTTCAATGATCGTGCCTTTTATTTTATACTTTTTATGATCAAGGTTAACAGCCGGAGGAGGAAAATAATTTTCCAAGTCCGCTTGTAAGACAGTCCTCTTACTTTCTCATGGTGATATCCCCTATAAATGAAAATTAGAATTTTTATCATCTCTTACCAGTCATTATTGAACTCAGGTGGTTTCTTTCCAGCCAAGCTTCATGCCCTCGGGACCTCAATCGATACAATTTCTAATCATTACGTGAGACGCTCTCTCTTCGCTCATAACTATTTTTCCAATTAATCGTTCAGCGTTCATTTGCATTTAGTCTAATAGATAAATAAAATACTTTTAGGCTGTTCATATTCCTAAGTCTTACAAAAAGTCACCGTTGTACGAAATAACATTCCTACTTACCATACTATTCTATATTCACTAAGAGTTTTGCCACAATTCCTTTGACGAGAATTTAGAAACGAATGCAGATCTGCAGATGCTGCGAAATATTATCTTTATGTTAGGCCCGATGTCAGTGCGACCCTCAAGAATGTCACTTTGTCCACGGCGCTCATATCTGCTTTGGGTTTCTTTTCCACAGAAATGGATCATGGCATCTTGTTTCAGAATTGGCTGGGGACTCTCATGTCATGTCTCTAATCATTGTCCCTCTACCCGTGTTAGAGGGACTATGATAATTTTTGAGTGACTTAATGACAATTTTCATATGACTTAAAATACTTCATGTTCCTTATTATTATTTATATCTCGGTAAATGATCATATGAACAGAAAGTCGGATATTTCACAATTTATAATATTGATAAAAGTGAGAAAAAGCATACAATATGCGGAAATGGGAAAAATGAGTGCGATGGGGTAATAATCGCACTTTCTTGCGTTAGCAATCAAATTTCCCCGAAAATTTCTACGAGCAGAAGAACTTTTACCCAATTCTGCCTTTGCGGAACTGGTCATGAATAAGTCACAGATTTCAGTTTTCCATTCTGCCTTTTGCATGCATTTCTCAAAGAGTAATGACAGCGAATTTTACTCTTCATTCGCCATATCCTTGAGCACTGAATAGCTAAAAGAGTGTAAAAAATGTATTGAAAAAAATATAATCTAAAGGAAGACTTCAAGCCAATCGAAGTCCTGCACTTCAATTTCATTGACGTGAGTATTTATACAATTTTGCCGCAAATATTCTAGTATAGTGCCCGCGCAAATGAAGTCAGTAGAAACTGCGTCGGAATGCCGAAGAAAAACAGCGACAGTCCAGTTAATTCGCTTCCACTTTTAGTGACGTTATTCATTTTTCAAAAGACTTTTGTTAATGCTGAGAGGAAACTTCCGGTACGGTTTCAGAATGATAAATGAAAATCACACTTCCTTCTCCTTTGTTCCGTCATTAGAGGTATGACTTCGTGCCACTCACAAAACAAGATTCTGAGCGAAGGAAATAACGCACATAATTTACAACATTTGCCCTCACGGATTAATACTAATTATATAACTTCTTTCGTGCACCTATTCGTGTTTTTTTACGTGACAAATCCTCTAGGGAGCGGTACGCGGCAAAAAGCCATCTAATATGGTGGTGGAGATGATAGATGAGTCGGCAACGCAGACGTGAACGGTCCTCATATCTTATTGTTAGTTAGTGCTTCACCCCACTCTCCCCACCCCCTCCTCCAGAATCCCCTCTCCCGTTCCCTCTCCATTCGGGTGCGGGCCCGGCCCAGATGGAGAGGCTAGAAATATGCTCGTGGCACCGCGGGTTTCCAACTTGGCGGGGAGGCCGGGGGTTGGGAAATGGGTGGGGAGAGGGCGACGATAAGGATAGGCTAAAGGGGCCAATCGCGGCCGAAAGATTACAGATAAAAAACTCACCGAGGGTCCAATGGTTCTTCCTTCCCCCCACTCTCTCTCGCTCTCTTTCCATCACTCGCCCGCCTCCAGTCACTCCATCCCTCCTCTTCCTCCCTCTTCGCCCCGCACGGACGCACACAAGAGATGGGGAAACTGGAGATGGAGGGTCGTCGCACGTGATCCCGTGCGCCACGCCATTAGCACGCAGGAGGAGAGGAGAAAATGGATGATAGATTTTTTTAAAAATAAAACAAAAAATCAGGAGGGATGAACTGTGTGTATTATACCCAGGAGATTTTTCGTGTCCCCATCATCAACCCCCTTCCCTTCTCTCTCTCTCCCTCTCTCTCCCCACTCCGAGACTGTGCAGTGCACCAAAACGTCCGCGGATGTTAGTGCTAATGCGGTGTCCCTCTTGTCGTCAGTCAGTTCGCCGCCGTCGCCCTTGGAAACGGGGCGAAATTCACCCGCCAATCGAATTGCGCGCGCGGTTGGAGTGATGGGGTGCGGGAGGGGGGGGGTTAGGTGGAGTGTCGATGGGTGAGGGAGGAGGGAGGGGGTTGGGTAACGGGGATGGTTGAGGGGAAGGGTGGGGGAAGGGAGAGGAGAGGATAGGAGCGACTAAAAGTTCTGATAAAATTTGAAGGCTGTTTCGATAAGGAGTGAGTCCCCTATTGGATCGAAACTCATCTGGAAAAGAGCAATAGTGTTTGCCCAAGAGTTGGGAAATAGCTCTATCAACCACCGAAAGGCGATCTTCGGATCCGTAAATACGCGTGGCAATATGGGCGCTTACTAACACCGTTTCCGGCGTAATAAGAATAAAGTTCTCGGTCCGAAGAGTCTGACGAATCTAATTTAATTTTTGAATTTCTACTTCAACATGCCAACGAAGAAGAATGAATTTACACGCTTCATTCACTAAAGAAGCGATCAATCCAGAAAATAATACGGATGCGGTTGGAGAAGCAAATTACGATGATAAACAAGGAGAAACATTGGCAATTACTACTTACAAACATTAATGATGTTTCCGTCTACCTTGACAATGTTCTGCGCCAAAAAGGTAATAATACAAAAGACTTCAAAGATTAATTTCCAATTCCAGCTAAAAAATAGCTATTTTTAACTTATTTAACTCTAAATCTACATTTGATGAAACCATGACATGAATTCATTGACTTTAGGCGGCATGTTCGTTCAATATTTGCTAAACACGGAGTTATACATTGCGTTCTATGCATTTAAATATGCCTAAGAATTAATGCTAAGTAAAATCAATGAATTAGATCAAATCTATTTTGAAACATGTCAAAGCGGCTAATATGTATACCAACCAGTGAGTTTACCATCTATCAAGAATTACCCTCAGTGTTTTAGGCTTTCCAGGGAATATTTTCAGTTTCCCAGGGTGTTCAGCCTCCAGACAAGTTTATGTTTGAGCAAATATTGGTCAAGTGTTAATAATTACTGAATACAGGCGTCAGAAATGATAAGGAACCATTGCTAACCTCATTGTCGAATCGGGCGCGTAATATGACTCCCTGTAATATGCAGGAAGTGCAGGTGAATACGTGAAGAATAACGGGTAAGCAGATGATCCTGATCAGAAATTCTTTTGTCAACCCTAGTTATTTCGTATGACTTCCCTTAGAAGAACATACATTTTCCGCAAAATGAAACCAATATCCAGATAAAATAGTGAAGCACTGTTTCATTACAATGGTATAACTGAACGGGAACGCAAATATTAGCAAGGGCAGTATCATTTCAGTCCATTAAAAATGTATTATAAGCATATCACTATGAAGTCTGATGTTCAGTCTCCACTTGACATACTGCATAGTGATAACCATAGTAAGTGAGAAGACGTTACCAAGTACTCAAACGGAGGCTTTTTTAAATATAACCTTCAAATAATCAGATCCCCTCGTAAATGGTTCATTTTAAACAAATATTATAATGCAAGTACAAATATATGGGCTTACGCGAAATTGAACTCATGAATAAACTATTGACTTTTAATTGCTAAAAATAGCCCAAGTGAGATAATGACTATTCGTTGAAATCATAACGTGCATTAATGGTTATAGGGGACGTGATAGTCCAGCGGATAGAGCGCTGCGCTACTGACCGGATTCGATTCCCGTGGGCATCCCTCAGCTTCACCCAAGCTGTGTGACTTTTCAGGCACCAATTCATCCGGGGAAATCATAGGCGGCGCAGGAAAAGCAACTGCCCCCCCTACCCTGATGCATGAATTTTGCACGCCAGGGGGCTTATTCCAATGTGAGCTCTATTTTCACCTATCATACTGACCTTCGGGTAATTGCTTTGTATCCCTCAATTTGCAGAAATCCATTTTGTACAGGAGTTTAACCAGAACCAATGTCAAAACCGATTCATGGCAAAAACTTCAAAAGTTTTTAAACATATGTAATTATCACGATACTTATTTCCTCACTACGATGAATAATTTTTTTTAATAAATGAAATTTTCCACGTTTTTGTTTTGCATGTGGTATTGTTCCCTTTTACGGTTGGTGACCTAATAACCCCCGCCACAGGCGCTTGCGGGGTATTATGTAGATGTAGATGAATAATAGGAAACTTGATTATCATAAAAGAGACATATATCGCAGTTTCTCGGTCGATTTCAGTTTACACCAAATACCTTTGTTATAAACGTTCTAAACAGTTATTTTGACTGCACGCCATGCCAAAATAAATGTCAACTATAAATCTTCGTCGGACATTTGGATTAATCGCCATTTTTGGTACTAAAAATATAAAATATCTTCATAATTTAGGAAGTAGTAAGGCATATTCGACAAAAATAATTCACTCATTATGATTTTATAGACCAAAACCCATCCGTAACGATAAACATATTATTTCTAAATCCCTACCTGGGCCGTAGGAATTACCGAGCAGCCGAAGGTAGATTTAAGCAGAACTTACTTAACACAGCAACGGAAAGACTCCTGATCAAGGAAAGGAGTTCGTTATCTGGGTATCACGGCATTTCAAATGTCGTTTCAACTCACCTAAGGCTTACTTCCTAGAACAAAATTAAACAGAAAACACTGCCGAACTGAAAATCTTAAATATAAAGAGATTATCTCCAATATAGAAGGTAAATGTCATTAACAACGATGTCTCGAGTATGATAGAGTTTGTAAAAAAATACCCTGATAGAAATCATTGTCGCAACTTGAAAATCAAGCGGTATGGTATGTGATTATTTCGTGTAAACGATATATCGAGTACTTCATACCATAGCCAACGTCTCTCGGTTGCCGCACAGATAAGTACTTGTGCACATTTTATTTTTTTATTCGTTATTGAGAATGTCTGGGATGAAGGGATGACGTAAGGCAAACAACGTACAGGGAGGAAAAGTTGTGTCTTGTGCGGCAAGGCTAAGAAATGATGGCGTGTTTAGTCTGTGTCAATCAAAAACCTCTCTCAAACGGTAGACCACCAAATAAAATACATATTAACATTTGCTTAGCTTAGGAAAATATCTTCTTAATTTATTCTATCAGATTGCTTGTATTTGACAGCTTTCTTTCTTCATTATGAAAGTATACAAAAAGAGTTTCTACAAAATTGATCACAATTTAAGGTAAACATTCCTCTATCCGGCACTTCAACCCTGTTTAAGACGGAAACTTTCCCACGATGGAATATTTTTACGGCAACGTGCGATTTTGCTGTTGGAAAATTTCACTGCTTTAGTATTCGGCATTCTATACGCAACAACTATTGAGTAGCCTAGCAAGAGAATCCATCAAGTTGAAATTCCCGTTGATATCATGTCCATACATTGCTGCAATGCATTACAGTAAACGGCTTTTAAACGAATGAAAAATCCAACGAGACAGCACTCATAGACCACGAAGGTGAAGAAGGCAAACAAATAATTCGGACCAACGTTTGTTACATTTTTAAGTAGGTACGCGCTGCATTCAGGAAATAGCTATTTGTGCACTTTTAGAATCCATTTTATGATTGGAAATTGAAAAGGCGACCCCGAAATGGAAAATACAATCGAAATAATAAGCATTCCTTATCCGCATCGAAGATCAAAGCGAATAATCACAACTGTCCATGACTGACCAGGAATGATGACTGAGCCTGAGTCCAAAATGAAGAAATAATATCCTAGAGGCTATTTTGTCTTTCCTCCAATTACGCTTTGCTAGACGCTATGAATAAGTTACACACAGAGCCACGGAAATTCCGATATGGAAGTTTTGAAAGACACGAAGAATATCTATTCCCTACAGCGGCGTCTGAATTTCATGAACTATGACTCTATCCATTAGCGGGTTAACGCTGGATAATGAGAAACAATAGAGGTTGGAAGAGGCGCGCGAAGTTACTTCTTTAACGAGGACTATTTTGGGTAATATGGACGTATTGTGCGTCACGAAGAGGAGGGATGACGGATAGAAATCCAGCGTTAAGAATTAGGCGATTTTGCGTACCTGATGACCCGCAAAGGCCGAACTCTGTCCGATGGATTGGGTTTGAAGTTAGATCTGATGGAACTATGCATGAGATTTCCAGTCCAACATCAAGTCCAAGTTCAACATCCAGTCCAAAGAACAGAATGATAAACGACGGTTGCGAGGCACTTTGGTTGCTCTTTGAAGAAGCAGAAGCAATTCCTGAAAAACATTTCCGACGCATTCTGGCACTCTGAATATTTTGATTGATGTCGACTCGATATATTTCATCGATTTCTGACTACAGCACGAAAACTGAAGATGGGGAACAGCTGACCTTTAAAAACTCAAGTACGTTTCACGACAGCTATCCTTGATCTATCAATGGCTCTAATGCAAAAACTGTATTCAACACATTAATGCCTATTGCCATTCGAGATCGTCAGGTTCCTTCATCTTTCATATGCGTTGGGTGGATCATTAGACTAATATTTTATTGAACAAGTCGTTGCTACAGACACGCCATAGAATTTAATCCAATAATGACAGATGCCAGCAAAATGCACATTTTCCATGTTAATGATTTAAGGGATATGCTTAATCTATCCCCCTCAAAAGTAAATACGCCCATTATTTGCCATTTAATTCCAAGTATCTCAGAATAGTTTTGACTTCGATCAGTGGTTAGCATATAAGGAATAATAGACTAACTAATCACCTACCAAAAGCCACTGTCACAAGTCACAAATTATGATGAAATTTTCATCGAAGAGAGAGATAAAACTGGTGCATTGATAAAACTCATTCAAGGAGGTATCTACTTTGTAAATTAGTATGATGCATGCAACTAACTGTATCGGGTCTGTTGTACGAATGTAAAATGATTTTTAATATTTCAGAATAATGTCAAGAGAATTTTGGCAAGTAAACTTCGTCGCCGCGAAATTTGCAAAATTACCTCGGACATGCTTAAAAACACGGACTAACTTCACCAACAAATATAAACCATTGCCTTCCCTCGAGAACATCATTCCTAATGATAAGTGCAGCTTATTAACTCGAGTCGTTTATATTCTATTTAAGACTAGAAATTACTTGATAAACAGATAGCCGGGATGACACCAGTTTTAATTCTAGTGCCAGTAAACAGAATGAAAGCGTTAAAGGGAGAAAGGTTCTTTTGCCAAAATACTCTCCTCCTCAAGTGAAGTAATAAAACCAGTAACAAACATAGTGAAGTAATGCACCACTCTCCCAGGAACAATAAATTCCCACATCATGAAAAGACATGTGTAGACTGCTTGACCTCATCAAGGATCCACGCTCACATTCGTTATTTCCCTCGTCTACCCATAAATTGTGGGGTCCACTTGGCCAGATTCGTTAGACTGGCCAGGATAAAATACTGAGGGTGCTAAATGTATCCAAGGCCTAGCCGAAACCGTCTCCTCTTTTCGTAATCGTACGTAGGAACAATATACGAGTACCATACTTATGACAAAACTCAAAATATACAATAAAATATCTATCACTCTCAAAAGTATTGTTTTAATCAAACAAGTTCAAAATATGGAGTCGGGGAGAACAGGGCACTGAAATAAATTTTGCTGCGATGAAGAGGTACGTTTAAAAGAACTACCATTTTCGGTTCAAAGTAATGCACGTTAAAAGATACAAATGAGAGAAGGCCTACTATTTCCTGAGGGTTAAACTTATCTACCAATAACTTATATCCGATTATCTTTATGTCTATACAAAATTGTTGGATAATTTCATAAAGCAATGGGTTCCGTTAAATGCACTGCTGATAGAAAGGACGTGAAGAGTAATAATACTCTCTTTGTCAATCCCCGTTTATATTGGATGTCCAGTGCTAGTGATCTGGCAGGATAATATCAAGAGGGTTCATCGCAGGAATGTCCTTTTCTTTAATTATTGATGAAAGTGAAAATTGTCCCTAAAATGCTTTCAAACCATAGCCAGGGGTAACAAAATCAAACTAAAATATACGCTCGTTTAAAATTACTTTTCTGTCAGAAAGTGCGATTACGCGTTCCCGTATCATTCATAGCCATGCACAGTGATCCATGATATTCAATTAGGTAGATAAATGCCAATGATAAAATGAAACGAACTCGTTTAAAACATCCTCATAATTACCCAATTCACAGTCCAATCATATAAATAAATCCCTTTTTCTATCACCACACATTTTCATTCGTACCTGAAATCGATGCCGTGCCCGTCAGATGGATTTAATAAAGACCAATGTATAATGTAGATGTAATTGACCTATTATATAGAATCACTTTAGTCGTTGATTCATTTATACGTTGTAAGGTATTCTTACATATTTTATTGATTTCTACCTCATGATTAAAAACTTTTCATCCAAATTGCAGTCATTATGCGGTGACAACACGTCAAAATTCGTATTAAAAACATTAGGTAGAATACCAATAATGTATACAATACAATTTAGTCTCACCCACAAGGAGTTATCTCGAGGAATTCACTGCCAACAAAGGTTAAAGAGAGATGTTAACTTTCACACAGGATAACTACCTTATTGAACGGTGTCTACACCGCAAAACATATTCTTTTTATTTCAACAATCATTTCAATGCAAACACTTTCACATAATCCTAAGATTTTTTTGGGTTATATCAGATAAGCCTTTGACCTTACAAATTGAGAAATTAGAACACTACGGCAATAATATACCGATGACTGGGTATGAAAATTTTATATTTCTCCGAGTAAATGACGCAAGAATAAATAAAATCATGAGAAATGAAAATAAATAGTTAATAAATAGGGCCACGTGACTAAGATTACTTATCAGCGCTGATAAAAATGGGGAAAGACAATTTGCAATACCAATACGCAAACTGAAATGCTCACTCCATGCATGTCAGCGTCGTTATGTAATTCTGTAATATCAAAGATTATGTCACATTTCTCTAGTTGACTGAGGGAAAAAAGCTTGAAATTATATGATATTCAAGGGCAAACCACCTTCAAAGTTGGATTTCAACTCAATTTCGGCCATTTCGCATTCATTTTCACTAACACAAACATACTGAAACGATCATAAAAACAACACAGTTTTAAGTGATCGGATATGATTATGTTTAGTAAATATTTGTGATAACAAAAATGAAAATACTTTGACAAATTCCAAGAAACTGTGAGGGATACAGCAACGGTAACTTTCAACGGAGTCATCCGCTAATATGAATTTCAATCTAACAATTGCAGAGTGTAAAAATCAAAGACATCGAGGGATCCGGGTTCGAATGCCGATCAAGGCGAATGATTTTAACGCTCTGAAATTGTTGCATTGAAAATACTTTCTTGAAACGATATTCTTTTTAAGTAACAGTGGAAATTTAGGTCGATGATGCGTCGAAAATTCGGTAAATCGTGAATGAATGACGAAAATAAAATTCCGTTTTCACCATCTCTCTGCATATATTAATAATTAAAGCTTATTCGTTTCTTGCAAAACATAGTTTGATACCATATAGAGATTAGTCATAAATTAATTATATTGTATGCATTTTGTCAGCAGGCATATTATAAAAAATTAATTAAACCTGCAGGGTACACGAATTAATGGTAAAGGAGAGTATCCGGCTGCATCATGTTAAGCATTGAATTAATTTTGCGTGAATTCCGCCCCCGAAAAAGTGTAATAACTTTTGCTTCCTCCTAGTTACGAACAATAGTAGCTCGAATGCCATTTATTCAATTCTTATGCATTCTGTGTTTATCACGTGTAATTGAAAAGCACTGCAATTAATGCACCAGCTTATCTTCCTCAGATAAAAATATAATTACACAGACTGCGGGATACTCTCACATGATTTATGATGAGACTGGGGAATAGTGCAAAGACTCGAAGGATTAAAACTCAATGAATGAACGATAATGAAGTTTTGAGTAAAAATAAACGTGAAAATGTTTTTGACTCAAAAGTCCGATCGGTATGAGTCTCTTAGAAGGAGTGAAATGCATATATGCAGGCAAGGTATTTGCCTATAAACTTTCATTAATTATTTACGTATGTACTTATAAGAAGAAAATCCGATGAAGACCTACAGAAATGTGGGTTTATCAGTAAGACTACCAGTAAAGGAGAGGGAGTAACAGCGATGGGTAATTTATAATTAATTAGGCAATACCTTTACCCGTATAGGATGTATAATTTTGCATATAGATGAGAAGATTTTATTGGGTACGTAATGACGAAAATAATAGGTTATTAGCGTAACTAAGCACTTCTGGGTCTCCAATGGCTCAGAAGAGTGAATGTAATTGACTGATTGTCACATACATATTTATAGCCATGCTGACAACATACCTGCTACAAGATTATACAAAAAAATTATTACTCTTGCAGCAATTAAAAATTAACGACATTCACAGAAACAAAATAATTAGAATATTTGGAAGCCAATTAAAAGACAAATACTCTTATATTTTTATGGAATCACCCGGGTACACAGGAGGTGAAAAAATTAGAAATTATATGGGTTCAAATAAAAGGCAAGTTGTCAGAAAACTAATTCGGTAAAATGTAGCCTGGCCTTTTGCAGAGGTGCGCATCGGAATTTCCCGTAATCTCTAGAATGATAAACCAGACTAAATTCCTCGGAAATTATGGAAGGTATTGCTAATTGATTGCATCAAGTGCGTTATTTTTAAAGCATTATATATTTGGTGGATGGTAAGTATTTGGTTTAATAAAGAGAAAAAAAATAAAATGCCGTTGACAGTCGCAAAGTCGAAGGCTTCAAAAAGTATTCATATATTCTTTCTATTCAACCAATACAGTGGAGCGATTTCTTACCCTCTCTACTGAAATATAACACCCCGCATCACATAATGCCTTACCTCATGACAAGCCGACGTTTAGGGCAACTGTCTCATAGCACATCCATGAAAAGGAATCGCAGTTGACACGGTATGCATGTAACTCCAAAGGGAGATGCTTAACCTTGGTTTTCCAAGATCGAGAACAGCGCGGGGGGAGGAAGAGAAACGATCGAAATTATATCTATCACCGCTGGAGTTTTTTTATCTTATTCCATACGGGTAGCCACTCTTTTTGTGCACTGTGGCCTAGTAGTGCACCTTAATTATAGCCTAGATCTGCCATGATGTCTGAGAGACTTGCACATTACTAAAAGCCACATCTATCACTGGAATGACTCCTGATGTACTCTCTACTACAACTAAACGCTTTTTGCGTGTGAAAATTTTCACATTTCTTCTTTCACACATCTCCAATCGATCTTACTTTAACTAATGCAATATGACCGCGCTCTAATATAAATATATTCAATCTAATCTCAATGTTAGAGGAGCTAGGCTGGGAATCAATCACGGAGCGAAAGTTAAATTGCAGATTAAATATCTTGAATAAATAAAAAGGATGTCTCCTTAGCAGTGATGTTGAAAATGTATTATTACCCCCATCGTACTACGGTGTGAGAGACCATGGCAAGAAAATTAGAGGGATTAAGTGTAGAAGAGATAGACTTTAGACGTAATTTTTTTATAGGAACGATAAACATCAGAATAACAGTTTTCGACCGCGGTAAGGGTAAAAATATTCGGGTCAAAATTAGTCTGGTTATTCAAGCTAGCTAGGTTGGTATTCACCCCCTGCCACACACCCTAGCAGTGGCTTGCAGGGTACTAAAATATCTAAATATCTATCTAAATTATCTAAGTAATAGTGTCTACTACGGACTCAGGACACTTCAATCCGAGAGCCAGTTGCACGTCTGGGAGCCCTTGGCCAAGTTAGCTAGGGACCCCCTCCAAATGAAATACGATCTCTGCATGTATGCACCTAAGGTGATGATGAAAAGACCGAAGGAGATTCGGCGTTCGGTCCACAGTGAGCGGTCCACGGCAGAGCCATTATTCGACTCTGATGCACTAGCCCGGCACGTTCCTCCTTCCCTAGCTAGTCTTGTCTATCCATCTCACCCCGGTGCGAACGCACATCTTCCCTTCCTCCCCCCTTCATCCTCGCTCAATTACTCCACGCCACCCTCCCCCCCCCTCCGACCCATCCGCCGATCACTCCAACCTGAAGCTAGTTCCCTCCGCCTCTAGTCCCCGTCCCCGCCTTTCTTTTCACCCCGCTAGCTGACTCTAGCTTCAACTCCGCCCGCCTGTGCCTTCTTAGCCTGGGAGATTCTCCGACTTGATTCCGGTCACAGGGGGCCGAGACCGAGAAGGTTAGGCCGGCGAAGGCGATGCGGATGGGGGGATGGGAGGTGGGGGGGGGGCAGAAGGGGACCGGGACTCACGGGGGTGAGAGGACCCTGGATGCAAGAGAGAAAGGGGGAGGGTATGGTACTGTTGGGCGTTTCGTGGGAGAGGGGCGGAAAGGGAAGTGGAGGAAGGTGAAAAAGCACCGTGCTTGCTGCGGGGTTGGAAAGGGCGGATCGTCGCTGCCGCCGCCACCACCGTGGGAGGATGAAGGAAACGGTTCCGGCGTAAAAATATAGGGAGCGGAGGGGGGGGGGGTAAGTGTTGGGGGATCTAGAGACGAGTAGGAAGGGGGGGGGGAATGGCAAGAGTGCTCCAAAATGACGGACCGGTTCGTGCAGCTACTCCGTTGCCGCTAGGTTGGGAAGAGATAGAGAGAGAGCGTCGGCGGTGACTGCTGGGAAATATCGGGTCCCGTTGCCATCACCGAGCCGCGGGCACCATTCTTAATGTTTACTGGGAAAGCGATCTTCTTTTTTATTTAAAAAAAATTAAGGCTCTGTATTGCTCTCCTCCCTACCCTCCTCCAACCATCCCTTTTCTTCCGATTGCCACCGCGCTCCGCGTACCTCCGCGCTCGCGCGCCTCCCAGCCCCTTTCCTCTTCGGCTCAGACGAACTCGACTCGCTTCTTCTTCCACCGGTGCTACACACTCTCTCTCTCTCTCTCCAACTCTTTCCTTCCGTCTTTCTCCGCCTCCTTACGGTCCTCCCTCCCTCCCCCCACCTCTAGGCTCCTATTACTTTCCTGTCCACCTCCCGACGCGGTGTCTTTCCCTAGTTCGCGATGTCAACTGGTTGAGCGAAAAAACGGAACCCCCATACGTCACCTTCCAAATCGAGAAGTACGGAATTTCCCCACTCCCTCTATACAGTTTCCCCGCGAAATCGCACAAAATTAAGAATATATTCCGATGTTATTTGTCAGAACATCAAATCCGGGGTAGATTTTCGTGGTGGACGTCGTACATTTCGGGTAACTACGAGAGATTGTGAAGAATTCGGGACGTGGGATTTGAGTCTTTTGGCTTCGCTTGACAGCGACAAAATAATTACTGCACCCCCATCTCTGTGATATTCTTATGATCAAATTGAAACTTTTCTCCAATAAAACTTCCAAGGGTTTCCCTTGACAGACAAGAAATTTTGAAGGTGCTCACAAACTGATGCAGAACGTTCACTCAATGCTCCCTCCTCCTGAGATCGAGTGGGGCTCAGATATACTAGCTGTAATAGCGCTATAATAGGCTGAAGGAACGGAAATGGAGGCAGGGCAATAGATGGGGGGCCCAATCCCCGAAGTCAATGACACGTGCATAGGAATTGTGGGGTCTTTTGGTAGATGATAGACGACGGCTTCATTGTCAACCAAGCTATGCATAGGGTACTGAGATATCCGATATAATATACAAGGTTGGTCCCAAAAGTCGTCGGACTGAGTCGATTAAAAAAATGTAAAAAATCACATCCAGTCCTTAGAGAACTTCGGTAAGTCTTCGTGATATCACATCGAAGGTAATGTAAAGGTAATAAACTAAAAGTATAGGCTGCTTGTGTCTCATAATTTTTGTGTATCTCGATGATAATACTTGTACACGTAAAACACCTCATATTTCTACAAGTATCGGAATAACCGAAAATAAACTGTTATTAAAGTTAGCGTTCCAGCAGAAGGATGAAGATGATGAAAATCAGAATTAAGATAACCGTCAGATTAAGTCAGCCGTCGTGGAATTTGGAAAACCTTCCAGATCGGCCGAGAATAAAGTATGAAATAAGTATACGAGATAAAACCATACGGATTTAATTTGCTTAACCAAATAATATACATTGCGTTCATCGATGAGTAGGCAACCGGGGATCCAGGTAGCCCACTATGAGGAAGCTCGTTTTTACGGTGCTGGTAAACCTTCACGCCACCCACAGAATTTTCAAACGCTTCTACATCACATGTTCCTTTTTTTCAACACTACTATAATGCCTTCTTAGTGCTTCATAAAGCTATCCCTCTCTAAACAATCGAAAATTTCTATGATTGATATCGGAATAAGACAGGAATCATATAAAAGTTTTACTAGTTAGTGCATCGTTAAAGAGTAGATGGCTAAACCGAGAAATAAAGAGAATACATTCAGTTATTAAATAAGCCATGCGATTGACCATACCCACAACGCTACTTCGAGTCGGATGGACAGAGCATATCTAGCTCATGCCGAAAGCACATAGGACCAACATGGAACGGAGCCACGACTATAAGAAACAATCTTGTAGGAAAACCACAACTACATTGGGAAGAATCTTTAAACATTTGATGAATTGGCGCTTCTAGTAAACCTCCTGGTAACTGAAGGCAAATGGTATCGATGGAAATGGAACATCGCTTTGGACAGTAGCAACATCACAATGGTGGAAATTCGATCTAAATATTTCTCGGCAACACTTTTTAAGTCATATTTGTGTTCTGAAACAAGGCGTCAGCATTACTATAAATTTCAAAGGTGAGTTCGTCAATATTGGATGAGATTATATAATTGCTCCGTACTCAAACCCACGCTCTATGCTTCAGCAATAATTAACATACATCTCATATAGACATTTATTAGACACATAATTTCCTCAAATAGCATTGAAAAAATCCTACCATTAAATGTCCATGCGTTTCCATCTGGGAATGAGTTATGATACTATATTATACCTTAAGTTAGGAAAGGGCTCAATGATGCATTCATGTCTATTAGTTTACCATTTTTATACTCCTTCAGTCTTGACTTGGTGGAATTTTTAATCGCACAGACAAATAAATGCACGGAAATCCTACAAATAACTACATCTTTTCTACTTTCGCGACCCACCGAACCCAGCATGACACCATCAGGTGATGCCACACAATACCACACATCTTTTTGCATTACCGATAAAAAAATGAAATTGAAGTGGCTTGAAACACAATTTAGATATTCATCCTCCATTCAACAGAAATTACCTCTGTCATCCACAGGGAACTCGTCGTCGAAGAGCGGAACACCTATTTTCGCGTTCGGCCTATTCCCAAACCTAAGGCCAAGTATGCCATTTTGACTCACGAAAGAGCGCCATGCTTCTCCCAAACCCACGATCAAGTGCACTGCAGTCCCGCAAAATCTTATCTCCTCCACAAACACTCTTTACTTATCTCTTCCCTCTTACCTCTGTCCCAATCCCTTTTCCTTCCCATACAACCGCTCTCTCTCTCTCTCTCTCTCTCTGCCTTCTCTTCCCCTCCCTCGCCGTGAATCCGTATCCTTTCCCATTCTCACCCGCCTCTTCTAGTCGAACCCACCCCCACCACTCTGTACCTCCCCCACACTCCTATGCAATCACCCTTCCAGTCCATCCGTTTCCCACACACACACAGACTGCGTAACAGTGGATTTCGCGTAACCTAGAATAGGTTATTACCTGCCCACCGCTCTGACCGGAGAGAAGAGGAGAGGGGAAAAATATTCTCTTGCTCAGTCGGCCATCATTTTAGTCCGTTACAATCCGCCGTCATCTAAAATTCTGATTTTCGATCTAGGAATAATTAACTCTCTCTCAATTCCACCTCGCTCCCCACCCACCACCCCCCTCACCCTGCCGATCTTCCAAGCGCGCGAGCGGACACGTGCAACGTGAAAAAAAAATAACAAGTCTCGCCGCGCATGCACAGTACGCTATTTGCAGCAGCACACGCTGCAAAGACTGGTGTGTGCTTTTCATCATTTTTGTAATCGAAAATAAAAAAATATTGAAATCTTCGTAAAACATTGAATTTTGAATGTCTGTGTGGATGTAAACTACTGAGTATGAAAATGGCTTTTGCGGATCGTCGAGAAATATGCAGGTTGAAAAGCGAAACGTGACTCATTTCACGATCGAATCACTTGACTACTCGAACGCTGCGATTGTGCGCTGGGATCAAAAACTATCCTCGAATTTGCCTTTCCGCGAGCGGAAAGGTCAACTGATACTCTAGCGAGAATTTTCGCGGTTAAATGGAAAGGACAAAATGAAAGGGAAGAAAATGAAGAATGCAAATGAAGAGATATTCAACTTTGAACTTGAAAAAGTTCCGATACAAATAAAAAGTTAAAAGAAGCATGATCAATCTTAAATAGGTACCTTAGTTGCACTTCAGAATTTTGAATAAAGACACACGATATTATAAAACGTTTAATTTATCCATATCCTATCGAAGAAGTTTTAGTGAAAATCCAAATGCGTGTGACCAACACAAAATCGAAGGAAGAGTGCTAAACTAGATGTAATTTTCGTAATGTTTAAAACCCAAAGGAGGCAAATCATTCAATTTTAATTAGATAAAGTCATTAATGAATTGATGACATTTTTCCTTATTTTGCATTCAGCGTTCTAAAAGTCATGAAATCCATTAAAAAATTGTTTAAAAGGATGATACTATCAATGCTGTCAGAGCAAAAATAAAACTTAAGTTTGGCAGAACATTCAGAGAGTTAGACTCGTCCGATCGCTTGGCCAGAAGTAATAACTGCAAACAAAACGAATTCCGTAGCATCTCACTGTTAAAAAAATATTTTTCCAGAACTTTCTAAGCTGGTAGTGATCTTCACTGAAGGAGATAGAAAAGTTAAACATGAGAGTGCAGTGTGACGCCATAAACGAAGGGGTTTCCGCTGAGCAGCAATCATGCTTCGCATCGAGTTCATGATCACTGGGTGATGCCGAGTGTGGTCGTGAGCAATCTCGTTAATGGATTCATACAACGATGACAACGGCAGAAAATTTCCTAGATCTCGACCTAATCGAGAAGAGAGAAATCGTACTTCAAATACCTTTAAAACAGCATCGTATTAGGAGGGCCTTGAAATCTTGGCTCTTATTGGTACTCTCGTATGCATAAAACAAGGCCGATGCAGCCAATTTATGTTCTACCATTTCCATATTTTCTCGCTAAAAGTATCATAAAACATTTTGCACGGATTTTACATCATAGTTTGCTTTTCCGTCCCCTTAAGAGTACAGAAATATATCATAAGTGTTATCAAAAAATAAAAGGTAACTCTGACCAGAAAACATATTACTCAACCAAATGAAAAAACATTAAAAAGTTTAATGGCATATTAAGGTGATTGGCATTGACGCCATATCTTTCAGTTATGACAGCTACAATTTTGTTTAATTGTGACCCTGGTGAGTCGCTGATAACCTATGTTAAGTTTAAATAATATCAAATAATTTGCACTTACCCTATTCTATTAAATATTGATCGTTATGTAGACGGAGGCTGATTACATATACACGCCAACCTTTAAGTGTTGAAAAAGTAACTAACTCGTATTGACGCATGCAACTGGCTCCTATTTGAGTTAACTGGGAAACACCTATCATACCTCCAGCGTATAAGAAATGAGAGTTTAATGGTACGCTTGGATAAACCGGAAGAAAATAACAACCGAATGAACCAAACCTTTAAAGGTCAAACCAAAGGCTGAAAATATTACAACTGCGGTTTCGCGCAGGCCTGTGGAAGTCGCGCCACCTGCCCGAAAATTGGTTGGCCACGGACTCCCTCCTTCCTGTTGGAGCACCCAAAATCGGTTCCTTAACGTTTAAATGGCAAGAAATCAAGGAAAAGACAGAATGAAATCGCCAAGGCTTGCTCGCTCCGAGTGTGGGGGGAGGGGCGCGGTGGGAGAGAGAGAGAGAGAGAGGAGGAGGAGCAGAGGCGGGGCTCTCGCACGGGTTTCCTCATCGGGTCTATTATTATCACCCTTTCATTGTCGACAATTCAAGGCAGTAGTAGTATGGTGGAAGGCGTGTCGTGGACGTAGTAGTATCATTCGTAGCGTTCATTTGCTCACCGGAAGACTCTAGTACGTGTTGGATGGAGAGGAAAGAGAAAGAGGGGGGGAGGGTTCGAGAGGGAGGGAAAAGGAAGAGAGAGAGAGAGAGAGGGCGCTTATACTGACTGAGTAAGAAGGGAGATAGAGAGTGGCCGAGAAAAGGAATATTGCCTCCTCCTACCTTACTCCCAGTCCACCTCCTCGTCGCGGCGACGCGACGGCGCGGAGTAACGATAGGGAAAGAGAGAGAGAGAGCGAGAGATAATAGAGGACACAAGGACGCCGTGCGGGCGATCAATCACTCCCGCCATACAACCGTGCCACCGATGGGTTTTTGGCTGCCACGAGTGTGAGGTCAAGGCACTGGCAGAGCGCGGCGGTAAGAATAAATAAAAGAGGATGGGAAAAAGGGGAGGGAGGCATGGCATGCCTTTTTCGCATCCCCATTGCATGACCATCGGGGTTGAGCTGCTCCACCGAATCGGTTGAGGAGGGGAAGGTTGCCAGGGCGGAGAGTGAGGGGGAGGGCGTTTTTTGGCGGGAGAACTGACCTTGGTGCAAGCCTTTTTTTATTAGGGCCAGCAATGGTTTGACGTATTTTTAGAGGGAAGGTGTATTCTCTCGCGGTGGATTCTTTTGTTCCTTCCGCCACCGCTGCAAAGGGTGATTATACAGTATATATATATATATATATATATATATATATATATATATATATATATATATATATATATATATATATATATGTAGTTATATTTATTTTTTTATTTCACTCTCGTAAGAGTTTACATAATAACTCCGCGGGTGATGTCAAGCATAAAAGTTCAAACGAAGACATCCACACCACTTGGATGTAAGGCACGCTCCTCCCGCAAATTAAAAAATGCTGAAAAAAATCCCGAGGGGAGTCATCGACTGAATATTATTTGGAGAGAATTTCTTATGTTTTTTTTGAATGAATTTTTATGAAGCAAAAGTAATTTGGTCCGTAGGAGGAAACCCCTTGTTCTCGCCGCCACAAAAGCAATGAATCGTCCTTTTCTTTTTCGCTTGTCGCAGACATTTACATAATAAACCGAGGGTAAAATTATGCATAATATTCAAAGGAATATATGTCCGGCATTTTGCGTTACTAAGTATTGTCCAAGCATTTCAGTATGATCACGTAAATCAGACCTCACTAGTGGAGTAGAAACTAAAATGTCTCGATTAAACGCTTGTACAAGCACTTGTATTAATTTTTTCCGGTAGCAAATTAAGAGACATCGAAATAGTCGTTGACAGAATGGAAAAAGGATATATTTCATGAAGGTTTTTCCCGTGAAAAAGAGAAATTTTATGTTTTACATACATATAATTGACACGATCTCTTACAGGTCATAACTAATGATTAAATCATTTAGGCGTGAATGCAAAAGGTATACATGATGGGATTGTTAAATGACACTATTTAATGGCGTCTATTTAATGACACTGTGATATGTTTTAAGAATGACTACTGTTTGTGATATCATGTCATTGCCACCCGGCTTATCGCCTAACAGCAATGTATCCCAAATAAATAAATAAATAACTAGCGCTTTAATAAATTAATATTTTTATTGAGAAAAAATGGTTGTCCTTCCACTCAAACGACCGCCATAGACAAATGAAAGCATCAGTAAATATTTAGAGTCAACCCAAAATATGCCGCCATTAATAGTTATATTTTCTATTTGAATTTAGGTAATGTTTACTTAACTATCGACAACCCTGGAATGCGGACATTGACCTGAGGTATTTTAATTAAATTTTCTTGTTCCCGAACTACTCTGTTGCATTCTCAATTATTTACTATTATTTCAATGGCTTTCCCACTTACAAATCGCACGCATGCAACTTTAATCACTCATTCCATAAATTTTATATTACCGCCACTCGTTTAATTACACCTTGTTTACGTATGAGATTCTCATGCACTCCACGCGCGTGTTAGTACACTACGCTCATGCGAAATCGCTCCCGTGTTTCGTCTCTTTAACTCGGCATCTACAAGCGAGTGACCATTGTTCTCTCCTCCTCTCAACCCGCCCTCGCAAGGCTGAACATTTAACAACGGCTAAACTCCCGACTCCCGGGAGGAAGCAAAGGAGAATCTCACCGGTCAAAAATCTCCAGCGAGCGATGCGAACGGACGAAGAGGGTAACCCAGGTGGCATTCACTCCCATCTCCTTTCCTAGACATCCATTTTCTCGGATCCCTCTCAATATCATCCCCTTTAAAAGCCTTCCAACGCCCACTTCCTTCCAGTTCACCAAAGGCCTCCATTATCATCCCTCCGCTTCCGCCTCGGTTTCGCAGCCGACTCCTCCCCCCTTTCCCTTCACCCCCAACCCTTTCAACCCTTCCCCCTCCTCGAAAAAAAATACTCCTTCCTACGGTGCATGCTGCCATCTCCTGGGATTCATATTAATTGCCCAAACGCTGGAAATCATGCTGCCCCGGAAAATTAAAGGCTCGAACGCCGTCTTATCGATGATACCCTCCCGACCCACCCCCAGATCATTCCGCCCACTTCCTCCTCCAATTTTCTCATTCTCCTGTGGTCTGGATTTCGCGTTCCCCCGTCCGTTTCATCTGGAGGCTTCACCGGACCGTGCAGACGATAGCCACCAGCTCTTTGTTTCTTTTGCATTACGAGCGGAGTTGTTACTTCTCCGCGTTTGAGTGACCGCCTTGATTTGTAAATAAATGGACGTTATCTCGATCCACGTTCCTTCCATTACTATTATAATAAAATCGCATACAGCTGCAGGGCTGTGGGGTTGTAAAAACGAACGCCCGCGTCATTATGAAAGTCATAAACTAGGCCACAACACGAGCAGGAGTCAGGCGATATATGTTTATCTCCCATACGCCGATTTAAGAGTTGGTTAACACTTTTTGTTTTATAAAAAATTTGGATATATAAACGAGATATCGTATAATAAATTCTGCAGTTTTCTAAAATTTTCACTCCATTTCTGGTGTGTGGTAGCCCACTAGATAGTGCTCGATTACTCAAAGGAGGTTCAGGAATGGATGAAACCCGTCGATGCATCTTTAAATTAGCTGTGTGATTTACAGTCGAACAGATCTTTCAGTGGACCCGTAGGGCTTCCCGACCACCTCGCTCAAAATCCACCTAATGCCAACCTCTCCTATAGCCGATTATTCCATGTGTCAAGTTATAAATCAGGGCGTTACAAATGAGAAAATGAAGGGAAAATGAAGTCATACGAAGGAGCAGGTTTAGCCACAAAAACAACTATTTTTTAAATTTGAAATAAAATGCCGATTGACGGGATTTGGTAGCCTAGTGCAAAAAATTACACTACTGATGGACGTCTCCTAGGTTTAAATCCTGGACGAAGGCATATCTAAAGATTCAAATGACCAAACCTTTTGATTTCTGCAACTTCGTAGGAAACCGAATGCTGGACAGGGAAAGAATATGTCTCCCAATACCTTGAATGCGTATATTTCACACGCATTAAAACTTAGATTGGGGTGAGCTCTATCAAAATATCATCTATCAAATTCACTCTTGAGTGGAAAACTGTAAATTGATACCGATAAAAATATTAGGACACAATAAAACACTAAAAATTAAACGGCATCCTTTTATCCACACCATTGCCATATCTATTAGGCAATAACATTATCGTAAAGGCGAGGGAGGGCTCATTTCGTTGGTTGGAGCAACGAACAAACCAATCCTCCTCAGAGGAAAGACCGAGAGGTTTTTCAACTAGTTATTAGTGAAGTCAGAAGCGCGATAGGAAATTCGCGTCACTACTTAAGAGCAGAGGAAGTTCGGGAGGGCGAAGTAATTCGGCTAATTTTCACTTTCCCAGCATTAGCGGATACGCGGATTTGGACTCTTGATATAATCAGTCACCTACCCCAAAGAACAAGAAACAACTTTCATCCGTTAAGTGTATCCGACGACTTTTGGAGAGCCTCGAGGGCTCAAAATTCCACTCTTCTTGCTTCTGAAAACAGCCGCACCATTCCGCCCGACGAGGAACTATTTCTCCGCTCTGTAACTACTGCTGTGCCCCAATTAGCCGCAGCTAGATGTGGGCACGGATTTCGGGTGGTTCTCCCTCAACGCTAGTAGCGCGACCGTGAACTTGATTCACTCGACGCTTCCTATCTTCTCTCAACGACCTCTTCTCTCATGACACAATTACGTGAACCGGATAAAGCGTCGTAAGGAGTAATTTATTTTACTGCGCAAATAGAAGGAATTTGGTAAGGTGACATAACACAAAAACAAATAAAGCCGAAATTATCATTATATAATAATTCAGAAACCTCCCTCTTCGTCTGCTAATTATTTTTAGGATATTCCTCGGCACGCTATGGACCTAAGATTTGATCTAACGATAGATATATACACAGATGAAACTGCGGAAAGCAGCATTATACAAAATACCACGTTTCATTTCCAATTTCAGAATCCATCGCTCGAGAAGTATATCCCACGAAAATGTTTTGCTCAAAATGAATACTTAGAAAAACTTGTAAATATGTCAGAATAATAATTAGATGCTAACAGAGACAAGACATTCACAACAGCGTATCAGATTTGGCTGGAGTGTGCCTTATAGTTGAAAAGAGGAAAAAAATCACCGAATGGCTTAATGTGTTTTTTTAAACCTCGCTTCCTATGCATTTATAGTGCCGACGGCTTGGTAACGTCCTTGTACATCAACCCAGATATCGCGGATTCGATTCTTGCCTAGATAGGAATTCATCCACCTAGGGCTTGCGTATTTGTAATTGTCTTCCATGTAACGCTTGTGGGTTAGTGATTTTAAAGTCTCGATGTCGACCCAATGAATTCATTACATAAATAAACAACAGAAATAAGCAAACAGATTGTTGCATAATGCAATTTTTTCGCCCGAACTACACGCTATTTCAAAAACTTTCAAATGTATTAGAAATCTGAAACTTGAAACATGTAGGAGCTGTATGGGACAAACTTAGACTTTGAAAATGATCGACAGATAATCTACTGCTTACAGGGTGCCATATGGGAGGGATGGTGTAAAGGGAGATTCCATACCATGGCGCACACACGTCTCATTCCGCCTTGTACTTAAAAGGCTAGCGGCTAAATGAAATAATACACTCAAGCGATCAAAACTGCATAAAAGCAACTTTAAATTAATTGCAGTTTCAAAGTTTCAGCGACCTCTATAATCATACGAGACGAGCTGCTTTGAGTTGATCCCCATTACAATATAAGAGTTCGAATGAAGGTCCGCCTAAGAGACCACCCAATCTAAAAATATTATTTCGTTACTGGAGGACTACGATTAAAAATTATTCAGATCATTTGAATTGAATGAATTTCCGAACCTCTTTTTTAGGCGTGCAGTTCCAACCAATAATCTTACATTCATGATATTTGGTATCGTAGCACGACAGGGGTTAGTAATACAGTTTTAATATAATATCTAATAAGGCCTTTTTCATTGAAGAGCTTTAGTCGGTATATAATTTAACGTTTTCTCTGTGAGCGCATTTCTTCAAATAATTTAGTCACATTACTTTCTCAGTCGTGGCATCGTTTTGGAGATGTGGCTTCTATTTGCACAACCTTTCTCATTGAGATACTCAAAATGAACCAGGATTTTTAATCAAAACCTTACTGCCATTTATAATTTCATTTACAAACCACTCACCTTCACCAACAGTCACAAAATTAAATCCTGATTATACTCAGACTCCCCTGACTCACACTCATCATGCAGCTGAAAACTAATTGCCCAGATGTATATGCATATCACTGGAAAAATGATATTTAAATGAAATAGAGAGTAATTCCGAGGTATAAGGAATAGGAAAGGGGCATAAAGAAAGAACTGGAATCATCAATATTTAGTTGGAAAACTAGAGATAGCGATTTTCTCGTACCAACTCGTGGACTTCTATTGAATAGGATACTTCGCTCATAAAAAGTACAGAAAGTAAAAAGTCTTTACCATGATCTTCAAATTAAGATTAAGAGAAATAATTGTGAATAATAGAGATGTCTCATGAAAGCTGAATGTTCCTAATTTCTTGCCGCAATCAACAGCGTGATGATGAAACCTATTCGTAGAAAACATAATTTTTCATAGGGTACTAAGTAGTGAAAACATCAATTTTGGAGTAACTTTGGCGAATGTGAGCTAGAATTGTGATCCATTTTAGATTACATGCTACACATTTCCATCACGGATTTATTTCTTTACTTCCTGCGTGTAGTCATGGAGACGCACGATGGGTATCCAATCGATTTCTGTCATGATGCATTTCATCTCAGCGATTTTGCGGTTGAAAGAGGAAGCTAATACACGCATTGCTTTTCAACCTATGTTTCGCTTGATGTTCAATCCGCATGACATTTCTCAACTTCACCACGGATATAATCTTCAGAGCTCAAGTCCCTTATGGTCCACATGCCGCGGCTCTGAATATGTCATTGGTAAAGGGTTTCGACGGTGATCACCATGACCAGCTGAAAAGAGCAAAATGGACAGAAAATCTGCACTTTTCGAATCTCGATTTGAAGAGTCCAAATGGATGGAAATTTACCACAGTTGTTACGGTCACTAAACTATCACCGTTATCGAAATCAATGTTCATTAATTTTAGATCGATCATAAGCAGCTTTCCACTCAATTCTCCTGTCGGGTAACTGTCACATTTCTTTCGGCTTCAAGCCTCACGCGACGAGTTTCATAGTATTTGTCTGCGGTTCTTCGAGTTGAGTTTTTCTTCCACAGCTGCCTTCGAAAAACTTCAGGCTGCCTCCAAATGAAAAAGATTCATTTTGATATTTTCCATCAACGGCTTTCCTCTCCCAACCTTCATTTTGTTTCTCTATTAGTCAATCGATTAATTCACTTCATCTTCGTTTATTTCCACATGGCTCTCTTACTTCCGATCATACTTTTCATGCTGTAGCCACCGTCAACGTTTCAAAACCACAGAAAGAAATACTCCACTGGGAAAATATCATCCAATTTTAACTCCCGTTCGGCACCGCGAGTCAATTTTTCCTCTTGTAGAGATGGTTCTCTTGGCGTTTGATATTCTGCTCATTTTGTTCCACCTGGTTGATTCCTCATCGTTTACATTCCTCACGCGCTGAATCTTTCGCTTGGATATCCTAGCATGACCGACGAGCGGAGCTAAATTACCCAGACAAGAGTAAGTGTTTAGGCCACCATCATCCCGCAAGAACTTAAATGCAGTATCCTTAGGTGGTGGTGGGGGGGAGGGGTGGCAGTTCCCATCTGTCCAAACCATTGGTGCTCCCAACTGTTACATCCTGGTTCCAAACAAACCCCAGTTAGACTCCCGGGTCGCATTCCTGCCCCCCCCCCATGAACTCCTTCTCTCCCCCGACAGCTTCAGCCCCCGCTCTCTCCTTGGCATTCGCACTCTTCCTCACGCTTCTATCCTTTCACAGCCGACGTCATTCCTCCTCCTCTCCTTCCTCCTCTCTCGTTCCTCTCATTCCAACTTCCTCCCTCTTTTTCTGCATTCCACCTACCCTCCCTACTCTCTCTCTCTCTCTCGCACAAACCGACCCCTCCCCCTCCAACCCTTCACAACTACGCCTCCACTCCCATATCAACCCCATCCCAACCCTCCTACCTCAATGTCCTTACCCCCTCCCTCAAGTTCGTGAGTCTCCGTCATGTACTTTAGTAGTGGGCGACGACCCCAACTGTTGGGGTGTGAGTGGCGGTTGGGAGGAGGAGGAATGGGGGACGAAGCGAAGAAGGGGAGTGGGATTAAGGAGCGGGTGGGGAGGGGGCGGACCACCATTTGCCCCATCAATCAACTCCCAACCCCCCCCCCCTGACTCTCTCCCGCTCCCTAACCCTCTCTCTCTTTCTCTCTACTCCCAACGGGCCACTTCCCCTCCCTCCCCCCCACTCTCTCGTGTCCTCACTGTGAAAATCCTCCCTTACCCACCCAACCCCTCTAGTCCTCCTTCCGCTTCCCTCGACTTCCCCCCTTTTGGCCCCCTCCGACTCTCTTCCCAATCGAATTTCGAGTGGGTGAATAATAAAAAAAAAGAAGGGCGAAAACAAAAGAGAGACGAAGGAGTGGTGTGGGAGGGAAGGGAGAAGGAGGTGGGGATGGCTGTCGGGGGAGAGAGAGGGAGAGGGAAAGACTCCAGCCGCCCAAACAATTCCGGACATGATTGGGTCAAAGGCCTCTTAGTTGAGTGCGGTTTTGTGCGACCTGCGCTGCGTGGGAGAGGGGGTAGGTGTGTAGGATGAGGAAAGACGGGGGATGGAGGGGGTGGGGGAGTCGGAGGGGAGGGGGTCAAGTCGATGACCTCCCCTTCGCGGGGTCTTTCAGCCAACTGGTGTCGGTCGGGAAAAGAAGTGTGCAATATGCAGTTAGGTGACGGCGGCGGGCGGAAGGGCCAGTCCTGGGAAGCGCCCGCGGAAAAGTTCGTGCTGTTGTTTTCAGCGTTTTTTTCCGGTTTAAGGTTACGTTACGGGGGAAGAGGGGCCCAGGGCATTGTATCGACTGTCGCACTTTCGTGATATCGCATCGCATTGTCGATCCTCCAAGCACTACGCCGCCGACATGGCGCTGAGATGTCAATTCCGAAAGTACGGCATTACATTTTTGACAACCACAATTCAGGAAATACTGGGGTAATAAAAATCAGAATGAGGATGTAGACATATTGACTTTTTAGTTAGTGCGAAAATCGATCTTTCCAATAACCTGCGTCCAGGGTGAGCACAGAACGGATTGCCGTAAAATAATAACCAATCGCACACATGTTACATAAAGCGAAACAGTTCGTTTACTCAGAACTGTGGATGCATCGATATTTTTGCTAGAGGAATTTGATTTTCATCGCAGCGCTAGCATGAGGTCGATGATTTTTTTTAACATGGTTAGTCGTCGGGATTAGCCATTCAGTGCATCCAGCCATTTCGCGAACAACTTGAATTCGTGAATATTAATCTGATGAAGTCTGTGGCCCGTTTCAGTTACAATTGGAAACAATGGATGGCATTTTATTTCGCTCGACACGCGACAGTTGCACGACGAGCACGCAATCGGACTCGTCCAAAATGTTTGTTAAACGCTCTTCGTTTGACGGATTGAAAACAGAAACACCAAAGCATAGTATGAAACGTGTAGCATCAATGTTTCGATCACAATGAGGTTATCCGCCAGAGATTACCTTTTTGAATGAGGCCACCGTTTTATACATTATGCGAATCTAATTTTAAAGAGTTCTGTGAGTTAACCGCTCCCATTCCACGTTTTTCATGCTCTCTTGTAAAGCTTTTTGCTCGTTAAAAACATTAAAATGTTTCAGGCGGCATTCCTCGATTACGATTCTCAAATTCTCGAGACATATTCAAAGAGAGCCGAGTTATTTAAAAAAAAACTCAAAATAAAACCAGTCCTTAACATTTCTATGACTATTTGGCTGGCTTAATTAATGAATAAATCGTGATAAAATAAGACTAAGGAGCCCCGGAGATACTTAGAGGGGTATTCGACAGAGCCGTGAATGACCCAGAGAGCGATAAGACTCCTGGAGTTGCCAGAATTAACGGAAAGATAATCATGTCACTCGGCGTCAATGCAAAGGATACCCTCTTTGAAATTACCAAAGGTAGCTACGAAAGCGAAAAACTGCTAGAGAGCTTAGAAAAAAGCCTGATGATAGAAATACCGAAGAAACCAAAACAGATAAATGCGAAGAACACCGAACATTGAGCCTGGTTTTTACGCATCGAAAATGCTTGCTCGGATAGTCAGTCGAAGCATAGAAAGGAAGAAATGAGAAGACCTCAGGAAAAAAAGTTTTGGTTTTAGGAAAAACTGAAGAGCAAGAGAGGCAATACTCATCTTGAGGTTATTGGCCGAAAATTGACACACGTAAACAAATCATTTTATGAGGCGTTCGTGCACTAGGGAAGGACTAGGACTATGGCTTGAAAAACAATGCCGAATGGAAAAGGATACCAAGATACTAGAAGCACTTGGAATTGCATACATTGACGAAAGATCCAGCTCCATCACAAGAATCAGGTAACAACCAAGAAAATGAAAACTGGAAGGAAAATAGAAGCAATATTAAAATAAGGAGTCAGATAAGAATAAAACCTCCCGCCAGCACTATTCAACGTATATTCATAACAGGCAATTAAAAAAGCGCAAGAATTTATCAAGGAGTCAACGAAAATTGCAAAGAAATCAACAAGCTCCAGTCTGCAGATTACGTCACAGTAACTGCAGGAATTCGAGAGGACCAGCCAAATATTCTGAATGCCATGAGTCAATTACTTTGTGAAATATAATATGAGCATCATTAAGGAGAAAATTAAAGTCATTGTGTGTGGTAAGGAGAAGTTAAAGACATATCACATTTCGAGGAGTAAAACTAGAACCCTTCATCTTCCTGGACAGCAATATAACTTGGGATGGAAAAAGTTTAATCGCCATCAGGTGAAGAATAGCTCAACCCAAGAAGGCGTAGAGAAACTAGAAGGATTAGAGAAGAACTAGAAGGATTGGATACAGCTTAAGACGAAATGGATTAGTTAGAAACATAATAGAATGGAAATTTGGAGGGAAGGCCGTGCATGGAAGACCAAGAGACCAGTACATTGGGCAAATTAAGAAAGACGTAAAACAGAGAATCTATCGGGGGGTGAGGGATTTATTTATCACTGAATGGAGAGGAACGGAGAAATGGAGTAAACCAAAATTAAGATTTAAGTACCGATGATGATTAACTTTTTAATTCAAATATTACTATCACAATGTCGTTTGATGAAAGGCTCGCGGAAAATTGGATCGCCTTTTTTCAATGCGACACTCATACGCCATTCCAAGGCGTTTTACAAAGTTCGCTGAATGTATTTTTACCCCTGCGGCCGCATAGCGGGAAATTAAGTTATCTATTAATATTTAATGATTTAGTAAGAGTGGAGACTTAATTCACATCCAGATTGTTCAATTTCCTTAAGAAAAATTTCTTAGTAAAATTTGGTACCATGTACAAGCCCTATCTGAAAGATAAATATTTGTAATCACTCCAGCCCTTGAATGAGTAATTTTAAGGCATAATGTGATACAATTTTGTTAGATGAGTTAAGGATTAGGATTACAGAGAATGCGAGTATTTAACAGCAAGCAGAACATTATACCTCTCTAGGAAGTAATTTTGACGGAGATTGTCAACCTAAGAGGGAAGCTAAAAGAAAGAATGCCTTATGAAAATATACTTTTACGAAGAGGAGAGAGTTGATGGAAGGTACCCGTGTAAGGATCAGTAAGAAGTTTGGAATGCCATGTTGATTTATCTCGTTCCGATATTTGTTCGTTTAGGGAAGAGTATAAGCGTGGATTGGATACTTTTAAGGTGCGGGTGTGAAAGAGGATGGAAAAGGTAAAATCGAGGAAAGAAAATAAACTAAAATACTAGGTATGGACCCGAAGAAGAAATTTTTATTGAGGGAAATTAAACGGAGATTTGGGGAGCAGACCTAGGGTATTTTAATTGACGATGCACCGTTTAATATTGCAAAAGATGTAAGAATTTAAGGCAGGAAAGGTGAGGCGTGGGAACAAAAAGAATGCGTAAGTTGGACGGACTGACTAAAAGTAGAAAATACGTTGAATTGAATAAGGGTCTATTCGGTGGGGAGCGTTGCGTTTGCCGCGTCACGTGAGACTTACAGGTATGTAGAGGTGGCTGTTGTATTTTCCAATTCAAAATCTACTTTAACCGACTGACTACTATAAATAAAAATAAAGTTGCAGATTTTGCGTATATTTTCACTTTTCTCTAACGGTGGTGGACATATGTATTGAAAAGTCATCGACTTTTCTGTTTTTGAATAATCACTTATATTATTTCAATAACAGGGATTTGAAATGAAACGACATCATGAGATACAATAAATGACCGAATTACAATGGATTAAATATATTCAAAGTAGGGGCATGGGAAGAAGTGACTAGGGTAACATTATGAAGGAGGTTGTCCCTCATTATTCATCGTAAGAATTTTAGACGGGGAGTTTTGATAATTTGAAATACAATATTAACTTACTATATCGGAGGAAAAGTCAAAAATATAATACAATCGACAAGAATTTTAAAATTCCACCCTGTATTACAACTTTCAGTCATAGAATAACTAGAATTTTTACTGGAAGGGTAATTTGTGGGACGATTACTTTAACATATTTATCAAGTTTCAAAGAAAGAATTCAACCCTGGTGATTTTTATTTTTAAACAGATGATCGTGTATTTCACTACAAGTTTGAACTTCAATGTGTTTAGGTCTCTATAAACATTAATGATAAGTAAAGAAATATTTTCATAAATACTTTCTCGAAAAAATATGCATACACGTAACTGCTATTGTTTTATTCATCGTTCTCAGGTTGACCTTATCAAAGACTTTATAGTGTACTGTATCCAACTAGTTTATTGGCTATTCATTCATAAAATCTACCAAGATTAGGTCCAGCACTGCTTCATTCTGTTTATACAAGGAACAGCTACAAATAACCGAGAAAATGAACGGTAGATTGGGAGCATATATTATTTAAATAAGGCGATTAGCAAGCAAACGAAGAATTATTGGAAAGCCTAACCTAGACATAAAACACAATATTGGGTCAATCATTTAGCATATTTCGCGTAAATCTATTTGAAAGTCATTTGATGCACCGCCATATTAACTGTTTCCATCACAATTGTAAATTTATTTCTTCAAAGGACAATAATCATATCGAGGAATGCATATCCATTTGTAATTTTCATTAGTACATATTTACAAATCTCGTTGAAAGAAAACACTGAGGGACTTTTCAATTAGGCTTACTCATCTGGAAAAATTAACACAGTCAAATGGACCTATTTAGCCTTATAACTGCATTAAATTGTTGAGTGTTGACTTTATATTAGCATCAGAGAAGTATACAAAACTTTAAAAAAATGCTGATATAATTTATTCTATGCATAATGCATTTCAGCTTAAGTCAAGTAATGCTTTGAAAGAACATGTGACATTTGATTGGCCCCCAAATGCTTATGTTTTGATGAAAATACTAGTGGAAATAGGCACTGTGTACTGCTTCCGGAGAATATAAATTTGGAATCTTATTATTATTAAATTTTAATGTATCGATTAAGATGCGTTGTTTATGTTTTACCATACCCTAATTTACGAAGTAATGGTGTCTACTCAGATGAGGACTTTTTGTTGAAAATCTGCCACCACACCATACATATTAATTTAAACCAAACAGGATTTTTTTGTGTTCCTTGAAATATAACCATTTAGACTCCTGACCTATATGGCACTGAAATGCAACAGATGTCACGGCCAATACATGAGCTTGACATCTTCCCGGCTTGCGAAACTCAAGGAATACATATCGTTGGGAACTCGCCAAAATAGTTCAAGGGTTTTGAGTAAGCATGGGGAAGGATTTAATCTCTATGATTCAACAGGTGTGGTTTGAGAGGGCAATTAGTATTATTTTAAAATTAAATTGTAAACATAATAACTATAAAATGACAGTTAACACAGATATTTGAGCTGTATAGGGAGTACACATCGGACCACTTACTTTACCTTGGAAGTAGAAGTTTATAGATATTTTCACACTAATTCATGCAATAACCATAAAAAGTGACTGATGTACGTTATTAACGTCATGAACATTATGGCACCATGAAAAAAATACAATTACTCTCATTGAATCAATTTTCATCCATTAGCATTTTGGTCTTTTAGCATTGGCTATGAGAATAAGAGGGATACTTTTAAGAATGGGCTTACAGTTTATTTCTAGAAATTGAACAATTATTCCTCAAGTATTATCTTCCCTGGGAAACCACCCTTGGACACAACCTCCGTAAAAATAACTTCATCTTCGTGCGAATGCAAACACTGAAATTAAACAATCGAATAAGCATCAGGATTAATTGATTTAAATAGGCCTTTGCTTCGAGTAGTGACTCTAAACATGGAGAGGGTAATAGAAAACGGACACACCTCCCGAGCACTCCATTCGTCTTGAGGACTCTTAAAGGAAATTAATTCTGCTCAGGTTCGACGATAACTCACCGGGGTTGTAGGAAAGAGGCTGTTATAGCCCTTAAGAAAAATACCCTCATGCTCAGGTGAAGCAAACGGCGATTTCCTCGCATTAAGAACCAGCCAAGATTACTCATTATCACCGTCCCCTTCACCACGTCTTCAAAAGACTACACACACCAGTTAAAGAGGAAATCAACTTGTCCGGCAAACACCCGATCCATCCCAATAAGCCACCCTCCGTTTGCCACCCTTTAAAACGCTTCTGCTTAGTCTCCCCCTCCGCGCCTTCCTTCTATGGTGCTCCCGCTGACGCCTCCGCACAACCAACATCTTCCACGTTTAATGCCACAGCCATAATCTTTCAGCCACAATTACGAGGGCCCAGCGCGCACACCAACGCCTGTCCATACACACAATTCCTGGTCACTCCTCAGCCTCCCTCTCCTTCACGTGTACACTCGCAAGAACCTTCCCACTTCCACCGGCTCCAAACGCAGCAGGACTTGTGAACGTGGAGATCCCCTCGGATCTAAGGTTGGCCGGAGAGAACCAAGCATGAGAGGAGATGGATTTGTTAGCTTGAAAAACTAACCCTGACGCGACTATAAATGTGCGCTTTGATAACAAAAAGTCCATTCCCACGATCCGACTCGCTAATTATTCCAGAGTAATTTCCATTTTTCTCAACAATGCCTACATTATTTGCTTCGAAATGGAATAAGTTCAAATGTTCGAAATTGAGGGATGCTATTTACTCCTAATTTATTAATTTCCCGAATACTCCAGGTTTTCCAGAAATAAATATACACATCCAGCTTTCAATTACATTTACAAGTTCCTTATATTTGTACCTTGAATGGCAACGAACGCATGGTGAAATGTCTTAGTAGGTGCTTAGGTCAGTAAAATGTACTAATCCTAACATTTTTTAAGTTAATAGATTAACAATCTAGTGATATGATACCATTGCCATCCAAACGACTTCATATACTATCGAAAATTGGATTGCTCAATTTACTGGTGGCCAAAATGACATTAGGTAATTAAATATTTGTTTTTTTTCCTTAACCATTCATGTTCCAGAATTCATCCCAAGTAATTAAATTGCGTTTGAGGTTCCTTTAGTAATGATAAGCATGAGACAGGTGGTGCCAGATCACCAGACATTAGAGTAATTCGAGATCATTAGATTTGGACTTGAATTTCTTTTCAGAAGGTACGATTGATCGTGCGTTATATCTCTAAATGTTCACCTATATTGACATGTACTCGAAGCCGCCAGGAGGGCGTGTGGTAGTAGTTCTTAGGTAACCAGCCATTAGAGCAATCGAACATTTTTATATTAAAAGCAAAGTTTAATGACTGAGTCAAACACAGCCATAATTGCACGATGAATATAGACATGAACGTAAACACGTGGCAGGTCGCCATTGCTACACTCTTCGTAGGTCCATCTTTCCTCACCCCGACCCCGAAGAGGAACTAATTGCTAAAACGGGAATTCCGGATCGCTTTTGTTATGTCATATTTTATATCATTATTATCAATATTTCTTCTTTATCTGTTACGATCGTGGAATAAAAACCTTTAAAATTGTAAATTGAAATGTATTCGCACTCGCTTTAAAACTCGTTCGAGATTTAACTAATATTCTTGAATAAATGATGGAGATCGGGTTGGTGAGATAAATTGCAAGCTGGATATCCATCCCGGGGTCTCGAGTTCGAATTCCGGCAGTGGCAGAATTTTTCAGTGATATCCCGATCCCAATTTAGGGTGGAGAGTGGAGCAACGAGCAGAGCACTTTGAGTAGAACACGCCGTCCATCGGATGGGACGTTAACTGTGGCCTCCTTGGCGCCATTCGTTAAACATGAGCTGATACCGACGCCGGGTTTCCCTCCTCCCTTACTCCATTCCCTGAACATCCCACCCAACATGATTACCCAAAATTATTAGGGTCGCCTACCTTAATAACTACCATTATTATCAACTGAAGAGATGGCGGCTAATGCGAGCGTGTTTAGAAATATATAATATTAAAATGAACACGTGAATCATAAAACAATGCTAAGCCTCTCTTTGTAATATCTGGTAGCTTGTCAACAAGTTATTACAAACCTATTTCCCTCACATCCGTTTTATGCAAGATCATGGAACATATAGTTGCTAGTTCATTCGTGAGACACCTCGCTAGTCATAATTTACTAATGAAAAATCAGAACGGTTTCCGAAAGGGCAGATACTGCGAAACAAAACTTGCGCATTTGTTCATGGCATCCTTAGTTCGGAAGAGAGTTTCAGTGGACGCAGTTTTTCTAGATTTTAAGAAAGACTTCGACAAAGTATTTCATAGTAAATTACTAACAAAGCTAGAGCCATATGGCATGTATAAAAATATCCTGGGTTGGATTAAAGACTTTTTGAATGGCAGGGTACAAATAGTAGTCCTAAATGAAGTTAGCTAATATGCAGTAGAAGTCACTTCGGGTGTTCCTCAGGGAAGTGTTATCGGACCTCTTTTAATCCTTTACGTTAACGACTTTTACTCCGTAGTCACTAATAAGATATGTTTAGTTGATGACGATGCAGTGGTTTAGAGAAGTATCCGTAATCCTGAGGACATAACAGCTTTATCAGATGACCTTAATGCTATACAACACTGGTGCGACACTTGGCAATTAGAATTAAACTTAAAAAAGTGCGCAGTGATAAATTTTGGAAATAGAGCAGTTCCCTCCCGAACGTCTACTGCGTCGGGAACACCGAAATGGATTGTGCAGGCTCGATTAAAAATATAGGCGCTACTCTCGCTCACGACCTCTCCTGGGTGAAGCACATACAGGGAATATTTGGACAAAGGGACCAAAAATTATGATTGATTAGAAGAGTACTGGGTAAATGTGATGGAAAGGTTAAAGAGAAATGCTATCTTTCGCTGGTTTGGCCTGTCTCATTTAGAGTGGATGGGATCCTCATGAATGTCGATTAATTGCCAAATTGGATCGCATGCAGTGTAGAGGAGCTAGATTAGTAAAACGTAGGAATGGTAAACTGAGTTGCGTATGAAAAATATGACAGGAGCTCGTTCTACGGTAGACAAGATAATGTCTATGAAAATAGAGAGATTAGGTGAAGACAGATTTAATAAGTAATTTTTTCCACGAATCATAAGGGATCAGAACAACGTTGACCGACCGTGGTAGAGGTTAGAATTTTCGGGTCAAAATTAGCCTGGTGTATACTCACCCTCTGCCACACACCCTGGGTGGCTTGCAGGGTACTGAAATATACTATAAAATATTAAATATTTAGTCTAATACGCCAATATTTGTGCGATACACACAGGTATGTATGTTTGCGTGTGCGCGAGTGCTTCTGAACAACTATTTATTCAAAAATATACATATATGAACACATTTTTACATGTATGGCTGGTTCCCTCATGTCGTCGCTACAGGTCCTGGCGAGATATATTTTGGATGAAATTGCAGTACATTTGCTTTGATAAATCTCAACAATCTAATCTTGAGGAACGAACAAAAGAAAGAAGGGTACAAAGCATTTCTCAAGTTATAAACTTTCGCTATTTTCAGCCGGTAATAGATTTCCTATCAGGGACGCGCTGTGAGTAAGAGATCTGGGGCACGAGTGGCAAACCAACCAACCCATTCGGTGCACTGGCTTGTTCATCACGCGAGAAATATATCGATATTTGTTCTAAATTTCCGAAGATAATTTAAACCTCGATTTTACGAGTGTCGTACTTCTTCTCTTGTATCACAAAGAATTGATAAAATAGAAATGGGAACTCAGATGAAATATACCAACAAAGACAATGTACCTATACCCTGTGAATCTGTACCTTTACAAGGGGGATATTTATGAGTAGATGAAGTTCTATCTAGTACCCTGAACTCTACACCGACTCCTATCACCCGCATCCGCTTCGTACAACTCGATCTTTTCTTTCTCCGCTCGCTCGTATCATTCATCTCGTCTCCTCTGTACCGAACCATTTCTTCCCCTCTCGCTATCTCCGATCTGTCTAATAGAGTATGCGATCTTTCGATCCCTCCAGGAAGTGAATCTCTCGTCCAACTCTCCGGAGAACGCCGGGACGACCACGCTCCACCGCCTGCAGCAGAGGAACGACAAATATTCCGCCGCGTCCCGATGTGCCCTAACCGGCAGATTCAGGGGGAACACCACGCACTAGGGTTGCCACCTGTCGGACCGCCCTGAATTTCCTCGAAACGGAAGGTCAGAGCCAGGAAATCGCTGTCATGGACACCAATAATTTCGACAAGGAGGTAAGACTTCAAAAAAGTAACTCATATTGTGTCTCGTCAAAACAAAAAAAATCATACACAAAACCTTATGTAAATTCAAAATCAAAATGCTATTCAAATATTTAGAACATAAACCTAAATCATTTTTGTTTTGTGTTAAGGTAACGCAAGAAACAATGTACCATCTCAAACGGCAGCAAATGACGAAGTTGTTACTGAGATCGTAAAAAACGACCAGCGTCCTAAGCAATTTTTTAACGCATGCACGAAAAATATTATTACGAGAAAGTAGCTCCTCACACACATTTTCGGAGAGTATTGACAGCATATTCTCCCGTACGAGTATGCTCACGACAACGCAAATTAAAATATTAGGCAAGGTAATCAAGTAAAATCTAGTGTAAGGAACGTGGCTTTCCAAAAGATTCCAGTTCTACCTCCGAGAATTTAAGAATTCATCTATAATACAATCCCTGTACGGATCCGTACCCAGGACTGCGTGGAAGTGATTTTATCATTTTGCGCGTACCTTGGCCTAATTTCAAGTGTGTACTGTATTTCATTCCTTTAAAAGTGAAAACTTGGAAGAAAATCAGTATCATTTATACTTATGCATAGGATTTTAATTCGTATAGCTCTGAGGTTTGAACGATAGGAGTAGTGGAAGCAATGAATAAATTTTGCTATGGAAGATTGATGAAAATGAGATAGATAATTAGAGGAGATCTACATCAACACAGCCTCCCGCAAGGTTGCGTGGCCGGTGATGTTCGGAAACTAGCCACGCCCAAATATAAGCTCAGACATGCACATTGACGTAGCAACACATAAGCAGCCGAACGATTACAATCATACATTCGAGCATACATTACATGCATGCCTATATCGTCTGTCCGGGTAGTATGAAGCAAGGAATTATTTTGAGAAAAATAGCCTACTTAGAACAATGACGCCTTAGTCTCCTTCGAAGTACTCCCATTGGGACCTCACACACTTATCCCAGCGTCTCTTTCACTTTTCAAAACAACCGTCAAAGTCCTTTTTCGGAATGGCCATTCGCCGTCTCGGCGCATTCTCCTTTATCTCGTCAACCAACTGTTGGGAAGAATGGGTTTTTGGGAAGGAATTTTTTCAGGGTCATAGCCGTAGACCCAACAATTATCTCCAGTTATGACTTTGTTTTGAAAGCATGGGTCATCGTTTGCGGCTTGGAGTAAGCCCCTTGCAATTGCAGCACGAAATTCTTGACGTTAATGAGAGTGAAGAGAGTGCGACGATGCAGCTGATGGCCATTCCGAAAAAGGAATTTTCCGATTTTTTTGAAAAATGAAGGAGACGCTGGGATAAGTGTTTGAGGCCCTAAGGGGGAGCACTCCGAAGGGGACTATGACCTCATTGTTCTACAAAGGCTATTTTTCTCAAAATATTGCATGACTGGACCCTTACCGGACAGACCCCGTACCCATTGGTATCTTTGACTAAATCATTAAATTTAGGCCATTCAGTAATACTATTCGGTTCTTGGGTTGGATTTGGTTAATCACATTAGTTGATCCTGTGATTATTAATCCTTTCCCTGATTTCAGAATATCATGAATAAAAAGGCCCAATTGCATCATGATCTGCCTTCTCCGAAGGGCCCAAAACACGCAACTCATGCTCAAAGCGAGATCTAACCAGCGTAAATAAGATCTCTTTGACCTTTCTATTTTTTAACCCAAATTTTTATTTATAACCCTAGTTTCCACGTTTGCACTAATGGCTGGCGGCTGGGTACCTTCCATCACACCAACTTGCGGTGGCTTGAGCGGTTTGGCGTCGAAGTAGATGCTGTGTTCTTCATGCAGCTCATCAGAGGTTTTAACGTGCTTTCCTTACGTAAAATCCGATGTTGGAATGACACATAAGTATTTTAATTGGTCCGACGTTCTTATTCTGTAGATGTAAGTAGGGGGGTGAAGATTTATTTCCCCCTAAAATTGTTCACTGCATATAGTATTTTCCAGAGTTCATTGGAAACTCACTCCTGAGACCAAGGATTAATATTGTTGAGTTCGTTAGATAGGACCTTGCAGTTCGATTTGCTCCTTTATAACGTTGTGGATGACCGTATCGCCGGCAATTAATCTGACTCCATTTGTTATTGTGCAATGAATGGTGTTACTATAAATGAGATAATATACAAAAACAAGGTAAAATATAATTAAAGAACTGCTGCGGCTAGATGATTTCCTGAAGCTGATATTATAAGAGGTAAAGAATTTTGGAGGAAGATCAAAAATGGATTGCGAGAAGCAAAAGAATTATGATGGAAGATATAAGCATATTTGATTACTGATTAATGAAGATCGAATAAATTGAGATTCTAGCGGTGATCAAATGCTTCGTAAAGAAAGGTATGAAGGCAAAGGAAATCCATACCGACTCTTAGAGCACTCCAACAGACTCTACTCCTTCATATTCAATTGTTGGCAAATGGACAAACGAGTTTAAGTTTGGTCAGGACAGCTTAGATGATGATGGATCAGGTCATGAAGGATCGCCGACTGAAAGTGAGAGAAATCGCTCAAGCCGAAGGGGCTTCATCTGAACGGACATATCACATGTTAATAGTGGAATGGATATGAGGAAATTATCTGCTAGATATATACGGTTCCGCGACTCTGGACGCAGAATCGCAAACGCATCAGAATGGAAATTTCCGAAAATTGTTTGACCTGTTTGAAGAGCAACCAAATAGATGTTCCGTGCCGGCTTGTGACCACAGATGATAGACCAAACAAGAGCCAAGGTGGGACTCAAAATTACTGGCGGGAAAAGGCAACGGGGAAAGATTCGCCACGGCCATTGAAAGTAAACCATGCGATGAAGGAGAAATGAGCACCAGAGAGAGATGGGATGAACTAAAGAGGGCAATCGCTGAAATTGCAGATGAGTAACTGGTGAGAAAGAGAGCCGACACGAAGAAACCATGGATCACAACAGAGATAAGGAAACTAATAGAAGAAATAAGAAAATACAGGAATGCCAGGAATGGCGATGAGGAAATGCTCTACAAGAAGCTTTAGAACCAAGTAAACCAAGAATGCAAAAAGGCTAGGGAGAATTGGACAGAAGGCTGCTGCGAGGAAATCAACGAAAATACGAAGAAGGGTAATACCGATACGGCATACAAACTGGTGAAGAAACATTTCGGAGAAAGGAAAATGAAAAGCAACACCATTAGGGATGTACACGGAGAGATACTGATAGAAGGTGGGATATTGGCAATAGATGGAAGCAATAAATCGAAGAACTCTACCTAGATCCGAGACCCATGGGAGAAAGCCTGGGGACGGACTTGAGTGAAACGGAGGACGAAGACCACGGCCCATACATATTGAGGAGCGAATTCAATAGAGCAGTAAAAAACTTTAAGAAAACCAAAGCTCCTGAAGAAGACAAAATCGATGGAGACATCATCAAGGCACTCGGCAACAAAGCCAAGGACAATCTGTATGGAATAATCACAGATAGCTACAAAGACGGAAGACTTAATGAAGACTTTGAAAGGAGTGAGATGAACGCGATACCAAAGAAGACGAGGACAGAGAAATGTGAGGAAAACCGAAGTTTGAGCCTTGTACCACATGCATCAAAAATACTTACGCGAATAATAAGTCGAAGGATGGAAAGGAAAATTGAAGATTACCTATCGGAAAACAAATTTGGCCTTAGGAAGAAGAGATGAACCAGGGAAGCCATACTCAGTCTGAGAATCATGATAGAGAAAACAAATCATATGAACAAGCAACTGTATATGGCATTCTTAGACTTGGAGAAAGCCTTCGACAATGTGGAGTGGAACAAGATTTTTGGACTGCTGGAAAAAATTGGAATAGATTACAACGACAGAGGAATAATCTAGAATCTAAGAATAATCAGCTAGCTATACAAGAAGCAAGTAGCCAACATACGAATGAGAGATGGAAGCCATATAGAGGCTAAAATTAACAAAGGAGTTAGACAAGGATGCAACCTCTCACCTGCATTTTTCAACATGTACCTGGAGGAGGCTCTAAGAGAAGTGCAAGGCATCGGATTAAACGGAATTAGGACCAATGGAGAAGAGGTAAGCATGTTACGCTTCGCCGACGATATTGCAATGATAGCAGAAAACCAGGAGGACCTTCTAAGGTCACTAAATGTATTAGATCAGGTTCAACAAAGATATAACATGAACATAAACAGACGAAGACTAAAATCCTAGTATGTGGAAGACAGAAGCGGAATACAGTAGTCACACAGGAAGGACAAATATTAAAGCAAGTGGATTCTTTCACCTATCTCGGAAGTATCGTCACTTGGGACGGAAGAAGTACCACAGAAATCATGCAAAGAATAGCTTCAGCTAAGATAGCATTCACAATGGCAATACAGCTGCTGTGTTCAAAGAAGATAGAACTACAGACAAGGAAACAATACGTTAACACATTCGTATGGAGCGTGGCACTCTATGGATCAAAAGCATGGGCCATCGGAAAAATAGACTAGAAAAGACTAGAAGCCTTCGAAGCCTGGAAATGGAGGATGATGCTTAAGATCAAATGGACGGATAAAATAAGAAATGAAGAAGTATACAGAAGAATAGACGAAAAATATTTCTTATGGAACTCCATAGGGAAAAGAAGAACCAGATGGAATTGGCTACACCCTGAGGCACAATGGATTCGTGAAGATTATAATATGTGTAAAAATAGAGGGAAAAGTCCCAAGAGGAAGCCCAAGGGATAAATACATGGGGCAAATAAAGAAGAAGGTTCACTGCAAAAAATACCAGGATGTTAGCCAATTAGCATCGAATAGGGTAGGATGGAGGGCTGCAGTCAACCAATCTTAGGATTGAACGACCAATGATGATGACAATACCACAGAGACAAAACAGCACGCAAAGCAGTAGAAAAGTTGATTAAACACCACCAAAGAAAGCCAAGGCAATATGGTCGGCCGGTAAGGAGATGGCTTCAGTTTTCTGGGATGCGAAAAGGATTCTGATGATAGGTTTTCTTTCCACTGGTCAAACAATTACTGTAAAATACTACGCTAACGTCCTGTAACAACCACATCAAAAAACACGAAAAAAGGCCAGATTTGGCAAGGAAGAAAGTCATCTTTCGTCTAAACAATTCATGCCCACACACAAGTGCTATTGCCATGGCAAAAATACGTGAACTAAGATACGTATTGCTGCCACACTCACCTCATTCGCCTGGATTGGCTCCATCAGATTTCCATCTCTTCCCCAAGCTCAAAATTTTTCCCGATGGAAGGAGGTTCTCTTCAAACAAAGATCTAACAGCCTAAACAGACGAGTATTTTGCAGGCCTGAAGGGATCTGATTTTCGAGATGGGATCAAGACATTGGAACATCGCTGGACCAAGTTTATTAGTGTACAGGGTGTTTGCATGGAAAAATGAAAACGTTTCACTGAGGTAAGTGCTTTATTTCTATTCCATTCCGAGTAATTTCCAAATTTCCCTTGTATTAAGAAATGAAAAAAATTGTAGGTGAGAGACATACGCTTGTAGAGCTGCTACAGACCAATGTTCGGATTGATAGTCTATGATGATGATGATGGTTGAGCGGAACAGAGGTTGATTCCAGTAACAATTTCGGGCTACCTTTTATCCTCCTTTCTGAATTCCTAGGTTCTATTCATCCAAATACGACAAGAATCGAAACCAAAGTATAAAGCAATAAATGAACTCAATTAATAGTGATGAATGCTACATTGACCTTATCTAATTACTATCTCATTCTCACCGTTTATCGGGGCACCAAAATAATATCCCTGAAGCTCAGTTCTAGTATCATTAAAGAATTGAACGCCAGATGACGCAACCAAGCAGCCTTGGTTAAATTATGACTCCGCGATTCTGGCAGGTTACTGACCTACCTGAAACCATTGTGTGGAGCTTTTCCGACGAACGCGGTCTGGCTCGTTTATAAAGCTTACGATTAGGACCTCGTGACATACGTTCCGCCGAATGTGATCATTCTTGATATGTTACAAAAATATAGTCTCCTGCACCATAATTTAACCAGAATAAAAATGTCATCGCTCTTCCTTCTATAGCGTTTTAATTACTATAAGAAACCTCTAACGGAGAGTTGTGGCAGAAAATGCCACACTCTTCACGGAAGTTCCTTAAATTAAGCAGCCAATTGTTGTTGAAGATTCAAGTAATATAATATAAAACATAATATCGTAAATATGTGAACAGACAAATTACCAAGGTGAAAATCCGATGGGGACCCAATTTATTATGAAAGGGGATTCAAAGGAAGGAGTGTTTCCAGAAACAGTAATAATTTATTCGATAATAAATTTTCGCTCATTCGCTTATCGCTGAAAAACAAGTCATAAAACTAAGAGCTTTTGGCACACATTTGGTGCGGGGTCATAATGATGAAATCCCTCATCGTACGTTGACTGAGCCGAATAAGTCATTGGAAACGGTGCTGGGCCTTAACACACTACTATGCTTCCCAGTGGCCGTTGCCTGCGCTATTCTATAGTTCTGTGACACAGATAGTCTCAGTAATTAAATATAGTGACGACTCCTGCTGCCTTCTCGCTTCATCTACATCTGCACAATACCCCGCAAGCCACCTCAAGTGCGTGTGGTGGGTGGTGTTAGAGCACGAGCCATTATCGCACAAACCTTTGTCCATACATGCAATGGAGTATATCTATATTTGCTTGTATACGCAAACATTCCTATCCATGTACATTAAAACATACACGCCTTATTTATCTTTTATTCTTCAATTACATTTATTCTGTTTTTATACTTTTTTTTAGTTGTTTCTTGTTTGATTAAATTGAATCACCAAAGTGTAGTCTTTAGGTAAATATACTCGGGTTTCTACTAGTTTGTTTGCTTCGTCCACAGCTGACATACGAGTAGAAACAGCATCAACTTCATATATTAATATATTTAGCAATAGAAACCACGTCAGTTTCCACTGCTTTCATTTTCTGTGTAGTCATCAATTTGAGTTAGCTGATGAATACTTACTAACAGGGTTTAAGTGATACCACTATAGATTCGAGTTTATCTTCATAAAATTCTGGAATTCATATTAGGTCCAGCAATTCAAGCCAACGGCTGAAGGACGCATCCAAGCTCCTCTACTGTCCCGGCCGCGCTTTTCGTACAGACTAGCCCAATCCTGGCGCCCCGTGTATACAGTCCATACAGTCCCTTGCACGTACGTCCATCCTATTTTCTCTACCGGATCCACAAGCAGCCCCAATTACTCGACCATCCAAAATGGCTCCTGTGAACTCAACGGCCGTGCGCCTCAGACAATAACTGCGATTGGACCTTAATCAACACTAATACTACGGTTTCAATTTGGTCTCGATTAAGCTGTTTAGCGCGCCTCTCTCCTCCCAGGTATCCCACTCAATTCATTACGCCATTACACTGGCCCCTTCACCTTGCCTCCCTCCGCCCCCAACATACTCTCCAGGAACAACCTCCCCATACTCGCAAACCACCCTCCCCCCTTCAACTCCCCACATCTGCATTTTGCCATAATCTTTCCACGCCTACTCCCACCTCTCCCCCTCTTCACACCCGACCCCCAACACACAAACGCAAAGAGTTCGGCGCCCCCTTCCCTCGAGCCCACCACACATCGCCGGGGTCGTCGCATCCAAACCACCTCAACACAGACCGGCATCCGTCCACACTCCCTCCTCCCCCTCCCGCCTTAAACTCGTCCTCCTCCACCTCCCTCACCTTAAAGTCCTCTTTCCAGTCCATCCCCCTCATCTTCTCTCTCTCTATCTCTCTCGCTCTCTCTCCTCTTCCTCCCCAGTCCCCTTCCTCGCCCCATTATTCCTTCAAACCTCCGGGCCGCAAACCTGTTGTGGCGGTCCTCTGCCCTCTCTTTCTTTCTCCATCTCTCTCTTCCTCTCTCTATCCATCCGCTGGGGATGAGAAGGAACGGAATCGGCAACAAGCGAGCCGGGGTTAGGGGGAGGTACGTGCAGGGTGGAGGAGGTGGTGGAGGAGACGCCGCCGTTCCACTTGGACCGGTCTCATCACTCTCCACTGGGAGAAGGGGGGGGACGGGGAAGGGAGGAATGGTGAGGGGGGAAGGGTCTCGGGAGGCCCTCTTCGCGGTGGCGGCGAAGTGGCGGGGGCAAGGAGACGTGGCATCCTACGCGCCGCGCGTAGAAGCCGCCCGCCTCGAGTGCCACCCCCCAAACGCAAACGTATATCTCTCACGCCTATCCCTCCCCCCCCCCTCCCACGCCCCGCAACCCGCGTACTCCCTCCTAACTACGACGGCGGCGTCCTCCTTAGACAACGCCGACTCTCTCTCTCCCTCCCCCATTCTCCTCGCCGCACGACGGTCCCTCCCCCGCCCAACAACGCCAATAAGGCCCCGGACCCCACCCTCCTCCATACTCGGAAACCAAAGAGTTCGATTTTCCGATCGACACACACTAACACTTGCGCCAGGGTGCTGGGGGTCGCGGGGGGAGGGGGGCAGGAAGGGGCGAGCAAGGATGGAGGAGTGGGCGGGTTTTTGCGAGGGCGGCCGAACATAGGGCCACGAAAGATGACGATACATTGGCATTACGAATATATGCGGTCCATATCGGCGAGAAGGATTCAACTGAGGGTCAATTAATTATAACACTAGGAACACAAAAGATAGACTATATATTCTACGACCGATTGTGACATGAGATACGTAAAATACGTCGGTGACATACGCCGATGGCGTTTTGTCCGTCGGACAAGCAACTCATATACACACAAACATTGATTTACACGCTCGATTAAGCTATGAGCATCAGTGAAGAGATCGCCTCTCAAATAAAAAAAATGACTACCGCCATTGATGGAACTGCCGACATCCCTGGCATAAATCGCCATTCCGATACATACGGGTTAATATCACCATAACCTCTGTTTGATTATTACTATATCTGGGAGTCAATATGGGGAATGGAATATCGCATCCCTCCCTCCTCAAATGGGCGGAGGAAGACGAGGGAGTCATGGGGTTGGAGGCGTTGAGGAAGGAGGAAGTAAGGAGGAAGGAGGCGGGGGAGGATGGAAGAGGAAGGCCATTCATCTCCCACGGGGCCGAGACCCTTAGAAGGGAGGGAAACACCTGCCGTAAGCGGCCGGCAATCGATCGAAAAGGGTGGGGGAGATAGGGTTGCGGGGGAGGGGGGAGGATATAGGAGCGGCCCTGGACGCGTATGGAACTCGAGGAGGGATCCGTCGAGCTGGGCTCAAAGGGGTGTGGAGTGGGCGCGGGTGGGTGGGATGGTCGGTTTGGGGAGGGAGGTGGGACGGAGGGGGTGTGGAGGAGGAGGTGGAGGGATATGGATAAGGGGGGAGAGGGTATGTTGTTGTGAGGGTCGTGCACTGAGGGAGTTAAGGGGAGAGAGAGGGAGGGGTTCTGGGAGACTCGGATGTGTCGAGGAGGAGAAGAAGGGTGGGATGGCTGACAGTCAAGACGGAAGAACGACTTAATTCGGGAGAAAATGAGGTGGAAGGAGTCGAGGAGGAAGTATATTGGCGGTGGCATTTTGGTCTCTTACTCCTCCGACAGAGAGATTATATTTTCCGTGCTTTTATGCGACTAAAGAAATCGTCAAGCGACTCAGGCATTTAATTTGAGAAAGTCCGTCAAAGGAAGAAACTTACCAAAAACAATATAGGTAAATTCAACGCGAAATATTTTCTCACAACACTCCGAGGGCCTAAAATAAAAATTAATATAAGTTAAAAATAATAGAATATTTTTTCTGACCAAGTAATTAAAACTGGTACACAGGAAGCGCATAGAAATGTAGCATGAAAATTCCAACAAGTTGCTGAGCACAAATTACTTCACACGCACAAGATTAAAGAGGCACTACATGGCTTATTCGGGATTCCGATCAAATGTGTTGCAATGTTATATGTATATATGTATGCATATGTATGTATGTATATATATATATATATATATATATATATATATATATATATATATATATATATATATATATATATATCCCTCCCCGGACTACAACCTTGACGTGGTGGAAGGGCTTGTGCGTTCCAATGACCCCTAGAGCTGTGCTGGCGGGAGTAATAATTATTGCTCCTGGTAGGGTCACCCATGCCAGATAGGTCGAAGGTTAGGAGCCAGACGAAAGGTAGTCCTCGCAGCGTCTGTTCCTGTTCCTATATGTATATATATATATATATATATATATATATATATATATATATATATATATATATATATATATATATGTATACATATGTATATATATATATTTATACCTGTATATGTGTATATATATATATATATATATTTATACACATACATATATATATATATATACACATACATACATACATGTATATATATATATATATATATATCCCAGAAAGATCTGATAAAAATCGCAGAATTCGGGTGAAGCTAAAGATGCCCAGAAGCGTCTCCGGGAATCGAATCCGGGCCCTCTGGTCATTTGCCAATTCTCTACACTTTGGATTATCACGTCCCTTCAACAATATACAGTTTCACGTCAAATTAATACAACCATATATATATATATATCTTCGAAATGGAACGCTCTTCGGCGACGCACAAACATATAAAAACAAAGATGAAGATTTTTAAAACATAGAAACACAGAGAAAGGACACTGACATCTGTAGTTTTGACGTTTCGACGGAATGACCGTCGTCATCAGAATAACGTTAGTGGGCTTGGTTCAGACCGGGGGGTTTAAATGACTGGGACACCCAGATAGGCCCCACCTCGCGGGTTCTCACTTCTATGATACTTGCAGATTTGGGAAGTGTTTCAATCACTGAAACGGAGAAGCAGTCATTGTGGGAAGCAGAGTGAGTAGGGATGGGATAATTAAGGAAGGTAGGAAATTTGGTGGAATAGCGGTGGTTATTCATGTGGAGGGAAAGGGTGGCCGTGCATTCGCCCACGTAGAAGTCAGGGCAGAAGTTACAGCAGAGGCGATAAAGAATGTTTATTGAGGTGCAGGTGGCGTCAGGTTGGGAGATGGCAGTAAGGGAGGTGGAAGGTTTTAGAAGGTGGCAGCATTTGCAGCATGGGCGTGCGTGTGTGTGTGTGTGTGTGTATGTTCCTACTGTCTACAGAAAATCACTGATTATGGAGAGCAAGATTATTTTATAGGAAGGTAACTCGGAGGTATCAAATTAATATAAAAGATGAAATCTAATTTTAATGTGTCATAAATTCTGGCTTGAATTTTTTCCCGGGATAGCATTATATATCTACTATCCCACTGATGTTTATGACCTGGTCGTAAGTGAGCCCCGCCATCATCAGATGTCATCTCGAAGAAAGCTCAACATTTGAGCCCGAAAGAGCAAAAAACTTATTTTTGAAAGTTATAGCAGAGGCGATAAATTACTCTTAATTGCATTAAATGTTAATAACACCACTGTTCATTCATACTTGACCAACTCCAAGTAATTAGTCGGAAAGTATTTCCACTGATCAACAACTCAGCCAAATACATTCAGATTTTCGTAGAATCTATCATTTTAATATGTAGCACAAATGCCAAAACATAAAGAGTGAAATAAACACAAATACACTTGGATAGACTACGCTAAGAGTCAAATAAAATTTCATAACAACACTATTGAGTACTCGACTCCATTAAGACCGATACTGAAATAAGTGCTACGCCATATGTGGAAGTGAGAATTGCTCAGTCATTTCATGCCATTGAAAAGACTTTTGCACCAGATAACTACATCGAGAACCTTCAGTCCCATACCAGGGTTTGGTGATCGATTGTTGAACTTATGAATACATGTACGACGCATTGGTAGGTCTCCGAATAAAGTTCTTTACTAAACCTGACTTTCCGTCTGTTATGAGAACAAAGAGTTGGAGAAGCAGAGATGTAGAGACAAGGTATGAAATTCTCAGAAAGTTTCAGTAACGTGCAAACACCATGCATTGAGAAAATCAAATTGAAATCAGTGAATTTATAGTACATAATTACCTAAATCAAATGAAAACAACGTATTTTGATTTCGATGAGCTGTTTAAGAAAAAAGGAATTCTCTTCGAAATCGTGCTTTGAGGGCCGTAACGAGAGAAAGTGGAAGGGGGTATTAAAAACCTAGCCATACTCCTGTTCTGTGAATAACTATGGTGTGTGGAAAAAATAATAAATAAGCAATTTCCACCAAATATAATGTGGCACCTAACTTTGGTTCAGGCGTGTTCACGAAGTGTGCAGGTAAGGAATGAGTATTTGGACCTATCAGTGTTAAATACTATCTCTCTACATTTATCCAGATGATTTAGTATGCTGATATAATGTGCAACCAATCCTCTCTCAGGTGACACATGGTGAGTGAACTAGAGTTCCCTGTCTTGCAGTCTTCATGACTGAAGGATTTCCATTACTGTTTCTTCAGTATTTCACATATTTTATTCGCATTAATAATTTGATGGTAAATGATTGCCATACTTTCTTTAATTCCTTCATTAACACCTTCTGCAATTGATAACAAAAACTTGCCGACTTTCCCGTTTTATTCTAACTAATACATATTTCATGCATAATAATAACATTTCTCCTTTATTTTAAAGTTACATTTCTTCCTACCCTTTAACAGATTCCACACATTTTTCCAATATTCCTCCACATGACGGGGTTAAGATAAGAATAAATTCAGAGAATTTGACTTTAATTTAATTTAATAAAAAAATACACTAGCATGCATTTAATCCTAATCCATCAATCCAATTATTTAAAAATGTTCAAACTACTGTCTAAATGAAGTGAATATCACTGCAGTGCAGTGAATCAGAGTGCCATCTGCTAATCTATTTATCTCTCTATAGATTATTTTCTTCACCTACATGGTACCCTGAAAACCACCGCTGGGGTGTGGGGCAGAGAGTGATTCGACATCAGGCATGAAATATCAAAAATTAATTTTTTTTAAATCTTTTGTCACAATTCATTTGTAAAATCATTTAAATAGAGTAGATACTGATAATTACTGATTTACTAGCTACTGATTTACTAACTGATATTTTGTCTCCAAGAAAACAATTCAAAGCTATTGACTTCCGGGAAACGCATACCGTTAATGAAAGTTTATATAAATGCTATATTGAGAGTGCAAGGACCTCTATTTCTGTTTCATGAGGAGCGTACTGTTTCATTTCTGACTCTCTTGTACCCTTGGCATCAATGACAATGGTGAGATAGATTGATATTTAATATGGTTAATCGCTCTATCAGTAATTCCACATCATTCATTCACAGATTATTAATATTTCTTATTTATTCTGGCTTGACTCAGGAAAAAGCCTCCCAGACCGGCATCACGGACCACTGGAATTAAAATACGGACGCTTTCCGAGTGAGTGAGTGCTCTGAACCGCTATGTGATCCGGACTTCTTAATTCCGACGCAACCCGAACGGAAAATGGTTTTTGCTGCTTGCGGTTAACCTATCAGGAATGCAATGCAACCTATGGCATTTACTTCGGACTACCAAGTAACCAAATTTCTTCAGGTTACGTACAATTTCTATGATTAGCATGTTGGGCATGTGCGAAAGTAATCTGTTTTTCCGCACTCCCGCAAAAAATTAATCCGCATCCTGATTTCCTAATGCAAGTTCTGGTCCACGTGACTGCGTTTCAGATCAAATCTACCGTGAAATTAAAAATCTCTACCTAGAAGAACACTTTTCAACATGGCACTCTTAAAGAATTGCAGGGGACTAACTTGAGCAATGGCCCTTAAACCTAAAAAATTGAACGCTTCCTTTTTCATCATCATATTTTGTAACTTCCCTTCATTAAGATATGTATTGTCAACACTTTTACCAGTTTTTGAGGGAGCAATAGGGAGGAGGAGTTGGCTAAAACCAATTATATATGGTGTAGACTATACTCATCACCCGCTGGATGCCAGTAAGACTCGAATTATAGAGACATTTCAATATGACCACTCAAACTTTCCATCGCGTCTCAGGTAGAAACGACCACCATAAAACCACTAACCAAAAAGACCTTTCCAAAAACCTTTTAATACATATTAAATATATGGATATATCTCTCTCTTATAGTAATAAACCCGAAGGTTGGTTTGATAGGTTAGGATAGGGTTCACCTCATACTAAGCCTAATGGTGTGTGAAATTCGCGCATACAGGTTATGGAGACCATTTGCTTTCCCTGTACCACCTGCAGTTTCCCAGGAAGATCTGGTACCCAACAAATACTTGTACACACAAATCACAGTGACACTGAGGATAAACATGGGCGTCACCCAGAATCGAACCCAAGCCCTTCGGTCAGTAGCCCAGCGATATATCCAGTGGACTATCACGCTCTCTATATAGCTAAACTAATTACTATTTTAAATGTGATGCATGCAAACAAATAGATGGATGCGTTGATCTAAGCGCAAAAGCGTCTGCCTCCATTGAATAAATTGTAAACGTAAATTGTGCATGTTATTCCTTAAAAAAAACTAAATTAGTCTTAGGTAAACGAATCTAAAGTTGGATTTTAGTGGTTCTCCAAGTTACCCTCTCCCATTGTCTTTGTTCCTACAGCGCTCCCTCTTTTTTTGTCACCCATGGCTTGGTTCTTATAGGTCATCCTTTGATATATCTTTGTATTTATTCCGTTCCAGGGTCCTTCCATCACTATCTTTATAAAACAATGAATATCCCTGAGGGCCGTTTCTCAGAGTGGCACGCGTGTGTAACACTACATAAAATAATTTTAAATTTAATATAAAAAAATTCCTATCACATTAAATGCTAAAACGTAGAAGTTATGAGTCAACTTTTATTATTATTTTAATGTTCAGTATTTGAAAAAAATTACAAGAAACTTGCAAATGAGCAAGTGGATTTGAGAAAAGAACCCCAGAAAGTGTTCATTCAGTTTGCGCTTCTTGTTGATCTCTACTTAATGACTTCTCTTTCCACTCATAGTCAACTTGTAATAAATATTCAAGTTATTTCCGTCATTCGTACATGGGCAAATATTTTTAATTCTTCCAGTCACCTTCTGTCTCATGCTGGTTTTGCTTCTGATGAAAACCTGTAATTGAGTAAACCCGAAGAAGAGGTTTTTCTGAGTTGTCTTCTGATATCTGGGCAGGTTCCACTTGCCGTTATTCCTGATAAAAAATTACTACCTATCTCTTTTCTTCAACCGCTAGTGGTCCCGCAGCTTGAGTAGCAAAATTGTGTTGCTTGTATAAATGTTCCCCACCCTCATTTCATTTAAATGTCATCATTTATGAGAGAAGCAGAATATGCGGCATCTATTTATATAAATAAATATTCTAGACCTGAGTCTGAATTTCTAGTGAAGTAGAAAAGCCAAGCAGCTGACACCAGAGCCCAAAGTGAACGTACGCCTTGGAACTCCTGCATCGGGGCTACCTCCGGATACTGCCAGGATCGGTCAGCAAATGATCAGATGTGAAGCCGACGTTCGGCAATGATGAAGATTTCTTACGTGTGATTCAATAATCCCTGCCGGGAACAGGTTTCCAGAACAAGAGGCTCTTCATCTAATTGGTAGGTATAATAATCGTCCCTGAAGAGATGGAAATTTTTTCAAGGATAGAAAAAGATTACCAAAAAATTATGGTTTGTCAGATGTTTATAAAATATGTTGATAGTATGATTAATGCGATCACGAATTTTTGTGCGACCGTCATCTTAAAATATACATTAGAATGCGAATCATCTTTAATTCATTTAATTATTAAAACAACTGATCGATGCTCAGCGTTTAGATTTCATTTTATTTTCACCACTCAACATATCATTTCCACGATGACCCTTGGTGCTTAGTAGTTTTGATTTGCTATTGATGCTTATTTACAAACCAAATAAATGCCATCCTACGACTATTCACCCACAAAAGCTGCAGCAAGAAACACATTGTTAAAAGTATGGGAACTAAGGATACAAAGACGTCAGCAGAGCAATTTTAACCAGGTGAGAGAATTGTTTTAAAAAAAATTAGGATACGACGCACGGAGACAATTACTCAAGTTCCTTTTAACCTCGCAACATCAGGACGTCAGTCACGGGGAGAGCTGTGAGAACTTGAACGCGTGGGTGAAGGTAGTGAGTAGAGTGACACATGGCCCCCCGCCGCTCCCACAATCAAAATCGGAATTGGCCTTTTTATTTATCTGGGGTTCAAAGACCTCCGTCGCTCCCTCCTACCTATCTCACAATTTATTTTATTAAGGGTAATGGAAAGTTGCGTGAATTGCGTCGTCGGACAAGAGGACGCTCTTTCCCAGAAGGCCCCGGCGCAGGCAGCAGCAGCGCCCACACCCCACTCACTCCTTCCCCCTCGGTCTTCTCTCCTCCGCCTCCACATCCTCGTATTGCCCCGGCCTCTGACCACAATAACGCCCCAAATGCACAGGGCTGAAAGCAACAAGTTAACCACGGGGATCTGATGCTCGGGAGTGAGTAAACTTCCTTAAATTGAATGCCGCAGGAAAGCGGGACAAAGGGACGAGTGAGAAAATTGATTGTGAGGCGGTGTAACTTTGTGGGTTTCACGTGGAAAGATGCTTTTTTTGCAGTAAAATGGCATGTGGGATATTATTGCATTATCTTAGGCCATTCGTCATCAAGGATGAAATGTATATTTTTCATCGCACGCATTCCACTTATAAAGCATTTAGTACGGATATAATCGGGACTGATTAGCCATTTAATTTATTAAGTTTTGGCATTTTCATTTTATTCATTCTCAACATCCCTATCCAACTCCATGTAACACGTCACACCTCACACTTTCCCCAGTAATAACTTTTCAAAAAGGCGCCATCGTGATAAACTTTACAAGACAAGGAATGTACAAGTGTGCGTAAAATTTATAGAGTTTAAAGGAAACCTCAACAGAGGCTGAGGAGGACACAAATAATTGCAAATTTAATACAGATTAAGAGCAACAAGGGTGCAACCAAATTACGTCTTCAAGTGCAACCACTAATAAAATAATATAATTCCCCATGGTATTAAGAAAGTCAGATTGAGCACCTTCAGCCACGAAAAATTTCATCAAAAGACTTGTGAATGAATGAATAATAATACGTATAAGATTTATGTTTTTAATTTTCGTCGGTAACTTCGTCACACTTGGCGAATCACAATGTGTGCGTATTTTAAGGGATTTAGGCCGCCAACCTTTAATTATGTACACCTGAATTTGCATATGAATGAAATGTTAATGAAAACTAAGGCAGAGAAAAACTATGAGCTTTCATTAAAATATGCTGGATAAATAACATTTTTGGGATTTTTAATAGGGGTTACACTAGGGAGATCTGAGTCATGGGACAGCCTGAAGGCTAAGGTGTACATTTATAATGTTATAATGATCACAACACTCATTTGAGTAAAACAGAAATACACTCTTTTGACTTTTCATAAACCGAAATTTCGGAATTGGAGTGTTTTCCAAAAACTTTCGGGTTGATCATTGTGGTGACCACATGATAGGTCACCCTTCCTGTATCCTTATCCCAAGTGACTATGACCAGTCCGCAAACTCGTAGGATGTGGCATATTTTATGGTCACCGGGTAGCTCTTTACCTCGCGGACTAAATAAATTTGTAATTATCCAAAGTGTCTGGTTAGTTACAGGAATGGCGGCATTAGATGAAAATAGGGTAAACGTCTCCCTGCAGACACTAACGTTTTCTTCTATTTTCTCTTGAAATAAGAAAACTGGATTCAAATGTCATTTTTACTATTTTCCGGTTTGTCGGCGCGTACTCGCTGTCAGCCAAAACTGAAAATTTGATAACTAGTTGAGAAAATAAAATTAACTAAAAATGCATAAATACCTGAAAGCATGCGTTCAAAGCTTGATTGCCATCAACAAACACCTTTATTCAAATAAAGCCTGTGACTCCTTGGATTAAGTAATGAGTTTTTCAGATATTACGAATTATTCAAACTTACAAATAAGTAATTGCTGGCTTCTGTTTTCTTATACTGAAAAATACAGAAACCATTGACAAATTTGTGACATAACTGCATTCTCTACATATTTTTTCCAATAAGGTCGAATACCGCGAAACTTAATACGAAGGGCAATGCACACACAAAAAAAAATTAAAGGTAAACTTAGCACAAAGGAAATATTAATAAACAAAGTTAGCATACAGAATTCAAAGATAATAATGAAAAATATTTCTGATTTGTTAGTTTAGTGGATAGCCGAGTTTTTTATCGTTCATTGCCATTTGAGACACATATTTGACTATCCTTGCTATTCTATTACCTCAATGACGCAATGCTCCCTTATAATCCCTGAACACCTCACTTCATTGAACCACCTGACATTTCCAATCAAATCGCAATCAGTCAGCTTTGTTTCCACATAAATGGTAATTCAAAGGTATTCAAATTCAAAGGTATTCCGGACCAGCCTCGTTTCACTGCTTGTTTTGGATTACCTATTGTAGGAAGTGGTCATTATGGTGTCGTTCGGCATCGATGACCTGGATACCGGGTGAAACTGTATCATTTAGCGCGGACAAGATTTTGTTTATTAGTATGATCAGGTACATTTATTGTATATTTTGGTTTCCTATTAGTATCCATTGTACGTACATACAAGTTTTCATCTTAAGATTTATCTATATATGTATTTGTAGTGCCTAATGGTCATTCTTTTACACATTTGGAATTAATTCGAATCCCTCCCCCCACACGTTCGTGTATTTTATGTGGTCATACGATGTTTACTTCTGCTCTGCTTACGTAGGTTTACGGTGCGGCATGACCTCAGCCATTGGGGAATCGTAAACCTAAATACCACCGCTACCCAGTGCGGATTACGTGGAGAGTTGGGTGGGGGGGCGGGATGATTTTTAATAATAAAGCGAAAAAAATATTAACCCAACCTTCGTTATCATTGCGAGAGAGGGGAAAAAATCTAATATCAAGCCATTCCCGGGATTGCTAAACGATGGGAACGTGGGGAAAATGGGCCGGCTGTTATTGCGACGTTGCTACAGACGCCTCCTTCATGGCGAGAGAATCAACGGGGGGCGGGTGAGGAGAGGGCGGCGGTGGTGAAGGGAAGATGATATGAGAGGAGGATAAGAGAAACGCAATGGGAAAGGAGAAGGCGCGGGGATCCGTGAAGGAGGGAGAAAAAACGGAAGAAAAGGATTTCCGAAAGGATGGCAAGAAAAAGGATGTCAGACTTTTTAGGGATGGGAGGGAGGGAGGGAGGTGGACTAGACAGCGGGGCGAAGGAACACACGGCCGCGGCGAAGGGGAGGAGAGGGGAGGAATTGGGAGCGCAGGAGGGGAGGGAGAGAGGGTTGGAGAGGAGGGAGAAGGAGAGGCGGGGGAGATGGCAGGGTCCGGGGGCACGGGAAGAAGATTTCGTTTGAGAGGGGGGACTGGTTGTGGGGTGAGGGCGTAGATGAGGTGCGGAATGGGGTACGGAGGGGGGAGAGAAAGGAGGGCGGGCAGGGGGTGATGGAGGGGGAAGGGGAGGTCAGGGGGGGTAAAGGGGTTCGAAGGGATGGCGTCTCCTCCAACATGGGTCGAAAAAGGCGTCTGCTGCCTCGCTACTTCACGTCACACACACACAATCGCACAACAATACGGAGCGCTCAGCGGTAAGGAGTGGGAGAGCTCCGAATACGGGTCATCGGATGGGGAATTGGAAAAGGCCTGTCACAATTATTAGGGAACGCATCTCATAGGCGCCTTCCCAGCCCCCCGTTCCTCCCTCCCACGCCGCACGTCATGCCCTACCCCAAGCGTCCCATTTTTCGCCGTTTTCGTCCCCTCCACCCTCCGATCCATCCTCTCCCGCCCCTTCCCCCTCTCATTTTTTTCCCGGCAGTGCTGTTTATTAAGTAATCGGCTATCTGGGAGACTGCTTTTGACCTCATTTCGTCCCGGCTCTCCTATTTCCAGCCGCCGGCATACGGTCGTTATCTCGAAAGCTTTCGAAATCTTGCTGCACTTTGGTAAAGGAGGGGGGAAGGGGTGGGGAGGTAGGAGGAGGAGGAAGGGAGAATTATATTGGCAGCGTTTTTCGCTAAGAATTAGTAAATACGCAGTAAGAAACTTTTAAGCGCAAGTGGCACTTCGTTCACACGTTTGGAGGGACACACACGTCCACGCCGCACGGTTGGGGGGGATGAGGATGGGGTGATGGCCTCGCCTCGGCCGTCCTCGTCTTTCTCGGCTAACCCCTTCCCCCCGCCACCCCCTGGGCACATGGGGACGCGCGTGGAGACGGGGGCAGACGGCCAAAATGCGAGTCAAATGGTCGAAAAACGCCGAAAGGAGGCAGGAATGAGGAAGTGGCGTAATATCTGCGTCATCTGTCACTCTTAATAACATACGTCGGTGTCCATTCCTTTCAACAACTTCACCTCGTTTATCTCCACAAACATTGGGATATTTCGAATTCATCTGAATGTCTGGGTCCTATTGCGATTGCAATATCATCTTTCACTTAATCAAATTTCCAATTTAACCTCGCTTTTAGAATGATCGTGAGTCCACCACGGTTCAGAGGGGATATATTTCCAAAATGCATCAATATAAATGATAGATAACACTTCTTCATTTGCTGCTTTGCTTAGAATAGGGTCGCCCATTGCGTTTAATGAATCTTTACATGTTCATGAACAAGAATGTTATGAAATTGCTTTCAGTGTAGGTTGTCTTCAACTCAAATAGTTAGAATTAAATTAAGTTTTATATTAATAAATCTACAATGAATTCATTTAAAAAACAAAGTAAATTTAGTTTTGATTCGCTGCAATCAATGAGGACGGTATAGGACAGAATGCACGTTCATTTAAATGTAATTAAGGGTGAATCTAAAAGGGGCCAACTTGCAGTTTTTTTTGGTCCCTTGCTTTTAATTTATGCTACACAGATACTATGATTGTCAGTCATATCTGTTCAAGAATTTAAAAAAAAACACGACTGCAACAATGTGAGATGTTTGCGTTAATCTTTAAGTATCACATAACATTTTCAGGTTTAACTTTATAGAATTCCTTCATTATGAGGGTAAAAAAGAAACTTTACACTTCCACTATAACATCAATGTAACTCCTTGTCCAAAAAGTACGACATGAAAAACTTAACTCTTATATCATCGTGATAGCACTCGAAATTGCCAACGAACCGAGGTTATTTGATATTCACGAGTATTTGGTATTTGATATTGCATAATATAAAAACAGGAAGCGATTGAATCGATTTCCTCACTGATTTCCCTCTTTCTGTGTAGTCGAAAACGGCTTTCCTAGCACTAACTAACTAATGCGACGAACAGTCCTCCATACAAGATGTGTCTGTGAAAGTTTTCTCTTTCAGCTTAAATAATTCTTCTTTAATATCATTCTACACGATTGGCTCAAAAAATAAAGATATTTCTTTTTTTTACCTTTACAGCTTACTAAAAAAACTTCACGCATTATTATTTTGTTGCAAAAAATTCGTAGTCACTCGGAAATGAAAACGCTGTCTTCACTCCGTGAATTTTTAGAATTAAAGTAAAATATATGATCATTTTCCAACCTTTACAAATAAATCTTTGCAAGTCATCCATAAGCGATTAGATAATAGTCGGTAAACAGTTATTTTTTAATGTTTTATCAAAAAATGTGAAAATCATCTCATGGAGTGGAACTTTATGAACCTATTAGTTCTTCTTTTTTTGTAATTTAATCTGTATGGTTAACCTGATTACGCTACAATATGCAAAGTTGCAATATTGATTTTCCGTAGCGTTTAGATTACCAAAGACAGAATGCCCCTTTCATAAAATGATACCTATAACTTTCGTCGAAAACAATTCACGTTGATTTCGGAGAATTACAATTCTTGGCCATTAAAATGGAGTTGCATTAATTGTAAGCATTAACTACGCAGAGTCAATTGCGTAAACTGCGATAGTTTCAACTCCTTAAACCACCGTCATCAAGTAATGAATGTTTATTTTGATATACATGCGGTGAATTATTAGTAATTTTTCATTCTTGTTTGTAATCAAATGGAATGGCGTTCTCGTTCTCCCCTTAGATCCTCACTCAAACAGATACATTAACTCCGGACGAGTCAAAACCTGGCTATCCGTTTCGATATTTTCTTCGTGATTAATCCAAATACGAATGTCATCCGCAGATGCGCTGTTCACGCTTTATGAAACAGCGCGTCTGCGTTCGGTATTAGCGAGCAGACATTCGCTCGTCGGGGGAGAGGACAAGAATCTCATTGTTAAGACTAATTCGCGACCCAAAATGGGGTTATTACCCCGCGGGGCTCTGAAGATCAGACTCGGGGAGTTCTCATGACTGCGATAACCTGCGCCTCAACCACCCTTCCAGCGGCCCCTTGGCGGAGTTCGGAATGTGATGACGAAAAGTTACCAGACTTCTTCAACCCTTACTGAGGCCTCTCGTTGCATCCCCCAAGAGATTCTTACGCGGCACGAATTAAGTGTGATAGCTGAGGAAAACCCTGCAAAGCTAAATATAGGCATGCAGCCACGAGAGTGAATACACTTCAACACGTTGTAAAAGCTACTAAAGTCGTCCGTGCCAATTTGCCGTTTTCATTTATAAAGTCCCCTGGTGAGGGACAGAAAACAGATAACGAAGATTGAAATCGGCAAGTATTTCGAAATAAATTATTTAAACGAACATTGATGGCTTTCGGGATCACGTTGTGTGAAAAGTTTCAAAATGTTGGCATTGGAAGAGAAAAAGACGAGTGATCCCAACCAGAATGCAGCCTCAAAATTATCTAACATATTGACCGTGTTTTGAGTTTATTGAAACAAAATTCTGAATTATCAACATTATCTGTGCCCAATGCATTTCCATCATAAAATATTTTTTCCTAATTGTTACAGCCAGCAAAAATATCTCACTTAAGAGAGACTTTTTATTAGTGACGAATCAAATATTGACTTTTTTTATGATACGGTGAATCATAATGACCCTTTCCATTTTCTTGGAGTCAGAGAAAGCCCAAAGAGCAGTAGGAAATCAATCATCACTCCAGCAAACACAAGTAAATAGCAGAGAGTCAATTTCTTACATAATAGAAAGCTTACTTGAACCTTTGACGGCTAAACAAAGCGGGCGACAAGAGGGATAAGTTGCTCATTGAGATGCGCAAGTCTTAATTTCCAATTATCACTCTTGCGCCATTTGCTAATTCCTTGGCAGTTTAGGATTGGACATTAGAATTAAATATGCGCTCAGATGATTCCCACTGGTCTTTGAATTTAAAGTACGTACGAGATATCAAATCAAACGATAAAATTTCCTTCAAATGATGCCAAGTGGAGTTTCTTTATCCACGACAAATAGGAAAAACAAAGTCAAGGCTAAACCATGAGCCCCAATAGATGGCAAATGTCCGATTTGATTTGTGATCGAAAGAAATGTGGTGGAAATAGCGCAGTTGCCCAATCATCGAATGGAAGAGACGGGAAATGTTGAGTATGTCAAAGGAATGGAGAACTTGAGATTTAGAAAAAAAATTGCACTATCTAGCTGCGGCTGGGAAACTAAAGATGGTTTCGAAATGATTTCTGTCAGAAACAATTGTCTTAAATTGAGAAAACAAGTTGAACGCGCATACAGAGATTTTGAGTTTGAAATAGTCTCAATCTCAGTCTAATAAAAAAGTTATTCTAATCCATCACCCGTGATATTAAGCCAGAAACTGAACTATTCTCCAGAATTTGATGTGCAGTACCTCCAGTAAGTCAGTCTAATTCATTGATGTAAAGCTCTTTATCAAATAATTGTAATATTAACTCTCTCTAATCGTCTGATTTTTCAATCGATATTTTTATAGTTATTTTCGAAAAATTCCCGTTAACCTTATGAAGGTTTATATAAATAATATATATCGAAGGCAAGGCTAAAATCAACAAAATCATGAAATTATGAACCTCCAATTACATCCAGGGGAAGAATATTAAAATTGTACGAATGAACTTTACGGCAAAGTGACCAGATTAATTCATTCTAATTAAGTAAATACAATAACGACAGAGGTGGTCTCTGGAGTAGCTATGTGGAATTTACTTAGCAATGAAGAAATAATACAACTTCGTCGATTCCAACTAACGATTTTTATCAACACGATCATCATTTATCAGCTAAAACCTCTGCCACGACAATATAAACTCCCGAGCAGAATTTACAAAGTAACATTAATTTGTAAAATTCTCCCTTGATAAAGTCAAAACTTAAATATATATAAAGCTCCATTAAATACAGGTCTAAATTTAGGCAATTTGTTTGGCAACAATGTTATTTTCAAGGGCAACAAAGACATAAGTATTAGGATTTACTTAATTTATAACACTAAGTAAACCTTTTATTAATAATTTGAACATCAAATTTTAAAATTGAATGAGCACGACTAAATTATAGATTAACTATCACTAAGTTGATAATTGAAACCTTAATATTAAAACATATGATGCAATACAAAGATTCCCGATATTTGCATGATTTTCTAGTTATTTAAAAAAAATCAGCTGAGTTGTGCATGTAAACATAACGTTATCCGACTGGATATGTAAAATCAAAAGGCTGATTTCAAGTTATTCCAGGAAAATGTTGCTATTTACTTATTTATTTCATACGCCCTGCCCTTCCATATTTTTTGGATTTCGCCTATTTATAAAATATTTCATGCATGTTCTTCTGTTACTGAAGCTTCTAATAAACCTCGTTCAGGCAATCCCTTCAATCACATTCACTCATGATATTGTCGCTCTCCCTGTCCTCCAGAACTATTTATTCCTCTCTCATATATCTGCTTTTTTAATTAGACTCCCATTCATTCCCTCAAATTAGTATTTAATATGCTATGCGTAATTATCATGATTACATATTCTATGATATTGAACAGAACGATTTTATTGGTTAATATCACTCAATAAAATGGACTCATTATTTTGTGGCACTTTGACCAATTTATTTTATTGTGTCACACCTGTGAACTGAAACACTGCCGAAAATTCATGCTCAGCATAATTGAGAGGATCGGAATGCGGTCTCTAATTTCCTCATACATACATTTCAGAGCATCATGCTTGCGCCACCGCCTGATCGGGACCATCACTCATCCCATTTTTCCAGGCAACTCGGGGAGTCGGGGAGACGATGCAACAAGCGCACCGTAATAGAACTTGAGACGGGAAAATTTAATGGGTACGTATTCCGTTCAAGTCTCCTCAAGTTACTCAATAATGACCAAAACGAAAGTCTTTCCGATACCCCTCTGCAGTACGTATTTATCGTCTTGCCTCTATCCTTTCCCTGAACTCCGGGCGATAAGAAAAAAAATAAAGAAAATTTAATTGAATCTAATCGGCGGAAAATTGAAAATGGAACGGCAAATCCATTCGCCGTGAGACGAGATGAAGACGGTTAGATGGTCGGGAAGATAAATATGTGGGGCTGAGAACCGACATAAAAGAGGAATTTATTTTATGCTCCCTTCCATCTTTACCTCCTCAGCATTGCGGAGGACGAACGAGCTTCTTCGCGACGGAGGATTCGCCTCTTGAGTGCTAATGCTAATTTCAAGTGCATGCCTGCGCCCCGCCAGGAGTCCTGCGTGTATCAGACTCCCTTCCTTCTCGCCTCGCCCCATGCCTAAACCCCCCGCTCCCTCTCGCCCTTCAACCCCCTCCACCCCGTTGGAAGCACGCCAATAGTTAAAAAAAACATGAACAGCATAAGGGAGCGAGGATATATGCATGCGCGCGTGGCTGAATCGAGCTAAACGGTTGTATTAGACGTTTTAGCAACATTATATTCCACAAACAACCAATAAAGTTATGGCGCGGATTAAGTCCTCAGGCCGTCTAAAGTTTCATCGACCTACCTTGGCCTCCTTTGAAGCAGCAGTTACTCCTTTGCGAACAAGTTGAAGAGCACGCGCGCGAGACTCACACCCTCCAAACTACACACTAGTTTCTAATGAATCTACTGAACAAATACTCTCTCATTTGTCTTCACAGTGAGCCAAATGGAATCACTTCGTGTTTGTTTCAGCTGTGGAAAGAAAAGGGAAAACACTCCGCAACTCCTCACGCCAACTTTGGCGCCCGGGGAAAAATATTACGCACAAATTTGCGATATTTAACGGCCCGTGGTTAATTCGTGGTGGTAATGAATCCTCGAAAGGGCTAATCTACTCTCTCGTTATTCCCGAAATGCTCTTGGAAAGACAACAATTTCATCAAAGTTATCAATTAACTAACAAGTAGGTAAAATATTCTCATAGAGAATATTTAAACGACAGCTCGTCTGCGTCCCTTATTTACCTTATATAAGAGGTTAACTCAAGTTTCACAGGGGGTGGTCATTATGCTATATATCTGTAGAGTGTGCCCGATGATTTACGAGTAGTTTGTAAAACAGTTCAAAGCCTTCTCCTTCTAAAAAATTTGTTTGTTATCCCTACAAAATTCATTCAAAAATCAATTATTCAGAACTTTAATGTGCCACCCGATCTTACTTTTATACGGCTCCCAGGATTGAAGACCATCCATATGGGGCACTCCGCGAGCCACTGCTAGTGTGCAGCACCGTAATTAACCATTAAGCATGTCCCATCGTAACATATTACTAAAATATTAAGAACTAATTGAGAAGTCACGTAAACCAAACAAATACTGTAAATGGAGTTACAAAAACAGTACATACACTACCAAATTAGCTTCAACCCGTAAATTTACAAAGGATTAGCGATAGATAGGCTTTTACTTCTGGCGAATACACCATGATCATTTGTAATGGAATCGAAAGCTTGCTATGATAGTAAGCAAAACATAATTCAAAAGCCATCCTTTTAACGGTGAACCACTAACTAAAATTCTGGTACTAAATCGTTTGTAAGTAATTACCCCTTCTTCAAATGATCGATCTACATTTACTGTAATGCTTTGATTAATACATATTATTATATTATTTGAATTGCTAATCCAAGGTGGATTGTTGTTGGATTGTCGATGTCATGTGGGCATGTTAATACGAGTGACGGTCATTAATCAATACCTATCAGCATGCCCATATCGGCAGTGTAATATAATTCATAGATCTTAAGATGAAATATATAACTAATCTATTCTTTTATTTTTAATTGCTAGAGAGTGAAAGAGAATATTTGGCATATTTGTTTAGCCAGGTCAGAGCTACTTTAAGGGTATTGTAATTACGACAGACAGGAATCTAATGCCTTTGATTGAGAAAGTATGATGTGAAATCGAAAAGTACAATGTGAAATGTTTTTATATTGATACTATCTTGACATTTCACTAAAGTTGCTTTGAAATAACTTAATTCGTTAGTTTTTTCCGCGAGTTATTATCCAATCGAAAGTGACCGAAATTGCTTTTTGTACCTTAAAAAGTAAAACTACGACATTACTTACCAGTATGTGCCGTTAATGATAAGCACGAATTTTAGCTTCCAGACCATTAGGATTCGAGAAAGACGGTACAGTTCGTTCCAATTTTTTCACTCGATAATGAATGCTACCACGTAAACCATGCTGTTGATACACGCGTAAAATTAGTAGATGGGTCTGTCGTGGTGTGAGTCACCCCTGTGGAAATCATCACGCAACCTCGTCATGGTGATATTTTCTCTGGCGAATGACTGAATTATGTACCCGTTAACTTGGTATTATCATGAACATATTCGATACTTTGACATTGAGTTCACCACGAAAAACCAACATTCCACAAGTAAAATCATCATTGGTCGATTTCATTTCGAGGCGAAACATGAAACAAACGAAGGCTAGGCAACGTAACTCGTTCTCAAGCACGGTCCCTTAAAGTAGGCCATGGTCCCATAAAATGTGACTCATGACCTCCGCCAGACACGCTATCCTAGAAGAATGAAATCGTGCATATATGGGCCACCACGGGCGAACAATGTCCCTAATATGCCTCTCTCCTAATTAGGAGAATTATTTACACACGTGAACCGCAAGACGGCAATAATAACGATAATAGCACTCCTATTTAAATTTAAATGACATGTATTCAACTACATTTCACGATGACAGATAAAAAATTTCAAAGCAACGTCTGATTAAAGTATTTAGTTCATATAGGTTTATCTATTTACCGGCATGATATTTGAATGATTTACATATTGTAATTAAGTGAATTTTCATACCATGAGAAAAAGTAGAGCTGGGCAAAGCCGTGAATATAAAATCTAGGTCTGAGAAAGCTGAGAAGAAAAATGAAACGTAAGAGTGAGCATTAAATAGCTTTCTTAGGCTAAATATATTTTGTTTGACGAATTAAACAATAATATTTCATAAGTTTTACTCTCGAGCGGCAGAATATATTTAGTTTCAATGGTTATTATTTCCACGACGTTATTAAATTTAAACCCTTCCTTGCAAAATAATTACCATTGGAAATTATAGAAGGAAGGATAGGTCGGGATGGTATTTCTCAACAATTGCCTGAGGATAGGCTGTGCATAAGATAATTGGCATTTCAATTAAATGAAAAATACGGACAGGGGAGAGCACGTTATTCTGCAACTTTACATTCGCATGACAAAAGATTTCGTCTAATGAATTGAAAGCAGGAATTTACTTCGATATGAGAAAGATTTCAGATTTTTAGTAAATGTTACGAACATACTCGTACTTATCCTTTCTGCAATGGACATGCTCTGAAACATTGTGCGCACATTAATTCACCGATAGCGAATTATATAAAATATTTGGACGGCGCAATGGAACACAAATAAAATAGATAACACTATATATATATATATATATATATATATATATATATATATATACACACACACACATATATATATATAGTTGTGTATAGCTATGTTTATGGTACTATATATATATATATATATATATATATATATATATATATATATATATATATATATATATATATATATAACACTTTTTTAAAGACTCACGGACGTGAATAATAATGTATAACACTTAGCACTAGTGGACACAGACAAAAACACAGAAACACACAAAAAAAGAGACTCACTATTTTTCGAATTTTCGGTGGTCGTTGCCACCTTTATCAAGGAGGAGAGGGACAGAACTGACAAAACTGACGGTCACTGACTGAAGGACAGTTCTGTCCCTCTCCTCCTTGATAAAGGTGGCAACGACCACCGAAAATTCGAAAAATAGTGAGTCTCTTTTTTTGTGTGTTTCTGTGTTTTTGTCTGTGTCCACTAGTGCTAAGTGTTATACATTATATATATATATATATATATATATATATATATATATATATATATATATATATATATATATATGCACCATAAACAGTGTAATCCACCCGAAGGTCGGTTTAGGTGATGGTAGAGTTCACCCAGTACTAAGCCCGACGGTGAAATTCACACATCAGGGTAGGTTCCTTTCCCTGGTACGGTTATGGTTTCCCAGGAAGAGCTGGTACCCGAAAAATCACATGGAGCTGCAGGTGCCCAGAGTGCCTTCCCCGGGAATGCGAACCCGAGCCCCTCCGGTCAGCAGTCCAATGCTCTAGCCCCTGGACTACCGCGACCCAATATATATATAAATATATATATATATAAATATATATATATATATATATATATATATATATATATGTAAATATAATATATTTATATTCCATGAAGAGAGGAATGAGTTTTGACACGCCATTGGTTTAGACATCAACTCCCTAGGGCAATTCCTTATAATGCAGCGATGCAAAATGGCAAAGCCCGCATCGATTACCTCTAAAGCCATAGCGTGAAACGTCGGCATTACATCAGGGAATGAGAACGGAACTTGTATGAGGAAGTATATGACAAAAGGTGTCACGGTTCACTGGGCTTGTGGACAGTGGAAAATTGAGGTAGGGTCTAACAAACAAATTTAGAAGCCACGGGCATTTCAAATGAAAAGGATGAAGAGGGCCTGGGATATGCACACTATGACGCATCAATGTACTGGAAGTTGAAACTAAACCAATAAAATTACAGGTGCATTAATTTTAACGGAAGCTTATACAAAGAAACAACATTTACTGAAACAAAGTATCTTGCCACTTGGGAAAGCAGAAGGATGCAGAAGCTGTAATTATTTCATAGTTTTTCAACTCCCTAAGGCACTGTCCCCTACCTCGTACTATTTACCGCGCTTTACATTTATAGGATAAATCAAAGCTCTAAAAAGAAGATCTTCTTAAAACTTTTAATTCTTATTTTTTTATTATGTTTAAAAACGTATTACATTTTTTTCGGAAAAAGATCAGGGCAAATAAATTCAGTGAGTGAAAATCGTAAAATGCTTGACGACATTCTAAATGGATTAACTTTTCTCATCATTCATTGGCTTTGATTTTTTAAACAATTTTACAAAGTACCTAGAATTTACTGCATTTGAACTCGCGGAATCATAAGTAAAAATTATGACATCATTTTACATAAAAAATTAATGTAATTAAGGGAAAATAATCATGATGAAGTTAAAAATTAACCCCTGTAAGTTTTTCACTGAACCAAGAGTAAAGAAGAATTTATGTGGCTCTATATTGAATCAATAAATATTATACTCCAATCTTTGGGATATAATTAAAAGTGTAACCGAAAACACGTGAAATACAAAGTTTTCTTTGGGGGATTCAGTAGACATAAATTCATTCTCCTGGCACATAATTCAAACCAATGAATATAAAATTTATCACCAGAAACTTGATAATCCCCAAGATAAAGTCAGTGCAAGTTATCAGACTTCCTATGATCAATAAAGAAACCAGAAACTCTATATTAGCAATCTTTCTAACCATTATCTATATCATAAGCAATGATCAAACATCACATCATAATAATCCTTTCAAGTGATATCTAGTTATCGTGTTACCGTTACACTGTTGACGTGAATGTATGAACTGATAAATTGAAATTTTGAAAAAATATCCAAAGATGACTCCAAATATTCAAACTATCCAATATTCAAGGAGCCATTTCACGACAAGAAATACGCCAGTGTTTATAAAGCCCAAAATCTGAAAACTAGTGGCAGATGTAGGCAAGGCATGCATACTGCTAGCATAGAGTGAGATTAGTAGGCAGGCATTTCTTTCCTGTCACCAGCAAATTTTAATCATCCAGTAGTAGGAGGAAATTTATTTTTAAATTTATTCACAATTATAAAAAGAAAAAAGATTTATTGTCATTGTGATTTAAAATGTACTGTTATCTGATATTATTTTAAACTTTTCCGAATTCGAGAAAAATTACCATATTGGAGCATAACAACCAGGCCGTACAAGGGATTCTAATCCCATAAACATACCTTTGGACTAAATAATAAACCCGTAATCCACCAAAATACTCGAGTGATAATAATTAACCGAGTCCCCTAACTAACTAACGTCTATGAGGACTCGTATCATGGCCAATATTTGAGGATAAGTAACATGAATTCCAGTATGTGTTTTCATGTATCTGTGCCGGTTATCAACTTCCTGTTTTTGCTAATAAGAGTCAAGTGGTAGACTTGAATTTCAGGTTCGAGATAACTAAATACTAACCGGACGAGTTAATCGAGTATGTATCGTCATTCTAGACTAATCATGAGTAAGCCTAATCGAATCCGGTCGAAGGTAGTGAGGTTTTTACGTGGCATGAACGCTCGAAGCACGGCGAGAAAGTGACACGACTCGCAGGAGCACCCAAATAGCCTAGCAATCATTGGGAGAATATGACTACGACCGAGCCCAATTCCTACGCGGTCAATGACCCCCAATCTTACTCCCCGATGAATACGCCCCTCCGTCTACCCTTCATACCAAGATCAAACTATTTTTCGTGAGAAAAGCCAAGACACCAAAGTGCACTAATCCCCCGCTCGGAAGAACATTTTCTCACGCATGGCTGACCTCGGCTGTGCTCCAGAAGCAACGAAAAATTTCGGCTTTCCTCCCTACCCTCCCCGCTCCCCTTCCATATCTCGGCAGCGGAGAGAGAGAAAAAAGAAGACGACGTCAAAGGAAAAAAAAGAGGCGTTGCAAAGCGCAAAGAATCGTGGGTTGGGGTAGGTTGATTTCGTTGGCGTAGGTCTGCTGGTTCCGATGACGGCGTATCGGCGGAAGCTATCGTTACGAGTTCGCAGGCGAGGAGCCGCGCGGCGAGCGAGCATCGCCCACTTGGGCAGCGGTGCGTCTCGGCGAGCACCGTTGCGTGGTGACGGCAGCGCGCTCCTGCAAGTGTACACAAACACACGCGCGCGCGCACGCTCGCAAACAAACGAACGAACGCGAGGCACAAAACTCGCTCCCAAGCCCCTCTGACTCCAGTCACGCAGGAGGGCCTCCCTGCCTGCCTCCTCCATGATTCTCGAATGTGCCCTGGGCCACCGCCCCCGAGTTTCTGCTGTTGCCTGAGCCCTCACTCCCCCTTCCCCATCCGGGCGATCTTCGTGGAGGTGGGACGGGGAAGGGAGTAAGAGAAAGAGAGAGGACATAGGGAGGGAAAAAAACCACGGCGGAGGTATAATGTAACTTCATCATTTCCACCCCAACAATCTCCCATTTCGTCTATCTTTTCCTCTCGTTCGGAAACCGGCGGACCGTGGAACTCGGCGGAGGCGGTCCCGAACGCCGCCGTGGCTTGTACGACAAGTTTTCGCACACGCAGAACTCAATTAGGGGAATTCACCCGGTTAAAAAGAAAAGCAAATTAAAAAAAAAGCGAGGAGTGGAATGGAAAAACCAGCGGCGAAACTTCTCTCCAGTTGTATCTATCATTCGACTCGCCTACAACCACAAGAAAACTGCAAGTGGGACAAGTGGTCTCTCAAGACTTTTTTCTGCCGAAATGTAAATAATTTTTTTATGCCGAATTAATAATACCTTCGGTTAACTTCATGAAAAGTCTAACTACCGACCGTTTAACATTATTCTTTTATCCTACAGTTTGAGTTCGCACATGGGCGTTTGGAAAGGAGTGTGGACACAAAAGCACTCATCTGTAATTTTGGGTAAAGGTGAAGTGCTCGCACGAGGAATTGTGTGAAATAAAAGTTCTCTTAATAATATCGTTTTTACTTACGGCAAATATAACAGGAAGGACGAATAAGTAACGAAATGTAAGTGCTGGAGTTCTCATCTCTTATTTTACCTGGGTGATCTAATCAGTCAATACAGTATGGGAACAATACCAGGATTAAACTCGCGAGTCCTTTCCTACATTCTTGAAAGACTTTGATGGGCTTGCCATCATCGTAACCGCAAGGACTCCCTTTAGAACTACTCTTAACATCCCAGTGGTTTATCCTTGTCTAAGTTTTCCAAAAAATTAATGAACCCACGATGCATCTATATGTAATTTGTTGACTTTCCCTTATCAGTTCCTAAATGTGCCCTAAAAAGGCGAAGTAACATTAAATTAAAACGGAGCTAATGAATTACAATTAATAAATTAAGGAAAAATTTAAATGGGCGTTACTCATTGCATATATACAGCGTTGCATTATTACCAATTTCCATTATGTAATTACCAATTATTTACTGTTATCCACGTTACACATTAGCTTATTATCATTAAAACTAAATAACGAGGGACTAGTATTTTTTTAAACCTAAACCTTCAAAAATATAACGTTTTAATCCCGTCCAATTTCAAATTTTCATCCAAAACCGATATAATAAATTAAAAGGGTAATAACTATTTAAGAAATTAATTCAAATACGTGTTTCTCGCAAAACTTAGCGTCAACGGTGATTTTGACCAGAAATGTGAAATCAAAAATCATTTACATAAGTGTAATTAGAGTTGAAGAGAGTATTAATTTTGTGCCATCTCATTTCGACATGAAATTCGAAAAATATTAATTACTTTCATAAATTCAGAAAGCAGTCTTGGAGATTATTCACAGGAAAATCAATTCTTTTGTGCTGCAGAAACTTTTATTTTCTCTATAAGTGCGTATATGCATTACCTCTTGGCTTAAGAGCAAGTAATTTAAGCTATATTACCTTCACTTCCGCAGAGACACTCATTATATTTTTATGCCTCGCGTGATCCTCAGCAATGGTGTGGAATTTCGTAAGAAAAACGATTATTAACTCAGGAACCACGCCCTAAATCCGTCATTATGAACTTGGCCACGCAAGAGATATGCAATGCTTTTTGAATGATAATGACCAAAAAATTAGCATTTTAAAAAATGACTTACTCATGAGAAAAACTTGATAGCAAGTAGTAAATGGCATCGCTGTAAAAAAAACTCACGATCTCACTCAGTATCCAGGATTTATATGAGCGCAGTACATTGTTTGAGGTTAGACCTATTTAAAAGACAAGGCCGAAAATAAAGCGTATAAGAACAAAACAGCAAGTTCATTAGTAAATGTGATAGACCAAGTCAATGAGTAAAAAATAACGGAAGGATAGCACGCAACTGATTTATCTGTAGTTTTAAGCACGAGTGTAGTGTAATGCAATTCTCAATCCAAATATATCTATATTGCATTTTGCGGAAACGTACAAGTTATTATAAGTCCAGTCTGAAAACGATATACAGGATGGCTTAAGAGAAGGAAACTTTCAGGATGAATGTCTTTTGTGTATGCAACAAAAGGGTCCTTGAATCAAGAGCAATCCTTTACAATGATCCTCGGCAAATTCTTTCTTCGCAACATCGCCCGTGTTCGTCAGTTTGGTTCAAAGAACATCCGGGTAAGACAATCCATCCCCGCAAAATAACAAGCCCTCAATATATCGTCTTTAAGACCCGATCTTAAATTGGATCATGACTTCATGCTCCTCGAGCAATGCAAAGTCCCATTGGAGGTTAGGCAAGTAGTCGAAACGAGCCGTTTCGCCTGTGCGTGCGCGCATATGTATAGAAAAGAATCATTCTCGGGTCACTGGTTGGTCATCCGGAATGGGGAAATATCACGGCCCGTGGTGAAGAATCCAAAGACGTTGAGAGGGCGGGGGGGAGGAGGCGGATGGGGATGGGGGGGGATAGTTGAGTGGCAGTTATGCCGGCGAGAGCGGCGTGTCGTCAGAGAGCGCGGCACGAGGAGAAATGGCCTGGACGAGACGAGAGCGGCCGCGATTCCTTCTGTCTCCTACACCGCTCCCACTCATTTTTTGACCGTTCTCACACAAAACTTCGACCAACCTCAGAATGCACATATATTAACCCTTTTACGGACGCGGAAAAAAAAATTCGTCCTGAGGTCGAAAATGAAAGAATCTGTTTCCGGGGTTTTTTACGGCGGTCTCCCACTTCCCCTCCTTCGACCCTTTGCCCTAATACTTCCCCCCACCTCCTACGCTGTAGCATAAAAAAAAGTTTAAATGTTACCGGCGCGGTACGATATTCTCTTTCGTTTCCCCAATGGAAATTGGAGTTCTAAGAGTCTTAAGAGTATGTTTGACCGACGGCCTAAACCGGCAATTGGGACCAATTTGCCTAATGAGTGCCGCCGCATAACCTTCCGAACGAATGACGTTAATGCGACTTCCAGGAAAGCGAGGTTTGCCCGAGGAATACCCGAACGTCTGAATCAGGGGCGTGATTCCAGGGAGCGGAGAATTCAGGGACCTAAGGAGATATTTACTCCGCAAGAGTGGAGAAGGCGGGAATGGGGAACGAGAAAAATTTTAAAAAATTAAATGAATTAGAACAAAAAAAGCTGTTTTGGAACGTGATGAACGTAAAGATTCTTTTTCCGCCTGCATTTCTAAAGTCAGACATGCAATTAAATGCTATCTTAATATTGACGGCGCTTTTTGCTTGACAATTATGCGGAAGTGTGTGCAAACGCTAACGAAATTCCTTGAATGAGGGGGAAAATCATCTATGAAAAACATTACAGGGAAAATAACAACTTAAATTACACAGTGTATCATGAAATGGGGTGTAATCGTGGGTGTAATTTTCCATGTGGTTGTTTTGCATGTGGTATTGTTCCTTTTTACGGTTGGTGACCTAACACCCCCCGCCACACGCCCTTGCGGCGGCTTGCGGGGTATTAGTAGATGTAGATGAAATTGGAGGGTTCAAGGGGTGATTGGAGACACAGTGGTCTCCATCCGCCCAAAACTTCTCTTTTAACATTTTCTAGTGAAATTTCCCAGAACACGTTGAGTATGTTGCGTTTATAATAATAAAATCATTTCCTTTGAATATTTTCACAGTGATTATTAATCCCCCCAATACGTATCATTGAGTAAAAGAAGCTACCAGGCATAAAAATGCTATAGTTATAGCTTGCTAATTATAGTACTTCCCTTTCTGAATACATTCTCTAATCATCTTAGGATATTAATTAACAATGTTAATAAATTTTAATTTTTTCTGTATCCTTTCTTTGTTTAAAGTATTACTTAGACAGGTATTATTCAGAAATTTCATTATTCATTAATACTGAAGAAGGGATAATCCCATGTTCAATGGTTTATTGTGCTTGGATCAACCATGAGAATCGTTCACCTGAAGTTTATTTATTTTTCATTAGTCCAAAAACAGACCTTAGACCTTTAAATCAGCCTTTTAACATTAATATGCAATTTGACAATTAAATACACCCAAGTCCTAGGTAGAGGAAAAAACACCTAGGCGGGAATCGAACCTGTGACCTCTGGGTTAATTTTTGATTATTGAAAATTGATTCTAACAATTACACCTCCCATGAATAATTAGATTGAGTGACGGTATTTTTATGAAACAAACGCAACATTTCAGCACAAAAATATTTATTTCTCTTAGGGTAACACTGGAGCCTGATGAATGCAAATATCAGCTGTACCTATTCACAAAGGTTAAGAATGAATCGGTGTATCTTAGGAGCACTTGCATTCAATACCAATACACACATAGCATGCCAAATGTATACGCGCTTGTGATATAGTATGTAACGTGTAACAAAAATATGTTACTTTTAGTCTCCTGTGCCCAAGTTTAAAAATCTGCTGTCGAATATTTTTTGCATTTTTTATCTTTATTGTTGTTTGATCTAAATAAGTCATTCGCTCAAAACAATCACCATTCCTATGCAGATATACCCTGCAAAAAGTTAAAACATGAATGTCTTTCTCCCTAAACACTTAAAAAGAGATGAATATGTGATAAAGCTTAAATGTACATGTACTCTGTCGCCGGCCTCTGCACATGCAGCCTGCGGACATTGAGAAGTCGCTGCAACACGCGAGGTTTGGGAGCAATTATATGCATTTTGATGATTTAATGCAAAGTAATATCTCATTAATCTAAAGTAATTGGAGATTGAAGAACTTGAATTCAAATAAATCTTCATATCGGTTCCGTAATGACTAAGATTATGACTATACGTAGGAAATAGATTCACAATATTCATGCTCATTATATAAATCAAGGTGGAAGAATACAATATGCTAAATTTCATGTAAGGGGAGAAAAGTCATTCAATATTTCATCATCTTTAATAATCCCTAGCAGAGAGTATTATAACAAAATCATTATCCTGCTAGTGGTAAAAGGTATTATAATCATATTTTCACACATAAAGGTCATCTAAAATTTAAAACATATGATTTGAACATAATCACTTAATAAATAAAATCAACCGAGATAGTGTTCCGGTATCCCTTATGCGGTAATGTATAGCTGACTTCTTTTCAAGCCATACTGAGAGCACTCGACAGCCGTTTTAAAATCATTGCCAAAATGAATTAATTACGTGAACGTTAGAAAAGAGTTTGGAAAAGAACGACTTCTAACGACATTACTCTTCAGTACTTAAAGAGAGGCCCGAGAAACACATAAAAGAATAAAAATCGTCCTGCGGTGGATTGGTAATTCACAAAACTAAACATTATTTATCTGTCCCCGTTTTCTGATAAGGATCTCCTTGGAAATTGTACTACTTTCAACATCCCATTAAGTTCAGCGCACATGCAGAAAACTGTCCTCAAAGATAATTCTTTAACAAATTCATGAAACAAAATTTTGAAAAGTTCATGTACTCATTAAGTATGGTAGAAAACAATTGTTTTTTCTCTCTATGGTGTTCATTTTATATAGAACTAATTGAAATATAGAAATTAGGTAACAAACGATGCTGAGATAACATGCCTTTACATAACTTAATTTTATTCTGCGAGAGTTTTCTGCTTTAACTTAATTCTATTATTATATTGTGCCACTCTAAGCGATTTTTTATCGCTTCAGCTTATAATTTTAGCAAATGTGGAAAAAGATTGCTGCTTCAGAATTATAATTTTTCCCAGTTAAACACTTCTAATAATGCATCTCCATCAAATTCCTTATCTAAGTGTTCCATATTCTCTATGGAACCAATGCCATAGTGACTTTGTTATAGTTAGACAATATTCTAAATTATAAAAGACATAATTATGAAGTAAGGTAATAATTATAGATTAAGGTAATTTTAAGGAATATGTCTAAAAGAAAATACTGAGTATAAAATAATAACTATATCGAAATAGAAAAATACTTATTTAAATGACCTTATTTGCATTGTGCTTTAATAAACACGGGTCCGTCTTTGGAACACCAAAAACTTTTACTGAATAAAGTTCAAGGATAATGATGAATATCATAATTTATATTATGTCTAGAAAATGGCTGATCATAGGAGAATGGAAGATAATATACTTTTCTGGGACATCTCCTCCACGGAGGGCATAAGTAATTAATAACATTAAGAAAATAATAATACCAAATTAAATTTCATTAGTTATATTTGTGAAAGTGATGATTCCTAGACAACTCAAAACCTACGCGATTTGTCGATGGAATATTATACTTAAGAAAATGCAATCGATTCTTCTTTCTAATAATAATTTGAAACTATCAAACCATTATTCAAACCATTAATTTCATCGTGGTGTTTCATATGGACGCCCAAAAGCAACATTGAATGGTACACAAACTAATTCCAAATACGATAAGGATGATACGGCATAATACGTTAGGAAAACAAAACTTCTTCCAGCCGCGACTTGCCGCTCTTCCCAGAGTAAAAGTAATTGCATATTTTATTGATATAGACAACTAATGCAACGGAGTGATCATTCCGACCGCCTATATTCTTGATTGCTTGCCAATGCAATTGCATAACTTGAGTTTTCCCACATAAGCAAAGGCGAGAATGACTTCGAGTGAATAACAATGAATTCAACTTCATTTCATCCCATTAGTTAGATTGATACTCAATGCCAAATGTACAACAAACTTTAAGCGAAATGCTTGATGATTAGTTATCCTCGTATCAAAATAGTGAATACCCCTCTAGGAATAGAAAATCATCGATCCTAATACCATCGGCAAAATTTCAATCGACTGCAACCAGTTAGTCAATTATTCATTTATCCTAAATTGAAAATCGTAAACAAGTCTAATTAGCCCATCTGTGGATAAAATATGACTAGAAAAACCAACTTTCCGAAATGCCAAATAAATTGCAATATTCAATCAATCACAGTAATGTCAGTATTGATCACGGGGTTCAAGTCGTCGGATTCTCTCTACGGCCTTCAGCTATTCTGATGGATTCGTTTTCTCTCCTAGGAAACGAATTTAACAAAAAGAGTACTTTTTCCTCGTCTTGCGATTGTTTAGCTAGTAGTAATCACATCCATCGCTCTCTCGCTCAGAGCGCGCGCGGTTTCTCTGCGTTTTCACAAGGACGTGCCCACGGGGGCCTTAGAAGAACCGGATTCCCCCTGTTGCACCAGAATGTTATTAAAGGTCGCAGCCTCACGATAAATTTTCTCGTTAAGATTCAGTAGTGTATGAAGGAGATTGAAATGCGTCGTTAATATTCTGTAGTCCGTCATTTTTTAACGAATATTTTCGCACACATTCCATTCGGGAAACTCAATTCTCTTTGACACTTTCCATTCGCTCACGTGAGCTCCTCGTCGTACTTTTTCAAACCAAACCCAAGCACACCCATCACCAACAGAAAAGGCCTGCACACGCAGATTGTACGGGGCCAACAATCCCTCTATCTCTCCCTCCCACTGGAGACCGATTCAGAACAGAAACCACTGGGAAAAAACACCCCCATCTCCCTTCACGAGATTACTCAGAGGTGAAGGTAATACATTCATGAATGGGATTTGAATATTTTGCACATCTGATTGTCAAACATGGTTTTTTCAAAGGAATAATTGACTCGAGTGTCTAACATGCAACAAGAATGTTATTTATAGACGCACACTGAATTCGAAGCGTTTTGGAGGTGACGAATCCAAAACTGTGGTATTACACATTATATATACTCGAGCATGATTTCCCACATGTATTTATATCATCGCTAATGTATTGACTGAATAAACGCCTAAAAAATAAATCACTTTTAAATCCTGAATCTAGGCTCCAATCTCGACTCTTTTACGGTCCTTACTCCAAAAACCTGAGTTTTGCAATCTTCCTCTACTGCACATGATATTGGGCTTTTATATCACAGTGGTACAATTTTCTGTAGGATCGGAATTGAAGAAAAGAAGAGTGATAAACAAAACTGGATTAAATCTTCTACAGTGAACGATTTATTTTTCATGAATCAAAATTCGCCATTTACTTAGGTATTCACAGTCATTATATTATTTTATCATATCCTCATTCCCTTCATACTACTTATCCAAGGGTTTTTTTTACAAGAATTAGGCAATTTTCACAGTTTTTTGCCTCTGCGAAAGTATCAGAGATCAAATTGCTCTCAGTTATTATTCCCAGGTTCCAGTAGGAATGCCAGTCAAACCAAGCAAATACACGACACGCAAAGATAAGAAAGCTTCGAGAAATATATGGATGAAAAGTAAGTTGATAAATCTGCGAATTCTCATCAATAGAACATTGAAATAATTTTAAATCTCAAATACTTAAATTCCAAAGAAACTGCGGGAGATGCCGCAACAGTAACTTTTAACGGAGTCATCCGCTAATGTGCATTTCAATGCAACAATTTCAGAGTGTAAAAATCATTCGCCCATCCCAGTCAAGGCGAATGATTTTTACACTCTGAAATTGTTGCATTACTTAAATTCCCTTATACCAATTCTGGAATAGTGTTAAATCCCGTGCCAATAAAGAAAAAAAAATATTCTCGATAATCGAGACCAAAAGAAACATTTTTGCACGTGAATAAAAAACTCGACTATACAGGTACCCTGTATATTCTCATATAATCACGCTTGTAAAATACGAATTCGCATGGATATATGGTAAAGCAACGACTGTTAACTGAAGTGCCCTACTCGTATAATCGATCTCGGTTTTGCCCCATATAAGTACTGAATTTAGTAGCCACATTGATTTATTATTTGAAGCGTAAAATCTTTTGTTGAAACCATTATTAAGATCACGCAGATAATCAATCGGTTATGCCGAATACGAAGGGGCACGTTCCACCAAAAAATCAGTACTCTTCGGAAATGAGCTCAGCTCCGTGGAAGTCGATTTGATACCCATCCGGAGCTCCTGGAAATTTTATCCATCTAAAAATACGTCAAGCCTCGTATTTGGTCGAGAGTCCTTACCCAGGTACGCATTTTGGATGACGGCGCTCTGGCATTAATTAGAGAGGTGGAGTGCCAAGAGAGGAAGATTTTTACCTTTAGGAGGTTCACATCTGAGGAGTTGCTGCTGAGGCAGATGAAATCATGGAAAGGAGTTGAAGAGCAGTCGAATCGAAGCTGGGCCTTCACCTATGGCATCTCCAGGAAGCGTGTTCTGCAAAGTCAAAATTTGAAATTAACAAGTATCAAAATAAAAAATAAGCAATTCAATGGCACTTGAATTCATCGCTCAGCAAGGAAAAAAACATTGATTTCGGTACATTTCGGGATTTGGAAAATAATTGGGAAAGATTATTTTCTTGCCCGTTGGAATCCAAGACAGTGGGGGAATGTCATTTTTTAATTATCAATAAATCGATAAATTCACTCGTCTAAACTATTTGTCAGTCAGGGCACAGTTTATAAGCACACTTAAATTGCCTGTATAGATACTCTTATTTTTACGATGCCTATAATAGTACCATATTGTGCCTGGTATCCATACGAGACACAATGTTGTACTATTACTATATTACTATGGTGATAATATCCACTCGATTGGTAACTCAAGAATAATCATATATTTACATCAACATGATATCCCGTATGTCATTGGCAAGAAATGTGAAAAAGGGTGCCTCAAATTATGTGGGCGAACTTTCTGTTACATATTAGAATACAAAAAGTATTTCCTGAACATCTAAAGAGCTTGAAAGTGACATAGTACTGCATCAGAAAGGAAAAAACAAATCCCGAATATAAAAACAAGTATAGCCACACGATTGAAGAAATCCACCAGGGAATAAAGAAGGACAATACTATACACATCGAACCTCAGTTATAAAATCGTTTTTTTTACCAATCGATAGAAGATCATTCAACATATCGCGACTAGAAGTAAGCTCACATAACCCTAATCTCCAAAAAGTGGATACAGTCTCCCAGCTATTACAGACCAATTTCTTAACAATGGATTTCTGCAAAACCTTAAAGTATATCATTGTTAGCAAGATCATTGTCTTTCTCCATAATATGAACATACTCCGCCATTTCTAGCTCGCCGTTGATAAAGCCGTCAACAAGGTCCCTCCGGAGAAATTGAAGCACAAACTAAGATATTATGGCATTGAGGAGAATGTTAACAAATTGATTGGGGAATTCTCGTCTAACCGTATAAATAAACTAGCCATCGATGAGTTGGGTTCATTAGAGGCAGATTTAACTTCATAAATGCCACAGGGTAGCATTATAAGAGTCCTATTCTTCTTATTATAGGTGAAAAAACTATATCAGCAGCCTTAGGTAATTTGCATAACTCTGGATATTTGCAGGTGTCTAAATTATGTGTTAGAAAACTAGCAGCATGTAGTCTCGGTAGTCTGCATTATTTACAGACGATGACGCAATTTACAAAGAAATAAGACCACCAGAAGATAGCAGGCTACTCTCTAGCAGCATGCACATGTATTTAGACCAGATTGAATTAGTGAGTCGGAGTGAAATATCAGAATTTGCACAGCAGTGAAGAATTAAAAAAAGGAAGAAAAATACATAAATTTTTAAATGGAACGAATTAAGCATCTCAGGGAAGGTCATACACTTGGATGTTACACTGATATAAAAAATTACACAGGGTACACACAGTAAAATATGCGGGTCAGCCTTGAATAAAAGTGGTTTCAGTTGACTGTATGTAGGAAAATGAAAGAAAAAGGTGTAAGAGAGGTGTTACTTCGCTTTAGCTGGGCAACATTTGGAATGCAAGCATTTGAGATCCACAGGATAAAATATTAAATAAATAATTGAAAAGTTTCAGAGAAATGCAGTCAGGGTTCTTAAAAATTGAAACAAGAGACAGGTAAGAGTCACGGAGGAGGAATTTGGGTTATATTACAGGAAGTAGGATGGGCATTTTTGGAGTCATAAAGGTAGTAGGCAAAACTAAGACTTTTATGAAGCTACAAGACATCCAAGTTTTCATGCGACACTTGGGGAATCATTGACGCTCCGAATTATACATATTGCTAGATCGAAACAAAACCAATCCTAAAAACCACTATGTTTTTAATTCAAAGAGTGAAATTAAAATCTTTACTTGAACACAACCATTATTGTATGATATAGAATGGGGTTTTTGCGCGTAAATTTACGTGTGATTATGTATATGTGTAAATACAAATATATACATAATCCGCATCCGCTTGTATATACTTATCCGCATTTATGTATATCGATCATAATTTAATGATTTAGCCGAACACATCAATTATTGCATTATGTAAGTAGACCTGTATGTGTGCGAGTGATTGTATATATGAGCAACTAGAAATCCAAATAAATGAAGAATGAACTACTATTGGTGCATGGAATGATCGAGATTTTGACTGAGGAAGAACGTTAGACAAGCAAAGAAGCGGTGGGAAAGGATAGGCATGTTGGACGGAATGAAGGGAGGAATGAAAGTATGCATAATTAAAGAATGTTTTGTTGTTGTGTCCTGTGTCAGGATGTTTCGTTAGGAGAGGCGAAGAAATTTATCGTTGATCAGTCTTTCTTAATTCATCCAAAAGCCTATCTTTAATAGTAGGCAATTAAATAGTAATATGACTTGTCCTACCACCACCCGCGGCGACTAGCGGCATGTCCTGTAGATGAATTTCAAGAGCACTATTTCCAAAGTATATAGCAACAAATTAACTGGCATTGGTTCACGAGGTGAAATTTGAATGCGAAAATACTATAAACAAATTAGAATTAGATTCAGACTGCAACAGCAGGTTCGCCATAAAATGAGTAGACTGCAGATGAGATTAAAAGTAGAAATTTCATTTCTACGCTATTTTATTTCATTAACAAATTGTCATCGGAGTTTTGTTTGGACATGCGCAGTGTTTGGAGACTGCCAAAAGGATTTCATTTCTGAATTCAATAGGATAATGAGAGAAACTTTATGTGTCCTTAAGAATCGTTACGATTAAGCATCCTAGTATCATTTCATTGCCTAGATTGAGGCTCACACGACTTAAAATGTTAGAGAAATGTTAATAATTCAAACTCAGCGATGTTAGAGATGGAATGAAGTTTAGCACCGCATAAATAAGCGCAATCAGAGCTAGATAGATGGTAAGAGAACTGGACTGCCAATCAGAGCGATCTTAGAAATCCTTTTTCTCCCGCGCTAATCGCGGTAACAATTGCAGGACACTCCGCCTCCGTACTAAAACTCTTAACTATTAAAACATACAGCTCTACAGGATGTAAAAATCACTAATTACGCTAAAATTTATCGGGTATTAACTTTATACCCTCTACCTTAGGCACTCGTAACGGCTTGCAAGATAAGATGTACATTTAATGCTTAAATTTAATACATGACTTTAAAGAAAAAGATAAGATGGACATTCCGAAAAAACAGCCATTTACAATTGGGGAAAATTTCACGGAAATACGTCTAGGTTATAAAAAATAAGAATAAATAGATTCATCTAAGGTCAAAGGTAGAACCATTAGGGAATTCCTATGAAGGCTCAATCAGCATGCAATCGACGACTTCTCCAGAGAAAGTTTTGCGGAATGTTAATCGGTCGGTGTGCTTTCAAGAAAAAAATCAGGATTTGACGTAGGAATATAAAGAGAAGGTGCTCATGGTTGTAGTCTAAGTCTCGCTTGAAGAGAAAAAGCTTCCTTTTAGTTCTAACACCCTTCAAATTCCATGTAATTTTACTGCGGAGTCATCGAAATTCCAATTTAATTGCATGGAATTACAGAAATTAACCTGTAACAGAATAACATTTTAATCCATTTCCTTATGAATTATATGAAATAATAGTCCTCTTTTACATAGAAGATGGAAATACAACATACATCTTACACCCGGATATCATTTTGTAAAATTTAGGGTAAAAATGGAAAGATTCCCCGATTATGAAATTTGATGTGAAAACATATAGTGGTTCTCTTAGCTGATACTGAAAGACATGAAGGGTAGTAACAAATTTAGGGGCCAACGAGAAAATTTCGCATGCCTCATACATGCCTTATATATATATATATATATATATATATATATATATATATATATATATATATATTACTACCTGCAAATTGATGCCAAGCTTACTCCTTTAGAAAGAACCAAGCTAAATGCGGCAGTATTCCAACAAGCCATGGACCCCTATTAACTAAAGAACCAACGAACTTAAGCTCAGAATTTACCCTTCCACTTAATTCGACTATTTTTTAAAGATAGTTCCTTCCTTAAAAGCATACTCCTCTCATCCATGCTATCCCCGTTCTACATGTTAGACAAAGTATACGCATGTGCTACCAACTTCAAAGAACTAGTCTCCCTAAATTCTCACACATGGAGGCCTCGAAAATTTTCATTTTTTTTAAGGTTCTACAATGTCCCAACCCCTTACACGGAAGCCAACTAAACGCCTACCTCAAGTGCTACATCTTTCTACATTTTAAAAACGAGCAGTCCATTATGAAAATTACATTTTTCACGAGCAATTAATCCCGTTTTAATAATGTAAATTTTTCCGGATGTGTCATGCTATGTAGATCGCCTCTATCGCGGCATTTTTCCTAATGGTGTGATCTAATCCATCAGAAATCGAAAATCTTTTCAATAAAATAACTTAACTGCGACTAGATTATGTCCTTAAACAATGGGAATCCAAAAATTTAGGTATTAAAAAGCAGGTAAAATGTACCATAGTAAATTCTATTTAATATCTGAAAACCATGCTCAAGTTTTTAAGCACTCCAATAATTCGAGTGTTCGCAACTCATCTTTCTAGATCAATCCATGGCTTCATAGACATAAGCTCATGCTTCGTCCGTAGTGCACAGGGAAATATGATATCATTAAACAGCACTCAGGCATTTTTTTCTTTTAACTAAATATGTTATTTTGATTTTTCTTCAAGCATTGCGGATGCGTTATACGCTGTATCGTGGACGCGACAGCTCACTGGGTCAAGGACTCATCCCTATACAGTCTAATGCCAAGTCACAAAGAACTAATTCATGAACTTGTTCCGAAGTATACGGAGATAGTTTTTAGCGGTGACTTATAACCAAGTATTTTTAAAATAAGTTGAAACAAAATCTTTTTGGCTTAAATTAGATGTATCATGGATTTTCATATGAAAAAGTAAACTCTACAAAATTTAGAGAAAACTTGCTGCGCTGTTTTAGTTAACAAAACATTTGCCGATGTAAGTATACTAGTTCCTATATTTGCTTTAATTCACATTGGAGATGTTATTTTGTGATCATAAAAAACGGTGGAAATTAACATTGGTGTAACGTTGGCAAACCATGAAAGAAAAATACAAGCTAACAAAAGGCGAGATGGTACTTCTGTGCCCAAAAAATAATCTGAAGTGAGACGTGGATTCAATCTTAATTCAATTTTCCATCAGAACTCATTCTATATCTTTGAGCTAAGATAGCGCCATTGATAGGCTTTCTAGAGACAGTCGCAGAGGGGCCGGATAGGCTTTGTGGGAAAGCGCCAGCTTGTCCTAGACCTTGGAGGGCCCTAGCGGGCCCTAGCTGGTCCGAGTCCAGTGCGGAAGATGAAAGTTCTGTTGTTTTCTACGACTGCGCTGTTCTACGATCTGTAAAGTGAACATAGCAGTCGAAGAACTATTATCATAACTCTACCATAATAGAGATACCACCTCATTAATTACCTTCTTCTGAAGTTAAGTTACAACCTCCCAAGTCATTCCCCGTAACCACTGGCATTAACTAAACCTCCCGGAAGAATCAACTTCTCCTTCGTCGCAACGAAGGGAGCCTCTCTCCCCTCCCACAGCACGAGAGGGAGAGAAAAAGTGAAAAATGGGTCAACTGTAGGCTCAAAACGGGGCACTGAGGCGTATGACGCGGAAGTGGTGGCTGCACAAAGATCAGCAACGCGTGCGAATAGCTGAGAGTGGGATGAGGAGTAAGAGGGGAGGGACGGGAATGGCGGGAAAGGGGGGGGGCGGGGTTTGGAAGGAAAGAGTGAAGGGGGGAGGGCAAAGGAGGTTGACGAGGGGGGGTGTAGTATATTTTTTAAGATGGCGACGCCTCTCAATTGCGCACGCGAGGAAGTGCGTCGCGACAATGTGGAACCGCCGAGGAAACTTTGACTACACACCGCGACGCATTATGCACCGAATTTCTTATGAGGCGCGCGGCAATGCATATAACACTCGGCGCTGACGGCGGTGAGTCCTCGCTCGATGATTCCCCCGGCGTCGAGAGCGCTGCTCGTCGGGGGAGAGGCGAGTGGAGATGCCGGCCCTGGAGCAGGAGGCCGACTTGCGACGCGCGTCCCAACAATTCAAGCACCAAAAGGCGCAGCAAAAAAAATGGGGTCGCATTATATCCCATGACGATAGACGGATTTTCAATACTGTCGAATGTTCGAGGGACACCTATTAAAGTACTCCTTAAAATAAACTTCTTATTTCAAATATATTATTCTTAACATGCATGCAAAGGAGTAACAAATGTGGCATCTGCATAACTGAAAAAGACAGCGCTAGGGAAAAAGTACTTGTTTTCATTCTAAGTAGCATAGTATGTTGTCATTATTTCATATAATCTTTATTTAATTGTCCTTCTTGTTACTAGAATCTCGTCTCACATGCATATTGAAGTATTTCGCCGTGGTACATGCACAAGTATTTCACATTATCTCTGTTATTTGCATTATTTTACATATTTATTGATGACTAACAATTAATAAAAACTTAAGGTTTCACTTTACACGCGTTTGTTTTAATCAGCTTCTCTCGTACACCCCAGTGGTGCCATGTAGAAGTAGAAAGGAAGTGTCATCCCACATCGTGCTGGTCTGATAGAAGCTCTATATGATGGAGGCCCATCTGCTCCACATATCCTCTTCTATTCCTCTTGTATTTTTTTCAATGAAAATCCAATAAATGATAAGAACGTATTGCCTGATAAATTACATTAGCATAGTTTTTGAAGAATGACATGCAAAACGGTAGTGCACATTTGAGAAACGTGTACAGAGTAAAAGAATATGGAGGAATGTAGAAATAAAAATCTTGTCACTCAAGTTGAAAGTTTTGTTGGCGACCTCGGTTTCAATTCGCAAGCAAATCATCATTATGACGCTGCACATCGAAACGTTGGTGGTAAATAAAAGTAGAAATGTAAAAATAGCCACTCATCTTAGGGGTGGTTAGCATGGTATCGTGAGGAAGTAGTTTTTAATTCGCGATGAATGACGCCAGAAACCAGCTCGTATATGGAGGATGGGTATAGAAAAAGGTAGTGAGAACAAAAAGAGAAAAGGGAAAAACAATTGGGCAACAAGGAGGGAACAGCTTTTCTCCCTGTATTAACAATTGGAATATATTTTATTGGTAACAGGGTTAGAATTCTTTCGTGTTTTCGACAGTGCTTAAAATAAAGTCGAGAAGACCAAGACCAAGGAATATGCCTCTGGGGTCCTGCGAGCGTAAAGCTGCGGTGCCTTGCCCACCCGCGGGAAAAGAAAAGCGACCTGTTTTGAAATCCAAGGTATCCGATGTCGGTCGCTCCCAACACTTTTTCGCGAAACCGTGAAGAGCGGTGGATCCGAGGGGGAGCTAAAAGAAAACAGACCCGGCTTCAATTGGATGGGGGTGTTCCGAGACTGAGGTGAAGCGTATAAGAACCCCAAGGGAAAATGTTTTAATAACTCAAAAAACAACCGCTTTGTCAACCATTCAGTACTAACTTTGATGGTAATACATCTTGGGGTGGGATATTGCATTACGGATTTATTAGTTAATTGAAATAATAGTTACTTTGGACGGATGAGGAGAGCATCAGAGTGGTAATAAAATTTAACCTTGCAAATCGGATTTACTTTCAATGTCTACTTAACGAATCGAAGAGAAAAACGATTTTACCAATTTCATAGCGTTCTCAAGTAGTAGATTCTGCATTCCCTGCTCTCTAAGTTTTGTTTATTGGCGGTAATTCAAAATTCACGCTGGCTCAAATTTATTGAGGTGACGAGGAAGAACACACCACTCGTCTAAAGCAATTACAAAAACTGACCTCAAACCTTTCATCGGGAACGCACGTCAGAAGAATATGTGTAAAATTTACATTATAATCGTATTAACAATTTAATGTATGAAAACTGTCTTTAATCCTCATCTTACACTCAGAAATCATGTGCCGGCCAGTACTTTTACAGCATATTCTACTATGTGTGTCCATACGCTTCACACTTATAATAAATTTCATTTAAAACTATTTGAGTTAAAATCAATTTAACGAGTCATAGTTATCGTTTTAAATTAAAGACGGCAATTGAACGCGGTCATAATTTTTATCCAAATACTCCATTTAGCACAGAGAAGATAAAAGGGATGGCTATGCATTAAATGCGTTCATGGAACCTACATGTGTAGCATTATTTAAGAATTTACAAATGAGCCTAATAACCTCTGAGGATAGACCAGCATTTGCTGCGAGATATCGACTGATTACTGTTTTGTTTGCCTTAAACTCTGTCTGGAGTAGTACAGTACATGCTTACAAATATATGTCATTATGCTTAATAACTTTTCTAGCACAAATACCATGGATATAAATTGGAAAAAGGAACATAAGTCTGGTGATTTATAAAAAAATCAAGGTATACCGACGAACCGCATTAGGACTTAGGAGGAGGAGATGCTTCGGCAACCCCGGGCTCGACGGTAGGACCGCTCGGTTGGCGAAAGTCCACTGTTTCTCTGTAAGGAATGCGGCGACATTCATAAAATACTTTCTAATGCATCACGCATCGTAAGCTGGATTTCAGGGTGGAGCCCGCAAGCCTTCGTGGATTCGTCTCCTTATTCCCAGGGAGTTGAGCTTACAGCGTTATTACTTTCCTTCTATAATCTCAGAGAAATAATCGTTTAAATCGCCTCGCAGCGGGACGTTTCTGGATCCGTTCCTAGTTCAATGACACACACACAACGGATGAGATGTGAAAGATCTTGTGCGAAGCCTCTGAGTCATTTCAAGGCATCACGTCTGTAAGTCATTTCGAGATCATTTCCAAAGAATATTTAGTGAAGACATATAAAGGGCGGAATTTTTATGAAGGGAAAGCTGAGTCATGCATTTGAGAATTATTCAAGAAGAGAGAGAAGGCTGAAGACTTGGCAGGATGGCTTAGGACAGAAGAACCATAAAAAATGCACTCTCATGGTCCTTAGTCACTTATCACTTTCGTTTACCGGAAGAAATTATGCTCTAGATCGTTCTCTTAAATTATTTCCTTATGCTCTCTCCAACTTCAACGTGTTTTTGACAAGGAAAAAGGATTAGTTTAATGAAGCACTGCAGTTAGATGAACTGTTCGTATTCCCTTATTCCAATATGGTTGTAATAGTGTAACTGGTAACTTTATTAGGACTGAACAAATGTAGACGTCAGGTTTCTCCAGTAACTTTCTTCCTCAAGATATAGTTTCCACGCAATTATGCATACATAATATCCCGGAAGCCACCTCAAGAACGTGTGGCGGGGGGTGTTGTGGTATCAACCATGCATGCATAAATATTAATTCGTACACGCATTTAAATATATGGTAGCTGAAATAAAAATACATTCGTGCACAAACGTACCTATATACATTATGCAATACTCAGTATTTGACTAAATCATCAACTTTTAGCCTCTTAGCTATATAATCGGGCAATAGGGTTCGTTTGATTATGACCGCACATCTTGTTAGGGTACTTGAGCACTTGAATCCGTTGGTGACGGCGTTCATCTCTCCCATTTCTCCGGTAGTCGAATCTAACAATGTAACGAAATACCATCATGATTTCCTCGGTGTTGAAAGAAAATTCAAGTTTCCTGTCAAGTACCCTATTCAAGTACCTTTTCTAAAAGTCTTTCTTTCCTGCTCTCTTCGTGGATCAAGGGAGTCCCAAATTGATACATCCAACATAACCGATACATTTACTCTCCTTTCGCGAGCAATTGTTAACATATCTAACGGATTTCTTCCTATACATACTTGTCCAGTTCCTCAATAACGTTCTCTCCCATGGATCCCAATTACTTATCGCGCATTCCAGATGTGTCCTAACTAAATTGAAGTGACACATCTCTCTTACTTATTCGTTGCACTTTCCAGTAACCCGTCAAATCAAAGACAGCTGCTTCAAGGCTGACCCACATAATCTTCTGATTTGTGCACTTCATGAAAGTTTCTATGTTAGCCTAACACTGAATCATTTGATTTGCTCTGAAATGCTTAACTAGATACCATCAATTATATAACGTTTTTCTCATTTATTTTTCCTATTATTACAAAACTTCAGAGCTATACATACATTTGCTGATATTTAATCCTAAAGCCCATTCACTACGCCACTCAGATATATGGTCTAAATGGTTAGTGAGTGACAAGCTATCTGTCGATGTCCGTATTTCTCTGTTAATCACTCTCTAACCTGCAAATAATTAAGGATTGCTGCTAATGTGGGAATTTAGGTCGCTAATTTATATTAATAAAAATAATAGACCTATAAAACTTCTCTGTGACACTCCTATCGCTACATCTGCCTCCAATGAACTCGGCCCACCCATGGATACCTTTTGTTTACCATTAGACGAGAAGAACCAAATCAATCTGTGCACTTCCACATTCATGCCAAAAGATCTTAGTTTATGTTTCATTTCTCGTGAGGGGTCTCGTCGGAGGGTTTCTAGAAATCTTTAAGTACAGCATCCAAGAGTGTATTTACTTTCCCCAATTTCAGACTATCATTGATAAAAATGTCTAGCTATGTTTCACATAATCAGCTTCTCCTTAACCCCAGCTGGCAACGCCAGAGTATATTCCTACTTAAGAGCAATACTACCAACCTTGCTAACAATGGCATGAAGCAAGATTTTGCAGGATATCGATGTTAGAAACATTTGACTGTAATTATTAAGATACGGCCTCAGCTTTTTAGAGAGAATTGTTATATGAGCTAGCTTCCAGCCGCAACGTATTGAATCTTCTTCTATTGACTTGTAAAAATAGTTTTTAAATAAGGTGAGATGCCTTTAGCAAGTTTATTCGGTGCATAAAAACAAAACTATTTTCCAATTTCCCGCCGGATTAGGTGAACTGGGAAGCTTGACTGCCTGCATGCTCAAAACCCCTTCGAGGATTATCTCTTCAATTGGTTACGTAAACTCAGTTTATTTGAGAACGCTGATGAGAAATCCTGCGTGAGTTATGCGTATCCTACAGAGATATGAGTCACTAGATGTATCCAAGAGCATTAAAACTTGAGGGGTACCTAAGGCATCCTGCAATAATCATTTACGTAGCGAAAGCCATGCGTTATTATTTTACGTTTAATACGAGTATAATGCTCGTATTACCGTTGCCCCACTTCAAGAAGATTGGTTTGTTAACGCAATATTAGAAGTTCTCTTTGAATTAAGGTGCAAGGATTTTTCATTTATGATACCCGCTGTAGTCCGCGATGGTTACCAGCATAATATTCAGCTCAAAAATTCATTTCTCAGAATATGGATTAGAGAAAATTTTAATCCAAAATTCGTTAAAAGAACTAGTTACCTCGTTGAGTTATTGCCCCCAAGGTGCTACATACTATACTACCTTGATCAAAAAGTTCCCGGAATTTATTCAGAAAATTAAAAATACAAGTTTATTCATCTAAATCTATATTGTCCCCTTCAAAGTAATCCCCATCGACTGCAACACACTTATGCCAGCGCTTGATCCAATCCTCGAAACATTTTTTATATTCGGTTTTCGGTATGACCATCAGTGCTTCCTGCGATTTTTCCATTACTTCCTCTCGGCTGCTAAAACGCGTTCCCCGTAATGGTTTTTTAACTCGATTGAACAGAAAGAAGTCACAGGGAGCCAAATCAGGTGAATTCGGTGGCTGTTGGATGGTATTTGTTGCATTTTTCGTCAAAAAATTACGAATAATGATAGCACTGTGCGACGGTGCGTTATCATGGTGCAAAATCCACGAGTTTTCTGCCCACATTTCTGGTCTCTTTCGGCGAATTGCTTCACGCAAACGTCTCATAACGCCCAAATAATACTCTTTGTTTACTGTCTGGCCTTCTGGCAAAAATTCATGATGCACTACACCGTTGTAATCCATGAAAACCGTCAGCATTGCCTTCTTTTTTGACTGAAAACGACGTGGTTTTTTTGGTCTCGGCTCATTTGGTGAACGCCATTCACTTGCCTGATGTCTGGATTGCGTGTCGTACTCATAAACCCACGTCTCGTCTCCAGTAATGATCCTTTTGATGAATGTGGGATCGGATTCAGCCTCGCAAATCATGTCTTTTGCGACGTCAACACGGTCTCTTTTTTGCATGAAATTGAGGTCTTTTGGAACCAACTTTGCTGCTACACGACGGAAACCCAAATCATTAACCACAATGTCTTGGGCGGATCCATAGGCAATGTTCAAGTCCTCCGCTATTTCTCTGATGGTTAATTTGCGGTTATTGACCAACATTTCTTTTACTTTATCAATTTTTTCACCGACTTTCGATGTCGATGGTCTGCCACTGCGTTCATCATCTTCGATTGACTCACGACCACTTCTGAACCGCTCGTGCCACTGGTAAACGACCGTTTTTTTTAGAGAATCGTTGCCGAAACACTTTTCCAACATTTCCAACGTCCGTGCGCCACTAAATCCGTTTTTTACGCAAAATTTAATAAAAGTTCGTTGTTGCAAATTTAAATCCATTTCTGCAATTGTAAAAAATCGCCAACACACACAGAGATAGATGTACTCTTGGCTACGTAACTTTTGCAAATGTCAAGTTATGACACTAAGATTTAAAGGGAATATCAACAACAGATGTACCAATTTAACAAAAAAACAGAACTCAAATCGGAACGATGGGAGCGCCACACGGTGGTTATTCCGGGAACTTTTTGATCAAGGTAGTATAATATTTTACTAAATATATGTAAATCCCTTGAATTTTTTAAGAGAGGTCGCAAGCAGATATATAAATGTAAGCTTGTCGCAGAGTTTCTTATCATGCTGCTTAGTTGCCACTGCGTTGAGAACTAGTGAACTGAGACGGAGGTATGACATCTGTCTGCTAAGTAAAAGTCGAGTTCGAGGCTGTCCAAGGTAAAGAATACCGAGCTGATCCATTATGATTTTTGTAATGATCACTCTCTTCGGAGCATTGTGCTCAAATTAGGTTCAAAGTTGTTTTCACACAGCCAAAATTTTTTTAAATTTACCCCTTAAATATTGAACACCTTAATTAACAAAGTTAAATTTCAGAAATTACATATTTAAAGATTCCTATGACTATTGCATAACGCACCATACTCAGGGTATTTTGGCGGATGGGGTTGGTGTACGTAGAACAGGATGGCAATAACCTTGCTATAGTGCTAGAGATGTAAATTCTAGTTGAGAAGCTGTATAATGTACAAGGCGAAAGGTCAAGTATCTAAAAAATTCAAGTTATATGAAACTTCTACAGATACGATTTGAAACGTCAGTAAATAATACAAAATTTGAATGGGTGTCGTGCGTAAAAGTTTAGCTCAGATATTATTATTTCTTATGCGAATTAGATGGCAACAATTTCCAGAACCTTCGTGTGCGCGGAATTAATGATATTTTTAAATCTGTCAGTTCTGCAATCTGTCTCTCTCTGATTTTAGATTTACTTACGATCTACGCTACTGTAATATGATGTGTTTCGTAATGTGGTTTCAATTCATTCAGCATATTCCGAAAAGACACTATCTTCAAATTCACGTAATAAACTTAATTTATACTCTAGCGTTCCGTTCAGTATAGGGTGATCCCTACGGTTAGGCGGATCCTTGCGGTGAAGCGTATTTCATGAGTATCGGCCGGATGTTAATAGAGAGTTATTGGCATCAATGAATGATATCGCTTGTATGCAATAACTTTAATTTCTTCATTAATTAGCAATAAAGGATTTTATCATCAGACTAGTTCAGTTTGCCTTACTCGAAGTAGTGATTAATAATGGCTGCAACCATAAAAATATTCGTACTCCCACATCTTCTTGGCCACACTGTTGAGATGATTCATCAGAATAGACTTTCTGATCATCTACCCTCACTTCGAGCCCATAACTCGAACCAAGTGACTTCTTCTCCCTGCACTCATAAGGAAAGCTTGATTCTTAACGGTTAGAGGGCGGTGAGAAGTCGTGAAAGGCAGTGTTCAACTGGCTGAAAGCTCAGACGGCAGATTTACATGAACAAGGTTTTGAAAAGCTTTTTCGTAGATACCAGAAATGCTTAGGAAACACAAGCGATTATGTAGAAAAATCAATTGTGTGCAATAAAAATTGGCAATAGATTTTTTTATTTACCCTACTTCTTCCTGTTAACAACATACCTGCCCTAACTTTTGAAAGACGTCTCGTATTTTACAATCGTGTCACCCCTCTACATTAATCATAACACATGTTTACAATTACCTAAGACAGATCTAATCATTCAGCTCCCTAAAGAACTTAAATTAAAACTAATTCATAATGATCCAGAACATTTATAGCAACTTGTTCTAATGGTAGCATTCACTAACTTCAATATCCCTCTTATAAAATCTTTTCTCTTTCCTCTGTTTATATTATACACATACATACACATATCCTCAAGCAAACACAAATCTCATACGTCCTCATATTTCGCTAGTTAGGTTTCATTTAGAAAATGCGGCTAGTATATGGGACCCTCATGAGGTTGGATTGATTGATGCCGAATTGGATCGCGTGCAGCGTAGAGGAGATAGATGTCAAAAACGTTGTTAAGATAAATTGAGTAGCGTATCAAAATTAATAAAGGTCTCCGTGAGTGATTGGGAATCACTCACGGAGCGAAGGTTAAATTGCAGATCTTGCTCTTGCAACAGATGAACTGCTGCATAAATTGGAAGAACGTCTCTTTAGCAATGATGTTGAAAATGTATCGTTTCCTCATCGTACTACGGTAGGATAGAGCATATCAATCAAATTTTTGAAATGAGAGATTTAAGATGCAATTTTTCCAACGAACGACAATGGATCTGATTAACATTTTCCGACCGCGCTATGGGGATAATATTTTTCGTCCAAAGTAGTCTGGTGACAAATCACCCCCTACCTCACACCCTATCGGTAACTTGCAGGGTACCATGCATCAATGACATTACCCGATTAAAATTTGGCGACGGTGGACTCAATTGAGTACGCCATCTTGGCCTTCTGTTTCCTCTCAGATGAGGGAGGAAGCAAAGATGTTGGGCAATATATGAAGCGGGCGGCAACGGGCCCAGACGTTTTGCAGGGCCGAAGTATTTTGCGGTCGCCTCCCGGCTTTCTAGCGACGCACTTTAAACTTTAAACATAGCGCATGAGCTGTGCCCATTAACTCGTGCGAAGGATGTCCAGCAAATGACCTATGATGTCACGCCGAAAGCAAAAAATAACAATGAGCTCGGAAAGTACGAGCGAATGGCTTGCGTCTCTTAAATTTGCAGCCGCGACTTCTAACTTGGTTTTGTCTTTTCACTTCCCCGCTATGAATCCTTACCCGTCGGCAGGAGGGACAACGAAACGACTCTTCTGGAGTGCACCGACGGCTTTAGGAAAATCAGGTCTGCTGGTTGAATCATCGCGCTCCCAGTGTTTCAGGAACATTTAACGCTTGTGTGGAATTTCGAACCGTCTCAAGGCAGCGAGCGTGGGGAGTCAACAACTACGCCCTCTCAATTTCCTCTCAATTCACGTGCTTTGTAAGAACTTGTTTGTATCATGCAAAAGTTTTCGCCCGACGAATATGTTTCAGAAAACTTCTTTATACATGAGTCGAATCGTCCTGCTCGATTTATTTGTAAAGTTGAGAATATCCTAAATTTGCACTTAATGTTAATTTCATCGCGAAAGAAGAACTTCGAATGCGCAGGAAAGGTTTAAGAAAAGAAGGGGGCCACGAAAGAACACGAGCACAAATAATACTCATATGTCACAAGATATTGAAACAATTTGAACTGATAGTCTACCACTTATACACAGCAAATAATGAATTGCGAGAATATCAATTCAGTTACAATGGCATGATAGGTCATGATAATCATATACGGCTGAAGACTGAAGATATATTTACTTTAGACTCTCATCTCCACTATCCTATACCCCATTACTAATTCCTTTCATTCGTAGTTTTTTGAAGACTTTTTAAGGGGTGTAGTAGCAAGTGGGTAAAGCGTTCAGTACCTGACTTAAGGACCCGGGTTTGATTTCCAGTAACTTTGGGTATCCCGCAAAATCATCCGAGCTCTGTGAATTTTTAAAGTACTAGATACATCCTGTATTTCCATTGAACGAGAGGTGACACAGGGAAATATATGGTATTTGCCCCTCCCCCAATACCTTGATACGCGAATTTCACAAGTCTTAGGGTTAATTATGATATGACCTACACTCACCTTTCAAACCAACCTCCGGGTCGAATACCGTGTTGGTGTTACATGATAAACAATTGAACGTCTTATATCATTCCCTAAACCTTTCATCCTCATCCATACCGCCATTTTATTAAATGCTACTGCTACTATCACCAATCTACTCATGGTGTTTAGAATGTGTTCAATTTAATTGTATTCTCTAAATATTCCCCGTTTTCATTTTATTTTTTCCTTTCTACACTTATTGAAGAATGTAATTTTATTTTCCCATTTTATCTGCATTACTCTGATGGTCACTCCACTGCCATTCACCTTCGCTTGCACATTGCTAGTAGAAGTTATCTGATGTAATACTCACAAAGTATTTTGTTTCCCGTGGCCTACCGTTATTTACTGTCTATCAATTGCTAACGTGTTTCAACTACGTCACGCCAAATGACTTTTACTTATAAATTTTTAATTCCATCAATAAGAAAAACGGCCAAGAAATAAAATTATAAGAAATTAGAAATTTCTTGCAAGCATTAATTCAACACGTGGAACAATATTTTGAAAAATTGCGATCATTTTTACCAACATGTATCACAGAAGTCAAGAAAATTGTTCCTCTATGTAAAACACTGATGAGATTGTGAGGTTAACTTTTGACATACTATACTAAAGCATAGGGAGCTGCCTCCTGAAAACAATGAGGAGATAAAGAAAGAGAAGAATTATAGAGGAAGGCCAATTACTGAATTCGGATAAGAAATATTGACGGATTTAGAAATGGTCATTCATGAGTAAATAACGAAAATACCTACAATTGTGAAATAAATAGGCGCAAGATGAATTGAAATTACTAACAACAAAAGTAAAGAACTACAGAACAAAGCGATTACAAGATGACTTTTCCATGACCTTATTTGGAATTTTCATCCACTTCCTCTGCTGTTCGGCGTCCTTAATAGAATGTGCGACAATATTCTATCATTTTTACTGATGAGAAGTAGATATATCTCAGCGTATACAGACGTATTATTATTTATTATAGCTTGAGAAGCTGGAAGAGTGTTACGGCGACGTCACATTTGCTCAGAAAAAATTTTACATGGAAGGGCATAGTAATCTAACCTATTGCATTCTTATCAATGAAACGAAAAGATAATAATTTTACTAGGGTAATAATCTGTGAAGTATTTTTCTGTATGTGAACTTAACACTGTAAAGTAAGATATTATTCTCCTCCTCCTGCTTTAGTTCACCAAACAACTTCCATACTCATGCATTCAACTTGAGCCTTCTTCTAATACAAGTTCGCCACGTGGCCTTGAAGCATCAAAGCCTTGGCTATATCCGCCATGGGTTGCTATCATAGAGGGCATCCGTGCACAGCATGGCCCCCATTCACAAATAGTCAAACAGAATGGTTCCAAGTCAACCAAATATCATACCAACGTAACACGGAGGAAGATGGCATTTCTCTTCCCTCACTGCCGTACCAAAACAGCATTTTTTTCGACTATCTGTGCATTAAATTAAAGTCAGATTGACAAATGCGGGTTTTTAACTTCCGCTGTTTCGCCGGCTTCCTAAGCCTATGCTAAAAAACCGACACCAGGCAGGCAACCGAGCAAGTTTGGATCGCTCAATTAACCAACCTAACAATACGCGAACCACGGAAGGACAGAAAACTCGCGGAACTATTATCCTTGGACGCAGAGATATGCCATCTCTCTCTCTCTCTATCCCCCCCGCCTCCTTTCCCAAACCCCCTTCCTCACCACCCTCCCCCTCTTCCTTTCCCCATACCCCGTTCCTCTGACAGGCCCTCAAACACTCCGAACCCCACCCTCTCCCTTTCCCAGCCCCTCCGCAACCCGCCCGCCCCAACTCCCCCATCTGCCCACCCCAGGGCGGCCCCGCGAATGAAAATGCATTTCCTTGTGACTTGAGCTCTTCCTCGCAGCGCTAGCGGCCTTGGAATACGGGAGGAAGGGGAACCCGGCTGTGTTTGCGAGAGCGTGTTCGTGTGTGCGATACCCAAGCCACTTTTCACGTTTCGTCTAGGGGAAGGGGGTAAAGGGGGGGGAAGAATGAGAGGGCGATACGATAGGAGGGGAACTTGGATTAAAGGAAGAGAGGGGGAGGAAGTTGTGTGAGAGGAAAATAATAAAAAAAAGCCGTTTCCGAATGCATCGAAAAATGTTTTCCGGAACGATTCGATAGAAATATACTGCAGGTGCACACAATTCAAAACCGCTTGTCCTCACCGTACGTCTTCCTACTCTTGTGAACGAACGCCACCACCAAACCCCCCTCCTCCCACCTCTACCCACATCTGGACGAGAGGAGCTTTCAAATTATAATAAAAACGCATGAAGCGAGAGGATGGATGGAGAGAGAGAGAGAGAGAGGCAGAGGAATGGAGTGAGAGAACATGGCGATATGCGATGGACAACGTCGTCCCCATGCGAGGTAAGATGGCCGCTCACCCGGAAGAGAGCAGGAAAATTTCGTCGCTGACGTTCGCGAGCAATGCAAGGCCACCCGAGGGTAGAGATAAAAGAAGTGGCGCTGCGCTGGCTGTGTAAATGCACGCGCGCCCTCGGCGACCGACGAAAACACACTTTTTGACTGCCAACGGAAAACACGTGTCGCATTGTATCCAGCCCACCTTGGAGTCGAATACTGCCAAGAATGACTACGTGTGACTGTCCTTTTTTTTAATACCAATGAAAATGCCAACGCCGATGGACTTCGACGAAAATATTTGTTACTAGCGATTTCGAAACCTTCCCGAAGTGCGAGAGGGAGAGGAGAATTCTCGGAAGCATTTCCGCTGAAAGCGAAAATATAATTTTTAACCTGCGTGGGCTGACGAGAAGAATCCTTAAATGACGACACACGATTTCGAACAGCTGATTCCGAAGCTATTTCTTCTTTGTATCTCAAATTTAGTGTAATTGAAGCAATCAATCTGTTATCAATAATTTTAGGAATAAGATTGCGGTTCGAAGAAAAAAAGGGGGAAAGGGACTGAGATCATGCTGTAAAAAAAACTCCTTGAGTTTCTCACTTTAATTTCTTTCCCCCTCCCCCCCACTCAAATTCCTGTTATTTTTTTATAAGTCCGGACTTCATGACAGTGGTCATTTGAATCCATTCGATATCATGAGGCAATGTGAATGCAATCATAGCCCACAAACCGCCTCAGAACGGTCATGTACCTACCTTTTCGTCGAATATAAAGAAAAAAGTGCCATTTTTCTCTATTGGGGTACCTCCATCGGAAATCAATTCAATACACCAAGGTGGCCCACTTGCGAAAAAAACAAATCGTGGCCAAAGTGTGCTGGGGATAATTGGGTACATACCAAAGGCAATAGCAAATCTGGCAAAGATATTTGAAAAACAATTTGAATTTGCGCAAGCACAGTTATTATACCTATTTAGTCCACATAATTACCAATCATGTGGCCCGAAATTGTTTTCAACAGATTATTTTAATACAACAGCTACCAACCACCTCTATAGTTTATCACTAGAATAAGATTATGTTTGGTAGCTTTAAGACGATCTAAAATTATATTAACTCGAAATAGAATCAGAGGGTTTATTACGTCGAACACAAATTTCTTTTATTGCCCCACATCTTGCACCAGGGTCAGACCTAGTCTTTCCAATTCAGGAGGGAGAATACGGTCTTCTTGGAGAAAATGATATTAGACAACACCAATACTTTTCCTAGTTTATCATGGGAAGCATCTCGCGCGGATTGGAGGGATGAGGGTTGTCACGACAGAATTCTGTTTATCTTGACCAGAGAACTTCGCTAATGTCCGTAACAATAACTACGCACACACGCACCCTTACGAATTACTAATTGGTACAACGACATAAATCAAATTTACACGCATGCTTTGTTTTACTTCTTGGTAAACCAGATAGAAATGCTTTTTCGAACAATGTCTTTGAAGCTATTATGACCTCCATAACTTCCCTTAATCCTGCACTGCCTTGAATTATGCTGCTTTACAATATTTTTAATATTTCAAGTATAATATTGGTTATGTTTCAATCCCTAATATCACTGAAGATTTCTGCAACTTCCCGTCTTACGAAAGGTTTTCATACAGTTTCTTACCGAATTATGCATCCCCTGCCACTCATCTTTTCGGTGAATCGCTAGATGTTATGTAGATGTACATGGATAACAATTATACTTCGGCAGCCAACAAAGAAATGCCTGATAACAATCCAGGACCTTATCCAATAGCTTTACGACCACCACGTTTCATGTTGCGAGTGTCAAGTTCATATGAAGGATAAAGTTCTGCCTGTTGTCTTATTCAACCATGTACCCTCAAGGCTAGCTTGACCGCCCCTTTAATCCGGCCGCAGATAGTCAAGGTCAATAGCGGCTTAGTTAAAAAAAAACAGAATGATAAGCAAAAATGATCCGAGGAACGCATGAAAACATGAGTATTGCAGTAATTCCAATGCATATTACGAAATTCCCATACTTAAAAATAGCTTAAAATACGCGATGGGTACGATAAAATTTTAGCACTTCCGGGGAGTGTAGCTGATTTAAAATCTTCTTTCAACAAGAACGCTTAAAAAAGACATCAGCATTTCATTTTTTCGCTATTATTTACTGCCCTAAGTTTTGGGAGAGGAGGCTTTCCAGAAAAATAAGAGGAGGAAAATTATGGGCTCGTCCCGCTAGCCAAACGACGGGTCCCAGGCAGCCAAGACAACTTCCTGCCTCTTTTTTAAACGCTCGCTCCATAACCCCGTGCTTGTCAGCATTTTGCTCCTAAGGACGAAATTTTATTCGGTCAGCCAATAAAGGCGACTTTTATAGCTTGTGCAAAAATAATGAATGGGAGCTGCTACGAGGCTGAAAGCATATTTCGTTTCAGTTACGTGAAACTACGTAATAACATCATTCTCTCGGAAGAGTAGAAATAAACTTTGGGGCACGGTTACATAACAAAACTCGCCAATTTAGAGGGGGCGTTATCTCCAAGTTGGCTGAAGAAAACTATGCAATCCATCAACGTTGGCCTAGGCTAGCCTTGTTAACAACGAGTTCGCATATCAGTTCAAAGGTCGTGGGTTCCAGTCCCAATGCGTACAACTGTTTTCTTATGACAACTGGCGGTTAGATTCTCTTGAAATCCTAGAGCATGAGCAGGATTTATTGGAATCCCAATGGGTTCTCGAACCACTAAAACCGAGTGTAAAACTATAACAAAAATCTCTCATACAATCTCTCTAGTCGCTTTAATCACGTCCAGATAGGAAAATGAGGAGAACTAATGGGAAAGGCCACCGCATCTAGGTGGTTACAAACAATATATTAAATAAAATATTCATAACATTTCGAATGTACTGAAACAAAATTAAAATGTTTATGATCAAATAACAGTACGCTCTTTAATAGATTAAAATCTATTAGGATAATTGTTACGCCATTGATTAGATAGTTAAGTATTCAAAACCTTCGCAACCTCCAGGTAAATAAAATCAGAGGGTGTACGTACCGTCGGTGATTTCATAGCATAAGAATTGCCTAAAACCCCCCAAGGCATCATTCCGACATTAACACAAATCTTGTGTGAAGATGGAAATCGAATGAGAAAGCTAACCGAGTACTGGTTTTAATGCCTATTCCAGACAGTATGTCTAACGAGATGATGCAAGAAAAAATAAAATCCAACCCTTCCTGCAGGCATCAAGTCGTCTTGAGAAAATATGCAATTCATTACTGACAAACTGATATGAGTGTAAATTTTGTATCCTAACTTAAACCGTCAACAAAAGCTCACAAAGCTTGGTTCGTATTTGCATATAAATTAGTAAATTACCGAGAGAGTGAGGGATAGGTAGATATTTTCCAGCAGTATTTTTTCACCTTTCCATGAAGTAAGGATGCGATAACATTACTAACATTACTTACGTGGAATATGCATGAATGTACAAGTCCTGATCCACTGCGGTCGATTCAGTGAATTCAAAGTAAGAGCACCGGCAGTGATTTATAATCGATATTACTGTATGATACTCGTGATTACACGAAATATGTCTCGGAATAGAAGCAATAGATCGCTGTCCAATTAAAATAATGATTCACTTGCTTCTCAAACGTCTTAATATAGTGTAAGCCTTTCAATCAGACGGCCAGAAATTGAATTTCTCATATGACCATTCCTTTTGTTTTTGCCCATTTTGTCAATAAGTAGGCAAAGTTGTGTAGATAGAAGGTTCTCATGACGGTTTTATTTTATGTCGGATCATCATCTTGAGGAGTTATCAATCCGAAGATTGGTTTGCTAAATAAAGCTCTCCATTCTTTTCTCTCCTCAACTAGGCTCATCATTTCTTCGTTACTCCATATGTTCACATTTCTTGCTACTTATCCACTTGACGGTTTCCATTTCTGTTCTTCACCTTAACTTATTTCCGTTCTTCACCTTAACTTATTTCCATTCATTCTTCATCCAATCAATGCCTTGAAAAGACTGTTACACTCCACTACTTTCTCAACCCTTCGCGAGACTTATTTCTTGGCGATTCGCTCTGTCCTCGTTTCATTGATCACTTTTAATTCTACATTAATCATTAAGATATGCCTGATAATCCTACACCACCTTCACACGTGGTGGGAAGCTGAAAATATCACGGTCCAAACCATTCTCAAACCGACAAGAACATTGGAAAATTCCTAAAATGTGAAATGGTTTTATTTCAGACACGATTTTCTTGCTCCAAAATAAAAGTGCGGGAAAGATCGGGAGATACTATCCATAACTTCCTTTTGAGGGTTTCATGTAGCATAGATTTCGGCAAGAAAGTAGAAGCGAAAACATATGTTCGAATATAAGGAAGGAGGAATAAACAGTCATAGAACGTATGCTCTTTGGTGAACCACAATGTTCTCGATTGGAATCTTTCGTATCGAGCATTGTGGTAAGCTGGACCCTGGAATGGGATAAGTTCTTCCTAAACCCAACCTGTGCTCCTTCGACCCAGAAGTGTTATTCCTTAGCGAGAACCTCACTCTATATGTGATTCCTCGCAATAAACCACTAAAAGGACGGTATACTTAAGGCCCTGTGGTTACTTATGCCGTGAAATTAATTTTCTCTTAAGCAAGAACTTCACCTCGAGGCAGTTTGAAGGTGTTCTTGCGTGTTTGTGGCCAGATTGAATTGTTTATGCCTATGTGAGTTGACCCTGGCAAGTTTTCTCACCTTTCACCCGACGGGGATAGAATTGATTGTATTGATTTTATTAAATTGATCGTATTTAATTTCATTTACTCCACAGCCGTTAACGACTGCAATTTGCAAGAAGTTCTCCTTTCAAAATTTAACACGGTAAAGGTCGTAGCGGTTCATCATTCAATATTATGACCACTTAGATTCTTCTCAGATCGATGTTTTATTTCATCGCAATCCTTTTCGATGGGAAATACTTCTGTAGGGGAAATTGTATCATGTGCGTTCTATTATACCGTCCTACGTTATCCATATATCATATCTATTGTTTTACTATAAATGTATAATACCAAATGTAAAATCTTTTTCTGCACCTCGTCTAACATGCCAAGGTTAGCAGCTGAAATATAAATACTGCAACCCATAAAAAGCTTTCTGCAACATATTCCCATTATTTAAATTATATTACTTCTGAAATCCTGAAACTACAGTAATATCTGAAGCTCATTGCCTACCAGCCTACCCGCCCCCATATCCTAGCGAGGGCTTTCATGGTCATATGTGGACAGATAGAATTACAACATCCGAAGAATTAGTACACGAAAACAGTCTCTCTAATTCAAAGACAACAAGTTGTATCCAAAGAAAATAATCACTTTCAAATACCGCAACAAATACGTGCTACAATATCCATTGACAAATTTTCCATGCGTTGATTGCAGCTCCAAAACTTTAACAAATTAAAAATGGGAAAGAAAGATGTTGTGTACAAGCTTATGAGATGACTGAGAAAATGAATTTTCAGTTGTTTTTATGTGAATCAACTGAGCATAGCAGTTTCCTGGAATTAACCATTTAGTTTAAAAAAGTCGTGATTCTTCCTGGAGAAATTTGTAATTTAAACTGATACAAAATTCTGAAAATACAAAACAGGATAAACACTTGCGACAGCTCGCGATTGAAACTATATTTTGGAATACAAGTTTAATTTGTCCGACTAAGTACGACCCCGAAATTTTTCTAATACTTCACTCAAACTTACACATGGTATAGTGATGAGTTTTCGAGTGAAAAAAGCCTGTAGTTCCTCCATTAGCAATAGTAGAGAAGGTGGAAGGACAGCTGAAAGGTGGAGCCGGAAAGCTAAAAATATGACTTAAAATACATTACGTAACATATGGACACAACCACGAGAGACAAAAAAAACGACCGAGACCGGACCGGATCAAGGACTATCGCCTACTCCTCCAACTGCTACTTCGCATTTTGAGCCTGGATCCCTTGACCACGAAGCACACATCCCTCTCGACAAACGACCCCTCGTCACCGATATGCCACCGTGTATTTCCACCCAACTCTCCCACACAAGCTCTCCCCAACCTCCCTCCGCGTCCACTTAATTGAGGGGAAGGGTCGCGCTAGGAGAGCAAGGGGGAGGAGGTGATCCCTGGCATCGCAGAATGGGCCGGGACGAAACCAGTTAACAGATGAAGAATGCCGCGCTTCCTGGAATGGCATGCTGGCAATGGCAGATTCGGGCCCCGAGCGTGCATGGGATATTGCACCTCTCTTCCTCGACCTATCCACCATTCCCTTCCCCGTTCTCCACCCCGCCTCCCGCCGTCAACCCCTTCCCGCCCTCGCGAACAACAAATGGTTTCTGGGGGAGATCCCTTCCATTACGCTGGACGTGGCCCGAGGTTTCGCATTCTTTCTCATTTGTTTGAGTACTACGCAACGATTTGTCTCAAAGGGGGAGATGGGGTGTAGGGACAGCGGACGGATGGAGGGGGGGAAGTGTAGGTGCACTCGTTGGTGGGGTTGGGTTTGATCTCCGCGAGGCGCAGCCGTGGAAGATTGGTGAATTCCCTTCTGCCCCACGAGATGAGCGGGCAATCCATACGAGCGACGTTTGGAGATTCTTATTTATGGCACGCACATTCGCCGGGGAGCCGTAACCGAGGTGTTTTTTTTTTAATTCTCTCCAGAAAAAAAAGGAAAATCTCGGGGAATTTCCCCACGTCAAATGGGGATACGCCAGTTGTGCCTCTTCACCGGGTAGCGAAGGGTAGAAATATTTTAGCCTCTCCTCATCATTTAATTCTGATCGCGCTCGGGAGTAAAATGATAATGCAAGAATCATAATCGTTCATTTGATAAAAAATTCTTCGTAAAAAATAGCATTAAACGAGCATGAGAAATTATTCGATGTTTAGCATTCAGCAACACATCGGTTACCTAAGAAGTCGCGACTCAAAGACGAGGCATGGGATTTCGTCAGAAATAGCGTGAAAAGATTACGAAAGCTAATGCAAACCAACAAATTCAAATCTCGGATCATGATGAAATTACCATTCTTTCGGCCATTTTTAGAATTTATTGGTAGCCAATTAGTGCCCTTTCTTTTAATGCTTTCAAAAATAGCAGGTAAATTAAACTCCTGTAATTTATTTACATTAATAGAACATAAGTATAAATCGCTCATGGTTTATTTTTCAAATATATCACAAATTTAAAGACACTCACGTAAATAATTTGGCATCTATTCTATTTATATAACACGGTACTAGGGGAAAGTATCTGTAATTATTTGACGATTTAGGAGGCTTCAGTAAAAACGCTCTGGAACCTTCTAATCTTTTCGCCATAGTACGTACTTTGACTGAAATATTAGGGGAAGAATGTACATTTTTGGGTTGCGTAATTAACCTCAAGAACTCTGCTAGTAACAGCTTTAATCTCAGTAAATCATGGCGAAAGTAACAGTACTCGGAATCCATCACAATATTCAAGTAAAATAAAAATATTTGTAAATTATCGTAATTATAATATAAAATATTTTCTCAGGTTTCGTGATAACAGCCACTAAATACCTATTTAAATGCCACGGAATCAAGTATCTGGAGCTTGAATCAATTGACTCTTCGGTGGACAGGTAAAAGCGAATTGAGTCCAATGCCTCACTTTTGCCTACATTATGTAGAGATAATTCTCCGCTGACCTTAAATTTGACGCTATTTCCTTGTGAAACCCCATAGCGATTAGAATAATAATTTAACTGAAACTACTTTTCTAACAAGTAAGTTATACATAGAAAATGTTTCTTAGGGAAGAAACTAAAATGCCTCCAAAGTTTCTGTATGAAAGAAGATATATCGTGTCCTTAAATATTATATCTAAAACAATATTTATTCCTTATTTTTTTACGCATCCCGTTGGTGCTTGAAATTCGCCTTGAGTTCGCTTATAACCACCTCATTAAGTCGACATTAACGTTCATCCTGGCATATCCGATTCCTCCCGTACAATGATTTATATCTCAAATTTCATTTACATTTCCATTCATCACACCTATTTTATTCGTTTTTCTCTCAATCGTTTATTCCTAAACACAGTGAAGATGCGTCGAAATGTTAAGTTCCCTTTTCCTTCGCCACGCATTATTTCAAACTAATCACTCAAGATACTATTTTCTCTTACAATAACCTTAGCTAATTTGATAATATGCTTATGTAGCATGAAACAACGGCTCATTCATTCCATATTAACTCAAATAATTCCACCATTTATTCAATTTAACTTGTCGTATTTCTACTTCAAAACGAAATATACACGGTAAACTTTCTTTAACACCCATGTCTCAAATTATTTGAAGTGCCAACGGATGTTCTATGCTATTTCCAGGCATTAAAGAGATTGGTGTCTCAACAACCTCCGCCACACGCCCTCGCACCAGCTTGCAGTATTGTAGTCGTAGATGAAAAATACAATGTCCTCCCCAGGTTTTTCTCACCGTTAATTTCCTTATCCTTTCAATTATCATGCTATCAAATAATTTCTTCTGTATTCTCAAAATATTCATTGCTAAATATTTCATAATGTTGATCCCACTCTCCTTCCATTTAGCAACGGTATAATTACAAAATAAATATCCAAACGTAACACATAAGGATGAATATTTTAGTTAAGAATCTGGTAAATTCATAGTTTCATCTACACATTACCTAGCAAGCCGCGCAAGGGGCTGAGGAGGAGAGTGTTAGGGCACCAGCCATACAGTCACAATCATTAGTCCATGAACGCAATTCAATGATACATGGATATTTGCTCATAGACAAGAATTTGCACACATACAGACTATCATACCTGTATAAAACATGCAATACATGACGCTGGTGGTTTAAGTAAATACTTTAATTCTGGTGTTTTAATTAAATACACATATTCGTCTGTTTCGGTTCAATTTTTTTGTGACTGCGTATCGAATAATAGAATCTGACGGTGACGTTTGGCCCCACTTTTAAGTGCCTACTATCGTAATTAATACGATTCCATGAATTAATGTCTGGCTAGTAGGCCATAGAATTGGAAAAATGATATTCATTTCGCCTCACATTCCGCGGGTCGCCACCATAGATATAACATTTGCTGCCATATTGCGATTCTGCGGTAATTATTAAGGTCCTTTTTCCTCGAATTTAACGAATATAATTTTTCATTTTTAATATGGCAGACGTTTTTTTATAACAACCAGCCAAGTGCGTAACGTTCCTGCTACTCTTCGCGTTTAGTGCATGGTTGGTTTGGATGCAACCCCTGCCACACACATTGCAGGTGACTTGCAGGGTACCACGTAAGCTAGATATCCGAACTCGGCTAGAGAAAGAGTATTTTGTACCTTTTAATGCCAATACATTCGGTTAGACAACGTGAATACTCAATTACATTTGCAGACATATAATAGTCACCACGATGAACTTGTTCAATAGCCTTAGCTAGTTGTTTTATATCCACGCCATATTCTTTTTATCGAAAATTAAATCTATGTATGTATAAAGGTTAAATAATCACAGTATTAAATTGACTTTCGTATTCCCTCATGCCCCACATACGATTCAATGATGGACTGTTTTGAAGGCGGTGTGGTCAATAGACTTTGCCAAGAACCAAGGTCGATTGATGTAAATGTTTTGCAATTTGAAAGCGTTCCATTTTAAGGGTTCTTATTTTATCACTCTAACGCTTATCCTTCGTACCGCGGCGCGGTCGCGTGTCACCAAGGCTTCATAAAGTGGGTAATGAAACATCGCTGTAAACTATCCAGATTTCTACGCGCGTTATTTCCCCTCTCACGCCATTTGTAACGCCTCCGCAAATATTCACGATTTAAATTGAAGCAAATTCTTGAGAAAGCAACAAAAGAACTAATATATTTTAAATATCTTGTTTGCATCATTAATATCTATAACGCCCACTGTAATAAAAAAAAACTTGCAAAGGACATATTTAGAGGTGGTATTTCAGGCCTCTCTTGGCTTCAACTAACCTGGTTTAAATGTAAATTGAATGTAATAATTTCACTAAAAGTTTGAAATGTTGGTCAGTCTTAAAGTGAGTGGTGAGTCAGTTCTGAAATAGTGAATGGCTACAGAATAGTTTTGCGGATAATAACCCTGGATGAAAAAGGAATACACACGCCTAAGTGTAACTAGCGTGACTTTGCATTAAATTCATTGAACATTGAAATGCCTTAAAATTAATAGACAAGGAGTAAATTAGAATAAAAACACCCAAAATCTGACGTCTCATCAACGTTTTTACAACATTTGTAGGAAAGCAAACGTGTGAGTCATTGAGCTATTTTGAGCATGGAGTGAGGAAATTAAAACTAAAAGGTTCGACGTTGTACTTTTTGGATACATATGAGCTCAGAAATTAATCCTGAAAAAACGAAGAAGCTGATGTATTGAATGGGCTTTTTTCCTGCAAACTTTCTCCCCTCAACTAATTGAATCTGCATTGAGTGGGTCCTCGCACAACAGCCACCAAACTGTGAGATTAAAGTCAAATTTCCAAGCGTGCAATTACCACTCAACACCAATCCCTTCTCGAAACACTTCAAGTCTGCCAAACCTCCTTCACAACGTAGTATGATTCCCTCAACATTTTATTTCCACCCTTCCCATGCTCTAACATTCACTCGCCACTGAGGGTATTTACCTTGAAAATAAGTTTTAATATTCAATAAATTGACCCGTTTATTTAATAAAACCTTGGAATTGCACCCATAAAAAATTGTTTTAAAAATTCAAAATTACCAAAAAAGCTACTAAAACTGCGAAACATACTGAATAACAGCGAAGACACTTTGAATCGTAAACATAATAGACTTCAGATAGTCAAGCTCTGTACGAGAAGGCAGCAACAGATCTAAAATGGAAGATAAATACCAGGTCAGTGAGGGCTCAACAAAACGCATGGACCCACAATTTAGTTAAGGGAACTGGGATATCGATAAGATTGGGAATTCAGTTTGAGATTGCGTTAGCGTAGACTTTTCGGTTTAAGAGTTCGGAAAATAAATAGGAACTGCTAAAGCTGGATGGCGAGGAATATTCTTGTAGTGTTAGTAGATTTAAGGGATGCGACCGACAGCTAAGGTTATTTGTGCCATTAGGGATGGATAGAAAGAGTGGAAACCGTCGGCATTATCCGACTCTTAACGAAAGGCGCCAAGGGATCCGCAGTTAAACGTCCCATCCGACGGACGGCGTACTCGCCTAAAGTGCTCTCCACAAAGTACCCCAAGTAGGGATCGGGTTACAACTGAAAAAGATTTCCTTCGTCTCCAGGATTTGAACCCGGGCCCTCAGGGTAGGAGGACAGTAAGCTAGCCACCTCACCAATCCGATCCACCGGAATATTCCTGATTCAGAATAAGAATACTGAGTGAGATGAAGGGAAATGCATCAGTATATTAAACATATGCTATAAACACTTATGCCATAACTGTTTCTGAGATTAGACTATTATCGTTAAGATAGGGACATATTTTGTTGAATTTTAATTAATCGAGTGAATTACTTCAGCCCAAGCAACCTCCTCTATTTTTTCTTACTGAAATGGAGCAAAAATAATCTTGAGAAAGATTTTAATCCCAAGAAATTCATTATACACTTAATTTCCATGAGTCGACTAAAAAAAACATAGTAGAATAAACGAAAAAAGTGTATAATAAAATAAAATGATTAAAAAACAAGGAGCACTAAGTCATTTTATTCTGCTTGTGAGGCATTGAGAAAAAGAGACATGAACAAACTCGATGATAGCTGGAAATTTAGCTAGAAACACAAATTAAAGATGTTTGCTCACACAAGCTGCAATTGTATTAATGGCCGAATATAGTTGTATAATATTTTATCTCCCTTCAATCGTATTTACTTTTTTATTCCCAAAGAAGGAATTGAAAATGTAAATCGCCTGTCCCGTGGCAGAACATTTTCCATAGACTTGGGGAAAATGCACTTAATTCATAAAGTGGGGGAATGCATATGTTAATCAAGGGAACTTGAACGCAAGAAATAAAATCATGCCCACCGTTGCGCGCATGTGCCCGAAGTGAATGTGGCCCAAGTTCCATTCGAAATGGGCTATTCATCCATTATCGATCAGGTTGCAATCGATTTTAAAACGGGAGCACCGAACGAAAAATGTACTAGTTCAATGAGGTTGACGGGCACCCTGGGGCATAATTATAGACCGAGACACGTGATAAAAAGCTTTCCTAATAACAATCCTCGGGGCTGACACACATCCCTTGCCGTTTTTTCACGCGGGAAAAGTAATTAAAGACGTAGCCGTATATTTCCATTAAACCATGGAAGTGACTCAAACTTCCTCAAAAGGGTCAAAGGAAATGTATTTCAGAATCAATTTTTTCCTTTTCACAGAAGCACATAAATATTAAACTTCCACTTTATACGTGTGCTTGAATTTAAGATAAACAATTGTTATTTTTCATTTTCGCCTATACACGCGAACCTATCGCGAATATTACGATATGGTTGGGAGCCAATAACATTAATATATTATGAACCAACATCATTTAAAACCACAATGATCAACCGGAAGGTTGGTTTGATAGACGAGGTTAGAGCTCACCTTGGACGATATTAAGCCCAACGGCGTGTGAAATTTACGCATCTGGATAGGGGAACCAGTTTCTTTCTTAGTACCGCCCCCAACATGATACCACCACAGTTATCAACCCGAAGGTAGAGCTCACCCAATACTAAGCCCAACGGCGTGTGAAATTCACACATTCAGGATAGGGGGGTCAGTTCCTTTCCCTGTGTTGCCTGTGGTTTCCCACGAAGATCTGGTACCAGAAAAATTACACCCCCGGGAATAGACCCCGAACTGACCGGTCAGTAGCCCAGTACTGGACCAACTACATGATTTGAAAACCTTTTAATGTCGTTATCACAAACTTTTACCTTCAGCAGCTTCATATTAGAAGTAATCTTAACGTTAACATACATGTCCCAGGAACTAAAATTAACATTTTACATCCCACCAAATATGACGTATTAAAGTAGTTTTCACGATGTTCTAGGGAGATTTTGCAATGTAGTACGCATTTTCCGCATGTGTAATGTTCTCCAGAGGCAGGGTTATTTAAATTAATAAATGATATATGACCCTAAACGCATTGTTTTCATTTTGATCGCTAAACAGAGAATGAAGTGTAGTTACATTCCACATAGTCTCTGCAATCAATTGAGTTCGTGTGTATTCTAGTTTTACATCTCGCTGTCACATTCAAATCCCTCTATATAAAATGGTACAACAATAAATGTGATACCAGAACAAAGATCAAATATTAATATTGGTATGTTTTGACTATTAACCACTCGTTCTTTTCTCTCTATTTTTGAGAGAAAATATTTGGGGATTTTGGGGAGTGACCGGAAGTTCTGTTAATAGTTCAGACCCCGACACAATTAGTTCTGAAACCTCGCTTTCAATTTAAGTAATCTGGATTGAACTTCCTATGTCTCAAGTCTCACGAGTAGCCTTTTCTTTGTGGTGCTACCATGGCACCGGGGTTCGATTCCTACTGCTCTAATGTAACCATACAAGGGAGGTCTAGGGAGATTTCTCAGTGGTGGGAAAAATAGCCCGCGGGAAAAGACCACATCGTTGAAGGAACAGTCTATTACAAGCTTTCGTCTTGTAAAAGTGAGGGATTTTTTTAATAGAGAAGAAAACCTCAAACTATCATCGTGTTCCTAACGTCACTTCCTGAATTTATCTTGCTGTCTCTTACTCGACAAATACTTCTAGCGTGATTTGTTGGGGTTCAGTCTCACGGAGCACTTATTACTAGTACAGCCTCGCCCCATTTAACGCTCCACAGTTGCAGCAGTTTTTGACGTATATTCGAGTGAATACATTAAAACTTAGGGCGCAACTATGATGATGCCTGGATATTTGTTTTTCCCCCAAGATATTTCTCAAATTCACTTTGAATGGTCTATGGTAATGTGGAGCGCCAAGTTCAACGTCCCAGGAACCGTGGAAGTGGACTTAATAGCTCAATTTTTTACGGTGTCGTGAATAGAAAATTGATATTCGAATGTAATTTATGACCGCATATCATTTAGGTTATAAGTAATCAAAAGAGAGAAGTTCAGATGTGCCACAGTAATCTAGCTTCAATTGCCTCTTGCCCTAAAGTCTAAAGTCTTGCCCTAAAGTCTCTTACACGTACACATCATATATACTAGTAAATATTATCTAAAAATATTTTTTTTACTTCAAGATTTTCAATTACCGGTTCATCAGTCATTACAATCCTTGAGCTACTTCTCAAGCAATCGAATTTCCCAGTAGCAATATTTTCTTGTCGCAATGTTATGCTCTGAAGAGTTTTCTCGTGTTAAAAATGAGTCGCAGATTAAGTTAACTTAAAAAATTTGAAGTGAATGAAGAGATTTATGTAAAATAGAATAGGTTTCAGAATCGCTAAAATTAACATGTACAACGTTTGACACTGTGATAGATATGAAAACTGAGGGAGATCGTAGGATTCATATTTAGGAAAGATTAAATAGAATGCGAGAAAATCTAAAGATAAAAAGAAACCTTGCGGCTAAAAAGGGATAATGTTGGTCTGAAGGTATATTCAACATGGTTCCATGTAAGTAATCGCTAGGGTGTGTGACCAAGTTAGATTTATTGCTAGACATGCAGCATCAAAAATGAAATTTAAAAAGCTGCTCACAGCGATTTGCCAGTAGAAAAATTGATGACGGCTTAAACTTGTAAATATAGCTATGGAAAAATCTTCATTGCCGAAATAAAAGATGAAAAATGTATTCAATTGGATCAATTTACTTTAATTCACATCGGTTTAAGTGTAAACTTGGTAGTATTCACAACGAGACATACTTAAATCACGAAAATAACTGATGTGCAATGAGCATATTCCTCGTGCGAGAATTTAGAGAATGAAGAACAATTATCTGTATGAAATGCTTATCCTTCAGTTACCTTTAAACCGAAATTTGTTCGGAAAGATAAAAACCTGCAAATTATGCATGCCATTATTAATAATAAATACGAATATATATTGAACAGAAAAAAGATAAGATACAAGAACAAATAGATACGTCTCAGAAAACAAAAACCAATATATATATATATCAGTAAGTTTTGATAAAGCATATGATTTTAAATCCATTTTGAATTCTGAAAAGGAAATAATATGTGTGCGTCCGAGGTATTCAACAAACATAATAGAGAGGAAGCAAAGAAAGTGATATCCCAGAAAATAAACTATGACAAGGGTATAGCAATACAGGTAATATAAAATGCTTGGATTTTTCCCCAAAAGTTTAGATAGTTCATATCAAATATCAGTTTAATTTTTAAATAAACAGTATTCCAATTTTGCAAGAGAAACTACCAACTTCTAAAGGGAAGTAACCGATTTCACGCCGTAGTTGCTATAAAACAATCTTACAAATATCATAATGATCTTTCACAACAGAAGGAAGATACTCCGTCGTAACCAGTACGGGCTCATGAACAGCAGATGATGTGAAACACAATAAGGTCGTTTTATTTACATTTCCTGAAATTAGGGGAGGGGAATACGCAAGCGGATGATGTATTTTTAAATTTCAAGAAACCCGTTGACAAGATCCCTAGCGATAAATTGAAACACAGACTAAGATAATAATATAGCATAAAGAGAATGTGATCGACTTTATCGCGCACTACATGTATACCTACATGATTCCCCGCAAACCGCTGCAGGGCGAGTGGCTGAGGGTGTTAGGCAACTAGCAATACATGAGCAGATATCAGTTCACGCATACATTTCTTAAACTTACGCATATACATGGCTACTTTATTATACCATGCAATTGTGACTATTTCATTAAATTCTTGTCTTTGAGTATATGTATTCGGATACTCGAGTTCGATTTTTTCATGATTGCATAGCGTGTGATGGGAGTAAAGAGGCTTGAATCGGTCTCGTATGTCGGAATCTCTCTTATTTTATTTCTGTGGTCAATTCTACCATTTTATTAATAAATTAAAATATATATTAAAATACATGCATGAACTAATAGTCGTGCGTGTACTAGATGGATGGTGTCCTGCCAGCCCCCGCCACAAGCCTTTGTGGCGGCTTGCAAGATATACGCAGAGTGGATTTAGATAACGGGATAAATTTACATAGTTAATTTTTTCCTAAAACTTTCGCTTATGAACATTATATGCGAGATTAATAATGGTACGTTCATTATAGTTACAAAAAAATCGGAATCATGTTAATTCCAATTCGTCGATAAAACGGTCATATTTTCTGCTAGAACCTTACCTATTTCGATAATGCAATAGCAAAAGCTAATTCTTGCCAGTTTCATTATTTCGGATAACGGCATGGCATCTGTGAATTTGGGGGGCAGTTAGAACCGAATGCATCCTTCATGTATATATCAATTCCTGTTCAACGATCCTTTTCTTTTATTACTTAAAGCATGCGTCTCAATCCCATATTCGTCGCGCTTTACGCAAAGCAATTACGTTTCCGACACGATCTAAAAAAAATAGTCTATGCTGAATGTGTCTATTTGTCAAGACTTTGCGATTTCTCAATGACATCATGAAAAAAGCAGTCGTTCCGGTTATTTCCCCGGGTGGCCCGAATATCTGAGTTCTTAACCTGAGAGACGTATTTTCTCCAGCAGCAATGGACGAATCAGAGTTAGGTCTATAGAATGGTCTAAATTTCGTCGGACAATGGTTAATTCACATAATCCAAAAGCTAAGGATAACATTTTTAAACAAATACCATAACATGATTGCATATATTATCAATATTGGAGCAGATTTGAAGTGGGAATTGTCTACTAAATACATTTTTAGAGGCTTGCATAAGTATTTCTCACGTATTAATGTCAACTCTTCTCCTGTATTTGGATGGGCTATTACGTGATACCTTCTTGGGCTGAAGGAAACTTTTCACTCCGTCCGGACCAGCTATATCATCTCAGACATAATGTGCCGTTATCTACATCTCTGCATGTGCTTCTTACACTGTAACTGTCACAATGACGTATAAGCAGAAGGTTAGCATAAAGTCACCAGCTATTAGACTAATTGGTGATTGATGGCATTCGTGAAGTTCAATATTTCCTAAACTATGCATTTTCGTGATTAAATTGGCTACACCGTCTCGACGGGGGAGCGGTTTTTAAAAGCAGTTACTACCGCTACAACGGATAGGGAGACTGCTAGCAATTATACGGATGAAGAATCATACAACCAACTAAACTAACTGGTAGGCACACAGATGACAAAATCCGACGAATTGCCCAGTGGTCGCGGTGAGGGCAATCCCATCAAATACGTCCTACCAAGAGACGGCACGAAGATGATCAAACGGCTTTTAGCTCGTTAGTTACCGCAGGGTGTGAACATACCGTTCCGCATGAAAAACCCCGCAGTAATATCGGATGCGGAACACATTAAATTTGGTGCCGAACCGTTCGCAATGTCGCCAGGCTATCGATCAAGCACTCGGAAAAGATAACGCCCAAGGGCACAGGCGTCCGCCACGGCCGTCCAGGCCTAAAAAAATACTATGCCGGTCCCGAACGTGACGAGGGTATGGCTGGCCCCACATGAAGCACATTTATTATTCTTCATCGCGAAAGGGACACCTGAAACTCTTAAACAATAAAAAAAGAACCAAATGAGAACCAAAAAAATAGAGGGAATAAAAAATATAAATAAATTGACGCGGAAAAACAAATAAGGGCACTCGGACGACGACTCGTTTCGTTTCTCCGATGCGCCGAAATTAAAAAAAAAAGTTTTTAGTCATCAGACTCCTCTTCCGCAAGCGGCCTGCGATACGACTTGACGACGGTGGTGGAGAGAGCAAGAGAAAGAGAGAGAGAGAAAGAGGATGAGGTGGGGAGTAGGAAGGAGTGGGAGGGGGCGTAGAAGCCGTTGCCATGGGCAGCACAAACTAACTCACTCCCCAATCGATAGCAGACCAAAAACGGAAGACTGAAACGCGCCGCTATCTCCCTCTCTCACTCCCCACTCCCCATCCCCCTCGCCCCCCTGCTCCCACTCTATTCCTTCCCGGCCTACCCCCCTCCCATTCCCTCCTCCATTCGAAAAAGTCTATCGCCTCCCTTAAAACTCACGCGGTTGAGGCAGGTTGGGTAACGATAACGCCGACCCGCCATGGGCGGCGGTGGGTGAAGGAGGAGGGGGAGGTGTGTGTGTGTGTATGAGAGAGAGAGAGGCGGAAGGAGGCGGGGAGAGGGGCGTGTAAGGGGAGGGGTGGGTGCGATTGAGAATGAGGAACGGGGGTTTAGAGGGGAGGAGTAAGTTTTTCTAATCGCCCCTCCCCGCGGCGAGATAAGTGGATACATTTACACTTGCACGCACTCCTTTTGTTCGGCTGGCTCTCTTTAGAGAGAAAGAAGAGAACATGCCCTCCATCCCTCTACCCCCCCTCCCTGTGCCCCCCTCCTCCCAATCCCTTCTTCCCCTCTCCACACCGCTCCCTCCTCCTTCGCGAAAGGAGGGCATATTTCCTCGAATTCTTTCTCTCGCTCTCTTTCTCCTCCGTGCCACAGGGTTTAACGAACGCTTCTCGGCCCCACGGAATAGGAGGTTGAACAAGGTTAGGGAAGGAAGGAGGAACGGGTGTGAGGGGCTGGATTGGAGGGGGGCGGGCTGGTTGGGAATGGGGCGGAAGGGGAGAGGAGTGGATGGCTCTGTACGCACGCATCCCCTCCTCCTTCACCATACCCTCCACCCCCCCCCACCATCTTCTTCCCCACTCCACTTCCCAACCCGCTTCCGACCAGCCCGTATATAGTAAAAAAAAATAAACTCCGCATTTAACCTTCCCTTTCCCCGGCCATTTCTACTCGTCCCCCCCCTTCCTTCCACATCGCGACTCGAGGCCTCCTTTTCGCCGCGGGCATTTTCTTTCGGCAGGGACGGTGTGCTGTGCTTCGGACGGCTGAGGGATTTTTGGTGCTCGGGACCTCCACGAGATGGCAGTTTCCACGTACGCCACCCCGCGATCCAACTTCGAGGCTCATCCTCCTGCTAGTGAAGGGCATGCGCGAAATATGAAATTCTATTTCATTCCTATGGCACGTGATCAAAGAGACGAGGATTTTAGGGGTAAGGAAATAAAATGAAAGGTGGAAAACCGATGGACTAGTTCGTGAACAAAAATTAAGATGTCCGAAAGAAGAGAATAAAGATAGTTAAGGTTAAATTAATTGATGGTATTGCTAGACTTACCTGCTTCCGAAGTCTTTCGGCAATGTGAAATAGACGGGTAATCAAAATTAGAACGGAAATTGAGAGACGAAAAGGAGTAGAGAGAAACCATTAGCAATATCGCTAAGTCTGACAAACTACGGTCCGCAAAGAGCTCTTTCTACGGCCCAGGAAAGGGTTAAGACATGGTCAGCCCGGTAAAAAATGCTTTAAAAAACCCACTTCCATCGCTACGCTTTTTATAATTCAATCACCAAAAATATATCTAATCATTGCATAATGCGCCAAATATTCCCTTACCGTTCAACTGGAAGAAGCTTGCGGGTTCCATGAACATGATCCTTTTTATTTCCACCACATTCAACACTAAAAAAAGTCATCCAACTGATCCGTTTGAATGATCACTTAAAAGAAAATGTGAATTTTTCCCTCGTTCCCCTGACATTATTCAACCTGTCCATTGACTAAAATTTTACCCTCGTGAAATAATAATACATTTTAAAAAATATAACCAAATTAATGGCCCGCTCCTGTGCAGTCGTAAGACAAGTATCCGACAACCACATTGGAATGATATGAATCCCAGAAATCGAACGTGGGTCATGGGAAGCCACAATACACGACTCACGGGAACAATCATATCCCTGAGTTAGTACAAGAGAAATTTCCATTAATTGACTTTAAAAAATTTTCAATCCATCATCCTATGCTTCTTAAGCTTCTGGAAGCCTAAATTGACATCTTACGCAACCTCAATCCCATAGGTGTACCTATTGTGTGAGGGAAAAAAACGGTTGAAAAAAATAGAACAACAGAATTGCTACTGAAATTGGCCATGATAAATGCCATTTGTCGTGCCGCGCGGTGTAGCACCGATATTCACTTGAGTTAGTTACAAAATAAAAGAGGCAATTCAAAGAAAGGTGGAGTCAAGGTTTGGTTTGGGGGACGCCCTAGTTATTGGAGGAATCCATGCAGACGGTTAGAAGTTGACAACGTCATCTTAAAACTCTATATAGATTCAGATAGGCCCGGCCCATCCGCCTTCACATTCAACGGGAGATCGAAAATATTTCTGAGCCCAAACAATGACTTCACTGCATGAATGAATAGTGTTCCGTATTCAAGCGCCATTCGTGTGTAAATCTTACAGGATTTGCAACTTTTGGTTTTTGCAGCTGTTTATAAAAAATATCTCATTTCCGCATTATCAGGTTTTAAATGAATTTATTGTATCTTCAATTTACACAAATCTAAAGTTTGTAAAAAAATACCCTACCTAATTTTACTCGCGCTATGCATAATGTGAATCGATCACTTGTGAAAAGGACTCAAATTTTAAAAATGAACTGGTATTTGTGCACGTGCCAAACGCTCTTACGGCGGGAAATATGTAGATGTAGATTTATGTAAGAAACGGTAGGTAGTAACCTTACTTTTCTGAACAAAATCCTTTAAAATTTATTTTATAAGTTAGAGTATGTTTTAATGCATCTATTAAACATGGATTTATTAATGTAGTAAACCTACGTTCCTACGTACCTAGTATATCAACATTTCAAAAACGTTTTTAAATAAGAAATTCAAACGGGAATCTCACAAAGGTGAAACTACATTAAAAGATTTCGCAGAGCCAAAATTACGGAACGAAAGTTAACCTTTTTTCAAAGCAGAAAACATTTTCATCGTCTTAAAGTAGCCGTTGCATATATGATTTTAAAAACATATGAAAACAACATAAATGAAAACAACTTTGGTTGTTGTCATTTATGTCTTTAAAGCATAATGTCCTTTACATCTGTTTTGCATGAAGCATTCAACTTTATATGCTGTAAACAATTCGTTATTCGTAACATTCTGCGAGTGTGAGTTTGCTCAGTACTGTGGTCATGTATATTGTCCCTATTTCCCGATACTGTATACCCTAATCTTTCGTCGGCATATCATTACGCAGCAAAGCCTCCAATGAGGCTCACGATTACACCAACCACTAAGAAACCTGCCCTCTTCTGCTCATTTCTGCAAAGGCCTCTCTTGCGTCAAGCCTTCGAAACATGTTTTTTTCCCCGAATGACGGTCACCTTGCCGCCAAAAGATCGATAATGGAGTGTAATACTCGACGAAAGAAGTATGCAAAAATCAGACTTTTTCAACTGTAGCCTTGTTCCATACATTCTGAGTGGATGAATGTGACAAAAAGGAGAGCAACGACAACGCTTCTCGGCCGGTCGAGGGTGTACCTGTAACATGTGCAGATTAAATAAGAGACGGAGACGATTCGGCAGGCGAAGCGCGCGTAACCAAAAGCGGACACCGGTTGCTTTCCCGCGTTGCGTCACCGAATAAAGTCGTGCTGCGCGAAATTAGACGGGCTTTGCCCCATCAAAAGAGAGACTCGACACGCGTCCCCGAGGCCTCAGCCGAGGTTCACGTCACTGTTATCGAGGGCAGGATGAGGGGAGGGGGGCATCGGTTGGGATAGGTCGGGAGTCGGGAGGGGAGTTTGGGCTGTGAGGGGAAGTTGAGGGAGAAAAATCGGGCCAAACCCAATGGAACGGTGGCCACGTTGGGGGGCAATGAGAGTGAGGGAGGAGGAGGAGAGGGGGTCGATGAGGTGGTGGGTTGGGGGGAGGGCGGAGGGCGGGACGCCAACGGAAAGGGGACGGACTCACCAGTTCAAGGAGGTGATTGAGGGGGAGGAGAAGAAGGTAGAGTTGTTGTAGAGTTGCCCCTTTCCCTCCTCCGCCTCCCGACCTGCCGCATTCCGCCCGTCGCCCTCCCAAACCTATTCGCCCTTCCTCCTCCCCCTCCCCGCCCCTCCATTCTGCTCTGTCGACACACCAAGTGGCGTCACCGCGCGGTTTTCACCTACCGCACTTCCATCTCCCCTCCCCCCCGCCCGCAACTCCCTTCCTCACCAAATACTAACCCTACCCAACTCTCTGCCCTAACGCAATCTCCTCGCCACAAGGCCTCCGCCGGGTCGGTCTATCTCTCTCTCTCTCTCTCCCCCCCCCCACTCCCTCCCGGCCAAGATTGCACAAAACGGTTTGTTTCCTAAATCCACGAGTCAAAGCGTGACCTCCACTTCGGTTGAAATACTTAAAAACTTGGTATTTAGTGTTATTGACGTGGTAGCCTAGTGGGGAGAGCGCTCGGCTGCTGAAAACGTGGTCTCGGATTTAAGTAACGCCTCGTTTCTTTGAAGAACCCCGCCTAACATCCAAAGAGTGTGATTTTATGGATGCCGCAACTTCATAGGGTTCACAGGTGGCACGAGGAAAGGGACTGCCCTTTCTTATCCTAAACAAAATTTCAAACGCCCTAAGGCTTACTTTGAGGTGGTTTCACCCGTCAAAACAAATATTACCAACACTGTGGTGATTCAAGTAACCTGTTTTGTTGGCATTCCACCAGTTATACAATCAATTAATAATGCCGAACTATAGCCAGAATGTTAATGGAATAGCACTAGATGGTAAAAATAACATAGATAACATAATAGGAATATTTATCCTATTTGTGCCATGACCTAAGACCTCAGGGTCTTATGAGAGATTTCGATAACTTCGAAGTACTTCGGGTTAAGATCTCCATTCTATTAGTTGTCAAAAATGTTCTTTTATTAACCGGAGTTCATATTTTTTACATTTCATATTTATGATTTATTATTCCAAAAATCTCAATATTTCACCTCCATAATTCAACATAAAATCACATTTATCAATGTAGTACCTGTTTTCTATCATTATACTGTAGAATGAGGCAGTTATATATTAGACATGGCACGCGGATATAATAAACGGTCCACTCAGCACTTCACCGAAGTAACTGAAGAACTCAGAGTGCGCCTAATCCGGCGAAAGTTATACTGCTATTTCTAGCTACTTATTATATTAACCACGTGTCAAACGATTCACTCCCGGAATGCTATTACATATACGGCCGTCTCCCCTGGTAACTGAAGTCAATTCCCAGAATTGAGACACGAATAACTTAAATCAAGAAATCGGCCGGCGTCGTTCTCGTCAGATCAACATCGGGCCGGAATGAAAAGCTTAACACATTTTCAGAATGCTCAAGCATCTTTTTTACAAACAATACTTATATTCTAGCTTAAACAATAATATAAAATGTGCATACGCTACGTAAGTAAAATAAGTAATCATTTAGTATGGAGCATTTTACGTTTCTTAAAGCTCTGTATTCTGACATTTTCCTTGTTAATAAAATTCGCTGGAAATGATATTTGTTACTAAGAGGTGTAAGCCTGGTTTTTTAACGGCACGGCTCCAGATTTAAAAAAAAGCGGATATTGCACCCAAGCCGCTGAGCCCATCTCGTACATTCCACCTTTCAAAGAAAAATAAATAACAATACAGGTACTGCGACCGAAAAAGAACACGACCTTAGTAACAAAGGGTTATCTGGTGAGTTGATTGGAAGTCTTATCCGTTTGGCGACATACACGTAATCTATTATTTTTAACAGCTTGATTATCTCTCGGAAAATAAAATTTGCTTGAACATTTAATGAGAGCTTTTTAACACATCTCGTTTTGGAATCACTCAATGAAACAAGCATCGGGTGTATGCCCAATTCATTCTCGGACTCAAGCTGTTTCTCAAAGATCGCATTTGGTACTGCGCTTTTAAAATAAATTAGGTGATTTACTTGCGAAACGGTAGCTTCTCGCCAAGTGCGGCATGTGTTATTACTACGCGCATTACAAATTGCTTGGAGATGAGTGCCAGTCTCGTGGGCGGGGACCGCAGCTGTTTGTCAAAGGCTCGTGCTTTCGAACACCAACCAAACCAATGCTACGAGACTGGACTCTTAAAACACAGGCCGGGAAAAGAACAGAGATTCGATTTCAATATACCACTGCAATTTTAATGTCTTTACGAGAGAGAACATTAAAGCGACTGCCAAACATAACACACTCGTATGAAATACTACGATGCAGGCCCGTAATCTTGAGAACCACGCAGAAGTAATTCTCACATCCTTATATTTGAGTTCACATCAAATTTTTGTTGTAAACTATTTCCACGATTTTTTCTGCAAGCCACTTTTTTTTCTTTCATTTTGGATTCGCTTTTACGATTCTGTGGATGGAAAACGAAAAATCACGTCTCAATAAATTAAGATATTTAAGAAGTTCCTTCCGGAAAATATATATATACGAGAGTAATTGGTTAGTAAAATAACATTGCTGGTGGTGAAAATCCTGATTCAGAATATCGTACTGGGAATTCCAAGAATTAAAATTAATAAGGGCATTTAGAGGCACTTAAAATCGTATACGTAAGAGCCCGCGTCATCTCCATAAATGGGGCACGTCCCAGCTGACGAACCGTGGCTGACGACCACCGATTCGGAAAAGACGATCCCATTCCCTCTATGAGCGTGCAGAATGGGTGTGAATCCACTGGCAAGCAACCCATGGCAAGCCGAGTTAGCAATATTCGAATCATGGCGAGAGTTCACACTCTTGAGGGAGACCCGAGTTCGAAGGGCAGGCTGGAGGCCGCGAGAACGAAATGAGGCCTGCTGTCCGCCACGGCCAGCTGCACGTAGGTAGGCGCTGCCTCCGCCCTCCGCTCGCTCCCTCTTAATGAGGCCTCACATCTGACGGGGTTCCCAAGCAACGCCTCGCGAGGCTGATCACGAATCAACCACCACCGACGTCCGGAGCAGCCTCGAAAGGGAGGATTTGCCGTTCTAAATTTTCGCCTCCTCTTCCGAACGCGAAAATGGCCGCCCCTGTTGACCTCGACATTAACTTTTCCTGGCTTTGACCCCCAATCCCTCACGATTCTCACGACTTATCACTCAGGGGGGTCGCTCTAGGAAGGTGCCCTCTTCCAGAGACTGGTACATCGTAAACTCTGTATTTAGACGGCGTCTATTGGGAAGATCACACTAAGGCGGGCCGTGATTTTAATTACAAGGTAAAAAACCGCACACGTTAATGAACACGTAAAAAATTGGAAAATTAAGAGATTTCGTTTGAAACTTCCGGAACGATTAACCTGTATAACCTTGCTCTAATATACTCCACATCACCCCACCTAGTTGCTCTTAGTAACATGCACTGGCAAGTGAGAGAATTACCTAGTTGTGATAGGCTTAACGACCTCAGAATGTGGTAAAAATCTGAAATGAACGTTTCGAGTGAGTGAGCAGGTACCAAGTGTAGGACCATCTGGAACCAGGCAAGGGATTTGGACTCGAGGAAATCGAGTTCTAAGTGCCCGATCACAGAAAGAGTCTCAGAGTACAGCGTACCTATGTATTCACATCTACGTTACTCACCACAACATTGGGAGATGTGGCAAAGGTTGCTATGGCAACAATCTTTATCATATAAAGTTGAACTTACCAAAAAATAAATTGCAGGGAATGGCATGACCAATCACCATTTATTCAATAATTATCGAAGGTTTTCCACGAATTGATTCAAACGTATATTCAAGAGATTATGATGTGTTAGCAATAACCTTTTCAGAGGTTTAATGAGCATTGGTTGCGGGGGTACTCAGACTAGTCCACATCGCGATGACGATTTTCGTGAGGAAATGCGTTCTTGCCATAGTATATTTCTTGGATTTCAGGAGGGTAAGTTAATCTGCCGATATAGTGGCACCATTCTCGCCTCCTGGAAATTCCATCCCTGTGCTAACGTACAGAGTAGATAGGCTAAGGCAACCCTGACCAAAAAATCTCGACTGCAAACTAATGCACCGTTCCCACACTCCACTTTCATTCAAATCCTCTCATTCTTATCAATCCCCAATCGCCAAGTCTTCTTTCCCCCCCCCCCTAACTCCCCCGTTCCGTCTCACCGAGAGAGCTGCAGTACCGCCTCAATACGATATGTGCTCCGTGTTAGATAGATCCTCGGCCCGATCCCCATTCCCACGACATAGATGTTTTGTTGGCAGTTAGAACACACCAAACTGGTCGGCGTGGGAGGAAGGGAGGGGAGGCTTACAGGGGAGGGGGGGGACGGGAATGGGGGTTGGGTGGCGGGGGAGTGAATGGAGAGGAAAGACTGCGAGAACGGGGGGGGGGGTGGCGAGGGGAAGAAGAAGAAGAATGCCGTATGCCACCGACTGTGCGACGACCTCGAACGAATGGCGATTCGGCCTGGCGAAAACAAAAGTTCGCAAAACTTTTGCGAGGGCTCCGCGCGGTAAACCACGCAATATTATCGATTTGTCATCACTCTCCACACCCCCACCAACAGCCCCCCCCCACATTTTCCATTTCCTCCAGCGAACGCGTAATGCAGGCATTGGGTGGATGAGACCATTCGACCGCGGCGCTCGCGGAGAAGAGAAAGAAAATAAATGACGAACACAGCACGGCTGCGGCGATTTAACATTATTTCACCCCCCCCCCTCTCTCTCTCCAACCCATCCACCCACCCACTCGACTACGCCGACGAAGGTTATTTAAGGAGGCGGCGGCGTGAATTTCGACCCGTTCGGACGGAAAAGGAGAACTGACTAAAAGCGTGGGGCCACTCCCACGGTTGAGCGAATGCCTTTTCGTTGAGGCTCCGCCGGCGCTCGCTCGTTCGCTCACTCGCTCGCTGCACCGTTTTGCGAAACGCCGAAAAAGTATCAAAACCATAACCTAGCCTCGCGCGGGCTTTTATCAGCGGTTACCAGCAGGAAACGTTCTCTTTTTTTTTCTCCCCTCCTTCCCTACCCGTTCCTTCTCTCCCCCTTCCCCCATCTCCCGTCGCCCTATCCTACCCTCCCCCCGCCCCCCACCAAGCCCTCCCCACACCGCTATTCCTCCGGCGATAACTCCGCTGTTTGGCGTGTGTGTGCCGAGTTCGCTTGCGTGTGAGCGGGTATTCTGTGTGTGTTTGTGTGTGCATTTTCTTCGCACGCACACATTTTTTTTCACAACCGTACTAACCCTTCCCAACTCTTTTCCTAGCCTCCTCCGTAGTCCTACCTCTCTCTCTCTCTCTTAACCCTCCGCCCTACCTCAACCTCCCGCCTCACTCTCCCTTTACACCCACCCCCTCTGCGGACCCCCGTTCATCCCACCCTCCATTCTCCTCTCCTCTCTCCCCCCCCCCTCTCCGATGCATTGTGAATTTTTAGAGGGCATCGAAAGAACGCTCGCCTCCACCTCCTCTCCCGACTTCTTGTTTTGCGTTTTTTTTTATTTTCGAGACCTTCGCCGGGTTATTCACCCTGGTCGCTCGCCTGCGTGAGTAAATGGTCGCTCGCCTTCTTCGGTTCTCCTCTAAAAGAGCCAAAGGGGGCGGGAGGGGGGAAGGTAGAGGGGAGGGGGTGAAGTGGAAATGTGGCGAAGGGGGTAGGAGGGTGAGAGAGGAAGGAAGAGAGAAAGAGAGGAACAAGGAGGGCGGCATTGGGGGGAGAATGGGGAGGGGAATAGGACGCATCCTTAACGAAATGCACGGCCCTGCCGCCCGATGCACCGGTCCCGAAAGGGAGAGGAGGAAGAGAGAGAGAGAGACGCGCGCGAGAGGGAGGTATTTTCCGCAGACGAGGGCGATCGCAACATCGTGGTGGTTCTCCTTTCTTTTCGCGTTTTGATTTTTATTTTGTTTTTGATAATTTATTTTCAACTTTTCCAGATACCCGCCGAACATCCAGGAGTCCCCGCGACCACACGTTAAACTGGTCTAGGGAAATCTAGGACAGGACAAAAAAATGGTGGAAAATATATTTTTTTTAATGTTCGAGAAGTATGAACAGTGAGAAAGGATTGGGGAGTGGAATGAGAGGAAAGTGTCTGTCGGTTCGTTCTTTGTGTAGAATGGGGGGTGGAGGGTGAATGGGGAGTTAGAGAGGATTGGGAAGGGGGGGGGTGGCGGACGGGATGGTGTTTTAAGGGCGGGCGGACGGGGAGCGAGGAGTAGTTCGTGTTGTGCTCAGTTCGTTTGGTGGCCGAGCGCTTGAGGACGCCAACTGCCGAACGTGGCTTGCGGGGGAATAATGGCGTTCTTTCGACTGGGGCCCGTCCACACACGCCGCGGCTTTCGGCAGAAGCGGCGGAGGCAGTCTGCAAACGATTCGGAGATAAGCGCTCTCAAACTGCTCCGTCGGTCGTTCGCCGATCGAAACAATAGCGGACGCTTCTCGAAAATGGCCCAAGTTTTACTGTTATTTTACACACACACACACACACACACACACACACACACACACACACACACACACACACACACACACACACACACACACACACACACACACACACACACACACACACACACACACACACACACACACACACACACACACACACACACACACACACACACACACACACACACACACACACACACACACACACACACACACACACACACACACACACACACACACACACACACACACACACACACACACACACACACACACACACACACACACACACACACACACACACACACACACACACACACACACATATATATATATATATATATATATATATATATATATATATATATATATATATATATCCTGCTAATCCTCGGCTCAACAGATTTAGAGATAATTGAAACAAAAATCGGGTCAACATTCGGCATTTCACTCTCGAGGCTGATTACAGCAAATTTTAAAGGCCGATTAAGCCAGTACCATATGGCGATAACCAAAAAGGAGATATTTTAAAAGCACCATTCGTTGATACGCTGATAAAGACGATCAACGGACTACAATTAGTGTTTTCATTATTTTTTGGAGCCACACGTTATCAAAGTGCATATGATAAATTATCTTTCTATTTTTAAATCGATATTAAATATTTCATCGGCTCGTGAACCTTCAAATTTATTACCGTTGTGAAATGCAAAGTAGTCAATAAAGATGACTGTTAGCAAGCAATCAATTTTTCATCAAATAATAAAAATTTCTAAAGTCTTTTCAAATATCTAATAATGAGCGAATTGCAAAAAAAATATGTGGCGATATATCCCTTAGAAATGAGGACTAAAATAATTAAATATTCAATTTACAGGAAAACATTTTGTAGCAAAGATATACATAAACAGAAAAAAAATATCAACAACTATTATATTATTCGTGCAGGTTATGGAATTGCTTGGGTATGATTATATTTATTTGCTCCAGAATTAACATCAGCAATTTTCTTTTTTCGACTCCTGTAGTTCTTATTTTTATGATTTAAGCCAAGTATTTTGGTATTTTCCGACAGTATATATATATATATATATATATATATATATATATATGTGTGTGTGTGTGTGTGTGTATATATATAGTGTGTGTATATATATATATATATATATATATATATATATATATATATAAAAGAATGATAAGGACGTCTACTGAGTGTATATTTCGTATCTAATAAAAATAATTTCTGTGACCAAGAGCGCGTAATAAAGTCAACAACATTAACTTAGTTATGTCTATATTTACATATTTCCCTGCTGACCACACCACGAATCCGAGAACACAAGGAATTAAAACAAGAGTTCATGTCAAGTTACTCCATGCCCTCACTAATAATGATGGCTAATCTTAGAATTTTCCATTATTACCTTAGAAAACCATGTCATCCATATCCCATCATTTCCATATACCTTCCTTATTTATTCACAGTACTGTAAAAAATATATAGGCGGGATCGATTGTTTAAGCTTGCTGCGTCCCTCAGTTTTTTTTCATAAGGGTTGCCAAAACTGATTGTTAAATTCAGGGCAGGGTAACTGCCGCCACAACTTCTACCACATAAGTTGTATCTGCAGAGAGTTAGAACCTCCACTTTTCGTCGCGATAATAAAATTAAATTCCACGAGGCCAGTCTAGTTAATTTGTCAACCAAGTATGGTTTTAGGTCCCCTCAATCCCAACGATCCTAGCCAATGATTTGCATGTTTCACAATAAATTGAATGAAATTTGTGCGTATCCAACTCCCCCGAGAATCGGCTCGCCACGGATTCCGATTCGTGCGGCTATTAATTCACGTTGACGTTCAACCGACGACGACTGGGAGAGACTATCCCTGGGACCGAGAGGGCATCCTCCTCAACAGGTGATTGATGAGGAAAAGCCGAAACGACGAGAGGAGGCGGAATGGGAGAGATAGAGAGGTAGAGGAGGAGGAGGAGAAAAAGTGTGGGGCGGCGAATGGAAATGGGACGGTTAGCCACAGGTTGATACGAAAGTTCACGGGAATGGGTTCCGGTGGCGGGACCGTACGGGCGGCGTGAGACGGTAGGCATTGCATCCATGACCCTTCTCCGCCGACTACTACTCCTCCCTCTTTCGACTTGGGTTCCGCTGTTTGGGGCGAGCACGGTGTGTGGAGGGATAGAAAGAGAGTGAGAGAGAGAGAGAGACCAAAACTCTCGGTCACGGATTAACCTAAACGCCATCCGACATCTCCCCCATAGTTTTCGACGCCACCTGAAATCGTTAGCCCGCAATGAGCGTGGAAATATCCGAGAGGAGGTGAACCCAAGGCAATTTCTCCACCCTTTGGTTCTAACGCCTCTCTTCTCCGTATCATAGTACCGTTGTCGTGGAAATGGATTTGCGGGCCGAGTGGTGCGTTCGCTTTGGTTGATCCACGCACGCCAGAGGTACTGAGGCTTGCGTCACAGGTCGACTTCAGCATGTAAACGCCGCCCGAACATAATTTCATCCCAAAAGAGGAACGGTGATTGAATTGCAAAATATATCCAACAATTTCAGAGTGTAAAAATCATTCGCCTTGACTGGGATGGGAATGATGTTGCATTGAAATGCACATTAGCGGATGACTCCGTTAAAAGTTACTGTTGCGGCATCTCCCGCAGTTTCTTTGGAATTTGCAAAATATATGATTCACGTTGGGTAAAAAAATAACAGGCATGGAATTGTATTACTTGGATATGTTTCGCTAATCAAAATCCACCTACCGATTTCCACTTACGGAACCCACCAACACAAAATATTTTCAATTATTTGAAAGCACTCCTTTCCCAAATAATGAATTCGTGGGATCGTGAAATAATAGTCACTTGACTCTCCAAATTGGCCATGAGGCAAGTCCCTTCCAGCTCTAAGGTTCTAAATTTCGAAGACGAAAATAACCCAGGAAACAAATGCGGAACTACTCTTCCTCAAACCTTAAACGACTTATGTACTTCCACGGAAGCTGACAGACGAAAGCGGTGGGCGCGGCAACGTGGTGAATGGTAAAAAAATGGGGATTTCAACATCCGAATACAACTGACTTTGGGTTCGACCGAAAAACTGATTGGTGGCAAGTATAGAAAAGAGGGAAATTATTGACGCATTTCGATGACAACATCGGCGACATTAGATCTAACCAGCGGTTAGGTAATTAAAATTACCGAAAAACCACCGCCACCGCGGAGAAACGCGGAGGAGGAACGAGTGTGTGCTTTCGTGTGCCCGCTGAATGTGTGTGTGTGAGTGTCCTTCAAAAGAAGACGCCATCCTGAAGACAGTCAACGCCCTCAGCCTCGGCCACGCTGGCAGCATTGGGGCAGGCCGGTCTGCGACGGGTGGAGGCGGGCGAGAGAGGGACGGGCGGGGGGCAGAGGGGGGGAATGGGGTGGGAGAGGTGGGACCGGGGGAAGGGATAGAGGGGAACAGATGGAAAAGGGGGGGGTTGGCGGAAAGGGTTTAGGCGGGCGGGCGCAGGGGGCGAAAAGGGGGAAGAGAGGAAGGGGAAGTTGGCCCTCCCGTAAGGATAGGAGGGCCGGTCGGAGGAAGAGGGGGGGGAAAGGTTGGGGGTGTGTGTGGGGGGGGAGGAGGCGTACACCGTCGCAGCGGCCATTCCTCCTCCACGCAAGGCCACTGCACGGGCGGCCACAATTTCAGGGGGTAGGAGAGGAAGATGAAAGGGGGGAGGCGGTTGTGAGAGGGGATGAGGGACGGGGGAGGGGGCGGGCAGGATATGCGGGGGCAAAAGTGAGGAGGAGCGGTGTGGCGGTGTAAGGGGAGAGGGGGTGGGAGGGCGAGAAGAAGGATCGGAGGGTCAGGGGGAGGGTAGGGGGTGTGTTCATGGCTTGGTGCATGGGGTAGGCGAACTCTTTCTTTGCTCCTCTCCTTCTCTCGCTCTCCGTTGAGAAGGAGGAGAGGGAAGTAAAGAGGGGAGAGGAGGAGGACGCGTGTGAATGCTGGATGTCGAGACGCAGAAGTTTCTGGAGGATGGGAGGAGGTTGGAAATGTGCAATGCATCGTGCACCGAATTTTCCCACTCAATCTTCTCCTCGCGCTCTCACTCTTTCGCCTAGGTGAGGATAATTGAATAGGGACACGCTTACCGGAGATTAGGTCCGTCTCCTCCTAAACCTAGTCTTCTCCAACAGCCTGACGTGACGGATCGGTAATTTGTGATCTGGAGTGCCGCTGATCATTGGAGGGCCGCCAAACTCATAGTCGTTACTGAATACTAAGGGATAGAGAGAGAGAGAGGAATTGCACCTATTTGCCAAAATTTTGAAAGAAGACAATAGGCGATTTACGATATCAATGGAAACAGTAAAAACGAGGCTTTTGAAAACATTCGCCTTGCTTCATCGCGTAACGGCGACAGCAGCCTCAAGGACCGGTCCGAAGGAACCTTAAAGAGTGGTGCCTCTCAAATAGCGTTATGTAGCGGAGCGGGAAAATTAAATGTTTTGCCGGTATTCTGCGAGTCGGTATAAGGTTACAATTGGGAGGGAGCGGGGATCGTTGAAATTTTAATTCGAAAGATTACATTATAACCATACGATCTCTAAATCACGGAAAAAATATAAGAAAAGATACTACCGATTTACGGTTAAATATAAGCTTAGAGGAATTGAGTAATTCTGAAAGCAGTGCCTCTCCTCTTTCCTCACATTTAGTAGTTCAAGAGGTGACTATGGGGAATCGTTACATTAGACTATCTACTTTTTTGAAAAATAACAAAGCGATGAGACAAGGAAATTGTACGTTGGGCAGGGAGAAAGTGAGGACGAATTAAAAAAAAATGGAGACTATTAATGTCAAGTTTTTTTTACTGCGGTAGTAAATAGCTGTAATTGAAAATTCCGTAAGAAATGGAGGACAGAAAATTTGATGGTACGAGGAACATTTTCCTCTGCATAGCTTTAGGATAAAGTAAGTTCAATAGCTGCAGAGAACAGGTAAAAAAAATTAATTAATCCCGGCGTACTCGTCAAGAGACCCGACACAAAAACTTAACGTGCTTTCCCGTACACGTTAAAAACATTTTTACGACGTAGTCTAAAATTCCAACCACAAAAAAATTTTATATTTTACAACAGAATCCTCCGCTATAACGAAATTTCTAGGGACTTACAGCATACGTGCATTGGAGATAAAAGTATAACATAAACTTATATAATAATTTAAAGAATACAGGACCTGGTGTTAAAAATTAAAATGTAGTGCATAAAAAAGAATCAAATTTTTATAGAGATAATGTACTGAGTTACTATAATATTACTTAGGATTTTAATTAATCCATCTCTTCCGACAGTGTAATTATTTTTCATAAATAATTTTTTATTTATTTTTGCATGATAAACCATTATCATATAGGTCTGTTAGTCGAATACAGAGTTCTCTCAAACAATTTGTGATGGATGTCATTATCGCATGCAAGATGCAATGATCTCTGTTTAAAAACTGACATTTGCCGAAATAGGCAGCTTTCCACATTGATTGCAATTAACAAATTCTTCCCACGTGGTCAGTCTCTAATGCTTCAGATAAGTGTTTACTGCTGATCCTAACTAAATTCAAATTTTGCTGAACTCCTATATGATATTCTTTTTGCGTCTTCCTCGTAATTTTTCAATTGACGAAGACTCAAAAAGATATTAACTATCCCTGCAAGTTTGGCTTTCATTAGTAGTAGTTTTAGAGGAGGTGACCGACGGCTAAGGTCATTTGCGCCATTAGGGATGGATGGGAAAGGAAGGGTGGAGAGAAACCCGGCGTCGGCATTAGCCTACTATTGTCGAAAGGCGCCAAGGGATCCGCAGTTAAGCGTCCCATCCGATGGACGTTGTACTCACTCAAAAGGCTCTCCGCAAAGCACCTGCAAGTAGGGATCGGGATACCACTGAAAAAAATCTGCCGCCTCCGGGATTTGAACCCATGCCCTCACTGTGGAAAGCCTGTACCTTAGCCAGTTTTTCTCTGAGATATGATTTAAGTCTATTCGTATTATATTTCGGAAAAATATAAAAAATTTAATTACAATTAGAATGCATGTTACGATGCAATTTAGGCGCTATTTTAATAAAAGGATCTGTATTGCCGGTGAGACGGTGAAGAAATAAATCTTTCTTGATTTCTGTCAAAACAATGTTGCGAGAAGATACATTCTTCCAATTGAACTCGATCCGTCAAATACCTCAATAATAGACCATGATAACTATGATTAGAGTACATATTACGATGCCAAATTTTAGGTAACTTTGTCAACGCTATGGGTACTGCCTCGGTTCGCCACTAAATCATCCGGCATCGTTTAAATCGAGAAACTTTGCATTATGTTTTCTTGATGGAGAGTAATAAACTATCCATTCAAAGCGGTTCATCAGGGAAGGTGGGAATTAGACAGGTGGCAGCGCTCAGAAGGCAACGAGAGTGTAGCGTCTCCGAAGTGGGCGTCGACCCGCCCTCACGCGTTGGCATCCCCCGACCGTCAAACCCCCCTACTCGCACCCCCTCCCCCCGCCCTAACTCCATTCCGTCACCCTTCCCCAGCCACCCCCGAAGGATAGTGCAGCATCGCCCTCTCTCCTCCTACGTCGTCCCAACTCGCCCCTCCCTTACCTCACCCCTGCCACCACCTCCCCGACCCCTCCCCGCTACGCCCCCTCTTTCCTATTCCCCCATCATCATCATCATCGTTTTCCCTTTCTCACCCCGTGGATTGCTCTATTCGACGGTTCCCGGGACCCGAACCCGAGTTGCGGGAATCTTTAACCATTCATCTGCTCGTCTGGCAAACGCGAAACGCCTCGAAATCGTACCCCTTCCCCACCCCACCCGCTCTCAACCCGCGCGGCGATCGCGGAATATCTTCTCCCCGCAGCAAGTCGTACGCCCGATGCTCCCCAACTCCTTGTTTTCACGCACTCTCCTCGGCGCAGTCGCCACCAGCCCTCCCGCTTTAAACCCTCCCGCATCACACGAGGTTCCTTGACTCCGCTCCACCACATCTCACACCTACCCCAATAATTTATTATACTCTTTCATGACCGGGATTGAACTAATAGGTAGATTCATGAAATCTAACGTCGAGAGCAGCGACAGCACACAGTGCATATTAAACAACCCATTACTACATAGACGCAAGTAAAAAAGACGATTTTATATAAACATATATATATATATATATATATATATATATATATACATACATATATATATATGATATATATATATATATATATATATATATATAGATACACACATATATACGTTTTGGCGTTCAACCTGTCTTCGTAGAACGAATAAGAATGCTGATAATCCCTCTATCGCATGTGGTTTCCCAGGAAGATCTGGGACCCGAAAAACCACGCAGCTAGGGAGAAGGAGGGAGTCCCAAATGCGTCAGCTGGAATCAAAACGGGGTCCTCCAGTTAGCAGCCCCAGCGCTCTAATCACTCGAATAACACGACCCTAAATCTGAACATCATTCTGATATGTATTCCGTGGCGAGAGTAGTCGGTTCTGTACGAGTATACCACCAAGTTTGGAAAAAACAGCCCTTCATTTAAATTTTAAACACACCATTCAAGCCATAAGGTGACATTTTGAATTTGACACTTAGCACATAAAAAATTCAGAATTTACATGAATAAGTCTAGATTTGCATAATTTCAATAAACTTCAAATGCTCTCTTACATAAATAAAACTCTGGGGAAAAGGAGGACGACAAATTGTATTCCCATAGCCACCGCAGCAGAGGGTAAAAATATGATGAAGTAATCGTGCCTGAAGATTCATTAAATTTTAGTCTAATGTAGTGCACTGAGTGAAGTCACGTTCATTTTTAATGTGCATACCAATTTTGAGTAAAGTCAGTCTCTAGGCTTAAGAGGATAGCATCACGGAAAGGAAAGATAACGCACTATGATAAATTATAGTTCCTCAGCTTAAGTAGAGCGCTATGGGACACCATAAACTCGATTCCAAATATCGTGGTATTAATAATGAGCAGAACCAGACAATAAATTATCCTCAAACACCGATATCCAATGAAAGAATTAGCGTTTTGTGGAATGGGTAATAAGAGTTAATAGGAATAGAGCAATAAATGCCCATGCCTCCGACGAGAAAACCGCTTTACCCACGCATAACGAAACGTATGATTAACCCAAGGAAGCAAACTCTGGCGACGATAATCCAAGGGTATGAAAGGGGAAGATTGAATTAGGGGGAACGTGTCGGCTACCGGATCCACGCCTCCGAGCGGAAAATGAAGGAATGGAAAAGAACCGATGCGGAGACGATTAAAGACCAGGTAAAGCAATGATCAACGTGGATGTAGTCATCCAAACGAATGCACACAAGTAGTAGTAGTTTTGAGGGGAGGCGACCGACAGCTGAGGTCATTTGCGCCATAGGGGATGGATAGGAAAGGATGAAGGGTGGAGAGAAACCCGGCGTCGGCATTAGCCTACTCTTTACGAAAAGCGCCAAGGGGTCCGCAGTTTAACGTCCCATCCGACGGACGGCGTACTCACTCAAAGTGCCCTCCACAAAGCACCTCAAGTAGGGATCGAGATACCTCTGAAAAATATTCAACACCGCCGGGATTTGAACCCGCGCCCTCAGGGTGGGAAGCCAGTACGTTAGCCGCCGCACCATCTCGATCCCCGAATGCACACAATGGAGTCCCACAATCGTCCTCGTTTCCTCAGCCCCTAAGAATAATTTCGTACCCCCACTATCGCTTTGCTCGCCACATCTGGGCACACGCGCGTATTGCCTCGCCATATTCCGCGTGGACACGGTATGGTTCCTTAGAGATTCCACCCGTCGGTCACGTCCAAATGTCAACCAAAAATAATTTCTTGCCGTGAGCCGCACCTACTAGTCATCTTCAAAAAATAAAATAAAACTATTTCGGGAGACATGTTACCACCTACGTAGTCAATTTTATTTTTCGTAACATGGACATGACTCGCGTGAACATATGACTGTCCCCTAACATCCCCGCCGAAGCCCTTAAGGCGGCTTGAGGGGCATTGTGTAGATGTATCTGACTCATGCCCGTGAAATGGTGGAAAACACGCTCGTCGAGAGAGGAAAATTATCCGACGGAAATTATGCCGAGTTAATCTGCTCCGAAGATTTGGAGCAGTGACCGACCGTTCGATAGATCCACACCGCAGTCACCACCTCTTTCCCCCATCCCCCACAGGAAGAATAAAAAGGGGAAGCGGACAATTTATAACGCATTGAAAAACAGTATCCGCTCTCGCCTACGAGTCCACGGGAACGTGATTTCGGAAGCAGGAGCGCATTTAGAGAGAGCCCAGCAAAAATATGGTCACGTCCCCACGGCACAGGGTGAGGATGAGGAGGGCGGGTATTGGGGTGAGGAGAGGAGTTGAAGTTGGGTGGGTGGAGGCCATAAAACGTGCGAATATATTTGAATTGCCTATTACCTCCTCGCTGTCTGAGCGTGGTGGGGGAGGAAAGGGACGGCGGGGGATGCAGGGAGAGATTCCCTCGTCCCGCCCATTTCCCTCTCCGCCACCAACACCCGACACCTCACCTCCTCCGACACCCCCGCGCCATTTTCGTTCACCACGGTTGCCATGGAGCTGAAGGACGGCCCACGTTTGGAGAGTGGATTGGACTCCTCCGGCCACGGACGTGGATCGAGGCACGGAAAGAAATTGTTCCGTTTCGATCAGGAATGAAACGGAACTATGAAGTCTTCGTCACGTACCATCCCTTAACGGAGCGACGTAAGGAAATCTTACGAGGCAGGTTTGCTCTGGAGCACAGAACAAGAGTAGCTGGATTTATTGAAAAGATATGATCGATTAACTCAAGCGTGTGATTAGATTGTTATCAGAATAAGAGTGGGAATCATGTAGAAATTGTTCATGTTCTTCTTACTATCAGATCGTCTCTCGTTTGCACAGAAATTTATTTTACAATCAGATACCGAAGTGCATCTACACATACACATGCCTCGCAAGCCGCCGCTGCAATTGCGTGCAGCGGCGGGTGCATACGTGCACTCGCATATATTTTTGTTAACTAATAAACAAAAATACTCACGCACGTACATCCCTAAACACGTCATACAATAATTGGGGTGCTTGACTAAATCAATAAATTTTTGTCTATAAGCGAGTGCATGAGGCTGCTGAAAAAATGATTTCCCATTAATTTGAGTATTTAAGGTATGTAGCTATTTCCCCCGCAACATGCCCTTGTAGCACCATAGGGGGTAAATTATATACGTAGATGTAACTAACATTATAGTGGCGCTTAATTTTGACGCTACGTCCATGATTTTGAATCATCTCATTTTACCCATCGTATCGGTAGTTATCACTTTACTATGTGAATGCACCTCATTCACAAACCGAATGCTAAAACAATTGCTAACCCTAACTGCGTAGATTTATAGTAGGTCTCTTTCATAAAAAATTCCAAACTATGCTTACACTTTATGCTTAGACTATTTCGCACATTCAGAACCACCACGCGGCGTTTAGGACAGTTCGCAAAGTTTTAACAAAAGGAATGAAAAGCGAGGTTTTTTTCGTTAAAAACTTCGGGCAGCTAACTTATGCTTGTTTTTTCTGATGGTGAATTGGTTTGGGGCGAAGAATAAGTATTTAGAATAACTAAGAATTAACGTTATTTTTCTAATGCTATCCAGGCGACGAAATATTAAATGGGGAGTCTTAATGATTCCCTCCGTAGCAGAGGTAAAACTCGAGTGCCCAATAACTTTCTAAAAGTCAGTCTAGCTCAATATCTTCACAATTTTGGCCAGTATGAATACTCCTATTATTATTGAATGTCATGATTCTTCGACAGGTCAGGATATTAAAATAAAATCAAAAGAATGTATTTTGAATAAGCGATGCCGTTTTACTGCATAGATGAAAGACCATTTTATATATTTTACAGTGCATTAACTATTAAGTTCAACTCTCATAAATAGATAGGTGCTACCTAAAACCTAAGCACTCTACTACAAGTCAAGCTGTTAATCACTATATCTAATTATTTTGTTGAATGAAAACCGGAACCTCATTCATTATCGATGCTTACTGAATTCGATAGGTAACAGCATACGGCATGCATACGTGAGTTGAACACGACCACCCCATCAACGTGAACACAAGCGTCCGGTGCATCGGTATTCGCCAATTGACATATGGCGCGAAACTAAACCGTAAGAATGGGAAGCGCGTGATTCAACCGTTAAGAAGTTTGAATAATTTATAGCTGGGATTAGCTGCCTTACAAAGAATTATTTTAAAACAGACCAGGAGTGCTTTCAACTCCGGTTCAGTTTTCGAGTTTCGTTCCGTTTCATTTCGCTTCTACATTTTGGTTCTAGAGAATTAAATTACTAGGAGTGAACTTCCACATATGCAGGGCTAACTGAAAGTCATCACTAGGATTTTCATTTTAGTTGGATGACTTCACTGTACACATGTGCATTACGTGAGGCGATATAAATATATTCCATTTAAAACGTGGAAAATACATAAATAGCTTTATATTCACGACAGTTTCACATATTACTCTACGTGTGGGAGACAAGCTGCTTGTAGAAACGGGTAGTTTTTATTTGTACCCTGTTCAATTTGTTTATTATTTCGGACTAAAATTTGAAATTAAATCCTTTTGTGGATGGCTGTGTTACTGGGAAAGTATTCATGGTAACCAACGTTATATAACATCTGTCCTCAAGATTTTCATTCTAATACATCCCTTATATCTGTTTTATGAACAATATTTTTCATAACTCTAGTACTAAAACAAGTTAGAATAATAGCTGAAACAATGGTAACTACTCCAAAAATTATCTCCAAGGCGATTTCGACGGCAACAACTCCAGTCACATTTGAGCTTCAACAACATCAGGAAAGAACCTTTGTACCTTACGGGCGCTCGTGCGATCTGTATGCATCAGGAATACGATGCTGTTTTCTCTGGCTCATGAACTTTGTAGTGGATACAAAAATAATTTTTGACATAGCTTGCGTAGATATTGATTCCAAAAGTGAGATAAAAAATTGAGAAAATAAAACAAAAAAGTGTCGGCAAGTGCAGTAGAAACAGAATTAAAATTTTAGAATGGTAAAAATACAAAGAAATCAATTTTTCCGAGGGAAAGAAGGAGATTATTATTTCCTCACATAACATGATTTCCCCCCCTCCAGTTTCATGAACCCGTTATTTCGAATTCTGATGCAATCCAATGATTAGAATACTAGAAAAGATTCGGGAAATAAAAAAATCCTGATAACCCATTTAATCCATGCATCCGGAATAGAGCCATCAGATAATAACTATTTCGGATTAACCGCATGGTCACTTCTCCTGCCGCTTACAGACGTACGTAAGTGAGAAGGCGCGCGAAGACCACTATCACGTCCCAAATTAAGCGAAGCCGAGCGAGCCTCTGAAGCCGCCCGCGCCTGACCCATCCCAAGCGGGTATCCCGTGGGTGAGGTAAGGGAAGCGAGGATGGCGGTGGGTTTATGAGGAAGAAAGCAGGGACGGGGGAGATATAATGGGAAAGAGAGAGAGAGAGAGATGAATATAAGCGGCGCGAGACGGTCGGGAAGGTGGCAAGGGAAGTGGGGAAAGTGGGGGGTTTGGGAGGCCCTACGGAGGGAGTGTCGGCAGGAGGTGGAGAAGATGGCATTGGAATGGAGGAGAGAGAGAGAATTAGACAGCGTGTGGGAGGACTCGGGAGGGGAGAAAGATGGATGGGAAGGATGGGGTGAAGGATGAGAGGGATGAGGAGGAAAACCAAAAAAAAAATAATGAAACGGTGGCACGTAAGGATGTGGGAAGTGAAGGTTGTTACAAACCGATTTGGAAACAAAAAAATGGAGGGAAAGAATAAGAAGAGGATTCGACGGCGGAATTAATAGGAGAGTCGAGGAGAGAGGGAGAGAGAGAAAATATAACTTACGAGAAGGAAGAAAAATTTACGTGAGAATAAATTACGAGAAGGGGAGAGAGTGATAGATACGCCATTTTTCGCGACCGCGGCATTGGAAAAAGTCACAACTTAATTTCTCATCTTACGTGCACAGAGACAGGGAAAAATTTTTCAAAGCCGCGGCCCGCGACCTCACCAGCTGTCCAGATTGGTTTACCATCCCCAGTAATTACTAATTTAGTACAATTCGTGGAATCGTGATGCCTTAAAAAGCCGTTGTTGTCGTAAGGGCGAAAGCGCTGCGCGAAAACAAATTCCGACGCGTCAGCTCATATCATGAATCTAACTGCTGGTTTTTAATCGCTCATGGTTTATTTCATGCGACGAACTAAAAAACAATTTTTGGAAAAGCACTACAGAATCGGAACCAACCAAATTAGGTTAATTGTTTTGTTTCAATAGTGAAATTTATATATATATATATATAGTATATATTTATATATATACTTATATATATATATATATATATATATATATATATATATATATATATATATATATAGCGTTCATTATTCATTCTTCCGTAACAGATGCCTACAGGTGTTACGTACGGAAGTGAAAGACATTGCATGAAATGCAAAGTTCGGTAATTATTCTAAAAATAGAAGAAGAACAAAAGTTCGAGCATTATAAAATGAAAGTTTATACATTTAATTAGCCGCATAAATATTCTCAGAATTAATTTGGTATGTATAAGCGGGTTTATATGTATTCAGATATCACGGAATTTAGGAAATTATTAAGTATTTACGTACATGCATACCTTATATATATATATATATATATATATATATATATATATATATATATATATATATATATATGTATATATATAATATAAAAATATTATATATATATTATATTATATAAAAAATATTATATATATTATATATCTATATATATTCCACGAAATGTCAATATACAGTAGATCGATGTGGGAGAGATACAAGTATTCTCATGAGAATGGTAATGAGGGAAGCAGATTGACTGACAGATCGGAAGTTTATAGCTGCACATTTATAAGCAATGTTATGGGAAACTGTATTCGAGAGATGGTGACCTTCATAAGTTCACTTCCACTAGTAACCTCATGTCAATTGAGAGTATTTCATTCACCTCAACAATCACGGTCAATCATTTCATGGCATATTTGCATTTAATGTAGATCTACTTATTGCCTGTTCCTAAAACGACCTCAATCATTAGAAACGCGAGTCAATGGGAATGCGACCGTTAAGTTTCGTTAGTCCAAGTGACCCAGATAAGAATTAGCGGTTGCCATCAATGCCCATATATGTGTGTGTGTACATATATATGTATATATATATATATATATATATATATGCTTTCGTAGACGTAACACGGAAGTGCCGAATAGTACAATACACAGTAACACACAATATAGAAACACAAAAAAAGAAGAACACTCACAAGTTATTTCTTGATATTTCGACGGAAACACTCCGTCTTCATCTGAAGATATAGATATATATATATATATATATATATATATATATATATATATATATATATATATAGATATATATATATATATGTATATATATATATATATTAGCATATGGAATTACCTAAACAAGTTTGGGCAAAATTAAATGCTTATCCGCATTGAAAAACGATGTTTTGCCAAATGATGTTTAATAAACTCTCTAGTGGAACTTTTCAGCTTCGTATCTGGATATGCTTAGTTTAGAGAAGTGGCCAATGCCGCCTTTTTATCCCTAATGTCACTAGGTTGAAACAGGTGCTAACCAGGTGCATGGTGTAAAGAGAGAGTTAACATTTTAATATATGATTCTTCCTAGAAGCCAATTTTTAAAAGCCGATCCATGTAAATGAAATGAATATTTCCTGAGATATTTGGCAATGAAAGGAGCAGAAGCTTTTACCTTCGACAGGTTAAAAAAAGGAAATAGGTGAATACATTTGTTATCACACATCTGGCATCTAACTACCGTCGGCTGAACATATTTTAGAGTTTCCCCATCCCTCCTCAACGAACCATTTTGTCTCGCTCGTAAGTTAAGGCAATTTCCATTAGAAATTTCTCCCGACTTTCCCCCTTCCCGTTCCGACATTCCTTTCTCCCACTTTGGAGGCTCCAACAAATTTCTAAACCGGACCTTATAACCTATAGGATCCTCCACCCAACCATAGCTTAGCCCAAGACCAACTGGAGGCTCCTCCCACTTGAGTTTTCTGAGAAAGAGAGAGAGGCCTATTGGACATGTGGATGGGAAAAGGTTTTCCGTTAACGCCTCATCCTTCCCCTAGGTCCCTCATGACCCGGAGTTGAAAGGAAAAGGGCCAACCAGGCTTCCGTGACAAACCCCCACTAACCCCAAGAACTCGGTGCCTGGATTCTCCCGAAATATCTTTTAAAATAAAAGTCTCTCACATACAATCTTCTGCCCACAAAATTCAGACCACCTTCCACCCTCGACATCCTGACAAATGTTTTTCACTCCAGGCCTACTGACTACCGCATGACGAATTTTTATCCTACTCTCTTTTTTTAAAATTTTTCTCTCCTTCTCTTAAAATATATTCGTATGATAATTATAAAAAAGGGATCGAAGTGCACAAACATAGGACATATATATGACATAAAAGACAAACATAGGATTGGTGGGGGAGGTGGAATGGTGCGGTTCACAGGCAGATAAAAGCATCCTTGAGCGGGACTTGAATCATGGACCTTCGACTCGCCGGGCTGATGCTCTTACCAATTAAACGATGTTTACATTACCTTCTTCTGGCTATACTTGCCTTGAAACGCACTGTATCAACTGTTTATGACATTGTATGATTGCTTGCTTGTATGATTGCTTTCTTAACTATCCTTTCCTCTCGTTTTTGCTTTCCTTTCCCTAGGAGAGGTTATAATAAATAATTGGAACAACTAGGTGAATGGTAAATGGGTTAGCCAGATAGTCAATTAACTTCAGGTTCAAAACGAATGCCCTGCAAGGAAATCAAACGATGTTGCATTTCATACCAGTTGAGTCACACTCTTATTGGTCCTGATGATGACGTTCAACGTCGAAACCTGGTCGTGTTTTTTAATAAAGTGTGTGGAATTACAAAGTCAATTATTTCATTACATTTCAATATGTTATGCAAATTCCACAAAGTTACGCCTGAGACAACAAATCTTATTGGTCCTATTGGTATCGTAAATCGATTTCAATTAAAATGGAAATACAAAGCACACGGGTTTTTCATTTCACAGACTTTTTCAAATTTGAGTCAAATCTACAAGTGTCTTCTCTCCCGTCCCTTTTTATATGCTCAGAGAGTGAAACTTCAAGAGGAGATGAATAAAGATGACGAATTACGAAACATCTTGTTTCCGAAAATAAGTTTTACCCCAGACCCAAATTCAATTCTTTTTGTGTAATGAATAGTTTTTCATGCATGGTTGTTCACCTCCATCTACCACCACACGCCCTTGTGGCAGCTTGTGGGGTATTATGTGGATTTATATGTGCAATGTTACCAGTCATGTCTGTAATAAAACGAAATTAGCCAACTAATGTGCTTCCTGTGTGAAATTCCTGGTCAGTAAGCACAGAAGAGTAGCACTAAATGAAAGGGAAAGGTAACTAATAAAAAGGTGAATAATATGAATTCCTTATGTTCACGCCTGTAGAAAGTAAATATTTATTGGTTGACTGTCGTAGGCAGCTCAAAACAGGCGAAAAATTACAAAATGAACTCTGGTGCTACACGAACTTGATATAGCCCGCCTGGTCCAATGCACATTTTAGGATATCCACTAGGACGAAACTTCTGGGAGATATTACATCCTCATTGAATTCACTGCTTTCTGCATATGATCATGGCTGTCGGTAACCTGCCCTACTAAGTCATACTCCTTCGCATACCTTATTACGTGTAGGAGTATTACTTAGTAGGTATGGACCTACATAATACTTGTCTCATATTACGGTTTCGGTCAATGTCTACTTCCATTCATTGCGGCGCCACCTTCCGCGTGTTGGCCCCTGATATCCCTTCCTCCTCGAACCAACTTTCCCGCTCCCACCCAATCCTTTTTCCAATCCTTCACACTCAACCCCAACCCTTCACCCTCTCCCTCCTTCACTCTCCAATCCCCTTCTACAATGCCTGCTTTTTGTCGCGGTCCTCTCTCTCTCTCTCCCGCCCTTCGTTCTTGCGCCCACCCCCAACGGCACTCCCACCACCGGTGTATTTCCTTCCACTCCTCCCTCCCTCCCCCACACGTCCACAAACACTGCATCCCACCCCTTCCAATCCCCGATTCGGAACGGAGGCACTTGTTGCATCGCCAAATATGGACCCCATTCTCGAGTCCTTCCCACTTTAAAACGTGAGGGGATTTTGAAGTATTTTTTGTGCGAGGCCTCCCCCAACCGAACAGCCATTGCCCATCAACCTCGGAGAAAGACCGGCTCTCTAGCACATTTTTCATCCCACGCCTTGCGAAAATTTCTCTCTGGAATTAATCAATTATTGTTCCACAAAACCTACCGTACGTCGAAAAACCCCGAACCCTCATTTCTCTCATCTCCGTTCGATTGCCTATTTCCAAGTATCTATTTCGAGAGTGCATTCAAAATTTTTTGCCTTTTTCTATTTGCATAACGATTTGTGGAACCTATTCATTTCCTTAACCATGCTACCACTTTCATGTTTTATCAATACAAATAATGTAGTTGTGAAAGAGGTTTTGTGGTAAAGAGGAAACTTGGGTTGTTCATTCTCCTCCTACTATCGTGAAGATAGAGCTCCCGGCAAGATTTATCTATCCCTCTTCTACCCCCTCACTTTCTCTCCCTTAAAAGTGCTCATCTTGGAATCTCGGTGCTCTGTCCATACCGTTAACTATTTCTCACCACGTTTTGCAAGATTTTCACACCCTCTCTCCTCGTGGGTGTGTTTTACAGCAGTGGGTGATCTTTACCACGCATGCCATGCACACACTCCTAGCCTCTACCTCACTTAATACACCATATCTGTTCAAAAGAGTCCTACTCTTTTTGTTTGAATCCAGTTTATTTTATTTCTATTTTGTTTCACTCGTCATGTGCTTTACTTGTAAGTAATATACTAAGAGCAGGGACAGAGAGAGAGAGCAGGAGAAATGTGTAAGGGTTTTATTTTGTATAAGTGGTAATATATTTTTATATGTATGTATAAGTATATGTATACGAGTACTTCTGCAAAAAAGCAGTTACGGTAACACCCCTTCCGCACTCCTTTGCAGCATATTTTAGTGTTTTGTATATTATGTATCTCAATAGCTTTCCCTTTCAGTTCAGTTCCATAAATGCCCATCAAAAGAATTTTTCCGTCTCCTCCACTTTAAGCGTTCCACCGGTTGACATTCACCTAGGAATAATTATATTTACGAAGATAATTCTGATAAGAATAGACTCGAATTAATTACTATTTATAGGCAAAACAAGTTTTCGCCGCTTTATCAAAATTTAGAAAAAAAAGAACCACAGACTCTTCTACATTGTTTCTCCATTCAGATTATACGTTCACGTTTTCATTTACCTAATATAGTGCTTCACTTAATTTTATACCGAGCAGAATAGGGAATAATAGCCTCAATCTCGCCCCAGATAAAGGCAATCATCTATTTCTTTTTCTCCTCGTCTCTACTTCCAGTTTCTCACAGACCGCTACCGTCTTTCAGAGCGAGAGGACGTCAGAGCCCCGTTCCAATATGCCATTTAAGAATCTTCCTAACTTTACGACAATCTGTATCCAAGGATAATCGTTCGGAGCGCACTGCTGAAAAGTTACGAAGATTCTTAAAAGGTATATTGGAAGAGGCCTCAGGCAATTTGCTACCTTCTCTCCCATAGCCTCCTCCATCTTCGACCGAAGCGCGCTATTGCATTTTTTTCTCGACCTCACCCACCAAGCATCCACTCCTCCTGTTACATCCTCGGACGTTTTTCGAGAAGAACCGTGAAAGTCTCGAATAGAACGCGGGAGGTGAAAAAGAGAGAATGGAAGAAGATAGGGAACGGTAGTAAAGTGGTACGAAAGGAAGTACGAAGTGAGAAAATAATGTGAGGAAGATAGAGAGAGAAAGAGCGGGTGAGGGAGAGTAAAAAGGATGGTAGGATGAGGGGGAGAAAGAGAGAGAGATTTTAATAAAGGTTCTCTCTCTCGCTCGTTCGGGCCGGTTATGTCCACCCTTGGGCAAGCCACATTTCATTCCGCATTTTTCGCTCGCCGACCCCGTTCGCCGACCTCCTGTTCAATTTCCCTCCCCTCCACTCCCCCTCTTCCTCTCCCTCCCCATACTCCACCTCCAAACCCACCCCTCTCTCCCCACCTCTCTCCTAACCCACGGTCGGGCCGGGACGAGGAGAAGAGACGAGGTTTTATAAGGAGGAGGTTGTTCGACTAAAACAAGACTTTCCACCTTGCTAAAATATTTTCGTCTCCTCACCTGCCCCGCTTGGTTGCCCGCGGAGAGTCGGCGGCGCGGCGGGAGAGGAGTGGGGAGTTGGCGGCGGGGAAAGATGCGGGAGGGGCGGGTGATTGAGGCTGCTGGAAAGGACGAGGAGGAGGAAGCAGTTTGAGACGAAGGGAGGAAGAAGAGAAAGGAGTGTGCGTGTGCAAGGTGAGAAAAGGAAGACGGAGAGAAAAGAATAACATGTAGTTGTAATTGTAGATGTAACCGGAGATGCAGGAAAGGCTCTGAACCCGCGATCCCTCGGCCTCCCACCGAACGAAAAAAAAATAAACAGACGGTCGCTGGCCTGTGAGGCAGCAATGTTGTTTTTTTTATTTCAATTCGAGATCTTGCCCCCGTCCCCCCCCCCTTCCTACCTTCCAATGTTGTGGAAGGGGATAAGGTTCGCATCTCCGCGGAGGGAATGGGTTTTTTTTAAACTTGAAATTCAACTTCCTTCGGACTTGGGTTGCTGTCATTTTTTTTAAGAACGCGCCAGCACACGGACGCTCATGCACCTTTTGTGTGTGCACTGCGTTGCGTTTTGATATAAGCAAACCTTTCAAATGAAATGTATCTCAATTCTCGACGAGGGGGATGAAAACAAACGTTAAATGACCCTATGATGACGCCCATAATCTTCCACCCCTCCTTACCTATGGCTTTTTCAAAGTTACGCGGACTGCGAGTTGGAATGAACTCGTGTAAGTGGGAGAAAGTTCCTGCTCATGTTTTAAGCGCCGCATTCCAAGGGATGACACCAGAATGTCCATATGCTTGGCTAAAATTAATAATTCCAATTTATTCATTAGGGGCGAAGAAATAACCTAGAATACAGGGAAATTTTAATTCCCGCATAAAGGAAAAACATTAAACGCGTGGTCACAAGTGGAATTTATACAGCTGCATTTTCGATAATTTGACATTTACAAAATTGTTAACGGCAAAGGGCTATTATAGACAGTAATTGGTAGCATTGAACTGGTCCTTCGCTAAATACCCAACCCAAGGGGTTGATGGAGGCATCATCGGTAGCGGAAACTCTGAAACAACGTTAATAAAGGAGTTTTAAGTCTAAAAAAATACCACTATAAGTGAATATCTCTTGGTTTTTTCACCATTGGAAAGAAAAAGGTCCGTGGCGCTGGAGTTCTTTACATTTCCAGTCTTCGTGCAAAGCCGAAATGAAAGCGTAAATAAGGGCTTTAGCTAACCTCTCTCTGCACATAACACGTGAAATCAAAACAGTACCAAACTAAGGTTCGAGTACAGCCTAGTTCACAAGCGAAAGATGACATAAACAAAGCAAGGCGTCTTTGACAGGGTAGGGCGGTTAAGATATCTGAATATACGGTAAACGTTTTTTGTTAGACCGAAATACGGAAACATTCCAGATGGGGAAGCGAAATCGTTTGGATATCTATCGAAGACTGAGGAGTTAATAGTTCTCTTACAGTCTAATAATCTGTCTCTAAGTCCACACAATACCCTGACATCCGCCGCATGGGCGTGTGCCGGGGAATGTTAGGGCACCAGTCATTCATGCATTTAGAAGTACATAAATATGAATACACATTTAGTCGAATATACAAACTTACGCACATTCGCACACATAAACGCCTATTGTCATAGAATTATTTTAATGCTACTTCATTAAATTTTAGTCTTCGTGTTAATATACCCGTGAGATTCCGTTCGATTAGGCTATGATTGCGTATCGTGCGAGGGAAGAAGAAGTACTTGAACCTGTATGTGGTTTGAGTCCATCTCTATTATTTTATCCCCGTTGTCGAATCTTGGGATTATAGTAATGCCATTACTCTTGGAAGAAAACTCGGGTGTCCTGCACCTTTCTAAAAGTCGAAGTCTCTCTTGTTCCCCTTGTGAACCAAGGGGCTCCCAACCTAATTCCTCCAACATACTCGTCCCGCTTAATCTCTTCTCGTAGCAATTTCCAACAAATCTAGTGGATTCTCTCTAGACTTTTTCCAATTCCTTCCCATGGATCTCATGAATTCCTAGCGCAGAACTCTGTTAATTAATTTTTATGAGACTAATTATCGGAGGAGAGGTTTCCTGTGACTTTCTGGCACAGATAAATATTCAATTGGAATTCTTTTGACGCTTCAGTCGTTGAATATGTGGTAACATCGAAACCTGTATATTTGCTGCCTCATATTCATTCTTGTAAAGGTTACTTGTATTCTTGTATTCATATCACAATAAAGGATTCCAACATAATTATAAGCGTATTAAATTGATTGAAACAATGCACTCTTGGAGTTTGAACGATGGTAATGAAGTCTGGAAATACTTCCTAGAGACCGATGCAAACTTTGACGATTCCCATTGCTGACGTATATTAACGAAAATATATTAGAAGTATCTTTCGGATATTGACAACTTATTTTGCTTAATGGAGGCGTGGTTTTATTTACATTTCAAAAATGATTCCAAATAAGCACATCAGTTACGCGAATACTCACAGAATAATTGTAGAATAATGAAATAATAAAGTTCGATGTCCGGATAAACCCTACGAGATGCCCTCTTATCGGACGCGGGGGCATGGAATACACGTAGATTGGTGTGCGTGCACTGAAAAGTAAGAACTACAGTGAATTCTTCTCTTGCAAGAACGACGGAAATAGAAAGCTATCTGGATTATTTCTCATCTTTCATGTGAGTACAACAATATTTCGAGGGAAAGTTGACATGCAGGGAAAATCATGTTTGTGGCAAATGGTTAATAATCTAGTTGTTTAATTTTTGGTTTCAAATTTATGGGCACACTGTATGAAAACGTGGACATATGTGACTTTTCACACTTATGTGAAGCTTTTTGTTTATATTTCAGTCAAAAATGCACCATTGTAGGCTCATGAAAACTCAAGGAGAAAGTGAATTTCATAAGCCATACAGAATAACTGGAAACCGCCCCAGGAATAGAGGGAAGCAAGTGTTCCAGAGAATACGCACTATATGAACTCATCGATGGATTCGAATTTTCCGGAACGGACATGCAACAAAACTTTCATGCCTTGAGGTAAGCGATTTAAAACCATTTGCAGATATGTGTATTAATTTAGAACTGGAATTTTCAGCTAATACCTTTTTCAACAGATATAATATAACTTTAAGTTGAAGCAGGTATAAATTCTCATATGCGGTTCCCAAATAGAGTAGTTGTCGTTTACGCCGTGCGATAAATATGCCATAGTCATCAAACAGAACGCATTATATTCTTTAATAAACAATTTTATAAATCCGCAGCTAACTTTATTTCTAAGATACGTAGCCTATGGCGTCAGTTATGCATGAAATATAATTTAAGAGACAACGAGTGAGTTTAATTTTATGGGCTAATTTTTTGTGGCGGCACTTGTGAAATTTACTCATCACTGTAGTTAAATTAAATAAAAGTTTTAGAGCTGTTAATAAAAACCCAAAAAAAAATTCATTTAGGTGATTTTTCTATTAATCTAATTCTTCTAATGCATTCTATTTCTCTGAACCGAACAATGTAAGTTTGAAAAATCTAAAAAGGAGAAAACGTTTTGGTTCTCCTTTTGCTTTATTTCAAAACGTTTCCCCTGAAAGTTATTTTCGTATCCTAAATCTAGGTCTTAATCTGAAAGCCGTCACGAGAACATGTGGCAAGGGTTGCTAGGTCACCACCCTTTAAGCCTTCAGACTTGTTTCATACAGATAAAAACCAGAAAGATTGGAAGTTCATAACATGAAGAACAATGGATTAGTTAGGAGCATTATAGATGGGAAAACGGAAGGGAAGTTCCTTCAAAGAAGACCAACAAGCAAGCCAGCAAAGCATAAAGTAAAACAGAAAAGCTATCAGGTTATGTTTCTCAATACAGGAAGCAAAATACCCTTAGTCTACCAACCTTAGGATTCAAATACAATCCAATAATCTGTTTCATACCAGTCAAATAAATTCTCAGATAATTTGCTTGAAAACTTGTGGTTTTTTTCGAATTTTATAGACAATCTATTGCCTAAGACCTTATAAAATAAGATCACTATGACTACAAATTCGAATGTTACATCAATAACTGACTATAACCACTATTTTTGGTAATACGCGTACAAATTTTTTAGGTTATTCTTAGAAATCTTATCCTCCACTCACTTTTCTTCCCCAAGCCCCACTATCGAAGGAATCTGATGTGGCCATCGTATTATTTCCTCCATTAAGTTTTCTTTTTATGAACAAAGGCAAGAAAGTCATTATCAAATGACGGTAACTAATTCCTTTAACCAATAACTATTAAAACGTTTTCTTCGTGCTTCTGCAAGGTGAAATTAATAAATAGTCTTGAAATAATCTTTTCTGATGGATTATACTAAAATACGTAGAATTTAAAAATCGGTTTTCATCCGAAGTGGCATAGAATTGGCATTCGCATATTAAGGAGATTAGAATTTTTTATGGTACCTACACGATAAATGGCGAACAGGACAAAAAAACTGTCGTTATCCGTATAATGGCTCAAGTTTATATGCAAGCTAATTATTTCATGTTTTAATGGTGGAAATGTACAGAATTGCCTAATGCTAACAGTCCTCAGATGAAGGTTTTCAATTTGTTTGGCTAGACCACACTAATTAGGAGAAAGGATACTACAAACAATTTAACCGCTTAAAAATATTATCCTTGTTTACTCTACTTCAACGTAATGGTAAAACACCCGTTTCAGATAGTAATATCGGAAGGTTTAAAAATAATAATTAATAAGCATCAACTTTATCCTCTTCGTTGTAAACGTCGGCACTTCACAACTAACGTACATCTCCAAAATGCCCCGCTATCCGTCGCAAGGGCGTGTGGCGGGATTTGGTAGGACATCATCCATAGCAGTTTCAGCGTGGTGAGTTTCCTACCTGAATATCTCTATTTATTCCAGGGAGAGGTTGGCAAATATATTGAAGTTTTTGACAGTATTCACGATCTTTTGCAAGTATGTATACACAATACCTGCCCTAAGTAAATGTCGGCCGATTAAAATCGCTGGCAACTACAAATTTATTGTCACTATGCCTGGTGAAGAGCAAGGAAATTGGTCATCGAAATTTGAGCATACATGTTGGAGTCATCATGTCTGTAGAATTAACACATGTGTGTACGAATTCCATTCTCAAAAATAATACAATTTGTAGAATAGAATTCTTACTATGAAAGTCAGGTTAGTTACAAGAAATAGGACGTAATGCTTTTCCGTTGCGTTGAGTTAGCATCAGAAAGTAACAGCGAAGAAGTGGGCAGCTGTCAACCAATCCTCGGGTTGAACAGTAGATGATGGATCATATAAAACTTTTAAAGCGTTGAAAAAAGGCTTCAATTCTCAGGGGGGCCTTATGTTAACTTTCAAAGGTCACGAAAGATTACTTTTTCTTAAAAACAAGCATTATTCACGCTTTCGTAATTCCAATCGGAAAACTAAGCTCTAAATTCATTGAAAAATAATTTATCGATAGCTCTTGAAAAAAAACCCTGACTCCCCTTGAAATGCCTTGAGTTTTCCTCGATTTCTCCTGGTCACGACGGATTCTATGACATTTTCTCGTTTTACAGGTTGCTGAACACCCTCTTTAATGTACAGTGTGTTAGATCCTTATTTCTCAAAATCAAATTTGAGATAACTTGACATAGCAACCTTGAAAAGTATTGCATTAGATTTACTAAAATGGACCTAATGTATATTAAAAATATAGGTATGGTATAATTGAGATTATAGATTTATTATAGAGATTAAGTTCGCAAAGTATTTTCTTGTTATAAATACACAAATTTTCTAGCTAAACTATGTCATGGAAACAAGTCATCCTTAAATGGCAATTAAAAAAGCCAATAGCTACTATGTGTACGACATGAGCAATAGATTTTATAGCAGAGGATGCTGAAGTAAAACACTTTCTCTCGTACATAAGACTTACGAAAGATTAGTTAGCGTAAACATTGAGACGAGGCTATGCAAGTCTAATATATTAAAACATTTCCATTTATTCATAGATCGAAGCATGACCAGATAAACCGAAAGGATCTGGTACATGGCGACCTTAGAAATGAGGTTCCTATACTTAGAGGCATGTGATTCCTTGGACTAGACAAACACATTATAGATAATAGAATACAGATTTCTGTAAGAATAAAATTATGATTTTCCCGCAGTGAAAATCGGAATTTGACCGAGAGATTATCCAAGAGATTATGGAAAAACATCGTTATATTCAAGCTCGATAATTGCGGGCCATTCCCTAATTTGATCCCTGGTCCCTTTGAACGTTAGGTGAATAATAAACTTTTCAATTCCTGCTTTCAATGAAGTCTTCATATGCCACTATGCCACTGCCTTCGAAGGTAACTGATGAAAATTTAACAAAATCTTTGGCGGGTATCTTTTGTTTTTTATTTAACATGACTCCCTATTATATAAATATAGAAAAAATAATTTTAATATAATCTTGTAAGACTGAGATTTTAAAATGAATTGAAAATTCCGTTAATTGACATTGAAAAATCTATATTTTCGGCCCTTTCAAACATCCAGACAACATCCCAACGCCAAGGAACCAACGCGATGGCAATATATTAAATAAGTAATAAAACATCGGCATAGGTTATTGTCGACACAAACGATAGATATCTCCACGCTCGGGTGAGTGAGACTTGGAAAAATTTCAGTTCGCGGTCCAGGGAACATTACCCCTGTTCATTACAACAACGCACGAATGGAACCATGGATACCACTATCAGGCGATCAAATCGAAATCTCGCATCCCGCTAACCAACCTTTCTCCCAATCTCCAGCCAACAGTCGAATATAGCCTCACGGAGGAGGAACGATGGGGAGCGAACAATTGGACACAAGTAACGGAGGATGAGAAAAGGATGAGGACGGGGGATGAGTTCGGGGGAGGGGTGGGTGAGCGGGGGAGGATAGGTTAGGCGGTGAGGAATTTGTGGGAGAGTTGGTTGCTTTTGGCTCGGAAAAAGGAGACGGATGAGAAGGGGGTGAGGGGGAATGGGAGGGGGTGGGGAGGTTAGGGGGGGGGGAAGACTGTCTGAGTGGGGGTGAAAGTCGGGATTAGGGGAGACGTGTTGGAGAGAGAAGAGAATCCACTATTCGAGGGAGAAAGAAAAGTTGAGGGAAAAGAAGGAAAAATCCGTTAAAATAAAACCAGTTTGGATCAGAATTACCTTCGTTTAGAGTCTCATGCCATTTCGTTCGTCTTTTTTTCATTCTTCCTCTACTTTTCCTTCTTTCCCTCTCTCTCTCCCCCTCTTCCGCTCCGTTCCGCCTCTTGGAAAACTTTTCGGTTTCCCCAAAACAGGTTGGGGTAGGTTCTCGAACGAGTTGCGACGAAAAGGAGATAACGTTGGGAATGGCTACGGCTGGAAGAAGCGAGACGGCGGAGGATCCATGAAGGGAAGCGTCGATCGAAAAATTATTTTGACACTAAAACGTCAATAGTGAATCTCGTATGTCAAGTGTTTACATAACCAAATAAAGGCAATACTATTCTATATTAATTGATTTTTTATTGAGTTTTACCATCATACGGTGATTTTTTTAATTTCAATAATGATAAGAAAAATACTTTAATGATAACTCTAAGTAATAACTCTCTTTATTTTTTAATAAAAATACAAAGTCTAAAGGGAATATTTACTTGTTTAAAAGGGTTGATAAGAATATTTCAAACACGAGTTGCTGCACTCATTTATCCACGTTAAGGAAGTAATGTAGGGATGAAATATTGAGGGTACGTGGAATACTTTCCACGAGAAATCAGTAATCATCACTTGCCAAGGAAAACTTATAAAAGAGAACACGGAACGTAGGTGGTACAACGCGGAAGTTAGGAAATCCTAAAGACGCCTAGTGTTACGTAACGCCAAGATGAAAAACACACGCAAAGATGTCTCGGAGGATGAATGCAATGACATTTATCAAAATGACAACAAATATGACGGTACATGCCAAGGTACACTTTCAAAATTTTGAAAGACTTGAAAACAAAAGTAATTAGATGAAAATACTTATAAACGATAATCAAAAAAAGACTTAGGTAGCAAGTCATAGAGGTCAGAGAAATAATGAAATTCTCACTGAATATGGGAAAACCTATGAAATTATCACCTACAACATCGGGGTGCATGATATGGCTATGCAACGGATTCAAATTGGTTTGTATTGACATCAAACAAGCCGATTAGGGTTTTGAATGATTTTCATCGAAAAATTTCAGGATCTATATTTTTGTTAGACTACGTCGTCGAAGTAATAATCATTATTCAAACTCTTAAAAGTGTTCAATTTTGTATTTAAGATACCCGCCAAAATTACAAATTTTTAGGTTAATATCTTATGGCTACGAAGTTGCTTAAAGTATTAAGAGTTCGACTGAAAATAGCAACTACTTTCATAGCGTTGGAATCACTTCCAATTCGAAGTTTTATATAATACGGATCAAATCATGATAAAGAATACCTATAAGAGCATTTGGTACAATGTAAACGAATATAACCACAATATTTAGGAGAGTAAAAGTGATTGAAAAGTTACAATAAGTCAATTTAAAAAACCCAAGGAGAAAGAGAAGATACGAATGGGCAGGTATGCAATAAATAGATCTTGGCTTTGCAGAAGAGGCCAGAATTATGGTCATCGAAGTTGTCCAGTGGATAATTAGTTAAACTACTCTGGTTTTTAGACATTTTTGTACTCTGCTCCTATTGTAGTGTAACCAAAATGAACTCCTCGTCTCGCATGGATGGTGTACTGATTGAAACTTGGATATCTACTGTGTGCAAGGAACCGCATTTTCATCCGTAGTCATTCACATGCTGCCGCAAGGGCGTGTAGTGAGGCTGCTAAGACATCAGCCTTTTGGCGTAAAATTCAATTTTAAATAAGTACAAATATAAAGAAATATATATATATATATATATATATATATATATATATATATATATATATATATATATATATATATATATGAAATGAAAGAAGTGTTTGAGTAAATTTTTCAGGTTTGCTTTTTGAATGTAGAAAGGAGTGGTTACTTCAGATTTTGTTCCGATTACCATATATTATCGTAAGTGGGAGGAAAGAGCGCTTGAATCCGTCAGTGCTGGTACCTATCTGTCTTATTTTATCCTACTGGTCCAATCTGCCGATGTAAGTGGGTCTATAATGATTCTCTTGGTGTCACTAGTAAACTCAGTTGCCCTGTACCCTCTTGCAAAGTACATTTTGGATAGTAGGTACACGCATGGGGTGGAATCACTCCGTATCAAGAGGTAGTCTTCAGGGTACCATGTAAATGTAGATGAAGACGGAGAGTAATGCTACGGTGAGGGAGATGCTTAGAGGGGTGAGAATACTCCAAGAGACTGCAAGAGTGGCAATTCCCGGGGGAGGTTTTTATGTGTCTCCAATCCCCGAGTCGTCCATCTTGTCAAAGTCACTCAAACAACGCACTGATCTCGTCGGGACGGCCCCACGCATCACCGCCGTCTGATGGACGAACTTTCTTTCGCTCATCTCCTATTCCCTCTCGTTCCCTCTCTCTCTCTCTCTCTCCCTGTACTCGAACTTCCCCCACTCACCCCTCACCAACTCCTCTCTCACGAGGCCCTCGTCACAAACGTGCCTTTTTTTCTCCTCCCTTTGCCTAAGATTTCCCCCTCTTCCTCCACCCCTCCCCCCTACTTCCCGTACCGTAGCATATGCCAAACACGTAGTTCGGCCACGTCTTTCGACTAGGATTTTTCCGAACGTCTTGTGCCCCGGAGCATCCAGCAGATGTGTAAAAAAAAGGGCCAGTGGAAAAGTTGCGTAGGCAGTAGACCATCTCCTCACCCCCCACTCCGCCCCCACAATAACCCCGCGCCCGCCCCCAGATGCACGCACCGCGCGGGTGCGGACACTCCTCCCCTCCCCCCCTCGCTCCTCCCCCGTCCCCCCGCCCTCGTGACCCTCCGGCGTTGCCAACCCGTCGGCGAATTCGCTCGGACTCCGCGGTGGATGGAAAAAAAATTAATGTTATGAATTCGCCAGCGGGACCGGTGTCTTCAAGTCTCACATAAATCGTCGACCGTCCGATGTAGTTGGTAGTTGGTGCATTTAGAGATTTGAGTGCGAGACGCTCGCTCGGTAAATTTGTGCACCAAAGTTGAATTGGACGAGGCGTCGAAATGGTTAGCATAACCGGACGGAAATCTGGAGATCCAGGCTCGTGTCCTGGCATAGGACCAAGTATTTCCCGTGACTCCAAGCGTCCCTTTTCTCAGTACGCCCGGTTCGCTCTCCGTGGGCCGCGGGATCCGCAGGGAAGCTATATCTCCCCAACTTCTCCTCATGACTATTTGACTTTCGCAGTACCTTTCATTCAATGGACTATATTTTAAACAATTAATTGATAAACAAGCGCGTGCAGTAAGTGAAAAAATTCGAGCCGAAAAATCCTCTTAAATCAAGCATATGCGATAAAAAAAATAAATATATACCATAAGATGACTCCATCGCAATAGTAAGTGGTGATATGCGTTAGAAAATATTCACCCTTATTACAAAACGCTGTTTCGATTTCCTGAAAGATTTTTAATCATCATCAATTTTTTCTCAAGAATTGGCTTGTATCGACCCCTGGCACACTAGACTTACAGGGTTTTATATAGCTGTAGGTATCAGGTAGAAATATTTTTTAATTACAAGTCAATAGAATCGATTTCACGAGACGAAATTTATTGGACCATGAATATTGAAGGTTTCTCCAGGTGAAAAAATTACGGATATTCCAGGCAAAAGACCAATGTTCGATTTCTGGATTTGCGTTCTTAGCCTCCTTTTAAGACGTGACACTCATGCGTAATTCACGTCTTACAAGGAGGGTACAACTGACATCTTGCCAGTATTCATATACATCCCAGTTTTGGGAGGCTCGAAGGAGCTTTCTACGTCAAAATGATCATTTGATATTCCAGCGCTGGTAGCTATGAGAGATATCCTTAGTGAAACACTATGGGAAATAATGACGTTGGAGACGCCATAGGGTCTAACAGAACTGGGAGACGATAATAAATACTGACCTAAATCAATTTCGTCAGTACCGAAGAACGTTGTGCTGTGAATCGTTTTCTCTGATAATAACCTCACGACGACAGATTTTTATCTCGACAGTACACTTTCTCCATCGAATTAATTTGAGTTATGGCACTGAAGAGGTCATTAAGGTCACCTCACTATATCGTCAGATTAGAGTAATCGGAAAAAATTAGGGATCTACTTGCAGCGGCAATAGAAGAGGGGATTCAGCCTTTCCTCGAATGATTGGCGAATCACAGCAAAAAACAAAGCTTAAAAACAAAAAGAACTAAGACCGATGAACCTGGCAGCGAACTGCTTACCTAAAACACTTCCATTTAATTCCTAAAGTCTGATAAACTAAAATCCTATACTATACGCCTCCTGCGAGACTTTTGGGGTGCGGCTTGGTTTTACAGGGTTCGTCCGGAAAATAAGTGTACTGAGCTCAGGAAAAAAAATTATTACACTTTTACATATCTTAAGCTAATATTCCTCAAAATAGGACCCTTGTGAGTCGATACACTTGTTCCAGCGGCGTTCTCATTCCTGGAACGCTCCCGCGAAGGCATCATCGGGAACCTCTCGAAGACTCGTCGTCGACCTCTTCTCTGCCCTCCACGAACATCTTGTGCCACCGAAATATCATGTTTCTGGACATGGCTGACTCCCCGTAAGCCTGGTTAATCATACCGACAGTTTCGGTAGACGATTTCCCAAGCTTTACCGCAAATTTGATGGAATAACGCTGCTCCAAAAAATTCGGCATCACGTTCCGTGACGTGGGTCGAGCGTGGGGGTTCGCGTTAACAGAGCTCCTCACTACACCACAGCTCAGAGCCGACTGCCTTTTTCAGCGTCGCTTGCCAACATACCCCCCTCCAATCGCAGCCCGTCAGAGCGGTGCTGAGCGCGCTTGGAGCGGCGCGCCCAACCCAGGAGTCAGTACACTTATTTTCCGGACGAACCCTGTACATGTATTTATCCTGATAGTACATCGAACGTACGATAAATAATTCCAATCGCGACAGAAGTATACGTTGGAAGTTGTTGCTCGGAATTGAAACATTAATAGAGAAGAAAATAACGCACTCTCCAGCAATTATAAGTGAAAAACTAATGAAAAGCACACAAGGATGAGTAAAATTGGGTGCAAAAACAAAAGTTAAGGGATGAGGGGATTGGGGATAAGAGATTGGATTGGGAATGGGAACACGAGAGCGATGGTAAAAGTTGAATTTCTTGAAATCACTAATTCACAATTGTTGCTTCTATAGCAATGAAAGATTTTATATCATTTCAAATTTTCCCTATAATTAGTTATGAATGTTATATACTTGAAATTAATGTATATTCTTTGACATTCCTTCAACTGAATTCATGTAATTTTCATTGTTCAAAAGACATTCGTAATACTTTACACTTTCGCATCCATTGCTATATTTTACATTCGTGATGCCATTGAAAAAGGTTATATGCACCAACCGGCTCCACCCAAACAGATAATTTAATGTCAATTAGCGCCATAATATTTGTCCCCTAAAGATCCCAAACCCTACTGGAAGGTACTGGTGTTTTTTGGTTTTTCCTCTCACCTATTTAGCAATTCGTAATGATTGACAAATTTATACTATCAAATCTATGTTGAAACTTGTCAATATCGTAAATGGGACCATCTACGCTGAGTCCCATCAACAGGATAAGTATTTTTTAAGTCTATTCTGGCATCCATTACCATTAAACCTTCGATTCCGTTAATGCACTCCACAAAACTTCGCATTGTATTACTTGGTGTGCAAGTAATGATGCAAGCCAGTTCACCTCATTTAAAAAATAAGTGGCAGATGTCGACGCCAACAAGAAAATGTCCCTTCACACTGCATTTCCAATCTGCTCACCGAAATAATCGTCAAGGGATTGGCAATATTGTGAACCACCCCGTTCCCTACCCACCACCGTGGCCGTGCCCCCGTGCGTGTGCCTCTTCATTTGATACCTCCTCTGACCCATTCTCCACAATCCACTCCTCCCAAATGATTTCGCGGAGCGTTCTTTCCCCCCACGTCTTTCTCTCTCTCTCTCTCTCCTTCCCTCGACATCTCGAGTGTGGAATGAAAGTTCGGACTCGCGGTCATTGCGATATCCCTTTGGCAAGTCTCCCTGCATGGCTGAAAGGCGAAAGAGCCCACACCGCTCCTTTCCTCCCCCTTCCCCCCCCTTCCCTAACCGTCCCCTGGCCGACTGCATTCGAAGGTGCGCCGCTGGAGTGAACGAATCGTATATCCAATGCAATGGCCCACTTTGAACCCACGAATCGCATGGGACCGTGGGCGGGAAGACGTTTTTCGTCCCTCGCGACTCAGACGCTCGCTTCTTGAAGGGTATCCTTTTTCGCAAGCAGGTACGCGCATTATCGGCCGGTCGAACTGAGCGCCAAGCCTGCCGCGTGGGAGAATGAAAGGCGTGGAATGAGGAGGATGGGAAAAAACTACATACTGCAGTCAAGACGGAATCTGTATGGGTCAGAAACGTGTCAAAGATAGAAGTGACGGATCGGTACGTCTACATTAAAGCCCACAAGTCGCCACGAGGAAGTTTGGCAGGGGGTGTTAAGCCACCAGCCGGTCATGCGTAATATGAGTTTGTGCGTAAGTATGAATATATATTTCTTGACTATTATCAAATAAGCATAGACATATACGCAAGGTGATAAAATACAACATGCGATAGAAGGCGTGTTTAACTAATCCATTATATTTTGCTTTTTGCAAGAAAGATATTCGGGTGATATCTTTGGATTATGCTATGAATTCGTATCGTGCGAGGGATAAAGGAGTATGCTGTACTACTTGTATCTGTCGGAGACGGTGTCTTTCTCTTCTTCTAATTTGGTGGTCGAATCTATCAATATAATTAGGGGTCATAATAATCCCTTTGGCATCGCAAGAAAACTCAGATATCCTGTACCTTTATAAAATACTAAGTCTTCCCCTCTCTCACTGTGAATTAAAGAGCTCCTACTCCCTTCGTAGCAATCTTTAAAAAATCTAGCGGATTTCCTCAGAACATATTCGATTGCTTAACTAACTTGTCCTCCCATGGATCCCAAATAGTTGCCGCGTATTCCAAATGTGGCATTACTAAAGCGAAATAATACCTCCTTTTTACCTTTTCACTAAATTTTCCAACGTCTACAACTGCTGTTGAGAGAAAACGTTGATTCGGATGCAGTGAAGAAAACGATAATGCAGAAATCGAAAAAGAGTCTGATGAAATCCGTCAGATATCTTAAAATTTGCCAGAAGAAGATAAAAAGTTAAACGTGCATGTTAGAAGAATTAGATCAGTAACCCTGTATATATCATGGGTCATCAATAACCATGGATATACGTCTGGTGACTTAACACCGCCGCACAAGCTGTATATATATATATATATATATATATATATATATATATATATATATATATATATATATATATATATATATATATATATATATATATATATGTATGTATCGGAAACTTTTCAGACCACCCATGTATATTTAATGAACATATAATATACGTTTATTTACATATATATATAAAATACATACTACCTTGATCAAAAAGTTCCCGGAATAACCACCGTGTGGCGCTCCCATCGTTCCGATTTGAGTTCTGTTTTTTTTGTTAAATTGGTACATCTGTTGTTGATATTCCCTTTAAATCTTAGTGTCATAACTTGACATTTGCAAAAGTTACGTAGCCAAGAGTACATCTATCTCTGTGTGTGTTGGCGATTTTTTACAATTGCAGAAATGGATTTAAATTTGCAACAACGAAATTGTATTAAATTTTGCGTAAAAAACGGATTTAGTGGCGCACGGACGTTGGGGTTGGAGACCTCATAGAAGCACGGAACGTTGGAGACGGAGGATAGACCATCAGACCTGGATATACCTACAGAAATTTCGACGTACGCCTCCCTTGGAATATTCTACTGGATACTTCTAACCCTGGTTGCTGACATCATTAAATAATCGAGGGACAGCGAAGCAAGGCGCCGGTGGCGCCCAATATGGACATCGTGCCGCTGCCAGCGGACACTATAAGGACTCCTCTCGACCAGCAGCTGGAAAATACTTCTTCAAACCCTGTTCATACTGCCGGCGCTCTAAATATGGACGTTTCCATGCATCAGAACGGGCCGTCTGCCCCTGCCGCGAAATTCAACGACGACTGGCGACACGTCAAGGATCCCAGAGGAGACGGGAAGCGTAGCGCACCATTCCTTTCCATTGAAGAAGCAACTAATAAGCGCCCGGTAAGTACGAGTAATAAATTCTCACCGCTCGTCACGGATCCGGACACGGACAACTCTTCTGCTCCCGTGGCGATGGAGGCTGAAAATTCATCTGCACCATCTGGATCCCCGGCAAGCCGAAAAAAGGAACCACGCCCCCCGGCACTCATCATATACGATGTAGTAGACCACGCGGCCTTGCTGAAACTTGTCCGATCCAAGGCAACGGACAAGTCCTTTACTGCAATCCATACAACCGACTCGACGAGACTTCAACTAAAGACTGCGGCTGATTATGCGGCCATAAAGCAGCTGTTGGTGCAGTCAAATGCACAATTCTCGACCTGGGGCCCGAAATCCCTACGAGCCAATTTCTACGCGGTTCGTGGACTTCCGTGCACCTACCCAGTTGAGCTACTGAAAGAAGATATGGACGCCATGGGGATTCCGGTGGAACGAGTGCATCTGGTGCGGCAGGGAACCTTCTTCCTTGTCGTTGTCAAGGAAAACCCTGAATGGCAAACAAAAGAAATGCTTGCCATAAGATACATCGGCAATTCCCGTGTCAGGGTGGCAAAATATCAGCACAGGGAGCCACAAATGTGTTACCGGTGCACCCGATTCGGACACGCATCTTCCAACTGCACGGCAGCCCCGCGATGCTACAAGTGTGCTGGTGCACATGAAGGCATCCAATGTCCGGATACGGAAAGGAAGAAGACTTGTTGCTGTAACTGCGGAGGAAACCATCCTGCATTTTTCAGGACCTGCCCTGTCTACGCCAAACAGAAGGAGATGAAGATGGCTAGCCTCCGGAGGAAAGGCGCACCAACCCAGGGGGCGAAGAACACCGCCACTGAAACAGAGCTGCCTTCTCCTCAACAGAAGACGCTTGGTACCTTCAACGCGTCGAAGCCGGGAGACCCAACCAACGCAACCCAACGTCTGACCATGTGCAAGCATCTTGACTTTCCTCCACTCTCGACGCCGGCTCCGGTCGCCAGGGAGACAGCAGAAGAAATAAAAATTCCTCTTCTCCAGAAGAGGCGGGCTGCAGACTCGCAGATGCCGACTCCAACTTTGGCTACATCCCTCTCTTCCATCCTGGAAGCATTGACGTCCTCTGCTGCGCTATTGCAACAACAGCTGCAAGCTTTAACTGTCGCCCTTACCACTATTTTCCCAAACCAAAATGGACCATAGGCGAGAATTAAATAAATCTATCATCCTAGCCACATGGAATGTCGGCGGCGCATTGAAGCGAAAGACCCCTGAATTGCTTGCCTTTCTACGGAAGGCAAGAATCTCAATCGTCTGTCTGCAAGAGACTCATCTCCGTCCTGGAACTTCATACGGCGTTCCAGGCTATGCAGTTTACCGGGATGACCGGCAAACAAGAGGAGGGGGCACGGCGGTCCTCGTTTCGCTTGACCTGGCTGCGAGAAAAATTGACCTACCAGCTCGACTGCATCTAGAGGCGACAGCCATTGAAGTAGATACTTCGATCGGCTCTCTCACAGTGGGGTCACTCTATCTCCCCCCAAAACGACCTCTAGCCACACAGGATTTCGAAGTCATCTTCTCCGGATCACGGCCGTCGCTTTTTCTCGGGGATCTAAATGCAAAGAATGCTGCATGGCATTCAATTACACCGAACCCTCGGGGTGAAGCGCTGCTCACATGGGCTCAGAACAACGGAGTACGCGTCGCGGGTCCACATGGGCCAACGCATCAGCATCACGGCAGGAGCGAAGACGTCTTAGATATTGCGCTGCACCGTAGGCTCACGAGTTCGCTTTCTCTCGTGGCGACACCGACGTTGGACAGCGACCACTACCCAGTCTGCGCCTATCTGGGATGCTGCCCAACGTTACTTCCCCCACGGCCGGTGCGATGCCTGGACAAAACAGACTGGACAGGGTACAGGCAGATCCTGTCCGACATTTTACCGGAACAGCCGCCATCACTGACGTCACAAGCTATGCTGGACGAATATGCTTCTGTCATAACAGCTGGCGTGGACCAAGCATTACAGAACACCGTGCCAATAAAACTGATCCGCCCTTCTGGACATCTGACGCTGCCTCATTCCATCCTTCGCCGCATCCGCGAAAGAAATCGGCTTCGACGACGATTTCAAAGAACCAAATGTCCCGCGGATGGGGCACGGTTTAGAAGAAAACGAGCCGAAGTGAGGCAGCTCATCCAGGACCACAGGCAGACGACGTGGGAAAGGAAGGTTGCTTCCCTCCGAACCGAAGATGGGAGCATCTGGAGAATGGCAGCTTCTCTTCGCCACAGCATTCGGATCGACCCACCGATCGACTCACCTGGTGGCCCTCTTATCACGGAAGACGAAAAGGCTGAATTTGCAGCAACTACGCTGGAGGCCACTTTCACGTCGACTCCGGATCCACTGGTACCGGATGATCCTAGCGACTTTCCTGAAGAGGATGAAACAACGGAGGAGGGCACCATGACGGTTACCGAAAACGACCTGAGAGCAGCCCTTGGACGACTACGCTGCAAGAAAGCACCAGGAGAGGACAACATCCCGAACGAGGCCCTTCGACAGATGCCTGTCTCGCTCGCAACTCACCTGATTACGCTCTTTACGGCCTGCTTCTCCATGGGACATTTTCCGGCCATCTGGAAATCGGCAAAAGTCATCCTATTGCCGAAGCCGCCGAAGTCCGCTAGGAACGTAGAGAACTACCGCCCGATCGCCCTGCTAGCGACCCTGGGAAAGCTGCTTGAGAGGGTACTGCTGCCACATCTCCTGAAGCACATCGCGGCCTACTCAATCTTGCCGGCATCACAGTACGGTTTTCGAGAGGAACACTCCACCACACACCAGCTCGTCCGTCTCGTGGAACAGGTGACGGCCGGATTCAATCGGCGATGCTGCTCAACGGCGGCGTTCTTTGACATCAGGAAAACCTTCGACCGGGTATGGCACGCTGGTCTCAGGCGAAAACTTGCAATACAGCGGTTTCCAAATTGGCAGCGCCGCTTGCTAACATCGTACCTGACAGGAAGGACTTTCCGTGTCGCCTGGGGACGCGCGCTGTCACAGCCGAAACAGGTCCACGCAGGCGTGCCGCAAGGATCGGTGCTCGGACCGATACTTTTTAATCTATATACGGCGGACCTCCCGGTAGACCTTGGACGACATACCATGGTTGCCCTGTATGCGGATGACGCAGCAATAGTGACCACTTCGCGGAGAGCACACATGGCGGCAACATACCTACAGCGAGCAGTAGACAAACTGCTGGAGTGGTACGCCCTGTGGCGAATCAGCGTCAACAGCGCAAAGACACAGACGATTCTTTTTTCACCTGGAGGACTGCGAGAACCAGGAGAATCCTCGTGGGCACCGAGGAGGCGCCATGGAAGGAAGAGGTGACCTATCTAGGCGTGATACTGGATAAAAGACTGACATTCAAAAGTCACGCCCTCGCTGCCACCAGGAAGGCAAGAGGAAGACGACTACAACTCTCGCCGCTGCTGCGTTCACCGTCCCTCTCTATCAAGACAAAGACGTATCTGTACGTGGCGGCAATTCGCCCAATCTTGATGTACGCTTCACCGGCATGGAGTGGCAGAATGACTCAGACGGCCTTCCACCACTTGGAGGTAACGGAAAGAGGGGCACTCAACAGTGTACTTGGGCTTGGCTGGAACTATGCCGCAGAAATTCTCCACGCCTTAACTGAAACTGCGCCCATTGGAGATGTCATCAAGACTCGCGCGACGGCCTTTTACGAGGAGCTTGAAGGCAAAAAAGAAGAGCACTTGCGGTCGATCGGCGGCTTAAAACCTGTCTCCTGGGAAAGGAACAAACGCCCAAGAGCAGCAACGGGACGGGACGACGACCAACCACCATTGAAAAGGAAAAGGAGTTGATTGGACCTTCCTTCATCGACGGGCTAAGAAGCCGCAAACACAGCAGCTGAATGATTAAATCATCGGGCAGCTGCAAGCCAAGCGTCAAGAGGGAACGTTTTGGCAAAAAAAAAAAAAAGAAGACGGACGTTGGAAATGTTGGAAAAGTGTTTCGGCAACGATTCTCTAAAAAAAACGGTCGTTTACCAGTGGCACGAGCGGTTCAGAAGTGGTCGTGAGTCAATCGAAGATGATGAACGCAGTGGCAGACCATCGACATCGAAAGTCGGTGAAAAAATTGATAAAGTAAAAGAAATGTTGGTCAATAACCGCAAATTAACCATCAGAGAAATAGCGGAGGACTTGAACATTGCCTATGGATCCGCCCAAGACATTGTGGTTAATGATTTGGGTTTCCGTCGTGTAGCATACCAAAAGACCTCAATTTCATGCAAAAAAGAGACCGTGTTGACGTCGCAAAAGACATGATTTGCGAGGCTGAATCCGATCCCACATTCATCAAAAGGATCATTACTGGAGACGAGACGTGGGTTTATGAGTACGACACGCAATCCAGACATCAGGCAAGTGAATGGCGTTCACCAAATGAACCGAGACCAAAAAAACCACGTCGTTTTCAGTCAAAAAAGAAGGCAATGCTGACGGTTTTCATGGATTACAACGGTGTAGTGCATCATGAATTTTTGCCAGAAGGCCAGACAGTAAACAAAGAGTATTATTTGGGCGTTATGAGACGTTTGCGTGAAGCAATTCGCCGAAAGAGACCAGAAATGTGGGCAGAAAACTCGTGGATTTTGCACCATGATAACGCACCGTCGCACAGTGCTATCATTATTCGTAATTTTTTGACGAAAAATGCAACAAATACCATCCAACAGCCACCGAATTCACCTGATTTGGCTCCCTGTGACTTCTTTCTGTTCGCAGGAATCGCAGGAAGCACTGATGGACATACCGAAAACCGAATATAAAAAATGTTTCGAGGATTGGATCAAGCGCTGGCATAAGTGTGTTGCAGTCGATGGGGATTACTTTGAAGGGGACAATATAGATTTAGATGAATAAATTCCGGGAAATTTTTGATCAAGGTAGTATATGTAAATAAACGTATCTTATATGTTCATTAAATATTCATGGATGATCTGAAAAGTTTCCGACTCAGAAAATTTCGGGCTCGTCACTCTTCCCTTACAACATTGTTAGTATACACATGGAATGTCGAAAAAAGTATATTTTACCTAAATCTTTAAACAACTAAAGCAGGGTCCAACCAAAGTTTAAAAAATATTTGACAACGTGTGTGTGTATGCATGTATGTATATGCATTTATATATATATATATATGTATATATATATATATATATATATATATATATATATATATATATATATATATATATATATATATATATATATACTGTATATACATAGAAAATTTCGCAAAAAATGTCCTGCATCTTTGTTAGGTCGGATATTATATATATATATATATATATATATATATATATATATATGCGAGGGTGGTTGGGATTAGTTTCCGACCCAACAAAGATGCAGGACATTTTTTCTGAATGTAGGACATTTTTCTTTCATTCTTTCTATATATTATTATTATTAGGTAATCTACCGGTTAAGGTAGGTTTTTGGATGGACATAATTACTAATTTAATAATTTGTGACCCCTAGCAAAACACAACATCCTACTTTACATCAGGTCCCTCTTCAGGTCTGAGTACTTTCTTCCTCCCTTCATCCCGTCCAACATCCCTATCCTGTTCCTTCCCTTTCCTCATTTGCCTAACATTCTCCCCTCAATTACAGTCTTCAACATCCCACTGCCGGTCAATACCCCCTTCGGCCACTTTTCCTGCCTCCATAGGATTGCTCCCAACAAACCTCTCTCTTCGCCCACCATACCAAGTACTTCCTCGTTTGTTTTCTTCTCTGTCCATTTCACCGTCTCCATTCTTCTCCACACCCACATTTCAAAAGCCTCCAATCCACGTCCATCCTCCTGCTTCAATGGCCACGTTTCCGCGCCGTACATAGCTACGCTCCATATCAAAGTTTTTACGAGTCTTTTCTTAACATCCTGACTCAACGTCCCCGTCATCAACTCCCTCCTCCTTGTGAAAGCCTCTATGCCTAGCGCAATTCTTCTCCTTACGTCCCTACTACTTTGACCTTGTTGGTCCAAAACACTACCGAGATACGTAAACTGTTCTACCTGCTCTAGTTTTTATCCTCCTATTTTAATGTTAAGCTTAGCCTTTTTCTTTCTAGAAAATCGCATAACCTTTGTTTTATTAATATTGATTCTCATCCCATTACTGTCGCACTGAATTTCCGATTCACTAAGCAATACTTGCAGCCCCTTGGCTGACTGACAAACTAAAGCTTGGTCATCAGCAAACCTAACTGATTTTACGAATTCCCCGCCCACTTTCATTCCTACCTCCAGTTCTTCCCATGCCTCTTTAATCATTTCCTCTGCATACAGGTTGAACAGCAACGGTGATAATTGGGAAACCTGCCTTACACCTCTTCCTAACACTGCCCAACCGGACTCCCCGTTCCCCACTCGCACCTGAGCAGTCTGAGACATGTACAGGTTGCGGATTAGCCTCCTTTCCCTCCAATCTATTCCTATTTTCTGCAATATACTCATTAGTTTTTTCCCAATGCACTCTATCAAACGCTTTTTCGAAATCTACGAAACAGGCAAATACCTCCTGGTTGTGTTCTATATTCCTCTCGATTAATAATCTCATTACTGTAATGGCACCACGCGTACCTCTCCCCTTCCTAAACCCAAACTGATCATCCCCTAAGTAATCATTTGCCCTACTCTCTATCCTTTTGTTTATGATCCTAAGAACAACTTTAGCTGCGTGGGATATCAAACTAATTGTCCTGTAGTCCTCACATGACGTGGCCTTATTTAGTTTCATCTCCCTAAATGCCCTTTCTATCTCATTGTCTAGTATGCCTGGACCTAAGCTATCTTCCTTTACGTCATGTTCCTTTCCAATGTCTAATTTTGTTGGTCTAAGCTCTTTACTATACAGTTCTTCTCTATATTCCTTCCATCTCTTTTGGATCTTTCCTGCGTCAACTATTACCTTACACGCCTTATCTCTAACTGCAATCGTTGATCTCCCTTTCTTACTTCCCGATAAAGATTTAACTTTGCTGTACAGCGCACTGATTTCACCCTTCCTCTGCAGACTTTCCATATCCTCATACTGCGTCTTCCACCATACTTCTTTTGCTTTCTTTGTTGCCAGCCTCAATTTATTTTTTAATTCTTTGTACTTCATTTTGCCAAATTCTGTATTTATATTCTTCCATTTTTGCCGCTCATCCATCATTGTAATCATCTCATCCATGATCCATGGTTTCCTAGTCCTTTTAGCGTTAGCGGTTCCAATAGTGTCTTTTGCGGCTTTAGACAACCCTTTCTTGATACATTCCCATTTTTCTTCGACAGTACTTAGCTCTTTACTATCCTCCATGATTTCTTCTTCCGCCTGTTTGTATTCCTTCCTATTCAAACCATTTAATGCTTCTACATTCCATTTTCTAACTCGCCGCCCCTGCCTTATCTTTTTGAAACGGACGCTACATTTCATAACAACTAAATTGTGGTCTGAGTCCGCATCCGCTCCCGGGAAGCTGTGGGAATTTATCACACTGTTCCTAAACCTGTGTCTAACCAGGATATAATCTAGCTGATATCTTCCTGAGTCACCTGGCATTTTCCATGTATACCTGCGTCTTTTGTGGTGTCTAAACCAAGTGTTGGTGATGACTAACCCCTGTCTCCTGCAGAACTCAACTGCTTTCTCCCCGCGGTCATTCCTCGTGCCTAAACCGTAGTCGCCCACCTCATCACCATCTCTTCCTTCACCTACCGTCGCATTCCAATCCCCCGTCGCTATCAAATGTTTCCATGAAGGAACACCCGCGATTATGTCCTCTAACTGATCGTATATCCTATCGACCTCTTCTTCCTTATGGTTGCTCGGTGGCATGTATACCTGAATAATAACTAAGTTCGTCGGTTCTGCTTTCATCTCCACTAGTAGTATTCTATCCGTTACCTGCTCTATGTTGACTACGCTTCTTCCTACCTCTTCATTTAATGCTATGGCAACTCCTCGTTAGCTCTCGTCACCGCCGCTGTATATTATTCTATACTTATCACTCCTGTAATCCCCGCTATCTTTCCATCTCACCTCGCAAAGACCTAAAATATCTATATTTCCCCTTCCCATCTCTCGCTTAACATTCTCCAATTTCCCTGTCCTCATCATTGTCCTAACATTCCACGTTCCTATTCTAACGAATGTGGCCTTCTTCTCCTGCGTCTTCTGTCCTGCTGTTGCTGGTTTTCCCTTGCAAGGGTTTCGTGGGATGACGACCGCGGAAGCCTTGCTCCCCCGCTGCCGGGCACGACACACGGCTGATTGGGCCGAGCCCCGTAGTTGCCAGGACCCAAAATCTCTGTATAGTCCATCATAAATATCTTGGGAATGATAATTGAGGTGGTTTCCCGTTGCCTTCCTCAATAGTGTTTTTAACGTGACACCATCACTTACTGGCCGCCCCTCTGGGGTCAGACGCCATTGCAGCCGCCTCACTGAGGAACAGACGCTGCGTGGACTACCTTTCGTCTGGCTCCTAACCTTCGACCTATCTGGCATGGGTGACCCTACCAGGAGTAATAATTATTACTCCCGCCAGCACAGCTCTAGGGGTCATCGGAACGCACAAGCCCTTCCACCACGTCAAGGTTGAAGTCCGGGGAGGGGATTTATATATATATATATATATATATATATATATATATATATATATATATAATGGGCCGACACAATATAACACAAATAGAATAAAATAGCAACATTTAAAAGGAAACTCTCACGGTAAATTTTTCGAGCTTTCGGCCCTCTCAGAGGCCTTCTTCAAGTCATACATATATACACACACATACACACACAGAGGTCGATTTTTTTGGTCGTAGACACGCATATATTACTTTTTTATTCCATATATATAAGGTATTCGGTTTATATATAAGGTCCTTTGGTATAAAGCAACTAATCCTCTAAGTGTATTCTAGTAGAGATCTAGCAACGCGAAAAATACTTCCTCTTAATTTCGGATTCTGGCATAACTTTCTAAATGTTAATGAACATGAAAACCCGGTGGCTCCGTGATTGAGAGAAACGTGTGAAAAAACAAATTTTAATTTACCCCACTCGATCACATTTTAGAAAAAATGATGCATGCTGATATAATGCTCATGCTACAAATAAGCAATAAGCAATCAGAGCGTTGCATAAAAAACAATCATGTATACATAAATATATATACATTCAGGGACAAGAATTCATTAAAAACCGATCATTAATCTTAAAAGGCCAATGTATTTTGTAATTACACTACATTAAAAGTTCTAGATGTTGGCTCATATAATTTGTTAATAAATATTGAAATGCCCTATTGCTCTACCACATGGAGCTGATTTACCTCAACAAGCAATCATAATTCAAATTTTCTAAGGAAAATAATTCACCGCCTCTTAATATGTCCTAAAATGTTTTACAGCCTCCTCTAACGTATATTTGATTCTTATCGTTGCTAAATTAATAAGGCCGCCTATTCCGTAGAGCATCCAATATCTGTCGCAATACTTTCATATTAAAAAGCAGTTTGCGCAACTCTTATATAGAACACATTGGGTTAATCAAAATTCAAATTTCTTAATATATCGACATTAATTATAACCTCTTCAGCTTTAAGCCTTCCTAAACCTTCGTACTAACATGAGGCTCCTTAAATCTGTTCACAAAAAGGTTTCCTCGTAAAACCAATTGCACAGTAAATAAGTACACATTTTTTCCCTATGAAAAAAACAACCCCGGCTTTTTTTCTTTCATTTTCCCAATACGGCCCTTTGGGGTCATTAATGGTACTAAAATTGGAACAATTTCAGAGAATGAGAACGGTAATTTACCAATTAACTAGATCTATTAACTCTTGCAAGGAAAAAATTCCACGCAATTTAATGCAAAAGCACGCACGGTAGGTAACCTTAGATTAACCAACACATTCTCGCCATTGCTTGGGAATTTTAATAGTAAACACGAAATCAGAACTCCTTCCAACTCCCAGTCAACTTTATTCCTGAAAGGTATAAATTGTTTCTATTACACTTAATTATATATTAGTGATCATAGCCGGATTCACAACGCCAAATTGTACTTGAATTGTAGGGAATAGACGTTGAAGAAGACTGACTTTCGATAAATTTCACGATTTCGTGAAATTTTCCAACCAATTTGAAGTGATAGTTATTTTTATACATTTCAGTGCCATAACTTTGCAAATGGCACTGAATGAGACTCGAGAACTCTTTAATCCTGAATAAATGGTATCTCGAACACAACAAATTTTGAATGGATCTGGCAACCCGGAAATTAGGCGGCGGGGCAACGGGACCTTCAGCTTCACAACTTTAACCACGGCATTTGCAAATAATCCGATATTTTCGAGACCCCTATGCTACTCAAAATGTGGGTTTCCATTCAATCGGTAAATAATGAAATATCCCCTCCCCTTATTCTGGCGGCCCCTATGTTGGCGCACGGTAGAAAAGCACCTGCACCATTTCGGCAAGAGCTACCAAACGCTTTCCATCCCGACTTAACGCTTCAACCAACCATCAAGGCATGGCATCGACGGACCTATTACGAGACTCCCGAAACAAAACTGCTTAATATTTCGCTATGACATCCGACAAAATCGATGGGGACCCACGAGGGCTAGGAATAGATTTCAACTCGAGACGTTCTTTTTTTATGCTCATCCGATTTCCAAACCCTTTTAGTCATTCGACCCGTTCCACCAATTTCCTTACATGTCCTCCCATCGCGGGAGAGCCTCCGCCTCCAAACCACGTCCCTAATGCGGACCGAACAACAACCCCTACCTCATACCCCTTCCCTCATCAAACAGTCGCCCTCCACACCACAGACCGTGCATCTGTTGTTGCGAAATGCGGCTGCCGTCTCCTGTGAATGCCGTTGCTACTGGGACTACCTCAACACTAAAAAAGTGAGCGAGGGTATGAGGGAGGGGGGGCGGAGGACCGGGTGGGTAGAACGGGTTGGGTGGGGGCGGATAAAGGGAAGGAGGAAGAGGAGGAGTGGGATGGGAGGAAGAGTGAGAAGAGGTTTTCTCCTCCTAGTGCGATTGGACTTCGGGAAGGCGATGGTGATGGGAGGGGGAAAGGGCGGGTGAGAGGGAGGGGGATTGTTGAGAAAGGGTGTGGAATGGCCGTCGGAGGGGCGGGGGGAGGAAGGGAGGGGGGAGGCGAGGGTAGCGAGGCGGCGGAGTTCGGCAAGCGCTCGCTGTATCCGACACCGCCGAGCGAACCGAGATGGCGAAGAAAAGAGTTTTAGGCAGGTCCAATGGAAAGGCTGCGGCCGCGATAGCTTCCTTTTAAAACATGATCGACATGCGTTACCACAGAGTAGACGGATCTATATCTACATGCATTTGAAAACAACCCACCTCAGCCGCAACAGCGTGTGACAGGGGATGATAGGGCACCAGCCATACATACATAAATATGAGCACATACATGAATAAGAATACATATTTGCTCCTGTACTCAATGGTACGCATTCATGCACACGTGACTGTCTATATACACCACGAAATAATTGGTGAGTTCGACTAAATCATTATAGTTTTATTTTTAAATCAAGAGTATTCGGGTGCTTGGGATTTTTTTCTTCGATTTGTGTGTCGTGCGAGCGAATAATAAGTATTTTAATGTCGTTTACGGTGCTTATCTCTCTGTTTTTATCATGGTGGCCCAATCTACGAATGTTATGTGAGGCTGCAATATTTCCTTCGATGTCTTAAGTAGGTAAACTTGGATATTCTGTGCCTTTCTCTTAGTCCTATCCTTTCCTGGTCCCTTCTCACTTTTCAAGGGACTCCCATCGAAATTCCACCAACATAACCATCACGCTTTTAATTTTCTCGTAGAAATTTTTAACAATTCAACCAGATTTTCTCTGAACATTTTCCAAATCCTTCATCGAAATATTCTCACACGGGTCCCAATTACTAGCCACGTATTCCAAATATGGCCTAAATATTGCAAAATGGCACCACTTACATTTCATCACATTTTCCTTAAACCCATCTAATAAAACCCAGTTTCTTTGATATTGACACAATTATTCTTTATATATGGGCTATTTTTGCTTCAAGTAAGGTTTGATGTAAGTGGAACTCCTAAATATTTTAACTGTTCCGCGTAGCTTATTTTGAACCATTGCATTTCATACTTTACCAGATTATATTTTCTATTATTTTAAAACTCCAGTGTGTACAGCCCATATTTAATGTTTTCCTAACCCTCATTGATCAAAATTCTCCGTTATTTGGTCTAAGTTGCCACAGAGTATCCCGAAAATGGAAGGTGTCCCTATTTCACTGCTCATCTCGGCGCCATCGGGAAATACTATAATGTGCGCCGTAAACGTAAATGTAAACCTTGGCAGTTTCTTTATTTAAAAATGCCTCATCCGTATCCCTTTTAGCATACTCATACGTATCTAAAAACTGCTCCACAGCCGTCGCAAGGGCGTGTACGCTTATGTGAGGGGTGGTTATTATGAAGGGATGGAGATGAAGACTTAGAGATGAAGGACAAAACTCTTGCATTAAAAAGGAGAAGTTAATTCATAAACGTAAACACTAAATAAAGCAAGGATACCATTGATTCGCGCATGAAGTTTTTCACGGAAATGATTTATTTTTAGCTCGAACACTAGCAGGTCTAAATTTACTTGTACATAGGAAGGTTACTTAATGTTGACAGTCATGGGTTTACTTTTCCGTAAATAGCGATCAGAATTCTTTCTGCCCTTCGCAACATCTGTTACCCGCAATTCATGAAGAGCCCATATGTCAGCTCTCTCCCAAAAGTGCAAATATATGTATTGCCGAAGTTACTTCGTTTGTTCCTCCCTCTAAGAGGCCATTTCGAGTGATTGACTTCGCACTGTACATCGACCTCATTAGAAGCCAAGTCGTCGCTTATATCAAACCCTATTTTGAGAATCATTAATATTTAAAGGGACAATCTGATTTCTGCAAGTGTCCCAGAATATTTTCGTTTTAAAGGCAATAAAATTCTAGTTACTAACAAATGAATGTATTTACGTTTGATCAAAAAGAGATTTTCCACAAGAAATAACCGACGCAAATTTGGAAGATTTCAACAGCCAGCAATGCCTGTATGGCGAATAATATCGAAATTTTTATGACTACCTTTGATGTGTAATTTTAAGGTTAGCAAAATTAAGGTTGAGCTCTGTTATCTCAGAGTGTTTATATTTAGCAATTACATTTTCGAGATGTTTTCATGAACCGGGAATCGCAGAGAAAAATTCGGTAAACTTGGACCCTCGATTGGTGTAAGACCTCTGACGGAATTTTATTAGCATATACTCTTCATTCCTAAAAGATATTAGATTTCCTCCGACTTCTGAAGTTATTTCATCTCGTAAATACCATTTTTCAATCATATTATAATTTGAACCACCATACCTCCGGTCGGCTTAAAAACTGTGATCTACAGGCTATCCAGTTCCCCATTTAGCTGATCCAGTCGGTTGCTTCAATTTGATTGCGTTAATTGGCATGCGTCCTTTCATTCCAACCAAACTTAATTGTCCAGAACGCCTATGTTACTCTCTCAGTGTTATATTTTTACCACTAATTTGACACATATACCAGCAATGTTTGTGAGGTGATTTTTATCAACTAGGGAAATTGTGATAAACCAATACTCCCTGCCTCTAAATAACATCCCCATCTCCTTTTTCATTCTATTATTTTATTTAGTTCTTTATTCTTCGATGTACTTAAATTCTTAAATTGCTATCTTACCTTTAAAATGCTTTTATGAACATTGATCGCATGGGATGGCTATTAATATAGCATACATCCATCCCCGGTAGAAGCAGCTTATATCCTTCATGCCAATCAGAGTTTTAAAATTTTGACAATGGAAATGAATCACTGTGTTTTGATGGTAGCAGGTAATGGTGATGTTAAATCCATCAATTAACTTTAAATACCAAAAAAAGGCGATCTCTATTTCCGCATACACCTAAGGGTCACATATTTTTAGGCAAGTCTTTGTAAAAAAAATGATGAAAGAACAAATTTGCAGTAATTTTCAGGAACGCTACGAATCGTTACACTACCAAAGCATGTCTTTGACTGTTCACTGACAACTCCATACTAAATTCAAATGGGGATACCAATTAAAATGATCCATAATGCTACACTTACGTTCGACGCTATGGTAGGAGATACATTAACGATAAGATTAAAGTGATGAAGTTTACAACCTAGAGGATACTACTTCCTCCATGAACGATAAGGAATCAGAATAACTATAGATGACCGCGCTAGGAGGTAGGGAAGTATTTATTTTATTCTGGTAGATTATTATGGCATCGTTCTTTCCTTCAACCTTGGTTTATTTTATTTATTGATACCAGGAAACCGTATTGCAAGGGTAGAGAAATATTTCAAGCCAAGATTTTTGTAGTCCATGACCCCTTAGTAATCATTATCAGCAATATTTGTATTATTTTACATTTACATTCTCAAAAGCGATTGAAAACGCTTAATTTGCTGAGGCAGTATGCCTGGTGCTAAATCACCCCCAGTCACAAACCTTAGCGGTGGCTTTGAGTGTGCCATGTTAATGTGAAGCAATTAATGAATAAAACAATTTTTTTTCGATTTTGCCACCAAACACTTCGAAGTCTATGTTGTTGTCTAAGGGAAATGCGAATGATAACCTCAACCTCGCAGCAATCGGGTCAAGTGAATGGCCTCGAATGAGCGGGAGATCCACCATTATCCTGTATAACCCTAACCACGGGAAACCCTACGAGCCACCGTGAGGGCACGCGGAAGCGGTGTTAGGGCACGAGTCATCAATCAATTTACATGAATATGTACTTAAATAAATGGCAGATGATAGAATAGTATTTCAGTTCCAATTTGTTTGGGTGCTTCAGTTTTTCTCAAATGCACGTGGGAAAAAAGAGTATCTAACTCGAGGTTTATTTCACTTATTTTGTCGAGCTGATATAATTCTCCGGCAGATTCTAGTGGTCTTAATATTCCTCTCGATCGCAGAAGAAGATCTAAGAGCCAAGCACCTTCCCAGCGTCTCAGTCACGCTTGCTCTCTTCGTGTTTGACGGGATACGCATTCTATCTGCCACACTAACCCCATCACAATCACTTTCCCCTAGTCACAAACTTTCGCAAATCTATAGGATTTTCTTTTGGTCTCTTTTCGCAGATTCAACATGTGGCCTATACAATAAAAAAATAAATTTGCCTCCATGTTTGTGAATTTGCTAAACTTATAAAAGCCCATTTGAATAACTTGGAAGAAGTTAGAATTATTTTCCGAACACAATGGAAACCTACTTAGTCTCCACCCAAATTATCACCTACACTTTTCCTTCATTTTTTTGATGAGATCAAAGTGGACGTGTTTATTTTTCTACTCCATTTGCCACAAAAAAAGGCTGGGAGTGTCTTTCTCATACCTGTTGAGTTGGTTCATGAGGTTGTAATGCAATAATGAAAGATTTCATTATAAACTGTTTAAAATAGCATCCTGAATAAAAGCTAATTCGCTAAAACTTAGGATAAATATTCAAATATATCCCCAAGGGGTTCGATAAATGGTCATAAATTGTTTACATCCATCTTTGGAAGTATTTCATTTTACTCTGGTTGTGTAAGTGCATGACTTTCCCAAACACATCAAATCATTAGTCTTTAGATTAGTCTATACGGAACCGTTTTTTCCAATTCATATTTATTACATTTTATGAAAGAAAGTTCTAAGTTTTTCTCCCGCGTAGGATTTCTTTTGGGGTATCAGATCTACCTGGGAAACCATTGGCGGCACAGGGAAAGGAACTGGTCCCCTAACCGTGATGTGTGAATTTCACACGCCGTTGGACTTAGGACCAGATAAACGCTAACCTCACCTATAAATCTAACATTAGGGTTGCTAGCTGTGGTACAGCATTTTATTTTTTATTTATTTATGACGCCTCCCTTGACGCAGTCCCTGACCTCACCGTGGAATCGTTACGCAGCTTGGGAACCACTGGCTGACAGGCGGATTGGGCGAGGTGAATTGTTTAAGGGGCCGAGGGTATGATGGGTAAAAGAAATTCTCCCCACGCACTGGAGAGTTAAGGTGGGAGGGAGGGACACAGACATACACATCTCTTCATCCTTCCTCTATAAATTTTTCTCTTTCTTTCTGTTCCCTATCCCCTTACACTCACCCCGGCCCGGCCCGACCCACCCATCCTCCCCAAGTTCCACCCGACACCCTCCACACCAACACCCCCCCTCCCCAACAACAACAACCAACCACCCGGGTGCGTACACCCACACGATTGATACCCCCCCGCCAGTCCAAACCCACCCCCCCGCTCTCCCCCTCCCCAGTCTCCTGTTGGAAGGGTGAAATGGGGGGAAGGAGGATGGAAAGAGAGAGAGGGACAGACCATCATCCGTCCGCTTGTTTGTTCAGTCGAATCGCGTCCCCGCCGCTGCCGCCGCCACCTCCGCCGAGAGAGTTTCGTGAGCGAAAGGTCTGAGCTCCGAGGATCACTGACCCACCCTCAGGTGAAGCTGTTGAGGGAAGGCTCATGGGAAAAGGTATGGTGGAGGGGGGGAAGGAGAGGGTTTGAGGGGGCGGGGGGACGGAAGGAGGGAGGGGAGGGGGCGGAGGAGGAGGGCTCGAGGCCAACTTGGCAGCCATTGCACCGGGGACGAAACACACACTCACAACATGGCCGCCCCTCCCTCTCACTCTACCCCGAATCTCTCTCTCTCTATCCTTTTTTATTCCTTTCCGGTGGCCTGTGTTTTTTCTTCCATTTGTTTCCTTTCCTCTCTCTCTCTCCCTCTGTCACACACACTATTCACACACCAAGGCCTTTTTTGTTGGTGTGTGTGTGTGTGCGAGTCTCTCTCTCTCCTCCCGGCCCCCCTCCACACACTACTCTCCGCCCCTCCGATTCCGCGTCGAGGAGAGAGAGAAGGGAGGGAGAGAGGACACCAGAGCCTCGAAGTGGCCTCCGCCGGAACTAGACCCAAACTCTCCCGACAAATCGCGCGGCAAACGCAAAAGTGTGTTCGGAAGGTGGCCGATGGGAGGGCGATCGTCTCGGACACGAAGGCGCATGATATGACGTCCCCGATACTTAGTCGCGATTTGCATTTTTTTAAATTGGTGTCGCCGACGCTATTCGTGTCTGCGCTCATTGGCCTCTACCTGCCCAACTTGAAACAGTCTTCCGTCGATTACGTCAATACATTTTCAGTTTTTTTGAACTCCCTAACCAAATACTACGCAACGACCATAGCATAAGGTATAAATTATTAAGATTACAGTTATTATTAATAAACTAAAATGTGGGTATACAGACATTGCCAGGTGGCACAGAAGTCCTTAGAATTGAGATTGATTTTACACAGAACAACAACAAAAGCGATCATTTAAACAATCGATCATTCACACAATCATTAAGAAAATCAAAACTGTAAACTGCTAAAAGGGTACTCAAGGAAAATAGAAAGTAATACCAGACATGGCCCAGCAAAAAGTAATACAACACGTGGCCCAGCATTACACCACGTCCAACATCACGCACTGTCAAGTTCAAGAGATGATGCAATTCGAGTAGTCAGCTTTTTCAGCGGCAGAGAATGACACCAGCACAGCTGTGAGTAGCGAACAATGGGGAGTAAAATTCGAGAAAATAATGGAAATGACGACCGAAAAGCGTTGTGAGTTTGAACTCCTTTTATATTTTTTATGTGCCAAGCCCTGGTGTCGGTCAGCTTTTTGAGGCCCAGCGCCCCCGTGCGCCAGCGTCATCATCTCCTGTTGTCAAAATCTTCATAAAAGGCTCGCTCAAGCGTTTTTTCCCTGCCTTTCTTCCCAACCCCTTCACCCCTCACCTCCCACACAATCAGAAAATGCTACTTTGTAATATTTTGACAATAAACGTTCAGCACGGTTTCCAATGCCAACATGAGTTGATGGACGTTGGAGGTCTTATATTTTTTCATGGTTTTCACGCGTGTTAATTTAAGATTCATTCATGAATTAACTCTATGAAACTCCATCAAAAGGCAAAACTGAACGTAAAAAAATGGCTTATTTTTTTCTAGCCAAAGTGTTTTTCCTTACTTGACATTCTGTTTTCATCATCCAAGAGTTCACTCTATTCAGCAATTTATTGATGCGAGAGGTATCCTCATGCGTTAAATGTTTGTTTCAAATGGCAAAACAATCCTAAGGCAGTTGAGAATACTGCCATGGGTACGATATGAGAGTCAATTCTCCCGTGATGAATGTTAAAGGAAATATCATACAAAATTATTTTTATTCCAGTTTAAATCTTAACATTTACTATTAACTTTTCTTCAACTTCAATATCGAAACCATGTGTTTATATTTACGTCGATACTTTAGGATCAAATCTAAATATCCTCTCATATGCAAATTTGTTTCTTTCATGGAAAAATACATCAATATTTTCAATTGGAAACCAGAAATAAATCGTTAAGATCCCCAAAAAAACTAAGGAAATTGAGGCAGAGAAACCGGCCAAGTGGAATAACATCAACCTAACAGATACAAAATCAAAATATAATCGAAACAAAGAACCTGAATATTTTACATTAAGAACAATATTTAAAGATTTGGTCAAACAAAAATTATCGCAAAACACATAGTGAGACCTATGAGTGCATACACCCGAACATGAGCATTTACATGTAAATAGGCATATGTTAATTCGTAATTGTGCATACACGGCTGTTGCCCGAAAACCCGACGCCATACGCCCTTTCGGTGGCTTCGGGGTATTGAGAAGATGTACCGAATACTGGCCAATTTAATAAGATATGCTCAATATCTTAAAGTAGTGGCTACTATACTGTGATAAGTGACCCCAGAGAGTGGTAGGGAATCATGGCAAGGGAGGCGTAAAGAATTAAGAAAACTGTCAGTTCAAAACTTAGATATTCCAATTTTTTACACATTTTGTAATACATGTTACGATAAATTATTCCCGTCCCATGGACTACAACATTGACGTGGTGGAAGGGCTTGTGCGTTCCGATGACCACTACAGTTGTGATGGCGGCAGCAATAATAATTGCTCCTGATAGGGTCACCCATAGGTCGACGTTTGGGGCCAGACGGAAGGTAGTCCGTGCAGCGTCCGTTTCTCAATGAGGCGTATGCAAAGGCGTCTGACCGCAGTGTGTCCACTCATGGTGTCACGTTAAAAACACTATTGAGGAAGGCAACGGGAAACCACCTCAATAATTATTCCCAAGAATATAATTATGGACAATATAGAGAATATGAGTCCTGGCAACTATGGGACTCGTCCCAATCGGCCGTTTGTCGTGCCAGGCAGCCGGAGAGGCAACTTTTCCGCGGTCACCATCTCACGAAACCCTCGCAAAGCAATTTCGATAGCAGCAGCACAAAAGAAGCGAAAGAAGAAGACCAAATTATTTAAATTGGAACTTGGAATGCTAGGGCACCGTTGAGGATAGGATAATTAAAGAATTATAACGCGAGAGATGGAAAAAGGAAGTATAAATAGAAGTAAAAGGGAGTAAGCGTTGCTAGACGAGGCTCAGGAATGTAACGCGTTCAACCTGTGTCCATCCATAACCTACCTCAAGCAGTGGAATACTAATAATAATACAAATTACAACGCTCATTCGATACTCCGTCTGATGGCAAAAGTAAGTTCTTCTTGGCGCTTATTATCCTTACATAAGGACAGTGTTTTTCGAAAAGATATGTGAACTCATAAGGAATTTTCACGAAAACTGTGTAGTGTAACAAACGGATATCCTTCTTTCACTCCACGATATTTTTTTACTCGAAAGGCTGTGTGCCATAGATGTCAAAAAGGGACCGTAAAATAGAGATAAAAGAGAATCACTCGCAGAGGTTCCAAGTCCCCGCACTTCCTTCGCCTTCCCATCCGCTCCGTTGGCGACGTTTTTCTCGTTTTCTCCGCTCTAAAAGGGCGAAAAACCTCGTCTCCTGTTGCTCATCGGATCCTCCCCCTTCTCCTATCCCTACACCACACTCATTTCCCACCAATACAACTCCCTCTATTTAACCCTTCTCCCCTCTTCGAAAAAACGAGGGGAGGAAACCCTGTTTCCCCCACCATTCCCCGATCCCTTTTTTGACGTTTCCCACAGTCGTCGTATCGAACCCTTCAACCCTCTCAAAAAGTGAGGCCGTGCGATATATTGTGGAGCATCGACTGCAACACGCGACGCTCATGCGAATTCACATAGCTATCGTGGGCCTCCGAGGAATGCTGTCCATCGCATTGCAGTGGCACTATGGGTTGCGCAATATTTCATCTTCAGCACGACCCTCGATGCATTTTACACCGAGTTTTATATATGATTCATGTGGAGCTTTCGTATTAAGGAATTTCCATTTGGTAAATATTTTACATTCTCTTCTCGGAGACGTCGAACAGGGGCTGCGAGCCGACGTTTCATATAACGATCGCCAACATTTTGTTTCGTTCCGAAAAACAACAATATATTTTGATTTCGATGCATAGAGATTTTTTAAGTTTATTCAGAGATACCTCATGATGTTACATGATCGAAAATCGCAATGCATTAATATACATTACATCCGTACCCGATGAATAACTGCTAAGTATTTAATATTTCTACATTTCCAATATTGGTACATTGGATACAGCACAGGGTTTTCGGGAAAACTTCTGTTTTCCAAAAATCCATCACTACATACTTTTTCAAACTGAATAGAAATTTCCCAAAGTCACATCAGTCTTATATTGCATTCCGATTATATTCTAATACTACTCTATCCAGGGGACTGCGAATATTATCTATATCTTTTATGTCGTCAGTAAACAAATATTTTATTGTTCACCACTTTCCCACGGTTTCCATTTAGTAGATGTAAAAGAGGAATAATAGAGGTTCGATGATACTTCCTTGAGGAACGCCTTACTCCTACGTTCTCTCCTAAACATCCTTCCATTCAACCCCATTCTCCCTTTTTTCCTTCCTTCCCTCCCCACCTTCGTTCTTTCTCTCTTTCAGTTCCGCTTTTCCATTCCTCGCCGCGGTTTTGTCAGACCGGGAAATACACCATCGGGTTATGCCAAGCATATTTGTGATTTTCATCCTATAACAGAGTGCTTGAGAATAATCTAAATGAAAAGCTTTCCTTGGCGTAATACTCTAAGATATCGAACGCTTAAATTGAGGGGGAGAGAGACCACGAGGGGAATGAAATTTGACAACAATGGGCGCAAACGCAGTCTTTCGTCACTCCAAACTATTCCCAAAAAAAAACTTACCGCGAACAGAGGATAAGAAGAATATTCCCTCAACCGCTCTTTCCCTCTTCACTGTCATAAAAACCCTGTCATTACGGAGTTATCTCGACCCCTGGGATGGGGCGCGAAGCGAGCAGCGTCGGCTGTGGGACTCTTCGGCAGAAAAGGATGAAGCTTTCCGTTCCGGCCGCATCATCTTTAAGGGGCGCTCACCATCCGGCCACCACCCCGCCCTGTTCTCGCCCACCACGCCAAACCACCACCCCCAACACCACCTCACCTCCACTCTCACCCTACAGTTTCGTTCGCCCCTTGCCTACACTTCCTCCCTCAAACCCGAATGCCTTCCCGCAACCAACTGATCTCCTCCTCCGTTCCGTTGCCCCGTCAAACATGCTCCGCCAATTCCATCTAGAGAGAGGGAGAGAGAAAGAGGGAACGGCTGGCTGGAGGAGGCTCGGGGGGAGGAGGGGTTGAGTTCCCCGGGAGAAGAGGGTGGAGGAACGAGAAGCAGGAGAATGGAGTATATGGAGAAATAGGAAGCGGAAGGGTTGAGAAAAGTTTTGTGCGTTAGCTAGACGAGGAGGAGGAAAGGTTACGCGCTTGATTGGGGTATGGTGAGAGGAAGGGAGTTGGTGGATGGGGGTTATTGGATGGTTAAGGCTGGAGTGAGAAGGAGAAGGAAGAGAGGATTTAAGGGAGGGGTGCATGTGTTCGTAGGGAGCTTTTTGCGGGTCTGGCGGGATTAAAAGGCTTTGGTTTGATGTGGGCTGGAACGAGAGGGGAGAGGGGGGGGGAGAAATAAGAGCGGGAAGGGCAGCGTATCTGTAAGTCGCGGTGATGTAAGGAGCGCGTGTGGTGCTGAGGGCGTATTAGGAAGGATGGTAGGGGATAAAAGGAAAGGGTTTGCAGCTGCTGCGAAATCGCTGCCAGTGCGAATGGCGTTCGGGTGTGTTTTTTTCCACCCCGTGGGCGTGTGCGGATGGACAAAAATGTTGGGAAAGATAGCGAAATATGGCGTTGGATTGCCGCGTTTCTCGGTGGGCAGATGGGGGAAACCCCTTTTACAGTGAAAAACAATGATATGTATCTAGCAAATTCCTCCTTTGACATCCACCTCTTCACCTACGAAGCATTGTTTGTGAGCCCAGGGTGCGTGGAGGAACTGGGCAATGATAAATGATCATCTATATCCAGGGCGTACTCAGAAAACCGTCCTAGAGATATTTGGTTGGGAAAAATCCCATTAGTAAATGATTCAAAAACTAATTTTACATACAAATATTTCACTTAATAAAATGTGAATTCCAAAGAAACTGCGGGAGATGCCGCAACAGTAACTTTTTAATGGTGTCATCCGCTAATGTGCATTTCAATACAACAATTTCAGAGTGTAAAAATCATTCGCCTTGACTGGGATTCGAACCCAGATCCCTCAATATCCGGTCGAGTGCTTTAGCCACTTAAGCTACCGAGGCGTCCTCTTAGAGTTTAAGAGGACGCCTCGGTAGCCAAAGCACTCGACCGGATATTGAGGGATCTGGGTTCGAATCCCAGTCAAGGCGAATGATTTTTACACTGAAATTGTAGCATTAAAATGTGAATTGATTAATTTATAAGGCAATGAATTTGACCAACTATTAGCTAGAGAATACATGCGACGAATAAAAATGTTAGCATTAATGAATAACTGATCAAAGCAATTTTCAACTTGATGAATTTTTTTATTTTACGCTCGGGTTTCGATGTATTACATCATTATCGGGTCAATTTGTTGGCATTAATCATAGAACACAAGAGAGGGCACTCAGGCATGCCTATCTAGACGTGTATCGTCAAATATTTCCTGGACAGTGTAGCCACAGAATCGTTTTCGAAATGAAATCAAAGAAGGATTAAAAATGGAAAATATCACCACTTTTTTTCTTCCGTTTGATTCGTTGCATTGTCCGGAACGAGTGGCCATGTAAAAAATCCCAACTCTCGGGGCGCGAGGGAGGTTTATCACGAAATTTCCCATCAATAGTAATTGATTGGTATTTTGTCACATTACTAAATAAAACGCTGACTGATTTTTATAGCCACTAAGTCCAAAATTTGGCCACAAAATCGCTCCTTTAATCGATAGGTGGGGATAAAAAAAACCTTGCATAATAGAACTTGAAATTGTAAACCATAAAAATCCGAAAAAATGGAGTTCTGTCGAGCCTATTTTACTCGTAAAGAGGGACTGACAAAAATCACCCGCACATATGTACACAAGCAGATTAAGTATACGTAAATGCAAAAGTTAAACTATTATTTGGCATTTTTGTCGCCGTTTCTGTGCTTTATGGTGACGGACAAAAGGCGGAATGGCCAAGTGGCGATTCTCAAAAATATCTTATCCACTCTCTCGTCTCCCAGCTCCTCCCCCCTTTCGTCTAAACGTCTCGGCGCAGTAAACATTTTAAATGGAGATAAAAGCCGTAAAGATTGCCGTTCGTTCAACCTTGGGGGGTGCAGGGGAACATTGCACTGGTAATTTCAGTTCCCGAGGAAAAAATAAGGAACAGTGGAATGGTTTTCCAACTTTAGCACAATAAACAACACCCTAAAAATTAAATCGGAGGGGAGCACAACATTGGCAATTACGGAATTCGAAACTGAGTTGACATGAAAAGAATATCAACATCACGCCTGTAAGGAAAGTGCGGCAGAATGAGTGAAAAGCATAAGTTAGACGCAATGCGTCACCACGAAATTTTCTATATATGTGCACAATTTAATGGTGATATTTGTCAAAGTAATAGAATTCGCGCATTGAAATAATCCATGGCGACATATTTGCATCTGCATTATGATTTGGGTACACAACTATATGTGCATGGGAACAATTTCTCGTTGAGTCATATGCTAGAAAGCATACGATAAAAAACTGTAATAAAAATCATTCATGGGAACGGTATTCGCACTCCAAACCTTCCATTTATCAGTGGAATTCTACACCTCGTCTCAGTTTTCATTATTATTCCTACTCCATATCTACGCTTTTCTGGATGAATTTCACATCTTATAACTTGACACTTAGAGAACAATTTCAATCCCTTACGAACAATACATGATCAGGTATTTAACTGCAGGAGCATTACCATACCTGGGGGTACTATCGTATGTTCCATTATGTATGCGAGTGGATCACCAAAGTATCCACTGATGGCTTGCGACTTCCATTCCAATGCCTTTCCAGACATAATGTAGAACCGAAAAGTCTTAAGACATTAGCCTGATATTTTTAACAGACTATGGTAGATAAATTAAATCTTTCCGTCATCCTTAACACCAAACTCTGGCTCGGAAACCTCGATAGAATAGCCATCGGATGCAATAAAATTTAAAGCAAAAATCTGCAACTTTTCCGCATCAAAGGGAGGATAATCGGATGGAAAATTTTGCAGCACCGTCATTCCAACCCATTGATCTCTAAGCAAATGGCATAAATCTACGTATCGGGAGCTTGAAAAAAAACATCCCGAGTAAAAAGGAGAGGAGGGAAAAACTTTTAGCGGCAGCCTGACGGTGAGTCCTCCATCAAGTTTATTGCCATCGTCTGAAGTAGAACCGTAAAATTCAAATCGAGCAAATCTGTTTGATAAAGTGGAATGGTCAAAGAGGGGGAGGGGGAGAGAGAGAAAGAGAGATAAAAAGAGAGGAATGAGATGGGGTGAGTATGGCAGAGAGATAGAAAGAGAGACGTAATGAGGAAGAGAAGCGAAAAAAAACAGGAGTGGCACTCCAGAAGTGCGAAGTGAATGTTTGGAGAGAAAGGGGAGGAGGAGATGGAAGGATTGTGACGAAGGGAGCGTAAAGAGGAGAGATAGGAAGCATATTATGACAGTGGAGATAATGACAGGGCATACACGAGGTCAATGGCAGCGATGGGCCTTGAGATGAAGAGGGCTAGAGGGAAGGAAGGAGGGGGGGAGAGAGGGAAGAGGTTGGAGAAAAATATGTCGGAGAGGGGAAGGCGGAGGGAGAGAGAGAAAGGAAGATAAATAGAAATAAATAGCGCCGGGAAGGAGAGGTTTGGAAAGGTAGAGAGAGTGAAAAAAAACTCGAGGAAATAAAAATAAAAGATACACAAGAAGGATCTCGCGCACTTGCCCTCTTCGGCTTTCGTAGGTACTTAGGCGTTCTCTTCACGTGTAAAAAAATTGCTCCACGGTTGAAAATTCATCGCCAGATTAGCGAGTTTATTCCGTGGTTTCAAGGCAGAGGGTGTCATCATCTTTCTGATGTCCTCCAAACCTTTCTAAATGGAAACAACCCCACAAAACCACGATTTAAAACTCAAGTCGGGATACGATATCTCCCCTCGCCGTGCCCGAAGCTCGCTCGGAAAGTACGCGAGTGACCGCTACGGGACCGATTCGCTTCTTTGAAGCACACACGGAATTCATGAGAGAGCTCCACTTTTGTGAATTTGGGAGTGGCTCCCTTCTGAAACGAGTACGTAGATTCATGTGGTACTTCCAACCTTCTTTCAAGCCATCTCTGGCTTTCGGTCGGATACCAATAATGATGTTCGGTGACATTATGAGTGAAAATAACCGGCAGCCTATTAAATTGGGTCCCTTTAGCTAATATATATATATATATATATATATATATATATATATATATATATATATATATATATATATATATATATATATATACCTGTATATCCATTTCAATTGTTCATTTAGTCAGCAGCATGGCAATCACTCCAATTAACATACTTCCTTTGTCAATGTATTCCTGTATACATTTTTTGGCAAAACTTTGAAATTGCATACTTATTTTGTATTGAACTTGGACAATTTTCACCGCCGTTTCAACTTTTATTGACTAAGTTTAACAATAATTTCAGAGTGGAAAATATTTTGGCAAACTTCCTTCCCAGAATGCCTCTATCTCTATGACGGCTGTGTCAACCTAGAATAAAATTGTCAAGGAATTATCACCCGTTAATGACCTCGAAATTTGAACTAGAATTTTTGAATAAAAAGCTAAAATTTCCATTTCCTCTTCCACTTTCGCCTATTTTTTATTGAAGCAACAAAATTCTGAGTGTTTTTTCATTTTTTTTAATTACAAGGTCGAAATTTAGCTCAATTTTCTGATGCTAACCTATATAAGTTATTAATAGTTATTTTAGCAAATATTTATTTAGGAAATCAACTTCGTTTAAACGATATTAAAATAAAAGAAAAACATCTCGTATTTCCCCATTCAGTTTTATTAATTAAAATATTTCATAAGTAAGTGACCTTACCTTGCAAAGGAGCACCTTATTTCTCGCTGAATCATTTAATAAAGTTGAAACGTTGAAAATTATGATTTTATTTCGCTTAAATTTCATTATTTAGAACAAAAAGTATCTAAATTATAAGGCATAAATGGTATGTTGGTATCGCACTGGACAAGATAGGGATATTTACGAGAATGAGCGAAGTTTGAGAAAAACTGCTTTAGTATTTGTTTCATTTCCTCATAGATGAATCCAAGACAGCTATGCGTCGTGATCTCGCAAATATACTGCTGCACACTCAAAGGAAAGTAGAGCCGTACCTATCCACTAATACTTTGTAGCACGCAGTTTGGTAATTATTGCATTAGAACCTCACTCCGGCAAAAGCAACTGTTGCCCACGCGACCGGTGATAATTAGCCTAATACACGCTAAGGCCTATGCCACCAAAGAAGCTTCTTGCACACCACTTAAAAATCCAAGGGATAAGAACACGGAAATGCACGGTCCCCGTAGAGAGATCGTGTGTTATAATTAAACCCGCTACAACTCATCATACACCATTTTCACAACCAAAGGCAAAAGTTGGAGCTAGATTTCTGTGGCTACGAAGGAAAATCAATATAAACTGGCTTGGTTTTTATTCAAAATCTGAGATCACCTACGAATGCTGCTTAATGCATTGCATTTCATCTAGATAATTCCCCACAAGCATGTATTGGTTGATATCACTTCCGTGGATCAGTTACGAAAAATGCAGTTAGTATAACAATTGTGATTGCATGAGCTGCCCTGAGAAAATAGAATGCTAAACGAGAAACTGGCAAATAATCCAGATAGACATTACAAGCTGCCATGTACCACATTAAGCATGGAATAAATTATTTATGCAGGTATATTTTGTAAGAGAATTAATCGCATATAATACCAGACAAATGATATTCGCTTAACAAGGAAAGATATTCAAAACAATAAACAGCTTGCCAACAAAGATCCATCTTAGATTGTGTATTTGACTTACACATGCAAGTGCCGACACTAGTTGATGTATAAGTTCCTCTGATGAATGGCTACATGACTTGGTTCATAGCTTTTGGGGAATAAAATTTTTTTCGATCTGGAAAATACATTAGCAATCATAGATATAGGCTATAATAATGTATAATAATTGAAGGGTATAAGATGAAGGGAGATAAGTTATTATACGCTTTAGGCAAAATATAAATGGAAAATAGAGGTACCATACCCCAGTATAAGGAAAGAATGAATTATTTTGGTTACATTAATCTTTCAAATTATCGAGGGACTAATTTTTTTCGTAAACGAAAACCGTAAGTTGATTTAAAAATATATGCCGCACATCAGGTCTATTTTTTAGCATTGCAGTCCTATTCGAGTGTAATATTTAGCCATGCATTTAACATGTAACTAAAGTAATTTCGTATCTCATCAGTTTTATTAATGATCAATGGTCATATTTCATCATTTTATTGATAAATATTTCATGGCTCCTTTAAATTTTGCATTGAAATAGAATGAGCGATCTTCCCATCATCTATGCAGGCACAATTCCCCAACAAATCAGCTCATCTTAAATTTAACTCGAACAATCTTCATGACCTACAGCCTTGGAGTAAATGTTTAAAAGCCTATTCGAAATTATAATTCACTATGTCTCCGTTATTATTACACAAATACAAGCCCGGAGGAATTTCTGCATTGAAACTAATTGCCTCTAAATCACCTGGTTCCTATATCATAACAATAATTTTAACCATGTCCCACCCCTCTTCCTCGCGCGAAATGGCATAATACGAGCAGTTGACCTCCCTCTCCGTTAGTGTCTGCCGTTCTGCAAAATTTTGAAAAATCACGGCTATAAGGCGTTGAAATCCCCACGGCCGGCGCGAATAATAACAGTCTGCGCAGTGATAAGAGCTCACAGTAAAGAAGCCGCAAGGGCCAACGCTTCATCTAGGACTACAGGTTACGTTCTTTACATAGATAACAGGGTATTTGATAAGGGAGGAAGTAAATATCTAATTCTCGATAGTACTAATACTTCGCTCCATCAATAAGGTGGTACTTTGTGAACTGAATATCGCAAATGATCTAAATATTGGATTTGCACCTTTCTTGAAAGACATACGTGTATTTTATAGGAAATAGTATATAAATATACATTTCAGGATATATATGTATACACCTACACATATCTAGATGGCGAAAAATCTCATATAGAAGAAAAAAATCATTGGAGCTACGTGGATTGACGATATTTACGAGGATTTTCGTAGGTGGTTCGTCGATATGATCCCTTCGCCCTTCGACTCCTAATGGGAGATGCTGGCACTGAAAATTGCCATGACGATATTTCAGGATATATCCTCTTCCTGAATCACCTTCAACAGTTCATTAACACCGAGATAACAACATGATATTATTTTTTTGTTATCCTTCATTTATCATAATTCGAGATCAATAGATGCCAATTTCACACTGCCACGGCCAGGAAGTCAACTGGAATAAATTAATTCCGTGATCCTATGACACGACACTTGGGAGCAAAATCCTCCTAGAAATAAATATGTTCCAGTGAGTGGGCACTCATTGCGCGTTGCAGATGGCACCGCTGTAATGTCGCGGACAAAACGGATACTACCCCGGCACGCCAAGCCGTACAGCAGACCTAAACATTCACGCGGCTATGCTGAAGAAACACGAAACGAAAACTCTCATATTTTCCCAACTCACCCGAGAAGCCATGCAACTCAAAATCAAATTCCAGGAGCAAAATCTACATGGTCCCTCAAAAAAAATCAGTCCATTGGGGTATGATAAAATCGAAACGGAGCCTCGCTTACTAAGATTCGTAACGCATTCCGCAAGGCTTAAGGGACATCGTCAGAGGACCCTGAGGGAAACTCGACCTTATTGCGAAGCCGACGTGAAAAACACCCGTCCGAGAGAGTTCTTAAAAACTCGGGTGTAGGTATACGGTTGACGGCGTGAATTAAACGGGGGATTGTAAAAGGAACAATAAGGTGGAGGGAATGAGTAATGCAGGAACTTATGGAACCAGGATTTGCAAACGGGATGGTATGGACCAGAAGTGGGATGCATATGGTAGGTACCTACACAAAGCAAAGGGAAGTGGATAGAATGAGGCGGAATTGGCCCGGGAGACTGGAGTAGTCGAGCGATGTGTGGTGAAGGGGCGGACACGGGTGTGAGAGGGGGTGAGGAAGGGGATATGTGTATATGTGTGTGCTAGGAAGAATAAAAGAGAGACTATATAAAGCGGCTGGAAGTCATTGGCCACGACCGCGAGGAGTGGGGTGGGTCAGGGAGGGCGGCAGGAGGAGGCGGCGGTGAAAAATGATAGAGAATTAATCATTCGTACAAATAAAATGAGATGAGGAAAGGTTTTACGCTGGTAGGAGGGGGGTGAATAGTATGAGGAGGACGTGGGAGGGGGTGAACGAGGGAGTAGGGAGGGTGGGGGAAAGGGGGGGATAAGAAAAATGATGATGACGATGACGGTGATGTTTCAGGCCGTTGGTGCGGGGGAAAATGGGCTAGGCGATGCATCGGAGTGAAGGGGGGGTTAGATAGGGTGGGAAGATGAGGAGGACAACCGAATAATGTGCTAGACGGGGAAAGAGAGGGATGTGGGAGGAGGGAGGGAAGTAAGGAGGGAGGGAGATGGACATTTAGACAAATGGGAGATGGAGAGGGTGGGCGGGGGCATTGGGAGGAACGGTGAGGGGCGCGGAAAGGGGGAAGAAGTAAGGGAGGGAGGGAGGGAGAGAAAAGAGAGGCATAGGAAATTGGGTATACGTCAGTCTCTCATGGTGGAGGATCGAGATGGTGAGTGGGGCGGGGGGGGGGAATAGTGAGGGAGTCGAGTGGGGAGGAGGACGGGTGTATAGAGCTCCGCTTAGCACGAGGGATTGTCCACTCTTTTGTTCGTTGAGATGCAGAGGATATCTATGGCTTTTCATCGCTCAGACCAATAATCAAATCTGCGCCCCATCTGCCGGATAAAGCACACTGGAATCAATATGTTCCCGGCCCACCGCCACCCCGCCTTCACCGACTCTCGTCGACCCGAAGAAGGGTCCGCCCCTGTCACGCGCCGGCCTCCGTATTGTTTTACTCGCAAGTGCGACGCCGGAAAGACCGATTGCCCACGGATATCTCTGGACCCGCAACCAATCATGCAAAAACTGAACGGATAGCAACTTGGGAATAAAAATCGAGGGGCCTCTCTCGTTATCCCCGGAGAAACTCGTGCCGAGAACACCAGCAATCAAAGCGTGCGTCACTTAAAATGCAATTTCGTCGAAGAACGATTGTTTAAAAGTACTACAGCTACCTTTCAAAACCGTAGCGTCCTTTCCAATACCCGTGATATGAGCCAGAGACTTTGATTCTAGGGAGTGAAGCTCAGTGGAATTAAGAAATAAACCCATTTTGTTTTATTGTCCAGAAATAACCGAATCGAAGTGAAAGAATCTTCCTTTTTTGTGTGTTTTCAGCCATTTAAGGGACCCTAGGTAGCTAAATGTTATATTTAATGATGTATACGAACCACCCTTCATTTTCCACGAAAATACTTAATGAAAAAATGTTCACCTACCGTAAACAAACGCTGAACAAAAAATTTCGTCTTCTTTTCAAAATACGAGCACATTCTGAAACAATTGGAAATGATGCTATGTTCTGAGGGTAATATTACTTAATTATTAAAAGTGCTTTAATTAAGCCGCCGTTATTGACTCGAAGGTCGATTTGAAAGATGAGAATCGATCCTAATTAGTACTAAGGCAAAATGCCTGGGAAATTCACATATCAGGGTAGGAGACCCGTTTTTTTCCTGCCTCCCATGGCTTCGCAGGAAGTTTTGGTACTCGGATACACACACAGCTCGGGTAGAGTTGAGTATTCCTAGAGGCAGACCTGGGATAGAACCCAGGCCCGGAAGATATATATATATATATATATATATATATATATATATATATATATATATATATATATATATATATATACATATATATAATTATAAATAACATAAATATGTATGTATGTGTGCGTGTGTAGAAATATTTATAATTCACAACCATTCACATAGGAATATTTATGAAGTGTTAGGTAGCCAATAAATATTGCATGTACGCAGTTAGTGGGAAAGATGGAAGGAAGAGAAATTTAAGTAGAAAAATATCTATCCCGATCAGGGAAATAAACTACCACGTTTCCTTCCTTCAGCTTTCTGGACCAATGCCCAGACCTTAGAACTTGCGACTGTTACTACTGGAAAATTTTAGTTGCCTGAATAAGAAAACAATATACACCTGTATCAACAATCAGAAAATATTTTTCAAATCAGTAGTCACTAAGCTACAAACATTTAATTTAGCTCAATGAACTTTATTTACGTTGAAAAACCAATGTATTTAAAAGATACTTGTGATTAAATGACTATGACTGAATCTTCGACGCGAAATGATTTTCCGTCGCTTCATGGACAAAAATAATAATTTCATCACGGAAGCCTAGCATAAGGATCTAATTTTGTTTCTTTCAGGACGCTTCCAGGAAAAACGGCGCGAAAAATTAAACAGGTCAAAAGGACGGCCATCTTTCAGGAAACTCAACTACCCGGGAAATGTGGCCTTCCTGAGGAGGATGGACGGCGTCGCCCAGGGCACGAGTGAAGTTAAGGAATGGGGCGGGCTATGGGTTGAGAGCGAGAGAAAGAGAGAGGGGGGGTTAGGGGAGCAAATGACTTTACGAGGGCAGCGAGGGTTAGATAGGGAAGGACTGTTGGGGATACGAGGGAAGAGAAAGAGAGGGATTGGCTGCAGGTCACGGAGGTCGCAGGCGCACCATGGAGGGCGTAAGAAAAATGGCCCCTCGGAGGTTCGAGAGGACATTAGACGGCAGTCAACAACATGGCCGACAAGTTAGTTTCTCTTCCTCACTCCCTCTCTCTCCTTCCCGACCCAACCCTCCCTCCCTATTGCCTTCCCTCTTTCCATGCCAGTACCCGTCCTATCCCAAGACTTCCCAAAAGAAATGAGCCGTCGAGATGGAGGGAGTGCATTCTTGATTTTTTTATATCCTTCCTCCCTCCCTCCTCTCCTTCTTCCCTTTCCCATTATACTCCCTTCCTTCTCTTCCATTCTCCACACCCAACTCTCCCCCTACCACTTCCACACTCAACTTCCACTTCAATTTCTCAACCCTCTCCTTCTTCCTTTCTCTTCCTTTTTAAACCCTCTCTTTTCACCTTCTCCTCCGCACATTTCCTTTGCTCCCCCACCCTCCTCAATCATTCGCCCCCACCCTCCCGAACTTCTCTCTCTTACGGCTACCCCTCCCTCCTTCTCTCTTTCTCCTCCCACCTCTCCTTGTGTCCTTCAAGCTGCATTCCTTTTAAGCGCGTTGCGAGCGGGGTTGCTGCACCAGCGCCAAGGTGTGGAGGTCCTCCGAATCACTCTTTTGCCCTCTCACCCTCTCCTCATCCTTCCCCCCCCCCCACTCCCTCTCTCGACGTTGGTGAGAAATAAGAAGGATAAAAAATTGGAAACAAAAAAAGAGGATAGAAAAAGTTTGAAAAAAGTTCTTCCCTCTTCTCTCTCTCTCTCCATCCATCTCCTTCCTTCCCCTCCCTCCGACCAACTATCCTCATCCCCGCCTCCCTTCGCCCCCTCCTTCCACTCACGCTCTTTTAGGCCTGCCTCAACTCCGCAAGCGGCTGGAAAGGTTATGCATTAGATGAGCCAGGCCCCAACCATCCTCCTGCCTCACCCCCGTCCAAAACGCCCCTCCCCTACCGAAGACGTGGAGAGGAGCAAAATGAAAAAAAGGCGGATTTCTCTCTTCCTCACTCTCCTCCCATTTTTCCCGCCAACATCAGCGAGGTCCGGAGACTCCCCGCGAGGGGCGCTGGGCACACAAAGCCGACTCGACACCGCGCGAAGAAGGCGATGGCCCCGAAACGGACAATGGCCACAGACAACCCACGCGTTGTTGCCCGGGTCCCAAGCTGCCTGCCTGCCTTCCCTCTCCCTTTTTTCTCCCTCCGCCCGCCCCCCTCCAAGCATTACCGCCTCCCCAAACCCGCCATCCAAAGAGTGGGGTGGAGGGCGGCGGGGGCTGGCGAAGCCATCCGACCTTTTTCTTCGTCTCTCGAAGGCTTTAGCAAAGCAGATGGGAGAGAGAGAGAGCGCGCGCTTCGGGGACACGTCCATCCATTCATCTCTCTCACTTCTTCTACGATGCCCACGGGAGTCGGATGCCCCCTGAGACCACACCGCGAAGACGCGCGCGTTGCTCCCCAACTCCGCCCACCCTCCCCAAGAGGCTGCCTCCTCCCTGAGCATCTTCCTGCAGTCTTTTACCCATTCTCTCGCTCGGACGAGATAATTGCTGGAAAAATGTTCTCTCTGTCTCTCCATGCTGTTGCGAGAGGATGAGGAGGGGGATGAGGGGAGACTGCTAATTTTTCGAAGGCTTTCGTCGTGGTGGTAGGTCATGATGTTAGCTCTCGTCGACTTGCGTCGAAGGAAGAGTGAATTGACTTATCGCCGAGCGTTTTAGCGAGCCTTTTTCCTGGCACGAAAAATGTGAGCGTTTTAGTATTCAACTCGTCAAGAGCTCAAAAGAAAATTAATACTTGAAATACTTTCCCTCCTCCTGTGCCATTGGTATTAGCATCTTTACAGCATTTTTCAGGTAACCAAGCCGTTTGTTTCCCTATCTCCATTTATCTTTAACGTGAATCTGGCCATCGCACACAAACTCATGGAATAGCTTAATTATTTTAACAAATATGCTACACACATTAAATGTGCTTGTACCAGAGTGGAAGGACTAATGTATCATGGATTCCATCATCTAAAAAAAGGATTCAGCTTAAAATTTGTTCACGAATACAGTAGAAAGTTTTTTCATCGTTTACATCATAATTAATGTGCTGGGAATAAACTAGGTAGCAAAATTGTGCATTTAAAAGTAAGAGTGGAAGATAAAGTGGGACTCCTTTATTGCGAATGAGCAGCATCGTATAACAGAAATAACCAGAACACACTCAAGGAGAGGGCACTAATACCTCAATGGCCACTACTGAAAAATCCATGACCGACTAAATCCTGCTTGGAGGAGGAATGAGCAAGAAATAACCTTTCACCTTCCCATTCGTATTCGAGAAAAACGAGCCATGAAATTAAACGTGAGGCTCTTTATACTCTCATAAAATGATGGCTGCACCGGAATCGAATGCATAATTAAGCCCTTAGCACTGCAATAGGAATTTACCGCGCGCAATAAAATTGAATGTTCATTCAAAAAAAGAATATCTGAACTTAAAGTGTTATCATATTACTCTTAGGAGTCGAGAAATTTTTGCATCGGCTGATGACATTGTGCACAATGCATTTCAATTATAAAAGGATAACCAGTAATAGTGATGGAAAGAAGTAGGTTTTCTTTTTCCAAAAACTGGCAATACTCATTAGAAATTCATACGAACTGCGTGAAATCATCTTCGCTACTGTATTAATTTTTCTCGTTGCCCAGCCCAACGTTGCCTAATTTTACACCACACATCAATCAAATTATTATATATATTCCTTACATCTTTTCTTAAAAGTATGCACTCTGTTAGGAAAGGGCTCGAATATTTTTGCAGGTAAGGTGTTCCAATCAGCAATTGTTTTATTTAGAAAAGAAATTTTTTTTATTCGTTCCTTGTGCCCGGCATTCAACCTTAAAATTATTTCTAATGCCAAAGGGTTTCCTATTTAGTACACCATCCACAATCTCCCTTGCCACACGACTTTTTGGCGGATTACAGGACGGGATAAAGATGTAAGATGTACATGTTAGATGAAGATCCTCGGTAGTCACAGTGAATATTTTTAATTTTAGTCACTATTTTCATTACAGAGTTACACCATCCTGTGCATCAAAGGGAACTGTGACTACTTCAAACATCATGCAGACGACATTTTAGTTTGCTGATCAGCACCAGCTATCTACGTAGTGCCTGTGATATCCTGTATGCAGTAAAATGAACGCATAGCATGATGAAATGAAGAAATACTCAGACCAGTAGTTCTAAAAGGTAAATGCTTCTTTCCGTCTTGTCCAATCAATTATTTTTCATTCCAAATTTTAAATTTAAGAATTCTATTTTAATTCAGAAATTGTTCCGCTTCAAATTCCACAATTAAAATGTCATTTAACCATGTTGCCTCCGTAAATATGCAACTCAAATTATTTTAAAATACATTATATACACCTCGATTAATCTGACTTAACACCTGGAAAATCTTCCTTAGGCATTAACGTTGACAACATGCAAAGAAATCTCACCCTTTGATACGGAGGTACCTCCCTACCTCTACGGCGATCAAGTCGTAATTTTTATCTCTCCCACTAATTCAAGTAGTTGTGTCGCGTTCATTTAAAGCCAATAGCTCCACTCAACGATGAAACTGAGCTGTTGAGGTGCTCAATTAAAGAACCTACATGTTTATTTCTTGTAGCGACGTCCATTTACGGAAGCGAGCTTCATGCCACTCTACCATGTGGACACGCTGAGTTGTATTCTTACTCAACGTCGATTACAGAATAAGGTATTCCATTCTTCTTGGGAAGAAATCATTTGAACATTTCTAAATATCTTTTCCTTCAAATACTCTTATAAATTTAAATATACATAATTCTGATAAAGAGTTATTTAAGAGTATACACATTTTAACACATGATAAAACACATATCGCCACGATTTCTGACTAAACATTTGGACTCAATTTTTTATTATTAATAATGACACAATCATTCAAAGTTAAATTCTAAAATTTTTCATCCGTGTTTCAATGATAGAAGAACTGATGAATATAGAAGAGCAGTGATTTCAAAACAAAATCTTGCGCTTTTACAGAAGTAAAAGTCAAAAAGTAAAAAGCAAATCCTTAAAACTGCTTGCACAATTCTAAGAAATACATATTTACAATTACGTGAGCTTAAGTATCTCTATTAAGTTCTGAGTTACTGTTAAAAAAACCTTTAAAAATTTCTTTTGGAAACTTCAACGAATGACATAAATTTATATTCGATCACAAGTTGTCAAAAGACTTCTCGTAAAACCGTACCATTTTTCCTAAATTGATATTTGTTTCAATTAGATTAAAATATAGCCAAACAATATTTAGTACGTCAGTTCCTCAGTCGCTCCAAATTCAAACAGACATCCGCTTAATATCGTTTAAATAGAGGTCATAAGGGTAATAGTTATAAATATACCATTCATATTTCACCTAGTTTTCTGAAATCATAACAATGTCTGTGTGGAGAAAAGTGAATATAATATTAACATTTATCCATTAAAGGAATTTCATATATTCAGTACCTAATTTAGATCTTTTATTCCGAGATACCATAAGTAAAATATGGTCACTTGAAACCACAGGTCTACGAGCAAGAATATAAAAAAACAGAAGATTTATTGTTGCTTTTGACAGCTATGAAGTTAGGGAACAAAATATTTAAATTCACTAACCATTAGAAGTTGGATGAAGAGAATTGAGCATAAGAAAAAAAATATTTCCTAAATATTTTGGAAAGAAAATAAAAGATAACGGCAATGTCAAAATGTGATAACAAATGTGAAACGCTTGTGATATTTTGAACATGTCAGTTCAAAAAAACTGTGAAGGAAGAACGAAGATATCGTATTCTATGCTGAATAGCGAGAAAGAAAATAAGATATTCCATTATAATACATTTTATTTTCCAGCAAAGAATTCAAGCTCAGCAGTGAGAACAAGTTCCAATAAATAAGAGAGAGATGCAATGTGTATATTCCATCGACCTCATAAATGAAACGGGAGAAGAGGCACAAATGAGTTAAATGCAAAATTCTCGCTAAAATGTGTCGCACTTTCAATTTGAAATTACTTAAAGCAGGAATTTCTCTGAATTTCCAGATCGATTTTGAATTAGGAATATAAATATCTAAGGTATTAGGACAAAGACAAATTATCTATAAAGAGATGATTAAAAGGGAATGTTGGGGTTTAGCGAAATGATGAGCAAAGCAGCCAAAACGAAAACCATTACCTGGTTAATAATACCAATAATAGATATGAGACAATTTGTAGCAGGCAATAAATCACGAAATCAATCAATAACATGTAATTAAACGCACGAACGCAAGAAATTATCATTGAAGGAATACGTTAAGAATTTTTAATTCAAAATACGGTCAAAAGTAGAAATACGTTTTCAAAGTTTATCTTTTGAGCCCGCAGATTCCTAGGAATTCATTACGAAGTAGAGAGCAGATAAATACGTTAGTCACAACAGTTCTGCATATTCAAACTGAAAATTTTAAATCGGAAATACTACAAAATATTTCATCTGTTTTCAGTAAAAGAGACTCAGTTCCATTGTAATCCAAGATAGAAATCTTCTTTACCAGAGTCGGCACCTAAACCCTTCTTAATACGGTCCATTCTCAATGGCTCATTGGAGATCCAGACCACACGTGGGAGTACCTTTCAAAATGTTTTAACGATGTTCTGAGATAGACGCCACTCACCATTCTAATGCGTTTGCCTGTTTTTCGCAATCTCAACATTGCGTTCTACCACCTAATTTGCAGGTATCCTCGTGCGTAACGAATGTTATTATGGTAACTAGACGTATACAGAGGATTTTCCAATCACTCCTTGTCGTTACTACTAACGCGATCTAGTATTTCACTCACGTAGCCATTTCTTTTTCAAATTGTGTACATTTTAGTAAAAATGTAATTCACAGTACATTCTCCGAATAATTCATTAGGTTAGCCGTAATAGTTACAAGGAATAGGAGAGATGAACAAATAGGGAAACTTTTCATTTGCTAACAGCCACTTACACAAATTTAATGATATTTATATGACATGTAGCCAAATATATAATATAAATAATATTTAGCCAAACAAATTGCGACGGTCATTCAGCTATCGTCTAAAATTATAACATAAGATTTTCCCCTCCACGGAATTTAAACAGAATTTGGCCTATTGTTATTTTTAACTTATTCTTCGCGAAAATATAATTTTTTTTATTTTCAATTATTCTAAATTTTTGGTACTTTATTTTCAGTTGTAAATGCATCAATCATTCTCATGGCCCTGCGATATTAACATTGTAAACATATCGTTATAGAACACTTTGCAAATCATCTGTTATGAAAAAAATTTATACACACTCAGTGATCAGTAATAATTAAAATTCAAATGAAGCACATTATTTCAAATTAAACACTAAGCAAAATAAGCACACAATTGACACTTGAGTCCAATGTTTCCTCCATAGCTATTTCCTTCAAGTATCAAAATCGTTAACCTTGGCAAAATTTATTGGAAGCAACTTTATAATCTATATCTCGGCCTCGCAAATGGAATGAAAATAGAGGGGCAAATAAGCTGGATGTCAAATTCTCACTCAAGTGTGTCATTCCTCCGAAATAAAATCACCTCAAAGCCAGAAACCATGGCATCCGAAACCATCGCCAATTAAGCGCTTTTAATCAACCCCGAACATTGGGGAAACATTTTCTATGCTCACTAACCTTTTGCGAGAACATTTTCGACGAGGAGAATTCCAATTGATGGATGTCAGATTAATCTCACTCGTCGCTATCATCGAATAATATTCCTAAATCCAATTACGCGGGCCTGGAGAGGGAACGGGAATATTTTATTTATCTTAATTTCGCGTTCAAACAAGCGACCGTCAGATGGCAACCCGACTGACAAATTCCCACGAGAGATGGAGGTGGAGGGAGGATGGCGAAACATAAAGGGGAGGAGGAAGGAGGAGTGGGTGAGAAATTGACGAGGCGGAGGGAGGGGGTAGAGGAGGATAGAGAGGGAGGGAGGGAGAGGGAGGACAAGAGGACCATGGGGGAAAAACACCGCGGACGCGGGCGACGTGAACCGGCTGAAAAAATAAAAAACGGTGGCCAATATGTGCATGACTCGATCAGATGGATGTGGTGCCGGAAAAGCCTGAGTTCGACGACCCCGACGAACGCCCCCCCCCCCCCCCCGCCAAACACACACTCCCCTCACTTCAGTCTCCCCACGCCGTGCGCCTAGGCCACTCCCAGCGAATATGGTATTCAAATCTCTCCCCTCCACCCTTTTTTTTACGGCTTCGAACGCAGCGGTTGGGGTAAAAAGAGTACCCACCTGACGGCCTTCCTCCACCCTCTCCCCCTCCCTTCTCACTCGCCCCCTTACCATTCTCTCATCTCCTCTTCCCCCCCCCCCCACTTCTCACTCCTCCCCTCCTCCAGCCTCCACCGGCGCTCAAAACGTTGACACGTTCGATTTACAGACGACCGCATTCGTTGCGAATGCTTAATAATTGTAATTGTCACGCACGTCGCGTGTGTACGCTAGCATCGCCGGGTCGCGGAAAAAAACAACTAGCGACGAAATGTTCATGGAGGAAAAAGGCTGAAGAAAGCGAGGCAACTGCATTTCAATGTTAATGTTCTCTCCTCCACTCGCGCAAAAACGGCATACAGTTTCCATCGACGTTTATCAATGTCTAAAGATGGCGATCGGGGTTATGGGTTGGGGCGGGTGGTTTGGGTCGGGAGGGGGAGAAGAGATATCGGCAGGGTGTCCGACAAAAATATTTCTAACTCGTTAGCATGGCTCCGAGGCCATGCAACTTGCTCAATTCATCACCAGAAAGCACATGCTTTCGACATTCCCAACCGATTAAACGTGAATGCTAACGTCTGGGAATGTCGCAAGACGAAGAAGAGCAAGCAATAGGCATTGTTGAATTTGTTCTTATGTGTCCAGAGAGCTTTGGCCATTTTGCAACGTTGCTTGCGAATTGAAAAGCATTCTACATGGATTATCTACACACTCTTCGCTGAATCCGAAACCGCGACCTTTGGTTTATCCGGCCACAAGTGTTGCCCAACATGCTAGCGCAGCCGTGAACTGGAACAATTTTTGCGCTCCTAGTCCCTCGTAAAAGGTACCACTTTCAAATCACAATGGGTTGGTTTCGCTAATGCCCGTGATTCCCAGTGTTGGCCTTCGATTTTTTTCTGTTGCATCACTAGCATGAAAAGTATCACTTGGCAACGGTACAAAAATCAGAAACCAACCAAGTGAGATCATTAGAACCGAAAATGAAACAACTATCTACGCACACATTCCTTTAAAGCAACAATCACCACATATCAAGAGAATATCAATCCTCTTGTGACCAGGGTCCTGCATTTAGGAGTAGTAAGAAGTCAAATTTTACTATGAGGCCACGATAATTTAGTGATACGTGAATAATGGGAAAGTGATATTACTTGCTAAAGAGTGCCGGCAAGTATAGGCGAACTTACGTCTTGGCTACGGGAGATAATAGATTAAAGAAACGAAATGGGTCAAGGTCACGAGGAAAATGAAGAGGAAGTTGCAGCGTGTGCATACAATGCGGCGCAACTGATACCTGAAGATAGCGCATTTCAAATTCTCTGCGCAGTATCGTGGAAATATTCCATTGTTCGCCCAAAATCGTATTTGCACAAGCGTTGTCTTTACCAAAAGAAAAAGAAATTAACCGAACCAACAAAGAACCAGAGGGATTGATGGTATTGCAGTTACAAAACAGTAATTGAAGGTTATCAAAACTAAAAAGTACAACTTTCTGCATTTTACTGTTCATTAAACCATTAGTCAAAATAAAGTTTTTTTTCCTTAAATTTTAAGAAATTAACCCATTAGCTTAAAAACATTTCGATATCATCATCAATTTGATGATAAATTTGATGGAATTTCACAAGAAATCTCTTTAATCTCTTTCATAAAAATAGCTAGAAGAGCAAAAATATTTTTACCATGATTTTGACCTTCTAATTCCTGTAATCAACTGTAAAATTCAAAACAACCTTGAAAATCCGTCCTCTGCCCAGGACGCCCTTTGAAAAGGTTAGGTCAAGTTTTACTATTTACGTATTAATTTCACCAAGCACGTACTCAAAACATTAATTTTTTAAATGGTAACTGAGCGGAAAAAATATTATCAGTTATTTTGCATTTTTAAGTCACAACTATTAAGTACATAATATTGGTCCTTGACAAAGAATGAAAGTGTGTGATACCTCATCGAGTTCTTATTAAAATGGTGTTTTGAAAATAAGAGAACAATACAGAAACTATCAAATTTCGATCAACTGATACAAGCGCAAATTCGGAAGAATAACGCTCAATATCATTTCATCTATCCTCATCCACTAAAGTTTCAGAACTGCCAAATTTTCGTCCTACGTATGGGTTGACTTTTGAAAGAAATACAAGTTGACAACGTAATAAAAGAAGTGCCAACATGTTTTCACGTCATACTATATGTACTAAGCTTATTTTACATCGGTTATCGATACTTGTGAATTCCACATCTAGTATGCATATAATACTCTACAATTTATACGGCCTCGTTAGTTACCATTTTTCTGAACCCCACCTGTGCTTTAGTTAAACAGGGTAGGTATTGATTCAATTTGAGCATTGTTTAAAACTATTTAAAATGTTAATGGGTTCAATAGGATATTGACAGAGTTTAATTTTCGAAAGTTATTCGGACGTGAAATTGATTAATAAAGCCTTAAGTTTTAAATTTAAATTGATTTTTCAGTAAAAATGCAAATATATGAGATTTTCTTGATATTGTTCTTAAAAGCCATTTTACCCAAAGTAATAGGAATTAATGTTTTTAAAAACATTGTCTTACTTCTGCTAAAATTGTCCACAGGATATTGTAATATATTGTGACGTGCGTGGTTTAGTATTAAAGACGCTTTTATAAGGAAATGTGATAAGGACATGAACGCATTACAATTGATGAATTTGGACAGTGTATGCATTGTACTGTTTGGTGCGCCGTTTATTATAAGGACGTATTTTTATTGAGTACAGCACATCACAATTGATGAATTTGGGCTATTAACACATATGAGGTATACTGTAGAATTGACAAACGGTATAATATTGTAAAAATATATTTATCGGCATTTTGAATCCTCGCAACCCATAATTGCCTCCAAACGGAATGATTTCGAGTCGCGTTCCACCTGCACGCACTGTTTCGTCTCGTGCAAAATAGTCTCTGCATAACGATGATAACCTACGTATTACGCTCACTATGAGGACGCCCATACACTGTGCCACCGAGAACGAAGACCAAAACGGCAAACAATAGGTTTTTGCCTCGGCTGAAGCAATTTTCCTGCACAATCGAAAAAGCATAAGTTATGCTCGGAACCGAGGCAATTGGGAAATTTATCTCAACCCGTCCGGCCTACTATATTGCTGCCTGAAAGACAGTGAGTGAGGATCGAGAGAGTGAGGGGGGAGGAGAGAACGAAGAGTGTAAGGGGGTTATTGCGACATGATGATTGAGCGAATACGCGTAGTTCTGGGAGTGGGGTATTCCGGGAGGGCCGAGGGGAAGGAGTGCCGGAGGGGTGAAGAGGGGGGGAGGGAAGATGGAGTTGCGGATGAGAGAGGGGGGAGTGGGCTAGGGGACGGACTACGGTGGAGAGCGAATGGAGGAGGAAGGTCTTGGCAATCGCCGTGCTCCACGGATTAACCTGACCCCCGACGTCACGCGTGTGTGCCCGTGTGAGCGTGCCTTGTGGGCACCTCCTCCGCCATCCTTTCTCCCGAAAGCTGTCGCGGCCGGTGATGGTCGACGCCGGCAGCGGAGGTGGCGGCGAACGCAGCAGCGGCCGAGGCTTCTATATAGGCCATGGACGCCTCCTTTTTGCAGCTAGGCTCGTATATTTAGCTTCGTATTGAGGACCCGAAAGCGGTCAGGCGGAGCATCGCCTACGTCTTTAGAAAGCCTCGAAATAGGCAAACCACTCTACGCTGCCCTGGGTTCGAAATGACTCGTTTTTTTACCTAAAAAATTAAACAAACGCCGTTGGCTCCTTTCTGAAGTGGGTTTGTTTCGAGCAGACGTTTAAGTCTCCGGGTGGGGAGCGCGGGATTGGTTTACGACTTGCGTGTCCTGCGGCTGAGAAAACACCCTTCGAGAATTGCCCGGTGGGAAATGCCTTCTTACTGAACTACCACCACGTTACATAAGACCTTTTGACCCGCGGTTGTACAGGAGTAGGTAGGAAGTTGGAAAAGGATTTTTCATATATATTCCACAAGTTATGTCTACAAGTGATTCATTTATCTAAGCCAAAGCATTCAACCTTTACTTTAATGCCTCGTAAACACACCCTCTCTTTAGCTACACAGTTCAATCTGAGTACCCGTCAGCAAATTGATTTTTAACAAATCCCCATGCAAGACAGTAATGACAATATTTTTTAACCCGATCTTGATCTGTTGATTGAGGCATAAATCACTACAGAAGTTGTTTTTCCGACTACTGTGCATTAGGGAATACGCAATGTCTAGCACTGGCGCCTAAGGTCAGACCGATGAAGTAGGGCAATATTGCGACCTATTTAGTGGGATGGATGATGTTACTGGGACTGAACCAGTTAGTTAATTCTAATCATATCTTTTGTAATAGTTGGCGAATGGGAAATTTCACCACATAGAACATTTCAAAGTACATTGCACTTAATCAAGTGAATCAAAAACTTAAAATTCTTATACTTATTACCATCTAGTTATATCTCCCTGTGACACAATATTCCGGTGACTTCCAGCGCAATGTAGATGCAAACAAATACGCGCTTGATCATTAATAAAGACAGGATTAAGGACTAATATTTGAACGATTAAAAGTGAATGTAAGAAACTCACTACGTAAAGTAAAATTACGTTATCTATCAATAAAAATTCAACTTTAAATAAATGTCAAATATACATATGACTGAGTTATTCGGCCAGTTAAAATTCTGTAGTTAACTCAGCTGGTTTGGAGTAATAATAACTTTTGAGGGACACAGTCGCTACCATAGCTCAAAATAATGTCCGTGGGGTGAACTCTGCAATGTGACCCAAACATAGAAGTGTATTCAATGCCTAATCGTCCAACTGAGTGTTTGCGTTTCGCCGACAAATTTTAGGCTTACATTAAGTACATAACTTCATCAGAAGGGTCACGTGCCCTCATCCATTCGGACCGTGCATCAACTGGTCCCGTAATGCGGGAAAGGTCGCAAGTCCCTGACCTGTTAAAGAATGCTCCTCCACTGTTTCGTTTCGACTGTGCCACGTAAGTGCACCACGCTTGCGGTTATCGTTTCCGCGATTAGGGGCAAAGCAACGGCAATTTCCTGTGCAAGACGTCTGGGGCCAAAGTGGAGGAATCCTCGGCGATGACCCCGTGGTCAGCCCAGTCACCACCACGCACTGCTTGACCGTCGCCCACACTAAAGACGTGGAATAAGTATTCAGCGGTAAGGAGGCAATTTGCAAATAACTGAGAAACTGCAGCGAAAAATTCTCGCAGCCACGGTTTCAATACACAGCAGGTGTCTGAAGTGGCCAGGAACACATCCTCACATATTTGAGTGGAACGGCTGAATTAGGCAAGGCTTCACAAAAACCCGAAATTCAGATTACATCACCAACATTTAATACTTGAATGGATAATTATTAGTACGGATGCAAAAAATAAATCATAATAATTATAAAATCTTTAACGTTTGAATTCTTCTGATAATTTTGGAAAATGTAAGATCCAAAGTCAGGTGAAACTTTGCAAAAATTACTAAAATCCATGATAACAAAACAAATATTTTTTTAAACTTTCATACGGTATGCACACTGAGAACATTTATAACGTTGTTTGTTCTATTGTCATGGATTTTGATGGATATTTGTCCCTGGTTTCGTAATGAATAAATTCCAAGAGACGAGAAGAGCATCATTTATTTTCACAGCGTTCAGGAGGATGCGGGAGTGGAGCATGATTCGCGGTGCGGCGCCGTAACATTCGACGGTCGCCTTCGGAAGGTTTGTCGTTGACTGCGACTCGACTCCGTGGCCTCTAAATACGCCATCCTTGACAGCCGTTCGTGGGGGAGTGCAGCGGATTTTAATTACGTTGAATGATGCATGAGCTAGGCACGGTAAGGGAGGAGGAGGTACAGTTCTAATTCCTCATTCCAATCACGATGTGGAATTAAAGAGAGGAATGAGGACGGATACTCGTTTCTTGATTTGGAGCCCGGGTCTCGATCTGTCTCGTGCGGTCACTCCTGGTACTCGGGTATAATTGATAAAACATAGCTGCCAAAATAAGAGGCTTCCCAAATTATCGAGAATGTCTAATTAACCGGGTTTGACCCGAATACTCAGGTATTGCGTGGTCGCGATGTCCAGTTGACTATGCTTCAGTTTTCTCCTAGTATCTATTATCCAATGCTTCCATGCGACAATAATTGAGTTTAACAAGGTAATCCGATGATGAATATGACGCCAAACATCGGAACTCTAAGACCAATATGCTTCTTTTTAAGTCAATCGGTTATCTCGTAAGATAGGTCATCAGACTAATAACTGTTATTTTTATTGTTATAGCTGGTTGTTTACCTTTTGTAAAACTACTTCACTGCATAACTTCCTGTATTTAAATATCCGGACACACCATGGTTAGCTGTAACCATAGTGTACTATGCTCATATACAGGTGATTCATCTCGATACCTTAAAAAGATTTCGGAACAGAAATGGGTGCAAAAAAATAGATCAAAAACCCATACTTTATTCCACAAAGCGACGGCTATGTCAATATAATATATTAAATCTAAACTTGGTGATGTTCTGGACATTTGCCATTTATCTAGGGCGCCGTAGGTGACGTGAGAAAGGAGTTGGCCTCCCTTTTTCGAATGCATGATTTCACGCGCCTATAGTACCAGTTGATTTTGACATCCATCCATCAAAAAAACCTCCAGAGAGATTAACATGAATTTTGTGTAATTTTGAGCTGTTGAATTAGATTTACATGGACACCACATAAATACAGGTAACCATAGGTACAGGACACCACATAAATACACACCTGTATCTGTGAGAAGCACATGGCAATGCAATCTGCTACCCACATGAAGGAACTGGGTTTTCACCCTAAGGGAGGCGGCGATGTTATTCGTGAGTAAAAATTCAATACTGGGTACTGCCGCTCGTTTAACCCTATATCGTAAGATAGTAATATGGAAAATAATATGTAGGTATGAGCATAAATAATTGTTCGTTGTTCGTATTATTATTGTTAAAGCGAATCGGATATCTAGAAAAAGATTACGTTTTCAAAAACAAATATTAGTCCAGCAATTAATATTGTACCCTTGGATTCGTAATTTAAATCGTAAAGTCGTATTTTTTTCAGGTATCAGATACTTCTCACACAAAATTGCACGAACTACTGAACTAGGTTCCTCGGAGGAAACGTTCCCCTAACCATTCTGGCAAGAATTCGAGATACTGAAAGCTCCCTTTAGCATTGATAATTAGTCTATTTTAATATTAATTTATTATTCTTTCACAGTGATTGAAATAAAGATAATTACATTCTTGGAACTTTATTCAAATTATAATTACGCTCTTGGTCCCTACACTGTCGCAAAACAACATATCCACACATCACGATTACCGTTAGTTGTTTCGATTAATTCAACATGGTTTCAAGCCTTCCCAGACATTATTTACAACACCATTTTCTGATTGTCCATCAAAATAAATCGGGCACACAACTGTCCATCCTCTTTGCGCATTAGTAAGTCAGTTAATGACCATGGAAAGACGAAGGGAAATCATTTGCAAAATATAATCGGTTACGTGCTGATTTTATTAAATTATACACCTAGGATTTCAAATGAACATGCATAAATTAATCTTGATATAATTTCTAACCATAAATAAACCACATAAATATCCAATATACATACTAGATGGTTTATTTTAACGTTACTATTCATTTAAAATATTTATAACGGTATGTTCACCTCTGAATCAGTCCAAATTACACGCGACTATATTTCGCAAATCTGTCGCAGTATTTATCGCCGCTAAAGACATTTAGGTATTTATTTTTTTACTTATGCCGCCAAGTGTATACATAAAATTAAGTCTGCTGTACGTTTGTATGGGAAGTCTCTCTTCCACCCGAAGAAAGATAAGTGATTAAAGATTAGTTGAATTAGTTGAACGGTATTGAGACGATTAGTACATTGCCACAGTATTCCCAGCATAAAAGTTCACACCGCGTAGTTTATTCAGGGGTTACCGATTCCCAGAAAAAGGCGAAGGCAGCTACAAATACCCTGCTTAAAATTCTTCTCACTATTATTGTGTGCATTTAAAGAGCACCACAAGACATAAAAATAATGAGCAGCCATTAACCTATAGAGAAATTAGAGGAATTCTGAGCGGTTTTCTACAGGTTTAATTACCGACAAGAGAAAGATAAAAATAGTCATATATAACGCGTCCATTGTACCTTCAATGATATATTTGAGAATTCCAAACGCGTTTTACTCTTCGAATTTCCCCAAGTAGGAGTAGTTTTAGCTCGAGGAATGCAACTTTCAACTGGCAAACGCTGCTGTCCATTTGTGGTTTCTCTGGAGCAATGGGAACATTGCATGAGTTCATTCCCAGAGTGTTAGAACTGTCCTGAGTGGACTCAATTTAAAGAAACTCTCTTGGTGATAAATTTTGAAAATGGCTATGAGATAATAAAAACAGTAAACTAAAATCCTATTACCAATTGAATATACTTCATTTCTCAGTGCTCGTCTCGACCCGCAAAAAAGTAACTTGGTATTGCTTTTCTAAAATTTAAAACATTAAGGAAAATGATATAGCCATGAAGATGTGAGGGTAATAGTTCAACACACTTCCTATTTACCAAGTAATATTTTGCAGACTTCACATAATTATATGGAAATTAATGAACAAAATGGTCGGTACTTTTTGAATAGCAATGAATTCCACACAAAAACATTTCATGTACATGTCATCACAATGTATAAAATATAGCCAAGAGAGAAAAGTCACTCGGCCCCTTCTCAAAATCCTGGCATGTCAAGACCGGGTTCGACCGTCTCTTTTATAAAGCAAAACGAATTACAGCAACCTTTCCAAATATTTAAAAACATACTCGTATTATTCCTCTATATGTTAGACAAGGTATTTCTCCAGATAGTTTCCCTTGAGGTGTCTACAAACACACCGGTAATATGGTTCAACGTCTATCCAACATAAATGCTTTGATGGAGAGCATTGGAAATTTTGAGCCGAGCTCCTGCCCATGATACGCATAACATTCCTGCGTCAATTCACTCTCAAAGAGAATTGATCTGTGTATTGCATGTAATATACCTTCTAAAGATGATAATACTTTTTAAAATTCATTTTCGTGTGGTATCTAAAGATCTACGATCTCGTATATCCTTGCTTTTATCAATTGCATGAAGTCTAGGACTTATATTTTGGTAATACACAATTCTTTTAGTTTAGGGATTGATAACTTTTTTATTTGAGAATGAATTTGCTGATTATGGGATCATGTTAACTATACCATCAGTTTTGCACAAAAAATGAAATAGAAGATGATGCAGATACATCAAATTTGCAGCCGCTATACCACGAGCCTAAAATAACATTCTACGAATATTAAAAGATTTATATCACTTCCAGATACCATGAAATGATTTACTACAAAGGTGTCAACACTGGTTCCATGCGTTTGTTGCTTAATGTGTAGCCTAGTCTACCACATTCCTCTAATTTAGATTAGAGACATTTTGATTTGTGACTAATGGCAAAGTAACGTCGCTAAAACATTAAACAAATCCTATAAAATAGCTTACACATTCTACGATACAAAAACACATATATATGTACATTATCAGGTTGCTGAGGAATTTGCAATCCGTGACGACAATTTCGTAACAAATTGCTCTAATTGAATGTCTGCTCTTTCAAAAAAGTAGAGTCACCGCTGAGTGCTATGAACAGTAAACGATTCTGTCCTTAAATTTATGCTACGTTCGACCAAATCGGAAATAAAGGCTAGCTTTGTCCCAAGCATAATCGCCATCTTCCGCAAATATCGATGATTAAAATCCAACTCATTGCATGCATGCTGTATCATCTCCTAATCATTTAGTGAGGGCAAGTGGAAAATTTCTACGGCAGAGACTCAACTAAGGCATGCTGAAATTACCCGTACACGCACGTCTAAGTGTAAGGTCAGAAAGACATAGGGTCACGAGTTGATTCTGAGGGTTATTCCCCCTCCTAAAATATATGAGCACACATTACAGGTACCCTATAAACCTACTTCTGCATATTTAATAAGTTAATGATGATATATATTTCATCTGTTCATAACTTTTCATTATAATAATTTCATCTGTTCATAACTTTTCAGCATAAACATAATTGGTGGCGACTTTAATCTCCCTGGTATAGATTGGGACAACAATATCGTTAAATCTGGGACCCGCGATCGCGAATCTTGCAATTCCATGATAAAATTGGTTCAAAGAAACTCCCTCCATCAAGCAGTACGCATGCCCACCCGTGGAAAGAACATATTGGATCTATTTCTTACAAACACGCCTGAACGTATTATTAGTGTATCAACTGATGAGGGCTTGAGTGACCATAAAGCAATTAATGTCCACTTGGACATAGAAATAAAAATGATTGTTAAACCAAAAAGAAAAATTTATAATTACCATAAAGCAGACTTTGAATCTTTGGCCAATCAATTAAACTCTTCACTACCCGAGTTCAAAACCCGCTTAAGTCATGTCAACGTGGAAGAAACTTGGACAGAATTTGTCAATATCATGCAAAAAGGAATCGTAGATTTCATACCTATAAAATACGTTAAAGCAAATCGCGACCCCAGGTGGTACAATAAAGACGTTAGAAAAGCCCTTCGAAAGCAGAGAATGCTACACTCTAGGGTAAAGAGGGCAGGCGTGAACACATCATCTCCTGAGAATAAACAATTATGGGACACATATAGATCCTCTAAAATTGAAACCAAAACACAATTACGTAGCGCCTTACTGGACTTTAAACGCAAAGTACTTTGCGAGCACTTGGACACTGACCCCAAAGCTTTCTGGTCATATGTTAGGGAAGTAAATGGGAGTAAACAAACCGTGGCTTGCTTAAGGGATTGTAGCAATATAATTCATACAGACAGTGAGGGTAAAGCTAACATCCTAAATTCATTCTTCCAAAGCGTTTTCTCGAATGATGTTGCCACCGCACATCTCCAAGAAACAATACATACTCCACCCATGGAAAAAATAACAGTGGACCAACAAGGAATTCTAAAATTGCTTAACGAGATTAAACCCAACAAATCCCCGGGTCCCGAAAATATACCAGCTAGGGTGATAAAACATTTAGCTCCAAACATTGCCCCGTACCTTGAGTTTATATTTAAAAAATCCCTCAAGGAGTGCAAAGTACCTAAGATTTGGAAAACCGCGCAAATAACGCCTATTTTTAAAGGTGGTGACAGGGAGGATCCCAGTAATTACAGACCTATATCTCTCACTTCTATCTGTTGCAAAATCTTAGAGCACATAATTGTCAGTTCAATAATGAGACACCTTGACAATATTAACTTTTTAAGTGACAATCAACACGGATTCAGGAAAACCCGGTCCTGCGAAACCCAATTAGGATTATTTACACATGATTTACTTTTATCGGGTGAGAGAGGTAGGCAAGTGGATGCCATCTTCTTAGATTTTCAAAAGGCATTTGATAAGGTCCCACATGGTAAACTCATTCATAAATTAAAGGTCGCGGGTATAAACAAGGGCGCCATAAGTTGGGTTAAAGATTTTCTTTCAGAGCGGGAACAGAGGGTAGTCCTTGATGGCGCTAGTTCCGACAGCGTTCGAGTCACGTCGGGGGTACCTCAGGGAAGTGTGATCGGGCCGTTGCTTTTCTTGATTTTTGTTAACGATTTGAACCGCGAAGTGAAAAGTAAAATTAGGATGTTCGCGGATGACACGGTGATCTATCGGGAGATATCTGGGGATGAGGATCGTTTTATTCTAGAGCAGGATTTAGATTGCATTACTAAATGGTGTTCTAACTGGGGATTGACTCTAAATTATAATAAATGTTCAGTGGTAAATTTCTTTAAAAGATCAACGGGATTTGCTTACAAATTAGCTGGAGGTGACCTGGCAGTAGTTGATACGGTAAAATACCTAGGTGTCACATTCACAAAAGACTTAACTTGGGGGACTCACATACGTAAAGTCTGCGGTCAAGCATATAAAAGATTGGGATTCATTAGACGCATTGTCGGCAAAAGTGACTCGAAGGTCAAGGAACGTTGTTACCACGCTCTTGTAAGGCCTCATTTAGAATACGCATGCAGCGTGTGGGATCCGAGTGAAAAAGGCCTCATTCGGGAAATTGAGAAGGTTCAACGCCGGGCAGCCCGTTTTGTAAAAAATTCCTACGATAAAACGCAAAGCGTCACCGAAATGCTCATGGATTTGGGGTGGGAATCATTGGCTGAGAGACGATTCAATGCAAGATTGAAATTATTAAATAAATTTAGATCCGCATGTTTCAGCACCGAGGTCTCGCAAATTATTCGTACTCCTACATACATTGGTCGCTTGGATCATGCATATAAAATTCGGGAAATAGATGCCAGAACTAGCCGACTCAAGGACTCCTTCTTCCCACGGACAATACGGGATAGCTACTGCAGGGTTATAGATAGCAAAAATTCCACTTGCCACCCTCAGCGTCTAAAAAATAATTAGTTGTATTTAAATGCATGCTCTTCCACTAACCTTATGTGTTTTGTTATATTAACACATTCTTCCCGAATGACCTCATTCATGTTCTGTTCATCTGTTTTTAAGTTTCCCTTTCAATCCCTCGTCCCTCTCCGCGGGGGGAAATTCCTGCTACCTGCAACGTTGGGTCGCATTCCCTGCCTTTTAAAGACTCTTTGGGGGCACAGTGTTTCGTGGTGCATTTTCATGTGGTGTTTCAATTTCTTGCTTGTTGTGTCCTGGCTTCCGTGTTGTAGGATAGCTTTCGTGCCGCATCATGGGGTGCAGTTTTTTAGTTGTTTTGCGGTGTATGTGTTTGCATGAGTATTGGATGAAGGGATTTTTGCATGAGTGTGTGCGCTGCTGTGGGTGTAATTTTCCGTGTTGTTTTTTTGCATGTGGTATTTTTCTTTTTTACGGTTGGTGACCTAACACCCCCCGCCACACGCCCTTGCGGCGGCTTGCGGGGTATTATGTAGATGTAGATGTAGATGATAAGGCGCTCTGCCGAGTGGCAGGTCCAGTACACCACCGTTCTCTTCTCCATCCGCCCTTTTCCAGGCCTGTTCCTCGGTTGCCATAGAACCTCCCCCCTTTACGCCATCTAACATTTTCAACCATCTCCTTCCTCTTCTCTCTTCCCCCCTCTACTACTTCCTTTGGGACCGTTGTTGAAATCCCTCTCCCTCTTAACACATTGCCGATCCAGTTTTCTTTTCTCTTCTGGATAATTTTCAGTAGAGCTCTATGCTCCATAACCCAGTTAAGGAGGTTGCAATGAGATATCAAGTGCGTATTTCATTTCGATAAAATTTTCTCTGTATGTGTTCCTAAGTGCACTCTATCGGATGACCACGGTAAAACAGGGTATTTTTGCGATGCATAATGGAAAGTCTACATGGTATATAAAAGCAAACTCTAGGGCGTGTGGCAGGGGGTGATTCACCACCAGACATGGAACATCAAAAATTTTTTTTCTTTATCTTTATTTGCCATAAAGTATGTAAAATAATTTAAATAATGGAGATAACTTTCAACGAAGGTAAACACTATGGTATTAAAGTTTTGAAATACTCGGTACGCTTACCAGACGAGCTGCTAGCAACAAGGAATATAAATCAAGGTTAGATGAAAATATGAGAAATTACTATGCTTCTCAGAGAGGAAAAAAGTGATAATACTTTTGTTTCCCTAGATCGGTCGTTACACAGTCTTTGTACTTTTCCAATCAATTGATATCGAAAATCGACGATTTTACACATGCTCCTATGGTAGTTTGCTCTTAAATTATGGTGCTTAGAACTAGATCAAGGTACGCTCCAAAAGAAATGGGATTCCTTGGCGTATTACGGAAAACCCATTAAAAAGGATCGGACTGGGAAATTTTTTACGTGTGCGAAATTTGGTACTGTAATTATTTAACAATATTGGAAATAAGGATAACAACATGAGAGTTTGACTAATATAATACGATTGAACTTCTTTAGATTGAATTTAAATGTACGTTAGTAAACGGAAGCATTATGGTTAAGAAACCAAAATTGATAAATATTTATGCCTGGTAAAATTTCCAGTGCGAATTGAGGTCTTGAAGATACAGTGCGTGACAGCTATTTTGTAAATTCGTTCTGGCTAATTTGGTGCGAAAAAGATAGAGATTAAAATGCATGCCCCAAAATATTTTAGCATAAAATAAAACCGCTTGCTGTAGTGGCAGAAGACGGCATAGAAAGACGAATAGAGCATTATTTACTCATCACTAAAATCTCTAAAAGAATGAACTGATGATTTGCTTACTACGGAAAAGAAATAACGCGCAATACCCCCTTGATGTGATGATACGGGTAAAATTAATCCGAGAAGAAATATTGGTCAAAATGCAAAGTTTCCTGAGAACAGGTTCTGCCGCGTGTTCACGGTGCATAGCCGATAAAAGTTTGAGGAAAATTGACCTACCTCTAGGAGAAAAACACACTTCCCTACCGCAAATCAAGCAGGGAGGTTAAGCGTAAACCACGCGCCTGCTCTCATCAAACGTAGCGATAAATTTCCGAACCTGTCAACGTGCATCAGCACTTGTGGTTATGGTGTTATATCTTAAAGCTGAATAATAACTGCGATTATCGACTCACGAATTTATTCACAAACCTTGAAGCGATTAATGCCTTGGTGGCATATGTTTCATGATAATAAATATTCAACCAAACAAAACAAACAGGCTAAGGTATATATATATATATATATATATATATATATATATATATATATATATATATATATATAAAGCACAGTAATCAACCCGAAGGTCGGTTTAGTAGGTGACGGTAGAGTTCACCCAGTATTAAGCCGGTATCAGGGTAGGGGGGCCAGTCCCTTTCCCTATGATATCTATATATATTATTAGGTAATCTACCAGTTTAGGTAGGTTTTTGATGGACACAGCTCCTAAATAAAATTTGTGACTCCTAGCAAAACACAACATCCTACTCTACATCATACACAACATCTACTTCTTCCTCCCTTCATCCCGTCCAACATCCCTATCCTGTTCCTACCCTTTCCTAGTTTGCCCAACATTCTCCCCTTTATCACAGTCTTCAAGATCCCACTGCCGGTCAATATCCCCTTCATCCTCTATATATATATATATATATATATATATATATATATATATATATATATATATATATACACTCATTTATATAGTATTTGTTCACCGTTTGGCGGGATTTCGTGTTTGAATGTGTGTGTGTATACTATATATACATATATATATATATATATATATATATATATATATATATATATATATATATATATATTTTTTTTTTTTTTTTTAAGGTAATCTACCGGTTAAGGTAGGTTTTTGGATGGACACAACTACCAAACAAATATTTTATTACTCCTAACAAAACACAAAATCCATCATCCTACTCTATATCAGGTCCCTCTTCATCTCTGAGTACTTTCTTCCTCCCTTCATCCCGTCCAACATCCCTCTCCTGTTCCTTCCCTTTCCTCTTTTTCCCAATATTCTACCCTCTATCACAGTCTTCAACATCCCACTGCCGGTCAGTACCCCCTTCATCCACTTTTCCTGCCTTTACAGGATCTCTCCCAACAAACTCCTCTCTTCGCCCACCATACCAAGTACTTCCTCATTTGTTTTCTTCTCTGTCCATTTCACCTTCTCCATTCTTCTCCACACCCACATTTCAAAAGCCTCCAATCTACGTCTAACCTCCTGCTTCAATGACCACGTTTCCGCACCGTACATAGCTACGCTCCATATCAAAGTTTTTACGAGTCTTTTCTTAACATCCTTACTCAACGTCCCCGTCATCAACTCCCTCCTCCTTGTGAAAGCCTCTTTCCCTAGCGCAATTCTTCTCCTTACGTCCCTACTACTTTGACCGTGTTGGTCCAAAACACTACCGAGATACGTAAACTGCTCTACCTGCTCTAGTTTTTGCCCTCCTATTTTAATGTTAAGCTTGGCCTTTTTCTTTCTAGAAAATCGCATAACCTTTGTTTTCTTAATATTGATTCTCATCCCATAGCTGTCGCACTGAATTTCCAATTCACTCAGCAATGCTTGCAGCCCCTTGGCTGACTGACAAACTAAAGCTTGGTCATCAGCAAACCTAACTGATTTTACGAATTCCCCGCCCACTTTCATTCCTACCTCGAGTTCTTCCCATGCCTCTTTAATCATTTCTTCTGCATACAGGTTGAACAGCAACGGTGATAATGGGCAACCCTGCCTTACACCCCTTCCTAACACTGCCCATCCTGACTCCCCGTTTCCCACCCGCACCTGAGCAGTCTGAGACATGTACAGGTTGCGGATTAGCCTCCTTTCCCTCCAATCTATTCCTATTTTCTGCAATATACTCATTAGTTTTTCCCAATTCACCCTATCAAACGCTTTTTCGAAATCTACGAAAGAGGCAAATACCTCCTGGTTGTGTTCTATATTCCTCTCGATTAATAATCTCATTACTGCAATGGCATCACGCGTACCTCTCCCCTTCCTAAATCCAAACTGATCATCCCCTAAGTAATCATTTGCCCTACTCTCTATCCTTTTGTTTATGATCCTGAGAACAACTTTAGCTGCGTGGGATATCAAACTTATCGTCCTGTAGTCCTCACATGACGTGGCCTTTACCTTTTTCGGAATAGGAACTAAAACTCATCTCACAAAGTCTTCCGGCCAGATTCCCTCCTCATAAATACTACGGATCAGCCCATATAGCCTCTTCCTCCCACATTTTCCTAAGCATTTTAAAAGTTCCACGGGAATGTTATCTACCCCCACGGCCTTATTTAGTTTCATCTCCCTTAATGCCCTTTCTATCTCATTGTCTAGTATGCCTGGACCTAAGCTGTCTTCCTCTACGTCATTTTATTTTTCAATGTCTAACTGTGTTGGTCTGAGTTCTTTACTATACAGTTCTTCTATATACTCCTTCCATCTCTCTTGGATCTTTCCTGCGTCAACAATTACCTTACCCGCCTTATCTCTAACTGTTAGCATAGCTCTTCCTTTCTTACTTCCTGATAACGATTTAACTTTGCTGTACAGCGCACCGATTTCACCCTTCCTCTGCAGACTTTCCATATCCTCGCACTGCGTCTTCCACCATGCTTCTTTTGCTTTATTTGTTGCCCACCTCAATTTATTGTTCAATTCTTTGTACTTCATTTTGCCTAATTCTGTATTCATTTTCTTCCATTTTCTCCGCTCATCCATCTTTGTAATCATCTCATCCGTGATCCATGGTTTCCTAGTCCTTTTAGCGTTAACGGTTCCAATAGTGTCTTTTGCGGCTTTAGACAACCCCTTCTTGATCATTTCCCATTTTTCTTCGATAGTACTAAACCCTTTACCATCCTCCATGATTTTCTCTACCGCCTGTTTGTATTCCTTCCTTTTCAACCTATTTAACGCTTCTACATTCCATTTTCTAACTCGCCGCCCCTGCCTTATCTTTTTGAAACGTACGCTACATTTCATAACAACTAAATTGTGGTCTGAGTCCGCATCCGCTCCCGGGAAGCTGTGGGAATTTATCACACTATTCCTAAACCTGTGTCTAACCAGGATATAATCTAGCTGATATCTTCCTGAGTCACCTGGCATTTTCCATGTATACCTGCGTCTTTTGTGGTGTCTAAACCAAGTGTTGGTGATGACTAACCCCTGTCTTCTGCAGAACTCAACTGCTTTCTCCCCGCGGTCATTCCTCGTGCCTAAACCGTAGTCCCCCACCTCATCACCATCTCTTCCTTCGCCTACCGTCGCATTCCAATCCCCCATCACTATCAAATGTTTCCCTGCAGGAACACACGCGATCATGTCCTCTAACTGATCGTATATCCTATCGACCTCTTCTTCCTTATGGTTGCTCGGTGGCATGTATACCTGAATAATAACTAAGTTCGTCGGTTCTGCTTTTATCTCCACTAGTAGTATTCTATCCGTTACCTGCTCTATGTTGACTACGCTTCTCCCTACCTCTTCATTTAATACAATGGCAACCCCTCGTTGGCTCTCGTCCCCGCCGCTGTATATTATTCTATACTTATCACTCCAGTAATCCCCGCTATCTTTCCATCTCACCTCGCATAGACCTAAAATATCTATATTTCCCCTTTCCATCTCTCGCTTAACATTCTCCAATTTCCCTGTCCTCATCATTGTCCTAACATTCCACGTTCCTATTCTAACTAATTTCGTCTTCTTCTCCTGCGTCTTCTGTCCTGCCGCTGCTGGTTTTCCCTTGCAAGGGTTTCGTGGGATGACGACCGCGGAAGCCTTGCCTCCCCCGCTGCCGGGCACGACACACGGCCGATTGGGCCGAGCCCCGTGGTTGCCAGGACTCAAAATATCTCTATTGTCCATCATATTTTTCTAGGGAATGATAATTGAGGTGGTTTCCCGTTGCCTTCCTCAATAGTGTTTTTAACGTGACACCATCACTTACTGGCCGCCCCACTGGGGTCAGACGCCACCTTCGACCTATCTGGCATGGGTGACCCTACCAGGAGCAATAATTATTACTCCCGCCAGCACAGCTCTAGGGGTCATCGGAACGCACAAGCCCTTCCACCACGTCAAGGTTGTAGTCCGGGGAGGGATATATATATATATATATATATATATATATATATATATATATATATATATATATATATATATATGTATATATATATATATATATATGTATATATATATATATATATAATCTTCGGATAAAGATATATTTTGGACAAGCTGGCACATTTGCAACCGAACGAGATTACAGTATTTTCCCAAGTATGACACATTTAATTACCCTCATTATGTTTTGCCAAGTCGATTTGTAGATAAACTCACGTCCAGTTTAAAAAGGAACTTCAGGTTATGCAAAACCTTCAAATTCTCTCAGGAGCCCATAAATGTTTGTTCTACTTTTAGCTCTTGTTTTCAAAATTTCAAATCTTAAAATTTTCAGAATCCGAGGATTCATTGTTTAATATCCAGCCATCCTAGCATTAAAACCGGGAATGTTGAAAGTGCGTTTAAAATGTAATTGCTAAATACCTCTTTAACTAATTCCGCATGCTTGCCAAAATAAAGGACATCTCTTCTTTTCTTTGGTCCCTTTATTTTATGCTGAACACTGAACTCCAAACTGTGGCTCTGTAACTGTGGCTCCAAATCTTAAGGAGTAGGAGAGTATACGTATAACAAAAGCACGGAGATGTTTCAGTAGGGTTGTGGAGTCTTCTCTCTTTGACTCTTTTGTTGGAAAAAAATTAGATCATTCAACCAAATAGTTCCTGAAAGCCCGATCGTTAGACCAATAGATAAGAATTAAAAAATAGCAAGCAATGTTAAAATAATTATAAAATAAAACATATTCTGGCGTCACTTGGTGGAAAATCTTCATACTGAATTTGAAATTAAACCACTTGGCAAACCTGATGATTTTATACCATAACGAAACGTAGGTAAAAAAAAAGTTTTCTTTGTGGAAAAGCCAAGTGGTTTAATTTCAAGTTCAATTATTTGCAAAGTTTATTGCATTTTGAGGTTTTGTCTGGCCATGCTGGGCTACGAAATTAAGGGGTGTGTCTATATATATATATATATATATATATATATATATATATATATATATATATATATATATATATATATATATATATATATATATATATATATATATATATATATATATATATATATATACAGGGTTCGTCCGGAAAATAAGTGTACTGAGCTCAGGAAAAAAAATTTATTACACTTTTACATATCTTAAGCTAATATTCCTCAAAATAGGACCCTTGTGAGTCGATACACTTGTTCCAGCGGCGTTCCCATTCCTGGAACGCTCCCGCGAAGGCATCATCGGGAACCTCTCGAAGACACGTCGTCACGGCCTCTTTGACGGCGTCCAAAGTCCCGTATCGCGTTCCTTTCAAACTCCTCTTTATCTTCGGGAACAGAAAGAAGTCCGGTGGTCCAAGTCCGGGCTGTAGGGCGGGTGCGGCAGCGTTGCCACGCCGTGCTTGGCCAAGAAGTCCGACACGACAAGCGCGGTGTGAGATGGCGCATTGTCGTGATGCAGCCGCCAGATGTTTTTGATCGCTGGCCGGACGCGGGCGACTCGTTTTCGAAGCCTGTCGAGCACTTGGACGTAAAATGCAGCATTTACAGTTTGTCGTTCAGGAACAAATTCGTAGTGGACGACTCCCCTTTTGTCAAAAAAGACAATGAGCATCGCCTTGATCCGAGATTTGCTCATGCGAGCTTTCCTTTGGCGGGGTGATGATGGGGTGTGCCACTCCGCACTTTGTCTCTTCGACTCCGGGTCGTACTCAAAGATCCACGTCTCGTCACCCGAAACAACGTTCTCTAAAAAATGTGGATCATTTTTGCAGTGATCCGCAAGCTGTGTCGCGATTTCCAAACGATTGAGTCTTTGATCATCATTGAGCACTTTCGGCACCAACTTTGCACAAATTTTTCGCATCTGTAATTGCTCCCTAATAATCTCGTGCACTATTGTTTTTGGCACATTACACTGCTCTGCTATCATCCGAACACTAAGACGACGATCAGAGTTCAGTACATCGCGAACTTTTCGCACATTTTCGTCGGTGAGTGTCGTTGATGGGCGTCCAGGCCGTGGTTCGTCGTCGACCTCTTCTCTGCCCTCCACGAACATCTTGTGCCACCGAAAGATCATGTTTCTGGACATGGCTGACTCCCCGTAAGCCTGGTTAATCATACCGACAGTTTCGGTAGACGATTTCCCAAGCTTTACCGCGAATTAGATGGAATAACGCTGCTCCAAAAACTTGGGCATCGCGTTCCGTGACGTGGGTCGAGCGTGGAGGTTCGCGTTAACAGAGCTCCTCACTACACCACAGCTCAGAGCCGACTGCCTTTTTCAGCGTCGCTTGCCAACATACCCTCCTCCAATCGCAGCCCGTCAGAGCGGTGCTGGGCGCGCCTGGAGAGGCGGGAAAAAATCAGTACACTTATTTTCCGGACGAACCCTGTATATATATATATATATATATATATATATATATATATATATATATATATATATTGGGTGTCTGTTCAAAACCTACCCTTAGCGGCTGACTACTACTTATAATAATAATATTATTATATTAGAGAATTCTAAAACAGTTCAATCAACGCGGTCCGTAGTCGGACAAATCGAAAGTTGAAGAATAAGAGAATCTCCAACCAAATTTCCAGAAAATGAGCTCAGGAGTCATATTTTTCTAAGTGAACAAACTACGATACGTTCAACAAACTTCAGGAAAGAACCTTCATTTCTCATTGCTTCTGAATATTGTGGATTTAACTGATAATAAATTTTGCATTTTTGTCCTTTTTTACATCGCCATTAATAAATATTTAATGTGTATAGCCAAAGCTCACATTTTATTTTCATGTTATACCGTTTGTTGTGCAAGATACTGGTGGTCTCTGACATCTACCAAAGTAATTTATGCTAAAGGAGTTAGCTAATGCGCGTCTATTTTCCTACATTGGATTTTAGGAAGTAGGAAAATAGGAAATTATTCCTATATACACGATGTTATCCTTATTACTTTTATAAATGAATATAAATAAAAATCACGATCATTAGTGGCACCATGATCATAAAAATGAACATATTTGCAATTAAATATATATTTTATTCACCCAGCAATAATGGTGGTATTTATGACTCCCATTTCCTCGTCTATCCTAAATTTAATTGTCTTGCGAACTGGTGGGTTGATTTGTTGGAAGGTATCGCGTTGAGAGCGAAGAAATTATCAACAGTACCTTGAGCCCGTCAGGCTGATAGACTTATAAGAGAGACTGGAAGTGCAGAATACATCTGCGGCCCTGTAGACGTATAGAAGTATTGAAGTACTATATTAGGATCATCGCAATTATATCTAGAAATGGAGGAAATGGCCAGCATATGACTTCATGAGATATTCACGCCTTGGTTAAGGCGTTATGGCATCGACCATCTTCCCCCGTCACGGCCTCCTTAACCAAGCCCGATGGATAATCGAGAAGGCACGCGGTTCTTTCAATGCGTGCACGGAGCGCAATTCATGAGTTGATTGTTTACCTGCAAGGGATCAATCAGTCTCTCCGCCATGAAGCAAATGACCGTCTAGATGAATGCCCAGCGCTGTGAGCACGGAATCGATTATCGCCACAACTGAGCAACGACCATGGAATGGGGAAAGATAAAAATGATATTTCGAAAGGGGTTATATATGTGCGCTATTACACAAATGTCTATCAAATGGCTATTACACTAGTCCCAATTAAATATTTTTAACTCATTATATTATTTACCATTTAATCCTCTGCGGAGAAAATAACGATAAATATCTGTTAAATAGACAATAACCTCAGCTGCATGGTACCCTGCAAGCCATCACTATGATGGCATTAGGCGACTCGAGGTACACTTGTTCTATCAAATTTACCTTATGTAAAGAGGTTTAGAACTAAGCTATAGCAAGCACCCTACCCATTTGTCGTGGTTTTCAAAAAATATTGATGATATATAGCCAAGCTAATAAGCAAAAATGGCCACAAACTATACCACCCGATAAACTATTTCCTAAACGACTAATTCGTATGCATGGAAATAACAGAATTGTAAATTTGCCCTTTCTATGATTACATCTCAGATCCTGCATTCACCATTCTATCCATCGCAGTATGTTGGTACTTTTAATATCTTTCTCACAACTCTAACATAATAAATGCTCTCAAACGAGCTAATGAGATTGAGCCCATATTTTATAATTGTCTTTAAACTACATATCAAGCTCTTAGTTATGTTTTATGCCATGGATGAGGGCATGCTAGGGGTCCCACAAGACCATTTAGAGCATAAAAAACGTCAAAATGTCCTGATATATATATACATATATATACATATATATATATATATATATATATATATATATATATATATATATCTTCGAAATGGAACGCTCTTCGGTGACGCACAAATATATAAAAACACAGATGTAGATTTTTAGAATATAGAGACACAAAGAAAGGACACTCACAATTTGTTATTGGACGTTTCAACAGCTCGGCTGTCGTCTTCAGAATCATATATATATATATATATATATATATATATATATATATATATATATATATATATATATATATATATATATATATATGTATATATATATATATTCAGCGAAAGTCACATGTAAGTGAATAATAAATCAAACGAAGGAGCGAGATGGCATTAGAAAACACGAATACAGAAATGAGGACACACACGTATTCCAAAATTTTTGGTAGCACAACCACCTTCTTCTGCGGAAAGAAGGAACTCAGTTATACATTTAATACATTATGATGTATATTAAAAATATACAATAATGATATATATGTAACCATTTAGACTGGAGAACCGCAAACTATCGATGAGGCATGCATCTGAAAACTGTGCAGAGAAAAAGAGATTAAGAGAATGAAAAATAAAGTAAATTACCTTAATAATTGCCGTGAAAATAATCCACTCACAGGGAACCCAGTGAATTATCTTAATAATTGTTGTAGACAACACTTCCGAAAATTTTACAAAGTGCTACCAAGGTTAATTCAGTACTGAGACCTTTCAAAGCTTTAGTTAAACAAATATTTAACAAAGCAATCAAACCTATCCAAACTCTCAAAGTATCTAAAAATGTCAATAATTCACGACTTAGATTGGCATAGATAGCAGAATTTTGAAAAGTTTTACAATCATACCGGGAACTAGGTCTGGAAAAAAGTTGAAATAAAATCATCTATTAATAATACCTCCCCCGTCTCCTCCAATGATTAAATCTACATTAGGTGCATAGGAAAAATTACTCGTAAGAAAACCTGACAAGATTTTATGAATAGATTAACTGAGCGTATGAATCTTCGTTTTTCGTGGAGAGACATTCGTCATCTAAGTGTGAACAACAGCGTCAAGTTTACCGTTTTTAATTTGAGTCGTGTTGCTCAGTGAGATAACGGTGCTAAAAACGTGAATACTTCATTTTAGCAAGTTTTCTTAGATTTACTGTCATGATTTTATGTCACAAGTGGTAGGAAACTTCCTCTTAATAGGCATTCAGAAGTGGATAGGTTTAATGATTAACTGAAATAATGAAGTGCACTTCAAAATAATTTCCAAACAAACCGGTAACATAATCCTATCTTAAAGATGCATTCAGTGAGGGAACCATAGTTTATTCGAGATTATTTCGAAATGAAGAAATAAACCAAGTCTCAAAATGCACCATGAAATTTTCCATTTATACTCCTACAATTGGAAAAGATAAAAATCATAGCACACGTATAGGTGTTTTCGAACTAAAATTGCATAAGACGCTTGGTATACCTTAATAAGAGACTCTGGAAAACAAATATATCCACTAATCGCAAATTAAAATACAGTTCCGGTGGAATTCAGCCAATAGGTGAACAATATAGCTTCAAAGTGATTAGAAAAACACATTAATTTAAATGATAAATGAACCAGAAGTTTTATAGATTATAATTAAATAAATATATCCATAATAGAAGGAGTGCGAAATTGCACAAAGATAAGGGAATCAAATTCATGTAAATATAGGCGTCTGTCTGTATTTGGTGATCAGAGTTATCCAGGACATAAGAAGAGGACCTTGGTGTGGTGGGCTTGGTGGCACAGTGTTAAAAAAGAAATCAAAATGTCAACATGATTCTATAAATATTTTTCCATTTTTTGCGGAAATAGTGATTTATGGAAAATTTTGTCATGAAAAATCTAAGTTTTCTATGGTGCGGAAACGTAGTCGTTGAAGCAAGATGATAGGCATAGATTGCACGATGGGAGAAATGGAGAAAATAATTCGGACAAAGAGGAAGACAAAGGTTTTCAACAGGATAAACGAAGAGAGAACGTTAACGCAGATACGAAAAAGGCAGAGAGAGTGAATGGAGAATGTATTGAAAGGTAGTGGTATGTTGAAGGTCGTGATAGAAGGAGAGCGATGGAAGAGGAAGGAGATGGAGCGGGGTAGAGGAAGGAAGATTGAGGACTTGACTTTTGGAGGATGATGGCAGGTAGAAGCTACGAAGAAATAAATAGGAAATTCCTAAGATACTTAGAAATAAGTAGTCGTTAGGGGCCGTACAAAGCGTACCTTTGAAACAGGTAGAATTCCTTGATGATGATGAATTGGGGTCCTGCAAGTGCTTTACCGAATTGGAAGGTATCCATCCACAAAATAATTCATGAATGGCTGTGTTTTTGTACATCATTACAGGAAGCAATATATCGGGTCTGAGATTACAGAATAAGATCACCGATACTTTCGATTAGAGTATAGGAAACCAATTAACCACTCTCTCCGTATTTACAGATCATCTAATATTTATGGATAAGCTAATGATGCATGCTACAAAATAGTACACTTCATGAAGGAAGCGTATTATCGCGCTGGACAGTTTTTATCCAGCACAGCAGGGCATGTTCAGGGCAATCGAGAGACAGTGGGTGCCCGAAGAGATATTCGTCGTAGCCTAATTGTAGACGAATCGTCGAAAACTTGATAAATAATTATTAGCTACAATGATGCCTCGGTGACACAAAATGGGCTTCGTGTAGAAGAGAACAAGTGAGTGGAACTAGAAAGGGAAACAGAAAGTAGGTTCCGAGACAGTTTGCAAATGCAAAAAAATAATCTCGCGTATACCTACGCATGCATGTATGGCATATACCTACCGCCCGACCGCTCGTCTTTCTCCCGTCCCTTTCAAAATCCGAAAGTATTTTAAAATAAACTCACACCGATGCAATTTACGTAATATGTGGTCAATTATTTCCCTTCTAATTTTTTTCCATTTCATAACTATAATTACTGCGACATCATTAATTTATTTAAAATCCACCCATGTCGGATTTTCGATGATTTCGACGCGCGAGAGATTTCGCTCGCTGCCATTTCTCGCTCACCAGTGAGCCCTGAACGAGAACCATTCGATCAACTATGCAAATATCAACACTTGTGGGTTCTCCACTTCCCGTCATTCCATTCTCTAGGCCCTGAAATATATCTTTAATGGAATAACATTGAACCGAATAACCTCGAGGGCCCATATTTATGACATAGAATGGGGGAGTACGTAAATTGCGAATACAATTTAGTAGAATTTTGACTGACTTGAAGAGAACACAACGTGACACATGGATGAGAAGATACGAAAACTCAAAATTCCAGCGATTCTCATCCATCATCATGTGAAAGAGAGTTCTTACTGTGAACCGCCGGGGATTGGAATAGGGGAGAAGGCAATCGTTAGCGGGTTTTGAAGGAACGAGTGGGTGGGTTGACTGTGGGTGTTTGTGTGTGGTTCTTAAGGAAAAGGTTGAGGGGTCAAAGAAGAGGTCTAGGATGATGACGAGGATGTGAAAGGAATGATGAAAGAAAAAGGAGATTTATGGAGAGTGAAGGAGATGCGAGGTTTGTGCGATATGTCTAGATATCGATATTAATAGTTGGCCAAATCAACGCTAATGTGTTTCCATATTGATATTTAAATACTTATATATTCCAAGGTCATGTCCAAGGAAATCCTGTATGTTCGAAATATATCTATATATGGTTATACTACCTTGATCAAAAAGTTCCCGGAATAACCACCGTGTGGCGCTCCCATCGTTCCGATTTGAGTTCTGTTTTTTTTGTTAAATTGGTACATCTGTTGTTGATATTCCCTTTAAATCTTAGTGTCATAACTTGACATTTGCAAAAGTTACGTAGCCAAGAGTACATCTATCTCTGTGTGTGTTGGCGATTTTTTACAATTGCAGAAATGGATTTAAATTTGCAACAACGAACTTGTATTAAATTTTGCGTAAAAAACGGATTTAGTGGCGCACGGACGTTGGAAATGTTGGAAAAGTGTTTCGGCAACGATTCTCTAAAAAAAACGGTCGTTTACCAGTGGCACGAGCGGTTCAGAAGTGGTCGTGAGCCAATCGAAGATGATGAACGCAGTGGCAGACCATCGACATCGAAAGTCGGTGAAAAAATTGATAAAGTAAAAGAAATGTTGGTCAATAACCGCAAATTAACCATCAGAGAAATAGCGGAGGACTTGAACATTGCCTATGGATCCGCCCAAGACATTGTGGTTAATGATTTGGGTTTCCGTCGTGTAGCATGCCAAAAGACCTCAATTTCATGCAAAAAAGAGACCGTGTTGACGTCGCAAAAGACATGATTTGCGAGGCTGAATCCGATCCCTCATTCATCAAAAGGATCATTACTGGAGACGAGACGTGGGTTTATGAGTACGACACGCAATCCAGACATCAGGCAAGTGAATGGCGTTCACCAAATGAGCCGAGACCAAAAAAACCACGTCGTTTTCAGTCAAAAAAGAAGGCAATGCTGACGGTTTTCATGGATTACAACGGTGTAGTGCATCATGAATTTTTGCCAGAAGGCCAGACAGTAAACAAAGAGTATTATTTGGGCGTTATGAGACGTTTGCGTGAAGCAATTCGCCGAAAGAGACCAGAAATGTGGGCAGAAAACTCGTGGATTTTGCACCATGATAACGCACCGTCGCACAGTGCTATCATTATTCGTAATTTTTTGACGAAAAATGCAACAAATACCATCCAACAGCCACCGAATTCACCTGATTTGGCTCCCTGTGACTTCTTTCTGTTCAATCGAGTTAAAAAACCATTACGGGGAACGCGTTTTAGCAGCCGAGAGGAAGTAATGGAAAAATCGCAGGAAGCACTGATGGACATACCGAAAACCGAATATAAAAAATGTTTCGAGGATTGGATCAAGCGCTGGCATAAGTGTGTTGCAGTCGATGGGGATTACTTTGAAGGGGACAATATAGATTTAGATGAATAAACTTGTATTTTTAATTTTCTGAATAAATTCCGGGAAATCTTTGATCAAGGTAGTATTTATCAGATTCATTCGAATATTTCATGTAGGATGATTCGATTTTCCATTCTGAACACCGCAGTAAAATACGTTGACCATCGAAAAAAAGTTAGTCCATAATAATTTCGATGTACTTTAGGATGCCGATACAAATATTTCGAGATCGATATACTATCGATGTCAAACCTTTGAGATTTCTCTCTTTCGCGTCTAGCGTATCAATAATTAATTACGCACTTGCTGAGTATCGTTAATTTCTTTCATTGAGGACTCGAGAAAGCCATGAAATATAGAAACAAGTAAACCATTAACAGAAAAATCAAGGAAGGTCGGTTTTGTAGGAGGTGGTAGAGTTCACCCAGTACTAAGCCCGACGGCGTGTGAAAGTCACACATCAGGGTAGGGGGGCCAGTTCCTTTCCCTGTGCCGGTTATGGTTTCCCAGGAAGATCTGCTACCGGAAAAATCACATAGCTTGGGTGGAACTGAGGGTGCCCGAAGAGGCGTGTCCGGGATTCTATCTCGGGCCCTCCGGTCAGTAAGTAGTCCAACGCTCTACCCTTAGACTACGACCCACAAAGAAACAAATATTGCTAATAAATGTTGGCGTGTATAATATTATGATATTGGTTTTTATTGCGTTGAGGAATTGAGCGAATGAAAATGAATTATTGTCCACTTAAATCAATCGGTGCGGGAATCTATTTAACTCACCATGCCCCAAGCCTAATATTTTAATAATATACAGGTTTCATAATATTTTCCACGGCGCCAGAAATTAAACCGAGAGTCCAGTACATTTCCAAATGTCTTGGATTCGCTTGCTCTTAGTACCTTGCGAAATGTCTAGACATCCTAGCATTTCGACTAACCCTGATATATTGACTTCCCTCTTGCGACAATATCATTTTACGAATCTAACGACTCTGCATTGAGCGTTTTACGGTTAATTTATTTTGAAATTTGAGATTCGTTAATGAACTAATGTGCGTGGATGCATGGCTTATGTCCTAAAACTCACCACCACATGCCCTTAGGCTTACGGGATATTATGTTAATGCAATTAACATTCTCATTTACATTCACATGGCCATTTCTTTAAAACACGAAATATTGTCGGCATCGATTTCAGCATCATAATTTCAATAACGCGTCCAAGGCCTGCGGAGGAGGTGGGAATGGGAGGGAACCAAAAGGGGGGACGGGAAGTCCGGGGGACGGGAAGGGTGGTGACGGTGTAGGAGTTAGTTTCGAGACGAAGGTCCTCCGCTTCCTTCAACGGCGTGGGCTTTCCCGCCTACGCCCATTCCATTAGCCCGCGCACCACGTGCCCGCTGGGTCGTAAAAAATACCCACGGCATGCAAGTGGCCGCGAGGCGATGCTCCCTGTCCCGGGCCTACTTTTACTCCGTTTGCGAACCAAGCGCGGCATTAAAGCGAAATGCGTATCTTTATGAGACCTGAGTGATTTATTTTAAAAGGAATGGGGATGAGAGCAGAAGAGAGGCGGAGAGGGAGGGGGAGGAGGAGATGAAGGGGGCAAGACGAGTTGGGACGTAAGATTGTCCGCGCCGACGTTTCCTTCCATCATCATCACCATCATCATCATCTTCTTCTTCTTGACCCCCGCAGTCTCGCGAGATGAACAGTTAGTCAATCCCCGCGGCGCTTCCCCGCTCGACGTGGCCCAGCGCCGCAACAAGCACCACCCCGTCCGAAACCGGCCAAACGATTCGTGACCGCGGGAGGAGGATGTTTATTTTCTTCGCCCTCCTCTCCTACCCACTCTCCTCCTCCGCTCCATAAAAACTTTCCTGACCTTTCCCAACTCTTCGTGCGAGTGTGGAAGTACTCGTAGCTAGGACTTTCCTCTCCGAGGGCGGTTGTGGGCTGACAGTGGGAGAGGGGGGCGTTGGGTGTGGGGGGGTGGGAGTTAGTGGGGTTCTTGCAGATGCTGTCGCGAGCTAGACATTTGGAATTGCTAGATTTTAACAAAATTTTTCCTTGGATCAAAGGAGTATTCGCGAATTCAATCCGTTCGAACGTAACACCAGCATATTATGGATGCCGATTAGATGGGAAACCGACCAGAATCCATTCTTCTGTTACTGGGAAACTGATAAATGAAAAAACTTCATCAAGTATGGAAAATTCTTTTGTGGAATATCAAACTTATTGGCATTTATTGAACACATATATACTTGTTGTAAATACTATAGAGAACGAGATTCAGATAAAACAATAAATTGCTGGAACCAGGATAATGCTATGTGAGGTGTGAGGCCTGTAGCAGAAATTAAAATACCGTTGAATAATAAAATTAACTCGATATTAAGTAAATTAATGTGATTAACTACAAACAATGAATCATACAAGCACAGAAGAACCAATACGAGGCCAAGGTGAATGGGCTTCAATATTGAATAAAGAATATTACTCCATAGCTTCAATGGTAGAGCATAATTCCGAAATTACTAAAAGTATATAATACGCGGACGATGTTACTCTGGTCTTGAGAGGTGTTCCAAATATGAGATTATAGCCAACATATTTTCCCTTCAAATACCTTGTGATTATAGCCAACATATTTTCCTTAGTGCATATAGTGTCTTACAAAAGATTGCATCTTGAATCAATTAAATGCCAAACCTTACCCTGTGGATCACATTCAAAGGCAATTCATCAGATGACAAGGGATGGGAAGTTTTTACCTTCAAGATCTTCCATCGAACTTAAGCCAGTGTAAGGAAGGAAAAAAAATGATAAAGACTAAGCAAGGCTTGAATTGAGGTCGCGGCGGCATGGATAATGCAGCGAACACACTCCTTAAGCCAGAAAGACGTCGCTCATCCTAATTCTCTTGACATACCGAACCTCTCCAAGCGAGCGCTGCCAAACCCAAATGGCCGATTCTCTAATCGACACGGACACACGGAGGCATGTGGATGAAACCACGTCCCACCAATTTCAAACGCAGGCCGCAGACAATCCGCCAACCCACCCCCGCACGTCCGTCAACTTCCTGCTTCCCGCTGAAATTTTCAAGAACGTCGAAGCCAAAGGGAGCGAACCGGAAGGACTTCTAATGGCGCACTTAAGGAATTTGCACATGAATTGGAACCACGAGAATGAAATCGGCGACTCAGGAAGGAGCTGGCACGATGATGCTCTTGTTGAGGTTATAGTGCGTCTCGCTCGAAAGCTTTTGTCCTCTCCCCCACAGAGTGACATCAAAACTCCATCCATGGAATGTCAGTTATTGGAAAGCACATTGGAAAGCAGGGTTGATTGAATTTCACCATGAAAATAGCGACTGCACCACAAAATCACATAAATCACTCTTATTTTTAAGTTGATCTCGGTTTAACGAAATAATTTCACCAATATGTGTTTCAATCCTTTTTCTTATATTCTATAGTATGCCAAGCATAAGTTTATTACGTAGCATGACGTATAGTATGTCAAGCTGATGCTTAACCATCGTATCAAACCGAAGCCCCACAGAGATTAAACCAACACAATAATATTCTATGTAAACCCTCTTCATGACTGAGAATGTACCTCATCTTCATTCTTCCAAATGGGAAAACTAGTAAAAATCACGTTAAATGACGCTGTTAAATCTGACTGTTCAAACGGGAGAAAATGGATCGGAACCCTTTTTAATCATCTACTGCCACAAAACCTACCGGTGGCTTGCAGGGTGCTATATATAGAACAGTACAGGTAAGTATGCCTGTACTTGTATATGTAAGTAGCCTCTTCACGTGGAAACATGAAACGTAAATACCAAAAGTGCAATAATTTCTTAATCAAAGTAAGAAAACTTACAATCCTTTCTGGGATATTGTTACACTTCTTGATGCATTTAGAATAAAATCATCATAAGCTCGATGATGACTTACTGAGCCCGGCTCTGTTTGCTCATCGAATGTACTCGTAGCATATTTCTACGTAGTCACACTCATGCCAAACGCCCTTGTTACAATGAAACTCGAAGAGATTATCTGATTTACTTTTTTGTAAGAAAAAATTCGATAAAAATTTACGCTCGTGTATATTACATTTCTGGGAGAGTGATTCTCACTTCGTTTCGCCGATTTTCATGCAGAAAATTCAGCAAACTAGGAAAAGTCTGACGATGATACGATCATGGAACAATATGCAACATAAAACTCTAGTATTTTCCGGACGGACTTCTCTTTCCTATCTTAGAAAACATCCTCGTCGCCATATTCGAGCCAGGATCCATCCTCTCCTTATATTCTATAACCATCCGGTCAGTCTCGACTTGTTATACCCTGGAACCTTTTAATATTCCCATCATTTACATATCAATCACGATAGGTTTACATCAAGATTTTGATGTTGATTTCCGAGTAATGGCCGATACCGTAAATAATAGATTATTACGATCTACGAAAAACTTTTTGATTTCAAACACATTTCACATTTGATGAATTAGCTGAAGAAAATACTAACCAAGAGGATGGAGGGAAACTTTGGTAACAAGACAGCCAACAGAATATTGAACGGGACCTCTACCTTGAGGAATGCTCTGCCAAAGACCAAATGCTGTCAGCAACGCGGCCAGAAAACAAATGGGAACTTCCCCAATCCGTGACAGAAGAGCCAAGAAGGGTCGAGTATTGAAAATAACTCCCCAAACTTGCGGGAAACCATAAATACGCAAAATACTCGTCATTCCACTGGGTACAAACATAGTGTCGCTCGCTGGCAGCAGAAATACCTTTTCAATGCGTGATGATGACTAGAGTCGAATGAATAAATTATATTTTGTGAGTGGAAATGAGTGTGACACTTCCCCATCATGTCGTAAGTTATAATATCAATACTAAATCAGCTCATATTGAATTGATTTCTGCCACAACAACTTAAATTCATGCTTCGAATCTAATCAGCGCCTTAGGCAATTATAAATACAGTTTAAATATTGGCTATAATTTATTTGGGCCTATTAGAGTTTACTATACTACAAAAAACTGATCTTGACCACTGATGATTAGTAAATCAAAAAGGAAATATTATTATAGAGACAGGTTCCTCAAAGAGAAGGACATGTATTTTATACTGAACGAAAAAATCCAGCCACGTTGCTGTAATTAGGCATTGCTTGAGTATTTTTGGCTAATAGTTGAAACAACCGTACCCCTCCTTCGTTTTCACATACAAAAACATAGAAAATGTATATTAACGATATCTAAGCCTGAATTCCGAAGCATCTAAGCAGTAATATGTATAATAATTAGCGATGAGACAGAAAGGATTAACTATCTATGCCGTGAGCTCGATTTACAGCATTCTACAAAAAATGTATCGATATGATTTCTAGAGTTGTGAGTTTTAGGATCAAAAGGATACCATCCCACTCGTGCAATTGATAGGCTGAGCTATTTCAAAATATGTATATGAAAAATTCAGAGACTAGGTGAAAATAAATTTTCATTTATATTATACTTCAGAAAATGTGAAATACTTGCCTGGTTTACGTCTCTGAAATTTATAATGCCAGATAAAATTTCCCCATTTCTCTGTAAATTCATAACATTTATTTATTCTGCCATTATCACCACAAAACACCAAACTAGCATAAGTACCACAAGGACCACCAAAATAGATGTACAGATATACACAATACCTGTATATCTCTTAAAAACAAAGTATTCAAATAATCCACAATAGTGCCGAAAGGTTTATCATTTCTGTTTTTGTTGAAGGTGCACTGAAAGGATAAAGCCGCATAGGTTTGATCTTTGAACAATTCCCATCTAAATATTACATAATCAAGTTAGTCATAAGCGATTCCTAGTTCCGATCAAAATGGTAGGAATAAATATGTTATAAATACTTTTCTTGACTCTATCGAAAACTCAATAAATGGTATCAAAATTTTAAGCAATGATTCATTATTGAAGAAACTTAAGGTACACACCAATGAGTAGATGCTGCAGTTGGCAGCGGAGGAATACAAACTTGATCAATTTTTTCACGCATCGTATGATGAAAAGTCAGACAAATGCATCCAACAATCGAGCGTAATCGCGTTCCTCGAGTAACCGCAGTTAGAGCGAGCGAACGTCCCATGAGTCTTTTGGATACGACTCCGCTAAAACTGAAACGAGGCCCCGCAAAAGAAGGAAAGGATACACCTTGTTTTCGCGATTTCTTATAACGCAGGGCGGAAACCTTTTTCGAGCCGATCTGCTCGACGGAGCGCCTCCCGCGGACGAAGCTGGAACTACCTCCCCTATCTCCTCACGCGACATACACCGCGCCACCAAGAGAGCAGCCCTTCCTCAGCACCACCCTCCCTCTCTCCCCGACTCGATGCACCTACCAACCTCCCCCACCTCCTCTCCTTCCTCCCCCCACCCACCATGTAACTCCTGCGCGTACCTCCCTCCTCTCGCATGGGCTTAATTACGTACACCCGGGAGCGTGGTGGAGAGAGGAGGTAAGAGGGAAGGGAGCAGTGTTAGGTTGGTGGGTGGATAGGGGAGGAGGGGGAGAGTGGAAATTAAAAGGGGGCGGGGACTAGAACGGAGAGGGGGTTGGCTGCTCGCCACGTTTATCAATCTTTTCTCTAAAACAATGTCCTATTCTTTTTTTGTCTTATAAGCTCCTTTCGCATGGGGAATTTCGTTTTTACCCAGAGTGCGTAGTAGGGGTAGGAAAAATCAGGTATGGAGGGAGATTGACTGAAATGACGTGACGGCCAGTTTGTTGAGTAGAAAAAGAGGGTCGGGGGTTCGAATATAGGCTGCACAAAACTTTTCAGTCGTAGTCGGGATCCCTTACACGGTGGAGAGCACTTGAAAGTCACTACGTCCGCTGAATGGGACGTTAAACCTTTGCCCCCTTGATGACTTTCTTCAAGTGTGGGTTTTTGCAAACGCCAGGTTTCCCTCCACTCAACCTTCGACCTCTGACATCTCGCCTCTCTCAACTTACTCTCCCCTCCCGCGGTGTTGCAAAGATTTGAACAGTCGTTAGCGTCCCTACATGCAAGTATGTAAGTTCAATTTCGCAAAACCCTGCCCACTGAATCCGCATGATAATGAGCAATGAGGAGAGCGATGATAAATGGTAAATTCCCAAACACACCCTTTTTCTCATCCCCGACAATACTTTCGTAATGTCACGGATCGAAATACAAGTCTTGTATTAAGTCGAATATGGTGAATGAAAGGTCCACGGGGTACCGTTTAGGAGTTCAGCTGCATCTAATGTCGCTCATGCAAGTATCGCTCAGCTCTATGAGGGATGGAGAGATTAAGTTTTTGTGTTTCTGTGGTAGGAAGACTTCATTTGATGCCCAAAATCACTATTTAATGATGGAATAGTGGGCAAGTAATCTGAGGCCACTGACCAAATATGTATCATCCCTTTCCTCTCACTCTCCCCTCCTTCCTTCGCTCTTAACTCTCACCCTCTCCCAATACCACATATACTCCCCATCTCTCCTCTCCAACAATAAGGCTTATCGTTGCCTCGTCCCCTCCCTCCTCCTACATATTACTTACCCCATCCACGCACATGCCCTTGCTTTCGCAAAGGGTTGGCTGAAAGGCCCCTCTTTAGATACCAGGAAGCAAGTATTGCGACCTCGCAGTCGTACTGCATTCAGTCCCCTCTTTTTTTTCCACAAAAGTTCGTTATGATTTGGACAAGGCAAGGCGAAGACAGGCTGACGCGAGCAGATAAAAAAAAGACGAACTGGTGTTTTCGACGGTGGAAAGGATAAAGATAGTTGAGTGTTTTTTTTGTGAAAAGGTCCTTTATTACCTCCAGCAGCTTGCGTAAATAGCGTAATACAAACAGGGCGCGGAAAATAAAAAAATATTCTGAAATCCCCGACGTGGTTCCCAAAACCTAGTTCCTTCATTTGCAGTCCATATATAGAGAAACGTTTTACCGAAGATAGACGTACTAGGTGCAATGATTGGTAATAGGGTGCCAAATAATTTGTACCGGATGATATAAGTGCAATATATACATCTCCCTCAGATCTCCATCGTTGTAAGAATGAAAACATTATTCAAATTAATCGGCTGACATCATATTTGATGTTCCTGCGAAACTACGAAATATTAAGACAACATCTGGCTATCTTATAGAAGGGATTCGTAAGAATAGAATAAGAATTCGATACCTTTTTTTAAATCAATTCGATTCAATCGATATTCTCTCGGGTCTGTAGGCTGTAGGGAGGTGCGCAGCAATGCAATACAGAGTTGGCGACATCCGTGGTGTTCCAACAAATCTTAATATTCGAACTGGTTGGTTAATGATTTTCGCTTGGATACGGAAACCAACCGACTTGGCTCCCTACGTTAATTCTCTGCTGAAGGGAAATGTATATACATATCTTTCTTACTTCTATTTCAGAAGTAAGACAGATATGTATACGCTCCAAAAATCAGAAATAAATGGTTACGGGACGATGTTTTGAAAAATTGAGCATTGAGATTAACTCATGATGCGATCTCTTTGATGGTATTGCCACAGCTATTTGAATGCAAAACTTAGAGATATAAATAATAGCATAGGAGACCTCACGTGGGCAGGTTGTATTCAAGTCATTTTTGCATGCCATTCCTCAGCTTTGAGAGTAAAATATCCAAGAAATCTGTAATAGATATTAAAGTGAACCGTTTGTACACCTTATAATTTGTATTGCAAAGGACATTGCACGTATACCTTAGATAATGCAGCTCAAGGATAAACACTGCTGGGCAAAGGACACCTTTCTTCCTGATTTTTTCCTTAATTTCCCAAAAACTGATTTAGTAATCATGAACTTACTTATATCTCTGTGTTAATGAGTCAACTAGCTCTTTCTATTTTATAACTTTTAAGGCCATGGCACGATATGATAGGTTAAGATATGCAAAGAAGTGAATTGGAAGACTATTCACTATGTGAAGCATGGGCCCTTTGGAGAAAGAATTAAATGGAGCAGAATTATTTCCCTGTATAATACTCGTCTATCTTGTTCTAGCGACATTCTTTCCCTTCGCAACGGTTCGGATGGAGGATAGGAATACCGGAATCAAATCGCTCAACTAATTAATATGCGATTATAGCCACCTCATTTTCCCTCGTTGTGCATTTTGAGTGCCGACTTCGTAAAAAGGGGAACTTATCCCTCGCAGGATCAGTGAAAAAAATAAATAAATTACGCGCAGAAATCGCGAGGGAGGGTAAAAAAATCACACTCCTGCACCGGTTGTTCGTTCCTTTAAACCCGCTCGCTGGGAAAGGGACTGCATTATTGCGCTCAGTGGTGCTTATTAATCACCAGATGATCTTTACGGATTAACGGCGGTAGGTTGGCATCAAGTGGGCGATACGCTCGACAAAACGTTGGCAGAAGCGAAATTGCGTGGCAGTTTTTTTTTTTCCCCTTCCACGATATTATTTTAGGGCAGAGGTCGAAGGCGGACGAGAAAACTTGCGTCACGGAAAAATGCCTTGAAGCGACTAGAGGTCACTTTCAGGTGTTGTGGCTGCACCGGTGGAGGAAAATGATAACGTGTTGCGCCCGCACTCTGGGTGAACTTGATCGACTCTCAGGACAAATTTTCATACGCTATACTTTGAGAGGTTTCGACACACCTTCACACAAGAGGAGTCGAATTACATAACAGCAAATCGCTTGCCAAACATTGAAGTCTACTAATCCCAACGAAGGCCACTAACGTTAAGCTGTCAATAAGAATTATCTTCTACAAACATAAGATATTTTTCAAATTTTCAAGGCAAAAAAATAAAATAGATTGGGTAGATGATTGAGCATGTAAAATAGCGTCAAATAAATTAACAATCAAATATATAGATTTTGATCACCTGGCCTTGAAGGTAGGGACGAAATCTTTTGAAAATACTTTTCTCTGCAAGCATTATTTATGGATGGGTAACAACTGGGTTCAAATCTTGAGATCTAAGTGTATACAGAGAATAAAAACTTGGAGGAGCTAATTCACATATTCATACTATCGGGCAGGAGAGGTATTATCTTTCGGTTGGCGACGGAATCGCGTGTGATGGACGGTTTTTGACTTTTGAATTAGGAATGGCAAGTATTGGGATTTTTTATCACCCTGATGATCGTCAGTGACATCGCTCCACAAGTTCTCGCAGGAAAAATATCAACGTGACATACAAACATCAAGGTAACTGCCTAAAACTTTGAAGGATATTCTACATTAAAAATTATTTATACCACATATTTGTAACATTACATCCATATAATTCGAAAAATATGTTCACTTATCTCGTGGAAAAAGATCAATACACTTAAAAATATCTCGAAAAAAAAGCATATGTAGGTACGATTTAAAAAAATATTTTAAATGGTAGTAGTTAATGTGAAAAAAACATGGATTATTGGTAAAAAAAGCCTCACAATATAATCGTATTGTTCGGGTTTTAAGAGATCTGCGGTAACACGGCAACTGAAGGGATAGTGAAAACGGCAAATAAACGATTCGCTTTTTCCCCGTCCACTTTCATAAAATTGTGTATAGATTGCGAAAAGAATTCTCATAGAGAGCAAATAAAATAATGAATTCGGAATATTTTGGTGTTGAGAAAAACCTTTTTGCCAATTAAAAACATCGTGGAAGAGAAATTACCAGCATGGTAGATTTTGCTGATGGTATTGCAATTACTAAGATAGAAATCATACACTAATGAACTGGGGAAAATACTGTCAGAACTTCATAAATTTAAGATAACCGAAAAACCAAAAACACTATAAGGTTTGCGGAGAAAAGTAAAAGGTTTGAAATTCATGAATTTAACTCGTGAAATAATTTTTCCGTCTAATTTAAAGTAGCTCAACGGATGGGAAAGAAACCATGGAGGTAAATCGATTGGGGTTGCTCCGGTGCAAATAGCCAAGTAAGGAAAAACTCCTGACGCAGTTCCAAAACTAGCAACACAGTAATGCACATAAGTAACTCAGATTAGACCCGTGAATCCGTGCAATATCGCGTGGAACGAAACAATTTCGTGGAGTGTTTATTTTCTGTTCCTTTTTATCTACGCACTCCGGAGGAATAAGACTTTCGATTTAAGCGTGGAAAAATTTCCAAGTTTCAACCCGGCAGAAAAAAAATCCAAAAAACGCCCCAAAAAACAATTTATTTTTTTGATGACATAATAGAAGAAGTTCAGAAATATTCGAGAGGGTGGGAGTTTTATTTCAGTCCTCGCCCAACTACTTAGCTCATTGCACGGCTGAACATGCATGGGAAATGAGTTGATATAGAGCGATGATAAAAAATACCACGGGTTGTTAATTTTGTAAATGAGTGGTAGACGAAATGAACAATCGAGAGAATGAACGTAATGAATAAAAGACGTAAAATGGTAGGTCAGCTGAAACCTGTTGGAAAATTGAGCCTGATTTGGTAAAGGGATATGTGGCTCACTGGAATAACAGGCCACGTACAGGTACGCACCGTTTAATAGCAAAATGTGTAGCACTACAAATTTTCCCCCAAACAGATGCGTCGTAAGCGATAAAATCAGGTTTATCAAACCAATCCGTGGTTTCCATGCTTCAACATGCTTACTGTAAACTGTATATTTTGTAAATCATCTGCAGGTGTCTGAATACACTGCCCTATTTCCTTTTTAGGATTATTTTATTTATTTCACATTAATCCGAAAACAGCGCTTGGGGCTTTCCATCGGACTACGTTTTCAACCATGATATAACAATATAAACAATTATAAAAACCCATATGCTACTAAACTTAAACACTGAGGACCTTGGTTTGTGCGAATGTAATACGCAACGCAATGCCAAATATTTTAGAGACACAAAGTTACTCCATTGCCTTTTTAATTTAATTATCTGCAGATTTTAACCAAACGAGTACCATTTTATTTCCATCTTCACGGATTCTACTGCGGGTCAGGCAGATATTCCATGCCCATGCACTAGACCCTGAAACGATAATTTCCATTTGCTCGTTGCGTAACTCACATGTCGCTTATGTATCTGTACAGATTTCCATTTCAAGGCTGTTCTAGGCTAAACGTGGAAATTCGCATCGTAAGCTTGTCAATCATATTCCAAGAGTAAGCCATTGGTTTTTTTTTTAAACAGTAAAATGGCAGATTAAATGATATTCCTCATAGGTTAGATGAAAACTTGTGGGCAAGTAAGATAAAATAATTTTAAGGAATGCCAGCATTTATTTCCTCACGCAATAGTTTCTGGCACTCCCCAGCTGCTCATTAATAATGCCACCTACGAAAACAAGTGATTTATTCCCGAAACATACGACTCGAAAGTTTCGCTCACGCAATGCCAATTAAAACGTAGTGATGCCGCAGCATATTGAATTATTCATTAATCATTTAATATGATAAAAGTGATAAGTAATCAACAAAAGAATTGAGGCTTTTAACTTCACCTTATTATGTGACTGGAAGTTGGCTTTAAAAAAAATTGTCGGCAGTCTCTCCATAATTGTTTCGCCTCAAGGCCCATAGTGCTTGTGAAAGTGCAGCGGAAGTTTGGAAAACGAATATGTTGCAGCAAGGTAGTCAGGGGACAAGTTCCGGTGGGTGAAACCGGGGACCTTCGCTAAGACCGCAATGTAGGAAGCGTTGTGCAACCATATCGCTATCATGTTTTGGAACCCAGTGCACCGTTAACTGCGCTGGCACCCCTGCGAAGGACGAGCGCTCGTTTTTTCCATGAGAGCCTTGAGTGCACCGATAAAGTAAGTAGCTATGCACTCGTTTCATACGCCACTATCTCGCCACTAAACTCGCCTAACTTGCCCGCTTTTCTTAAAAACTAATTTCACAAATGCGATCACGGAAATAATGAGTCACGATCAAATACTGACGAGTTGGATTAATAAGCGGATAATAATACTGTGGTGTGCACTGCAGGACATAATAAACTAAGTAAAGTAGCCATGCACAGGAGGCGCGAATACCATATCACTAAAAACTTCTAATTTACTCATATACATTTGAAGTAACCCTTTTGTGGGCATCCGAATAATGCTGGATGAAGGAGAGGAACCAAAACCAAAATGTTACGAATTTTAGCAATTGAATAGTTAAGAATTCCGGGGATATCTACAACCTTAAGAGTTCATGGAGCAGCAACCTACCCATTAATATGTGACAAAAAAGTATGAATTTCAGGCATTTCTATAAACCTAACAATGCTTCCTTAAATGCCTCAATTAAATGAGAAGCAAATCTTACATATAAACTCTCCTTAAAAACAATAATGAATCCGAATGATTAATATTAGATCAAAGGGCGAGATAATGTTAATCACATTAATAAAGACGTCACAAATATAAAGTACGCGTAAGTGAAACGTATGACAAAATGCAAACCTCCATTGCATTTCAATGAAAAGCACTCGCTGAGGCCATGAAAATTCTACTTCAGCGGAAATCCGCAGGGCCAAAGAATCTTTCCACGTTGCATTTCCGGCTCGGGAAGACACACTAGTTGCGGTCAAGGTTCTTTTCGTATCAAATGCTCTTTTTCGCAGAGAAACATCATGACAAGAATTTTGAATTCTGAACAATAATTAGCAATCAGTTTAATGCAAACTATGCATGTATTCCATATAATTTCATCATTATTAAAACTGAAACGCAAAGATTACACTAGGTATAATGATTGGGCACAATTTCGTCCTGGACATGATTACTCAATCTGAGTTATGTATTAATTGGATGCTAGGACGGCACACATCAATCGCTCATATAATTTCTTAAGGAATCAATTACCTCACTTGAAACGGCGTAGCAAGATACTTCAAATTTCAAGGATATGATACATTTGAAACTGCATTAAATGGGATGATACATCGTGACAGCTGAAGCCTATGCAATCCTCTTATGAAAGTTATATCAAATTTCAGAACTTTAGACCAACACTTAATAGGTACTGGCCCACCAGCAAGAAAAATATAAAGTATATTAATCATTATAAGTACAAATAGTTATATCGTTGTGCTTTACGAAATACTTTTAATTATTTTGACTTGATTAAGATTAGGTTTAGAAAGAAAAGGTTGCCAAGTGAAAAATATTGTTGCAGAAAGAAGAAAATCGTTTAATAATCGAAGAATTGCCCTCTCCAAATCAAACAGCTTAAAATAAAAGCATCTGCATGCATCTAGAACACATAAATACAAATGCTGCTAGAGCAGACGCAATGCAGTCGGTCACCATACTATTTTCAGTCAAAAAGTCATACGAGAAATTTTTGAACAACAACAAAATGTTCGTTGAAAGTTGTAGGAACATTAGATCGTGAAATATGGAGTCACAACTATTGAGAGAAAGAAGACATGTGAGCTATTGGCTGTGAATACGAAGTTAGGTTAATTCCTACGACCAATAGTAAGACAATTAAAAGGCTCTAATAACGCCTTTTAAGTTTCTTATTATTGGCAATAGGAATTAACCTAAATTCACAAAAATTAATGATTTCAATAAATTCACTGAACTTAGATATGAAGTCATTAAAAGATGTCGGTGGTCTCCTTCAATTTATTTTTGACTGAATCAATAACCGAAAACCATAAACGGATAATTGGAATCTTATTGCCTGTGTAAACATTTATGAGCAGCCATTTGGGACGCTGGCATCTGTCAGAAACATAAATCGAGGCTGGTGAGTCAATCAAAATAACTTCATGACTACCAACCTCATTAGTGAGAGTGGATTGGAAAACATTTTTCAGTCAATTAGACAGAAGCTGTTGGAAAATTCATACATATCCATCGCGCACTAATTCCCACCCCGTGAATTAAAAGGAAATTTCAAATATCTCTTCATCCACGTGGCCATCGTGTTCATTACTGTCCAAAGGCTAAAGTAGCGTTCGCACAACATTGAGCACCCAGCTGACTGGAGTGACAGCTACAGCGTACCCCGTTGGCTGCAACCGCCATTTTGCGCGTTCAATCGCGACGGCATAGAAATAAAATCAGACGGTGTAGCGCACATAAAATCACTAATAAAAATACGGATTAGCACGCGTTACGTAGTCGATCGAATTTCCGTGCCGGTAAATCACTCATTTTGCAACGATTATAATCGGATGCCATTCCTAACCGAATGTGCTCACGTGCGCAGGAGAGGATGGGGACGATCCACGCGCATCAGCGGACACGTAACCGTGGATTTCATCGCTTCCGAGAATTCCCCGCTTTTGCCTAATGGGAATTCCGGCATTGTCGTTAACATTCAAATGCCACGAAAACACGTGTGTAATACGAAGGAACAAAATTTTCCTCTTGATGAAAACAATCTGGCTAAATTCCAATTCCCTTTCTATGATGGAATTGCCAGAATCCAATCGTGATCATACTATTTCTCTCAAATCTCCATGAACTTTGCGGAACCTGCGGAAAATAATGCAAGAGGGAGATATTTTTTTAAAGAGGCTCTTCTGACGAAGAGAATCTCTTTTTTTCTAGCCATTATCATCACAAAACAACCAATCACATGCCGATTCCTGACGAATAATATATATTTTATTTGGGTATTTTATGAAACATTACTGTGCGTTCATTTTTCGGGAACAAACATTCAATGTTTCAACGGAATAGCACGAGAAAGCTAATACTTTATACAGAATTTATATTAAAATAAACACAATATAAAAGAGTAAAAATTCTAAAATTAGATCTAGAAACAATAAGACTTTTCTACATCTACATCTACATAATACCCCGCAAGCCGCCGCAAGGGTGTGCGGCGGGGGGTGTTAGGTCACCAACCGCAAAAAGGAACAATACCACATGCAAAACAACAACATGGAAAATTGCACCCACAGCAGCGCACACAGGCATGCAAAAATCCCTTCATCCAACACTCATGAAAACACATATACCGCAAACCAACAAAAAACTGCACCCCAGGATGCAGCACGAAAGCCATCCAACAACACGCAAGCCAGGACACAGCAAGCAAGAATGTGAAACACCACTACCACATGAACATGCACCACTTTTATGCGCCAACATTTCATACACGGTAAAGAAATAGTTCAAAATCGAGTCGATATAACATTCTAATCCTATCAGCTTCTTCCAATTATGAGAACGCATATTTCCCCAAAGTCAAAGACGAGAAGGAGATGCCGCGACATTGGCATTGATTGTGACATTGACTCGACAATAATTCCTCATAACTACTTGAGTCTTTAGGAGCCCCTAGAAATACAAGAGGACGCCTCAGAATCGTAATTGCTTCAAGTACTCGGCCGGAAATCGAGGGGATCATGGTTGGAGTCCCGATCGAGATGATTTGTACACTCTGAAAGTTCTTCATTTCAATTTAATAAGACAATTTAAAGTTTTACTAAAATTTCACAATACATGACGTCCATCTCTCAACATCATCATAGCAAACAACCCGTCAGCATACGTCCTTAAATCCGATGATTGGTTGACAGAAGCCCTCCATTCTCCCTGATCTCACACAAATTCTTTTATGCCCTGGTATCTCTTCAGTGGTACACCCCTACTTGGCGGGCGTATTTGTCCCTTAGTCTTCCTCATGGGACCTCCATGCATTTATTTATTTTCTAACCCACTACTCATTTAAACCCGAGGGCTGGCTTTATTTATGAATGCTGATTATCAAAAGTAGATTTCACCCCGAACAAAGCCTTGTGGGTGCGTGAAATTTACACATTCAGGGTAGGTTTTCCAAAGTCTTTCCTTGTGCCACCATTTAGTTTCCCACAAAGTTCCAATAACCAGAAAAATGTAGCGCTTGGATCATAGAGAAATGTAACGCTTGGATCATAGAGAAATGTAACGCTTGGATCATAGAAAAATGTAGCACATTTATATTCTCCGGGATTTTGAACCCAGAATAATCCGGTCGGCAAAATTACGCTATACCCATAATATTAATCCGTCGCCTTGGACAAGACCACATTGATCACGTACAATTAAACGTGGAGGTATCAGCAAGCGATCGTTTTCTTCATCTAGGAAAAGAAGAAGGTAAATTAAAAATCTATATTCAAATGCTATCTAGGTACGTTTTCGCGCAAAATGTAGCATATCACGACTTGAAAATAATTCTTTCCTTCCCAGAATATACATGCAGAATCATAAGTACTGTTATCCGATTAAGATGTTCCTGCAAGTGCAGTTGCAGCACTTATAGGTACCGTACGCTCAGCGGAAGGAAATCTTTATTACGTGGCGACGAAGTACCCATCACCGCCGTAGGATTGAAACCTGCGACCGTCGGGTTAACTGGATCCGCCGAGCATACCGCGAGTGAGCGTGCATCAATTTTGATGTTAATCAATTTTTAAGAGCAACAGACAATATTCTGTGACCATTATATGCCATATTTTTATTTACATTTGCTCACTGTGGTCCTTAATTCCTTATCATTAATCAATTACCCGCTATACATCAATTATATGCTATAAAACGATATTTTGAAAGCGAGTCAATTCCTAAGGCGTTAGGTATATTATGTTGCCCTGGGCAAAAATTAGTTTTATTAAGCCTCAAACGCTTATTTGTTAAAATAACAAAAATATCTTTTCAGTGTGTTTCTATCCCTTTCCCTCATACATATATATTAGTCACCCAAAATAATATAATTTTCTCTACAGTGTCTCTTGGACGACAAATATGTTCAGCAAGCACACTAAATCACGGAAATGCTCATTTTCCACGGGGGAAATACGTTATTCAGTCAAATACATAACAAAATTCCAAGAATTGTCACTAAAATGCAGTTCAAACTGTCACAACTTTCGGAAAAAGGAGAAACAATTCAGCGCATTGTATAGACCTACGTAACATTGAAATGTTGAGTAGTACTAGGAATTACACAGTGAAACAGATTTTGAAAAGAAAAAGTATCATTTCATAAATACTGTCACACCGACACAACCTCCATTTCCGCGACGGGATTCATGCCCACAACACTCGCGTCAATCGCGCCGGCCGGCAAGCCCACTTCCGGTGAACTCCATGGGACAGCATTGGAACAAATACGTTCACAATAATTAGTGGTATGTTGACGAAATTTCAATTCTTGGATCAAAGCGTAAGTAACATAATAATAGCAAACAATTTTGGACCAAAATATTTTCAGTTCTCATCAAAGCAAAATTGATAGTATTTCGAAAGGTGTTTTTCCTCCCGAAATTAATATTTCCTAATTCACTATGGTGCAAGCACTCAACCACTTTACACCCTCGGGTGCCATTGGATGAGAGAGCACTAAAAATCAAGTTGATTCAGTTAAAAGAATAAATTAGGATAGATGTTGCAAAGTTAGTGAAGAACTGAACATTCGCCAATCATACGGGTAGACTTCTGATATTGAAACACTGTCAGATTTCGTCATTCGTCACTCCTAAAATCTGTAGACAATTCAAATGGTCGCAGTAGACTAATTTTTTTAAAAACCTTCAACAAGGTCCTTTGAAACAAAACCGATACAAAAAATCATATTTGTAATGTTATTGAGGAGGCTATATAGTGAATTTGAGACTTCTCTTATTTCACAATTAAGAAAAATAAGTCGGTGTTATGATTGAAAAAAAGACAGAAGTAACATTGGGCATATCACAACGAGGTGTGATGGACCTACAGAACCCTAATTATTTTATTTGACATTGCTGACACTTTCTTCAAGTTGTTCCATCTGAGAGCGACGGTTAATAATCCCTTAGCATCATTAAAAATAAATTGTGTCATTGACTGATGACATAAGAGAATTGTATGAAATATGATTGTGCGCTTACTTTTCAGGTACATAACGTATGTTAAGATTTCATGTTTTAAAATAGAACTCCATAAAAAAGGTGACACTATGGATAATAATACCTATACCAAATAAACACCCAATAAGAGAGTGACAACTCTACATGGAATTAGGTCTATCAGCATTGCGATATTTATACGAAGGCTTTTAAGAAATAGTTAAAAACCTGAAGTGGACAAAATCCTGATTCTATCCGCCTCTTCAAATTATAAAAACGTACATTTCATCATTTTAAGGTTTCCATGGAACGTAACATATCAAACAACGCCCCTCTCTAAACATCATCATAGCAGTCACAATGTTTAGCTTATCACCCCCTTCCATGCCCTCGGAAGAACACGAAAAAATATTGCCTTATGAAGTTTTTAACTCTCGGAGATTTTCATTTTTAACATAACATAGATGCTAGATTGAATTGGTAACATGAAACTAAGAGTGGTAAGTCCTCTTCCATAACCCGATAACATTTTTAACGTTGGATGAAAACGCTTAAAGTTTAAATTATGCATGATAATTATTTTCTATCCTTGAGTCGCTTCGCCATTCGATTCAAAACTACTCAATACATGCATTCCCAAGAAAAATCCTTCACAGAGCTTTTAGCATTGCTGCACGGTTGAAAAATGGTTTTCAAATTTTCAAACAATATGCGGATGTGAAAAGATAACAATGAAATTTTTGCGGATACATATCAAGCACCACACGTCTGTGACACAATACTAAATATTTAGAAAACTTACGGCCCCTCATTCAGGAAAAAATCACTCTCGAAAAAATAAAGCTCTGTCACGCTCGTGGAGATAAGGAAAAACATTTCCGTAGATTTCAAAACATGTAAAAAGGAATATTTTTTACACTCACCCATTCCCGTAAGTTTCAGTAGAAGCTTCGGTGTCCATGATCGCAAATGAAGGGAAGAAACGTTTGGAAGGTGGAATTCTTTCCTAGCTTGGATAACACTGCATCACCTGAAAATATAAAGTACTTACTATTACTGAAATGGTTACAGCAATCACGAAAGTGAAGTACGTATTATAAAATTTACTTAGGGAAAAAGTCATTACTCGAAGGAACGAGTGCCACCTAGAGTCACAACTAAATTTATTAAACGGAAATATTGATCAAAACTGAACTATTTCTTTGCTTAAGTTGATTTATTAAAAGTTAGTTTTTAGCCTCTCCTTAATATTAATATTTATTGCACAGGCAAGGAGGTTAGAAATATTGATTACTGAAGTCATATGGCATAATAATTACTTTATGCAATGGCTAATAAACGATTGGAAGAATTCGCTAAACTATAAACTGGAGGAAACAGTAATACACTTGTACTACATCATTCCTGCTACCAGCATGTCACAAATAATCTCAAGCATGGAAATATGAGAGGAAATTAAAAACTACTAAGCTAATAAAATGTAAACAAAAACTGAATTCTAGACTTGCAGAAACTAAAACAGGAATTATCGAAAATTAGGATGAAATCTCACATCTGGTAAACAACGTATATCTTAATCTCAAGCTTTGGTGAAGGGCTAGAGAATTAACTTCACGAATGTGCAAACGTATCTTTGAGGCAAAGGATCGAGACGAAAAGAGTTATGATTCAAAATGGCGGTAAGTCGACAACTAACACTACATATAAAGTCTAGCAATAGCTTACATTTCTAAAAGTGAAGCTGGCAGATTCTGAACGAAAAAGAGAGCCAAGATATGTCCTCTAAAAAATACACTGTTTTGTGAAAAACCAAGGAAAACTAATATATATATATATATATATATATATATATATATATATATATATATATATATATATATATACTAATATACAGCAAACTGCAATATTTCTAAGGAAAATACCGAAGAAATTTCAAAGAGCGTAAATAAGATCGAAATCGTAAAACAAATCTTCGCTATAGCTAGCTACTAGAACTAGCTATACTAAATACTTCAAAGAACAGATTCTGAACGAAAAAGAGAGCCAAGATTTAAGTCCTCTAAAAAATACACTGTTTTGTGAAAAACCAAGGAAAACTAATATATATATATATATATATATATATATATATATATATATATATATATATATATATATATATATATACTAATATACAGCAAACTGCAATATTTCTAAGGAAAATACCGAAGAAATTTCAAAGAGCGTAAATAAGATCGAAATCGTAAAACAAATCTTCGCTATAGCTAGCTACTAGAACTAGCTATACTAAATACTTCAAAGAACCCAGTAAAATTCTGAACATCTGATGAATATATGAACATAATAAAAACAGCAAAATAAACGCCAAAAGAGCTGAAATGCATACTTATAAATAACGTCCCTCCAAATGTCTGAAAGAAACCCTGCAAGAGAACTGAGGGAGCTAGACTTTATTTATTTATTTAGCGACATAATTGGGCGAGATTGAGACTTATAGTCCCATATTCCACCTAAGCCTTTGACATTATATTGAGCACATTCACATACACCCAAGCCCTAAGTGGAGGAAAATCCACCCAGGCGGGAATCGAACCCGCGACCTCTGAGTTGGCAGGCGAGGCGAAACATTAACCCGCCACCATCGGGGCTGTAAATTAGATGAGGGCATCGCTAATGCGAGCATTAGTATATGGCTTTTTAATTACTTAATGTCGGTTTCATTTATTTGTGTCTATAAAGGAGGCACCAAGGAAGATGAAGAGAGGAAGAGGAATAAAGGAGTAATGTTATAACCTAGGTATCTGGAAAAAATCATATATACGCATTTACGAGAGAATAATTTTTCCAGAAATCCTTCGAAGTATTTATCAACAAATTATTATTATTGAATTATAATGAGTAACATATAAAATACAAATAATAATATTTAAAAATTATACTTGTATGGCAAGAGATTCTCAAAAATTCCAAGAAATATCTAAGGAAAAAAGGTCTTCGAATTAATCGACAAATTGATATTTCTAATGGATAATATGACAGCTATTCATGTGAATTTTAACAACTAGGGAGATTTCAACCTGAAATTTGTGTAATATTTGGTTAATTCGTCCATAAAATTCACTTCGAGCTATTTACCAGCTAACCTCACGGCTTCTAAAATATACTTAGATTGGCCACATTTCTAACGAAGTGGACACACCAAAAGAATTTTTTAAAAACTAAAGACTTTTTAGATAAAATCTAGTTCTCTCTTACTTGCGACCCCTAGCAGATCCTAGACTTATATTGTGTTCCTAGTAATCTTGTATGTATAAACAGGTTTTTCAAGATGCCATTAGTACTACCTGTATAACTAGGGGAAATGGGAAGCATTAAAAGAGCCCCTGCTGGCAAATTTTCCTTTCGTTTCAAGGCTGCCCGTAAATTTGCGGCGGTATGCCTCTATTTTCCTTGCCACGTTTTCTGAAATTCGACGAGTAGCTTTAATTTCTACCGGTGGAAATTCAAAGAGTATATGTCAATGTAACCAAACTGTGATTAATTTTACTCAGACACTTGCAAACCGAGGCCATGAAAATTGACTAAATCCAAGTCATAGTGTTACAGACACAAACTACATCAAATCAAATGAAGTAAATTTGCTGTAAAATATTACGTAAATATATTATGGTATTACAGAATCTATAACACATTTGTGTATACATACATATACATGTATGTGCGCGTATGTAAGCATATATATGTATATACATACATCAATGCACAATACATATACACGATACATACAATATATATACACAATACATTTATGTACTCGTATGCATAAACGAGGGTGGTCCTAAGAGTTTCCGACCTCAAAAAATGTCAGAAATAATGTCTTGTATCTTTGTTAGGTCGGAAACCTTATATATATATATATATATATATATATATATATATATATATATATATATATATATATACACACACGAGGGTCATCCGAAAAGTAGTACCCGTTCGTGAAATAAAGACACAAAAGTAAATATTAACAAACATAAAAAATTTTATTTGAAAGAGGATACTTTAAACTACTTCTCAACATAATCTCCAAGCAAATTAAGGCATTTGTCATAACGTGTGACAAGTTTCTGTATTCCTGCTGCATAGTCCTTCGCCGCCAGCTCATTGAGATACGCGAGGGACCCATCTTGCACAAATTTTTGCATAATGCAGATGGTGTTTAACAATTTCATGAACAATTGTTCGAGAAACATTGGGAAAATGCTCACAGATGTCATCAATTGTGACGCGCCGATCGTTCCTCACGAATTCGTCAACTGAGCTCACCAGTTGGTCTGTAATGACAGACGGTCTCTCCGAACGCTCATCGTCGTGTGTGTTCCCCCTCCCCATGTTGAAGTTGCGACACCACCGCCGAACAGACGACTCGTCCATTACATTGTCTCCATACACCTCCTTTAATTGGCGATGAATATCACATGGGCGAACGTTTCTTGCATTGAGGAATTTAATCACTGCCCTCACTTCACAACTGGCGGCGTTCTCAATTTTTTTAAACATTGTAAACAATCACAGAAACAACACAGGCAATGCTAGCGTCACGCAACTTGGCTCAGAGAAGGCAGACAAGCCACTGAAGCTATCTGACCTCGTCCAGCGGCTACTCGCGTCGTCAGCACTTCATGCGGCACGAACGGGTACTACTTTCCGGATGACCCTCGTGTATATATATATATATACATATATTTTTTTCCTATGTATATAAATATATATACATATTTATATATATATATATATATATATATGTATGTATATATATGTATGTATTAAGACGTATTAAAAAAGTATTATGATAGTGAATAAAATTGATATAACAGTTATAGACACAAATGCACTGTGAATCTAGGTTATCATAAACGTGTAGACAATTATTTTCTGTAATCCCATCCCTGAATTTTCGCTTATTTTCCTTAAGAACCCGCATTCCTTTTCCCAGACTTTTCCCTTCCAGTGTTTGGAATGTGATTAAGTGCTTTTGTGGATCATAACCTCATTGCTCTGTGTGCCACTAGGATCACTTAAGTTGGCCCTATTAAACTACTGCTTTTGCCTGAAGCTATACGGGCGATTGACTATGGAAAACTCAGCTCTCTGAAGCTCTCACATTAAAAAGGATCACCCTTCCCTTCGGGCATTCCCAATTCGACTATTTTCCACATTTTCCCAGTATTTTTTAAGAAATAAATTAAGTATCGACTTTTTAAGACTGTTTAACCACTCCACAGACAAAAATCAGCGTAACCAGTAAAATCCCTAACGCAAAAATATATATTATGTTCCTGGACTGTAAATTTAATATAGTAATACGTATTTCATGACAGAAAACTCTGAATATTTACAAACTAGGGTAATTTCTTTGACTGTTAACGTAGATCATGACTGTGGAAGACAGATTGAAGAAAACTGATAATTATTATTAACTTTCAGGTATTTTGTGATTTTTCAGCGATCAGATGCATTTATTCCAGTAACTACATTCGAAACTGTCCTGCTTTGGCTATCTTGATGAATATTCCTCACTGAATGTTCCAGCTGCGATTCCAAAATACACAGTTCCGGCATTCAAATAAACATCTTTTTGCAATTTTAGGTCGCGAATCAAACATTCTTTCATTGAGATTTTATGATACTGATAAATTACCAAAAGGGATGCTTTTTTTTGGCAGCGACCGATGAGTTATGATGAATTCAATTCAAATAAATCATAATACTCTACTTATATATGTCCTTTTAATTGTTCCGACAATGCCTTATCGCTGGCCGGTGTCATAGCTAAAAAGTTGAATACTCTTGCTCTTTATCCAACAGTTCATGAGAAGTAAAAGTAAAAGCATTTCTCTCAATCAACTCGAAACTAGCGGAAGTATCAAAAGTAGCAAAAAACGTGAAAGTGGTAATTTTGAGGAAAGGAAGGCAAGGTTAGTAATAAAATATGATTGATAGAGGCAATGAAAAAATAAAATAATTTAAATAATATAATTGAAAATGAGGCAGTGGCATTGTAAATTTAAAAAATAATTCAACAAAAGGAAATATTAATTTTGATATATGAGTAAGAGGATCGAATTAACTGTAGGGTATGATTAATAGCTAAAATAAGATGGAATGCAACTGTGATCAGGGTCAGATTTCTGGATAACTCGCTCAATAACGGGAATTCGCTCACTTCCAAATAATCACATGAAGAAATTAAATACCTGAAAAATTGTTCCATGCGCTTGCTATTTGTATCAAAAGGCATGAGCTTGGCTATACTTATCAACGCTGTGTGCAAGAAAATTTTGAAGTCACAACAATATCACCATTTTTTCGACTAACAGTATCACAGCTCACGTTTAACGGATGTATTTCGCCACACATTCATCTTTAAAGAGCGTTACTACAGTACACGTGCTTATGTATTCCCTGAAATTATTTCTTTCAGATACCCAACCGCTACAACGGATCTAAATCTCAGCGCAATATCCCCATATCCAGTTTCAAGGCACATACCACAGAAACAAAGGTATGGATTAGAGTAATGTGTAAGACATTCTTATTTTCCATCTAATTGGTTCTCAATTCCATTTAAAATGTTTATTTTTTCTTCCTCTTCCTAACTTTCCAAGCAATCTCCCCACTCTTACTGACTTTAGAATCCAATTGCCTCTCATTATATCCTGCATAGATTGCCTTCCTCGTATTTCTCCCAACTCTATTCTCCTACCATTCCTAAAACTTCATCGTTTGTTTTCCTTTCCGTCCATTTTATTTTCTCGATTTTTCTCCATAGTCGCATCTCAAAGACCTCCGACCCAATGTTACCTCTTAACCTCAAACACCATGTTTCTAAACCATACAAAAGTGCTCTCCATAATAACGTTCTCAAAATTCGCTTGCTGTAAAATGCTCAGAATTGGGACACATTTCATAACAGGATAGAAAAAAACGCAGTATTGACGATACCGCATTACAAACTAATGTCATACTATTATTGCTGATAGAACTTACGGCAGAAGGTACTTACCCTTCCTTCGTAGAATATCGTATGTCATTTGGGCAATGAGAACTATAATACAGTGGTTGGGAATTTCTTTTACTATAGTGCTAGGGAAGGTGAACAAAGTTATTTCCATTTTTTTCGGGAATAAACCGCTAAAAATATTAAAATTCTATACATTATCTAAACTGCATGCGAAGAGAAAATTCTACTAATTTAATAATTCCTTTAATTAAAAAAACTCACACTGCTTTTCTAATTAGGTAAATAGAAAACAGATTACCTTACAATCTGAAAGAATGCCTTTTACCTTCCTAGTATCATATTCCTTATATTATTTTTGGTCGTAATATGTTTTGTTATTATTATTATTATTATTGGCCGTAATATATTTTAAAAGATATTATGGGGACTGTTTCCAATTTCTTTGTTTTTGCGAAAGATGAACTACGTCCAAATAAGTAGTTTCTAACGTTTATGTTTCATTTTAGGCGAAAGGAACCTCAAATAATCAAATGGAATGTGATGATTACGATTGCAGTATTACTTCTGCTTTATAATTATCACCACACACCTAAATAGATGCTACTGTAGACAGGGGCCAATTCTCAACGAAGGCAAGTAGCCCGTGTTTCCAAAAAAAGAAGATACTTTTAATGCAAATAACAAACTAACGACATTACACAGAACTAAGACATTGTTCCGAAATGTTCTACCACGCCGATTGTGGAAGAAGAGGCAATTTCAAGTGAAGATGCCGAAGGTCGCGTTTCACACTATCATCGGCTTTGCAAGTCGGTCCCCTTCACTACACCCATCGCACGTCGGCCGGTGCGGAGAATGCGGCCGCACGCCGTGTAGTTTAGCGGCCCGCGCTGTATCCCGTTGGCCGTCAATGTCATCCGCCCGCCTGCCAGGCAGTACGCTTTGATCACCGTAATCATCTCTCAGGATTATTATGCCTGTTTTACCTTTTATTGGAAACGAAATGTGTGTACAAGATTCGTTTGAACGGGCACTACTTTCTCTAGCTTTCTCACCCGACAAAGTCGCATTTATGTTAGCCCAATGGAAATATTTGTTGGCTCATATTACAATGTGCCTTCTAAAGGCATCAACGCTAAAGGTTCTATATAAAACCATTAGAAATTTCATATAAATTTAACTGAATCCCTTTAACTCAGAACAATAGGAGATTCTAAAATATCACAGTGGGTTTTATAATAGCACCAAAGTAGCGGCAGGGAAACTCATTCAAGTTTTGAGACATACATGGAACATAAAGTCGCTCTTGGATAGTAATATTACGATACGATATTAAATTACCCAATTTCAATAATTATCAAGTTACCGGTGTCCAATCCATTGAAACCGTACGAGACCGATTCTTTTTACTTTAATACGGAAATGGCATCTGGGGCCGTTGATTTACTTTTAAGGCGCAATGGCAATTTGGGAGGCAATTACATTTCACATATCAACCCACATGACTGAATATTTTTAAGCAGGGGAATTATTTCTCCTGTATTTTACCATTACGCCATTCTAAATCAAACTTCAGATTTTATCCCTAAATGGTGTTTTCGAGATACTTGTGGTCATTAAGCCGCAGATCTGGTGTGTAGGGTCTTTTCCTGCAATTAATCGTCAAGAGAAGAAATAAAACATCAGAGAACCTTTTCCTTTATCTTCACTGCTCACTTTCTTCAATTAAAATACGCTAAACACCTATTTGCACAAGGTTTAAATATTCTAATCAAACACCAGAAAGAGACAATTTTCTCAGGAGAAAAATCAATACAGCAGAATAAAGAATATAGGAAAGGCATCACATTATTAATAAACCTTTCTAAGGGTAATGATTATTTAAGTGGATATAATAAATTCAAATGAGTATGCAAAGAGTTTTGAAGATTCTAATTTTCAGAAAACGACTTGATAAAAAATGGAAAAAGAGAAATATATGAAAACAATTACTGCCAACACGCGTGTAGCCGTGGGATAGTTTTTCAGCCTTTTCAGCCTTATGTCCTATACCTTTTTTTCAGAATATCCCGCAGCTTGAGTTTACCTGGCAGTTCCCAGAAGCATCACCAGAACTGGAACTGAGAATCCCCTGGGCGATAACAGGACGATCTACCCATTAAGCTACCGCGTCGCCGAAGGTCCTCCGCGTGATATAGTCATGACAAGGTAATTCAATATTCATTAAAGTTGAATTAACATTGTAAAAAGCCCTATTAGATATGAATAAAACTACTGTAGATTGCTAAGCTAATAGTCTTGGAAGTTTCCAAAGTTCGAGGGTTCCCTGCTAAAATATTTGGTTCAAGTGAATATTTTTAAGAGAACTGTCATATGATGGCTATTTTTGTAAAATGAATCATTTTTATTTTCCTGTGTCTGATCGGTAGCCCATATAGTGGACTGTTTGCCTACAAATATTGTTTCAGGAGTTTAAATTCACAAGATGTCTCAGGGAAACCCGAACCAAACCTGAACTGCGACAGGAAAAGTATTCAAAGATTTACAACCCTGACTTTGAACAATTTCTTAAATAACAATTAATTTCCTCCTCAGCAAGTCAATTTCTGATAACATATTTCGCCAGGACTAGAAGGCAGAAAAATCACTCCAATTTTGAAAATATAAAATGAGAAAGGTCCAAAAGTGGCCCACCATTGCCACTCAACTCTTCCTCTTAGCAATCCTAAAAACACGGCGGCGTTATGAAATTTCTAAACGAATGTTTGAAACACAGGTAGACAGGTAAACAATTATTATATATTTTCTTTTAAATAAAGTAAAATATAAAATAATTGTATTCCATGACCTTAGGTCTTAAAAAAGCTTCAACAAAAGTCTCCCAAGTTAACAGTTAATGTTCAATAATATGGTATGGATAAAACATTGAGTTCAAAACTTAAAATGAAACTAGATATGCCATGGCGAAATGGTTCGATTTCCATACCATACCATCTATCCATCAATGAGAATATGCATAAGTAGTTTTCTTTCATCTATCTGGAAAGAAGAACAGAGCCTTTATTGTTTCTTGAATATTTTGCGGTCTATTATCACACACTTTAGATGAACAGAATAGAGACTAGATTAACACAATTAAAAATATTCGAAGCTAACAACCAACGAAAATCAACCAGGTGAATTCACTGATTTCCACTCGAAAGAGAGGAATGAGCGTTTCGGTGTATAACGTACTATCATGTCATCATTATTAATTATATCCTTTCTCTTAATTCGCCCAAGATAAGTAACGAGCTTCTTGGTGCTTTCTAAGCTTGGACTAATTTCACTGAAAAAATTCGTTCTTAAGACGTGTTTTTACTCTTCGAAACGGAATAAGGTACACCGTGTATTCCGATAGAATGAAGTTTTATCCGGCCGAATTGTTCACGGGAGCCAAATTACGTATGGCGAATAAGGGAAGGGAATCGAATCCCCGAATGATAACAGAGTTGCAGGGTTTAAGACAGTTTGTATAACAGAAGAAAATGACGCACTTCGGAAAAGCAAAAAAAGAAACAAAATAGGGATGCACAGGACCGGCCAGGGGACATACAGAGATTTGGAACCTGGACGGGGAGCGCCCGATTGTAGAAGCAGAGGCGTTAGCCGCGTTAATGGCGGCGCACCATGTGGCGGCAGTTGCGCCACTCGATATAGACTTAGTAGTTTATACTGACAATCAATCTGTATTACACTCCCTAAATTTAGGGAGAGGGATGTTAATGTATGTACTTGATGTTAAAACTTTATATGTGAACCTAATAAAAGAACAGCTACGCAATGTAGCCTGGAGGTACGTCCCCTCGCTGGAAAATCCGGCCGACCGTCCTTCCCGGACCGTCCTACATCCCTATGCCACGTCGGCCTACGATTCGCCAGCAACCAGCATGGTATATAGGTGGGACGACGCCTGGCATGAGCAGTCGGTTGGAAATTTCTAAAGTGAGCGGACCTGCCTCCAGATCTCTTACTTAGATACTTAGAGATTTTAGAAGACTATAAACCAAAACAGTTAATTCTTATAATACACAATTCTCTCGGGAAAATAATCTTTTAGGGACGGTGAAAGACAAGATCAAAAGAAAGAGTACAGAGGACAAGGAAAATGTGGAAAATCATGACACCAAATGTGAATATACTTGTTATATAGAATAATTTGCCTGGAATGAAAAGGCTAAGGATTTAAAGGACAGCAACTACACAAACGGCCTAACATCAAACACTTTCGTTCCAATTACACAAAGACTTCAGTACAAAAATGCATTTAAAATGTACCGATTGATCTATTCAATAGGAATTTTGGCATTTGGCTAATATAGCTGATCAATACGAATAAAAGTTTATTAAAAATGCAAAAATGTGATTAAAAACAATAAAATTTCAAAACTATAAGGTCCCATTCCGCAAAGAGAATAAGAGATTTGCTAGATAACCGTTCAAACTAGTGTTTTTTATGGAATAGAATATTGTTACACCTATGAATAAACTTAAATCATTTAGTTTGCTCTGCAAATGTCGAAATAATTATTCATTAAATTTCAATAGAAGAATTAAGTTAATAAAACAAAATACCAAGAAAGTATATCATGACCATAAGGCAGGAGTTTTGATGGAAAGTGTACATTTCTACGATTAACCTCCTAAGATGAGAGACTTTAACCAGAGAATTTATAAGTAGCGTAAAATAACAAAATTAGCAGACATATTACGCATCATAAAAGGTGAAAAGAAGGCATCGCAATAATTTTTATTCCGTAAAATAACAAAAAAGAGTATAATAAGACACAAATACACGAATGACTGAAATTAATGCCAAGCAAATAAATTATCCTCGCAGTACGAACATGAAAAGAAACCAATAGAGAGATGTTGAAAATAAAATAACCAAGGATCATAGCTGATGCAGCACCAAAAGAAGTATAAATAATCACCGTGACTGGGATTATAACTGTCAGTAGACAAGTATAAGTCCCAAAAATGTATACTTCGAAACGATAGTGTTAGGACCTGCATGAAGCTCATCGCAAGTTGTGCATCAGAGCTAGATATGAACTTAGAAATCACTAGCATTCGTGCAGGAAGAAATGCGTTTAAAAATAACCTAATATTCCAATACTGGAGTGAAAAATAAGTTGTGAAAATTAACATTAATTTCAGAAGTACAGGATGGATAAACTCAGTGATGATAACCGGAAGGGAAAACTATAATTTTCCAAAGGAACCACCGTAAAAATGAGTTGAATGAGGAATTCCGCAGAAAGTTAAAGTTCCTAAGGCATAAAAGATTAGGGAATGGGTTAAGAATTAAGGTGAAACCCATGCATGTTCAAGTAAAAGACAAATTTTTGGGTTTAGAACTAATGCTTCGGTCCAAAAGGAATTACTATCGCGATTCCTGTATTACTAATGTGTTCAATTATGCATATTAATTCGTTTTCTCAGCTTTATTCCGAGCAACCTCACCCTAAAACGTGTGTGTGACTAAAACTTTCAATTCAATTATTGATATTTTGCTACAGAAGCAATGATTGTTTGCATTCAAATGAACTTCGATCCACGGAAGAATCAACTTAAACTGCACAGCGGTCGAAAGCCGCATTTCAGGCACTTACATTTGTCAAAAGTATTTGTCATATCCAATGAAAGCCATGCACTTCGATTAACTCTAGCAATGATAAGAGACAAAAGGACTGAAGAATTCTCTGAGCTCAATTTTACAAATTTCAAGACTACAATCAAACCAATCCTGATATATTTTTCTTTCAAAAGCAATCTCTCTTCCGTGAGTGAAAAAACTCTGTTAAAAATATCAGATTCGAAGTTACGGATTCGCTTGGTAATATAAATTCTTCATTATTAAATTTGGACCGTGAGATGGAACTAAGAGAAAACAATTGCCCCTGAGAGTGAAAAGATATGGAAGAGTATTAATTCATGTGAATGCCATACCGGTTTTTTAGCTATTAAAGTTTCAAGTCCATACCTAACGGTACCTTGTTTTAATTATGTGATAGCGATAATGACATTCTCTCAAACATACATGAGAGGGGAACGCTGAAGGCAACTTTCAACGACTAATCGTTAATCTTCGTAATTGAAACATTTTTATGAATAAACAACAATAAACTATTACAAATATTATGCAATTAGCAATGTTACCATGGATGCAGAGTTAAATTCTAGTCTGCAGTAGATCAGTTAAGGATCTACTCCTTGTGAAACGAATAATTTTTTATAAAATGTACTTTGTGATTCCACAGTATTTTATTTACACAAGAACTGTGATTCGACGTTCAACCTCATCATCAGGTATTCTACTGAAAGACTAATGGCCTAATAGAACCATTTTCATAACATATGAACATCTTCCAAAACGGTTCATGGACTAATGAAGAGTGAGTACGGATACCAAAGTTATAGAAAAAATGGGCTTATGTAACTTGAAGAACACAAGAAAAATGAATTTTCTACGTCAATACACAATAGCACTCTCCGGTGAGCGGTAGGGACTACACGGAGCAGCAACACTACCGAACTCGGTATTCACTTGGTGCGGTCTATTAGCTGTGCGCATGCAGGTGAGGCCAAATGGTTCCAGAAACTATTTTCACTAACTAGATTTCAGACTACGTAAAACGAAAAAATATGTTTTACGAATTTGCCCTAGAGTATTTTTTTAGAGTTATAGTTAAGTATCTAGTCTATTTTCTACTAAAATCCATGATGCAGAGAGTATACAGATTTCGATAGCTTTTTGAAAATGTTTGCAATTGAGTTCTTTCATTCTATATTTGCAATTTGTTAGCTCATTGGGTAAATGGATCCTTGGGACTGCAAGTAAAAGTTCAAAAAAATAAAAGGCTTTAAATCCCAACCGGCCCGTCATGGACAAGCAACAGAAATAATGGTAACAGCTAATATAAATGAATTATTACCTTTAAAAATCAAAGGAATTCCATCGATGTTAGAATGAATAGACAATTTAAATAATGACTAAACAAGGAAATCGTACAGCCGGAACCGAAAACTGAACGAACTACACGGTAGAAGTTGTGCATTTTTGAGAAGTCAGTTATGAAGGGTGCATCCAAGGCATTTGTCAAACTGATAGAATACTATTATTCTTAGGAATGAAGCAATTTTCTTGCATTGAAAAACATAGCTGGACCTCAAGGCTCAAGCGCACGTTGAATATCTGAGTTTCCGTTCTCCTTCCTTCCTGCTATCTCGAAAATTTTAGCCAAAAACTTCTTCAAATTTGTGATAAGAAATATTTATTTTCTCATTCAAGTGTGGTAAAATACCTCCTGTACCTCCTAGAGAAGGGCATAAACGCTGGCAATTGAGGAAATTCTATTAGAAAAGGTATCTAATATCTATCTTGTTTGATGCAGAGAAAGCGGGCTTAGAGTACTATTAGATTTTGGTATACCGGCTAAAATGACCAATAATTACCTGTAGAGTACCACAGTCGCGGTTTCTATAAAAACTGTTATTAGCAAGGGCACCTACTCCAAAAGTTATGAAAAAACTTTCACCCTAATTATAAATACTTGTAGCAGTATGTAGCAATCCGTCAGAACTGAATTTTCAAAAGTCCTGAAAATATTTGCTCAACTAATAAATGTACTGAACGGTAAGCCGCAAACTTACTCAAACACACATGGCTGTGTCTTCGGCATAATTAGAGCTTCATTGACCATTCCAAATTCAGAGACAACCTACGACAAATTATTAGGAAAGCGTTACAGTCAGACATAATGTAAGTATATCCATATCAACGCAGAATTTGATGATGTTTTCCCTATTATTCATACCAATTTACTTTCCAGCCCGAATCATTTCTCCATCTCATTCTATATCTCATACAATAGCACCTAAGCCCCAAAATACTTGAGCCTGTTGGATGCTACAACTACCACGATAACCGGAGTCATCCATCGTCATGTACGAAATGAGGCAAAACTATTCAGTAATAATTTTGACCGTTTAAAACCACAAACAACAATTTTAAGACACTTGTAATTGATGATATTAGCACAATATGTATTAGTATCAGCGTAGTTTCATTTCTTTTCACAAGAAGTGGCTATTTATACAATAAACTTCAGTTAAAAATACCGTCAGCGAATGATAGTCGATAATTATGAATCCGCTAAATTCATTTTTTTAAACAGTGGAAGTAATCATGGCTTAAAGGCTTTGATTTTTTCATCCAATCACTCTAATATTCAAAAAAGTTCTCATTTTCTCAAAGTCGCCTCCTATTCATTTGAGACAAAAGATAAGACTATCTCATGCAAAGACTGAAACGCCGTCACTAATCCAACGGTTTTAATCATTACCTTCATTAGTGGGCTTCAAAGCAGTGTTATATGTTGTTTTTGGACGCGTCGACGGCAGTGATCTAATCACTCTAAGTAATCAACTCTAAAATTGATATCACTTAACAGGAGCCATGTTTGATGCAGGATTCGAAACCGATCCTCAGGTGAGACGGTAATATTTTAACCCACCGTTACAACTTGATAGTACTCAGGGCCGAGCCTCCATCCCCAAAATATATATCATGTACATATTAACAAAAAATTATATGCTTTCACTTATCTAAAATTGTTGATGTAAACCTTAAAAATTATATCTCCAGGTTTACATCGAAATGTATGATGCTGGAGGAATAAACATGACTTTTATTTTTGCCAAACTTTTGGCACTCCACGCATGCTAATACATCTTTACTAAAACAAAGCGCCTACATTGGTTTTCCTCCAAAGGTTTTATTTCCTTGAGACAATAAATAGTTGGAATTATAAGTGACTGGGTGCATAAAAGAGCGACAAGCATATTTCCATAAAATTAAGCCTGTACGAAAAAGGACAAGATAATATTCGCCTAACTACACACCAAGCCATATATCATGAATTGAATGAACCTTGAATTATAAACACCTAGACTTGCATGGAACGTTTCGCAATTATATCTGACCATAACTTATAGTAACTGACTACTTCTGATTTTGTCACATGACAACGATCTGAAAATCCACTAGGCAAAAGCGGCAATGATTCACAAGAACATCTTATTTAAGTTCCATCAGAAACGGAGTCGGAAGCATCATGCATCAAGGTGAAACAAGGTGTTGATGATGATAGTAAGTTTTTCAATCTATGGCAGCTAATCTCTCCACGTGAAGTCAAGGTAAGTCCTCAAAGGTGGAAAAGTTCTTGATTCCCGGCACAATTAGGTTGGTACGGCCCGTTATCATGGATGTTGTGTCAAATTTAAAAGGAAATACGGGCCCAGATCGGTAATCGACAGGGTTTAATTTAATAATGACGATCGAAACTGACCGCCATTACGCCTCCCTCTTCCCCCCGGGACCCGTCTCGCGGCGTCCGCCATTGTGATCCCGCGCAGTCCCCCGCTCTGCCCCCCTCCCAATCCCGCATAACGGAGCTTCCAGTTCGAACCCCGTTTCGGAACGCAAGGAAGAAGATCTTAAACGGTAACGTTCCGCGCCGACAATCAAAACGAAGACCACGCGGGATGGCATTGTTTGGGCCCATGACACGCGAGGGCCTCCAATGAATCTTCAATACATCTTCCACTGCCGTCCGGTTACGTGCTCTCACACGAGATGATTGATTCGACATAACTCGCCAAAAACCCGATCACAAGGGTCGGGGAGGGGGAGACAACCTTTCGGTCAACTCCCATCGTCCCCCACGCCTCACTTGCAACCTCGAAATGAATGCAGAGTGGATACCGCACAATATATCAAACGACACTGATAATAAAAGGATTACCAAACCTCTAAGGTTATGCTGTCACTCCGAATCCCCGGAGAGGTGCGAAACAGTGACGGCCGAACCGACCTAGTCGGGACGGAATGGGAGGAAAAAAGTAAAGAAAAAAAATACCTTTATTAGTTTTTCGTTCGTTTTTGAAAGGTTTCCCTCCCTCTCTCTCTCTCTCTCTCTCGCTCTCTCCCTCTTCGAAGATGACCGTTGGCGAACCTAGGAGCAGACCTAGTCGATACGACAACAAAAAAACACCGCAATGGCGGTCGAAAGCACCTTATGCACTCACACACACTTTCTAGTCTGGGTCAAGATGACCAAACGCCTAGTATCGAACCCGTAATCCCTTCCTTGGCATAGGGAAGCCCACCCTACCTCCGCCACCCTTCCTAGAGGAGAGCGAAGGAAGGAGGAGGTTCCTAAGGGGACACTAGCACGGGGGAGGGGAGCAATCGATAGCCATTTGGGCGGAGTGGGAAGGGGGTTGTCAGAGAGAGAGGCAGGAGAGGTGGGGAGGACTGAGCACATAGGGTCGGGAATAGGCAGGGAATAGTGTAGCTAGTAGGATGGCGTATTGGGGGAGGGGCGAGGGAACGCCACTATGGGAGAGTGTTATGGGGTTTTAGGCCGGAGGAGGGGACAGGGTAAGGAGTGAGACGGGACGAGGGATGGGGTAGGATGGTCGCAGGGTCCGTGGGAGTAACGGATGGGTAGGATTGTAACCCCACCACCGTCTCCATACCCCCAACCCCCTCGTGCACACATATAGGTACCGCCGACCGGCCACATCCTTCGATGTCCCCGACGCTAGGAGCCCGCTTGTATTGCACAAGGGGGTGGGGGCAAAAAGGGGGAGGGGTCTGCCACGGATACGGAGGGTGGGGTCGAGTCGAGGGGGAAATAGACGGCTAGAAGAGGGTTTGCTAGCTATGTATGGGGGAGGGGATGTAGATGGTGACGATGATAGGGGGATGGAAGGGGTGGAGAGAGAGAGGGCTAGTCGGAGGCAAAGGGGATGGGGATAGTTGGAATGGGGTGAAACAGCGCTCCCCAAACGGCACTTTACAAAACCCCTGGTCTAGCCACTGAGCCCCATGAGGATATTTCTATTACCATGGGGACATGCTAAAGGTATGACAAAAAACTTCTTGCCGTGAAAAAACTGCAAACTATTTGTCGACTGAATATATTTTTATTATTCGCATTTCCTACCAGTCCCACATGTCTTGAAGCGATGACATGGAAAAAATACGCTAAGCACATCCTTATAATTCATTTACACTTCACTTCACCAAACCCTTCGAACTGCCTGGAAGGATGTGACTTTGAAGACGTTAGTACAACATCCGTAGGGTCATGGTGAAGTACAAAAGGTCTCTTTCCTTGGAGTTCTACAAAAAATAGAAGAGGGAGTTAAGGCGTTTAAATAATTTTTATGAAGATTTGAGCCACGGATGCAATTCCCTCAAGTGAACAAACTCATTTGATTGTGTAAATTCAGATTGCCGAAAGTTTTTGACATGGCTTTAAAATTCTGATTAATACTTGAAATGAAGATAATTGAAATATACTATGCCTTAAATAGTACGTGATTAAACTAGCAGAAAATAAACAGGAAGAATAATGCGCAATCATTGAATGCTTTCGCAAGATTAAATGTCTTTTTAATTGCCTTACAAGGGAATCTGAAGTCAAACGTAATAAACTCTAGTAAAAACCCCAACACCAACGGAACAGATCTTGACAGCATGTTGTCACGTTCTTTTAAGGCTTCAGAAAGCCAAAAGAAACATGATGTCTGTGCATGGCTTTAAATCACATGCCACCCGGCAAAAAGAGAAAACTTAAGATTTTCTATGTGTCCATGAATATAAATCCCCTTTCCAGGAAGTTTGAAAATTCTCTTCTTTTCCAGTTTAAGCAAGTTTACTCAATCTCTTTATTTGTCTGCACTAATCCACCTCTCCTTAGCCCCTCACCGCATTCTCGTATCGGTGTAAATACACCTATTCAATATTCAGATACCTTCACGGAAATAAATGTCTATTCTTTTAAATTTATGGACTCCAAATAACCGTATTATTCCCTGCCACTAGAGGGAGTTGATTTGCCCGGGAGTGCAAGTGAAATTTCTACGTTAATTTATACTCTATCATTAATTTTTGAGCTAAAATATTCCTTTAGTATTAAAATTACCAGGTTATATTGTAGGTACATAAACACCTCATTTATTTTTTCCTACATTGGTTACACATCGTTCAATATTTTCTTCTTATTTCCGGTGACTGGTAGTCGTGTCCTGAAATTTACCACGTACTTCAACTTTGAGATCAATTTGCACTCCTAGAAATCTTATATGACATTAGAAAAAAATGATCTTCCCTAAGCAATCCGTTTTGTAGTTTTCCTTAAAAGAGATAATGTTTGCTCATTCCAAATATTGCTTTCAAATGAAATCTAGTTGTTTTGTAAAACAACTATTGCTGCATTACTCATTATTTGATATCGTTTTCCTATTTCCCACCTCTCTCCGAAGGGGCCAGTGTTTTCACAAATTATTAATGTAGTTTAGCGTCGCTCTATTACTGTTTTGGATAAATAGAAGCACTTTTAGCATTACCCAAATATTTGGTCTCCGTCGATGCGAACTTCTTTCGTTTTCTCCATTTTCTTCTGTAAGCTGCCACGACGGCATGCGACAACGAGTATTAGTTTACCGTCCATTAAGGTAATTGGTGATGCTTAAAAATAGGTATGTGATCACGTATTATATTAGGGGAAAACGTATTCCTCAAATCGGTCTGTCTTTTATTTATTATATAAATAAAAGACAGACCGATTATTACTCTTATTTTTTCTTTGTGATATAGCCTATTAATGAAATTCAGGGATAGAATTATTCCCTCTGTGCCAGTATAAAACTTATATGAATTGTATTTATCTATTTATTTTGCCCGCGTATGTAATTTTAAGTATTTTCCATTCCAGGAGTTATTAATAATAGCGTACTTGTACCTCTTTCCCTCTTGCTTTGCTAGCTCCGACGAAGAAGAAAGTGGAAAAGGATATTGGAAGATAAAACTTTTATCCGAATAAAGTCACGTATCGATTCATTAAAACTTCGGAGTCTACCTACCTCAGACTGTAAGACGTGGCAATAGGAACCTTAGAGAAACAAAGATTGGAGGTGAAGGAAATGTGATGCAGCAGAAAAATTATGAAAATACGTGATGGACTGAGTAACTATTTAAACCGTACTCGAAAGAGGAGGCGAGGAGAGAAGCCTAAGGAGCGCATTTGCAATAAGAAGAAAACCATTTGGACGTGCCCTGAGGTATAATAGCTTGGTCATTAAGGTAAATGTAGAGCGAAAGAAATAGAGAGGAAGGCCACGAATGAACTATGAAAAGTGGTTGAAGGAAAATGTCGGTGCAAGGAGCTATGATTAAATGAAGAGATTGTCAAGGAACAGGATATAAGGCTGAAGTGTTGCAATCCTCAGATATGTAACCCTTAATGAAAAAATAATTTCCATCCATCCTCTGATACACCTAAGTTACATGAAAACTAGGATTTCTTGAGGAAATATATTTCAATACTTTTTCTAAAATAATGTAAATCCAACCACTCCCTCAATCTCACACATTCGTCTTACCCAGATTTATTTCAATGGAATCGTAAATAATGTATTTTTCTTACTGTATCTGGCCGTATTCTGGAAGGAAGAGCAGTGTTTGGCCGAAGAACATTCTAGAATACCCTTAAAATGAGAGTTATTGATGGTGAAAACCAAGATGACGGACTGCGTCAGTAGTGAGAGAAACAGGAAACCATACGAAAAATGAGAGAATGGATAAGGTTTATGTATAAGACACGAAACTTCACGAAGGAAGAGTGGAACGAAGGAAAGAAGAAACGATTAAATGAGAGAGATACCAGGGATACCACCGTCATAAAAAAGTACCCATTGGCATATTTTTATGACGTTTAGAGTAAAAATTAAATGTTAGTTTTAGACTATTATGGAGACCTAAAATAAATTTATCGACTTTTAAATCAGCCACCATACAAGAACCTTTCGACTAACGCCATTTCCTTACTCAATTCCTCATTGTCTTCGTCCCACGGAAGCCATTCTTCGTTCAAAGCCTTCCGCATGCCCTCATTTTAAAATTTCACATTAAATCTACGATTTAAAATTAAATATTTAAAATAATGGTGATGGGCTCAGAAATTTGAGGGGACAGCCACTGTTATATACCAGTTACAATCGAGAGAGTAAGAGCAAAAGTATGTTTTCAATTCAATCGAAAAATAAGCGCAGCCTACTAGAGTGGATGTAAGTAAGTGATGGCATCTTGAACCATGATGTTAAGAAGCAACAAAATACTCCCGAAGTTAAAAAATTACATTCTGTCAAGCTAAAATTATTGGCATTTCAATATTTGTTGATCCCACAAGTATCACCGTTAAGACGAACAATTCTATTTACAAAATTCTAATTAGTAAATTCATTATAGCAACGATAAATTACTATTTAACAAACCAATGTTTCCAAATTGATGTCAATCAAAATCCCTAGCTTGAAAATGATACCACTTACGTGTCATCGGAATTCCTCATGATTTGAATCAACGGAAATGGTCATTCTCTTCCGCCATGCATAGCAATAAGAATACACATGTAATTTGGTACATACGCAAACTACTACAATTTCCCTAAGTACATACTTTTCTATCAGTTACGGTGTAACCATAATCGATATCTTGCAATAAGATACGAAAATAACTTCGATTTACATTTGTGCTATGGAAATATCGGTACGCATACTAATCTGAAGATGCTTGATGTGTGCCGGATAGAAATTCTCGGCTAGAAGCGTAAAAATTCAGGACACTAGCCTAATTCATACCTACAGAATTAGAAATATACTATACGAAAAATGACAAATGGATTTTACCCAAGTGAAAAGTTTCGAAGGAAAGAATCCTTCGTTACCACCTCAGCCAGAACCGCATTAGAACACTCAAAATCCCGCACGCACGACCCAAAAGCTGGATTTCGGGATCCCAAAATATCTTAGACGAAGAGATTTGAGAGTCGATAAGTAATGGTACAATCTGTAACCATGGTTCAACAATAATTTTATAAATTCATGACTCAGAGAATAACACGGTTTTCCATCATTCCATCTTTGTCTCTATCAGCGTTTTCCTACCCATGGTAGTACGACCATCAACTTGTTTTTTTTGCAGATGATCTAATTAAATCGGCCAATATTATTTAGCATATCAATGCCATTTTTCTGTTATCTCTTCAGAGAAAACTTTTAATAAATACAAAATCCGTGATTTTGTAAATGTTTATAACTTGGGTAATGAATTTTTTTCAGAGAAAAAGTATTCTGCGCGCATTTCAGTCATGAAGATCTTAATGTGAATTAATTTTCTCCTCAAGGAAGTATAAATTCCCTACGATTCCCTCTCGTATTTCTCTATTATAATTAGAGCGCAATTGAACTCTTCTGTATCAAAAACACTTGAATCATTAAATTAATGGTGAAAATCTTTTATGTGAGGATTCCGCAGTTATTGAAGAGAGTAAAGAGTATGTACTAAAAGATAAATCACGAAAATATCTTGAAAACAAATGAAGTAGGCGGAAGGGCCCAAACCTAAAGTTCATTTGTAGCACACGTTATATTTGATGGTCGGAGCATGAAACAGATGCCAAAAGTAAAATAAAGTATACCTGTTTCCCTCATTAAAACACGAAGTCAAAGACAAAAATTACCAAGTTCTAAACACACATAAATACTCTATTCCGTTGCGAATCCCTTTCAATAATAATTTCACAGCCGAATTCTTTATTGTCCACACGGATGCAAATGATTTTTCTTTCCATGAATACAAAGGTAACTGAACATTAAACCTGTAATCCTGTTGAAAATAAACTTCAATAGGCGGTCAAGAAATTCCCTTTCGTAGCTTATGCCCAACCCGAACAGACGTTTATGAACAGTTTTTTAGGGCGAGTTCGACTGGTTATAAGTTTAAAACTGTTTCTTTACATTGCGTGCATGTGGGTTAACTTTTAAATTCAAACATACCAAATATCCCATAATCCTCACAGAGTGGTGTTATAACAATTCCCACGCATAAAGGAAAAAGTGAAAACTTTACGAAGGTAACACAACTTAGCAAGATTTCTCCTTCGTGCACTGCAGTCGTTAACTGGTCAAGTGGCATAAACACTCCTAACTTCTCACTCCGCAATCAATCGCCTTTACATAGTTACTATGGTCTTTACTTCCAACCACACAAGCTTAGATTTGCTTCTTAATTTGAAAGTGCAGGGTGGTTAAGATATCATGTTATTATTCGGAGAGGAAGTGTACACCATTCGCTTTCATCGGGCTTTCATGTGCGTAGTGGTTTGCTTTTCCATCCAATATTTTTTTAAACCGAGTGTTATCGGTTATAACCGAAGTGTGATCCGTATAACCCAAATATAGTGTCCCTCAGTTTAAAAATTGATTAGAAGGTTCTTGTAGTGCTCTAGGATTGCACGAATCTGTTATTTGTATCCAGTTTCCGCCTAATTAAGGCTATCTCATATTTTGGCAAGACCAACTAGCCGTTTCTGACGAATTGTCTATCAAACAACATTGCATCAGTGGCCTTCGTGGTAAAATGCAGGTCCGTGCTAAGAAATAGTACTTCTGAATCAGAATTAACTCTTGTTTATTTTCATGTATTTTTCATGATCCATTTACATTATAATGTACAAGCATTCATCATTGTATGATTGCAATGCATTACCAATAACCTCCATTAAATTTTACTACTCACTCCTTTGAAACCAAATTCGCTGAAAACTTCTTTTAAAACCCAATTTTATCAATACCTGACGTGACTAAAGATCCTTTGGAGTTTTTACTTGATTATAACACTGATCACGGTATTTTTTAATTGAAATGCGTATTTTAAGCGGTCAATTAAGTCGACACAAATCCGCAATCGTATTTGAAGAATGGTAGCGACCTTTTAAGTTCAACTACGGATTTATGCATTGGCATAATGTAAATTTGCACACATCTATTAACAGTGCATTAGTCACAAACTAACCTGATCTTTCTGCGTCATAATCACACGCTATAATAGCTGTATACATATTATGTAAAAAGCAAACTACACCGAAATACAATATAACGTTTTTGAAAATGAACAGGGCAATCATAATAATTACTTTTGTACTATACCTTAGTTCACTAGTAAATACCGTTGGTAAAATTCTATGTATGGAAGCCTGGGAAAATATTTTTCGTGTTCATGTATCTGTGATTAAACGGTGTGCAATGGTAAAGTAGATTATCTTTCTACCTAATGATACCAATCTGGAGGCGAAAACATATTTGAGCCGTGACTCGAAATTTAAATAAAATTTAAATATTAGGGCTCATTTTCCAGGCATTTAACTGGCCACAATTACAAAAACGGGCTACTACTTACGCCTAGTCACAATTTAGCTTTCAATTGGAGAAAAATTTATTTTATGCAACTATTATTTACACGTGAACTTGATTTTGAAATGAAACGCTTCATCACTTCGACGTTTTAACCTTTCACAAAGGAACCTGACTCGTGAGTAAATAAGCATTGCGTGGATATGTTTGTTTTCAATGCAAAAAAATATACGGTATGTCTAAAGTAATCTAGAAACCTCTCAATAAATCTAGCTTAGTCAATCTAGTGCAGTGGCTAAAATTATTCAAACAACTCAATTTTTCAAGTAATTACGCGTTAACGATGGATTTATTTAAGGTTTTAGGTTTATTATCGATTAGTTTTGATGAACTACAACATTGTCGAGAATTTTTATCTCTGTTATCATGGAACGGTTGCACCACATCACACCTAAATCTGTGATTTATTGGTTTGGAAGTTTTTTATTATTATTTTGAAATTGAAAGGAGCAATTTTTAGGATATTCAACTTTTAATTTATTATCTAGATGGCCAATTGGGCATTCATTTTAATTGAATGTCTTGATGGATATGGGACTACTCATGGGTACATAAAAACGCATTTTGAAGGCTTATCATGGCATTTATCGGATTACGGTATCGAGTTGTTACGGAGTAAACATCTATAACGCTTATTAATAATATCACAAAAAGGAAACTTTTTCGAAAAATGGAATATGGCTGATGTGATACTCCTGAGATTAAATGGCAATTAATGAAGGCAGAAATGAAAACCTGCAAAAAGAATAACTGAGGTTGACATATAACGCATGGTGTGATGATGTACAAGGTCTGTCGCAAAAGGAGGAGGATTAAGAGGATTAAAAATGTGCATTGCCTGAATTGATACATTAACTCAAAAGTCTTCGAAGTGGCAATCTTACGCGTCCACACACGGCTGCCAGCGAGTTTTCCACGCATCGTACGCCAACCGGAAGGCGGTACCCGTCATACTGCTAAGCTCCCTCGTCACGGCCTGTTGTAACGCTTCTACCGCGCTACCGTGACGTCCTTTCAGTTCGAGTTTTAGGCGGGAGAAAAAGAAGAAGTCTGCTGGGGCATTATCTAAAACATTTGGATCCTCACTCACATGGTCGAGAAGCTCTTGGCAGATCCGCGAGCAAGTTTCCTTTTTGTCCGTCCGAGAGCACTCGAGGCACCAACTTCGCCCACACCTTGCTCATACCCATGCATTCGGTCTCAAGTCGATGCACATTACATTTAGTGATGCCACGTTCATCAGAAACCATGCAAACACTAAATCTGCGATCCCTGCCCAACAAAGCCTGCACTCTTGCAAAATAGCGTCACTTTTGGCCGTGGAAGGGCGTCCTGAACGTTCTGCGTTTTCAACATCTTCTCTAATCTCCCGAAATAAACATGCGCCACTCAAAAACACCCGATACACATGGCGTTATCGCCATACACTGCCCTGAGCATGTAATGAGTCTCTTTTTCGGTTTTGTCCAGTTTTTCGCATATTTTGATGCCGAAGCCCTGTTTTAATAACCAAATTATGACGGAGAGTAACGAGGTGACGCTATAGAGGTTTCGCAAACGAACGAACTGCACTCCGCAAAGGCTGGGAGTCCACTGCCACTGGTCTTCAGCCTTTCCTAGGACTCCCTTCCCTCGAACCCCGCCAGAGAAATCGCCACCCGTCCGTCCGTCTTTCCGGGAAGAAATAAGTCATACTACGTTTGGGACAGACCTTGTAATTATATTCTGCTAACCCCTGTGACCAGCAGTCCCTTTCAGTAACCACGAAGGCCTCGATAAAGAATAACCAGAAGAAAGAGAGCTAGAGCTCAAGTCACTAGGGTTTGCAAATATTGCAAAATTCGAGGCACAAAGTTGACTTGGTAAATGTCGTGTCTATACCTCAAACATCAACGCAAATTGAGAGTATTTATTTTTAATGTAATTATTTTTGCAGAGAAAATTTTAAAAAATCTGCCGTCAAAAAGTATTAAAGTTGGAGGAGTGTTGTGCGCCCTTTGGTATTTGGTTATCATTGCTACATGTACTAGTGTAATTGTTATAACATGCCCTCTGGAGTAGCATTAGTTTTACCCCCGCGTTGTTTAATTCCCATCGTTGCTTGTACATATTACCCTCTACCACGTTGTAATATCTTATTTATAAGATGCCGCTAATTATATCCCTCATCGTTTTCGCCATAAGTAAATGTTTGAGTAACTTGAGAGAACCTGCAGTTCAGCTCAGGGGAAATAAGCATTGAGTTATTGGGTGGCTGTTATTCCGTCCGTCCGTCCGGGAAAAAAGAAGGCCTGGAAATTTTGGAACAGGCCTTACATGACGGCTTTCTCTAGTATATGATGTCAAAATAGACTCTACTACATTATTTTGTATATATCCTTACTTAAGTGAAGAAGTATTTAAAAAGAGGAGGGAGATGATAGGGATCTTAAGTAAAGATGAAATTCTAAAAATGCAGGAAAATGGAATGCAAAAACTTACATGGAAAACCTATTTCGCAGATTATGAATGGTGAACGTCATGAGAAAAGGATGTAGAAGACGCAAGAATATAAAAACTCTTAATTATTAACTGGGGTGTTAATATATTTAGCATTGTTTAGGCGGAGCTCAGCGACATTGCTTAACACCGTCGTTAATCAAAACTCATCTTGAGTGAAAGTTTACAATTAATGATGCTATAAATAACATGTCCTAATAACTATATGACTAATTTATGTGTTTTCGCAGAAAGACAAAAGTAATTATTACGGATGTGCAAAAATTCGAAATCATTGAGATATAAACCTTAATTAAAGTGAAGTAATGAGTGCAATAAGTATTTTACTCAATAAATATATACATCGCAGAATTAATCCCAGGGTTATTATGACCCCTCGATTTTTACACAATCCAAATTTATTGTTGAAATACTATCCAATAAAATATATCCCATACACATTGATGATAGAGCTACCGAGGAGTTTTTAATTCGGCCAGTGGGGTTAAAAAATATTTCAATTCCGACAGTGACACTCCATAGGACCAAAGCTAATTCCAGTACTTATCATGATAAATGTAAATAAAATTGAGTATAAATTTATTCTCCTTTGATAAAAAGTGATTCCCTCCAGTAAGAAAGCCCCCCAGTAACTCAATACTCATTTCCCCTGAGCCGAACTGCAGGTTCTCTTAAGTTGCTCAAGCATTTACTTATGGCGAAAACGATGAGGGATATAATTAGCGGCATCTTATAAATAAGATATTACAACGTGGTAGAGGGTAATATGTACAAGCAACGATGGGAATTAAACAACGCGGGGGTAAAACTAATGCTACTCCAGAGGGCATGTTATAACAATTACACTAGTACATGTAGCAATGATAACCAAATACCAAAGGGCGCACAACACTCCTCCAACTTTAATACTTTTTGACGGCAGATTTTTTAAAATTTTCTCTGCAAAAATAATTACATTAAAAATAAATACTCTCAATTTGCGTTGATGTTTGAGGTATAGACACGACATTTACCAAGTCAACTTTGTGCCTCGAATTTTGCAATATTTGCAAACCCTAGTGACTTGAGCTCTAGCTCTCTTTCTTCTGGTTATTCTTTATCGAGGCCTTCGTGGTTACTGAAAGGGACTGCTGGTCACAGGGGTTAGCAGAATATAATTACAAGGTCTGTCCCAAACGTAGTATGACTTATTTCTTCCCGGAAAGACGGACGGACGGGTGGCGATTTCTCTGGCGGGGTTCGAGGGAAGGGAGTCCTAGGAAAGGCTGAAGACCAGTGGCAGTGGACTCCCAGCCTTTGCGGAGTGCAGTTCGTTCGTTTGCGAAACCTCTATAGCGTCACCTCGTTACTCTCCGTCATAATTTGGTTATTAAAACAGGGCTTCGGCATCAAAATATGCGAAAAACTGGACAAAACCGAAAAAGAGACTCATTACATGCTCAGGGCAGTGTATGGCGATAACGCCATGTGTATCGGGTGTTTTTGAGTGGCGCATGTTTATTTCGGGAGATTAGAGAAGATGTTGAAAACGCAGAACGTTCAGGACGCCCTTCCACGGCCAAAAGTGACGCTATTTTGCAAGAGTGCAGGCTTTGTTGGGCAGGGATCGCAGATTTAGTGTTTGCATGGTTTCTGATGAACGTGGCATCACTAAATGTAATGTGCATCGACTTGAGACCGAATGCATGGGTATGAGCAAGGTGTGGGCGAAGTTGGTGCCTCGAGTGCTCTCGGACGGACAAAAAGGAAACTTGCTCGCGGATCTGCCAAGAGCTTCTCGACCATGTGAGTGAGGATCCAAATGTTTTAGATAATGCCCCAGCAGACTTCTTCTTTTTCTCCCGCCTAAAACTCGAACTGAAAGGACGTCACGGTAGCGCGGTAGAAGCGTTACAACAGGCCGTGACGAGGGAGCTTAGCAGTATGACGGGTACCGCCTTCCGGTTGGCGTACGATGCGTGGAAAACTCGCTGGCAGCCGTGTGTGGACGCGTAAGATTGCTACTTCGAAGACTTTTGAGTTAATGTATCAATGCAGGCTACCCATGTTTTTAATCGACTCAGTCAAATAGTTTTGGAACAGATCTTGTGTTATAGGGTATACATTCAGAAATGAAGGAAAGTTAGTTTGCCGAGACTTGTCATGATGCTGAAAAAATTCATAAGCAAAACATGCATGAAGTGAAGCAATAAAAAACATCTGTTAACATTTGAAATGAAAACAGAATTCATAGTTTTTTTATTAAAAGCATTATTGTCTACACCATAAATTTGTATGAATAGAGAAATAACAAGTGGCGGTGGTTTGTGGGAAAATAATTCGATTGGTTCACCCCAGATGATAGCCTGACATCAAGCTAACGAAATATAAAGCTTGGAGCACCTAAACCAATTAATATAATACTTGAAATACACTAGCTTCTGAGAATTCATATGTGTAACTACTGTTTGAAACATTTGAGACAGTAGAATAAAATCCTAAGATTCAAACTTAAGCTATGCATTGCCCTGAAAAAAGGTTCTATTTATTTTTCTGCAAATTATTTATGCTCTCACTGTGCCATACTAGAGAAACCATGATTACTCAGGAAAGCCACGATCCATTTCGATATTCCTGAACGATCAATAATATTCAATGAATAGCGAATGGATGCTCTAAAAAATAATTGATGATGAATTTCTGGTATTAAAAATATTTTTTCACTATACTTGGTAACTTTTGGAGAAGTTACCAGATATTTATCAGAAAATTATAATATGCCAATCGGTTACACGAACTAATTATTCCATCTGACCGGAAGGAGAAAAGGAGAAAGAACATTTGAAATAATAGAAAATGGGACTTGAATTCATCAGGCAAAAAGAAGCAAATATACTGACTAAAAGCTTAAGGTTTAGTATTTTTTCACACCAGTGTAAACATTCCTCGATTACACTGACTGCTCATATTCTCTATCTAAGGATAAACGTGATGGATCGGAAGGTCATTTGGATGCCTAAAACAGAGTTACTTGAAGCCGACACCCTTCGATGCACGAATATTGCCTATAAGACATGGCTTTTTTGAAAAATATTCGATTTACAATTTTACAAAGCCTAAGCATATTGAAATGAAATGAAATAGTTTACTTTGTAATTCCACACCTGATGATGACGTTCAACGTTGAAACCTGGATGGTGTTTTCTTTAAATAAATGTGTGTAATCACAAAGTAAATTATTTCATTTAATTTCAATATGTTATACAAATTCCATAAAGTTACGCCTGAGACAACAAATTTTATTAAACCATAAGCATTCTCACATTAGAAGATAAAATCTTGAGAGCTGTAATTCACTAGAAATCGATGGCAGAAAATGCCGACGCAAGTATATTAATCACTATTATCATCAGCGAGATCACAAAGCAAGAAGTATAAGAACATGTATGACAAGATTCTCTAATGGGTGTGGTTCCATTTCAAACTTCCATGCGATGAGATACGAGAAATCCTTCTTTATTTGAAGTGCATGATTTCTCGTCTTAGTTTTCTGAATTTCTCAATGAAGAAAACATAACTATTTCTTTGTCACTCACATTAATAATGATTAAAGGGTAATCTTATGAAAGATATTTCGACACTCATTAATTTACGAACCACAAGATCAAAAGGGTCTGTATTATGTATTTTTAAGCGGTGTTATTCATGCAAAAGCTATCGCATACACGTTATCTCCCATTAAGCAACCATCAAAAAGGCCTACACTCGTTGAGTTAAATTATTTTTACATTAACTTATGTTACCTCAACTTTATTTTAGAGAAAGTAAAGACGATTTTTAAGTTACCTAAGTTCTTCAGATTTTGTTCCACATCCCTTCCCTTCTCTATTATCTTCCCGCTGTCCCGAAATCCATTATGAAGAACACACCTCCGTGAAGTCTTGTACTCGCAACATCAAGCGTCGCCACTCTGAGCGGGAAAGAATAGGATCTAGCGGTTATACAAAACTTTTAAATTTCTTTTCTTTAAAAAATGCTCAAGTTCCACACGCTAAGGGCATCGACAGTCTCGCTAGCTTAATTTGTGAAGTTTAATAACTTATATAAAATTCATGGTATAATATTTGACTCAATTAAAGTTTGAAAAAACTCACACCAAGGAAAACATTTACTTCCCATGAGCACCCCCTTCTACCCACAATCAATGCGAAACTGCACGAAGAGCGGCGTGTACTTTCCAAGACCCGCGATGAAACCCGCGAAATCATCCCTTTTAAAATTATCTATGCACCCAAAAGTATGCCTCTTAAAATAAAAATCAAGATTGACTCAACGAAGAGAGCCAAAAAAAAAGATATGCTCCCATGTTATTCGTACATATTAGATTGCGATAAAATTCCACTATGAAAAGCTGAAAAATCGCACCAGACCGTTTCATTTGTGAGTTTATCCAATTAGGCACATTAATTAATTTCTTCTCGATAATTTCATGCATATCGCCAATGAAAAGTTTTGAAATACACAATAAGATATTTATGACCACTGACACAATATAATCCATTTATTTAAACCATCAAAGTTCTATCGCTTCATTCTTTTGGCTCGCAGTTATTGGCGAAAGATGTTATTTTCATAGTTAACTCTGTAAATCCAATTTGCTACGATTGATTACGAATTGCGACGCAAATCTTCAAAGATTCAGCCGCAGTTAACGTCACTCGCAATGCATTAAGTATGGAAATTGTTTTACTCACGACTTCTTTCATAAAAAAGAAAATAGCAATACAAAGTGCTCCCTGATTATATAGTTTACTATCAACACATCATATGACTAAACTTTAACGGCATTCAAGTATTCAAAAGAACTCTCTTTCATTGGAAAGAAAATTAAGTAATTCCTCATACTTTTCCTCAAAACGTTGTCTTACCCAGTTGCCTTTTTATGCCCAATTTTGTTGCCCAATTTTGAATATCTCCAACATGGAATAAAAAAAGACTTACTACACATTCATCACTACAAGCTACGGAGGAAACATTCAGAAACTTTTGAGCTTTTTACGCAGGGAAAATGTGACACCTTCCAGAGTTTTAATTGATATGCAAGAAACAGTAACAACGAACGATGTGAAAAAACATAACAAGAATAGATGTATAACTTCTTGTGAGTATTATTATATTTAGTAGTTAATAACCAATCAGGAGCAGATTTCTAATGTACAGAGTATAACTAAAATACAATGCCGCGGTCTCTCTCAGGAGCGTAGCACTGTTACACTTCTTAACCTAACCTACATCGGCACTAAGCATTTCAACAGCCATCAAAGCATCAACTACTCTTGAGACCCTCATATATTATACCTCTGATGGTGCCGTCCACAGCACAGGCAACACGAACGAGAAATTAGCACAGAATTATGTAACTTTTGCTCTAGCTCTAAAGTGCGTCGTGAATTAATAATGGCCTCCGCCTCTGATCATCATCAGTATTTCAATCCTAAGATTGGTTTACTGCAGCCCTCCATCCTTCCCTATTTAGTGTTAATTCCCTCACCCTCTGATAGGTTCCCTGTTTTACGTCCTTCTTAATTTGCCCTATGCACTTGTCTCTTGGCCTTCCTCGCGGGATCTTTCCTTCAATTTTTCCTTCTATTATATTTCTAAGTTATCCATTGTGCCTCAAGGTATGTCCAATCCATCTAGTTCTTCTTTGCCGCAGAGCTCTCCACACGATCCTTTCCTCTTCTGCTCTTCTATACGTATACTTCATCGTTCCTCACTTTGCCTGTCCATTTAATCTTCAGCATTCTCCTCCAGTACCACGTTTCAAATGATTCTATTTTTCGTTGGTCCACTTTTCCAATATTCCATGTCTCCGATCCGTAGAGTGCCAGGCTCCACACGAACGTTTTGACGAACTGCTTCCTTGTTTACAATCTTGTGTTCTTTGTACATAGTTGTTGCCTCTTCTCAATGACTTACAAAATCAGAGAATGGTATTGTCGGTATGTTACAAATTGAAAGCTCCTTTGGTTCTTTCTACCAGTATTCAATAATATGACTGCATATAATATGAAAACAAAAATATTGTTAATATTTTGAACTGCGCCTATCAGGTGACGTTCAGACGATTATTAGTGTTTCCTAAATAATTACGAAACCAATCGTAAGATGTTTACATTTAAACTAATCAAAATAGCAAAAGGTATTAAATATAATACTTCTACGGATAGTGGTACGTACAGGTATTATGGTGACGGAAGAATGACTAAAATACTCAAGATTTTCAGTTGGTAATTGACTGATGATATACATGCATAAAGTTTTATATTGAAGAAGTGTACTACATCTCACCATCCCCGATCCTCTTCCCGGACACTTTTCTGTTGTATTTATTATGCAATCATACATGTTATAGTTTCACTATTAGAGCAAATACAATATTGAAAATTTAGTTCTAGTTGGTAAATGCAATTGAACGAATGATATGGGACAGATAATCCCATTTGCGGCATTGAGAATAAATAGATATCTCTACTTATTTTCAGTTGGGGTTAGGCAGTTACTTAGCATAGTATAGGAATTCAGGGAACAGACAAATATAAGGAGAAATCTGGAATATGCATCATCTTAACGAAAATCCACTGAGGTCCACAGGTTAAATTCCTTTCCGCCGGACGAAGTTATGTACTTCTCATGTTGTGTTGTTATGTTGTTATGCTCTCCACGTATCATCAAAGCAGTTAACGGAATTACAACGAAAGACCTGTCGCATACTATAATCAATGGAACATGATCTACAGAACAAATTAGGACAACTACAACGCATGAATAACTTTCACGACGTTTAGGAATGTCACTGTCAAGAAAAGATGGTACTAAGTTACGAACGGTAACTTACTCTCTTACCAACTTCAACCATGTCGCCATGTACTTGCTTCTACTTATTTCGCCTCTGCCATATGCAAGCAGTTTTTCAAATATGACATTCCGATCTGAGAGTTCTTGTCCCTAGAATCTCTTCGACCACAATCATTTTAGACTTTATTGGTTCAGCCCTTCAACTCGAAGCACTCATCATTCTCTTATTTATCTGTTTGGTGATTCGAATCCGCTCCATTTCTCCCAAACCAGCAGGGAATACTTCTGCACATTTTTCTATCACTGGTAAATCTAATCCACATCCTTTCATGACTCATTCCACGAAAAAACTATCTATTTTTACTCAACTACCCCATACCCACCAGATTTAGCCGAAATGTATGCCTATGCAGGTAAACCCAATTTTCACTCAAATGCAATTATGTGAGGAGTAAACCTTTCCACTGCTACCTTTGCTGTCTTGGTATCAATTTTTTCTACAGCATAGTTAACATCAAAGACACTAACAAGAAGAAAGAAAAAGTTAATTGGATACATTCTGAGGTTCGGTTACTAACTGAAGACCGCAACTTCAGGTTGTAGACAAGAATAATTACAGAGGAAGGCCAAGGATGATTTAGTTAATGGAAAATGTTGGAGTAAAAAGCTATGAGGAAATAGAGGTATTTTCGGGGAGCAGCATAGTTTGGAGAACTGCTACAACCAATCCTCGGATTGATATCCAGTGATAATGAAGATAGATTATTTCTACATGTACAGAGATACAATCACCGTCGGTGCTTTTGCTGAAATTCTTTTTCACCATGCTGAAGTCAGTGCATAACTTTTGCTCCAAGGTATTCAGTTACAGGGCATGCTATTGTAAGTTACCTTTTTTATGTAGCGTTCAGGGCACAAGTCTTATGGTTTATGAAGACAATATTGATACCAAATAAAAAGATGATGTAACTTTCCTCTTGGTTTGTTATCACTTTTTCACCAAAAACGTCATCCTTTTTTGTAATTATGCTAACACTAAGGTTTTTTGACTCAATCATGGCAATCACATGATCAAAATCATCTAATCTACACTGACTAACGATTCACAAAATGAGAGAAGCAAACGATATTTTTGACTCTTGCTCAACGTCTATCAATATCCAATAATACCATAGGTAATAGGAAGCGCTGAGCTCCGGATCAAGCAAATTAGGTTATTTCTTCGAGGTTATTAATGATAGTTTTCTTTGATTAGTTTCTCCTCTTACGTTTTTATTATTCTTCAGTATCCATCTTTCTCCTTCTGTGGCTGGTAATCTTACTTCTTGCGTGGAGAGCAAATTATTTTATAATACCATGTTATTCCATACTTTTTAATGTCGTTTTAATATCTTTATCTAAACATGATTGAATTCAATTTTATATATTTTTGCAAAGAGACAGGGAACAGCGAATAATAATTATGAGACGCAGATAATCTGTACCATCAGCGGAAAGAACCAGGAATTACAAGGCAGTTTGTGGAACTACTAAAAACAATTCTTTGGATTGATATGAGGATAAGATTACCAACAAACTTTATGCCAGAAGTGCACGTCTGTTTATCTCTTCAACTATCTTATCGTATTTCACAAACATTCTGCCAAGATACGCAAAAGCAACTTGCTGACTTAATTCTCTATTTACTCACCATGCAACGATTTCTTAAATTCTCCTTATCAAACTCAACTAATTTTAATTTAAGACGTAAGCGCCTAACTACGTCAATCGAAATCAAATTAATTATCTCCCTATGATTGTTTATCACTTGAACAGGTGGTGATACAGCAGTACAGATATCTTTTTCCTCCTCTCCTCTATTTAAAAAAAAGCAAATATTGGCAAAAATTCAATGCCGTGAGTCTTTATTGATGCATTGATGTTTTTAGAAGTCCAAGGTTGACAGCACTTTCACAAGTTTTAATACATGAGAGAAATACTGCCTGAACTGTGACAATGATATTGATTTACTTCTCGGAGTGAAATGTGATGCCTGATATATCAGGATTTCCGTTAAGTAATAATTAACTATAGTTGCAGGCTATAAAACTTCTAATACTGTTTTGCTAAACACTAATTTTAAAAATAAAAATCATATATTATGGGACGTTAAGGGTAAAATGTGTATCGAATCTCATATCGCGGCGCCAAAATAGATATGTAGCATTAATTGGGAATATACCCATTCACCGGTAAATGTACGTGGCCAGCCTGAAAAGTTTCCGACCTAACGGATAAAAGAGGCATTTTTTCTTCAATTTTATTTTAATTTTTAACCTATTCTCCTCGTAGGTCGATTCACTTTTTTCAGCGATGCTTTTAACTTTTTTAGCCTTCATAATAGAATTTTATGTCCATATCCGCAAAATGGGCGTTTCCGTATCCAAAAACCTCCTCCTTCGATGCAAATCTCAATCCTATAAGCGAAACCTTAAGATTAGGAAACAGGAAAAACTCTCTGGGGGGCAGATCTGGTGAATGCGGTGAGTGGTCAAGCAATTCACAGCACTATTCGTTAATTTTAGCCATGGCGACCGCCGATGTGTGACAGGTTTTGTTGTCCTGATGGAAAAGCACTTTCTTCTATCTTCAAATGCGGTTGTTTTCTTTGTAATTTCGGCCTTCAGCTTGTCAAGTAATGATTCGTAATACTCTGCCGTTATTTTTTTATATTTTTAATGATAATCGGTCAGCACAGTTCCAGTGACAAACCCAAAAAACATTCGCCATCAGCAGGTTCACCCTTTTCAGTCCAATGTTTTGACTGTTCTTTTGTGCAATGGTGGATTCAATTTTAACCTACAGTTATGAATCGACGCAAAAAAATTGACTCTTAAATCGCTTCAACAGAGCCGTGGAAATGTGAGATGGAGAATATCGGTGGCTGGTGAATTTCTAATTTTTTTTCTGATTTTTTCCTTTCCTGATGAACTCACTCCCAACCCCTAACCTTTGCGGTATTTAATGATCCTAAACAATCGGCATACGAAATTGTCACAGTAAACTCCCCTAAAAACCAAAAAAATTGCAATTTTATTGAAAATGAGGTACAAATCATCGACAATGACAACAAAAACGGAGAAGGATTAATAATTTAAATTCAAGATATTTAAATAAGGTTACAAAACGTCCGGTTTTTCTTTCCCTTGTCTTCTTTCTGAGAATGTCCCAGGGAGTCCAAATGGGATTCCCATTACTGTCCAGAATTTTCTATGAAGTGAAAAATGAGTAAAGAGAATATATAAATGGTTCTGTGCATATACGTATGCATAATAATAATTTTTTCAACAAAAGCTCCTCCTTTTGCAAAACATATCCACGACCCTTTTTCTACATTACACTCAAAATATACAAAAACCCTAGAGTAAAATACTAGATAGAGGCTCTTGAAAATCGAGATTAGGATGCTGAGACGCCTCAAAGAGGGTGTGCTCTCGGTAAATGTACTCCGTACTATGCAGTTTAAAATTATTAACCATTTAGCTGATTAACCATTTATCTATCGACCTTTCCGCCATCTCATGCTGCCGAAATTTAAAAAAATGGAAGGCTAAAGAGGAATTAGAAAAATATTTGTGAATTTAGCAAAGCTTACAACCGGATCCATCGCATTTATGATATCTTCAAGTATCTCAGATGTGATTAAATGGATCGGGCCGCATTAATGTTTGGGTAAAGTTTTTCTAATTCCCCAAGATACAATTTCGCAGGATGAGCCTAATAAGACTCAATAGAGCTAATGAATCGAAATCAAGATTCCTTATTGAGCGAGCCATATTGAGAGCAAAAGCATCGAGATATTCAGCCACAGAAAACTACATATACAACTAAAAAAGTTTGATGAAACTCTATGATCCAAATTATACAATATGAAGTGAGAGCGGTAGTGGATTAAATTACAAATGGAAAAGAATTAAAAATATCCAAGAAAGCTAAGTGATTAACCCAGGAGACAAATACGCTGTACTTAATGGATATTGTTGGTATAAGAAAAGAAACTATAATGTTTTTAGGATCAACTTCTCAACTACGAGTATTGTAAAAGCGAATGCACTAGAACCAAGAAATGATCTTGAGAATAAGTAGCTGATATTTAGTAGTGACTCCGCCCACACTAAATCTTAATTTATTTATTTATTTACCCTGTAAGCCACCGCCAGGGTGTGTGGTAGGGGGTGAATACCCACCAGAATAATTTTAACCCAAAAATTTCCTACCGCGGTCGGACATTGTTATTATGATCCCCTATCGTTCGTGGAAAAAATGACATCTTAAAAATAACTGTTCTACAGTAAACTCTCTAATTTTACCAACATGATCTCTCCTACTGTAGTACTAAAGGGGTAAAAACACATTGTACCTGTAATTTAACCTTCGCTCCGCGGGTGATTCTCAGCATACGTGTCTGATCTAATATTTTGTATACGCTGCTAAGTTTATCATGACAACAGTTTACAAATCTAGCTCCTCTGCGCTATAGGCGATCAATTCGAATATTAATCCAACTTCGTGAGGTCCCTACATACTTGCAGCATATTGTAAATGAGGCCTAACCAGCGGCGTGTAACATTTCTCTTTGACTATTTCATCACATTTACCTAGTACTCTTCTAAAAAATCCCAATTTTGTGTTAGCTTGTCCACATAATCCCCGTATATGTTTCACCCTGGAGAGATCGCGAGTAAGGGTTACGCCTAGGTATTTTGCATTGTATTTGCATTGAGTCTACACATTCCATTTCGGTGTTCATAATGCAATAGGGGTCCGGGAGGCAATTGCTCTTTTTCCAAAAATGTATCACTACGAAATTTTTTAAGCTTAACTCTGATTGCAAAGTTGGGTGCAAATTGTATAGCATTAAGGTCATCTGAAAAGCCTGCTGTTTCTTTAGGATTACGGGTATGCCGGTAAATCACTGCATCACCGGCAAATAAACGTATCTTACTACCGCCTCCGTCATGAACCAGTTATTGGAACAGCGGTACGCCATCAAAATTTGCAGCCAGCGAGCAAATCCTGGGAAAAACCTGGAAAGACGCTCATGCCATGTTCAAGGCAGCTTATGGTGATAACGCCATGAACAGACCGCATGTTTTTGAATGGAACAAGTTGTTTCGGGATGGTTAGAGAAGATGTTAAAGACACCGAGCGTTCAGGACACCCTACCACCTCAAAAAGTGACGAAAATATTGCAATAGTGAAGGCTTCGTTGGACAGGGATCACAGATTAAGTGTTCGCATGGTTTCTAATGAACTTGGCATCCCTATTAGTGGTGTGCATCAACTTGAGAGTAAAAACATTGGCATGAGAAAGGTGTGTACTCCATTAGTGCTGCGAGTGATCTCGAACGAACAAATGGAAACTCTCACCTAGATCAGCCAAGAGCTTCTTGACCATGTGAGTGAGGATCTGTATTTTTTACTCAAAACTAAAATCAAGTTCAAATTACCTCGTTAACATCTTATGGAGACTTGACACTGTCGGAAATTTCAATGCACCCAGCAAAGTTATTCAGTCCAACATTAATTTTATCCATGTGCAAACTAAACTTACAATTCATCCTTCCTTAGTACATTTAGATGTAGCATTTTACGCCCTCTTTCCATTTTCATTGACAATCCAGGAGCAATAAAGAACTACCTTCGAAGTATCTCCCTCTATTTTTGGGTTAATACGCATATTTCAATTCACTATGACCATCGACGAAAAACCATTATTATAAACAAACACTTCACACGCCCAGAAAAGAAAAGTTCACAAAATAACAAGCATACATCTGTATCGCCAACAGAATTGACTCCAAAACTGACCTCACCCAATACCTAAACTTATTATCCTAAAAAATTGTCCCTTTAGAGATTCGCCTGAGAGGGAATGCTGAAGAGAATAATCGATGACATGACGAATGTTAGTCTGAAAATACGAAATTTGAATATGATCTTAAGATTGCTCTCAGGCTGAGCAATAAAAGTGGTGAGTGTGGGAATATTTAGGAGCACAGAGCCCTCAGTGGAAAATATAGGAGATAACGAGGGATAAGAGGAAAGAAGTGGAAGGGTGTGAATGGTTGTGAGGATAATGAACACGAAATTGATCGGAAAAAAGGAGAAACCCATCTTCCCAATGACAGCTGTGCGATGACAAGGAGAACTTCCAGAGTGAAAAATAAAGTAATTAAGACAGTGAAACTGTCAAGAAGTAAAAAAACGAGCCTAACAAGATGAAAGAAACGAAAAAAATACCAAGTATAAGAGGAGAAAAAAATATTTTCACCAAAACGGAAGGAATAAATAATGAGAGAAAATAGAAGAATATATCGGTAAAGGAAATCGGCGGATACTACTATTCCTGTACTGTACTATTATACAGTACAGGAATTTGACGAATATAAGTGTGTAGTCTGGATCGAGGAACTCAGGATAAGGGGGTAGAGTAATTACAACAAGAAATGAAAGCGAACAAGCCATTGAAACAAAGATATAATATCACCACAAAACTACTTTAGGGTTTAGAAAAAATAGAGAGAGATAATTTCCCCTGATATTCCGTAACATTTATGACACTGAGGGATCCGGACTCGAATTCCGGTCAAGGCAAACGATTTTTACACTCTAAAATTGTTGTATTGTGATACACATTTAGCGGACGACCCCGTTAAAAGTTAATACTATATTGCGGTATATCCCACAGTTTCCTGGAATTTATGACTGAGTTTGGTAAATAGCCCATCAGGTAAAAATGAAATCAATTTACCACGGGTAGTACTTCGCTACTGTCATCTTCCCCGTAGTCATTTCCCACTTCCAGGTTACCTGATTGACCGAAATATCGGCATAGAGCTTTTCTCAAATATTCATTATTGGCTATCGGATTGACACGTTACAAATTCACAGCCAATAGTTCACACCTTCTTAGTTTGTTACTTCGACGGTTTTCGAAAATACGTTCGGTGGATTAGAGCAGACAAGCTTAATGAGGTGTTGCTGAATAGAGGATTAAATTAGAGTCTTAGTCGAAGCATGTTCTCAACCAACACTTAGAGATACATGTATAAGGGTGGAGAGTCGGGATGGGTAGGTATGTGGGGATGTACCACAGCGTTTCTCGTTATCGCCCTTGGCTTATAACTAATACGGCGAAGGAATGGTAAGAAAAGCTTGCGAAGGGCTTGTGGTGCAAAAGAGAGGTGAGGAGTGGATTAAGTCATACTTAACAACTCAGTTAGATGATGAAGCGTTATAGAGTCAGTAAATCAAATCATTACAGACATTCTCGAGTGCATTGCGAAATCAGCGTGTGAGGTTATAGGAAGAGGATAAATGATGAACAATTAATGTGTATTCGTAATATTTGGAACGAATATTAACATGATAATAGATGAGAAAAATAATTTTGCCAGAAAACAAGAAAATTATAAATGCGAGGGCATTGATGCCAAGGTCTCGGAGTAAAAGATGGTAAAGAATCTCACAGATCAGACAGCTAAGGAATGGAGGGTAGTGATATTTGTCTCCGAATCCTGGTCTCTTAGGAAGTTTGATGAGCATAGGTTAAAGATTTCTGATGCCGGTTCCAAGATGGATCTATAGAAATAAGGTCAAAATAAGTCAATTTGGAGATGAGCATTCAGTAGATTTGTAGAGAGGATGTTATTGTGTGCATTTCGAAGATGGTATTAAAAGTGACGGAGGCTATACGGTAGAGTAGTGGAACGCTCAAGTCACAAGAAGGGAAAATGAGGCACAGAAATGGAAAGGATATGTATTTTTAACGTCAAGGGGTGAAAAAAATATTAGAAGTTGAATAAGGAAAAGCATCTACGCAAAAGATGTTCATGTTGGTTGGGGGTGTCGTTAAAGTCCGCGAATGCGCTATCCGAAAAAAAACACTGATCCTAGTTTATCTACAACGCCATTCAAAATCGAAATTTTTCGATCAACGGCAATTCAGCAGTATCGATATTTTGCGCCCAGGTATTCGTCCACTCACTTATGTAATGGGTGAGTTATTTAGCCTTCAATCTTCAGTTGTCCTAAAAATGTCTAATAGCATCGAATCAATCTATTGTCAGCGGCAAATCTTAATAGTACGATGATGAATTTTATGATTTCTTTTTCTGCTCCGATGGAGTTTCCATCACTCCTACTTGTCCCAATCATCAAACCTCACTACGCTCCAGCGTAATTATCTTTAACTAAATTTTTATGCTTTGGAGATGAATGGGGTGCACGATATATTCATTCATAAATATTCTCATTCAATTCATGCTTCATAAATATTTTCATTTTATAAATCTGAAGATATCACCCTCCGCGGATAGAATATGTTAATTGGGTAGTGTTGGGAACAATCACACATTACCTATCTACAATTACACTCTGCTTGCTCTCAAATGTACCACATAAAATTAACAAATCTGAGTTTAAGAATATAATGCAAATTCTGTCAACTGGGACTAAACTCCATGATTTTTAACACCGCTATTTTTATTTCTTTTATATTTTTAAACCTATTAATAATTTTTGCGGAATTCTTAAACAAATATCAATCTCTTGTGGAATTATAGACTTCAACGCTTCTACACTGGGCAAATATGTTCACTTAACCTGCCCTTATAGTATTACCTGGAGAGAGATTGTGAGAACCAACTTGATTGTCAGAGCCACTCGTGAAATATTGTAAGAGTCAACTTGAACATAATAAAGCGAGGTAGATAGAGCGGAAGCAACACAACATATTATAACTCTATTATCGTCTGGATAATTCCCATGATAAACCAATGGGTGACCATACAGATTGACATACAAAGAGATGAATAAATAAGATAGGAAATAAACAAGATGGTTATATCGTAGAAGAATACATATGAGTTGAGTATATTGTAAACGCAAGAGGTACAAAGTGAAATAAAATTTTTTGCCTTGAAAGGGACATGAACTCAGGTATTTCACTGTGAAAAATCTACCGTTTGTCTTCTGCTGTAGGACACAGCCGAACTAAATTGGGCGGTATTATTCCAGCGCATGTCACGCATCCTTTGGAATAGTATTATCCTGTTACCATGACATATTCTCCTACCGTGACATCAAAATAGCAGAGCCGAAAAATATGACCTCACATCTAATAATTTATTCCGTTTATATTCATTATGCATTTAAGTTGGCTTCAATCACAATGTATTCGGACGATGAATAAGACTCAAATCCCAGCCATTCACGCAGTCATTTTTCTCCTTTATTGATATTTTATATGAAAAAAAGCTTCCACCGATTATTGCATGCCCCACAGTACTTCTTACTACCTTTGATATTCCAATAGCAAAGCAATTCCAAAGCATATTGCTCGGAGTTGAAAATCAGAGCATGATCAAGCTTCGGTTAGCTAGTAATCCATGGGGTTGACGTCATTACCGAGAGCATTAGAAAACCACTCTGAGAGACAAGGAATGAGAATAAATGTAAATAAAGCAGAAGTTATTTTGTTTCCCAGAAAGAGGACATCCAAGTTCAATACTAAAATAGGAGGTCATAAGCTAAAGAAGTTGGAACAGTTTACCTATATCGGAAGTGTTGAGGGCCAAAATGGTCAAAATAGTACGAAACTTAGTAAGAAGACGAACTGCGTTAGGCAAAGCTTTCACAAGGCGGAAGAAATTGATTACATGGGCGTTGAGTAAGGATGGTAAGAAAAGGCTCGTTAAAACTTTGGATATGGAGTATAGTTATGTACGGCGTCGAAACCTGGTCGTTAAAGTAACATGATAGCGCAGATTTGAAGCCGTTGAAATAAGGGTATGGAGAATGATAAAGAAGGTGAAATAGACAGAAAGGAAAACGAACGAGGAAGTGATAGGTACAGTGGGAGAGGGATTTCTGGGATAAATCCAAAGGAGGCAGGAAAGATGGATGCAGAACAATTTGATTAGCGATGAGATGTTGAAGACTGTGATGTAGAGGAGAAAGTTAGGCAAATGAGGAAGGGGCAGGAAGAGGATAGGGATGTTGGACAGAAAGATGGGAGAAATAAAATATGCGGAATTGAAGTTGGGTTTATTATGTCGGATATCAGGTTGTGTTTTGTTAAGAGAAGCAAATAAATGTGTCAATGTTTCGTCTTTGACCATCCGAAACCTACCTTAAACGGTAGAATAATAATAATTCCGTCCAATGAACTACGATGGCAGAATAAACAATGGATAAGACTTCTATTTTTTTCATACGAGCATCTCTTGTGATATATTTACTTCTATACGCTTTATCCTTTCATTTAACGTTGCGATCCTATTTCATATTTATCCGCTCTCCAAGCAATGCTGGAAACTCGAATGATCTTCGCTTCCCTTCCATTGAATAAGATGATACTCTATTATTGGTATTAATTTTTGCAATGCATTGATATGAACGAAAATAAATCGCCATCATACCGCCAAGAGTTATTCATATGCTTCCCTGGAATTAATTAAAAACTCTGCTATAATTTCTCTTCTATTACTACTGAGCATCATCCATTACGCGTAACTTTTTAGCAGTCGCTGACAATTAGGTACTTATTTACTAAAAAAAAGTATTAATTCAAAATCACGAATATAAGTAAGCGTTTTAAATTCTTAGCCGATGCGATGAGGCCAATGTACCTCATTCTCTAAAACCCATTTAATAATTCGATGAATATGCCGAATAAATTGTCAGTGAATGAATCATTTCCATTGTCTAACACAGAATTTACAACTTTTTAATGAAAATGCAGACAAATTTTTAAAAACGGAACAATAATATCAAGCAGTCAGTGATATAAAAATCATGCATCCATGCTCCGGCAAGCTCGTTTGCTAGACTTAAGAACGCTGCTATTCGAAGACGTTTTTATCTGCATGCCTGGACCAACAGCATTTTATCATTACCATTACTGATAGAAATGTTATGCATCACATTCTTTCAGTTCCCTTCTGGAGTAATTGATTAACTGAGAAAAATAATTAAATTATCACCATAGCTCAGATATTATAACAATTATCATCATAGCTCAGATATAATAACCATAATAAGCTATCGGCCGCGCGATAATTTAAACCTATTGTCTAAATAAACTAACAGAATCACTTGGAGACAATTAATTGAATCAAATACGAAATATCTAAATTCATCTCCAATTTCAGTTGCCCACCTTACATAAGAATACAGCTATATACAGCAATAGCACTGAATAACTGTTTTCCTTGGTTCTCCTGAAAACATAATAACGTTCGCTGCTGGGCGTGGGAGCGTCCTGCCCCGACTTAATTACCTTCCCATCACGAGGTACTTTTCGTCGACTGTAATAGTGAGGAACCCTGAGTAAATTACCCCAAATGGGGTAAAAATGAAAATCTTGAGGTTGCGTCGAGTAGGATTGCCTCAATTAGTGACAACCTGTGCTTATTTTTGACAGTCAAACAAGCTTTCATCAATCCACGATATTCCATAATTGATATTTAATTCATAATTTAGAGAAATAGAAACTAAAAGTTTCAAGAGCAGTTTAACAGCTTGAGTCATGTGTGTGCATAAATATGCAATGCATATTATATTAAAACATATTTTTCGCACATTAATTTCCACAGAAATGAATTCTTCTTACACTTTACCTTGTCAAACATGCAAATAACTATGTTCCATAACACTTACAAAAATGTAAATTAAATATAACAAGGGTGTCTAAATTTGCTAATGGATTACATGAAGGCTTTTAACGTGGTCGAATGGACAAATTTCATGGAAGTATTGCAGACGTAGTACATCTTACCAGACATTTCTAAGTGAGAAACACCGATAAAATGAGACGAGAACCAAGAAAGGAACGACGACAAAAGGCTCTTTGCGAAATAGAAAAAGAAGTAAAGGGATACTTCCACTGCATTTGTCATTGATGCTTTGGTAAATACGATAACGTCGTTAACAGGAACTTTGGGTTAAGGTAAAAAGAAACAATTATCAAAACTAAGGAAGCGGGAACGTAGCGTTGCATGGTACTGACAGTTTGACTTTGAGAAACGAGGAGCTGAGATTGGAGTTTTTTAGATGCACGCAAGGATAAAATAGATATTAAAAATACAAGATGAGCAAGAAATACTTGTATAAAAAAAAGAAGAAGGGAGGATATGTCGGAAATTTCTATGAATTATTCGAAAAATGTGAAAAGACAGACGGAAGAGAGATTAAGATGCACAATGGTTCAGTGGTGTGATAAAATGAATGTTTATCGTATGTATTTGAATGAATGTTTATGTAAGTCGTATTTGTCAGAAAATATTCAATTATGTACATCAGCAAAATCAGATAATGTAAGATAATTATGTAATGAAACTAAATTATTAGCGTGTCAATCCGATCGAAATTAACTTCTGAAATCGATATTTCCTCCGTGTCTGATTCATTCGAATACACATATGAGAGAATCCTTTACAAAAAAATTACTAATTTTAAGTGGATTATTTTGATGTGATGATTAGTTCTTTTGCCAGCTGTGATATTAATTGAAGGTGGTAAAAATATCTCTTACGAATTTCCCCTCTGTGACCTTACCATGTTTCATCTTTCCGTATCTAATTCCGAGACGAAAATGGTTTTCGTCGATATCAACGGCGTGGGTTTTCTAATAGTTTCGTCTAATGCACTTAATCCCATACACTAAGCTCAGGAGTCTTCTTAATGATTTTTCTTAATGAGCTACAATCACAGTTTAATAATGTGATTTTAGTTCATGGGCTATTGTCCAAAAGAACTTCTATCCTGATATTGTCTGCATTGCGTTATCATTGTTATCATAGCATTGTGAATCACCGATTTCAATTCAATTAACAATCGATCTTTTTGGTATATTTTCCTATTCTTCCCTCCAAAAAAATGTTCTCAGGACTGCAATATTTGGTAATGTTGTTTTAAGAATTAGTACATGTGGACAACATTTATACATTTTGTTTTTAACATCACTACATTTTGGAACAAGACCCAACGTAAATATCTTTTCACATAAAATATCGGAAAAATGTAGGCATTGTAAATACATATAATAACTTCTTTATCTCTTCTCATAAGGTTTAGAGGCTTCTCACGTTTTTTATCACAACAATAACGCTTTCTGTATCGTGATACGTACTATCTGTTTGATACAGATATACAGAAAATACAAAATAGAATCTTCTTTACCTATCAAAACAGGTATTTTGGCATTCATCCATTAGTGATTATATACGACTTTACAGTTCGTCATAACTGTGATCATATAGACAAAACTCCTTTACCCTAATAATATTTGTTTTTGCTAGAGAATTAATATCGATCAAATTATCTATGTGAGCTTACAATGCATTCTTGAGACGATTACAGATTTATTTGTTTAAAATTTCGCTCCAGTCAGTATTGTGAATCAGATTTTCTACATCTCTCACAAGGTTTCATCTTCTTTTACGTATCACACATGTAAAGGCTCTACAGAAAAGGTACCTACATGTTTACAACTGAAGCCAAATAAAGGCAAGGTGATTGGTACTTTTGTTTGGGCTCTTAAGTTTATAATTCTTTTGCAATTTCTCCATCACATCAAAATTACGTTGAATGAATTTGAAATAGATACATCATCTCGATCCCGTATCTCACACAACTTTTCATAGTAAATACACAGCAACTTCTAAGTAACGGAACAACACTAACATGATGTTAGCATTGCGAAATATAGGAATTACGTTTCAACGTAAACTTTGTTTGACTTAACAATGCAGACTTTTTGAGGACGTTTTTACCTGCATTCCACCACCAACAACAGCGAATTAACATTATTTACGATAGAAATTTTATGAATCGCCATCTTTCAATTCTACGCATTCTGGAATAATTAATTGCCTTGGAAAAATAAATTTTGTGGAAATATGATCTTCAACGAACATATTTTGCATGCATACTATATTTGGTATTTCCATAAGCGCCTTCATCGAGTTTTGGTTTTGTCTTATTCATGGTAAAATTTAGAAAGTTTTCAAGTTATCCATTTTGAAAAATAAAAAGGAAAAACACTCAGGAAACGAAATGGAACACTACGGGTGTAAATATGAGCCATGAGTTCCGGAAGATGGAGAAAGGATGGGAAAGACAAACAAAGCTTTCAAGATAATCGCTACCTTCCCATTCTCCCGAATTCCTTTTTACAGGGATGAAATTTTTCTGCAGAGTATATCGTCGTTAAGTTCAAAAATTCATATTAAAATAGTTATATCACGGGTTTTTGGATTATAAAATCACCGAAAATATTAATCCGCACCTCGGAGAACCCATGATTAGGACCTCGGTCGCAAATTACCTCTAAATCATGACATCACGAGGGTTTATTTCCCTAAGTATTTGCCTTACCGTAATTTTACTTCATGTTAACTTGCGCAAGTAGTCATACAATTAATACAAAGGTAGTTAGGTAGACGTATAATTAAGATATTTGATCCAAAATTAATAATGGCACAATTTACCCACCTAATGATTACAAATTACTATTTGTTCCTGAGGAACCGCGACTCTATCGGCGTTACGAACTGACCCTTAAACTAATTTTCAGCGAAAGAGTGAGCATGTTTCGATGTTCTTACTTGTACTCTCAGACCCCTACCGCGAATTGAAATAACGACTAATTAAGAGCAGTTTCCGAATTTTCAAAGATAAATATTCAAATTAAGCGATCACATGTCACCAGCTAAAGCGTCAATATCAATACGTTATAAAATGAGTTAGTTGAAATCTAAATGTACGTACTAACGGTCAGAGGAAAGAGACGCAAATAAATGGATGACGATTCTTCGTAAAATCGTTAAATAATAACTACGTCAAAGTACTGTAATCCATAAGTCTAACAAGTTGAACAGCAATGCGCACATAATCCTTATTGAAGGGGTTTAAGTTCTAACAGATGGAAAATATTAGATGATAGTGGGATAAATATTAAGGAAGCTTTGTTATATCTGTCAAAATTTTAAAAGGCATATGAGAACGTCTTAGGCACAGAATCTTAGCTTAGACGCTACAGACGTCGACACGTGTGTCTACGAACATGAATATAACCATGAAAATTAAAAAGCTGATCTTCAGTATCCACCGATTTAAATAAGTTAAGCTAGAAAACATAAAAGGCTCTTTTATAAATTCAATGACTCTTAAGATGCCTTGGCCTTGGTTTACTATGAATTTAAATGGAAAATATATCGAGCAAACTGTAGTTTTCTCTTTTTAAACGCTCCAAGCTTTTGAAACCCGCATCGACTGACATTTTTCTTTCATTAACGTCAATACGTCTCTTTAACCATTATAGAAACAATCGAAAAATATGAGGCTTTATGGGTAAAATAAATTTCTGGGCGCCACCCTCTACCAGTACCGTATTTGAATAAGTTTACTTCATATACGCGCAAGGAAATATCCACAAAACAGATATACCATAAATAAAATATTATAGAGCCCCAAGGATTCTGGTCTTTAGAAGAATACGTATGAATGGGTTTTCAAATATACCAAAGTTTTACTTCGAAATCTGCTGTTCCTCGGAAAGGTATTTATCAGGGTAATACTCTTGGTGTGTCACGAATTTCAAAGCTTTCCCATCACATGTAAGTGCTTCAATAATTACAACCGGTTGAGGGTTTATTGCGTAATAATAGAGGATATAACTGCGGTGATGTTGGAAACTCTGGGAAGCACGGAGTTATAAGGTTGCTTCATGAATCATTTAAGGGGTTGAAGACGTTCTCACTATTTGCTGTGGATCACAAATTTCACTCATTATCCCACCATTCAATTTTTAAACGCACACTTGAGAACTCAACCAAAAAATCCAAAACGCTCAGTTAAGTCCGATTTTAAGTGATTAGGCAGTAGAGACAAACGTGCCACATTCGGACAATCCATATATTTTCCCATGAGTAGGATCTCAATCATTTTCTGGTTAACCATAAGCTTAACTACAAAAAATTCTACAAACAAACAAAGAGGCGTTGGGACAAAGAAAAGATTGAGTTAAAACATCCATTTTTAGGAAAAATGGATAAAAATCTGAATAGAATGTGAATTCCATTTAGTTAACATACCTATATTAAAATATTTTATAAAAACAAGAGAGTTGTTACCCTAAAATCTCCGATCGAGCTATAATGGTATGTGAGCCTGAACCAAGATGGAGACGATTTGCGGTACCTACGAATGGTATGCCCCAAGTACACTCAGTTATCAATTGGAAGTAAGTATTCTACCAATATACGATAATTAAAAACTACAAAATATTTTAACATCAGCATTCCTTTTTCTAAGTCAATTGTTAGGTTTTTCTTTTGTTTTCAATTACATATTTTATTCATACCTTAGATCCCGAGTGTTGATTTCACTAGAGCTTTCGGTAGCTTAACATTCCCTTCATGAACACGAATTTTGTTAGAATTAATCTTGAAATGCTTGTAGATTATCCAGATATTCATTGAAGGCATAATAGGGAGACATTTTCCACAAAAATTGAACGAAATTTGAAGGTGACGTGATATTTTTTTCGTGGAAAGCTTAAACGTATTTTGAGCGCTTATGTCACCATAGGAACATAATTTTCCAAAATATTTTTTATCCTCCACCACGAGCAGACATTAAATGAACTAGAATAATGAATGAAATTTATGGCATTTGGCTTCCACTTTGTGAAAGCTGTATAGATCAATTATGGATAGAATAATAGAGCCTAGTTATGATCTTCAAGTTTTAAAAAGCAGTCACTACTTGCAGTTAATTTTCATTCTCTTAAGAATGACGTTTCACTAAAAATATATACACACTTTATTCAGGTGATAAAGAGTATAGTGCCGGAGTGGATTGCAATGCATAATGGTTATGGGTCCGATGGGTTTGATGGGTCCGATTTTGGTGTGTTGGCTTGGGGGTGGATTGGTTTGATGAGAGAGGATGATTTATAGAGATTTGGGGGGAAGGATAGAGAGACTTCCGCACACCTAACTTACTCCCTTGAGGTACGGCCATCGAACATGTGCCATGCATCGACTTGTCAAGAGGGTGAATCTTGACTGTATCTAGTGCCTGGGCCGTGGGCACCTTGAGCCACCAAAACCACCGGAAAAGGGACGAGAAAACTCCTACACGCAGTGGTCTTTCAGTCTTACACTTTCCATGCTTTACATAAGGCTTGAAAATTAATTCAAGATTTCTGCTTAGAATCTGTTCCGGTAGATTAGTCCTTCAACCTGGAATCTTTCACCAAGTAACAGGCTGTGGTAATAGGCAAAATCTTATTTAGCTTAGGCGTCACCCAGCCCGTCGAGGAAACGGTGATGGAGGTCCATAAACGGATGACTGCATGCCTTTGCACCTACCTATAGTGCATCATAATAGAGTCACCTTGCTTTACCGCCAATGAAATGGGCGCCTTTGAAAAATGTTTGGAAACATCTGACCTTAAAATCAACTTTGGCCATGACTCGGGTCAAGCTACTTCAGTTTTTAAGTTTCAGTCGTATGTTTCAACTCGAAAGCTAATGTTGTAGTTTCGAAATGATAATATGCTCAAGCGGTTTTATGGGACATTAATGATCCTTTCAATCAGGATAGCTTTAGAAAATTATGATCACTATTGCCAATAGGATAAAATGCCTTAAATTTATATATTAGATCCACATACCTCGTGCGCTAATTAAAGCTGGCATTAGTGAATAAAATAGTAATTGAAATGTAGAAGTTTCAGTAAAACATTCAGTCAAGTAGCCAACAATAAGAAAACATAAATTGAGTAAAATGGCCGTAGTGTGACGGTTTCACAGACAAAAAGTTGTACCTTATAATGTTGATGAAGATGCAGCCCATCCCTGTATTTCATGGGGTAAAAATTACTTTCAGCAGTTTCGCAGACGGAAAGCCAAGGGAGTGAGCTTAGCGATTATAAAAAGACAAAAGTATTGAATGCAGCAGACACAACGAAGTTCTCGAATAACTAGATTCTACAGAACACCTTTGTTGCAATACCAGCGACAATAGTTTAATCAAGAATGATTGGGTATCAACAATGTACTCGTAATTACAAGAGATTTGATGACCTCTAAAAAAATCATTGCACTACTAGCAGAATTTTTTTAAAAATTTGCACTACACACGCCTTTTCCCTTACGCTAGGGCCTTCGATTTCTCAGAATTTCTATCAACCTGGTCCACCGAAAACTATATTCTCCTCCTTCGCCTCTTATCCAACATTTTCCCCTCCATCATAGCCTTCAATATGCTTCCAACTTTCTTCGATCTTTCTTTAAGTTTACTTCGTATTCTTCTACGAATATCCTTTCTTCCTCAATAGCATTAAGGGCTTCCACGTTTGCCTTGCTTGCACTTCATTTTATATTTTACATCTTTCTTCAGGTCCATATTTCAAAGTCGTTTGATTCAAATTTATTTTCATTTTTCAAGCAGCAATTTTATAATCGGAGTCGTGATCATCCGTATCTTTCTTTATGTAAATCGGTGTTTTTACTAATGAACTTCTTCCAAGTACCTTAAAAATTTGCCCAATTACGAAAATTGCTCCACCTACTCCAATTTATTCCTTTTTATTAAATGCTGTACTCGGCCTCCTCGTTTCTTCGGATACTCACTCATTCATTATTCATTAAACTAGGTATGACAAATTTTTAAAAATCGAAACCTTAAACAGGTTAAAAGAAGACGAAAAAAAGCCAACTATAATTATTGAGAGTGGCACACTCTCTGTGTGGTGTGCACTTATATAATTAGAAAATTTCTCAAAGGAGTATACATGCAAACGAATCAGGAACTTTCCCAGTATCTTAATTGAAAATGCAAGAAGGGCAAGATATTCTTGAAAAATTTTAAATTATGAAAACGGATTTAACTTAACACAAATGGTGAATCTAAAATGTAAATTTTATGATTAGTAACTCTAAGGTAGCAAAGGAATTTGTGACTGGATTAAAGGTAGACTACGGAAACCGAAATTGTAAATTCCAGTACGAATAATGCCTCACAAAAGGTAATTGCACATACGAGTAAATATAAAAATACTATGAGCATCAAATTTACAATTCATAAATACACTAAAATTGCCATCTTTAGGCCGACGTCCTGCATGGGTATTTAGATACAAGTATATGAAAATTCCTCCTCAAATTATCCAGTAATATCCAAACCTTGTGAGTTTCGGTTCACTTGCCTTCCAAAATATAGTAATGGTATTGGGCAGAAACAAAAATCAGCTTTTTCCTTTCCATTGTAACTTTTGATACTGATTTTTTATGAAAACCAAATATAGATTATATGCTCCCTGGTGTTAATTCACGTGGAAGCGAAGAATCTTTAGCCACCTAGCTTTAGGTGTTACATAAACAAATATCGCTCCGCATATGTTTCACGACAGTGTGTCGCGGGTAGGATTGAGGCATTAGCCGGGAAACGTCAAGCCCGTGATCCGTAGTCAATTAACCATTGCTCTTGGCTGTTAGAATTGCAAGAAATAAATAATGCTACGCACAGATATAATATCATAGGCTGAGAAAAAATGAAAAGGAACGAAATTCATCAAATTCTTTCAAAGTAATTCAGAAAATTTGCATTCAGAATGACTGTACAAGAACGAATGGCTCTCATAAAACATTTAGCGAACTTAGTTGGGAAAATGCCTTTTCTTTAAACCATACCACCAGATTATCTAGCTTTTAATCTAGATCTTCTGTAAATCGTAATGTTTTAATGTCAAATGGTTAACCTCTGCTTCAAGCGTTTTCTATCACATGATAGTTACACTCGGCCTATTTAAAAAAATAACAAGATATTCCTAAGGTAATGTTTAAGTTTATCGATATATACCAACATTATCACGCGAAATATTAATTTTCTTTCGTGAAAAATGACCACTGTTTACCTGGAAACTAAATCAAATGGAATGAATCGCCTTGCTCCGTTAATCGTAGTTGTATTACGAAAACTATTGTAGATTATTGACAAAACACCAACCATCATTTGCTTGGTCCTTTCAGCCCTTCGCTTGAAAAAGGATCAGCTCACAAATTCCAAAGAACACAATAGCGCAACCGAGAAGTTCTTTCAAAGGTTGTAAATTTAAGCATAAGAACTCAAGCGAAATACTGTTTGCCGTATTTGATTCTAGGGACATCTTTCCCGAGCTTTTGACACTGAATCGGCAACACGCAGAGTAAGAGATTACTTTATAAAGAAATAAAAGAGAAAAAATAAGAGTGGAACCCTTTTAATGATTAACTTTACGTTACCAAAAAAATGGAGTAATGAAACATGTTTTGCATCACTGAAAAGTAAATTGATGACGATAACATCGAAAAAATGAATGTAGAGGGAGAAATATGGAAATCCTAAGATTATAAAAAATTTATTTAACTGATGTTTTTAAAAACTTTACATGAGATCATAACCGCATGGATAACTCAGAATACCCCAAAGGGGGTATATACGTCGTCAACTTGCAGGAAGATAGATTATTCAGTAAGGTGGAGCGGTTCAAGACCACAGAGATAACATCGCAGAAAATAGTTCATAGGAAAAAATCGAAAAATATTTCTACTTCTCATTTAACATTTCCCTTGAAACAGACACTGTTGCTAAGTTACAAAGTTTATCAACAGGGCAACACTGTTACAGCTGCTTGTGTGCTTTCGAATTATGGTATCACAATTGTCGAAAAGTTAAATAAAGGTTTCTCGAAGATTCACAAGACGAAGTTTCTGCCTCCACCGTTCATACTATATTTCATAACAACAACAGGTTCACTCACATTTAACCGTATATTTGAACCATGAGAAATATTTTTCAACTTAGGCAGTCAGTCATATGAGGTCATTTGGCTTGTATGAAGTTACCCCATGTTACTCAATAACTGAAGTTGAAGAGAGAAGAATCTCATTCATGAGTCCCAAAGAAATGGGATGATTAAGACTCCAACTATTATATCATTTTGTAAGAGAAATGCAAAAAGAATATACCCGTACAAATCGACGCTGTGCACGAAAATATTCGTGTGGAGTGTGGCAGCCAATGAATAGACTACTGTCTAAGCTGCCAGTAGAAGAATAGAGGCCTTTGATGTGTGATGCTGGCAGTTGACATCGAAGGTCAAATGGGTAGATAAAGTGCGAAACAAGAAATTATATAGAAGAGGAAAATGTATTATAGGGCATTACACGAATTTAAACAATAATATAGAGTAATCGCATCTTTTAGCGCATGGACTAGTAATAAGCTTAATAGAAGGAAAAATCAGATGGGAATGTATGCATGAAAGAGAAAGATCAACTAGTAATTCAAAGAAAAACAGAATAAGGCAAAAATAACTGGTATTGATAAGTAGTTGTAACTTTTTTTAGGAAGAATGGAGGATTACAGTCTGGAAGACTGACTTTCAGGACTGGAAAACTAATAAACGAACACTTTCTGTGAAATATAATGAATGGCTAGGCAAACTAAATCGCTTGAATTTGTCAAATTTTGGATAATTTATCTTCATAGTTCATACTATTAGAAAAGACATTATACTCGTATTATGGCAATCATTTTACACAAAACTGATATTTATCACCTTGTGAGAACAAGATGGTGGAATCGACATAGACCCTACGTGGATACAGAGGTGGAGAAGTAGTAAACCACGTGATTTCTGTCAGGATATTAACCTAATTTTCCATGTGGAAATTTAGAAATTTCCACATGGAATCCACCTAATTACCTCCGTGAACCAAGAAGCATCCATCCACCTGGCGTCACAAACTTTCCACCCGAATTTGGCATTACTACCACATTAAATCCAGCTTATTGAAATATGAGTATTTCACAGAGACATCTGTATTCTATAAAAAACTCTTTTAGTCTTTTGAGAAAGAGACAATTAAAAAAAATGCCACCCTTGCATGTGAAAAGTAACTCCTTGGTCAGAAAACTGAATTTTCCTGCGTTCACAAGAAGGATTCGGTTTTCCCTTCCCTTTCACCAGATTTCCATCAATAAAATTTCATTCTTTCACCGATAACTTGTGCTAGCACCTTTGGCGGATTTTAAGTGTAATCGATGCCGATTCACACTCTCGATCTCTCACTGGAGGGGGTTATGATGAATAGTTGGGAAAATATTGAGTAAATTTCAGGGTATTTTCAAAAGTTGGGATTTTTCAAAAGTTACAACCTCTTAAATTTTGGCAGTTTGGACAGAATATAAAAGAGCAGCCCTTATACTGCACGCACATTTCCTTCGCCAAAACATCACTGAAAAAATAGGGTTCGCGTCTTTCCTTTCTTGGACTTTTATTTCTAAAATTGGCGTCGCCACAAAAGTGTATATACTGTATTCATTTTCGTCCTACAATAATTAAAGCAACTCTTGCCGCAACTAAAGCCTCTTGGGCGCAGAGAAACGGACTAGTGAGAGAATGTTTTACCCCCAAGCAGATAGCCACTTTCTTTATGGATACTTGTTTCCATTTTATACGCGAAGGAACATTTATGCAATGGTGAAATAAACAGAAACTGTTTCTAGCGCGAGTAATTCCTACTCACATTTGCAGAAAACCAGGCTGATGAAAAACAAGAAGTGAAATTCGCGCTAAGTACTGTTTTCCTAGAGGTTCACTCCATATTTCCCGTCGTAATAGTTGCAATAACTTCGTTTCACTTCTATGAGGCCATTCATAATTGGTTCATTAATTACCAATTTGTGCTACCTCCCGACATAAATGCTTCGTTCGAAGGTGATTCGAAAGATTCGAGGAGATACAATAAATTAGCCAGGAATACGACTTTTTCAGATTTTGTAATATGTTTTCAAAGTTAAACTGCGTTTATTTATTGTTTATATTTTCAAAAATGATGACACGATGCCAATTTTTAATTATTATGTAGTAATCTCAATGAAAATGAATGATGATTTGTGAAAAAAAACTCTTGCAGCATCGTGTGCCACAGTCGAAGTTAATGCAATGCACTGACTTCGAGGTTTTCGTAAAGAATTATTAGCGTGCATACGTGGACACGCTACCCGGGAATAAGGAAAGCCTTCGCCGCCCTGCGTCAGTATTTTCAAGTTCAAATCGCCGACTGCATTTTTGCAAAAAGTCGATGGGCAACAATGGGAGCAGCATCCCGAAGAGAGAAGGATGGATGGGTGAAAGGGAGGGAGAGAGAAAGGAGGTAGGGGGCAACGAGGAGGAGAGGGGGGGTGGAACGGAGCGGTCAGGAGATCGAGGGTTACTAGGTACACACATACGTGTGCATAGACAGGAGGGAGAAGATGGTAAATAGGGGAGGAGAGAAGGGGAACCCGGGATTCGATGTGATACAGGGAGGGAGAGGGGGGAAGAAGGGGGAGAGGGAGAAGGAACGGGTGGGTGATTGGGCGGGCGTCCCTCCTCCAGATCCCTCCCACGCCACACTACCTCACATTCCCCACTCACCCCCCCCCACACCGGCGATCATGTCCCCTCCCCCCATCCCCACCCCTTTACCTCCCGCGTCCCATCAACGCGCCGGAGATAGCGGAAGACGGAAGCGGCACGTGGTAGCTCCAGCACTAGCGGCACCGGTCCATTCATTTCCACTCTCCTCCCACCCCCTCCTCCAAAGCTCTCTCCCACCCCAACCCCCTCGCCCCACCCCGCTTCCTCCTCCACTCGCACCCCCCACCCCTCTCCCTCCTTGCCTCCTCCTCCATCATTCCCATCTCCGTTCAGCACTCCCAATCCGTCCGCTTTTTGTTTATTACTTTTTTCCCTCTTTTAATGACCGCTTCATTAAAGTGCGCTGCGTTTTCGCATTTTAGGTGGAGGGGCAAGGGTGTGTTTGGGAGGGGCGGGGGGGGAGGTGGTGAGGGTTGGGTTGGATGAAAGAAGAGGGGTTGGTTCGATTCGTTTTTCAAAGGGGATTACGACGGAGCGAAGGCGAGTATTACGGTTTTGACGTCCGCGTAGCTCCGCATGCTCACGCACGGACGCACGCACACACGCACGGCGTCCCGCGAGCTCACGGTTTAGATCCAATCGAAGCGCTAATCCGATGGTAATGAGCGATGATGGATGATATCGATTTTGCTCGCGAGGAGCGTTCTAGGAGGCGTATTGTGCCCTAGGCAGGTCTCGATTCTGCGTCCCCACAACTGGGGAGACCACTACAGAGCCCAGGCAATGCCTAGCCATCTCCTCCTCCCCTGGTCCCTCCACCTCTTCCCTATCCTAGTCGTCTCACCCCAGGCCCCATCATAGCTGCATCTGGCTGAATCTAGTTTGTGCAGGATGTAGTCCGAGCAAAACTATTGTTGCGGGTCGCACAATGCGTGCAATTACTACTAGGTTTGCTCCGGACCTGCCTGCAACCCACGATGTTTTCCCCGTGCACTTCCCTCCCTTTCCCTGTATCCCCCCTCCCCCACCCGCGAAGCGAAATAAAACCGGGAATAACGAAAAAAAATATATATCTATATTTTTTCGCGAAGCCTATTTTGGCCTTTCAATAAAATATCGACCGGCAGTGTTTGACGAAGGGATATCCTCTCCCCACCCCTTACCCCTCGCCGGATGTAGCGAAATAGGCGGCCATAGTGCAAGGGCGACGTCTATCCTCTTCTATCCGCCATTCAGCTCCCCCCTCTCAATTGCGCTTACTGGAGAGCTTTCCCGATGCCCCAAGCACGGCCAGGGACTATATGAGCACGTTACTGCGTCAGTGCAAGTTGCCAGTGACTTAACGGCATCTAATAACAGGAAAATATTTAACACGGCCATCACTGATAATTTCCCACACTTGCGATTGCTTGAACTTGCTAATTAGGTGTATGCAATTTTGAAGGTGTTGAATTTTAAAATGCAATGCATCAAGCACCGTATTGTTTCAAAATTCTTGCCTACGAGAATGACAGTGAGGCCAATATTTTAATAAATATAAGCCTTTAATATTAAATATTGATTTTCCGGTTTATTAGCTGTATAAAACTGTTATGTATATATTTCAAGCAACAATGAAAAGCACACAGTTGTAAAAGAAGAACATATATAAGTACCTAATGTTGTTTGCCACAATGTTACGTACTTATTTTTGCCAGTCGGAAGTTAATGGTTGTCCCTGCTTACGCGAAGATTTCGTTAAGATCATATTATACAACGAGCATTGTACAACACCAATGCCCATTTCAGGACTTGAACCCGAGATCTTAGTATTAGAGGGCGGCATGCTGTCCTCCAGACTATGAAGGCTGGCTAGGGAACTAAAAACCTTGTAAGAGTAAAAAAAAACACGAAGCCATGTGCGAATGAAAGCAAAACGAGTGGACGCTATGATCTTTCTGAATTCCCAAATCATAATCATTCATGTTTGGCAACTTGAAAGCGATCCTTTCCGTTCATATTACATTTTAAAATCCGTTTACTCAGGAGATTTTACATAAACGCCGAGTAAGAACACGTTGATACAGGCCCCAATTTTCAAGAAAAACCTCTAACTATAAGCTGTCCACTTTGCATTTCACATCCTTCGATTGGTTGATTTGCACCATATTGTACAGCTTTTCATTGCAACCAAACGAGAAAACGTCGTCACTTGGTCAGCGCGCGCAGAAAACGCTAAAGTCAACCAGGGTGGCGATATTCTCAATGGACGGATAACGCCGGCCGTCCTGGCCATCCATCCCGGCCAGCTATCAGACCGGGACCCTTATGTTAGAGCAAAGGAAAACGCGTCAAAATATTTTAGTTAAGGAAACATTTGTACCGCTACGAATGCTCTTTTAAATAAATATGATGAGAATCAATTTTCATCGCATAATTTAAACGAAAATTTTAAGATGATAATTTGGGATGAATTTATAATTACTTTTAAAGAACGACTTCATTGACAATAGAATCGGTATAATACCCTCAGACCCTTGAAAAGGAATTTTCGGCAAGAAAAAAAAAATCTGTACGTTAAGTACTTACAAGAAACCCGAAGAAGGGCAAATTTACACGGTATCATTTATAGAGTTTGTTCAATGCTTCACAAAAAAAAGGCTATGGTACGAGTCACATTCGGCGTAAGTATTGGCGTTAAAAGTTAAAACAGTTTATCAGCGTTCACTTTGTTTCATAATATAGGATTTAAGTATTCTTTTTCTGATTAAAATTATACATAAAGTCTCAAAAATAAGATGATGTACACGACTCTATTGGCACTAGAAAAAGAAAACTTCTGTCTCACATCACCACGTAAGTTCGAGAGTAAAAAGTCTAAGGCCGATGACAATTGCAGTAGGAATATTCAAACCAAGCACAAGCAAAAACCTTCCAATTTTCCGTCATCCTCTTTCCTCAAAGTCTAAGCTTTGAATGCCACGTATCAAGTTATCCCCTGATCTTTTCTTTACGTCTTCACTCGATTATTCTCCATTTCCTCGTATTTGCAATGCTTCGTTTGCCAACACCATTCTTTTTTAACGGACGTCATACCCTATACATAAATTTTATATTATAGATTAATGCCTGATGAATCAATGGAGGTTTTAAAATTATTTAGGCTTCTTATTAGCTTAGACTTGCCTTTAGAATATGCCCTAGTGGGAATTAGTGGGCTGTTAAATATTTTGAGAGAAGAGTAGAAGGCCAGAAGACAATGCTGCATAACCGAATAACAGTAAATATTAGTCATTTGTACGGCCATAATAACACTTTTGGTAGGTCAGCGTGAAGAAGTAAATGTACGAAGGTTGGAGTTTAGACTGTGATAAAATCCCTGAAGCATACCAATAGTTTTCAAGGTACCTTCTATACATCGGCATACAACCCATTTCGATGATGATGGCATTGCGAAGTTTGATCACAGGAATGTAATGATGTCAGGTTTATTTTTAATGTAAAAACTGCATTTTAAGATATATTTTCCCTTTTGTCACTATCATATTAAAACTTCTTAAATGTTTTCACGATGAAATCGGTCGAGTCATTATAAATAAATTGCTCAAACAGTACACAGCGATTTACTATTCAACGTAAGAATTACATCAGGTAAATTCACCGAATATCACCATATTTTATTAAAATATTGAAATAACCACAACTTCATCTAGCTCCAAATATTTGGCAAAGAATGACAACAATATTTGTGCCGCATTAAATTTAAGTTTTACCAAAAGACAGTTTTCCAGCCACGCATTAAAAAATAAATCAAACAACCATTGTTTAGGAAAATCAAAACTATGATAATGTTTCCCCAATGAATTATATTTTTCCAGATATTTTTTAAGGCTTTCTGCAAAAATTTCCAACTATTAGTAATACCTGCGTTTAAAATATACTCTAAAAACTAAAATCAAGCCGCAGCTTAAACCAAGCATCAATTCCTAACATTGCATTCGAACCGCGACAAATTAGGTGAAGAGCCCATTAGCCACTGATCTAATTGTTCAAATTTTAAAGCTTTTCTGTGTAAATCGTACCTGCTTCTTCGATATTATTTAAACTGTTTCCTTTGGAAACTATAGTAAATAAGGAGATCTTAATTGAGTTGAGCATGCTCTTTCACAAATGTTGAAATGATGAGGGAGTCGTATTCTTGCACCCTCCAGAACATGGAATAATGTTTTCAAATATTAATCAAGAGCATTCATCGACAAAAAAGAAACGGTAAAGAGTGCAAGAACAATACTCAGGAAAATACCTTGGCGTTAGATGTTTTCCACGATTGCATCAATACGAGTAAACTCGACATTGCACCAGAAAACGTATAATAGAAAATATGATACAATGCATACATAATAACTATGTTTAGCAGGTAGTTTCATGTGATTAGGCCCCAACTTATGCGCATATTTTCAAGATAAAAATATTGATCTGTCATAAAAACATCATACAAATAAATAAATGAGAGCGGCATGAAAACTAGAACCGCGTAATAAAACGAAAACAATGAAAACGCTTTAATTAAAGACGAGTATTGAAGACAGCCGGTAGCTGATTCTGACCATTGTCAAGTATTCCAAGAAAAAAATTTAACAAATCGATTTAATTTCAACAAAAATTATCGGAATACTCATGACATGATTTTTCGGACGATTCGTTAAGGAGGCGATTTTTTCAGCCCTGTATCCTTATTTTTATGCATTTATTCTGCAAAAAACCTATTCCCTTGAGAAACTGGTAACAAATTTGTGAAAAGTTAAAACACTTCATCAATGGCAGATGATCACTTGTTTTAAAATCCTAGAAATCGCATTGATACGCACCATGGATGAAATTCAGTAGAAAACTGTAGGTCCCCTAGTTCAAAATAAGACATTTTACAGCCACTGGCAATCTTATATTTCATTAAAACCCAATTAAGATTGCTAAAAATTAAGACTCATATTCTATTCCATTTTAACCTACTGCTATTAATATTCCCAAAAACCCCATAGATACAACAAAGGCCATGCCTCTATGCTTTTCATTCTGTTTTATATGCCTCCAGATAATTTCAACAAACCTAATCTTAACGTATCTTTCCTTCCGCAGCAGCTTAACAGTCCATTTTTTCTCTATTCCCTCCAAACACTTTCCTCGACAATCATTCAAGTTCAAATATACCTATATCATGCATTTTCCATCAGACACAGTTTTGGCAAGCCACTACAACTAGTTCAACAAGTATTTAAGCATTTGCTGAACAACATTCCACGGTCAGAGTTCAAATATATTTTTTATTTCCTTCAGAAAAATGCATTTTAACTAAAGTAAAAAATATAGCAGATTGTAAGCAAGATTTTTAAAAGTAAAGTAAATTTTTTGCCATTCCTTAATGTACTTATATTTTCTCTCTAAAATACAAACGAGCTCCACAAAGTATTTTACGTACGAGAAGAATATATGTATGATGCTCGTGGATAGCAGCAAATGTACTTTCATACTTCTCATTCACTCGTAACCCATCTATGTATTCCGGCAACATAAATAACAAGTCGGCGGTAAATCACTGCAATGCCGACTTCTATAAATTTCTGAAGTCAAAATTCCCTGTTGATAAAGAGTATATTCAGCCACAAATTCTATGACTGGATTTGCATTCTTAAGCTTCAGGTACTCCTCTTTCTTCGGTGATTTCGCCTTAGCCCGTTGTCCTTACGCACCAAGGCACCTGATTCTTAATATTCTACCATGTAGAAGAGAATAACTGAACCAAGTTAAATTTTTAAGGGGAGAAAAACTGCCATTTTTTCCTCCACATAATGTGGAAATCAAATTAAAGACAAGGGGCATAATATAAGTAATTGTGCATACAAGAAGGCGTCAGCAATAAAGAGACCTCCATTGCGATTAAATAATCTTAAAATAAGGTGTCGCGTAGAGGAAAATTATGCCTGAAGTGTTTGAAACAAAAAATTATAAATGTCTATTGCCTTGTTTCCTGGTTTTATTGCCTGGTTTCAAGGCATTATCATTAGAATCTCCTGAAATATTTTAAGTCAATTATAAACACATAAATAGTCGCGCGAGCTAAAATACAATAATAATTAAATATTTACTATGAAAAAGCCCATATATTACTGGACCCATTAATTCCAGGAAAGACTATCAAACAATAATTCTAGAGAAGCTTTCGACTTCTGGTGTTGGAGAGTTGCAGCTATAAATCAAATAGACAGATGTACCTAAAAATTATAGTTCTGAGGACAGTAAAACAATAAGGGAGACCCCACGAAAAAAAATAACAGTTGAACTGGGCACAGTGATAGGAATAATGAATTTATATGAATATAATCGAAATAAAAACTATTTATGAACCTACAAAGGTTTATGGGCTTCGAAGGTTGGTAACGTCCTCGGCCTCCGCGTGAGAGACCGCGGGTTGGTTTCCCTATGGTTAGTTTTTTCATTCCACTGGGGCTTCATTTTTTATGATTATAAAGTTTTGCCCAGCAATATTTTTGCTAGGTGGACTTAATATAAATAATATAAGAGCAAAGAAAGATACTTAGGCCAAATCATATATAAGACTAAGTAAGAGACTCGTACATAGATAGCTAAATGCGGCAAAGGAATTTACTTGTCTTAAAAAAACATGAATATGAGTCAATCAAATGACTTCCTGCCACTCAATGAAATTCGATTTCACTACTTAACTCTTCTATAGTTAGTACTTTGGCACCTTTTTTGCTCGAAGAGCGAAAGGAGCTGGAAAGACTCAGAAACTCATCCTGAGCGAGGATCTTAATTGCACACGGGCGATAAATGTAAATAATACCAAATGGAATTTCACCATTTTAGAATGCAAAGATAAGCTTACCTCAAAAGAAATACGAAGGTTATATAAGGGAATACGTTCCCTTACATAAGACAAGTAAGAGTAGAGAAATGTGAGGAAAATTCTCACGACACAAATGTCCTGAAGTTAGCGCTCAAGAGGAACGTCCAAAAAAAAAGATTTAGAGCATTGAGTTTTTCCATTAAATGACTCACTTCGGGGAAGATGGAATACGTTTTTTTAATAACTTGCGACAGCTCAATAACCGATGAGGAATGCATTCGGTATGGAAGCGGAATGGTTTTAGAGTCTCTGAAAGGGAGAATAATGGCTTCCCTGTCCAGTAAAACCACTATCGGCTCAGAGTAAAACTTTATCGACCGTCTACTTCAATCCAAGCCCTACATTACTTTACTTGTAAATCCAGTGCTGATAAATATTTTTCTAAGACCACATCACTAGTATGAATTTCTAGTAACGAGAAGTAGTAGTTTTGAGGGGAGGCGACCGACAGCTAAGGTCATTTGCGCCATAGGGGATGGATAGGAAAGGATGAAGGGTGGAGAGAAACCCGGCGTCGGCATTAGCCTACTCTTTACGAAAGGCGCCAAGGGGTCCACAGTTTAACGTCCCATCCGACGGACGGCGTACTCACTCAAAGTGCCCTCCACAAAGCACCTCAAGTAGGGATCGAGATACCTCTGAAAAATATTCAACACCGCCGGGATTTGAACCCGCGCCCTCAGGGTGGGAAGCCAGTACGTTAGCCCCCGCACCATCTCGATCCCCTAGTAACGAGAATTTTCAGTTTTCTTCCTCCTGTTACTGGTTTGACGTGCCTTTTCTGAAACATGATCACGTCCTCTGTAAATTAACACAGCACATTCCTACCAGCCAACTCAATTTTTTGTGAGCCAATTTTGAAATATATACTTACTAAAATTGCCGATGGTATTTTCCCATTTCGATAAAAATATCTCCTTTCAAAATTTAAGGTTGTCTATGATTCTTCTACATGTTAGTAGTCGACGGCCATGGGTTTAACATGGCAATACTCCTCTAATAATACATGATTCAACATGAAAAATACATGGCAGTACTGCCATATTTCTCCACCAGTACAATTCAGTCGCTTCAGTCGACTAAGGAAAGGAGAGCAATACTATTCCAAAAAACAATGGGAAAACTGATTGCTCCACCCAAATAAAAATGTGAACGTTCTACGCTGGACACTTTTTGATCAACATTTATGGGAGCACAATAGTTTCATGTAAATGGAAGTATTTTAAAGCATCACTGTACTCCGTTTTCAGCAGATTGAACGGGACACTAGTTCTCATGCCTGTCATCCATCAATGCTATGAACAAAATGTCTAACCCTTTGATGCATAAAAAATCGTACCTTTTTTAAATTAAAAAGGGAAAGAGTTAAAACATAAACTACCACCAATTAAAACCTAAACCACCACCAAAATACTAAACCCTAGGGGGTTCGCTGAACCTTAAGCTTAAGCCTTAGGTAAGTCTAAGCTCACACAACACTACGCCCTACGGATCACATATCAGGGCAAGGAGGCCCCTTCCCTTTCCTTTTGCCGCCTATGTTTACACAGGAAGATCTAATGCAAGAAAAATCCGTCAGCTTGAGTCAATCTGAAGGTACCCGGAGGCGTCACCCGGACGAGCCCGGGCCCTCCGGTCAGTAGCTCAGAGCTACACTCACTGGACTAACACGCCCTAAAAATTTAGACAACAGTATCAGAATATATTATATAATTTCATACTTATAATAGTCTAACTCAACAGCTATTATACAAGGAGAATACGAGTGTTTTTGGAGATCGGTACGGGATGGTGACTAATATTCCATATAATACTAATATTATATACGGCCTTCCACCCCGAAGGCACGAGTTCGAATACAGGAGGTGGTAGAATTTTTCAGTAGCATCCCTGATGCCTACTTGGGGAGCTATTTAGAGAGCACTCCCACGCCGTCCGTCGGATGGGACTTATGAAAAAATATGGACTGTTTGAAGCCTTTTGTTAAGAGAAAGTTAATCCGACGCCGGGTTTCTCTCAACCCTCTCTAAACCTCCTACTCCTACCAGATTACCCATCTATCCTTTATGACATCTGCTAATGATCTGAGCTCCTGGTCGTCTCCCCTTAGAATTGACGAGTATCTCCTAACGATAATCACTAAAAGTATAAACATCAGACATTATATTCTTGAGAGATTACAGCCGGTGTTCTTCATTTTAGAATTGGTCAAATTGATACTTAAACCTGATACCTCATTCATCTCCAAAATCATTGAAATATAGTTCTGAATAATACACTACGATTGTATGAGAGTGAATTGAAACCAAAAAGGTTTGACTTAGAAGGCAACATGAGTTTACGCAAATACGCAATCACAAATTCACTCGGATTGATCACAAAATTAGTCATAGCATACCGATATAAATGTAAGCCATTAAATCCTTAATTCCACGGGAAACTTTTATATTTGTGAAAAAATGAGAATTCGATGCCTTCGAATTCCGATTGAGACTTCAATGGATAAGGATATTTAAATTTCAGTTTCGAAATTTAAAACCAAAATGAATCCCTGGCATTTAAATAATAGTTTCAGGCCAATTTCATCCAGCGTATCTGGATGAATTTCGCCGGAAGTAGGTCTGGATATCTTGCTGCCTTGGGTTTAATAAAATAATCATAGATGACATATGACCTGGTATGAATATACCGACATCAATGAGAGTAATTTGAACATCCGGGAGCCTAAACTGATACACTACCACGAGAAACTCTTAGAATAGACAAACATACCCACCAACTCTAACTAGTAACTAATTAACCTAAAAAGCACCATGGACGCTATCACATTTTCTCTTTGAATTATTTGTTAAAATAATGAATGCCAAGCAATATAAAGATTTGCATTAATTTCGAAGTAGTTAAATCCACCGCAAATTATATATGAACAAAACTTCTCTATAATGGCATTTGACGGAAGCATGTAATCCCACTGCTTGTGTTATGCCTTATCATAAATGACATATTAATACCCTACTCCGCCGTATTTATTGATTAAAAGTAGCACCACCATTAAGTCAGAAATGTTTATCAAAAGTGCAAATAAATTAAGCCTCTGAATTGATGATAGCTGTTACATTGGTTTTATTTTTCTTTTCCAACTTTAATTTTGAGGCAAACGAGTAACAGATGTTGGCTATTGGAAAAACAAATCCTATGAAGCTATCTTTTGCAAGCGTTTTAAAGTGCAGGAGACAACGAAGGCCGACGTGCAAGAGGAAATGCAGCAGGCCTATATCTCTCTCTTTCGGCTCTGCCGCTTCCTTCGACCATGAAATATTCCCATGAATATACTCCCACTGCCATCTAGCATGCAGAGGACTACCTACTTAGGTCTGCTCTCGCTGCAGGATATTTACGATGGAATAGAACCGTGCTCAGGAAACAACGTATCACGGATAAAAATCTCGCGGAATATCTTTAGCGTCCTCCTCGGTGTCTAACACATGAGTTAGAAATCTGTTATCCAACTTATTAGCAGCGGAGGGTCATCTGCCACCAGTACTTGCTTCGACTTGCGAAATTCTTTGAGAAAGAGGTCTTTTTTATTCTCAAATTTCTTGTCTCTGGCGTTACTTTATAGAATTTACATAACATATTGAAATGAAATCATTGTCTTAGAAAGTGTGTGGAATTATAAAGACAATCAACCCGAAGGTCGGTTTGGGAGGTGATGGTAGAGTCCACCCAGTACTAAGCCCGACGGTGTGTGAAATTCACATATAGAATATATAATATATAGAATATATAATACATAGAATATATACATATAAACATATATAAAACTTGGACAGCAACAAAAAATATAAGAACACATAAAAAGAACACTCAGACGTTATTTCTTAATAATTTCGACGGAATTTAGCTTCGTCTTCCTCGGAAGAAGCAGTAGCAGTTATATATATATATATATATATATATATATATATATATATATATATATATATATATATATATATATATCATAGATCATTGTACTGTTGCCCCCCCCCCGCAATTCTAGATACTAAGCACAAAAACAAAGGTCATGGAATAGGAATAATTCCTATAAATTAGGGTTGCTACGAGCCTCGGATTCAGTAGTTTGAAGACAGGAGGGAGCTTTTCAAATGAAATTCGCTTGGGGATAACAACACACCGAGGAACAATGGGGGTCTGTTGGTCGCGAAATATAATGAGTAACGGAAGAGCAAAATGTCGTAGATCAGTGAGTGAGGCCTAAGAACACCTAAACTAGTAAAATTCGTCAAATGAAGACTGGCACTGTAAGGTTCAAAGTAAGATACGGCTGATAATTGCAACGTCCTTAGCTCGAGTCCCAAACTTACGCCATGGCCTCACAATTGATTATTATTGCCAATTTCTTCCTGAGTTGGAGTTATTGAATAGAACTATTCGTTGATCTACACTGCATCAGCATTAAAGAAAGTCAGTAGAACATTTCCCCAATCAACACAGCTCCACTTTAAACTCCCTAATCATGAAATGAACTGACACCTTATATTTTTCCATCCCTGCATCTATTCATTGAACTAACCGCATAATAGAATTGCTTATCGGTAATTCTAGGTAAAATCACAGGCTCTCATATTTTTATTTTTTCGTGGATAACCTATTTTCTGCCCTCTTTATTTGCTTGTGCCCTCTCAGTAATGCAAATATGGTAGTTTTCGTGTGGCCATTGACAAATGTATTAAAAAGGATACCTCTATTCGCTGATATTTTGTAGTTCTACATATTCGTGTCCGATTCAGTGACAATAAAATGTGAATGTTACAACCACATATATTACTTTATCCTTTTCATCTTAGCAAGCGGATGATTCAAGAGTCAAACAGAAGTAAACATAAAGGAATTTAAATGGTTTTACCACTTTGATGGAAAAGGTTTATTAATAATATTAATTATTTATCCACTCCAAATAATAGTGTTCTCGCAATGAATAAAAAGAAATATATCTACAGGTTTTCAGCGCTAGATAATACCCATTTGTGTACTAATTGGAAGGCAGGACGGAAAAGTCTTTCAGAAGCATACACGATCGATGAAAAATTAAATTAAGATTATCGTAGATACATAATTACCAAGCAGTTAGAAGATACCTTTATAAGGGTGACCTCTTTGAATCAAAATGATTTAACATTACAACTAGCTCTTTCATGCCCATTAATGAAAAATGTGCATTACCATCATTGCCATTATTTCAACGTATACTTATAATATACATATATAAGGAAATGGTAAAAAAGAGGCATGAGTAGAACTGGAGATAGGAATGAAATGTGGCAGGGAATGCATAAAATGAATCAAGTTTGCAGATCATCGAGCTATAGTTAGTCAGTGAGCCAAGATGTTAAAATAACTGCTGACCGCATTGGAAAATCGGTGAGATACGAGATCTAGGCTGAAAATGAAAGAAAACGAAGTCATGCGGTTTTCGAGAAAAATGAAGATCAATTGGAACAGCTTATTTATCTGTTTTGGACTAAGGTAAGGGTACTAAATAGTAAGGGTACTCGTATAATGAAAAGAATTGTGTTGAGTAAGAAAACTTTCAATAAGAGCAGCACTCGGTGGAAGTAAGAGGAAAGGGAAGGAGTTTTGGGAGAAAGCCAGAGGAGGCAGGAAAGGCGGATGCATAATTGGGGATAGAATGCTGAAGACTGTGATAAAGGAGAGAAATTTAGGCAACCGTAGTAGGTGGTGAAAAATGATAGACAAGTTGGACGAAATGAAGTGAGGTAGAAAGTATACGAAACACTTTAATCTAGCGTGGGGTGTCAGCGTGTTTGACTAAGCTAAGAAATGTAGCAGTACTCAGTGTGGATCATCCCAAATCTACCTTGAGAGGTCAAATACCAATAATAATTAATGAATAACTGTTACAATTCAATGGCAAACTGTTACAATTCACGACTAAGAAACAACGACAAGGATCTTCAAAATTGGTAAAATAATCCAAATACATTCCAAATCACTTTTGTAGCTGGAATTCTGTAACTGCACCTTCCAAAGAAAAGAGCACTATGGGTAACATGTATGAATGGATGATTTGTAAAAAAAAGGAACGCTTTAATCCAGCTCTAAATTTTTTTTATTAATGAATGATGTAACAAGAGTAGAAGGAAGGCGGCAATAAGATCAATCTCAAGGGAATTAACGAAAAAAAAGTAAATGCAAAACTAATTCTTTAATTCAGTTGCTATAGCTTCAAGCCGAAGTATAGTAGCCTAGTGATTTTCTTGTAAGCATAAATCACCTGATATATGTCGAAACCATTATCCTGCAATAAAATATCTTGATTATTTAAACTGAATGTATTTCTCCGCTTCCATGAAAGAAAATCCACAAATATTCGCTGAGTTTACGACTTACAGGTACACCATAGTTTGCCAGTATTTCACCACCTGGATGATACAGGGTTCGTCTGAAAAATAAGTGTACTGATTTTTTCCCGCCGCTCCAGGCGCGCCCAGCACCGCTCTGACGGGCTGCGATTGGAGGGGGGTATGTTGGCAAGCGACGCTGAAAAAGGCAGTCGGCTCTGAGCTGTGGTGTAGTGAGGAGCTCTGTTAACGCGAACCTCCACGCTCGACCCACGTCACGGAACGCGATGCCGAAGTTTTTGGAGCAGCGTTATTCCATCAAATTTGCGGTAAAGCTTGGGAAATCGTCTACCGAAACTGTCGGTATGATTAACCAGGCTTACGGGGAGTCAGCCATGTCCAGAAACATGATCTTTCGGTGGCACAAGATGTTCGTGGAGGGCAGAGAAGAGGTCGACGACGAGCCACGGCCTGGACGCCCATCAACGACACTCACCGACGAAAATGTGCGAAAAGTTCGCGATGTACTGAACTCTGATCGTCAAAACAAAAAGGAAGGTCGTCCACTACGAATTTGTACCTGAACGACAAACTGTAAATGCTGCATTTTACGTCCAAGTGCTCGACAGGCTTCGAAAACGAGTCGCCCGCGTCCGGCCAGCGATCAAAAACATCTGGCGGCTGCATCACGACAATGCGCTGTCTCACACCGCGCTTGTCGTGTCGGACTTCTTGGCCAAGCACGGCGTGGCAACGCTGCCGCATCCGCCCTACAGCCCGGACTTGGCACCACCGGACTTCTTTCTGTTCCCGAAGATAAAGAGGAGTTTGAAAGGAACGCGATACGGGACTTTGGACGCCGTCAAAGAGGCCGTGACGACGTGTCTTCGAGAGGTTCCCGATGATGCCTTCGCGGGAGCGTTCCAGGAATGGGAACGCCGCTGGAACAAGTGTATCGACTCACAAGGGTCCTATTTTGAGGAATATTAGCTTAAGATATGTAAAAGCGTAATAATTTTTTTTTCCTGAGCTCAGTACACTTATTTTCCGGACGAACCCTGTATTAACTGTCTCCATACTCTGTCGACTCAATAAAACCAGCACGCAAGTGACACACGTAAAATGGTGGTCAGAGCAATGACCATGGAAAATAACATAGGGGAGGCTTCAGATAAAGTGAAATATACTAAAATATGATTCTTACAAGCTTTGTTGTATCAATTAAATATTTCTGATAATGGCTTAGCACGCCAGTAGCAAAATTAGATCTTGGTCTACATTGAAACCTATCATATTTTTTGCATAGAAAAAAATGACCGTTCCTCTATCTCTGAAAACTATAGTCTCACAAATTTGTTTCCATCCAAGCAAGAAAGTTACAAGTATATTTTAAAAACAATACAAATTAGAGCAAAGCTTCATTCATAAATATGTAAAAAGTGGTGATTTCGCATTTACTGCAATATACCTTTTTGGACGATGACATAAAAAGGTGGTGGTTACTTTTAGAAATATTGTTTGGCAATGTCAAAAGGGATCACAAAGGAAAACATTTATGCACAACGTATCTACACGAAAGTCTCTTGTTCCAATTTCGTCCTGATCTCGATCAAAAGACAGCAATATGCATGGATGAGCAAATAAATATCCGCAAGACCTCAATTCGCCTTTATTTTCACAAAATGTGTCCGATTTTTAATTCAAAATAATTCAGTGGAGAATATTATGTATTTTCATATTTCATAATCGTAATAAGACGCCACAATACCATCTAGTAACCGAAATACGAATTCTACCTATTCATTCAAACATGAAATTTCATTAGATCTTTTAGATAGGGACATATGAAATAGCGTTTTTAGATTATTAGATATCTCTACAGTTCCTTACGTGATATTATCCACGTTATTATCACCTATCTGCATGTTTATCCAATTATTATATGCCATGTTTATTGCAAATATCAGCCTACGCACAGTGAAAGTCTATCCTTTTGGGTAAGATTCACGCCCCTTGGATGTTAAGCGAATGAAGTAATATGTTGTAATGGTTCTCTAGAGTAAGACTTCAGTGTTTGGAAAGTATAGGCTTGACGCTATACATGGTTAGAAGGCACAGAGACCCTAATTCATCTTAAAATTGTCATCACCTGAAGTAAATTCTCACTAATTTTACTTAAAGAATTGTTAAATTTATTTTCTAAGAAAATCTTGAGTTAGCAGCTATTAAACACCCATATGAAATGTGCCACGAGAGTGAGTTTCACCCAGGAAGCGATTACACTTTCAAATGCATCTTCATATTCTGAACGGCATGGAAACGACGGATTTTGTTTCCCCGCTAATCATCGACGTTATAATAAAAGTTGAGAGATATTTACGCATTAAATGCAATTACTTCCTTTGTTAAAAGTCCTTTGAGAAAAGAGAAGTGTAAATACCCTTACTAATAACCGATTTAATGGAAAATTAAGTATTTATTTTCTAAAATTAGCATTAGTATACCTTTTTGGCTATTTTCTGACAGTCACCGTTTCCGAATTTACATCGACTTCTATATCCACTAATTTAAGAGAGAAATTTCCAACGCGTCGTATCTAATTAGTTCATATCTAGCCAATATTTTCCCGATGTCAATTTAACATTCCTTTAAAACACAAAGGAGTTAGTAAACATTATGGAATTTTTTCAAATTTACCGACAGTATAAGGACATCAAAAGAAAAAGCTCTTCTAAGTTTCCACTTAAATTACGAGTATTGTTATGCGTCATGGGCAAAAATATATTGCCAAGGTACGCTTGAAAGCATTAATACCGACAAGCATTAGGTAAAATTTTCCTGATTGTTTATTTGATATGGAATATAGTTTAGCGTCATTGATTAAAAAACAGATTCAACTTTATCATTACAGGGCTTATACCTCAGTAGCATTATTTCATTTCAACCATCGATCCAACTATTCCCTCAAGGAAACATTGAATTCCGTTTATGAAACATTTATCTTTCTTGTCCTTATAAACGATGAAAGGCAGAAGTTTACTGCAAAATAGTTAGACGGCACGTTTACCCTTTGATATCCCTGTTCAAAATTAACCCAATACCTCAAATTCATTTTCATTCATTACTATTTTTCATTCATTAAACCAACCAAAAAATACTACGCCGGCTTTACTGCTTTCGGATAAAGCCACTGTCAAAATGTTTGATTTTTGAATGATCCTACAGAAATATCACCGTTTGCTCACTGAAAATAGGCCATGATTTGAGGTGTTTCTTATCATTTATAATTAATTAAAAACGTGGTTCTAAACGCTAATATTACTATTATTAAAACTGGTTCACTCTCGCCGGTCGGCATACCGTCGGTGGCGGTAGGATAACGTACTTGTCCGCGAATGCTGAGTTTGCAGGTTCGATTTCCGCATAGCTGAGTGTTCTCCACCGCCTAGGTCTTAACGGTATACACATAATTTTGTTTAATGTTACCATATGTATTTATATTTAGATATAACCATTGCATGTATAAAATAAATTATTCTGATTATTATTCTTTGAATTATTACTCTAAAATCAAAAAATTAAACCTTGATGTCGCACTATCACCTTGCCAACCACAACAATTATCAACCATATAATCATGTCCATGAGTTGGCTCCGTTGACACATGCATGATGTCACTCTAGAGTCAAGTATAGTAATGTAGAGAAAAATAACTGTCCGACTTAGAGTATTACATAATCTAGTCCGAACTAAAGCAAAAAAAAACAACTACATGACTGTGAATAAATGAAACGTGATTGCTTCGAGAAGACAGTTTTTTGATAAATGCTTTTGAATCATTAAATTGTCTTTCGACCCGATAATAGTTTTCCTAAGAGTTTTCTATCGTTTACTATCTAATGCTTACTCTTACCCATGCCCAGATTGTTTTTCTTTCTTGAAACCATCCTCATTTTCTCAAATCATTTCTGGGCTAGAGGAATTTTCGCACATTAGGAACTCTACATAGTGTTCCTAATACATTAACTGTACCATTTATAAAAACTCAAAGTGTTGCCAGTTCACCTGGCCTTTCTTTTCGGAAGTATTTTCTCATTTGTAATGATTCCACATATTTTCGTCCTTCTGATTAAATGCATTCAATTCAATTACAGTACCCGCCTCTAGAAAGATATTTCGGAGCCACCTATTCCACTCCAGTCAGCTTTTCATATGCTCTCTGGTAATAAGTGCTACACCTCCCAAACAAATATTTATACGCACTTAATCCATATCTCTAAATGTATCGTCCATATGACATCATTTAGCCATAAAAATTCTGATAATTAGTTTGGCCGCAAATATAAAAAACGTTTTGAAACAAGTAGATTCATCAATTAGCTATGTATAAATCCCAGTTTCCCGTTAGAAAAGGGAAGTCACTTCAGTATGGGCGTCAATAGATGTTGGATCAATAAGCTACTCGTATATAATCGTAATTATCCACATATTTTCGATGTGTACAGTATATTGATACAGGCTATATTATTTTAAAAGTCAGAGAAAAATCCCGTCTCAATAAATGTTAATAACCCGAATGAATGATTAATGCCGTAAATATATAAACAATCAAGAAGATATGATGGCTGGATCTGCGTATTGACCTTAAAAGTTCATTTCCCAAAACGCACGTATCCTACAAACTCTGTACTGTGAAAACAACTAGATTAAAAAACTAAATTACAACTCCTTAAGTTAATTTACTTACGTAGAAATTACAATCTTTATTTATTGACGAATGAGTGAGCATGCTACGTTTATCTTATGGCAGTTGAACGGATATATTGAAAGACGTTGATGGACACCGGTAGAAACAACAATAAAGCATGAAAGAGGGCCTTCCGTAGAGCAATATAAAATTGAATCAGGTCAATACTTACGTCAATAAAAGTCAATACCTCCCATTTCGATCTTGAAAATAATGAAAGACCGTTCGTCGAAAAATAGATTGCAAATGCTTTGTTCTGAGGCAGTTGAAAATTGTCTACTTGCCATTTTTTTTGTAGTAAAAACAATATCGAACAGAATCAGAGATGAAATTTGGCGGTTGCTACAGAAAGATGATCTTTTAATAATTGATATGATTTCAAAAATTGGAAACTTTGTTGGCAGTTAACTCTCATACTATAAAAATCTACAACAACTAAATATACTCACCGGATATCCCGAAAAATCCGCAGTAACTCTTTTTACCTGAATTTTTTTCATATTTTCATTCTAAAATTTGTCGAATAATTGTCGAATCAACTGGTTTTTGCTCACTGCGAAATTTTAATTCAAGCAATTATCTACGATCACATTATCTAGTATACCTTTCATACGAGTGGAGAGTGATGAATTTGAATTTTTGGTTCTTCGTTCGAAAATACTAGGCGCTAACTTAACAGAATCAAATTAGCTCAGCTTGACCGAAAAATCGCGTGCATTCGTATTTCTCGTAACTCAACTACTCATAAATGTGGCATGTAAAACCAGACTGTTCTCTCTAAATCTCGGGAATCCATTTATCATTTGGTATGTATTCTTTCATGCGGAAAATATAAGTGAGCTACCAACTCTCAATCAAAATCACCAATATTTATAACATGATTATCAATATCCTGGATATTATTTAGTTGTCTGGCCATGAGTCTAGCAAGAGAGAAGTTGAATTTCAAATTACCCTTTTTCACTGGTAAACAACCTTTCCTTTGTATTAATATCGTTTTTGAGAATACGTTTCGTCTATCGTAAGAAATGAAATAGAGTCAGTATACTGTACCTACGATTAGAAAAAAAGCAGTGACAATCATTTTAATCAACAGCTGTAAAATAAATTATCCATCCATCCTGCCATCTTGACAAAATCAAGATCGAACATTCTCATTTCCACCCTATTCCCCAAAAATATGGAAACCATGCACGAAACAGAGAAGTCCTATACATGGAAACGAGTACCCGCATCCTCTCACTACATTCGGAAGTATGCACTCGAGTTTTCATATCGATCAGCTGCATCTCTCGCTTCCATTCGCTCATCCGCACAGGGGGATGCCGATAAAGGGAAGAGCACAAGTAGGATGGATGACCTGAGAAAAACCCAACTGGCGAGAGAGAAGAAAAAGGCGCAGTGAAGGAATCGACTACGAGCGCGAGGGGAAGGATGGCGTGCCTGCCGTCAGCCGCAGTGGGAGTTTCTGCTTTCCCGAAGGAACGCGGCCATCTCCCCGCAATGGGAGCGTCTTCGGCAGTCTTTTGAACCCTCGAGGGGCATCGCGTGACGGGATCTGGGAAGAAGAATCGGACAAGGAAAGCGTGTCAGGTGAGTTGGGTGCCCACCCCTCTTTTTTTTCAAGCGAGATCATGGACCGAGAAAGGGCAAGCCCTTCCGCCGATGCCTAAGTGCCAGCTGCCCGTGTTCGTGGGACTCCCGTCCGTGGAGATAGCGAAAGACTGGGTAAATACCGTCCAATGCAATGCATTTGAGCATGGGGATCTATGGAAAAATCGCATTTGTGCCGCTCGGCGACTTGAAGCGCATCGCATCTGCTCTCAACCGGCCACTCCATACTCGATATCTCTATAACAGGCTTTGGATAATTACATAACCGCGACACCTCACACCGACACATTATACAAAGACTTTTTGTGTGACCGGACAATTGTACGAACGCCTAAGTAATAACTGGAAATAGACAGAATACTACGATCGGAATAATTTCACTATGGATACTCTGTAGGGGGGTTCATAGCATACGTTGGGGGCAAAGAAGGGAGCTTATACGATTTTTTAAAACCAATCGTGAGGTATCCGTTCGTTGAATCGTGCAACAAAGTACGTTTTTCCTAAGATGGTTACGAAACCATGCGCAATGCTAACCTAAATCATACATACCTAGGAGTTGGGACCGAAGTGATGGAATTTTGAGTCTCACGAGAAACTCTTGGTATTTTAAAATTAAATCTTTCAATCAATAATCAATTGAGCCTCCAATTTTAAATTAACTTCAGCTTTTCCATTGATATACTTCAATTTTTTAATATCTTCCCATTCTAATGCGTAGGTTTATCTATCGTGGGTTTTTTTAACCGTGGGTAACATAAATCTCGAAAGCCTAAATTTTACCCCATAAATCTTTGTTTTTTTTTTCTTTTTTATTATCGTATATAATCATTACTTCTTTATTATAAGTCATAATACTTCAAGTGCATGCATGCAACTGGCGTGAAGCGGCGCATATTAGTCGCGGGAGATTGATTAAAATCGGTCATGTTTCCTGAATTACTCCAGTAATGATGGAATTTTATAAATTTGCCCGGTAGTTATTTGTTTCTACAACAATATCCCACCTCAATTTTCTGATTATTGTTTCCCATGTAATAATTTCTCTGCATAAAAAACTACCATATCTTGGCCCTAAGGATGCAAGTATGCACGATTGATGTGATGCACACCGCCAGCTAGGGTTATGGCATACCTCCTCTGTCTAGTTATCAAGAGTAAAATTTATTATCATTATTCACATTGTACAAAATGTATGATTAACATAGGTTTACTAAAAAAAGCCAGTTTCAACCCGAGGTCAAGAGTTAGATGCTAGAAATCAACGCTCTGGAAGTTATCATGGCAATCAGACAATCATTTCTCATTCTGAATGCTAGCTTAGCACCTGCTGCCAATTTTCAACCATCGGAACTCATTCTGCAAGAGTCTACCTGCATAATTTCATTCGCTGTGTTACGGCTAGCATTCACACCTAGCTCCAATCATTATAGATTAACATAGATCTGCAATATTCTTTTAAGAACTAGGATCATCGCGTAATTTCTTACCAAGTCCCAAGCAACATTCGCCATCTATTATTCCAAAAACTATGATTTTGTAAAATTCTCTTTTAGATGACTGAAATATTTAATACTGAGACCGAATTTCATATTAGTTAGGACACTGTTATAATATGTGGAAAATATTTTGGACTATTCAGGGGAAGGGCGAGAGAAAGGCGTCACAGGGCTATCAGATGGAAAATTCTCCAGCAAAAGAGGCGGTCGGACAAATATTCATTCACAGGGCACCCGGTTTTACCCACTTTGACAACAGGAATTATTAAGAGCGCAAAATACGCTCGTATATACGTAGATTACACCAACCGGATGAAAAAAGAGAAGCAGACCCCCTCGATTGAATACTCGTTCTTTCCTCATACGATCCCGAATCAGATACAAATTAGAGTCATTAATAAACATATGAAAGGCATATGACCGCAAAAGGTGATGAAATAAGTTTGATGAATGTTTGTAATAATTCAAATGTACAATTACATACCTAAAATGCATCAATACAAATAATAGCGTACTAATTCTACTGAAACGTTCGTCCAAAGCAGTAACAAATGATTGCAGAAAACTAACATGGGGTGTGGAGATGCAATAGACTATATTTAGATTTACACAGCAGATTATAGATAGCTCAATCATTAAATGGGTAAGGCGATGTTATCTGAAAATTGAAACTTTGAGTGAGTGAAGTGTGAATGGATTAAATTATGTTGCGGAAAATTGATGTAGGAAGGCGAAACAAAACGAAAGGTGCATGATACCACTGAAATTAATGGCGATATTTTGGCATTTCGATCAGTAGATGGTATAGTATAATTGAATGGCCTCTATTGCACATGGTTACCATGGTACAGGTTTGATTATGAACGAGATGGCCAAGAAACAAACAGCAAGTAAAAGGAACACATGCTAGTGCCCCCGAGCTGCTGCTCTTTATCCTTACGAAAATCGGTGTTTAGAAACTCGTGATTGCAGCAATTTATGCATATGCTAGGCGAGATCTAATGCCTAAAATTTGAGTTCCGTAGAAAAATTAAATTATTTCCGAATGCATGTGAGTAAGATTGAATTACAACACATACCTCCGAAAAAAATAGTGGGACCATTTGGCTGAAAGTGAAAGGAAAACCCTTGTTGAGTGCGTGCATGGGAAATCTGTTTTCCCAAATACATGGTTTCAGTATAAATCTATTCATTTTTATACTTGGCGAAGGATTAAATCCAAAAGAATAGCTGATTTCTTAGTACATGATGAGAAATAGAGCATTAGTAAAAACACAATAGCGATGAGAGCTGATGTATGTGAACTATACGACTGTTTGGTATTTTTCTGTTAGATTGATGATATTTTACTTAGTAGATCTGAGGAGCCAGTGGTCAGCAAAGAAGATTAGAAGGAAAAAGTAACTGACAATAAAAGCAGCAAATCTCTAATAAAAAATTATGTCTCCAGTATGAATACTTATTTGAGGAAAAGATAAACCCGAATAAGGTGGAAAGGGAAATATATAGAATAAGCAAGCGTGAGCGATGATTTCATACTTGAGAATGAGAAAAGAATGATTGGCAATAAGTTTTAATTGTATACGGAAAACATGTGTTTGAGGAGAATAAAAGTTGATACCTTTCACGGATTTTCATTCCTAGTAGAATGAAAAACTGAAAAATTCCGAGGGTACAAAAAAGACGATCATTGTAACTCAAGGAGAGAAAGCTCGGAATGAATGCCATGTTATATACAAAGAGAAAAATAATCAATCAAAACATCCTGAAAGAAGGTATGGAAATAACACGAATGGTAGAAACAAATACATAATTTTTGAACGAATGAAGATGCTGTTTTGGAAATTAATAAAAAGGGTGTAGGAATCAATTCAATGATGTACAAGAGTCGTGGAATTGTATTGGGATGAAAGCAGAATCAGGGACTGTTTGAGGGAGTAGATGTGTCGTAAAGTACGAAAGAGGGCCAAGTATATGAGATGGTGAACATTTTTTTTCAAACTGATATAAGTGAAAATGAGGCTGAAACCGTATTAAGAATGGGAATGAAAAAGTGTCACGCGTAGATAAAGTATCGATTGAAAAGTAGGAGTGTAAGCTAAGGTTTGTCAAGACTTGTTTTAGAGAATAACTCATTTTCAAAATTTTGTTCAATCAAATGGTAAGAAGAACGCAACTAATTTATCTATGTGGAAAGGAAAGAGGGTAAAATTGAATGTAAGAATTATAGACAGACTAATATTTTGAATACAGAGGAGAAAGCGTTCGGCATTCTTAAGAATGTATTATTGGTTGAAAAGTACGCACATGAACTCTTTGATGACAGTACATTGTTGCCAGTGTTGCAATTCAGAGCACCGAGATGTAGTTCAGATGATTTCACTGAAGAACATCGGCGGATCTAGATAGTCTCCAAAGGGAATCTGCCTAATTATCAAAGATGGGCAAAAATCATTTAGTAGTCTCCTTTTTTCCTTCAGAGGCAGTTGAAAATTGACTGAGTTCAAAATTAACCGTTCTCATTTGAAATAAACGCGCACTACAGTAGATAATTTTATACTCAAATGACGGAAGGTATTCAAAATTAGTTCAAGGCACATAAATAATATTAAATTTGAACTAGATGGATCCCACTCGAAATTCATGGTGGGATATCACAATGACAAGAGTTTATAGTGATATCTAGAAATTAATAATGTTCTTGCCATTATAAGTCCTTTGAAAGCAGATAATGCTAATTTAGTGGAGCAACACTTTTCATCGTCAAACATCCAGGGATAAATTAAAAAAAAAAAATTCCTGCAAGTCACTTCCTGCTTGGTGAATAGACTCATAGTAGTTAAAACATGTAGTTTTACACGCATCATCCCGACCTTACCTAAATACATCCAAGTTCCGTTTATTTATTCCTGACAGATATCTAACAGCTGGTGTCCACTACTAGGAAACACTTCCATCAAGTAACGCCTGAGACAGTATCTTTCACACATATACACTTTCGTTCCTTAGACTATTTGACAGCATACTAATATTCTAAAGGAGGGTGACTTTGGCTTTAGAAAAACCTAATAAAGCCCTAAAACGTGCAAATATCAGTTTAATCTGTCGAAAACAAAGGATTAACTAGACCTCTTATTTTAGAAATCTGTGCTTGTTTTTTTAATTCCAAAAAACCTCGTCCAGCGGTGAAAATTTACATCAGCAATCGCTTTCAGACATTCATTGTTGCTTCAATTACACTACAAACTAATTCCCAGTAGGAAAAATGTGTACCGACAGAAATTATTATTCTCTCAAGAAGTTGAAAGTAAATTGTCCAAAATTCACATTTGAATAAATTAAGATATTTTCAAAAATTCACAGGAGATATGGAAAATATTGACAAAATTAGAAAGATAGATTCATCGGCTGAATTTTCATCCAAGATATAGTGGACTTCCTTTTTCCCATCATAATGAATTGAAAAAATATGTGTTTCTCGATTCATACCCTTTCATTTATTTTCCAACTTTCCTGTGTTGAAGGAAGTTTCTCCTTTGTTCCCATATCCACTTTTAACACAATTTGTGTATTGGTTTTGGCTCAAGCATATATCAAAAAAACATTATTTTCAGATGTTTATACTAGTATGAATAATATTAATGTCAAAAAATACTTCACAAGTGGTTGGCCATGACCTCCCCCCATTTCGATCCCCTGCTTGAGAAAACAGGGATGAAAGTCTAATATGCATTTGTTTATTTGGGAAAAGCATATGACAAAGTAAGCGGAGGAAAGTTGTCGCTGTCCTTTACTACTGTGAAAAAGGCATGGAAAAGGAAAGGCAACAAATGAGTGGGCCCTTGAGCGAATGACTTGAAATAGAGCGTGATGTTAAACAAGGATGGGTATTTTCACCATGGCTTCTCAATATTTCAATGAATAAATGCGAGGGAGATGGATTTATGGATAAGTCATAATGGTTATATATGTAAACCTAATTGATGTAAAACTTCATTGGAGTTTCAAGATCATTTTTATTAGTGTGATTACTTATAATTAAAAGTGTAACGTACATTTTCCACATACTATCAGGGAACCCCGCCTAATAATCTGCTAATGGTATACTTTTCTTAATCTAATAGTAATTATTATCGCTATGAATTAGCAGGCTCTTTCTTTCAAACGCTAATTGTGGTATCATTGAGAGTACATCATCCTCCACTAAACCATAAAGATGGCAATACGTGTAAAGGAAATGTCTTGTCAGGGCATCTGCGAATGGAATACCTCATTCAGTGTCACGCCATGTATTGAACATATAAATAGTAATGGCCTAATAAAAAGGTTTCCCTGATGAATATAGTCCATTCGATATTCATCAATTATTTTGCGGATAGTCCATATGCATTACATTCTTTTATTTTCAACCCGCTAAATATGTCGCACATGGTGGGTGAATACTTTATACCTCATACTCTTTCCCCACTAGCTATTCCGATACAGCCACAAGTGTGTGTAAATGAAGCATACTATTTTCACTAAAAGTTACAGATTAATTACACAATAAATGAACACATGTCGCATCAGATAACACAAATACGATTACACGTGAAGTAAAAACTTAATTTTTGGTTTGTCCGAAAAAGCTTATTCCGAGAAAAAAGGCCGAGATAAGGTTTACTCAAAGGGCTACTGCATTTTTCAAGTAGCACGGTCATCACAGAAATATATCAGTTGCTGGAAGTGAAACTAAATTACAATATTTTTTTCCTTCATTTATATTTGCCAAACTGTTTTTCTAATGCTCGAAAATGACTTCAGGAGCCACAATATTTTTAATGTTTATTTTCTGAAGCCTCTTTCTATCGTTATTAAGTAATTTTACTGACCATTTCAGAGATCCCACGTGCAGGGATACTCGCTACATATTTCATCAAAGGTGCATCTCAATTTTGTATTCCAATTCGATAACAAAATTTTAATTGCATATAAACAAATTTCATGTATTTTTAACGTTTCATTTTTCCCTCGTATTAAAGGAAAGTGCTGAGTTATTCTAGAAGTAGAAGAAGATTCACTTCTGTTCTATCCAGGGAAGTGCAATTGCACTGAAAATGAAGTCCTCTTAAAAAGCCATTTTCAGCTTTTTACCCCGAAAAATAAGGCATAATATCATACAGAGGGATCATTAGACTTCCATAAAATTGAATGCACAGAGACCCCCCTAATTATTAGGCCTACCTTAAACGAAAACTTAAATATATTAATGTGCCCATAAAATAATAGTTTTGTTAATTCTGCAACATACTCGTAGGAAACAATTGCTCAATATTTCTCAGTTTTCAATTCTTTCCCTCAAGCCTCAAATATCGTCCATTTCGAGTGGAAGAATCTGGATTACGGGTTGCGGAGTGTTCGCAGAGCTACACGCAGTGAGCAACTGCATGAGATCGACCCATCAGGAAGCCCGTTGAGACAGCAGTAATCGACGGCTTTCGATTCGTTCAAAATCACAGATAATATTGAACCTCTTTTTACGCGTATAACTCGACGTAGCCGAGTGTAAAACCATAACCGTTTTAAATGACAGTGATCAATTCAATGACAACGTATCACGGTTAACCTCGCAAAAAATGTTGTGAAATACACATAAAAGTTTTTGTAGTTCCTCAAAAGCAATGATATTCCGTTGAACATGCGTTGAAAACTGCAGAAATAATACATTAATCCTTAAATAATGAAAATGTTTTTACAAATAATCAACTATATAACCATCTCTGTTTGCCTGTAAGAGTCTCTAAGAACAACAGGGAAACGAAAGAAAAATGCCAGTGCACCAAAAATTAGGACCATCTCAAATCAGTAAAAGGACAAAAATAATATGAACTCAACTATGATTGCTGCTTATTTGAATGATAAAAAATACAAAAAACTGAAATTCCATATGACAGTGAAGGCCTAAAAATAATAAACAAAGAAAGAAGATAAGCAAAGAAAATATAAACAAATGTTCAACAATAAATTCACCTTGACTAACAATGAGATTGAATTTATTTAATAGAAATTTAATTTTACGCTGGGTGACAAGAGTACAGGTGAAATAAAAAGGAGACCATTTCATTCATATACTTCATCCATAGCGAACATATTAAAAATTGTTTCGGGGCAACCATTTTTCTTTTGCTAGATGATGAGTTAGAAATATTAATCTCGGCATACATCTAGGATGTGAATAATTATAGTTTTTTTTAGAAATTCAGTAGAAGATCATTTATCTGAAATTACAGGGTTTATTTCGGATAATATATTAGCTCGGACGCTTGAATAAACCCCAAAATAACGCCGTATTGTGTATATTCCACATGCAAACAATTCCGGCTCTAAATGACCTTCATTTAATTAGACTAATTCCTGCGAAATGTTAAAGAGATTTTTTTAACTGTTCGCAAGATTACTTATAACTAATTCTGTGCGTATAACTAAATTGCGTTAACATCAAATATTCTCAGAAAATGTGCTAACTGTAGAAAAAACCACAAATTTTATTAAAGTCGTATTCTAAATGCATAATCACAACGCTCGTGAATCGTTTGCTATGTATGTCTAAAACGCGAAGAGTAGAAATGGGAATTCCTCCAATGGGGCCATTACTCCATAACATACCCACTAGTTTTGTTTCTGAGGCCAGCTATTAGGATGACCTTTGCACGTTCACACAATGTTATCTTCCTATTGGATATACGCTGAAGCCACTACCAACTATTCCCGACATTCATATTTTGTTGTTTTTATATTTAGAGCATCTTTCTGAGAGAAATCGCAAGAATCCCTGGGCTATTAGCTAATTTTAAAGTTACATGTGTTGGAAAGCTCTAAATTTCCACTGTATAAGATCTATCTTGTACGTGTATGTCTATTCTAGGGCGTTTTGACGATATGGTTATAATCACCCTAATGCATTGTCCTTGCCTCTTTTTTCCTGGAAGCAAAGAGAGCATATTTTAGGATACGAAGTTTAATAATAAAACCCTAGATCTTTACCGCATATAAATACAAAATTACTCTTTCACACGACCGATTTCACCCAAAAACTATATTTTCCAAAAATGAGACTTAATGCAATGAATTTCTTAGTGCCATTTTCAATAAAAAGTACACGAAAATACCTTACGATCGTATCAGAGAATGAGATATTCATATATAACCTTGAGAAACTTGCCAATACGTATTCCACTACCCAATACCCCGTTTCTCCATCTCGCCTATGCATATCCTCCTTTGCTCATGTTGGAAAAATGATCTCGCCTCATTTTCTCAACCGCCTATTCAATGTGCTATCATATTTCACATCACTTTACTGGCCACATCACATAATATTTCTTCAATCGATATTTTTCTCCTTATTTGAGGAATTTCTCCCGATCACATCTTAAGTGTCCCATACACGTTACGCCCGACTCAGTCCGCAGAAATGGCGGAATGTCGAGTTTACTGCCAAATCGTAACATGCACGACATTATCTGTCGATCGATCTCCGAGTTTAATTATTGAATACCGTGAACTGTCAACTGGGCGATCACTAACCATGTCAGTAGCTAAGTTTGAGCGTGCGTGCCGTGAGACCAAGGCGCCAACATTCGTACAATCAGCTCTACGACGTAGATACGCTCGTCGTCAAGTCCCTTCTATCTAAGAGCAGCCTCATGTAATAAGTTCGTGCAAGAAGGTATTTCCTACACAAAACCACAGTTTGGTCTAATCATTTCTTTCCTTCGCATCCCCCATGCCTAAATTATCTTTCTTTTCCGGTAGACTTCTAACATGGTCATCACCATCAGCAGGAAATGACTTTACGTTATCGACCACTTAGAGGTACTACGTGTAGCTAGGCAGCACTTTTCACTAACCAATTTTTCCAACGTAGATAAATGAGTACCTCTGAATGTGTTGATTTTAAGACGTCGTTAGACCAATTTAAAAACCGCTGGGACCTCTTAGTAATTATTTACTTCGTTCTCCAATCTTAAGTTCATAATCAATAACACACACTACCCTCGCTACATGCAACATTGATTTTATGTCCAATAGTTTTTCCTTTTAATCACCTTCCTCATGGAAACTCGATTAGTTAAGAAAACGTGAAATATGGAGACTACGGGGACGTTTTTCACCGTATACACGACGATAATATACTAATTGAAATTATGCAACATATAACTAAAGTATGACCAGGGAAGGAAGAGAGAGGAAGACAATGTTACGTGACCAAATCAAGAAAAAATGAAATGATGAAAGAATTACGAAAAGTGAAGAGTCAGGCGTGATGTTGTGGAATCGAGACATAATAAAAACTTCGTTGCAATTTTCCACAGTTAAAATTGCTACGAAGTTTTTATGATGAAAGAATTATGTTGCCTGGGCGCTATGGTCCTTATCGATTGAAGATATTACCTTTATAGGGAGCGCTGACAGCATTCAATTAGAAAATAAGTACAATAACAAATACGAGGGTCATCCGGAAAGTAGTACCCGTTCGTGAAATAAAGACACAAAAGTAAATATTAACAAACATAAAAAATTTTATTTGAAAGAGGATACTTTAAACTACTTCTCAACATAATCTCCAAGCAAATTAAGGCATTTGTCATAACGTGTGACAAGTTTCTGTATTCCTGCTGCATAGTCCTTCGCCGCCAGCTCATTGAGATACGCGAGGGACCCATCTTGCACAAATTTTTGCATAATGCAGATGGTGTTTAACAATTTCATGAACAATTGTTCGAGAAACATTGGGAAAATGCTCACAGATGTCATCAATTGTGACGCGCCGATCGTTCCTCACGAATTCGTCAACTGAGCTCACCAGTTGGTCTGTAATGACAGACGGTCTCTCCGAACGCTCATCGTCGTGTGTGTTCCCCCTCCCCATGTTGAAGTTGCGACACCACCGCCGAACAGACGACTCGTCCATTACATTGTCTCCATACACCTCCTTTAATTGGCGATGAATATCACATGGGCGAACGTTTCTTGCATTGAGGAATTTAATCACTGCCCTCACTTCACAACTGGCGGCGTTCTCAATTTTTTTAAACATTGTAAACAATCACAGAAACAACACAGGCAATGCTAGCGTCACGCAACTTGGCTCAGAGAAGGCAGACAAGCCACTGAAGCTATCTGACCTCGTCCAGCGGCTACTCGCGTCGTCAGCACTTCATGCGGCACGAACGGGTACTACTTTCCGGATGACCCTCGTAATTACACTGGCCCAAAAATGGGAAAACACTTCAACAAAGCATTTTAATTCAGTATACCTTTCCAATAATGGAGAATCGGGTGACGATTATGTAGTCAAAGGATGAAGTTTAAGGATAAATTGTGCCATAGAATGATGAAGCCAAAATGGTCGAATCGCGTAAACATTGATCAATCATGTCTCCAAGCGATTACTTGGGGAATAAAGATTCTGTCTATCTGATAATCCGAAAGTTATCGAGTTTAACTCCCAACTCTATAGGAGTTCATCGTGCAACAAGACGTAATTCGTCTGATTGCCTCAGAAACAATTAATTATATCACAAATCAGAAAAACTCTTCATGGAGAAGGGAAAAATTCATTGAAACGAAAAGAGATGCGGAGAATAAAAGAGGGGAACTTCATAGAAGGAACACGAATGAAGAAAGAAATTCGCAATGGAAAACAGGGAGGCATGAAGAAATACGCTATCAGAGATTGGAGCGATCATTTGAGCCAACCCTAGAATCATTCATTCTTAAAATTATTTCTTTAAATTAGAGCTAAGAAATTTCTCTAAAAAAGTATATTCTTCCGGACTTAACTTTAGGGAAATAGGATAATACCTTATTTCGATGATTGCTGCTCCTTTGCCCTTACTGGAACATGCTTGGGAGAATTCTCATTCAGCGGGGATGGTAACACTGACTCTTTTGTGTCAAATAAAAAGCTATATTACACAGTCTTTCATGTCCCGTTTCTATATTATGTAATGTGCTATCTTAGCTTTTCATGATAGCCGAATTTTTCATTCACGGACTTCCTTATGGAGTTCTTTATACACAGGACTTATTCTTAACTGGTGACAACCGATGCGACGCAAGCAAAGTCAATCCTCGACTGAGTACACTCTCGGCCTTTCCTCGGATTTTCGATCGACTCCCAGCACAAGCAGATCATTCATGCCAATGGATCAGGGCAAGGAAGTTTCCTCCACGAAATCTCCCTTCAACTGCATAAGCCGCCCCCTCTCATCTCCAAGCGATTGGAGTGGCCGGCCCATCGGCGTCTGCTGCAGAATAAACATTCCGTTCACGAGGAAGTGCATGGTCGAGTCTTTGAACTTCGAGTGCGAAGTGAGATGCAAAAGGGCCAAATCAATTCGTGTGCCACAGGGCAGGGAGTAGATATTACATATTTTGAGTTTTTGAAATTGTGGCCCGAGTATCTATCCGTAAAGACATAGATCGAATGCGTACATGTCACCATCGACGAGATGAACAGAGAGCAGACGGTCAGTCAATTGAACGTCAAGACTTCGACTCAATGTAACGAGTCTACCTTAATTTCAAACCTAATACTGCAAAAGTGCTTGAAAAATACTATCTGCTACGAAAATAATATATTTAATACAGAAATAATTTAGGATACTTATTATTTTGGCTCTAGATTCATTAATAATGACATCCCACCTAGATTTTTCAGACGATTCGTCATTTAGATTCGAGACACGCGCGGCGCAATTGGCAGCGACGGTTAACACAAAGATCGTGAGTTGGACTGCCGCTTCGGCCGTAGACGTTACGATGTGCAATGATTTTTCCAAACTTGTTTAAACGACGCAATTTTTTTATGATGGGGAGCTAAATTACAATTATTAATACTTAAAATATTACACAGATAATTACCCAAACCTTAATGCATAATTGCGACCAAGACTGGCAATATGAAAGTACCAGAATTTACGGAAGAAATGTCAGGGTTGTATCTAGTCAAAAGTGAGATCGCGTATTAGAAACATAAGGAAATACTAAATATTACTTGTTTTCAACGCATCCAGAAATTATGATAGCATTATTATTAGTAGGAGTATGCCAATTGACGTATGTTTCTTTTATGGATCCAGGGAGGAAGCTCTGCTTCAAGTTTAAGTCCCCGCCTTACATGGTACAAGAAATAGTAACATTTTATATTAAAACAGCAGCATTTTCAACTTCACTCCGTACTTTCCAACTTCCCTCATTCCGTCTAACGTGCCTGAAATTCCTTTCCCTACACCTCGTTTTCTTAATACAGTATTCTCCCAATTTCACAGCCTTCAAAATTCCTTTGCCAATACATACGAATCGTATCCCTATACCTACTTTTCCTGTATTCTTCGAATTTCTCCCAATGACCTTCTCTCTTCTCCTAATTTTTCAAAACTAAATTTATTTTCCTGGCCATTTTGTTCGTATTTCTGGACACCTACGGCTCAAAAACATGACAGGAATAAAGGAATATTGTTCAAAGCGACGCATTGTTAGACAACGCATTCATGCATGTTTCTTTAATCATTTGGGAGATCTCCGGAATCGGTGGGCGAATAGTTCATTAAACTTCATTTTGCCAAAATACCCTCCATCATATCCTATAGAATAAGCATACTTACAGTGAAAACCCAACATTTCTTTTATTGAATTAATTTCAGGCAACTACTGAACGACGCACTAAAAGCTGTGCCTTCCTATCATTTATTTTTCCTCTCCTAATTAAAGCATGTGCTTACATTACGGCATCGAAACGTTCATGGAAAATACTCGGGACTCACGGAAATTACTGCAGGCAGAAAATCCAGCATGTGAGCTGTAGACGGAAGAACTAGTTAGTGAGTTGATAGCCTGGTTTCCCTCTAATCCCAAGCGATTAATTTATCCAAGCGATTTCTTTCTCGGGGATATTTTTTTATTAAAGAGGATGTGTATCTAAGGAGATGTGCAATCGTAATGAAAGCAAAGGTCATAATCATGCGGTTTAACAGAATACTTTCCGTGGGCTTTTCCAGGGCCAGGAGTATGCCTCTTTCCGAGATTTTGAAACAAAAGAGACGACATTATCAATTAACTGCGTGCCTAAAAATAAATTTCTGACTCTTCTCTATAAATGAAAGTTTAGCATGGCACTCTTATTCTTAATAATCATTCGAGAGACAAGTAGTATGAAATTTCGAGACTTTTTTCCGGGCATCGATAGAAAATGTGCATTACATCGACGATAAGGAAATGGCATCATGGTCAATTGTAATTTACACAACAAAGGCAGAAGTTCATAACTCCCAGCCAGAATAAATAAATTAGCCTTAAGGAAGAAATAGAAGGAACGGGCAGCGTAGAAATCGACCTTGCGTCTGAGTTCGCATCACATTTTCCATCATTAAATAATTCGAACGACAACAGCAAATTTCGGAACTCTGCCAAGCCGGTGCTCCGTACATCCCCATTAGAAATTCTTAATGCGAAAAATTAATTCTATAGGTGTTTTCGCATATTTTTGACGGGAACTGCCTTATTTCCTCAATTCTCGAAGTAGGGGTGTACAGTTATACAAAATTGAAAGAAAACCCAATCAAACCCGGAGAGACTGAGAGGCCATTTGAAAATCAAGAGAATGAATCATAAAAGAAAAATGATGCCCCGTTTGCTTGCTGAATTTTTTCACATCTCATCTTTATATAGAATAAAAACTTTGTGGAGTTCACGAAAATAATTTATTCCATAGGAGAATAGTTTCAGGTACCATATCACATAGGTGAAATTTTCAGGTGCCTAGTCACCCGTATAAGGTCAACCCTGCCCAGAACAGTAAGCTACCAAGTATCTATTCCTTTCAATTCCTGAGATTTGCCGCAAGCAAGGTTATTTATTTCCTAGGCAGAATATTTTTTTCATATTACCTGACCTCTGGGGAATATAGGTTGCTAGATGAAAATACTGTGTGCATCCGGATCCATTTTAAATCAAAGAATTCGTATTGGGGTTCTGGCATTTCGGCTCCATTCTGGAACCTGAGAAGATGTCACCTGAGCACGTGATACTACAACAAAGTATTTTTGAGCAATCCACAGTCTTCATTCAATATAAAATAGAATTATTTCATGATGAATGCATCACCACCAGGTTTCAAACACGTATGATAATGAAGTAAAGTAATTATCAAAATCTATCACAAGTGCCGAAAATTTCAGGGCATCTTAACGTGTCCAATTTTGATGACCCCAATGGAAAAATGTGGTCGAAGATTTAATTTGGAATTTTAACAAGAAGTTGAATAAACAAAAAGAGGAAAACATAAGACCGGATTAACCATCCAGGGATCGAATATTCTTGTATCAAAATAATTCCCGAGAGAACTTGTGATCATAAATTTTCTATGCCATGTGAAACTTTCCTCTGTAACCTAAACATTCTTTAATAAAACAACCGCCACTCAATTAGTATTTGACACAATTTATTGGCTTACCGACCGTGGTTTCAAGAGACACCCGTCATTTTCAAGGTCTATCTCCAAGGCTATATGTTGAAACCAAGATCGGTAGTCAATAAATTACATGGGAAATTCAAAGAGATAGTTTTATTTTATTATGGAACGTGAAAAAAGTGAAGTCAGGGGAATCGATTTATCGTACATCTCGTGATGTTTTGAATGGAATGGTGGCCCGAAAATGAAGAGTTAATTTTAGCTTAACACTCGATTTCAAATAATTGATATTTCAAAATGATGCAATAACCAGGAGTGAAAGCAAATCAGTGAGTCGAATGCAGACCCCGATAGCATGGATTGCACTATTATGCAAGCCAAAACACATTTTGAGACTTGAAAATTCAGAACTACCCTTCGGTGAATTTGGACCACTGATTCCAAAACCGGCGGCAGCTTTGTCTCACCAACTGAAATTTTAAGTTAACAACTTGATCATCTCACTTATTTGTCACACATTGTACTATTGTACGCCTGGATATGCCGTAATTTTACTTTGTAAAAATATTCCGTGGGTCAATGAGTAAGAAACTTCGTTTATTTAATTTTCTTGAATATGATATTATAGCACAGTCCTCCGGAGGATTCCATTTGATATCTTGTGAGCATCTCATCTCACCTGATATTCATCTTTATCAGTTCTTATATTTTGGCGATATCTTTCACATTGATTTTCGCTTAAACCACAAGCATTTTCTCGTAAGCGTTCTAAATGACCGTGTGGGCAACAAGTCTGTTGATACTACAATAACATTTCCGCTAATAATTCAGTATAGTTATCTGCCATACAAACTCAGTTCGTGGCCACTGCCATATCAGTCAGTAGCCAAGATCATTTTACAAGAACAAATCATTTTACTTGTGCATTATATGAATCAAATTATGTAAATTAATGAAATTTCTTGCTATGGAGAATCGAAAATTCCTGCTTACAGCTTCTTCGTATTATTTCCACGTTATGTATTCGATATGTATTCACAATTTGCCTTTGCTTGAAGTCTTTGCAGATGTTTTCCTGCGGTTTGATATATAGTATAACGGTGTAAAAATGAATTTACAACGAGGAACCAAAGATGCATTGATTACGTTTTATTCCCCAGCCAACATATAATTTCTCTTAGGTTAATCCTTTCTTAAACAGTGGACTCAATCATGATTGTCTCTGTTGTATAGGCATTAAAAACAGAGATATTTAGCGTCACCACATTGCCGGCCAAGAATAAAATTTAACATCTTCAGATCGACACAATCACTTTTTAATGCTCTTCATATTTTCTGTTTTTCAAAACCAGAAGGATGCTTTTGTACTACTCTTCTATCCTAACAGAATGTACAATTGCTTAAGATAAGATCCAATGGCTTTCAATATTTTTTTAAATGTGACACACTTCGATAGTATCAAATGGAAGGTCCGAAGTTTCGAAAAACTACTTTTTCCAACATATCTTTGTTATACATGCTCTGTTCTAGCATCCGGGCCGCCATATAATGTCAACCTTGCCCTCTTTCAGCCACTAAGTATCTATCCCTTCCAATTCCTGAGATTTGCCGCACACGTTGATATTTTACCCTCCGCAGAATATTTTTTTCATCCCAATCATTTTGGGAAAATAGATTACTAAATGAAAACGAAGTGTATATCCGAATACATTTTACACGCAAGATTTCGTATCTCTTGGGGCTCTGGTACGTGGCAAAGTGATGCAACGGGTATCACATAACAATTTGTCGTATGCTTGTATAAGTCGCATACCTGAAATTTGATCAGGATGTGTCCAGAATCAATTTTAATTTTGATAATGGTGTGAAAACGCGAAATCGATTACTTGAATAATTAGGTGCGGAAAATTACGAAGTGTTTTAAACCGTAATCAGGGTATGTGCCATTACTGTTCGGTTGATGCCTATTGCATTGACAAGAAAAAAGTGAGTCATCTGAATGGTTGTCTAACTCCCAAGCAATGGTACTCCAAATTTAAAGTAACTTCTGTTTCCTTTCTTTCGTCGTCACATGATCTACGCAGGTTTTACACACAGTATGGAAAATCCACAAATAATTTGGTATCCAGTTTCGACACCAAAATGCGCTAAATGGGCACTCACGATGAACTCAGAAATAGGTTTCCTGATTTTTTTTCAGCGAGTACAGACGCAACAAAAGAAAATGGTGATTCAAACAATTCCTCCGTGGGCTAGCAATGGTTTATACTCAATACGCAAGATTAAACAGTCGCAACTTATAGTTGTTAGGGCGCATGCCCTGACTAAATAGCTGACATACGAGACTCAATCGTAGACTAGAACTGATTTTGGCTATTAGCTGACACATATCCAAGAGTATACGGCCATAATCATTTATTCATTCAAATGAGAGATGATTTGGAGACAAAACTGAGGTGTAAGTATAAAAAGAGCCATCATTTAAAAATCTCTCCTCACAAATAATAAACAAAAGATTTGTTCAATATTGGTTAAAACAAGGTTAATAACAAATAATAGAGTGGGATCTCATTGCAATGCAAATCAAATATGATGCATACGCTAGCGGCAATTCAGGAGAAATTATCATGGTATAATGTATTAAAACACAAGCTACTTTGAGGCTGTGGGTGGATTTGAGTACGATATTTTATTAAAACACGCATAAAAATAATACTAATGAATCGATAGGAACATAATAAAATGTATTTTACTCTTTATGAGAATTAATAAATCAATATTACCTCACAATTTGGAAGATTTGCCATCATTTCAAAATACAACGCGAAATTTTGAACGATATTGTCTGCAAATATTATATTTAAAAAGTTGAGTTACATCTCCAGAACGAGATCAGACGCTGACTAAGTGAAGATGATGCAATACAAGAAATCAGCATCCAAAATACACCCAGAAATAGGTATTTGGCTCCAGATAGGAAGTATTTTTACCAAGTTCAGCAAGTATTAATTTTATTCTACATACCAATTTAGATTTCTGATGAGAGCAGGGACAGATCACCGCCACAATACTAAGGTTCACGTAAAGCGATATTAACAACGTAACTACCTTCATTACATTAAACCCTTCTTCAGCAATTCAGCAATTTTTACCTCCCTTCATTCAGTCTGATTTGTCTACTCTCTTACTTCATGCATTCTTAACATTCTCCTGTCTTCCAGCCTTCAACAATCCATCGCTAATCAGAATTCCACGGGTCTAATTATCTCCCTGTCTTCTTCGAATCTCTCAGAACAACACTCACCTCTCGCACCATGCCCAATTACACCTGTTCGTTTGCTTTTCTTCCCGTCCTTTACATTTTCCTATAGAAATTAATATACCCTCGCGAAATAAGAAAAATGGATGGAAGAGAATAAATGTGATTGACATGCCTAGAAAATACATAATTTAGGGAAGATCTGAATGGTACTGGGTTCGATCAGGCGGTAAACACTACCAGAATACCGATATATTTGTACAATAAACGTATAACTGCAGGAGATACAAAATTTAATACTTCTGATTTACTAACCTACAAACATCACAAAACCCGCCCGAACGAGCGACGCCTTATAACTATGACTTCAAATGTCTCTCTCTTTGCAAAGAAAAGTTTGAGTTCATTGCATGTTGACACACACACATGGTTATTACGAATTGGCTAAGAATATCCAATTCCTTGATGTATGTATAAGTTAGATATATAGGCGCCATTTAATGTTTGCATATGAAAAATTAAGAGAACTCACACCTCTATAGGATTTAATTTAGCAACAAGAAATGGAACCCAACGGTGGAGTGAGACCGGGTATATCTCATTCTCCGAACCTCAGTACTTGCACCACCAGTGCTATACCTATATTAAATCAATTTGGACATCCAACAGTTCTGCGCTCGTCAAACTTTATTTGATATTTCAGCGCCTTACACTATTTTTAATCCATCTCAAAAGAACGCAAGCAGGCGAACGCATACTTGAACTAAAAGAATCACCTCTGTCGCGTACGTTCGGCGGTGAAGTACCCAACAGGAAATTTGAAGCAGGACGCGGGACGGGAGAGGCCAGACGTCTGGATCCTAACCCCTTCCTATCCTCCTCTCCCCCAAATCCCTCACACCCCAACGCGTCGCAAAACCACCCTCTCCCCCGCTCACCCCCACAACCGGAGGCTGGCCAATAATTCACCTGGCGAAGAAGAAGGAGGAGGGGTACGTCTGGGACAACGCGAGCGTTACTTAAAGAGGCAGTGGTAGAAAGAGTGGGCGAAGGGACGGTTACGCGAGGTTATGCTGTTTACTTTGGGTGCCTGACGAAGGGAGATGGCGTGGTGAAAGGTACGGGAGGGAGGTGGGAGGGCGTGGGCGAGGAAGAGACGGTGGAGAGGTGGAAGAAGATGCGAATAAGATAGCGAAAAGGCTGCAAAAAATAATGATGAAGATGGCCGAGAGTGGTTAATGAGGGTGGTGGCTCGAGAAGTGGAGTTTTGCAAAAATGAAAGGGAAGTAAAAGTTGGGTTTCCACTGCATTATAATATGACTGCGCTGCTATTGACCAAGTACTTTTGTTTTGGTGGAACAAAAGCACTGTTAATTTTTTTAAAGTCCGTTTGGGATATGAGCAACGAAGTCGCTTCCTTACGAACCCATTCCCCCAGGAAACTTCAGAATAGGTTTTGGGTTGGATCTCAAATCAATCATCATGCCTTGAAACACCGGTGTTATTACATTCAGCACCGAAAAAACCGATTATTTTGGACACGAAATTTGAACAAAGGTTCAGAAAGAAGGAAAGCAGCTCCTCTAAATTGGTTCATTCGGTATTCTCATTCATAAGCACCAACTCAATCCTAAGGTCATATTCCTTATTAATATAAGCATATAAACTTATGTTTTTGTAAATTTTACGGTTCTTAAACATTATTATGTGTCGAGTACAATAAACTTTACATCCCATTGGCATCAAAAAGTAAAATTGCAGCATTGATAATCGCAAAATTTGCTAAAGTTTACTTTTGGGTGAGAAACACTCAGCGTTTGCAATATTTAGTGTAAGAAATGAAATTGGCGATATAAAGTCAAACACTCGTTTTCACCCAAGTAGAAAATATTTATTCGAAATGAAATCGAAAGATAAAATTTCGCTGACTGCTACCTCACTGGAAATAAGCCATTTATTACACCAATGCTTCTTAAAAGCCATGTATCCACAGTACGACCCCGTGAATGATTAAACGTGGCTCCATTTGAATCATCTCGATAGGCAAGTAAAATTGAACACGAGTGAACTTTGCCCATTAGGAAAGCTAAATCTTGCGTTTCAATACGAAAAGAGGAGACAAAGTGCAAACATTCATCAGCGCACGGAATAAGAAAGCACAACCAAGAATGCTGAAGAATTTTCGCAACAACAGTATATTAAGTTGGCGAAATTGACTACTTACTTAAACCATGATGATGATTATCTAATGACTTTAAGTAGAACATTTATTTCCACACGGTCGCTAAACATCATTATATAAGCATGTATAAATCATTGCTGCTAATCATGAGCCTTTGATTTGAAACTTGATTCAGGAGCTCGACAGTTTTAAACGCAGTGATGATCACTATCAGTCCATATTCTCGTCTCCAAAGATATATTTCTGAATACTGCTTCTTCGAATTGAGTGAACTCTCATCAGCTCCATGAAATTTACTTCTGCAGTTATCATCATTGTCTTACTTCAATCAGCGTCTCAACTGCAAATGACCGCTCTGGAAATTTCCAATGGTAGAGGGGCTCTATTATTGGATTACACTCACGCCATGAGAGGACAAAGCCTTCATTGAAGACATGTATTGAATTATGAATGGAAAATAATACCTAACACTTTCATCAATAATTATAATCGCAGTCAGAGAGATTAAATAGATGTCACTAGCACAAAGTGTGAAAATAGTATCAAGCGTAGCTGAATAAAGAGAAAAAGAGAAAGCTTTTCCAGAAAGTAAGATTATATGTGACACATAAATACGTATTATAACTCCGTTGCAGTCATTTATTTCGCAAGCAATCATACACATCAATTTTAGGAGGCAATTGCCCATTAAACCACTGCCTGTATCCGCATATGGTTGGTTCACGTACCTTTCACTATTCCAGTCAAGTTAGCTCATGAATCAACGTGCGTGTGTGCATACCAAAAATTCAAATGAAAAATTGAAAAAAAACTATTTCGTGACTCCAGACAACTTTGGTCCAAAACCCGGAAGCGGCTAATTTTAACGCGCGACAATGCAACATCGAAAAGAGAAATTTTAATGGTTTTATATGGAATTGTTTTGTTTTATGATAATATTTTCATTTAAAAAGGATACTATTGGTTGTTTCCATATGAACCTTTTACATGAACAGATATCAAAGGAATCCGTTCCGTTCACATCTTTCGTCATCACTAATCAATAAAGAAATGCATCATTCAAGACAGCCGGTGGACAATAAAATGAGGTGCCCCCATTTACGTGTAGATCCTTCGATTCCTCGCGTGATGAACGCAGGACATGAAATAAATGGTTGTGTATCATACCTGTCGAAACTAATCCGCTACACGTTTGGATTTTTACTTCGGGGCCAGCGGTGGAATTTTAAAATCCTCCAACTCATAAAAATGGGCACGACGCACTCGTTCGAAGGGCCATGCAGGGCATTTGGCAAGGATTAATTTCCATGCCCACCCCCGAGCACAATTTCGAGTGGCCGATTAAGCGGAGCATGGGAAGCGACAGGCGGCGGAGAAGGAGCCGTTTACGGAAGGAAAATGAAGGCCGTGGAAGCGAGAGTTGAAGTGGGGCGGAGGGAGGAATAGTCGGCGGAGGCAGGCAATAATCGAGGAAGAGAGCTCAAAAACTATAGCAATGGGGCGATTGAAGAAGAGGAGGCCGAAAGGAGCGCGCTACCCTTTCCCAGAGGAAATGCGCCTTCATCAAGGTTTTGCCCCATCCACTGCGCGTTTGAAGTGTCGAAACCAAGATAATTGGCGCCATGTACGGATTGAGTTTAAAAAATCGAGATGAAAGTATAAGTCGACGATACCAGCCCGGGGGCCAGTTCGCACCCCCGGCAACTCATACGTATATCTCCAGTTCGGAGCAAAAGTTGGCATAGAATGATGCAAGAGAAGGTCAGAGAAAAGCTAGAGAAAATAATGGGGTAATACAATGTGCGGCAACATAATTTCTTTTTTTAGGGGTTTTATTTTATTAAAAAGGAAGTTACGTTGCCGCACCCTTACAACTAGAGCTTCGTAGGGATAATAAGAAAGGGGTCCCCAATATCTCAGTCCACATGTCAAACTTAAGATATCTGTATACGCGGATGGCACATCTTTTTCATCGCAAAAATAATACCACAAGGTCATTTCTTTAATAGGGTTTTGATTTAATCTATAAACATAGTGATCAATGTTATTTGAAATTGTGTGCGATACATGCATGAAAAAATTTTTTTTAGATTAACGTAAGTATCGTACGCAAAAACAGGTCCTTATCATCAGCAACAGATTATTTTTTTGTATCCACGCGACACAATTTTATTGTATATCTCAGAATATCTTTGCAATATCTCAGGCAGAACATTAGCATCTGCGAAGGGGTAGAGAGAAAACAAGCCTCGCCATTTCACGGACTGCAATCGAAAATGACAGAATTATTCTTTTGTTTTCATTCGAAGTGAAAGAAAAACAAAGTATTCGCATGCCATTCCGTCCCGGTACGGAGTGAAATACCTGAAAAAAGAGTGTTGATTTCAGACCTGGAGCGAAACATCTCTTGGGGACGGAAACTAAGCGATTCCAAACTCATTGGTTTAGTTTCGGACACGGAAGCGAAGCAGTCGGGGAAAAGAGTCAATAGCTTCAACCAACGTTGATGCAACGGCAAGAGAAGGCTAATTTTTCATGCTTCACACAGATCCCGATATTTCACCTCCTTATCAATAACTTTTGCAAAGAGAAAACATCAATGCAACTTGGGATGGCAATTTTGATATTCTTAATCAAGATGAAGACAAAACGAGGAGATAGGAAGAATCTTGGAGAATCTTGACGAAGGAAAAACTTCATGCTATAATACTGGAAAAGGAGAGGATACTGCAGACGATGATGAGAAAGTTAAGTAGATCAACGATTTAGCCTCGGAACCAATTTAAAAAATTAGAGTTACCCAATATCACCATTGATGTTGGACGTATCTGATTTATAACCAATTATGATAATTTATACTTTCGGAATAACATAATTCAAGATACACAATTTTAATTTAAGACACGAACACTGCAAAAAAAATTAATACAGCTACTACTAATGCTGTATTTCAACCACCGACATTGACGAACTAAACCGTTTGCAGAGAAATGGCGTGTCCCGTTTGGTACGAGACTAGAAGAATCATAAATGGGTTTAGCACCGGACCAACGATTGGTTTGGACCAGAAGTGACTTCGTCTGGCTTTTTATTTTGTCCATAGCTTTGATTCCATTTAATTTCATTTATATATTTCACTCCCTGGAATGAAACTGTTGAAATTCCAGGTAAGACCAATTTTAGAGTACGCATCTCTTATGTGGGGTTCTCATGAAGAAGGACATTTCAAAAAACTGGAAAAGGTACAAAGAAAGGCTGCCCGATATGTACTGGGGAAGCATACGAGGATGGAGAGTGTGTCTGACATGTTAAAAACGCTGGGCTGGGAACCTCTACAAACTAGAAGGAAAATAAGCATTCTTTGTGGAATATTCCGCATTCTGAAGGGGGAGAAAGCTTGGGCAGATCTTAGGAAAGAAGCGGGAAACCCAAATTTTATAGGGAGAAATGACCACAAATTTAAGGTAAAATGCCGGACACAAAGAATGAATAAAAAATTTTCTTTTCCAAATAGAACAATTTTTGATTGGAACACCTTACCTGCAAAACTATTCGAGCCCTTTCCTAACAGAGTGCATACTTTTAAGTAATGATATAAGGAATTTATATAGTAATTTGTTTGATGTGTGGTGCAAAATTATATGTAAAATCTTAATTCTTTTTTATAATTTATCTTTCTTTTCTTGCTGATTGATTGATGTTAATGAGATGGGGATTTTCTTGTTATGTGCGAGAGATTTTTTGTTTGGAAGTTTCCTTGAAGTGTACTTTTGTTTTACACACTGATTTTATCTATTATCTTTTGTGATTACTTTGGACTTGTGTGCCACCTGATACTGTCTATCTGCACATGTAAATTTTAATAAAAATATTCCAGCAGATCCATGACAGGGAGCGTGGACTTAAACAGATTGGGATGCATACCGAAACTTAGCAATGAGAAAAATTTGGTCGCAGAACGAAGCTTGTTTGGAAGGAAAATGTTTGAGTTTGGCGTGCTTCGATCAGTTATTCATTATGATTCATACTTGTTCTGGTCCTCAGACCGAAACTATTTTAAGGACGCATTAAGGTTCCAGTGTTTGTTCTTATATCGCCTTGAGGTCAGTTACTGAATGGTTACTGAAATGAAAGGAAGTCCTTAGAGAATTCAACTAGGGATAGAAATTCTAAGGAAAAGAATTGGATCAATATCAATCGATGGAAATTTATACGCATTCTTCAGCACTTCTCTTCAACTGCTCTCAATCCTCAAAGATCTGCACGAAGTACTTCCACATACCAAATCCTTTTCTTCATAGCCTCCTCATTCTGTTAATTCTCTTGGTCCATTTTCCACTTCCATCCTACCCCGCCCGCCCATTGGCCAGATCGGTTTCTGCTCGATATCTCTCTTTACGAAAACACAACTAACGAAATGAACCGAAACGGGAAACCGAACATTTTGTGAGCATCTAACCCCAGTTTCTTCCGTCCTTAAACCCTGCACAACGGGTTCCCGAGAAGACGCTTTCCCTCCCGTTCTCCCTTGCAAATGGACTCCCGCAACTGAATCCGAACAGAATCAAGTACATGACGCAGGGGATAGTTACTGTTTGCAACACTGACGTTAGGTACTAGTTTCAACCCTCGTTTCGCTTCGATTGTCTACCCTGTCGCGGACCATATGCGCTGGCAAGGACGGGACGGGGAGAAAGAAGCCCACCGCACAATCAATCACGAGCTTAGGCGGTCCGTCCGCACCCCAGGTTGGGATCGAACGCGCGATCCGGCGCCTCGGTAACCCGGGCACACCTCGGTGGGGAGCGGGACGGGGTCGCATTGCGGCGGCCGATGAGAAGAAGAAAATAGACGAGAAGGAGGGGATCTCGCCAGGGATGATTTCAGACAGCGAGGGAGGGAGCAGACGGGTGAATAAGGGTGGAGGGAGTTCGAAAAGATGATTCCTCCCAGGTATGAGAAGGTTTATTACAGCGTCAGAACGAGGCAAGAGAATACTCGGGGTCAGTCGAAAACTACTAAATTTCAAAACAAAAATACTTTCAAATTAGGAATGCTACTGTCTTATATTCAAAAGAAAAACAAGTGTGTTTACGCCATATTATTAGCATAACTTGTAAATAGTGTAAACTATTTACTGGCATCTGTCAAAATTGGCGATGGATGTTCAGGTGACTGATTATATTACTTAATAGATAAGCATGAAATAGCTTAACTCTTTGGTCACTTTTCAACTACAATCTTCCCATTTAAGATCAAATTATCCCATCATGCGTACAGAAAATCGAAAACATGGAAACAAGATAACTCTGTCCACCTCAAGTTTCTCTTAATTTCAATTTAATTCAAACTCGACAGAAACCCGAATTATTGGTCCTGAAACCTATTGAACGTTCAAGTGAAACCCGTATATTCTTATGTTACGTATTAATCCACGATCTAATTAAACCTGATGATTGAAATATAACATTAATCTAGGCTCTAATTAGTTCAAATCCTTTCAAATTATTCCAATTCCAAACGAATTCTAAAATTTATATCATAAGGGTCGTCCATATATTACGTCATCCGCAAAGAGGGTGGTTCACTAAAGTGGGGAATGGAAAGGAAGAGGTCTATACACAGGAAATGCGAGGTTGATACGAATAGGATCTTTTAGTAGTAGCCACAACCAAAAATATAAATTTGATATCCACGTCACTCCAGCTCCAGAATAGTCGAATGAAAGAAAATGCTAATACTTGGTTATTCCACAAAAAAAGCATTTATTCACAATCTTGCTTCAATGAAAAACGTCGTCATCAGGTTGATTTACACACAGAAATTTTCTAATATACATATACATATATATATATATATATATATATATATATATATATATATATATATATATATACATATATATACAAATATATATATATACATATAACTGTGTGTGTATGCATAAACTTATTTATATATACATATATGTATGTATCTATATATATATATATATATATATATAAACCCTCATAATATGGCAGAGGGGTGTAGCACTTCCTGGAATGTGGGGAGTCTGGAGGACCAATGAGGACTGGGGCAGTTGAGGAAGGGAACTGGGCGGGGGTGACCCCCGATCGAAAGCACCCCTCCCACTACCTTCCCTTGACTTACTGCCAACTCCTCATTGGTCCCCCACCCCCTACATTCCAAGAAGTGCCACACCCCCAACATAGATTACCTATTTGGAAATTTCTGTGATATTCTTCCCTTGATGGCGTCGCTTTACCCCGTAACCTAGGTATAAAATAAATAATATGGATGTGAATAACCAATACATGTGGTCAACTTAATTATGACACTATTCTATACCTGAAGTTACGTCTGAGACAACTACTCTATTGTTAAATGGCAACTATACAAATAATAATGCGATTTAAAATATTCAAATTGCCAAGACCCACTGCCGTAATTAGACTAACGTAATCAGTGATGTAATTAGACTAACGTGACTACTAAATAATGATGGGTGAAAAATGGCCCCAAGCTTGTGAGATGGTACAGGCAACCTATTAACATGAAAACCGTAGCCCAAAGAAAATTAAGTGCACAGTTACTTATTAAATATTAATATCAAACATCAAGTCTGTAGTCCATAACTGATTGATACATTTTCCACACTATCACAATTGGTATTGAAATTCCCTAAATTCAAGTGTACAGCATAGGACTATTAAATGCTGATCGGTGCCAATCAAAGTTTTCCAATTACCAACTCTTTCTCTCCAGCTATCCGATTTCAGTTCCTGACATTTCCTACCATCTTAGACGTGATCCGTAATGCCTAACATGTTCAACCCCCTCCTTCGACCCACTAGAATTCTTTCTTCCTCTGACTGTACTATTCCACAAAGTGTGTCTTACTGTGAGTTGCAATTACCATGCAATAACCCATGACGATCTCATGCCACCATAAATTCGTAACGCTACTTGCTTATGTGCATTTCAAATACTGTTTCAATTAACGTCATGCAATATTCTATCTCCAACGGAGAACATTTTGAGAAAATATCGATTTGATGAGGAAAAATAGGGTATTTTAAAAGCTTGCCGTTGAAATTGATATTAGTAACAACAAGATTGAATAGAACGAATGAGTAAATCTACTAGCCGCATAAAATGTCTTCAGGCTAGATTTCAAAGTTAAATTGTGCATGTGCATCAACAGCTGTGCGCCATTCAATTTAGAAAAGGAACGTCATGAACCGTATTTATGTACATATTAATGTGTCATCATTTTCCATGCCGTTCGTAGTCGATCCTGCCCAGTGTTGATGACAGGGTGAAGGTGTATAAACTGCCGAATGCCATGCATTCTGTCAAATTACACAACCGTTAAGTCTTAGCGAGATGCGGTATCGATGCCAATACATCCAACCCTTTTCCGATACTCAATAGAACCTCTGATACACATAATGCTACCTACATAAGGCTACCTTAATGGACACATCCCACTTAAAGTAAAAATGAACGTGCAGATTTAGAATAGGACCAAATAGGCAGCTGTCACTGTAGCTGCGTTTGGTTCCATTCTGAAACGCAGTAGACCTCATCAAACAGTTAGTAAGCTTGAAATGGAACAGCAAAAACAATGATCTGACCTAGATTTCATTGGCTAACAAGGATAAACGATTGCTTTTAGTACTTCAATTGATTCTAATTAATGAAAGGATTTCAACAGCGCTTGGTTTTGGGGAGCGCCAGCGGCGTAACTATAGAGGACGCCAACTAATAAGGAGCGATGAAACAATTCGGATTTTCGCACTCGATCCAATTTAAAGCAGCTGATATTTAAATTGGTGTTCCACGAGTCCTCTCGTAGCTTTATGCCCAAGATATATGCAGCTAATATGACTCAGTATTTCAAGTTTATTAACGAAACTTACGTAAAAATAGAGAAATAGTACAGAAAAAAGGAAACAAAAAAAGAGAAAGAGTAATCGACGGTTATTTATTATAACATTCAAATTACGTTCTACGTCAGATAATAGAATGTCGAACAGTTGAAATCAATAATCCATTATTACCCCATACAATTCATGAATATAACACAAGGAAAGCGGACACTAACACTAATAATAGTCAAGTACCCTTTACAAACTACTTCCTCACCTATGAGGAGTCAAAATTTTCCAAATTAGTATTTAATTTTGAAATAATTATTCTAGAAAAACGAATTAATTCCTATATACGAACGCAGAGTCAGATACATTCATTATTAATCAAATGATGCTGAGCATCACCATAGCTAAATGAATGAATGAATCATTATACAGCGTGATTAGCATTATGCCTCACCACAAATCGTATTCCCATATGATGATAAAACGAAAAAAATAGTTTCAAATCGTGTGACGGAAAGAAATTATGAGTTCGAGATTATTTTTTATAATAGATATAAATTTATCTATTGATTATCTAATATGATTCATGACATTTATATATTTTTGGACGTTTTGAATTAGAATTTTTTACATTGTAAAAACCTTGTGCATAAACAAATGATTTACGACCCCTTTTGGTTCGTTTACAGAATCCACAGTGTGGTTTACTTTTAGAAATGGAGGTTAAAAAATAAGGAATTAACAAATACCGGAATTCCATCATTATGAAAACGGGTCAAAAAGATCACCCACCAGAAGTGTCAAAATTTCGGCCCTGTTCCGAGTTTAGTGTCCACACTTGAATTCACAGTGGAACAAGTGCAAGAATCGGCAATTTTCCTAACCAGTGCATTATTCTTTTGCTCCAATAACGGGATAAACAAATCATGATTACCTGGAGTGGCGAAAGGAGTTTTAATGGGCTGTGTTACAACGTGAATAGGGATCGTAAATGCTGGCAACGAATTTCTCACCAACTTTCACTTAAAGTGTCCCAACTTACAAGTGCACTTCAAACCGCTAGAACAACACGAAACAATAGTCCGACAATTTTTTTCATCTGAAAACGCCCGTACTTTCTACAACGCGAACCTTTTTACACCGTTTTTAATCTACGTCGAGAGCCTTTTTTAAGTTCTTTCGTTATCATTTACAGTAATTTATTCAATGGTGAATTCAATTTATTACACCCCGCGACAAAAATAACCACTTCCTGCCAAATTGACGAGCGCGAATGCTTGGTTTAATATCACTCAGATATAAAAATAGGCATTGGTGCTATAATAAATAGAGCAATATTTTTCATGCCAGTCAGGGATACTTATCTTTCAGTCAAATTTAAGCATACGAAAGCAAAGCCTTTAAGCATAAGAAGGGGCTCGAAGACAAAATTTCACAATTCTAAATACTTGATTTGAACACTCGAATCCCGTCAAATTAAGGTATTTTGTTTACGAAAAAGACTATCTAACAACGCTTTGTGTATTGTTTTAATTATTTGGAAGTCTACCGTTTAAGTAGGTTTTGGATGAACACAGGTTTAACACTCCTACATTTCTTAGCCTCGCCCATTAGACAAGCCCTACACTACAAACACCCCTTTATCAATTCCGCATATACTCTACTTCTATCTAGCACACCTATATTTTCCTCTTGCCTAACGTTCCCGCCACTATCAGTCTTCAACACTCCATCGCCTATCAAAATGTTCTTCTTCCCCCTTTGGATTTCTCCAAGCAATCCTCTTTCCTCCTCTATCATGCCTAGAATCACTTCGTTCGTTTTCCTTTCTGTCCGTTTAATTTTTGCCTCGTAAATTGGGGTATAGGAAAAAGATCCCAAAATGAATACCACTACACAAAGTCAGAATGCTAAGTACTTAAGAGATAAAAATTAGGAAATCCCCGACGAGTTGTGCGTTGAAATTTAGCCGTGATATAAATATCATTAAGCGTCATTGATAAAACAACAAAAACAATAAAGAGAGAATGTAAACATCGAAAAGTGATCTATTGGAAGTTGGAATCAGTATTTCCTATAGAAGATGATTTCCTGAAAGATGGGCAATCACCGACAGACGAGCAAAATTGTCTATTTCAATGTGAGAGGTTATTCGATGCAACTAAGGGTAAAAAGAAACTTCAATTCAGAACTAAAATGACTTCGTACCAGCTCATCACCGAAAAAACCATAAAAAAAAGTACCAAATCCTCACATTTCTAAAGAGACTTGCTCACTGCATGAATTTCAGCTGAAAATGGTGTACGTAATAAAATAATCACCCAGTGAGTCGACGAAAAAATTGTAAATGTATTTATAGTGGATAATAAAAGTTGAGCAAAAAATAAAACCTCTTAAATAAGGAACAAGTTGTTTAACTTAGAATAATGTAGGTCCTTTTCAAACGCCAAAATTTATTGAGAATGAAACGAGTTGAAAGACATTTACTTCACGTTCTTTCACCACCATTTCTTTGCTAATCTTTATTAATGTGAGCTTATCACGACCAAATCATTAATTTTACACTGCAGTAACTATAAACATGAAAAATTGTAATCCAAAAGTTCAAGATGAATTAACTCTTAACGAAACAATAAACTATGACTATCAAGAGAGCAAACGGTATAGAATGTACAAATTCAATTAAAATTCTTTGCACAAAGCGAGTAAGTAAAAATAACTACGACACAGACATGCACATAAAGAACAACGATATTTGGTGATTTTACTTTCTTACTTTTACCATCCATGGATAATGTCAATTGAGCATTGGTACATAACCTATTTAGCAAGTACTTAAAACTGATTAGACTTATCTTAACATATGATGGCAGATGACAGAAAAGATAGGCCTGGCCTGAGCACAAGGACAATTTCTGACTTCCAACGCTCAGAGTCAAATAACCTTTGTCAAAATCGATGATATACGAGCCTCGAATTTGGTTTGAATTAGAAAGAGGTGCCCTTTATAATCACTGAATATTTTAATACAGCGATGAAGAGTTTAGTTTCAAATAATACATAGTAGTCGAGACTTTCATTAAAATCATTCAACACAACAGCTACTAACGAGAGAGTTTGGATTGAAATCATTTTAGGACTCTTGTCGATGAAAACATTTGCATAATTCTACTTTATACTGCATGTTCCAATGGTGCATAATACCCTAAGGAAATGTAATCAAAGAGCGTTGGCCAAATATACAATCATCAAATAACACAGAGCGGTTTATATCATGTATTTTTCATTTATAGTGAAAATTTGGGCTTACTACAATTATATGTACGTTTAAAGTCACGCTAATAGTGCCTCAATCGACACTGTATCGAAATATTTTGATGATATTTTATATTTCAACCAAGAGATAAAGGTATACGAGTAAATATCGATCCGTGGAATCTAAAACTGCAAATAAAGTCACCTCCTCAGCTAGAGAATAATGCCATACGATAGCTCAGCATAGAGAGTCAATGAGGAAAGTAGGGAACACCGCAATGTATATTACCAATGTCACTCGTCAAAAAAATCACCCATTGGAATGAAAGATCATCAAAAGTCCTTCAAGTCAACCAATACAACAATGTGGTGGAACACATGAATGAGAGAATTCTGATTGACATGGATGTATCATGTGATAAATGTAACTACAAATTTTATATCTGGGAAAAAATCCAGTAATAATGAGCATAAGAAAATTATTCCATAGTGGGTATATTAGCAGTCTCAGCTTAACTCATAATGAATACATCAAAACAATACCGAAAGAAATAAAAAGAATTATCATAAAACGATATAATATCACTCTAATTAGACTAAAATGAGGATACAGAGAACGTATACGGCATATAAATTCCCCTTTATCCCGCAAAGTTCTCTCATCAAAACCAAAGTTTTTGATACCTATAGAGACTTAAAAATTCATGATACAGGGTCAACCTGGACCTGTACATAGGTCAAATTTCAATCTTTCTTCCTATGAAAACGCTGCATAAGATAAATTTGCAATTCTTTACAAAGGGATTATTAAAGGTTTTTTTTCAATACCTTTTGCCATGCATACACATCTGGCAACTTGCCCGAAATGATAAAGATGTAGACGTGTATTTTTATGAGATAAGCATCTCAGTGTGATATCGACGCAGCAAGTTCCGTGAAGAAATGAACAGAAGAAGATAAAATAGTGACATAGCATAGGTAAGCGAGGCCTGTTCAAAAGTTCCCTGAACTTTTTGAATAGCGCGCCTCCAGTAGGTCATTGTTTTAATCCTCTTGGAGGCGTGCCCGCGAAAACTTCTCCCAAATAACCGCCTTCAACCACTTTGTTGACATCTTGTTTTGTTCATTAGTTACGGCAATTTACGTGAAGGGGTGTTCGTGGAGTACGGCGAAAAATTGGACCCGTGGAAATGAGCTATTTGAAGGAGCAGCGTTGTTCTTTGAGATTCTGCAAACCCTTTACGGAAACTTCGGAGTTGATTACCAAGGCTTATGGTGAGGACGCTATGAAACGTACCGCGTGTTATGAGTGGTTTACCCTGTTCAAAATGTAGACCATCAACGTCAACTGACGACCCCCACATCGAGAAAGTGAACGATCTCGTTCGTGCAAATCGACGTCAGACTGCAAGGAAACTTGCAGAAGAGTGCGGAATCTCGATTGTTTCGTATTGTGAAATTCTGCCGAAAAATGCACTGCCAAATTGGTGCCTCGTCTGATGACAGCCGACCAGAAACAACATCTAGTTCAAGTCTGTTAGGAACTTTTTGATCGAGCTGAAGAGGATGAAAACTTCTTCTCGTGGATCACAACAGGGAATGAGTCATGCGTTTATGGATATGACATTGAAACAAAAGTGCAATCTTCAAAATGAATTGGTGAAACATCCCCCTGCCTCAAAAAACCTCGACAAATTCGTTCGAATGTCAAGGTGATGTTGACTTATTTTTCAATGGAAGGGGGATTGTACAACATATAAAGGCCAGACAGTCAAATTGGAGTACTACCTGGGGGGCCATTAAACGTCTAAGAGAGAGAATCAGGCGAGAACGGCCCGAACTTTGGCGGAGCGGCGAGTGGTTTTTCCACCACGACAACACGCCAGCTCACTCGTCTCTCAGAACTCGGGAGTTTTCAGCCAAAAACAAGACCGCTTCTCCACCCGTCCTACTCACCAGATCTGGCCCCAAGTGATTTTTTCCTGTTCCTCAAACTAAAAACCCCGCTCAAAGGAAAAAGATTTGCTACCATTTCAGAGACAGAGAAAAATTCGACGGAGGAGCCTATGAGCATTCCGGAAAGAGCGTTCCAGGACTTTCAAAAAGTGGAAACGCCATTTAGATAAGTGTATACGGTGGGGGACTTCTTTGAAGGGGGGCCTGTCCAATCATTTGTTGGTGAAGTATTTTTTTGCAATAAATAAAGTTCTGGAACCTTGTGAACAGACCCCGTAGAAACAATTTAACACTTAAGACATCACTATTTCAAATTACCTCTATTAAGATTTACTCTTCCAGGCATAATTCAAAATGCGTGTTTGAAAATAAATTCTTTACATTGGGCTAATATTGGACTGCATGGTCGGACAATGGATATACGTATTTATTTGGTTCCAATTATCGCTCAACAAATATGGTAATATTCCCGTTAAAAAGTATAGGAGAGAATGCATGTATTCACCTGTTCACCTGAATTCATATATAAACTCAGGGCGTATATTTTATTCTTTAAATCGAACAGGTTCGACAATGATCGCAACTCGCCAGTGCAAGAGATTAATTATTTCCACGGTTTTTTTCATGGCAAGATTTTTATTAGACATCCATTAGACGATCTATACCTCTGTACATAACAGAGTGAGCAAACCATGATAACATCAGAGAATAACGAACCTCGGCGACTATTCTGTATTCGATTTTATTCCGGCCAGGCTAGTTGAGAGAGCAACAAACACGTCGCAAGCAAATGTGTGATAGTCTCACTCTAAAATCAATGAGCACTTACCCCAGGAATAACCATTTAAGTCAATACCTTATCGTTACCAGCTACATTATGTCATATTAGGTGATGTGATTTTCTAATAGTTAATGTACGTGTATTTGACAGAATCAAAATGACTACTCTGGAAACCCTCAGCTAGACCCGAACAGTGTAATAATAGGTTTTTCGGGTACCAGACCTTGCTGAGGAACCGTAAGCAAAATACGGAAAATAACTTCATCTTCCCTGAATGAGTGATTTTCATGAACTGTAGAGCTTCGATGTGAGCTCTGCCCTCACCTTTGATACCAACCTTCGGTTTTAATATTCTCCTTTTATGTCACAATGCCTCAGTATATATATCATCCAAATGTGTGTCTATCATGCAATTATGACGTTTTTGAGATGCAATGTGGTACGTGCAATCTAATGTAATTGCGTAAATAACAGTGAAGAGGACTGTATGCCGTCCGCACATTCGACATGGCTGGTCTGGGACATGGTGGCGGGGTCCGCCTTGCGTCCATTCAGGGGATTTTAAACAGTTTCACTGCATGACAGTGTGAGAGAAGAAGGAAGAGGGGGAGAGGTAGAAAATCGAGTCCGGGGCGCAGGTAATGGGAAATGAAGAGGTGAGGTAGATGGGAGCGATAAGTCGGAGACGGTAGTAGAATGAGTGATAGCTGGGCAAAAGTGTGGCGTGGGAGAGAGATAAAGCAAGTGAGAGAGACAGCCTTTTTGCATTGACCGAGGGCCACCCCGAGATTTTCAGCCGTGGAAGTTGCGTGTGAGATATCATCGGGGGACATAGAAAAATATCCGACTCCCCTATCACGCGGTGGCCCATTCTACTCTCGGAAGCCCGTTCCCCGCACCTTCGCCATCCCTTCAACCTTCTCCCCCACCTTAACCCTCTATCGCACCCGTCTCCTCACCTCAACCCCCTCCCTCCCCCCTCCCAATTCCCCCACCCCCCAAACACCACATCTATCCATCCATCCCGTCTTCATTCCTTTTCCCTGGTCCTCTCCTCAACCAGTGAACTTCTTGAATGGCGCAGTCGCGAGGGAGCGAGCCCCCCCCCTTGCCTTAGTCCTCCACAACCACCCCACCCCGCCTCCTCCCCGGGCCATTGTGGGGGAAGGATCCCCTCGTCGCCTGCTCTCCATCCCGGAGTAGGAAGGCGCTCTGAAGGATGCCTAGAATGCTTTTGTCGCCTCGGCAACAAAGAGAGGTGGCTCAGGGGTGAGAATAAGTGAAAGCGTTGAGGAGAGGTCGAAATGAAGAAGAATATGAGCGGAAAGGTGGAGGGAATGGGGAGAGGGAGGGTGTTTTGAGGGGAGCACGATACGGCGCGTCGCTTGGAAATCCAAGGCAGAAAAAAAATTAACGCGCAAGGGGTCGAAGGGTAGAAGGGAAATTTAAAGGATGAGAGACTTGGTCGCCTATAAAAATTCTTACGGATGCATTGGGTGAATATTTGTCGCGACTGTGACGAGGATACTCGCGTCAAGGAAAAGACAAAAAATGTTCCCACGACACTCGTCGACCACCGCGGGATATTTGTATGGATGATGATTGAGAAATATCGATTTCCACGCTTTCACTCATTCATCTAAAAATGAGATAAACGTTGATAAATAAAGTCCCCTGAATGGAAATCTGAAGCGTCAGGGTAATTTGATCCTTATTGATAGGGCAGATCTTCCATTTAGCACGGCATTAGATTGAACGACCTTTTCCTCCTCCCAAGTTTCAATTTACCAATCAAAATATAGCTGAGACGTTACTAAGGTCATCACTATGGAACGTGAAAATCACACGTTCAAGTTCCTCTCAATGTGCAACCCGAAGTTGCTCAGGAAACAAAAATCAAACCCCTTGGGCTTAGCTGGGATGCGCAGAAGCATCACCCGGAGTTTCATCCGAAACTCTGTCTCACCTTTCGGGAGCCGACGTCTCTATCTCATAGACTAACGACCCACTTTATAGAAAGGGAATGGATATCCGTAAAAAGAGAATGTATATTCTTAGGCACCATAATCATAAGGGTCCTTAGCAATCAAATACAAATTGTATTCCAGCTAAAAGAGAACAACTTTTCTTCAAACCACGGACCTTTAACTCTGCAGCCTAATGCGCAGACCACTGCGCTAACCAATTATTTATTTACTCATGATATTCTACCGAATGAAGGAAGCTTTTGATGGTCTATGAGGACTAAGTATTCACTTCTAAGAATCGCAAGAACTTCCTCTTTGACTTCCCTACCTTATTTCTTCCTTATTTTCTTTGTAATTAATGCCTACCTTCATGCTGTCTACTCTCTTCCTTCCTCCACTCAACATTCTCTCCCTTCTATCGCGGCCTACAACATCCCACTACCTTCAAATATTCCCTCCATCCACTTTCTCTGCATTCCTCGGATTTCCTCCAGCAACTTACTCTCTTCGCCCACCCTCTTTGAAACTCCGACGTTCGTATTTCTCACTTCCTAACATATTTTCCGCATTCTTCGCCAATCCCACATTTCAAAAGCCTCCAATCAACGCTCATTCTCTTGCTACGAAGGCCGGGTCTCTCATCCACGAAGCACTACCCTCTATTAAAAACCATTAAAGAAATTAATTATATTTTATTCGTCTCTTTATTTAGTGCATTCAACATCAATCCTCTTCTCCTTGAAAATGATTCCCTTGCTAGCGCATTTTTCTCCTAATATCCTCACTACTATGACCATTTTCCTCAGATATACTACCCTATTATTTATCGTGCTTGAATTTAGGGCCAAAGGAATATGTATTTTAATTATTCTTTCTATTTCTTTTGAGGGTGTTTATATTCTCATTGTGAGTTATCGTTCCACCACGGCTAATGTAGTAGAAACGGCCTAAACTTCAAACTGTTTAAATTCGTAAGCCAATGTTTGCGGTCCATCTACAAGGAACACTTGTATAGAAAGTATTCACAACAAATTACCAAGTCAAATTAGTTACTATGGGGTAGAATATTGTAACATGTTGACTCAACTAATGTCGTCATTATTGCAACTGCAAAATTAAGGACTTATGGTACTTTCTTAAATTAGAAACTTTCACCCGAAAAATTACTCATGCTCAAAGCGGGATGGAACCCGCGATCTTTGGATTTCCAGGCAAGTGTATGACATGTTTAGTGTGAAGCAGCGTATTCACATAAATTCCAAATGAGCCCAAGTAAAATACTTTCAGGTGATCATATGAAAAAGATTACTAAACAAACCATACTATTATCTTGGAAAATAAACATTATGTGACGGTTAACCTTTGATATGAATGAGAAAGAGAGCTTAAAAGAAGAAGCTGAAGAGAACGAGGAAAAAGTTTCAATACCAGAGGTACCCTTTCCGTAGCTTCGAGTGAAATATTTGTCAAAAATATTTTCAAAATAAATTTCTCTTTTTTCTTTAGGGCTGCTAATAATTCATCACAAATGCGAGAATAGAATATGAGGAGAATTGGAAACGCAGTCGCAAATTACGTGCCACAAGAAAATACTTCAGTTTTTCCCTCTGTCACTGCCTTGGCAGAATCCGCATATGTTAGTTCCCCGATAAAAATTATTTCTAAAACTGAAAGTCAATGCCGCTGTTTCATTTCATTCTGACCAATGAAAATTGATTCCCATTGTTTGAAAAGGCCTACAAACTTCAGACGCATATAATAAATTGAAGGAAAACGTCAAATTTTTAATCAAAACAAAACTATTGGAATGTTTACGTATTAATTTCAAAATTTTACTATATAAAATGAGTTTCAACTGTTTTTAACCGAAAAGGTGATCTATTTAACCTTAAAATCTATTAAATACTGACATCTAACTCCTACGCTAGACTTCCCTTTGGGGTAAGATGCACGGGAATCAAGCACAAAAACTAATAGGAAATTAGGATTCATTAAAAAAAATGCTGAATAAATAAAAAAAGAGACGTTTCAGGCGTGATATGGTGGAATATCATGATTAATTAAAAATAGCAATTTTCCACAAAAATAAAGTTTAATGCGACCGGTTTCAATGTTACTACATCATCACACCCCACCTGATGATGATGTAGTAACATTGAAACCGGTCGCATTAAACTTTATTTTTGTGGAAAATTGCTATTTTTAATTAAGCTGAATAAATATGTTATTAAGTAAAATATCGATTTCATTTTAATATTTAGGACACAGAGTATGTAGCCATTACTTTGGATTCTGGCGAGATAAGTTGGAATTCATAATTATATCGGGCGCATTAAAATAGGAGCAAGATATAGAATGCGAAGAAATGAAGCGATTATACAGGAGCCTGTATGCTATGACGTTATGATACACGCATATAATCCTTCCAGAAAGCCACGAGAACTACTCTCTACTCTGCAAATCAATCACAGATTTTAGGTTAATTTAGAGATAAAATGTCTAAAAGATAAATTTGAAGCAGGTCTTTTTGTGACCAAGTTAAGCCCATATTACTGACCCCGCAAGCGACGATAACGGAAATTATAAATATTAAAATACAGAGATAAACTTCAGAACTAATATACCTAATGCGTGAAGTTTTCTACTAACGATAAGAAATTATAATAGTCATCATTGAATCCATCTAAAAGATAATTTATTTGGACTACGTAAGGTATTCTGCAATCGATATTTTATAAAATTCGGATTGTAGCATAACCGCTATTCGCAGCCTGTCTTTCACTTATTAGTTGAAAATTGGATAACACTAGCAGTGTACGAATAGCTTTTTGTAGCTTTGATGTATTTTTCTTTTTTGCATTATGTTAAATCTCATTTAGTTCCTCAAGTTTCAGCTATATGTAAAATAAGTTAATATCTACGAGCCTCGTAGTCTGGAATCACCCCTCCCACGCATCCAAGAGGGTGCCAAGCAGATGAGGATGCACATATAGATGCAGATTGCAGGGTACCAAGTCGATGAAGATATTTTAGTACTCTATTTGAAAACAACTCTATTTACAGGGTTCGTCCGGCAAATAAGTGTACTGAGCTCAGGAAAAAAAATTTATTACACTTTTACATATCTTAAGCTAATATTCCTCAAAATAGGACCCTTGTGAGTCGATACACTTGTTCCAGCGGCGTTCCCATTCCTGGAACGCTCCCGCGAAGGCATCATCGGGAACCTCTCGAAGACTCGTCGTCGACCTCTTCTCTGCCCTCCACGAACATCTTGTGCCACCGAAAGATCATGTTTCTGGACATGGCTGACTCCCCGTAAGCCTGGTTAATCATACCGACAGTTTCGGTAGACGATTTCCCAAGCTTTACCGCAAATTTGATGGAATAACGCTGCTCCAAAAACTTCGGCATCGCGTTCCGTGACGTGGGTCGAGCGTGGAGGTTCGCGTTAACAGAGCTCCTCACTACACCACAGCTCAGAGCCGACTGCCTTTTTCAGCGTCGCTTGCCAACATGCCCCCCTCCAATCGCAGCCCGTCAGAGCGGTGCTGGGCGCGCCGTTCCAGGGGCGCCCAGCCCAGGAGTCAGTACACTTATTTTCCGGACGAACCCTGTACATTCTAGAAAAATAATTTTCTCTGCTAAAACGTGTAAATGAGTAAAAAAACTCCAATTTCTGTCATTTTGACTCGACATATTTATCAATGAGCGGGTTAACTGAATTATTTGAGATGGAATCCTCAAGTTAGTGACGGTTTCAAGATAAAAACATCGAAAATGGAAACCTGGAAAAATACAGGAAACTAATTTTCACTAAGTAAGTGAATTACCAAAAAGATCGGGAAAAAAGAGACAGAGTAACCAAATTTCCCTTCGAACCAACTATCATTGAATGATTTGTTTCTATGCTAAAAAGTAGTTTTGTAGCTTTTCAACAACTGATCATAAGAATCTTCATTCCTTAGAAAACTGCCTAGCACATTGTAAAAACGGTGCGATGGGCTTGAGAATCAATCATAAGGAAACGAAAGTAGTGATGTTCTCATGAAAAAGGATGCTAACTTGAACATTAAAACCGGAGGGGGTAAATTGGAACACGTAAAACACATCACTTATTCAAGAAGTTTTTCACTTGAAAATGAGCAAAGTACTAAAAATATCAGAATAAGAAAGCGTTAAATGAAATATTAAAATAAGATTCTTTTACAAAGAGTAGGGAGATGACGGAAAAGACCTGTGAAATAAGTTTTCAAAGAAAAGGATAGTGACAACTTTCTTTGGAGTGTAGATTGGTATGGCTCATTAACTTGGTCATCAAGGCAAGAAAAAGACTGGCATAGATTGGAGGCTTTTGATATGTGGGGGTGGGAGAGAGTGAAAAAACATAAAATGCACAGAAAGGAAAACAAACGAAGCTGAGTGGATGGTATCTGAATAAAGAAGTATGACAGGGAAAGACGGCAGGTTGTTGAGAGAATTTCGAAGAAGACCACAAAAGCAGATGTATGGAATAAAATGCTGCGAATGGTGATAGGGAGGAGAATGTTTGGGAAGTGAGGTGAAGAGAGGGAAAGATTAGACATGTTGGACAGAAAGAAGGGAGAAATCATATGGGATTAAAAAATAATTTATTGCGATGTGGGGTGTAAGGGGATTTTGTATCATGGTAGGCGCAGAGTGCTTAGTTCTAGTTTCCACCAGAAACCTAACTTGACCGATCGACTAATTGTTAAGAAAGAGTTAATAAGAATGTTTTTTTCGACATACAACTAAAGAGAGCAGAGATTGTATTAACCTCAATGCCCGGTGCGATGAATGCATAATTCTCCACCAAATGTGGTGCTGTATGTTGCATTCTGATGTTTTTTCCATATAAAATATTAAATGTCCACTTAATCTGCACGTCTGTGCAAGCGAAATTTTGAAAGCTGACTTCAATCACTGGGATATTTTGTTACAGAGTTATTACAGGTTTTATTACATTACCTGTATTTAGTGAAATTAAACAAAAAATTCCTTCCATATTGGAATACCATATGGCCTACATAACAAATGTATACATGTATGCACGAAGAACATAACAACGAATGGCTGTGAATGTACATATTTCTGTTATTCGTCTTCAAAAATTTAAATTAGGAGATAAACAGTTGAGGCAATTTCCATTGATCAGAGGAGGGGTTGAAAAGTCAAAACTCTTTCACCTAATTTTGGCAATACTCATGGAATTCACACCCGGTGCATTAGGTTTGACAAAATAATTCGATTTGCAAGTGCTTCAAATCTTTGAACTAATGTTTTTGGTCTAAGCGATAAGCATTTGATCTTTTTGATTAACTACCTAAGCGTGATGCTGTAGAAGATGAACGTTTTAGTTGGTAAACAATCGCAATCTTCCACCATATGAAATACAGTATTATTCATTGCGGCCATGGTTTCGACGCTAGTGACTATGCCAGCTTATACGCAGTTTTCTGAATCAAAGAGGGTTAATTGTTAGTTGAAGTGTGAGAAAGGTAGAGGGGGAAATGAGAAGTGAAGGATAAGGTATGGGTTAATAAAAAAGGCAAATCCACGCAAAAAAAACTCCTTCAAATTCATACTCTTCTGTTTGAGAAAACTGCGTAGTAGTAGTTTTTAGGACCGACAACTAAGGTCATTTGCGCCATAGGGGATGGACTGGAAAGGATGAAGGGCGGAGAGAAACCCAGCGTCGGCATTAGCCTACTCTTTACGAAAGGCGCCAAGGGGTCCGCAGTTTAACGGACCGACGGACGGAGTACTCTCTCAAAGTGCCCTCTACAAATCCCCTCAAATGTGGATCGAGATACCTCTGAAAAATATTCAACAACGCCGTTTTGAACCCAGACCCTCTGGGTGGGAAGCCAGTACGTTAGCCCCCGTACCATCTCGAACCCCGAAAACTGCGTGCAACTAGTAAAATGGTATCATTAGTACTCGTAACGAAACTGCTTCAAGCCCATCAACATTACCTGAAGCTAGGGAAAAATTATTTTCTAATGTCTTCTGTATTAGATTTATAAGTCACATTAAAATAGTGACTATTTCAACTAACCACACGACTTTCCCTCCTACCTTCAACAGAATTGAAGAATGCCATAAATTCACTTATTATTTCATAGCAACAAGTATTTTCTAAAATAATTATGTTCATCTGTAAGGGATTTTCTTAAAATTTACATTTCACAATCAACTTAAAAATCTCTTAATTGTGTTCATTAATGAACTGACTGAATTGAATTGATGAATAACTGAAATAAACGATCGTGATGATGACAACTGTTTTGTTTGGATAATCTTCTTAGATTTACCGACTCTGTTTCTATTTTTCATCAATTTTCCTGAGAATCAGCGAAACCCTTTACATAATGGCCATTGGCCACCTAGATCCATTCTGCAACTCATTCAGTGGAATTTCGAAAGTGCTTGCCAAAAAAAAATTATATCTGACCAATCCTTCCTTTTGTTTTCTTCTTCTACTCGCATCATAAATTTTAAAATATTTTCACATCAGTTTAAGTTATTAACAAATAATCAATCTAGAATATGCTCTCAAATAGACAATCAAGGGAGTGTTGACCGTCATCAGGAGAAGAGTCACCATCCCGCACAAGAATATTATCATTACGTTTAAGTAATAGGGTACCTTTAGTATCTAAATTCAAGGAGCGTTTATTTGTTGATGTTGTGATTTCATGGCAGCAGCATAATCGCCACTTGACGCCGAGGCAAAATATTAGAATTTCGTTCGGGGAAGGCATGTTGAGTTGTACAGTACTGATGCATTGCTGTGGCACTGGAGATGTGACATGTCTTTAGCTGTTGTAAAAACTAAAACACGTATGTGCTCCTGCTAAGGTATGCAAGTCATCACCCTTACATTCCACCTCGGTGGGTGTGGGATGCAATGGTATACGCAACATTATGAAACATTGAAAAGAATGGAAAGCACGGGAGTATACGCCCTGCGTGCATTCAAGTGTAAACGCCAAGAGAAGTGACAAAGATACGAAAACGTTCAAATGAAAAACAAATGCAGGCACCGATACTTCTTCTGAGAGTATGCATGGCGCGCTGCTTTAAATCGACTGTCCTCGAGCATGTTATCGAGATTGTAGGATTAAAATGCAGTTATTTTATCATTGGTGGATCTGTGGAATAGTGATTGAGAGAACGGATTAAGATCAGGAAGAATAATTTAGAGCCAAAATATACTATACCCGAGACCTTTCGGAATGTGGTGCTGGAGATGAACGATGTAAATCAACTGGATGAACTAAGAGACAAGGAAGTAAGTGGTGGAAAATGATATGACTTCGAGGGATACCTTAAAGACGAAAGAAAGTGGTCCATCGAGTACACCATGACGCAAAATGAACTTTTCTCCAATATAATGGAACAATTTTAAGAAACGGTTTGAAATACCACGGTCTTACGACCAAGTGAAAAACTAATGAACGATCAATTCAGGAATGAGGATCATCTAAAGTATAAGAGTATAAGGAAGGCGAATGATATAATCCATATTGTAATAAAGGAAGACCTAAGGAAGCGTTATATAAGAACAAACTCCTCATCATAGTTAGCATTATAAAAAATAAGATACATCGGAGAAGTGAAAGGAAACTATGGGATATGACGTCGATGATGCCTGACGCCCATTTCGTAAAGCTAAAAGTTAATTCAGAAGTCCTTATAGTTTTCTTTTACAGATACTTCTAATGAAAATAAATCTCTTCCAACACATCGTCTTTCTCATCATTCCACACATGGCCAAGAAAGCTTTAGATTAAATTTATGGTTGCTGCTCGAAAATTTGTAAAATTGGCTCGTACCTTTAATGCAGGCACTGCTGAGCATTAAATGAAGCGAAGAACTGAAAATCCATTATTTTTGGCCTCTCTGCATCGCATTTATTATTTAATACAGTAAATTGTAACTTCCCCTTGAATGCGATTGATATTTCCTACAAAAAGTAGCACTCATGAAACCATCGGATCACGTAGAGACCACTGAATTGGAAGACATTAGTTTACCATTTTACTTTATCAATGGCAGTGAAGAAGGTTTCATATGATAATGGAAGGATATTAGATGCCATAAAAATTGATAAAACACGAACATCAAAGGATATCAAAATAGCTGTGGTGGAAGAAATTAGCCAACGTTCATAATAAAAAGTGAACGAAAACTAATTCGGGTGGAATAATTGTATTATTTCACATGAAGGATCGGCGGTGATGGAAGAAGGAAGATTTAGAGAACAAAATTACAAGTCCTCCATCAAAATAAGTTTACTAGTTGCTAATGATCCAAGCTTCGGAATGTTTCATCAAAACATACATGAAGTTAAAATCCTACGCAAGTAGGAATCATGGCAACAGAAAAAAATAAATTTCCCAAAAATTGATATGGTGCGTAAAAATAATTATAAGATTAATTGGATGAAACGGATTATCAACTATGGGAGTCTGAGGAAGAGTGGCTTAAACCTGCTCATTTACAGAGAAACCCCTTTGGGGATATTTTTGCGAACAAAATCCTCAGGGCAGCAGTTGAAGGGCAAACGACGCGCGGGGAGAACTTCGATTGAATACCAAGAATGAAACACTCGAGGCGGCCAGTCCAAGAATCCGCGCTAAGGAATTAAAAAAGGTAGAATTGAATGTCTGAGCGAAGGATGGAGCGGCAAGCATTAATAAATCTATTCCCGGATTGCGGACCGCCGATGATGACCCGAGTTTAAGAGATCTCAAGTGAGAAAGAAATGACAACTGCACTGATCTCCGTCGTTGCCAAAAGATCTCAAGCAAATCATCATCGTCAGCAATCAATCCGAAAATTGGTGTCGATAGGTGAGGGTAGAGTATACCCAGAACTAATTCTTATGTATGTGAAACGTACACATTAAGAGTGGGGTTGACCCAAGCTCACATCTCTGTGCCAACCATTTCATTTCCCACAAAGGTCTACCAGCTAGAAAATTGCTTGTATTTCGAAATCGACTTTTTATCGGTTTTTCCATAGACTTCATCCAGAGTCTAAACACGGAACCCTCCGGTCAGTAGCCGAACACCCTACCCATTGGGCTATTACACTTACCTCAAACAACAACATGCCTATTAATACTCATATAATCACAGTTATCCACCCTAAGGTCGGTTTGATAGGGTAGAATTCGCCTAGTAGTGAACTCCACACATCAGGGTAGGTGGGGGACTCTTTCCCCTGTGTCGTCTATGGTTCCCTTGGAAGATCTGTTACCGGAAAAATCATTAAGCTTAGGTAGAGTAGCTGAGAATGCCCAGAGGTATCCCAGGGTATCGAACTCGAAGGCCTCTGGCCAGTAGTTCAACGCTCTACCCATTGGACTACCATTACCAAATACCTATATCATATTTTAAAAAAGGAAAACAACTTATTTCGAAATAAAACAAACAAATTATAAAAATAACGGTAAGGGTACAAAAAATTCCGTTCAAGGCCAAATGGGAATAATATTAGGTAGATGCGTTCTCATTGGCCATTCATTGTTTAATGTAGCAGATTGCCAATGGACTTTAACTGTTTAATTAATTAAGAAGCACATTCACTAACCAGGTCACTACAATTAATGACCATTGACAACCCGCTGACCTAATCTTGAAACGATAAAAGCTAAATAGAGAATTGCCTGAAGGGCATTGTTTCTCCCAGAGAACAAATAATCGTTCTTCATTATTTGGTGGGATGATGCGGGCAGAGTTTTGAATTGAGAAGACAGCAGACTAAACATTGCACATTTAAAACCATCACCAAAACGAAAACCTTTTAATATGTAACTATGAAACCCAACGAAGAATACATTATTTACACCTTTTATCAACTTAAAGAAAGCAGCTCTATTATCAAGTATCTCCGGAATGTTTGTCGTGGAATACTATCAAGTTAACTTAATACCGAATTAGGGCAATGAAAATAGCCCAGCAATTCATGAACATCACAAATGAATTTTTTCCAATAAAACTCATTGCACGCAATCAAAATCTAATCAAATCATATCATGAATAAATTCAAACCGAATTTCTTAAGCGACTTCACTAGTGAGAAATTTGGGTTCAAAACCATATCAAAGCAAAATACTTTTTCATGAAGATTCATTCCAAACCTGCGAATCAATGTATCGTACACCAATTCACGTTGATAGGTAAATTTAGCGGTTTTGTGCTTTCTCTCGATAATGATTTGTTGTAATTACTAACAACCTGATTGTAATTAACAGCAAGTGAAGTTTAAAGAAAAAATAGTTATAATCAATCCCCTATAACTAAACAACTGAATCTTAAATCTCATTTAATGAAAGAAAGATAACGCAGTTAGTCAAGTTCTTCATCATTTTAATATAATTTTTGGAAGTAGGAATGTCAATAAATGTCAATGTATATAGCTGTATGTTTTTTTTCAAAATGCGGTCATTTACTCACTCCTGCACTCGTGCTCACATTAATTTTAGCCTAACATTCTAGTCTTCAAAGCGATGATGGCTAAATAGGATCTTTGTATTGGATCCTAGCGTGGAATAATTACCTCATTTTGTGGAATGTTTTCTTAGTTCAATTGTCTAGCATGCGTATACAGTTTTTCCGTCTACGTGCACGGTTTCATTATTATATAAAAAATTAATTTTCATTCCTAAATAAATGATTAGCTATGTGATGTTTTAAAATCGTGTCCAATTGGTTCAGAATTGTCAAAGCGAGCTCAATCCTAGCTAATCTTTACTCTCCCCAACTTATTACGAGATTCCCTATCCATGCTGTGTATTTTCTATTTGTTCTACTAGAATATAAAAATTATAGGGTTTTCGTCAAAAGTATTTATTCACTTCATTTTGACGCTAACAGAGATCAGGTATGACAAAATGTTTTTAACATTTCATACCACTAGCAGCTATCTAGATAAATTAAGTGCACTAATGTCACACTCACAAATTTACTATCTACCAATAATTTATGAACTTTTAATCCAATCTTACCAATACTCTACTACTTTTTAAAAGTAAAACAGCTGAGTAACCCGAATACGAAAGAATGACTGCACATATGATGCTGATTTCAAAAGTATTCACAGTGAAAACTTGACTGAACGTGACCCAGTTACATGTAATGGCTCTTCCTCGCCAAACGTAGGTTGATATATAAAAATATCGAGTTGTAAAGAAATGGCTAACTTGTACAAATATTTTATAATCTACCTTCCGAACCGAGTTCGATGGCAACTTTCACCTTGAATATTTTCTCTCAAAATATATAAAGGTTTACGCAATTAACAACTGCATATTTTATTCATACGTTGAAACAACCTAATGAGTTAAGTATTAATTTTTGTTCGGTCACGCCAACTGCGAATAATTTAGTTTTCATTTATTTTAGCAGATGAAATACCATACTAACATGCAAGTTGCTGGAAACTCTAGCGTAGTATATCTTTTTAGATTTTTGTCGCTCAAAAAATATTTAAAAGTAATCTGAAAAAGGTTTCATTGTATAAACAGACAATAGGGACTTACTTTGGACGACATTTATTAGTAAATTTTTATGTTTCGTGAGCCTAACAAAGCTAAGGTACAAACATTTTGGTTTTCTCTATTTCACAACGATGTATGCTATATATGAATACATATACGACACCCAGTTTACACGTGGGCGTTCGAAATGGAGTCTTAAGCCACCCGATTTGGTGTAATTTACAGGTGTACCTGTACCTATAGGTGGTTTTACGAGGGTCATCCGGAAAGTAGTACCCGTTCGTGCCGCATGAAGTGCTGACGACGCGAGTAGCCGCTGGACGAGGTCAGATAGCTTCAGTGGCTTGTCTGCCTTCTCTGAGCCAAGTTGCGTGACGCTAGCATTGCCTGTGTTGTTTCTGTGATTGTTTACAATGTTTAAAAAAATTGAGAACGCCGCCAGTTGTGAAGTGAGGGCAGTGATTAAATTCCTCAATGCAAGAAACGTTCGCCCATGTGATATTCATCGCCAATTAAAGGAGGTGTATGGAGACAATGTAATGGACGAGTCGTCTGTTCGGCGGTGGTGTCGCAACTTCAACATGGGGAGGGGGAACACACACGACGATGAGCGTTCGGAGAGACCGTCTGTCATTACAGACCAACTGGTGAGCTCAGTTGACGAATTCGTGAGGAACGATCGGCGCGTCACAATTGATGACATCTGTGAGCATTTTCCCAATGTTTCTCGAACAATTGTTCATGAAATTGTTAAACACCATCTGCATTATGCAAAAATTTGTGCAAGATGGGTCCCTCGCGTATCTCAATGAGCTGGCGGCGAAGGACTATGCAGCAGGAATACAGAAACTTGTCACACGTTATGACAAATGTCTTAATTTGCTTGGAGATTATGTTGAGAAGTAGTTTAAAGTATCCTCTTTCAAATAAAATTTTTTATGTTTGTTAATATTTACTTTTGTGTCTTTATTTCACGAACGGGTACTACTTTCCGGATGACCCTCGTATCTGTAGGTGTATTGGGATTTTAATAATTCTATATTCTTAAGGATTCGCTTAATAACTCGCATTTATAAGAATCTGGCGCGGAAACACGGAAGGAAGCATATTCACCCTTTGCTTCTAGTTCCACCACTTCCAGATCGCTTTTCACGGATCTCTTCGGGAATGATAGTGTATTATCCACCGAAGTAGACATCGGTTGCACTTTCCAAACGTGAAATGGCACTTTTTCAATGTACATCTAAAAAGACAACCACTGAGACCATTGGCATCTCCGAAAATGTGCTTACGATGCTTTTTTCGTGAGTGAACGTATATAAACCCATCATTATCATCACCACCGCTTAAAGACAACCATCTATCACCGAGTTCTTATCGTCTTTCGAAGGCGCAGAACTGGAGAGAACAGCTAACGTGTCCTCGTGTGGTCTATTTCCACCACTATGCCCTTTCATTGTATCTCGTGCTTTGGATACGGCTTCATCGCCAGTTTCATGTTTTGCTGTATCTGCATAAGTTACAACTTTCACTCTTGGAGCCGAGACCGCTGAAGGTGGGTGAAATAGCAGCAACTTCCTTTGTTCGGAGTCAAAAATAGGTGTCGTAGCCGTTTTTAAACCAGCTAACTCAGATTTCAAGATTGCAATATCTGCCGCCATTTTAGGACAATGAAAACTTCGGAAGTTGGCAATTGACACACTTCCAAAATATGTCTCAGTTTTCTTTTAGAGCTCGCAGTAATAAATCAGAGATGCTCGGGAGTGAAAAAATATGAACAAACATCGCAGGAAACCACTTGGTCTGGTTGTTTAAACACGTTTAGGCAATAGTCACATCATAGACCTTCGCCCCAAGACGCCATCTTGCTATTGTCCATTCGTTTTCCTGTTTACTCAAACATACTTCAAAAACGTATTTGCTTCGATGTTTTCGAATAGATCCAAAAACTGAGCTCATATTACCCGGATCTTATCTAAATAATTTTCATTTTAACGTCACAGCATTTTTCCAAGTCCAAAGCGGAGTTATAAGCCGCACTCAAGGGTTAGCGGACGACTTCATCATCACCACCCACCGAGCTAATCGGGACGGCTTCAATAGCATTGTACTAAGAACTTCCGGATAGACGGTCAGACTAGAAAAAGGCGTAAAATTGAGTAAAAACAGTCTAACCATTCTCGTTTAAATTTTGTGCTCAAATCTTCAAATTTCTCATTCTGAGCATGCATATTAGGTTGAATCGTGAAGTAAACTCCTTACTCGGGTTCACCAGCTCCTTTCGGCTGATTGTGCGTAGGTACGTACATTAAGACTTTCTACCGATAGGAAACGTTTACTTAAACTAGCATTATAATCGTGAATCAAGTAAATTTCTAGTAAGAAATAACCATTACTACTGGAATGAAAAATATGCAATGATTACATTAGTTGGAAAAAAGTTTGGATGCAATTTAAATGCAACAAATAGCTACTGATTGGTAATATACATGTAGGCATGTAGTGTATGAGAAAAATGAGAGCAATAAAAGGAGATAAAGCGACAGAAAAAATGTTTGCAAAGATTAAATAAGATTTTTAAATTCTACTTCAGTCAGACAGGTAGCTTTTTAATACAAAGAAGGGAAGGATAAAACTTAGAAGGAAAAAATGAATAAATTGTCAATTCTTAAAAACTAAGTATCTGAGAAATCATCAATGAAACAGAAGTAATACATATAATTAATTGGAATAGGTAAAAGAAAAAATATCGTTTGCACTTTCAGGGTATTCAAAATTGTTATTAGCTGCAATATCGATAAGCAACTAAAACTCACCCATTCTCGAAAGAAAAAACAACGAATATTTAAACCAAGGGAATTCGAAAAGTTCGAATTCACAGTAATTATATTTAATGTCGCAAATCAATTGCCATAACAAGAGGGCATTTCTCTTGACAAGCGGCGAGCTAAAAGAAGGAATATTAATTTGATTTTTAGTCATTTTGCTTGGCAAAATGATAATGACATTGATTAGTAGCATTTTTTAGAAGGTTTTTTTTAAGTGGCATTAGTTTTCAAACTCTAAACACCCTTCCACAATACTTATGTTGGCTTTACATTGGCACGGGAAAAATTTACTAAGTTGGTAATATCTTTAGTCTACAAATTTTTAATGATATACAATATTGTAGGAGGCAATGAAAAAACTCATCTGGATTTATGAAAGGCTAATACGCATCCGTATCTGATTTCAATGTTTTAGCAAAACGTGAACTTGCACAGGGGTTCACAATTTCAATACCTTCGTCTAAAATGCTTATGGATAAATCATATAATAAGATTTATCACTAATTTTTCCTCTACATACTCTTCAATTGCTGCATCTGAATAGGAACAATCGTAGTATAGTATAATTGGCATATACATTTGAATTGCAGCTACGGCAACTCACTGATTAGAGTACAAGAGCTCGCCTTCAATTACATGAATAACGGATTCGAATGCTGTCACAGGAATAAACTCAGTACTCGTAAATTAATATCTCACGAAATATGTGGGAAAAAAATTAAAATAAATGTTGAGTTCATTCTTATGCACAAAATAATGTCAGCACTAATGGCACCGAGGCATGAAATTAAAAAAATGTGTCGCTAGATTAGACCGATGGATACTTGCCAGTTGTACGGAAAATTGGAGATGGGGAGAGTCGAGTCCCGCCTCGGGAATGCTTGCTGTGTCACTTTTTAATAAATTTTTCAGCGATGAGTTCCTGGTGTGGTGTTCACGAATGAGAATCATGGGATGGGTACAGTAGAAGGAAGGTGAGGGTTTCCTGAAATAGGAATAATGAAAGCTGCAAACGGTAGACATTTTAAATACGAAAAGGATTCAGATGCCAAGGAGTGCTTAGGAATATGGTGGAGAGAAGGAAATAGAAGAGTAGAAATACAGATTTAAGAGGCGAAAAACTCATAGGGAGAAAAAATGGCGGTGAAGAGAGTAATACGAGGATATGGATATTTTACTGAGGCAAGGTGACATGGGTATCCTCTACATGATGGCAGAAGAACCGTCACAGAATAAGAAAAAAAATCGGCACTCACTATCATAGATACGACAGTAAAATTATTAATCGAACCATACAAGATTCAGCAGACAGTCACCAGAGCACAAAGAGTTGAGGAAAGATGTAGACATTCGTTAAATGTGTTTGTTGGCATCCGACCTCTCAGAGCGACGTAAAAGTATCCCAGCATAAGTACCGCAAACCAGTCAATGAATGCCAAGAACACAAACATTTGCGCCTTTCCCCAAATCTTGGCGAGTCGATGGCTGCGCCTACAAACTTTTAGATGTAATAATACATGTCTTAATCTGCGGGCATTTGTTGAAGAATCAGGATGGCTAAGGGTATTCGAGAGGGTTGTCCAGTAGGTATCACCCGTACTTTTCATAAGAAATATCAAGATAGGCAAGAAAAAGGCTGTAGTTGGGGTTGAAGATAGGCAGTAACATTATCAAACTCGTTTCATTTGCGGATGATCGAGCAATAGTTACCCAGCCAGCCAAGGGATACCAACCGCGGCTAAGGAGAACACCGTCAGTGCGATAAGTATGGATAAATTTGATGGTTGTCGCGGCACTTTTGTGGAATTGCCTATCGATAAATGAAATTTTGTAATATTCCACGCAATTTAATACCGTCGCCTGAACGGTTTCGATGCTAATTAATTTTCATTAAGAGGTCATTTTAATAAATATTGTGGAGTATTAAGTGTGTTTTTATGCACCGATAGGTACGAAATGTGAATCACCTGAAGAAATCAATATAAGGGGGTGCTCAAGAAATAGGAAGGCCTAGTCAAACATTAAAGTGTGAGGGCATAAGCTATGGAAGAACTCATCTACCTAGAAAATGTTACAGGCGAAAATGGGCAAAGGAGTAAAGACATCAAAAGAAAAACATATATTAAGTAAACCACCTTTCAAAATGAGAGAGGAGTTGATGGCAAGGACCTTAGGTAGAGACGTCATGAAAAGATTAGCGAATATTTTGATAAGAAACGTAGTTTCGTAGGGCTTAGAATCTTGGTTTTTGCGGCGACAGGATAAGGTTAGATTTTTTTAAGGCTTTTGAGATACGGGTGCTGAGAACAATGGAAAAAAATAAATTGGACAAAAAGGAAACAAACTGGGAAATATGCGATAGGAAAAGAGATAAGGCTTTCGTAGAAATATGAAGAAAGCAGAAAAAGTTGGGCATAATGGAAAGTTATGAGGCATGAAAAGAAAGACGCGTTTGGTGGAAAGGAGGGAGGTTGAAAACATGTGGTGTTAAAGAATCGTTGATTGAAGTGAAGGGTGTTATGGTGTTCAGTGTAGCGTCACGCAGAGCTTAAAAGTGTAACTGTGGTTAGTCTCTAAGTCCATCAAAAGCCTACCTTGATCAGAAGACAATTTTATGTCACGATATGGCTTGAATCGTAGAATCGACCTAAAAAGCATTCTACTATATGTAAACATAGTTAAAGATATGAAACAACTATTGTTCAACATAATTATCCATTCACCGATCATTTCAACATCGAAACAATTAAGCCTTTTCTGTTTCGGGGATGTCAGATGAACCCAACTACACTCGATCTCATCTGCCGCCAGAATCTTAGTAGTAAGCCAAGGAATAAATAAGTCAATTTCTCCTGATATTCTACCCACAATCTACGGTAGAATGTATGTTTATGGCCTCTACATTCGTCCGCACTTCCGTTATTACCCTAGGTAGACGCGAAGGAAGTTTCAACCCTTCTAATCACACTCACCCGACCTATTATCCCTGCCAGATTCATTAAGGCCATATAAGAATAGTGAGGTTTTTTAGTACATACTGAAACACTACACTCGTTCTTTCTTTTTCTGCAAATATGGAAAAAATGGGATCAGCATTACCTAAACTTTCAGTAATATACAGGGTCTGTACAAGGAGTATCGGGACTGGTTCCAAAAATCAAAATTTATTACAGTTATCATTGCAACTACTTAATAATCTTCAAAATACATTCCTCCTGCATCGATAAACTTAGTTAGGCGCGACTGACACTCGTCAAAAGCACGCTGGAAGTCGGTTTCCGGAATACTGTTGAGAGCCATTGTCGTCGCCGCTTGAACCTCCTCGATGGAGTCGAACCAATATCCTTTGAGCTCCTTTTGAGCTAGCATTTTAGATAATAACGTTGTCGGGAAAATCTTCATCTTCCTGGACGCAGTCCAAAATTTCTACCCGCGACAGTTTTTGTTCCCCGCCCAAGACTTTCGGCACCAGCTTCGCGCACACTTTCCTCATCGCAAGATCATCTGTTACAATGGTGTGAACAGTTCCGACTTAATGGCCGGTCTCCTCACTGATAAGGGCGATGATTAAACGTCTGTCAGAGTCCAAAACGTTTTTCATTTTGGCCACCTGAGCATCAGTTCGAGCGGTCGTCGGGCGTCCGACGCGGTGATCGTGTTCGACGAGCTCCCGGGCTTCCTTAAACATTTGGTGCCACTCAAAAACTCTTGTGTGGCTTAAGGCATCATCCCCATAAGCCTGTTTAATGAATTTAAGTGTCTCCGACGCGGATTTTCCGAGTTTAACGCAAAACTTCACAGCGTAGCGTTGCTCGACGGTGCGCTCCATGCTGGCGCGGCGACACCACAAACAATCACACGTCACAAAAATCCACCTCCTGTCTCAACGTATGCCTGGAGGCGACTGAAATAAAGTACGCCTGAGTGGTGGGGGACCCGTCTACCGAGCCAACTGGTCGGACCCCCATCCACCGCTCCGTTGAGGCTACAGCGAACCAGTCACGACACTTGCTATACGGACCCTGTGTCTGTTTCAAGTCCCTATCTATCGAAGTATCGGATTGAGAATTATGTATCGAATTTAGTAAGGAAAAAATAAATACTTGGTGAACAATGGCAATCGAAATAAGAGTTCGTTTTCCATTATATTCCAAGCGCATCACAAATGCAATTCCAACAAATTAGCCGTAGGAAAATGACAAGAAGTATTTGGCATAGGCCCAGAGAAAGAAAAATATGTTGTAGGAAGTGCTGTATCGGATTCAGAAACTGGACAACGTTGCATCAAATTTGAAATTTCTATTAGTTTTTAATGAGCTCTCGATATATCCAGACACGCGAACGCTCTGTAATTCTGTGTCCTGCCGCTGTATTGGTCCATCGTTTTGACGACAGCATCTTACACGTGGTCGAATGCATCTAAAGTTGTGTCCTGAAACGGGTACGAAGTTTCATCGGTAGAACAATGGACCAACGCAAATGAAGAACCCAGAAATTCAATACAGTCAAGCTGCAGGGTACCCGAAAGCATACAAATAAATTCCAAACGATTATTGATGTTTGTACGAAATATTAATATCTGGAACCAACAAGCCGATGTAACAAGTTTAATGAAAATATTTTCCCATTAGCTATTTGTGTCTACACACTTATTTCCTTAATACATCAAATAATATACTTCGTATGTTCCAAATCATCTCTTCTACCTTGTAGAGCTCCTATAGAAATACGGAGCCGAATCGAAGTCTCTCTGCCTAGGTTCGTCAGTTCGTCACTTCACTCGCAATACTGCCACTTCTTCCACCCTTATTCTATCTCATATAACACAAATGAGGCATCAACCTAGTCCAAGTCCCGCTCCCTCTTACTTCATGCCTACTGTATAAAATTAGAATTAAAATTGTAGACTTACATTAAATACCTAGGCGTTACCCTCACTCACGATCTCTCCGGGGGGAAATACATACGGGGAATATGAGGAAAAGCTAACAAAAAATTAGGATTTAATAGAAGATTATTGCGGAAATCTAACGATAAGGTTAACGAGAAATGTTATTTTTCGCTTTTTAGGCCTCATTTAGAATATGCTGCTAGTATAAAGGATCCCTGTAAAGTTGGATTGGCGAATTAGATCCCATGCAGTGTAGAAGCAGCTGGGCTTGTGGAACATTTTTATGTAGAACTGAGTAGCGTGTCCAAATTATTAGATGATCTAGGTCGGGAATCACTCACGGAGTGAATATTTAATTTCTGATTAAACTTCTTGCATCAATTGGAAGGATGTCTCTTTGGCAATGATGTTGAAACTGTGTTATTACTACACTACTACTACTGCTATCGTACTACGGTAAGGAAGATCATGTGAATAAAATTAGAGAGAATAAGTGTAGAGCGGATAGATTTAAGATGACATTTATCCCACGAACGATAAGGTATGAGAATAACTGCAATATACCGCGCTAGGGACACCATTTTTCTTTTTTTCATTCTTACTAGCCGAATATGCTGTCGTTATTTCATCTAACTCTAGTTTATTGTCCTCCTGGTTACTGGTTGTTCGTCTCGTCAGCGTAAAGAAGTACTTCAAACATATATACAGAGTTCAGGTGCTATCAATATCTATATCTATATTATTTGAATTATATTACATATTTATCGCAACTAATAGTTATAAAAAACGTAAATTTTGATGCTGTTTGCCCGGTGTTGAACCATTCCCTGCCACACACCCTAGCGGTGGCTTACAGGGTACAATGTAGATGTAGAACTTTTGCTATGACGGATGATTTCACTGCCTATGAGTGTGAGGAAAACCTTCGGGGCAAGAAATGAAATAAAGACATTTCGCGGTGTAGTCAGGGAGCCCCGTCAGTCTTCAACTATTTAAAGCATATCACCTAAAATATTTTACGTACACTGAAATGTTTCTTTCGTAAAAAAAGTCATGATCCCTTACACTAAATGTGTTGGGAGGATATACGGACGAAACCCTACTTCATTTTGCATCATTAAGCCACGCACAGAGGAACGCCCAAAGCTTGAAGGCCGAAGCATCAAACCACCTGACCTGAGCACCAACGCTTTCTACTCGTTTGAGTTATACAGGTAGGATACCTGTAGACTGTCCCCGGGTGTCATTAGGTGAGAGGATCGACAGACGGGACCCGTTTCTCAAAGTTAAAAGTCAATTTTAGTCTTCCCAAAACAAATGTAAATGCGAACTGAAGCATTCTAGATCGTCTTCTCTGAAAACTTAACATGATTTGTGCAAGGCCATATTTATTTTCATCATAAAGTCCTGCTCTAATAAGCTACGAGGAGTCGTCAATTGGCTTGTAGCTTTGAGCAAGAGGTCGCTAGGGAAATTTGCACGCCTTCAGATAGTTAGGTAAATGGGTAGGGGTCACCACTCTTGAGGAATGAAGAAGGGTGCATAACTCTACAGAGATATAATTCTATCCTCGACGAAAGACGGAAAAGGCCTTTTTTCCGACAAAAAAATTAATAATGGCACACAGTTTAACGTCCACGGTGCAAGTCACCGATGAAAAATGGCCAACGTTGTGCCCGGACCCACGGTGTGGGAACACAGTTGCAAACACTGAGGAACTTTCGGAATGGATATTTATTTCAAACCTTCACCCCCAAGAAAAGTGCATACTCACAAGTTTGATATTCTGTGCAGATGTACAATAGTAATCTGCTTTGCGCCAGAAATTTAAAGACCTATGATTAAGTTTGGATTGCACGTGATTAAACATTAGGAATCATTTGAGAAATCCCACCCTGAGTAGTTTCTCTGCCTTCTTCACATTGTTTTCACTCTATGAAGTACCTTATCAATATCTCCAAAACGGATGCGAGGACTCAAATCCATCGAAATGGTCTCAACGACTTGGCAAAAGTTGACAACGTCCGTTTTAATTCGATGGGGCTTGATTATCTCTGTTCGCAATCAAACTCCGTCCTCAGACTCCGAAATTGACATTAGGTCGTCAGAGCTTTGGCCTTTTGGCCCCTTGGACCTTTGACCATTTTACTCTTAGACCTATTCTTCCGTTTAAATTATTAAAATGGACGTAGACATCATTTAGCAATAAAACACGATTGTTTATTGTTTTCAATTTATGAATAGACAGGACGAAATATTTTCCTCGCAGATATTTTGAATCATTAGCATTTCACGAGCTCAATGATTTACTATATATCTATGGCAGTCATCATACAAGTTAATATATACACGCGTGAGTTCAAATTTTATAGTTTTTTTATATTCAACTCAAAATATGATTTTTCAATGAATAGCAAGAGGCTACATAATTAAGGACACGGGAAGCGGATGAAGACTCGGGTTGTCAAAGTTAGGGAAGTGAGATCCTATTTTCAGTCCACAGACGTGCTTTCTAACGTACACATAGTAGAAATGATGAGAGCGACACAGCAAAGGCTAGGGGGAAGAATAGGTAGGCATGATGCAGAATAAGTCGGTTACATTTGCGAATGATGAAGCTTTAGTTAATCAGTCGGCCAATGCGTGCACTGAAGCAGCGTGTTGGCCTAACATAAGAATGGCAGTAAGGAGAAGGATAAGGATAAAGAGATTATAAAGGAATATATATTATCTGAATAATTGCGTTAGAAAAGACACATTAACAGAGGAGAAAATTGTCAGAACTCCTTCCAGTTAATATGCAAAGAAATATTATCAGACTACCGTAATAAAAATGGAGAAATAAGCTTGGTAAAAAGAATGTCAGGGAGTGGAGTAAGAGAGTAAGTTAGCACGGAAAATTTTATAAAACTTAATTACTATGGCATTAAATCTTAATATCTTCATAAGAACAACCATCGTTTTCAACTCGAATGTAGGCTTGATAGGTAAAGGTAATCCTCAGTTATTACGTAAGGCTTCGTCATCTTATCGTTTCCTAAATGAAAGGCCTTCCGTTCAAATCATGAAACTGAATGAAACAAAGAGCAATTAGAATTACAACAAACTATAAATAGTATGACGCTAATTTCATCACATTTGGAGAGGCAGATCGCTATGGCGATTAAATACGTTTTACCCATACAGATTGAATTAAAAAATATATAATATCTGGAAAGGATAATTTTCTTGATGCTATCTAAATCATAAACCAATGCCTACTTCACTGAAGCTTTAGTTTTAGAACTTTATTTATTTCGTTACGATACAGCGTCTTTATGCCAGGTGAGTAACAAAAGATGCAAAACAGATACATCTTCTTATTATAAATACAATCGGCAAGTAAATTTTAGAAAATCTTATTAATATCCAACAAAGGCCAAGCTGCCAAATGCATACGACGCAGATGCTTCAGAATACGGTAAAACCTGTCAATTCCCCACAGAGGTTCACTTACATGCCAGATGGCCACCGTCATTGCAGCCTTGTAAGCTGTATGCACGTTTTCTCAAAGAATAATTTTAATGAATACTTCAGTAATTCCTTCAAATTCTTCGTTACTATTATTTACGGACTTCGATCGCTCTGGATCTAATGATTGTGTACTTATTTGAATTTCGTCTCGAAATCTGGATTTAGAGTTGGCAATATTTTTGGTTGCCCTTGGCACCATTCGCCAGTGTAAAAAAATTCAAGGCGCACATCTTGCTCCATTAATAACCCCCAAAACAGCTAAAAATCCAAAGTAAGTGTCCACGCCTATTAGAATATTTAAACTCTCAGAAAGATTTCATCCCATATCCTTTTCTCCCCCTCTTCCAGGCATTAATTCTAACAAATAAACAGAAATATTAAATGCCAAAGCCAATATGCATTGTGGAATGCCTATAAAAAGATAAGCGCCTTTATGCCGTCACCGATGATTTGATACGATACTAGGCGAGACATGCAGTCGTGATGACGTGAAACTTTCTAACTAAAGATCGTACGGAGAGTTGGAGTTACCGTAGGTTCTGACCTTTTGGATAAACAAATATTTCAACGTTTTCATTTGATTATTTGACAGTAGGAAACTGGTCAAATTGGAAATTTAGCACCAAATGCTCTAACTATTAACCTAATCCCTTGAATTCGCTTCCCGATACCCTTCCATTTCCATTTTTACCTGTGTTCCTTGTCATAAACATTTGGTTAGCTGGTACGGATTATTAGTTAGTAGGTTGGCAACCAGATACATTATTACGTTGCAAACATTAATTAGTACTTTGGCTCAGCCACTTTTTTTATTCACATAATTACACAATGATAATTATTATGTGTTTTATAGCATCCTGCTTTACGATTATAATATTATCCAACCGACTTTGGAATCAAGTAATTTAACGCTTAAAATCTCATAACTTAAAAATATTTAATATCATTTCACTATCAATCCAAATATTCTAGGAAGGGAATCTCAATTTTCTCTGCTATCACGTTATCCTTCTGCCACAACCTTCTGATAGTCCTTTAAGGAGGCCACGGAATATCCCGTCGCCATCCAACCTCGGGAGATCCCGAGACCCACCGCGCACCGTCCCGTCCTCCCCCGGCCTTTCCCGCCGTGTACGGCGGCAACACGACGCCGAAGTGCCGGGAATATTCCCCGTCCCTCACCCGCCCACTCACAACACACTATCCGCCCAAAAGTATCCTCGAGTGAGCCCCTCGCTCTTTTTGTTTGGTTCTGTAAAAGCACATGCGATAAGGGCACGGGAAAGCACTTTAATGCGGACAGAGGGAGTAGGGAGAGTGAATAGAGTTTGCTTGACGCTCAAACTCTTGTCCCAAAGAACGTTTAGAATAAGAAAAGAATCGAGCATTAACGAACAACCTATTTTAACAATTTGTCGTCCATCCTTATGTTGGGCTTCGGGATTCCAGACTCGGCTTCCAAAGCGCAAATGATCACCCAAGTTGAAATAAGATAATATTTTAATGTGCATCTAAGATAATTGGTAAGAACAATTAAGGGCTAAAACATACATAAGAATCCCTTCACTCGTTCACACATGGCCTTCAAAAGCATATGCTATAATAAATATTCTTATCTGATGAATAATGATACCTGAAATCCTATGGACACAATATCGATGATAAATATAGCATCGTATTGACCAAAATAAGACATAGAACTGCCGAATGCAGCTTATGTCGAATTTTGAACTTAAACTAATCTTAACAAGCACTCGAGATGCATAAAAGCATTATATTATTTCGCCATAAAGACTAACCAAAGTAATATTAAGAAAAAGAAATTAATTACTTGTACAATTTCTCATTTTTTAAAGCATCATTTGCAGTATTGGTTAGGCATAATAGCCATTTGTTAGTGGATTAGTACTCAACAACTAGCCAATTAAATTTACCTCCAATACATGAAATCCAACTAAAGTTTTCGCAAAATCAAAAAATCTGCGAGTAACTGAGTGTTTGATACAGTCTACCGTGACGAAGGATAACAAATAAAATCCATAAGAGTTGTGTAAAATGTAGAAAGGAAGTTTCGGAAAAAAGGCGACTCCTTATCATTTTCAATTAACTAAAAAAATATCCTTCGTCATCTAGGAGGGATTTAGTCGGTATGACTGAAATCCAAAACCCGCAGTGCATGGGATCAGTTGACTAGACTGTAGTAGTGAAATAAGAAAAAGCTCCTTATAATGACTGGTCACAATGACATTTAGAATTCCCCTACCCAAAGACAATTCATGGATACGTATAATATAGAGTTTAAGAAGACACAGCGTAATGCCAATAACAAAACTAGATGTAGAAAAATGTTAGTGTAAATTAACCAGAATGAATGGCCCACTAATAGCGAAGAGCCTAAAATACTCGTATTTGTAAAATCAGTTCGTTTTTCCCATCTACGAGTATTTCATGTACTCATTCGAGTGATCCATCTCTCGAAGCTACACGCCGATTAAGTACTCCTTGAAGCGTGCACGAACACTGTTATAATTAAATTAGGTGAATAAATATTTTGGCACTTGGCTATATTCTACGGGAAAGTTTTCTGTCACATATAAAATTGTTTCTAGAGGACTTGCATTTGACCCGCAATTGACCCGCGCCTTTGACAAACAGGCCGCTGATGTTTCATCATTCTTATGCTTCCTCTCCTCCATCCACGTCCGGTGTCCTCTAGCACACCCCCCGCCACGCGCCCCTCATGGTACGTATCATGCAGGGCGGGATGCACACGTAGTCCCCTCCTCCCCCCCTCTCCACCCCCCTCTCGCATTTTCCAACGTCGTCTGGACTTTCGTTACCCCTCCTCTTCACCCCCCTCCCCTATCACCTCCTCCTGCACATTCTCTCCAGGGAGTACACCCACCTCCTTTCTCCTCCCCCCGCCCGAGAGACCTCCCGAGCACTCTCCCTCCCCACCCGCTCGCTTAACCCTCGCTCACAACTCTCACCAGCCCCCGAATCCCTCTACCAAGATCCGACAGTCCCATTCCCGTCGCCGGATGATTTTGTTCCCCGTGGCAGACAGCGTCGCTGAGCCCGAAAACTAAAACTCTATACACCCCTTCTTCCATCCAGAAGATCTTAAACCGCCATCCCTCCCGCCCCCCCCTATCTACTCCCTGTTCCCTTCCCCTTTTCACGACCCCAGACCTGCCTCCCCGACTACACTGTCGGGGTACACTGTCTATCCACACCCTCTTGTCTCAATTAAGATATTCACGTGTAGGGTGGGGAGACGAAGGGGCGGGGGATCAGGAGGGACCAGGGTCCGATTTTTTTTTGCGCACGTCTCAACATCGCGCGCGGAGGGTTGGAACGAAAAAAAAATATACCGAAATTCCGCCGCCTCTGCGCAGAGAAGCAAAAATGGCAGACACAATTTCATTCATCAATACTTTGGATGGATACGGAAAAACCCAAGGAGCGAAAAAAATTATCGGGAAAAAAGCGAGGCAAACGGGCATCTCAAATTTTCGTGTCCTCTATTTAAATGCAGACGATTCCTTAAGAAACGACTTTCTTCTCATATTCTGGGTCGTGTTTATCAATATTTCCTACCGTTGTTAGGGGAAAAGGGAAATAAATTTCCAGAAATTTTTCATCTCGCAATAACCTTAGTATTATTGTGCTAACACTTCTTTGTGCTGACTTAAAGTTTATGAAATAGTTAACATATATTCGTAGACGACAGTCAAATTATGCCATAAATAAATAAGGAAATTAATTTACGAAAAAAATGTCATGAAAATTTTAGTTAAACCAGATGATACAATTAAAAACATGTAAAGAGAAAACGCCGAATATTTTTTCGAGTCGAGACTTTTAATTCATATATATATATATATATATATATATATATATATATATATATATATATATATATATATATATATATATATATTTAGTGATGAATACTCATTAAAAGCAACATGGAACAAATAAACATTTTGATTTCCAAGATATTTGTATTTTAAAGGAAATTGGCATTCGATTTCATTCGTAGCGTGACTTTGGACTCGTTTTCTCCTCAATTAACCTCACTTAATCCACTGGCTGACTAGGCGCAAAAATTGAGGCCCAACGTCTAGGACTGTAGTTCTGAATGCATGTACTTCGCGTGAAAGCAGGTCAGGGTAAACCTTTCGGCGACGATATCCTTTTGGTCACTTAGCTGCCACCTCGTGGTCATTTATGATACTATATGGAAGTAGCCGTTTCACTCTAAGTAACAAAATAGTCTTAATAGATGGCAGCACAATGCGCAATAACGTCTGCAGCTGAACGATCATTTGAGGCCGGCAATTTGCAAATTATCTCCTCTTAACAAGTATTTTACTATTCCCATTACAAAGTGATGTTCATGCAGCGCATAATTTTATTTGTTTTCAATAATATAAGAATTTCCTTCAATATTCGTATTTCGATAGCTTTTCGGTCATAAAATTAATAAGATCATGAATTACAGTCATGACTACCTGCCGAATTTGGAGATACATTATTCTTCAAATGTCATAGACAATTTTCACCTAATATCACGAAACAAGCAAAATAAAAGAAGTGAGCCCTTAAATAATGTAAGGTTTCTTTCTTAAATATGACAATATCACCCTCGTAACTCACTGTAGGCTACGGCCCATGTGTAAATACACGGAAAATATAAAAACAAAACCACACACACCCACTATTTATTTCGTGAACAAATGAATGAATTCGCCAGAGCTTCGATAGTGTTAGTAGGTTCGTCATTCCATTTGCTCAATAAAAATCATCTTTGTTAACTACCAAAATTTAATTAAGTGATTTAAAAAATTAATAACGTGAAAAATTATCATTCCACCTTGCAAACGTGTGGCTATTTTTTTCTAGGGAGTCACCTTTAAATCACCGTGAACTGACGTAAACAATTTAAAATCAATTTTCATGAAATTAAAACATCTTATTTATGTCTGAAAAAATTTTCAGTGCCATAAATTTAATTTTTACAGCTATGGAATTACTCGAATAGAGTTAAGTTCAAACGTTGGTAACTCCCCACTGGCCAATACCAGCCGTTACTACAAAGGAAGATGGCAGGTATCACGAAGGAAGATCTGCGGAGAGAAATAACCGGTAAATAGTGATTTTAATTGTTTTAAGGTATTTTGTGCGATGTAAACTATCCAAATGAGCTGTACAAATTATTTTCCATCGATTTAGCAGAAAAAACAATGTAGTTCATTAGGCATTTTCTAGTAATTCTCTGATGAAAACCGGGACTCTGATATGCTATATATTGAGTAGGATATGCGTCTTGCTTGTGTAGCCCAAATGGCTTCGGGACGCTACCGAAATGCACCCAAGCATCCTTACCTGTGAAAGTGTTATTAAAATCGTGCTCTTATTGGTAGTAATGGATTTACATGCCTAAATAAAGCTTTATTTTACCATAATTCACAAAAAAATTGCCGCTAGAATGAATAAGCGGCTTTAAATTATTTTTGTGAGGTTGTCACTTATGTCATCGTGTAAGTGCATTGGTAATGAAGAATGCTGTCGATATAATGCGTTCAACGTCACATGCATTGTATTAATAAAATTTTGAAAATGTGTTGGCCAGCGTTTAAAATTTTTAAGCTCGTGGGAAAATAATTAAACTAGGAATTTCGCCGTAATTTAAGGCTTGTGTTTTCTAGGAGTTTGCTTTTCGAGAATCAATATTTCTGACAGTTAATGCTTTTATTCATTATTTTAGCTATTTTCAAAGATGCAGACCTCACATCTATGTCTGCAAAAAAGCTTAGACAGCAATTAGAGAAAAAGCTTGATATAGACCTATCTGATAGGTAAGTTCCACTGTACGAGCATGTTATTATTTGTGTTTTGAAACTAGATACACGGCCTCTATCGTAAAAATTTATTTTGGCAGAAAAAAAGAAGTTGATGATATAATGATGGAATGCTTGCAAGAGAAAAACATGAAGAGTCCCAAAGGAGATAGCAAAAAGCGAAAGGAAGCCGATGATGATGACGAGGAAGAGGAGGAAGAAGATGAGGAGGAGGACGAGGAAGAGGAGAAGGGTAAGAGGTCAGCATCAAAGAAGAAGCCTCCTGCCAAGAAGCAAAAGAAGGGCAGCAGTGATGAAAGTGACGAGGGTTCCGATGTAAGATTTAGTAATTTTCATAAAATGTGTAACACTAACTAACTTCGGTAATATATATACGTTTATAAAACTAAGCTAATTAATTAAAATCATTGTACATTTTCAGGACAATGCCAGTGATGAAGAGTATAGTCCAGTTGGTAAGAAGGGGAAAGGTGGCGGTGGACGAAAGGGTTCCAAAGGGGGTAAGAAGAAAGCCAAGGGAAGTGACAGTGATGAAGGTTCGGATGAAGATTGGGCCAAAAGTAGGCGTGGGAGCGGTGGAGGTGGTGGTGGCAATTCCACACCTGCCAAAAAAGCTGGCCGGGTATGTGAATAATAAATTATGAATATTCAATTTAATGCAGGTGCATTTCCTAATTCTAATAAAAACTTGCATGTACGTTTTGCTCCATAATGATATCCATTAAGTAGTATTATAACGGAATACATCAACTAAATTACCATATCATTTGTTGGTGTAGAAATTGATTCATGTCGCTCATCTTTCAGGGTAAGCGTGGGGGAGGAGGTGGAGGGGGTGGTGGCTGTTACACAAGGGCATACAACCTCACACCAGAACTGGCTGCTCTTGTTGGATCAGATGCTATGGCACGCCACGAAGTAGTGAAGAAGATATGGGCTATTATAAAGACAAGGAATTTATTTGTAAGCATCAAATTAAGAAAAGATTTTACTCTTTTATCTTTGGGGGATTCTGTTAACTGTTGTGGTGCAATCCCTAAAACCATAAAAAAAATAGCAAAATTTATACTTGAAAGGTGAAACTAAGTGGTAGTGTTTGATATTGTTGACTAATGGGTTTGTTTTCTTTTCTCAGGATCCCAAAAACAAACAGTTTGCCATCTGTGATGACGAACTTCTGAAAGTATTCGGTAAGTTTATGACAGACCATTGAGCACGATTAATTTTATTCCGACAGAATATTGTTTTGATGCTTTGTATTTTCACTTTTGCTTAGGAGTTAAACGCTTCCGAACTTTTGGAATGATGAAATACCTGAAGAACCACTTCGTCGATTAAAGTAAGGCAAATGGGCACAATGGAAATAAATCACTGCCTTCCTTTGTCTACACCTACATTCTACTCTTGAGGAGAATTACGAATGCAGGAAGTTGAGGTTTAATCCTCCCATGAAAATGACCTCCTATAATTGATCCCTTAATATTTTTTCCACTAAATGTATGCTGTGTAATTGTTAAATTCTTGTCCCGTGAAGGAGTTTCAAATTCAAGAAGAAATGGCATCTGTAGTGGTGTGTCAACTTGTCTTATGATGTTGATAGTTAAATTTAGTATTTTGTTAAAGACTACTAGCTTTGTGTGAATGTATGTCATTTTTACTACTTAATTTTTTTTGCTTGTTGCTAAAGGTACACATTAATTTTATGCTGGATACTTGCTGTATTTAGATGCCATAATGTTTTGTGTGTGTGTGTTCTGTACTAGACCAGGAGCAGGCAGCTTATATTATTCTATAATTCCTGCACTGCATCATAGTTTCCAATATGAGTACTGAGACTTTTTATTACCTAATGTGTGTTATTCTTAAAGTTCAGTATTGAAATGGTCAGCAAGGACTATTTTCAACTCCATGATTCTTTAAAAAATCTCGGCTGTTTGTATTCACTTATAAACTTGACTACTTTCTACGTGTTCCTAATAGAAATTAATCTTTACTTGATTGATGATTTAATTTTATGACTGATATTTATATTTGCAAAATGAGTTTAAATTAATTTTTATGACAAAGGGGCTAATATAAGTGCGTGTGTGAAGAGAGTAGGGTCTCCAGATATTGAAAGTGACTGGTAACTTTGGGTTGCTTAACATTGTAAATCCAAAGCTATAAAATGACTCTTGAATATTGTTCCCTCCAATCGACAGCTTCATTTAATTCATCAATGTTCTTCTACAAGAAAGGAATGTGTACATATGAAGTCTGCCCCTTTTTGGCAAAACATTTTTGAGTGGAAAATTCCAATTGTTTTATTACAGTTTTGTTTTGTTTTTCGAAGACTGTACTTATTTACAGATTTTGAAAGTCAACATACGTGAATGAAGCCAATAAAAATGCACCTTGTGTTAAATGTTAATTCCCTTATCTTCCCCCAAATTCCTTTTTCTTCATGCTAATATGGCTGAGGTTTTTATGCCGAAATTTCACTTTGTTGGTAAAATTTATACCGACAGGTTGCACTGTAAGCATAGCATTGTTTAAATCGCCTGATTTTAGTACTACCACCTCTACTCCAGCTTTAGTATTATTAGTGAGTATTTTTGTTAGTCCGTGTCTACCATTCACCTGGAGTTCATGAAACCAATCACTCATCCACGGGCCTGGTGAGATCAATCATGTGTGATTGCTGTCCTTGTTGCCTTCCTCTCAGCCCAAACGCATACCGTTGTGGTTGGGGAACATTGCTGGCCGATTCTCTTTTGGTCTGCGACCAGTTTTCTTTATGTGGTAATGATATATTCACCCACGCATCTTGACGCCAATGACATTTTCCAGTTTGCATTGATTTTGTGAGGCATTTCCTCATTCGGACCTGAATGAAGTAATGGAAATAATTAGTGATGCTAATTAAAGATGTAAATTTCTTTTGGGACTTGTCTGCGATGAATTTTTAAAAACATTGACTATGGGGAAAATTTGTTTGAAACCTTAAAGTAACCATACAATAATTTCAACAACTTTAAAAAAAATATAAATTGAGATCTTACCAACTGTAATGCTTTTCGTCGAAAGTCCCATTCATTCCAAGAGTAATTAGGTGAAATGTATGACTCAGTGGGATGTAGTTCTGTCTGTATTGCAGATTCTGTGCTAGAAATTCTCTTGAATGCTATCCTAGAAAATGAAACGCGATAAATACTCTGGCTTTAGATGAGTAGCAGTGTATGTTCAACTTTGGCACTTAATTCTTATGGAGCACTTACTCCTCTTCTGATGGTCCAACTTCATCATGAATTCTAAGTAGATTAGCAAGCTCTGGTCTCTTCTTTATTACTAAGCATGCCTCATAAATATAACTAGAAAGGAAAAGAACAAATATTTTGTGTCACAAAAAAGGGAGCACTAGGATAATTCTTTGCTACTGGAATGTGGTAGTTGGCAGATTTAGCTGAAGCTAACATCATTGACTTGTTAACACCCATTAGAATTGTGCAGCCTCAAGGTGAGCATGGATCATGCAGTTATGGTATTCATATATTTTGAACCTGAGATTTCATTTCACTAGAAAATGGTTGGTAGGGCATTAACTGTTTGAAAATTTCAATCTACAAAAAAGTGTGAGTCACCCACGCAATTTACTTATTGTGGGCTTGAGTATCGCTCATTTCATGGAAGGAAGATGAAAATGTTATTCATGACAGCAGCTTACTTACATGGCTGAAGCATAGCTTCTTCCCAAACCTCTCAAATTTCTATTAATATACCATAATGAGTCACCTTTGTATTAATTTTTCAAGCATTTGGTTTTGAATGCTCTGAAGGCAAATAGCTCAACTCAAAAATTTGATTGATAATAAGGCCTAATCCATGCCTTTGTGAAGTTAGTGCCAACTGACTTTAGGGCTAGCAGATTTCTTTGCCATAAGAATCCTGCCCGTTGAAAGCTAGTATGCACTGAATGAGAGGCCAGAACAATTTATCAATTCTGCTAGTTCTGCATAAAAATATTAGGTAGTTCAGAAAGACCTTACTTAGGACTTTCTTGCATAATAAATAACATTGCCCTTGGAGATGGTATAAGTAATGATAAATATGTGTTGCCTCAGGAATACAAATATGCTTAAATCTTTCTGATTTGTTTTGGTTAAAAGCAAGTTTAGGAGTGCTTGTGCATTTATAAAATTAACTGGGGATAATAGTAAAAAAATTTATATTGTCCGTAATCAGAGTAATGTTGAATTGCAATGACACAAAATATTACTTATGGTACTTAAATATGCACCAATGGATGACTTCACCTGCATAGCATACATCTCATTTTCCCATTAGATGTGTATTTTTATAATATACCGCTTGTATATCTACTTATTACTTTCCCCATCAGTTTTTTTAGAAGTGACATCAAAATGAAGTCTCCCAATACAGAAGCAGCATCACATTATTATTAATTCTATCATGACTAGTTCATGTACTTTTACTGGACCAACATTTAAATATCTGCCAATCTATTCAGTTCACGGATGGAATTTATGTTCTATTTGCCCCAAGGCCAATAATTTTTTATGTTAAAATTCAATTACCTATTAAAGTGGCATGAAAGGCTATTGGTTACAGTATTTTGTAACTGGCCTGACAGTTTCTTTTGTTTAACTTAAGGCCATTGCTAATGCTAGGATTCTCTCCATCCATCTTTGACTCCTTAAAGTCATATCTAACTTAACCATCCAACTACCCTTAATGGTACAAAGTGGGTCAGCTATTGATTGGCATTTCTATTAACCATAACTAGTTCACAGTGTTAAAACAATGGAATGTTCAACTCCAGCATGCCATTGTATGTAATGCCTCTCAAGTGCAGGAGTACCCAGGGGGCCACTAGGAGGATCTGGTGAGAAATTTAGCTACAAAGTGGGACTACGCATATGAAATGAAGAGCATATATGGTGCAACTCTAGTTGCTGCTGACCACTATGACTTAAGATAGAAGTAATGTGCGCTGAAACAAGGTCCCCAGAGATCCTTTTAAGTATATGTGTATTATTCATGAATTCAGTTCAAGGTATTCTTACTGTTTGAAGGTAGTTTTTCCCAGGAAGTCCCTGATAACCATTTACTTCAAGTGTCAACAGAACTTGCTCTTGTTTGTCGTGCATTATTTCCTTCCTCTACACCACTTACCCTACATACTCCCTTCTGTCACAGCCTTCATCATCTCACCGCCTATCAATATTTCCTCCATCCACTTTCTTTGCCTAAACAAGTATCAGATTTACCTTCATAACTCTTTTTGTCCATCCTATTTAGAACTTTGGCAATTGTCTGCTTTGTCCAACTTATTATCCATTATTCACCACACCCAATCTCAAAAGCTCACATATGTGAATGGTTAGTAGTGTACTGTTTAGGGTAGTTTTTGGATGGACACAAACGTAAACATTTCTGAGCCTTGCTCAAAAGACAACCTGGCCTAACACTACAATAAAACCTTCCATTTTATGTGGATTCTATTCCTTTTCATTCCATCCAACATGCCTATCCTTTTCCTCCCCCTCCCTCGTTTGCTTAACATTCTGTCCTCCATCACTGTCTTCCACACTACATTACCAATTATAATATTCTGTATCCACCTTTCTCCCAGCAATCCTCTCTCCTCCACTGCCATGCCTTGTACTTCATGGTTTGTTTTCCTTTCCATTTTACTTTTTCCATCCTTTTCCACACTCAGATCTCAAAAGCCTCCAATCGACACCTATTATCTTGCTTTAATAACCTAGTTTTCATTCCTAACCATACAATTAGCATCACATAAAAAAGACTGCATACAGGGCCCCATGAATGTTAATTATGGTCCTGTATTGAGGTATGTGCCAATAGAGATTATTTCTTAATCTGATTTTATCTCAAACTAGTCCTGTTACAGGCAAAAGTAATTTGAAGGGTCCCAGCCATTTTAATAATTGCGGTCATGTTACACAAAGCAAAACCTTTTTTAGAACAATCGAATATGGGGTTTGGCCCTAAATTCAACCTTGCTGGACCTCCATACAAATGTTTGCACATTCTTCAGGAACTTAGATAAATATGGAACCTTAAAATTGTCTAGTTTGTCACCATGCTCTCCAAATATGTCTCTTTTGATAGGAAAACATTCTATGCAAAGCACATTTTCATTTACATAGTGGGTACACAAGAATTATACCCAGATGAAAAAATCAGTCATTCAAACCTATCTGGATGCTTTCATCACAACCTATCTACAACAAGTACTTGGGATACAATCAAATATTCTTACCAGCTGACTAAAATTAAGATGCTACCATTAAAGTTTCCAGTTTCATTCACCACAAATTTATAATTTTAAAATCTGGTATTGCTTTGAAATTAATCCTTAGGCTTCCAGCCTTATTAATTCCCAGAAGCAGCATGGATCCTTCATCAGGTATTGCTTCATTTTCAACGGTTGGAAACTGTACTTTTGCTTTAACATGCTTTGGTTCCGGCAGGAAAAAAGGATTTCTTCCTTGTGTGTATTTTGAAAATTATATTTCTCTTTACTCCTTTTAATTGCCTATACAGTTTTGGATTAAAATTAATCCTTCAGGATTAAAGAGATCTGAACCCAAATAAACATATATACTAAATTTAGTCGTGTGTTGTATTCCTTAAGACATGCTGGTTTACTCAGCCTTATTAATAACCGATAAATGTTTCAGTTTGCAACAATTGTAGCCCAATATTACTTGTATGCAAGCATGAAATTGGGCTGTAATTGTCTGTTTCCAGCCTTCCCTCTTGTATGACCTCACCGTCTCTACTTCACTCATGTGACAATCCTAGTGAACAGAGCATTTCCAGCTACATTTTTTTCTGGACATAATCTGTATGAATAAGATTGGATCTTAATATTGTAAGCACAAAGCATTTTACCTTTCATCATAAATGCCGTTTACCGAAACGCTTTCATAAAATAAGTCTGCTAGCACCGAATGTGATAAACATGGATTGCATCGTGGTGCCACGATAGAAAGGATTGAGGGATAAGGGAAGGCCAAATGCAGCACTCTTCATGTCTTCATTAGCTACAGGGATTACTGGGTTTCCATCCTAAAATATTTTTGGTGGGCTGTTTGGATACAGTCAGTTGAGGCAAGCATGGGAATACGGTATCAAATACCATTCTATCAATTGGACTGAAATAACCATCCTTAATCATTTGCCACTGGAAGCTGCCTTGCTTGTATCCATTTCTCTACCATGGTCGGTATTTCAAATTCTTCTCTTAGATAACTTGAGTCAACTTTGGAGTGTGAGAATTTGCATGCATTGAAAAAGTGTGCTATCATAAAAGCTATTTTGATAGGGAAAATTGATCAATAAGCACATTGAAACATAAAGAAAATATTAATGAGAACTACCAACTGTGACATTATGCCTGCAGTTCAACTTGAATTACCAAGCCTTTCTAATGTGTCAGATGACTCCTACCAATGCTGCCATGATAAATGCACAGCATTCAAGTCAATAGATAATGTCAGAAAATGGAGGAACCTACAAAATTTTTCCAATAGACAGTGTATTGAACAATTATGATGTAAAAATATGATGGTAGGGTGCAGGACCATGTCATGACTTAGAGCATCATTGTACACATACAAGGTTCATATAAAATTTATCGGTTACAATTTTCTCCTGACCTGTGAATGAACTGCTGAATTCAGACTGTCGATTAAGTGTGTGCATGATCACAGATCATATTAGAATTGATAGTCCACACCATTATCACTGAAAATTTGGCGATGTGAAAGATCTGTGCTAAACTCGTCCTGAAGGTCTTGATGGATGACTGAAAGCAGATTCGAGTGTCAGCTTGCAAAGACCTTCTACAACGGCATAACAATGATTAACCCAACCCCCTTACAGTCCAGATTTGGCAGGAAATCTCATCATCACAATGCAGAATTCATTCATTGGTTGATTAAATTGGTTGGCTGCAGCCCTATCTATATATATAAAGGAGAGTGTTTGTTTGTATGTATGTAATTTGTTTACTTTTTTGCTGTCATAGAAACAGCATTTTTCCAACTATGCCAGCAGGATACTTTTGCAAGAACACTATTGTATTCAGAATTGCCGAGATATTATACGTGGAATACATCAAGGAAAGTCTTTTGTAGAACAAAAATGGGCAACTTTGATCCTGAGAATAATATTTATTCATGTGACGCATTGGGCCGAGTCTACACAGTCCATCCAAACAACGCCGAATGTTATTTTTTAAGAATGCTTCTACATACCATTAGAGGACCTCGCTCATTTGCAGAATTAAGAACGGTAAACGGATAAATATGTGAGACATTCAGAGAAGCTTGCCAGAATTTAGGGTTGCTAGAAGGAGATCAACACTGGGATGACTCATTGCGAGAGGCCAGTTTGATTTCTCTTCCAGGACAAATCCGAATTTTGTTTGCCATCATAATAACCTCCTGTAATCCATCTAACCCAAAAACATTATGGGAAATATATAAAGAATCAATGAGTGAGGATATACTGGCTAAAGTTCGAAGTGAAAATCCTACATTGGATATTACGTTTAACTCCGACATTTTTAATAAAACTTTGATTATTTTGGAGGAAAAGTGTATCATCATGGTTAACAAGACTTTAGTGGAACTCGGTCTTTTTGCACCTGTACAAGATCAACAGGGTGTATTTTATCCAGATTATATACGTGAAACTAGCTACAATGTCTTAGACTCAGAAGCATACATCGCGGATAAAAAGCCACTTCTTAATGAAGATCAGAAATTCGCGTACGAAACAATAATGGATCAAGTAGATAAACAAGAAGGAGGTATCATTTTTCTTGATGCTGCTGGTGGCACGGGAAAAACATTTTTAATTAATTTAGTTCTCGCTGAAATCAGGGTTCATGGAGAAATTGCTCTAGCCGTTGCATCTTCAGGTATTGCAGCGACATTAATGGAAGGAGGAAGAACAGCCCACTCTGCCCTTAAGTTGCCACTTAATATTTCCCGACAAGAAAATCCCACATGTCATATAAATAAAACAAGCGGCCAGGCACAAGTTCTTATAGAATGTAAATTGGTAGTATGGGATGAGTGTACGATGGCTCATAAAAAATCTCTTGAGGCCCTCAACGCAACACTTCAAGATCTTAGAGGAAACTGCAGTTTAATGGGAGGAGCTCTGGTACTCCTGTGTGGAGACTTCCGTCAAACTCTGCCTGTCATTCCAAAATCGACTCCAGCCGATGAAATTTATGCCTGTTTAAAACATTCTGTTCTATGGAATCATGTCCAAGAAATTAGCCTTAAACAAAACATGCGAATCCTCTTAAGAGATGGGAATGCTCAAAATTTTGCAAATAAACTTTAGGAGATTGGAGAAGATAGATTAGTTATTGAAGCATCTGGTATGATTAAATTGTCATCAGATTTATGTGTATCGGTGAAAACTGTCCGCGATATGATACAAGCAGTCTATCCTAACGTTAATCAAAATTATAAAAATTTAGAATGGTTGCGAGAAAGAGCCATTCTTGCTCCTAAGAACGATGATGTTAATGAAATTAACAAGGAGACACTAGCCATGCTGCCAGGAGACGTGATTGAATATAAATCGGTTGATACCGTAGTGGATGCTGACGAAGCCGTCAATTATCCAACGGAATTCCTAAATTCACTTGATCCAGCTGGATTGCCACAACATCGCCTTATACTTAAAGTAGGATCTCCAATCATTTTATTGCGAAATTTTGATCCACCAAAACTCTGCAATGGGACACGATTGTGTGTGACAAAATTAATGAAAAATATAATCCAGGCAGTCATTTTAACTGGAAAAGGAAAAGGTGAAATAATTTTTATTCCACGGATACCTCTAATCCCAACTGATCTTCCCTTCAACTTTAAAAAATTACAGTTTCCAGCCCGGCTAGCTTTTTCAATTACCATTAATAAATCACAGGGACAGTCTTTAAAGTTTTGTGGTGTTGATCTAAGATCGCCATGTTTTAGCCACTTTATGTTGCTTGCTCCAGAGTAGGTTCGCCTAAAAATTTATATATTCTTTCTCCTGGATATGAAACAAAAAATGTAGTTTATACACAGGTGTTGAATAAAAAAGATTCTTAAATTTGTATGAAGTAGTGTATTATTGTACTTTATGATTTGTTGTTTTTATTTATGTAGTATATTTATATTATTGTTTCTCCCTAACCCGTGCAAAGCCGGGTATTCAGCTAGTATTCTACTGTATCTGATACTAATTGGTTTACTTCCTGGTAATTTTTGCAATATACTTTCTTCATATTTGTCTCATGTATTTATCCTTTGGCCTTCCTCTTGGGGCTTTTCCCTCTATTATTTATTCGTTCTATTATATTCTTCTTGAATCCATTGTGCCTCAAGGTGTGGCCAATCCATCTGGTTCTTCTTTTCTCTATAGTGTTCCATTAAGTCCGTTCTTCGTCTATTCTTCTGTATACTTCTTCATTTCTTTTTTATCCATCCCCGTTTGATCTTACCTACTTACAACAATTTAGAAGGAACTCTGAATTCTCTTGTTCAAAAATCAAAATTTACAGTTACCAAATTTAACCATTGCTTTGTCATTACATGATTTTGAAGCAGGGATGGAGTGGGATTATTTTCATTGTTCCTTAGATTAATGTACTGATATCATATGGTAAAATTCAATGTCACATTGTTCAAAGTAGTCCAGTGTATCTATACACACCTGCGAGGGTTTCGCCCAAACTCAACCATTGCATGAGTATTAGAAATGCTGTAGTAAAAACCATTATATCTACATAGTCCTAGCTTGGCATTCCCAGGAATCAATGCTCCATCTCCATGAACTAAACACCAAATGCAGAAACCATTCAACTGGAAATAAAAGTTAAGATGAATAAACTACTTTGATGTGGTAAGAAAATGACAAAAAAAACTGGAATTTCAATGTTTACACTGGTGAATATTCATCTCTGATCCACCCAAAAAATCATGGCAATACAAAAGATATGTTAGCAACTTAAAGCATTGATTCAGTGCTAAATAGCTCTGAGAGATTTTAAATTATCAGTGCTGCAGTCCTAAAGCATCATTCAGATTTGAACTCAGAACCCTTGGTCAGAGGTCAAATGCTCTGCCTACTTGGATATAATGTTGCATTTGTATGCAAACAAATGCAGCATATTAAGATGTACATGAAGGGAAAGCTATACTAGATTGCCATGAATTTTTAATCAACTCAAATTTATGATTTATGTATATTATTCAGTCACTAAATCAAGCTTCTCCATTTGTGTGCAAGAGATTGTTAAAAAATACCTTTACCAGATATAAACCTAATACCTCAATTGGGAGTGCCTCAAATTCTGGTACAGCTTCATAATGTATGACATTGATTTCAGGAACAAGCTCTTGAGTGAGAGAAATAATCTCGGGTGTTTTCCGTCTGTCTTCGTGTTCTTGTCCAATCATTTGCTTAACAATTTTATTATCCAGGGTATCTAGTACCTGAAAATAGTTGATCACATTTTCTTCTAAATCAAAACTCTAATATTTCCAGCAATAACTATGAAACTTTTCAAGTACAGAAATCAGTCAAGCAAGCCTTGTTCTGAGAAATATAGGCTTAAAGTATATTAATAAAATCTTAAGTTGCGAGTAGCCATTTAGTTGACCTGACTCAGAGCTGATAATTCCTGTCAACAAAGGCATATTTTGAGTTTGGAAATAATAATATGCAATAGAATATGCCATCCTATTTTGAATTTAATGATACTGGTATTTGTAATTAATTAAAATTTAACAACGAACAACTATTATCACACACAGAATCATGCAATATTTAAATTAATTTTTTTTCAATTAAGGAGGTAAATTAAAAGAATGCATTGAAAAGATGTTGCAGGGTAAATGAATAGAGGGATAGAAGGTACAAACATGTACTGTAAAAAGAACTAACCTGGGCATGGGTATTTATATTCCATGTTATGCTGTTGATGTAATTGATAACATAGACTTCATTTTGGAATTCAGCCCATACATCATACAAATCGACAAAATGAGGCTGTGAATTGAAAGTAAATGCGCAGTTGAAAATAAGTATCATTAATGGCATAAATAATCATATTATCCGGAAATACTTCTCTCAAATCTCTAAGAGAAAACTAAAACTAGAGTGAATTCACCACATCAGAAAAGGCAGGAAAACAATTTTGCCAAGGATAACCAAAACCCCTACCTGACAATAATTAAAATAAAAATAAATGAAAGAAATTACTTAGTGTGATGTGTGAAATTTAGGAAACTTATTAAATGAAAATGATAAAATATTTATCACAAAGACTAATTCAGTCAGCATGCATAGAGAGAGGATACTTTTAAAACAAGGGAATATACAAACATGCAGAAATAAGCAGACGTCTACCTTTCGACAAGATAGGGCTATGAAATATGTACTACAGTGACAACTTGGTTACTGGATACAACATACCAACAAGCATGCCTTCAGTGACTCAACAGAGATCAGCTACCCATAAATTTTATCATTTCTTGCCAATGGCACAACATTTTCGGGAAAAGAAAAAGTGGGGTTTTCAGAAATTACTCTAGCTGAGTAAACAAGAAAATAAAATGTTAATCATATTTGAAAACTTTACCTACCAGGAGATTAATATGCAACCATGCAAACCAAGAGACATAGGAAAATTTATTTTAACCATGCGCTTCATAAGGAGTAGAAAGGGAACAAATCAATTCCATTGCATTCAAGGATTGGGATAAGACCCTTGTTTTTATCCATTACAACATGGAAGAGACTGCCACATAGTAAGACTCAAACTACACCATCTGTTTTGGTGACTGATGTTCATTTTAAATGTTATAGTGACATAAATATGTGCAATCAGGGTGAACATTTATGGTTAAAAAGTTAAATGGCATTTTGAATATTTTATAATATATAAATTTTTCAGGCAAGACCTATTACTATGTTATTGGTCATGAACATGGAAGACCAAGCATTAAAGGTAACAAGCTAAATGAAATGTGAGAAAATAAAAGGCAATTTTGAGAAGAAGTTAAATTAGAAAGGTCTTAAACATAAGGCCACTCATGAATTATTAAGAAATTTCAAAGAACCACATCACTGCATGATGACAGGAGAAATGATAGCCTGGGGAATCACATTGATTTAGGAATTATTTTAACAGGATCTGCCATTATTGACTCATAGAGAGTCATAACAATTCGAAATTCCTTGTGCATCAATCTACCAAATCCTACAAACTGATTTGAAATAATCTGATGCATCACATTGACATCTTGCTAGAAGACGATTATCCACAAAAATCATCTTGAATCTCTGTGAAAATTTAGAGTATACTGATAGTGCCCATGAATCTATCCAATTTATATATATATATATATATATATATATATATATATATATATATATATATATATATATATATATATATATATATATATATATATATATATATATATATATATATATATATATATATATATATATATATATATATATATATATATATATATATATATATATACACACACATTCAAGCACGAAATCCCGCCAAACAGCGAATAAATACTCATATATACAGAAACAGATATAAGGAAAAGGGATAGGAACACACATAAAGGACGAACACAATAGAGGTGGGGAAGGCGGAATCGAACGGATCACAAGAGTAAAAATATTTCCTTGACCGGGACTCGAACCTCGGATCTTTCCACTTGCCGGGCGGATGCTCTTAACCACTTGAGCTATCGAGGAAACGTAATTACCCTGAGATCCGTGGGTCTAATATGTCGCCAAGCTCCCCGATTCTTTAACCAAGAGATGGCGTCAGGGGGCTGTTTCACCCACCAAAGGAGAAATACACCACACCCAAGAGGAAAATTCAGTGGGTTAGAATTCATACAACATCATACAGGAAAGGAACAGTGCGTTTCGTGGCACGCATAGCCAGAAGAAAGAGATGAGCCACATTGGCCAAATACACATTCAAGCACGAAATCCCACCAAACGGCAAATAAATACTCATATATACAGAAACAGATATAAGGAAAAGGGATAGGAACACACATAAAGGACGAACACAATAGAGGTGGGGAAGGCGGAATCGAACGGATCACAAGAGTAAAAATATTTCCTTGACCGGGACTCGAACCTCGGATCTTTCCACTTGCCGGGCGGATGCTCTTAACCACTTGAGCTATCGAGGAAACGTAATTACCCTGAGATCCGTGGGTCTAATATGTCGCCAAGCTCCCCGATTCTTTAACCAAGAGATGGCGTCAGGGGGCTGTTTCACCCACCAAAGGAGAAATACACCACACCCAAGAGGAAAATTCAGTGGGTTAGAATTCATACAACATCATACAGGAAAGGAACAGTGCGTTTCGTGGCACGCATAGCCAGAAGAAAGAGATGAGCCACATTGGCCAAATACACATTCAAGCACGAAATCCCACCAAACGGCAAATAAATACTCATATATACAGAAACAGATATAAGGAAAAGGGATAGGAACACACATAAAGGACGAACACAATAGAGGTGGGGAAGGCGGAATGTCATTTAATTGGCGCAATGCCTCGGCGTTATAGTCTACTTTGTTTAGCACGACAACGGATGTGACATTTCCTGCTATGCCCCCCTGCCCCAAGACCCAAACCCTTCTTATCAAAAGGATATTCTATCTTTTCTTTCCAATTTCGGTCCCAAAGAAGATCTCTCCCCCAAAGACATCCATTCTTTCACCACCTAATCCTAAGACTCCCCATTTCTATTTGCTACCCAAAATACACAAAACCAATAACCCCGGACGCCCTATTGTCTCCAGCATCAACTCACCCACAGAACGAATCTCTGCATTAATAGACCACCACCTTCAACCAATAGCCACTTCACTCCCTTCTTACATTAAAGACTCGCACCACTTTCTGGAACGTCTACACTCAATCCCAATTCCGCACAACACAAACATTCTCATGGCCACGATAGACGTCACATCTCTGTAGACCTCCATTCCCCACAAAGAAGGCTTAGAAGCCCTGAAACATTACCTCTCCCTACGATCCACACCACACACCCCATCCACAGATTTCCTCCTCGAATTGAGCCAAATCGTTCTTACCAAAAATGCTTTTCAATTCAGTGACAAAATATATTTACAAATAAAAGGCACTGCAATGGGCACGCGTATGGCTCCTGCATACGCCAATCTTTTTATGGGTAAACTAGAACACGACTTTCTGCAACAACAAACCCTAAAACCACTTTTCTGGGCCCGCTATATCGATGATATTTTCCTCCTTTGGTCCCACGGACGCGAAACTTTATCCTCTTTCATTTCCTCTCTCAACTCCTCCTCCTCAGTATCATTCACTTCTTCTACATCCGACTCGAATATTACCTTCCTAGATATCGATATTCACCTCCAAAACAATACGTTTCACACTTCAGTCCACATTAAACCAACCAATAAGCAACAATATCTTCATTTCGACAGCTGCCATCCTCCTCACACAAAGCGCTCCATCCCATTCTCACTCTCTATCCGTGGCTTCCGTCTCTGCAACAACACCCCCTCCCAACAGAAATACTTGGACCAGCTGCATGAATCCCTCAGAAAATGTGGGTACCCTGAAAAACTGCTAAACAGTAAAATCCTCAAACCGGCAACCCAATACACTCCCCTCCCCAAACCAAACCGCCCAAAATGCCCTAATCTTATCACCACTTTCTTCCCCGGAACACACAAAATTAAACATCTAATCCGTGACCTCTTCCCAATTATCAATAACACTCAGTCCACATCACTTTTATTCCCACACTGTCCCTCTGTTTCGTTTAAACGCCCGTCGAACCTGCGAGACATCTTTAAGTCCACAAATCCAACTTCAAGCACCCCCGTCTCTCCCCCGCCCCTATCCGCACCATGCAACCGCCCACGCTGCAAATGCTGTCATCTTTTAAGACCCTCCCCCTCACTCAGTACCAACTCCCAACCACTCGCCACCTGTACCTCAAAAAATATTATATATATCGCCTCTCCTGTAACTTCTGCCCTGCCTTCTACGTGGGCGAATGCACGACCGCACTTTCCCTCCGCATGAATAACCACCGACATTCCACCAAATCTCCCACTTTTCTTAATTATCCCATCCCTACTCACACCGCTTCCCACAACCAATCTTTTGACGACTGCTTCTCTGTTTCGGTGATTGAAATCCTTCCCAAATCTGCGAGTATAATAGAGGTGAGAACCCGCGAGATGGCGCATATCTGGGTGGCCCAATCATTCAAACCGCCCGGGCTGAACCAAGCCCACTGAATGCATCAATTGGCTGCCTACATATCCCCCCCACCCCCTTGTTCATTTCCTATTGGTCCCTTTACCTCTCCTTCCCCCACCTCTCCCCCGCACATCCTCTCCGCTCTTCCCCGAGAACGCCATTCTGAAGACGACAGCCGTGCTGTCGAAACGTAAAATAACAAATTGTGAGTGTCCTTTCTTTGTGTCTCTATATTCTAAAAATCTACATCTGTGTTTTTATATATTTGTGTGTCGCCGAAGAGCGTTCCAGTTCGAAGATATTTTATGTATATATATATATATATATATATATATATATATATATATATATATATATATATATATATATATATATATATATATATATATATATATATATATATATATATATATATATATATATAAAATCATATTTCCATGTACACAATCAATCAAGTGCCCCTCCTACCATTCACTTAAGAGGTTACCAAACGGCCCAACAACCCTTTTCAGAGACATACATTCAAAAATCAATCCAAGCATTCATATGCCCTAGTACGTACTATTACTCTTTCCACTGAGTCACAATCATTCAAAACTTTTCCGAATGGACCCAGGACTCATCATTCACACTTACGCTCTAACTGCTGGTGCAAGACATGTTAAAATCACAACTAGCCTAACACTAACTGTCATTCAAACCTAGAGCGATCTATGGTATACCAGCTTTTATTGCCTTATATTCCCATTAACCCCATCATTCAGAATCAATCCTACCCAAATTATTAAACAGTATGATGAACACCTGACCACATGCCAAAGCAGTCCCATCAATCTTCAATAATACACACTGTTGCACTTTGCTATTATGAAAATCTCTTAATGGGCCAATTCTAGATTACCTATGCCAGGGAACTTCAAACTTTTACTAAAAAAAACCATCCACTTGGGCTATTTCAACCAGCCAGGATTTTGACTAATGGTGTCTGATTTCATATTTGAATTTCCACCTCAGTTACTGCAAGTAAAGGAGAATCTATACTATTTCCAGAAGAAACAAAAAATAAAGAGGACAGAAGAAGGCAACATGAGATAGTATTGGGGGAAAGCATTATTTTTTAAATAAATTCGTTAAATAGCAAATTTAAGTTCTAAATACTGTCCAAAACCACTGCAGATAAGAAACGCAGCTAACAGCGGCCTAAATAAGTTTTATCTTTTATTAAAAAATTGTGGTACTAGAGAAGGTAGACTTTAAAATTTGTTCTATATAATTGTTTTTTTATAAACAATAGTGATTTTCAGGATATTTCTCACCATGCATTGGATATATCAAAATATGGACTGGCCATCATAAAAATGTGAATATTCAGAAGAGGGCTGGGAGAAAGTAGCTGCTTCCACAATAAGTGGTTTAAAAGGTTCAGTATACTACCTTGATCAAAAAGTTCCCGGAATAACCACCGTGTGGCGCTCCCATCGTTCCGATTTGAGTTCTGTTTTTTTTTGTTAAATTGGTACATCTGTTGTTGATATTCCCTTTAAATCTTAGTGTCATAACTTGACATTTGCAAAAGTTACGTAGCCAAGAGTACATCTATCTCTGTGTGTGTTGGCGATTTTTTACAATTGCAGAAATGGATTTAAATTTGCAACAACGAACTTGTATTAAATTTTGCGTAAAAAACGGATTTAGTGGCGCACGGACGTTCGAAATGTTGGAAAAGTGTTTCGGCAACGATTCTCTAAAAAAAACGGTCGTTTACCAGTGGCACGAGCGGTTCAGAAGTGGTCGTGAGTCGATCGAAGATGATGAACGCAGTGGCAGACCATCGACATCGAAAGTCGGTGAAAAAATTGATAAAGTAAAAGAAATGTTGGTCAATAACCGCAAATTAACCATCAGAGAAATAGCGGAGGACTTGAACATTGCCTATGGATCCGCCCAAGACATTGTGGTTAATGATTTGGGTTTCCGTCGTGTAGCAGCAAAGTTGGTGCCAAAAGACCTCAATTTCATGCAAAAAAGAGACCGTGTTGACGTCGCAAAAGACATGATTTGCGAGGCTGAATCCGATCCCACATTCATCAAAAGGATCATTACTGGAGACGAGACGTGGGTTTATGAGTACGACACGCAATCCAGACATCAGGCAAGTGAATGGCGTTCACCAAATGAGCCGAGACCAAAAAAACCACGTCGTTTTCAGTCAAAAAAGAAGGCAATGCTGACGGTTTTCATGGATTACAACGGTGTAGTGCATCATGAATTTTTGCCAGAAGGCCAGACAGTAAACAAAGAGTATTATTTGGGCGTTATGAGACGTTTGCGTGAAGCAATTCGCCGAAAGAGACCAGAAATGTGGGCAGAAAACTCGTGGATTTTGCACCATGATAACGCACCGTCGCACAGTGCTATCATTATTCGTAATTTTTTGACGAAAAATGCAACAAATACCATCCAACAGCCACCGAATTCACCTGATTTGGCTCCCTGTGACTTCTTTCTGTTCAATCGAGTTAAAAAACCATTACGGGGAACGCGTTTTAGCAGCCGAGAGGAAGTAATGGAAAAATCGCAGGAAGCACTGATGGACATACCGAAAACCGAATATAAAAAATGTTTCGAGGATTGGATCAAGCGCTGGCATAAGTGTGTTGCAGTCGATGGGGATTACTTTGAAGGGGACAATATAGATTTAGATGAATAAACTTGTATTTTTAATTTTCTGAATAAATTCCGGGAAATTTTTGATCAAGGTAGTATCTGCTCTACTTGAATCAAAGTACAGATACCCACTTCAACAAACATATTTACAAAGGTTCAATCAAAAAATATTTGAAGAATGCTTTCAGGCCATTTTTCTACCTTAAATGAAAAACCTGCCAGGGAAAAAAGCAATTATTAGAGCTAATTTATTCAATTTGTCACCCATGTCATGCCACTCAGTGATGAAAATGGCATTAGTGCAAAACTTATGCCCACTAATGCCACCCAGATCCACCAACCATTGGATTTGGCATTTTTAAGGCCTATTACCTGAAGGGTTATTCTTTTACAGTGGAAAGAAAAAATCAAGGCAGTTCCCAATGTCCAGTTTCATCAATGCCAAAAAGAATGATTGAAAGCATGGACCATCATCATGGTAAACATTCAACCTGGCTTTTGTGACTGTGAAATTTATTTTCCAATAAAAATTAAGAACTGAAATGTATTCCTTAAAGCAAATCAAACCAAGATGCCGCAGGAATAGTGTGGAATGAGGTAGCATCTTGAAAGACATCAACATGGAATCTCCCCTTGAAGAACCTGCATTAATGTTTAACCCAGGAAGAGTGTTCAAAGGACAAATAATAGTCGTTCAGAGTTGGCTCAAGGATTAACTATGGATGAATTATCATCAGTTGAGCTTTGATTCAGCTCTGATGACTCTGATGAAGTAAGAAAGTAAAAATGAAGAAGGTCCTAGCTACAATTGCTTGATAAATGACACAGTTTCAGGCGTAACATGGTGAAAAGACCGGAAGATGTTATGCTGAAACGAAACCTATATTGTAATAAAAAAATTGAAGGTGTGCAAGCTAAGTGAGTAAGCAAGCTTCATCATTGCTTGCTTTTGTTAGCCACAATTCACTGCAACCAAAGGCAACCTTAGATGCAAGACTCTTTAAATAGAAGTCTAATATTCAAAATTTTTATTGACCACATGGGGAAAAATAAAGGTGCATTCTGTGAAGTGAAATTTTTCAAAAAGAAAGAAACCAGAAAGAAAACACTTCACCTTTTCATGCAATGATGATGACTTTTCTTAAATTAAATCAAACCAAGTCATCGCAAAGGTAGTGATGAAGGAGCTTCAACATGGTTGCTCAAACCTATAAGTGACATGTAACTATAATGTTATGATTTTTTATTAAACTAACAGGAATTTTCTTGTGATAGTAGAATAAATTTGTATTACATCTATTAAATTGAGATAATTTGCATACAATTTATGTACAAGCTGAACAACTAGTCCTACTCTTTTAACAAGGTCTATTAAACTGTTTTAATAAAATTTTATGTTTCTAGTTTGGTACAAGATGCGTTATATTTGTGTCATGTTTATACTTCTATAATCACTTTTTTTCAGGGTTATTGCAGTTCATTAATCGCAAATCAATGTCGTATTAATATGCAAATTATGAGATAAGTATTTAGAGTAATTTTTACTTTTTCCAGAGATTGCTGTTTTTTTTCTTCGATTCTCCACATTTACAAATGTTTTGAAATTATTCACGAGAATTATTTAAACTCTACATTAACTAATAATTGAGAGTACGTTGTTAAAATAAATAAAACACGTTTTCTTCATTTCCCTTAATGTCACTTATTCTCCTGCAAATGATTTCCTCTTTTTTTTTACAATATTATGGATTTAATCAAATTTTTTGTGTTTCCTGATGAAAGAGGTGGTATTAAATAAAAATAAAGTGAATGCATTAATCTAATCAAAAGTCATTCTAATTGCCAATATAGCCTCAATTATTGCCTAATTTTGGTTTTACATGAGAAACAGTATGTAACCAAAATTACCCAGTCCATCAGGGTACAGGTCACATTTTGGACTAAAAACAAGAAAATTATTTATGAAAAGAAAAAAAGCAAACCACTAATGATGCATATAAAAGAT